>NC_089598.1:19277718-20623003 GCF_019320115.1 Miscanthus floridulus
CACCACTGAGTTTCCAGCTTACAACTTGGCATAGAGGATCAGGCATAGCACACCACAAGCACCCACTCAGCCTAGCCATCGTCCAGATATTCCAGGAGTCAGCAGCTCAGCAGGACAAGATTATCAGAGGCATAGCCGCTACTGAGGAGGAGGCAGCTTGAAGCACAGCAGGAGATGATCGAGTCTAGTGACAGTTCGGATGATGACTATCAGCCGATTCCTCAGATGCCTCCACACAGACATGATGCAGAGGCTAGGCAGTTCCTAGCTCAGCTCCACCTGCACCGCAGACGGACCCCTGCCTTGATTGCTATTCTTGAGCGGATGCAGTAGGATCAGGCACGATAGGCTCAGGAGACCTGCTGCCAACTTTGCACAGTTTCAGGCTCAGTCAAGACTGAGTTTCAGCGACAGCAGCAGGTCCTCCAGCAGCAGCAGCAGCAGATGCATCAGCAGCACTTACTCATGCAGCAGCAGCTTATGGGATTCATGCAGCATGTAGTGACAGCTCTTGGGGCCCCACAGCCACAGCCTTCGCCCCAGATTGTTCAGCCTACCGCCACTACGATGACTCCAGCAGTACAGCCCAGTGGGCTTTAGAGTCAGGGACCGCCTTTAGCTCTATTTGCTTCTCCCACAGTACAGGTGTCCCAGTGGTTGTCCTCTCTAGTGGTTGCCCCGTAGTTCACACCATATCATATGGGCTTCTCACCGGATCAGTCTTCCTCGCTACTTGTGCCTGACACGTCAGTCTCCAGGAGTCTTGGAGCATCCTTCAATGAGTTGACAAGCATGCCTACACCGCCACATATGCATGCCGCCGGACCTTCTACAGCAGCTCTTGTTGCCGTGACTACTCAGAGGCTCCCGTCTTCTATCGCATTGTCAGATCCTACGACAGATATTCTAGCAGCTTCACAGGCAGCACCTGCCCCAGCTCAGACCCAGGCTGCTTCAGCGACGCTTCCAACCACAGAGGGTCAGTCTATACAGAGCTCAGGGTAAGATGATGATGGCGCCCAATTTCATCTTGCTCCACGTACTTCAGCGCCCGGCTTGTCCGCTGCAGCCTCGCTGACCGACCCGTAGGTTTTGGTGTTTGACGCCAAAGGGGGAGAGGGTTCGAGTATGTAGACTCAGGGGGAGCAGTCAGTTAGGGGGAGCCAGTTATCTATTATTAGCTTATTATATACATTTGGAGTTTTATTTGTGTGATACACTATTACTATTATGCATTCGTGTGTTTACTTTCATGCATACTATTATATCTATGTGATAGTGATATCTACAGTGATTGTGATATATGACATGTGTGCTCTCTACTTTGAATTCATTTATGTCATATCACTTGTGTTATGCTCATTTGCCTGTGCTTCCGCGTTTATACTCCGATGCAAATGAGCGTTGTTACTTGTACTCATGCTTAATTCATATCTTTTGAGTACATCATGTTGGCTTGGGTCATATAAGCTTGCCTAACATTTTTGTTCTTACCTGACAAAAGCTTATATGAACCAAGCCCGTCAAAAACCTCACTCTTTCACATACTCGAGGTGGTATTGTCATCAATCACCAAAAAGGGGAGATTGAAAGCATCTAGGCCCCTTGTTGGGTTTCGGTGATTAATGACAATACAAGATTACTATGACTAACATGTGTTTTGCAGAGGCAATTAAGTTAGGTCATGGTAATGAAGATCGATTGGGCAAGTCGAGGTGGTCATGCCCCTACGATGGAAATCGTTTCAGGTTTTCAAAGGATGGACGACAAGGTTAAGGATGACTAGTTCTAAGTGTCGATTGGAGTTGGAAGAGACACTTAGAGTAGTTTAGGACTTTGTTTTTCCCTTTGGCCGTACTATTAAGGGGGGTATGGACGGGTAGCTTGACCTAGGTGAGACTAGTGAGTTAGGTGTGGTGCACACTTGTTAAAACTAGCACTAGGTAGCTCCTACATTTGCCTAATATCCAATGGAGCAAACTTCATTCACATATGATCGAAAGTTGGAAGTGAATGGAGGGTCAAATACTGACCGGGACGCTGGCTCCAGTGCGACCGGACGCTGGCCGCAGGGTCCGGTCAGTTCATTTGACCGAGGTGATTGCGTTCGGTGCGACCGGACGCTGGAGTGGTCAACTAACCGGACGCTGAGAGGCAGCGTCCGGTTGACCCCAGTAAGATTCCAGAGAAGGAAATCTGTGACCGGATGCGTCCGGTCAGTACTGACCGGACCCTTAGGGGTTCAGCGTCCGGTCGAGTACAGTAAGCATCCAGTGAGGGTTTAATGCGACCGGACGCATCCGATCAGTGGTGACCGGACCCTGCCAGCGTCCGGTCAACACTTAAACACTGGAATGCGGGTTGAACTAACCGGAGCGTCTGGTCAACATGTGCGGAGCGTCCGATCACCCCGTAGAAGCTCATAACAGGTTTGTTTTTCAGGACTGCCTTATAAATAGAAGCTCCACTCGTGTGTGGAGTTACTTTTGCTCATTCCAACAGCTGAGAAACACGTTTGTGAGTGCCAAGAAGAGCAAGGTCCTAGTGAGGTGATTGAGATTTGAGAATCCAAGAGAGTAGCCTCATTAGTGAATCAAGAGTAGCAAAGTGTGCATCCACCGTTCTCATTAGGCTTCGCGTGGTCAAGTGAGAGTTCGTGCTTGTTACTCTTGGTGATCGCCATCACCTAGACGGCTTGGTGGTGATTGGGAGCTTGGTGATCACCCGACGGAGCTTGTGGGTGACCCAACTCAAGTTGTGAGCGGTTTTGGGTGATTCGCCTGCGACGGAAGTAGTCGAAGAATCAACCCGTAGAGAGCACTTGATCCTTGCTGCGGATCAAGGGGGAGCTACACCCTTGCGCGGGTGCTCCAACGAGGACTAGTGGGGAGTGGCGACTCTCCGATACCTCGGCAAAACATCGCCGCATTCCTCTCTCTCTATTTACTTTGAGCATTTACTTTGAGCAATTCAATACTTGTCTTTACATTCATAGAATTGCCATGCTAGAGTAAGTTTGGAACATAGGTTGCAAGTCTGTTGTGCGTTAGATTAATAGAAACACTTTTCTAGGTACAAAGGGGTTAATTGGGCTAACCGTAGGATTTGATTATTGCAAGAAAATTTAGAATTAGCCCAATTCACCCCCCCCCTCTTGGGCATCTTGAATCCTTTCAATTGTCATGAACGACAATTGGGTTGCCCACTACATTTTTTTCTTCTCAAATAGATAACATTAATGAAAAAAACAATGTACCTGGGTTTAGATTAGGTGATGCATCAGTCAAGCAATTATGCCACTTTGATCTATACATCTATCGGAGTAGTCATCTATAAATATATAATAACATGATATTAACCTTGGCCTCAGCATCATACAAACACAAGAAAAAATAATTAGTATTAGGAAAAAAACCAAAATGGTACATGTGTTATCTTTATCAATCTAGCATGAGTTTGTATGAAGTTGTTTCGATGTAGTCAGTCACTATCTTCATAGCCACCAGTGTTTTCTGTGGTTGATTCAACTCTAACTAGTACAACATAATTACACAATAAATAAGCGAACCAATGATTGATGCAAGTAGGTGGTATCATTCATACACAACAAAAAACTTTTCTTAATTTGCAAAGTTTTAGTCCATCAAATTTTTTTCCTAATTTGCACAAAAGTTTTAGATCAATGTATATACATTTAGAACATATACATCACTATATATTAAATAAACTAAACATGGTAATATTGAATTCAGAAACATGGAAAATCAGAATGTGATCCACCTCTCGACCCAGCAGCTAGTGCAGTTTCCACCTTTCTTAGATGATACTTTTCTCTATGTTTTTTTCATCCCTTTCTTCTTGAGTCATTGCTGCATGTCATGCTTTTTCTCTTTCCCTTTTACGCTACGCACGTTCATCAACTTGCGCTTGTGAATTTGATATTGTCTGACCAGCTGTTTGAAAATAAGTTGATAGATATTTACTTAATCACCACAAATAATACAAGTGAAAGCGTCTATGGACATATGTAATATAATTACCTCCATTGATGGTGTTTGTCAAGTCTGCAAATGGTGTACGACCTTCATTATTTTGCATAGGTTTCATTATGATGAAACTAAACACAAAATTAATCCCTAGTTTCAATCAGAAATTAATCTATGAAAGTGGTCGAAGTTAGCAGGCATAATACATGTACACAAATGTAATTAGATCAGATCCGAATACAAATAACCAATTAGCTTAAGTTAGGGTTGGGTCCCTTAGATATGTGATTGTATATATAACTCCTTGAAAAATCAATTGTGGCTGCTAGGCACCTATCGTTCTGACTCCTCTAAAAATCTCTTGTGGCTACTAGGCACCTATTGCCATATACTGTACAGGAAATGTGGCATGAGACAAAGAAGAGAAAAAATGTAGCATTAGTGCATTGTTCGTCAACTCTGAAGTATATATATGTAACTACAACATAAATGTGGTAGTACCTGAACTGTTTGTCAGTCATCACCCAAGAGCCAGCAGAGATAACTAGGAAGGTACAGATTAATCAGGAATGATCAACAATATATCTTCAAGAAATTTTGCAAGCTAAAATGCAAACAAGCACAAATGGACCCACTTATAATTTATTTGTACACAATACAGGCAGAAAGTTTAGTAAGCGGGAAGTATACCTTGAGTCCTGCTTGTACTGACAGCGGACACTATTTACTGAATCACAAACACATGTCATCAGATAACGGAATATTGTTAGGCATATTTGAACAAATAAGTTTACTACTAAGATAACATATTATGGGTGTGCCGGATCATGAACAATAAGGCATGCTGGATGCTGAACGGTAGGGAGCAAAACCTGGATTGTTGCTAGGGCGGTCTGTAGCAGTGCGGCAGCCACATGATGGACAATCAAAGCTGCAGTAGTCATTACCAAGCAGAGAAGTCAGAGAGCAAATCCTCAAAAATAATCTAATTTGCTAGTTACTGAACCACATGTATGTCAAAGCTAAATTTCTAGTGGCTGAACAATGCGCATACAAGTAAATTCTTCAGGAAGCCCCATTCATTCCTAAGCTGTAAGAAGGGGTAGTACCGATTTTTGACTGAATAATGCGCATACAAGTAAATTCTTCAGGAAGCCCCATTCATTCTGAAGCTGAGAGCAGGGGCAATACCCTTTTTTGAGAAGAAAATATTTATTACTGAAATAGCTGCAATTGCATTAATCAAGAGCAGGGACATGTAAAACAGAAACTCTACGTGTCACTGCCTCACCAAGAACACCAAGAACAAAAAAAAAGAGGTAAAATAGTGCTTGTAGTAAGATGATGGGTTGATGGTTTGCTTATTATATAGTAACTAATGAGCAACCAAAAAATAAGAAAAAGAAAGACACCAATTGCCTGAACAGAGATAACTGGGAAGGTACAGATTAATCAGAATTGAGAGACTGGAAGTCTGGGAGGCATAAGGATTGCAAACAATAAGAATGTGTTGTATATAAGCAAACAATCAAATCTGAAAATGTAGGAAAACAGAGCATGCTATTCAGTTTGAGGACTTCAGAAATAATTGTGTTTTGTTCCCTTCATGCCACTGGTTACCTAAGGCCAGGTGTTTAACTAAAAGATTACTGATTATTATTCATTAGTTCAGCATAAAGTAACTATATTGCAAAGAAATTGTCTTACGTAGACTGACTAGGAATTAGTTCGGCATTCAAGTTCCAGGACATGTAACAAATGCATTTTTCAAATATTGTTTGGCTGCATAGAAAATCGAGATGCCAGTGCCGCATTACTGATTCTACCTTGATGGCCTGAATGTTTGTTTCTGGACGTTCAATCCCAACTCCAACTTCAGGGAGTGCTCGACTCAAACCAACAAGGATCTGAAGATAATAAAGAAACAGAAGAATTAATTTCAGAAATTACCTCATAGTACATGCCTTCAGATTTGAGCAAAAGCAAATGCTCACCATAGGAGAAGCAGATTCTACCTTGATGGCCTGATGAATGTTTGTTTCTGGACGTTCAATCCCAACTCCAGCTTCAGGGAGTGCTCGACTCAAACCAACAAGGATCTGAAGATTAATTAAAAGAAACACAGAAAGAATTAATTTCATAAATTACCTCGTAGTACATGCCTTCAGATTTGAGCAAAAGCAAACGCTCACCACAGGAGAAGCAAGTAATATTGTAGATTGATGAACATCATAGAGTGGTATACAGAAACATGCATGCAAGACTGGAAGGAGTAACTTTAATTAAAAACTGTAAAACTGAATTTACTCAAGTTTGAACTTCACTAGGTTAGCGAAATCGTGAATGACTGCAAGGCCGAAATTGATCGTTGCTTCAGAATCTTTCCGTTTGTCTCGACGAGTCCAAATCCTGAAACAAAGAATGCACCACCGAACAACCAATTAACTAGTATGGGGATGGTGAAAAGTACATAGGCACCACTTGAAAAACCTTCACTAATAGACCACCAATCTTTAGTTTCCATAATTAGCTTCGACTACACATCATCGATGAATGCAAATGGCAAATGAATTGCTCATAACACATTCAGGACTATTCATCGCTTCACAATTGGTGAATATTGTGTGTTTAGAGAATATAGAACTTTAGATTGTGGCACTGTGCTCCTTGGAATCTCAGTATTGCATACGGAGGAAAATAACTTATTTTAATAACATGTGATTTTGTTTTGCCAAATCAATCACTTATTTATAGTTTAATACTATGGTTTACCAGTTGTCTGACAAAACCAAAAGCTTTCAGATGTCTGACTAAAACCAAAAGTTTTCAGATGTCCGACAAAACCAAAACCAAAAGGCAAGGAGGAGGAGGATGGACAGCCTGTGTGAAGACCTGAACGACGATGAGTCGACGATGCGGCAACGGCGGCCTTTGGTGAGGACCTGCTCTTCGGGCGGTCCCTTGACGTGTTTCGTGTCTCCGTTGTGCGGCTGCCTGAGGAGGACCATCTCCGTTGTTGGATGGTGGTGCGGTGACCTAAGGCGCCTGAGAGGACAATCTTCGCGCGGTTGTGGCCGTAGAGGGCGGCTCCAAGACGACAACAATGGAGCAGCAAGCTGTCGTGGCAGGCGGATGGTTGGCGACGCAGAGCACGGACGTCGAAGCAGCGTCCTGATTCCGCGTGGTGGTCAGTGAGGAGGGAGGGAGCAGCTATGGCCTATGGGTGAGTGTGATAGACACCGAGATCATCGTGCCGGGGGCCGGGGGGATTTGGAGGGAGACGGGATTGGGAAGGGAGGGAGCGTGATTGGAGGAACCGTGATTTCTGGTCACGCGAGCGACGTCGGGCGGGGTCTGGGAGCATGCGCGCGTGCGGAAGGAGCCGGGCGGGGCGTGGGAGCGAGCGACACCATATCACTAGGATGGAGCGAGGTTTGTTTCTTTCCTTTTGAATTTTGTCGCAAGGGACGGGTGAAGAGCGAGGGGTGCGGGATCACAGCAGACATAACATAGACCCACGTTATAATGTCGCACCAAAACGATGTCCACTCTTTACTCTTTTTATTAGTTGTGAGAGAGATGAAGCTGTTAGCCTCGTCCCCTCCTCCTCCCACTTGCGCCGGCCCCATGGCGGCCGGTCCCATATCGCCGCCGCAAAGCGCTCAGCCCCCAAACCGACCACCAGAGTGTCCTCCCGAGGCCTCGCCGACTCGCTAGATGCCCCTACTGGCCGTCAGGGACCCCCTCTCGAGCTCGCCACTACCGCGGGCTCCCTAGTGCCGCGGTGCAGACTCAAATCCGTCGTTGTTAAGGTTATCTGTTCTTGGCGGCTATAAATACCTAGTTGCGTCATCAGTTGTAAACTTGTAATCAAGCAAGAAAAAACCTAAGGCCCCAATTGGATCCTTGGAATTGAATTCATTCTAATAATTATAATTTTGGCATATATTAATTAAGCTAATATGGTTGTATATGGAATATATTTGTATACTATGGTTAGCCATACAAGGAAGATACTTATATGTTGTAGTTCTACTATAGATAAGCGAGTTGAAGAGCATGCTATAAGTTGCAGAGTAGAAATATAGCATGGTGATCTATGGAATCAATTTCATCTCCCACCCTATGAATTTAAGATAGGCTTATTTGTGAGCTTGGAAAAGTTGTGGAATGTCAAATTCCAAACCAAATAACCTAATCCATTAAATAAATTTCAATTCCTCCAAAATAAAGAGCCAAACGGCCTCTAAACGTAGTCAGTCTCCTGAGGGAGAGCATTGAACAAGTTCGTCTATGCTATCCCTAGCTCCACCATGACATCTTGAAATGGAGCAATGGACTCCTATTACAGCAGGGTATCAACCATTCATCCTTGATTTACCCTTGAACAAATCTGAAAGTAGTTGGTTAGCTTTTCATAAAATGATCTTTAATTATCTTGTCGATAGGCCTATTGTTTCCTCTTTTTTATTTATGCTTGTACGGTCTTGTGATAATTTTAGGTGAAAAGGGGCTTGTTTAATAGTTGGACTATGATTTGGGAAGCTATTAGAATGTTGTAGTTCAGTATGATTAATTGATAATAATAAAATGTTTTTTCTCTTTGTGAACATTTATATTTTACATCATTCTTTCACTTTCTTGGTGAAACTGTGTAGCCATATAATCTCTAGAGGCAATATCAAAGGTATGTCATCATTTGTATGTTTCTATCATGCTCCTTACGGGTTCAACAGCTTATCATGGTGCTTAAGCATTGCACTCAACTACTACCCTTCAGTTACATCACTCATATGATCATATATATTCATATCTGACTAAAAAAACATTATTGTGAGACCCAATGTAATGCAAGTGACATGATTGTGAGCATCATATTGCATTTTCAATTTGTACCATTTGTGATGCGAGTACTCCTTCCTGGTCATGTTGAAATCGGGATCCCTTTTGGTTTTATAAAGTTTAATCTTATTAATTATGATACAGATTGTGAGAAAAAAATACCTAGAGGATGGGATCCAGAATGCACACAAGGAGGATGTTCTTCCCCTATTGGCGATCAGTCCTACGAGCCCGATGCCTCTTGAGGGTGTATCCATCCTACGCACCATCACCTGCATCTGAGGTTGATCCTGAAGTGCTCCATCACTCTTGGAATGGCTCAATGAGCAATGGATCTACTCAAAATCCAAATCTTAATCTCGAGTTGGTGGGAAGAATCCATCAACCTGCAAGTAATCTTCAACCAAGAAGGCCCTTTGGTACTGTTGCATTCTGGGGCAATGGATTTGCTTGTAATCCATATCATAATCTTTGGTTGGAAAGAATTTGGCAACCAAGTAATCGTCAATCAAGGAGACTTTTTGGTACTGCTGCTTTCACACTCCTGAGGTTGCTAAAGAGTGCATGAGGAATGACGTGCGGATACTGGTTTTCTATTTGAGTAGAATTTTTTGTCATCAATGTTAACTTAGTTGTTAGGGCTAACAGTTATGTGATTGTGTATTTACAATTAATCCATTAAATTTTGCCTGTTATATATTGTGCTCCACAGATTTCCAATCTCGGGAGTTACTCCTGTTGTCTTTGTTTTTATTTGCGTAGGTGACTGGTGGCAAGCGGTGCCTTTTGCAGTCATATTTGAGCGACCCGTGTTAGATTCAAGGTTGTCCCGACGAGCGGACGTGGTCTGTGGCTAACATAGTATGAGAAGTCTGTGCTATGTACAGGTACCTTATGTTGCTTGCTGCTATGTGTTGTGCTTGTGCCATGTACTCGGTTGCAACTGAGGCACGAGACTTGGACGTGTATTTGTCGTACTCGACATGAACAGTAAGGACATGTTATCTGTCGCGGAATGTTGTATCTTCCAATAGGATCCATGGTATACTCCTCAAACTTGGGCCAGAACAAGCATCGAGTGCAAAATTCTCAGTTGGCAACCCTGCAAGGGCACTCTGTGCACTTGTGCGGACAATTTATTGGGGGTAAGGGCGGCTACCCTCATTTGATGCAAAAGGTCCAACACCTAATAGGTCCGAGAACCTCCATGCAGTTCACAAACCAAATGGGTTAGGGAGGAAGATTGCCTCTCCAACTCCCTTATAAATAGAACCCAAGGGGCAAAGGCAAGAGGATGCTCCCCTCGTTCTCACAACCCTAATCTTTAGCTCTTCCTCTCTTTTCTATGTGGTCCTAGTAATCGAGCTTACCCTATATCTCAGTGAGGGTACGAGAGAAGTGCTATAACCCCCACACATTTGGACACGGATGATATATAAAGCAAAAGATAATTGAATTTGTTTATTATATCCTCCAATTTGGGAACACTATCTCTACCATTTGCAAGATCATCAGATAGGAAGATCAATTCACATGGTTTGCACATAGCTATAAGCTGGGTTAATCTTTTTTTCATGCATCCGAGAAGGAGAAGCAAGTCACGTTCTTTCTCGGCGGCCGGTGGCGTTCTCTTCAGGTAGCAGTGGGGCGGTGGAAACCCTATCGAGAATCTTAAAAACCTTATGAAACAGCCGTCCGGATGACAAATAGTGAATATATAGGAAGGGGAGTAGAGTGATATGTGCACGGGCCGCTGAACGGGCTGACTTTTGGGAAATCGGTCGCACTCCTTCAGTGGGTACGGAACTGCTTCCTTCAGTGGGTCGAAAATATCCAAGTTATCTGTCCAAAGCACCATATCTTTAATCTCCATTTCAAAGCACTTAAAAAACAGGCCACCACAGCATATGATTCTGCCACATGTACAGAGCTACAGTCTAAATCCCCATATTTCTACATAGACAACCTTATCATCTCTCCATATTATAAATGAGATTGTGGCCTTTCCAGACCCTTTTCGCCATCATGGTATGAGGCATGAACTTCACCTTTACATAAACCTTTGATTCCATAATCATAGTGCAATGTTTCAGCAGTACCAATGTTAGTGTCTCAATCGTCAGCAATAAATACTCTGGTTCGAGAAATGATCTCACTCATCATCATTGTCTATCCTTACCCTCTAAATCATTAATTTATAGACACTAAGGTACTGGCGAGTTTTCCTATTCAATTTATGATGTTTTTTTGTGAAGAAATGCTGCAAGATTGGGCCTAAACTTTGTCTCATACTAGGGCTGAAGAAATGACTTGGCTAGCTTCCTCTTATTCTCAAAGAGTGCTTCATTTATTTTCTTTAACAATAGTTGTTTGTTACCAAGTACCAGACATGTCTTCTTTTGTCCTTTTTGAGATTCACCTTCATCTTTTGCAGACAACTATGCTTCAGACTCAAATAGCTTAGGTGTACTTCGTTTGTCTTGATCAGGCACATAGGGCATAATAGAGACTATAAAATACAAGACTTAGATGAACTCCATCGAATTCCATAAAAGCACACAAGTAACTGCAAGGAGATGGTAAAACACCTTTGTTCATCCTCATGTGCATTCTCTTGATGATTGTATCAAGATAGCAAACCTGCACCATTGCATTAGTGAAACTATGTCAATACTCCATTACAAAGTAGCAGAGCCAGATAAGAACTATCAACATATCGGAGCATAACTCACGAAAAAAGGCTAGAAGTTGTAAACTTTAAAATTTTATAAACAAGTCATCATATCTATAAACTGCCAATAATAGAAAAAATCATTCAAAATCACATCAAGTAGGTGACAAGAATTTTTAATAGGGCGTGGCTAGCGCCAGGACCCCCGGACGGACAGCGCGTCCGGACGCCGCGCAGCCTGCCCCCGTCCACCTTCACCCTGCCCCACGAGTGCGCCCCTGTCCCTGTCTCTACGCTCACAGGTCCTTCCCCTGACCCTTCCTCTCTCTGACTCTCCGCGCGGGCGACACACGGGGGTCAGGATGAGCGATTGAGGACGAGCACGCCCCCAGCGCACCCCAACCTGTAGCACACCCGTCCGCAGCCACCTAGCACCCCCGTCCGCTAGCCCCTCGACTCATCGCGTGCCCCGTCCGCCGGCCCCCTAGTTCGCCCCTAGCCGAACAACATAAAACACTTGCAACATAAGACCGAAAACAGATGAAACATTTGGAACATGCTCTTGCAACATGTGTGTGAAACATATGAAACATCCAAAATAAAACATTTACAACATGAAACCACTTGCTGCAACATCAGACTAAAACAACTGAAACACACTACAAAAATTCTAGGTTTGTATGACAAATTGAAAATGTCATGGTAAAGAATCTTACTGACGAAAAAGCAGCGCCATGCCGTTCGTCATAGAACGACCGTCACTAAATGTATCTTGTGACGATAAACCAAGGAATCGTCATAAAATGTATGTTCCTTCTGTGACGATGTAATGGGCCGTCGTATATTGTACACATTTTATGACACCTGATTATGTCAGAAAAAGAGTAGTCAAATGGTCATTGAATACCATGATCGTCACAAATGCCGAGTGCGTACCCTGGTTAATGCTCGCTATTATGATGATAAGAAGCTGTCATGTAACCATGGTTAAGACATCTTACGACGAGTCTCTTGATGTCATAAAAAAGTTTTAATCAAAGGCGAAACTGGCAATGCATTATATATTCATTCAGTGATGAATCTTAGCACAGGTCATATAACATAGACATAAAAGCCGCACCATCATTCACATTGAACCCAGATCATATGATACACTACATAGTGCAAATAGGTTCAAACATCACACAAGCTTGTGGTTTACATATGCAAATAAGTTCATATAGTTTCTGACAAGACAGAGGTTGTAGTTCCCGCAATACATTAGCTCCCATGTCCCTCACCACAAAGTAGAAGAATCAGCACCTTGCAAGAATCTGTTCTCCCATGTCCCTCACTTCCATCCTTGCTTGCTGCAACTTTCAACTGAACAAAACAACACATGGCAATAAACTTAAATAGAGCTAACAATAAATTGTCTTCATTTCAATTAATATATACAAAGGGTCTATTTTAACTATTATTCCGTAAATCATCTCGTTCAGTCCTAACTAACAACCATATTTGTTGAGAAGGCTGAGCTCACTGACATCAAAACAGTCTAGACAAACCATGAACATTTTTGCTATTACACATAGGCATAATTAGAAAAGAAACACAGAGTGGCTGTTTCTAGAATAGAGCACTAATGGTGGTTGTTACTAGAATACAAAGTGGCTGCAAGCACACATCAGTGCACTACTAACTTCATTGGTGAACTCGCTATTATCATCAATACACAAACAAAGACGGTTCACTGAATTCCACACAAAAAATCATGGTACACTAGAATGTTTTATGGTCTAGAGTACAGAAAGATAAACATTTGACGAATAATATATAGATATGGAGTATAATAATCTATCCATGACAATTTGAAGAGTGGAACATGCGAACCTTTAGGCGGCCGGTGCAAGTGCATGGACACTCTTAGTTTTTTAATACTATCTTCCTCTTGACAAATGCGGCACTACACAATCTACAGAAGCGGTACTTCTTCAGAACCATTCCAGGATTAATAATTGAAAAACATATAAAATAACAAAAGTAGCAAAAGAAACATCACATAAGTTTGTGGTAACTGGACGTGAATCCAAACTGGTTAGGACAGGAAGGAATTTGCAACTAAGCACTACAGATGCAACTGTTCTGTGCATGAAGCTACTGCTTCCTTAGGAATACATGAAGCTACTGCTATTGCTTCATTTCTAATATGTTCTCAATGTGGTAATATGAAGCAAGTAGCTGCTGCCTAACAAGTCCTTCGGCAATATGAACCAAGTAGCTGCTGTCAAATTGGCTTGACAAAATTTAGTCAACGGATTAAAAGTAACAAATCAGCAAGTATGCATGCTTGGTGTTGGATCCTTGAAAAAATTACAAACAAATGTAACTTAATTGGAAATATCAATCTCTTGAAGAGGACAGAGTAGATTTACCCTTCTCTACATCCACCTTCAGCAAGATAAGTATCACCGCTTTCAATTGCCTTTGGTAACGCTTTATCTTGTTCATCGATGCTTAGCAACAGGTGAATCTGTGAAGGTGAAATAAATTTCAGATGATTTTAAATGCATGGTGCTTTCTAGCTAGATATGAACTAACCCCTTCCCCTTTTAATTGAAGGATGCCACTGAGCAGAGCAGGACGCAAAACCACACCTGACTGAGCAGAGCAGGATGCCTCACCGCCATGCATGCCACGGGAGGCTGAGGAAGAGACAGACGGGGTCCGGGTTGGTGAACCCGGCGCTGACCCAGCACACGCCCAGGTCAAACGCCGCCGGCCACTCGAACGAGTCGTCGTCCAGCAGCGCCTTCCTGGCGGAGGGGAAGACGGAGAGGCCGAGCCCGAATGCGATGGCCTCCGCGTCGTCCGTCCCACTCCCGAGCTGCAGCAGCAGGTGGGCGAGGGAGTCCTCCTCCGCCGCCACCGGAGCCACCACGGGGACCTCTGTAGCAGTCTCTATGGTTTGCGCTGTCGGTCGTCGTGGTCGTCGTCTTGGCGGAGTCGGCAGCAACGGGGTCGGTGATAGCACTGGCGGCTGCGGCGGGCTCCAGGGGCGACGCCACGACGCGGCGCTTCTTGCTGGCGGGCTTCTTCTTGGGCGGGCGCCACCTCCGACGGGGACGTTTCGCAGGGTGCCGCCCTTGGTCCAGTAGCGGCGGCGCAATCTATAGAAAATGGCAGCCAGAGAAAAAGGAAGACCGACATTTGGGTAGTGTTTAGTTACCAAAAATTTTGCAAAATTTGTCAAGATTTCCCATTCACATCGAATCTTTAGACGCATGCATGAAGCATTAAATATAAATAAAAAATAAAACTAATTACACAGTTTAGACGAAATTCACGAGACGAATCTTTTAAGCCTAATTAGACTATGATTGGACACTAATTGCCAAATAACAACGAAAGTGCTACAATACTGTTTTAAAAAAAAACGTCAACTAAACAAAGCCTTGAGAGAAGACCAGGAAGGGGATAAGTCATGGGTGGTGGAGTGAAATTTTTGGCGCAGTGTGCTGTTGGTATTTTTTAGCGTAATCACCGAGCGTGAAGGTTTTAAGTCTATTCTCGGCAACGCGCCGGAGATGTCTCTTGATATTTCTTAGCACCATCACTAAGATTGAGTTAACCTTAATGACGCCGCCAAGAAACACCAACTACGATAGTTCTTAACGATTACAGAAAATATCCGCAAGCACACGGATCTATCGTTATAGCATTTCATCCGGAAGTATTTAGGGTATCGTTATTTATATTTTCTCAAAGGAGGGCAAAGTGTAAAGAGTCTAGCGTGAGCATGAGCATGAACAAGATTACATACTTGCATAGTGGATCATAGTGCATGACAGTGGTAAAAACGGTATATCAAGCATAGTGGACACATATCTGAGCTAACCTCAAGAATTAAAGAAAACAAAAAATAAAAAAATATTCCTACATGGAGCTGGCATGTTCTAATATAGCCGTGCAAAGAACAGTTAAAGATCATACAAGTTATATGATTAGAGTTAGAACTAAGTGTAAGATGAACGGAGAGATCTCCGAGCACTGGTCTGCCAGCAAGCCAGGGAGACTTTAAGACTCCTATATGATACCCGAACATGGGGGTATTACAAGGGACGGACAGAGCTATCACCACCTGCTACCTACCCCTCAATCGGGGGCACCGTCATATCCTAAGGTTCCCGTGTATCCCGAGCACCATGCCCATGTACAAGAAAACAACCCATATCCTCCCGGGACTCTGACCCCTACGGATCGACAAACAAGAATATGGGCAAACCTGAAGGAACGACGAACCAGTCACCTCAACCCTAGCTCTACCTCTACTCATACAAATCATATGAATGATTAAGCATAAAGTTAAACATGTTATAATCATAACACATAAACTATATGCTAGTTCATATATCATGATTATAATGAGACAACTATACTCTAGTTCATATACACTACTATATAAATGATGAGAGCATGACTATGGAAGAACTCTTTGTATTATTCATACCGAGATGTCACTCTTCTTCCAAGGAGTCAAGCCCTCCTTGATAGCTCTTGCCTTGCTCACAAAACTACTATTAAAACTAAGAGAGAGTACAAGTAGAAAGGTGAGGTGTGTAGCTCCAAATGATATGTGTGTTGAAGGTGAGCTCCACCCTTTCTTTTATATGCATCATGGTCAGTTTGGCGTAGGAAAATTAGGAAATCTCAATGAACCGACCAAGCATGGCAGCATGCAACTGCCGTAGGAGACTGGGCCCAGGCCACGCTGCCTGGGGTGCGAGCGACGGCATATGTGTCTAAGTTTGTCTAATTTCTCCTATTTTTGGATAGTAATTGGCGGTTGGATTTGATCATTAGTGACCGCCAACAAATCCTCCAAGTTTAACCTTTGCTCGTCCCGAGTAAATAGCTAAGTAATTGGTTGTTGATCAGGAGTTGCTACTATGTCGAGTATAATTCACAAGTGCCATGCCTATAACAAAGTATTCTTCCACAATTCAAATAAGTTGGTATTTTTATCCACCCTTTTACCTTGATCCCTGTGGGGCGTATAGCTTTTCTAAGTTCTTGGGCAGTTGCAAGATAGAATAGTTATAACAGAACTATCAATCATTCGTTCTTTGATTGACCATCTATCTAGGAGGTTTTATGAGTTTTGTAAAACAAATGTAAGTTTCTTAAATGATTCTCTCGATCGCTCAATGTGTATGAAACCTCACCAAAGGCATTTGAAATTTTACCTTCTTTTTCATATCCTACCACTAAAGGCTTTTGAGTGGAGTTTTGGGTAGGGATAAAATTGAGGCATGCTTGCATCACATATTTTGCTAAGTCAAGGAGATGTAAGTCATACACTTTGATCAAGATGTACAAGTGTGTGGAATTTTTCATAAAGTCATAATTCTAAATATTTTTGGTACTCCTTTGAATCATGAATCTCTCTCTTTTTTGGATGAATGCCTTTTATTTGAAAGTATGGGCTATCTTTTATTTATTGCTTTTCCTTTTCTTTCTTCATGCTCTTTGGCATGCATTTTTTCTCTCATGTCTTTTGGCATGGACATTTTTCTTTTCTTTCTTTCTTTCTTCTCTTTTTTTAGCATAGCCCATACTATTCTTTTTGGCACATAAATTTTTTGAGAGAGACACATGATAAATGAATGGAGTAATTATTTGGTGGACGGAAAAGGCATGTTTTTGCGTAACTCTCAGTGTAAGAGTCAGCAGTTTTATTTGTGGGTGTACATGTGTCTTGATCATGGGTGTATGACGACGATCTCAACAACGGTCATAACAATTTGACCAAGCTCAATGCTCAAACAAGTAGCATATGACTAAGGTTTGAATTTTGAATATCATGTCATATGGCCTTGGTAGGATATTCATAATCATTGAGGAATTTTTTATTTTAGCATTTTTTAGAGTAAAATCTCCGGATGTCAAGTTTCTCTTATAACAAAGTCATAGTAAATTCTATTTGTACCATATCACAACTCACAACAACTTAGAAAAGGAGCATGCATTTGTAATCTCACAAGTTTTTAAGTTTTTAGGATGAGACATTTTTAGTCAACAAACTTAAATCTTGGGGAATACTAAGTTATAACCTAGGCTAGAGCAACTATTCATCATTTCAACATAGGAGAAACTAAACATTCCTAAAACACATATGAGAGTGGAATTAATATTTTTGGTATTTTTATCATATTTTATTTTTTGGTATTTTCAATTTTTAGAGATTTTTTAAATGCTAATAAATAAATAAATGCAGAAAATGAAATACAAAAAAATGAAAAAGATACAAGGTACCTCTACGGGTATTAACACAAAAATATGACGATGTGATCAACACACAGCAAGCCAGAAGATCTGAATGGAATGAGACCAGAGACCTACAATTGACAAGGAGACAAAATCTTATCAGTAATTTAAGGTGAAACATGTCGGTGTTGCACCAAACTAGTTCCAAATGGATGGCTAGATAGCCGATTTAAGGAAGCTATCGACTAAATAGTCGATATCCAAGCGTATCTATGAAAAGAGTATAACATGCAAACAAATTGACTGTCTAATATAAATGAATCTACAAACAGTTTGAATCTAATCTATTATCATCAACAGTGAGGTTCGATTGAATCGATGCAGCTATGATATGATAACAACCTAAAGCCAAAAAATCTATAAAACCATCTATATGTTTACAGATTCATGAAAACATGCTATATGCATGAGAGTATAGGTAAATCGGCTAAAATAGCCGATGCAGTCATAGTAAACAAACAGAGTATCATGAACAAGACCACTAATCAATAATTTCTAATCTAAAGTCTTACCAGTGAGGTTCGACCGAATCGATACAGCTATGATAGTGCCATTAGATTAGATCTCATTAACTAGTGAGTTTATTGAAGATTGAAATATGTTTTTGAATGCATACTATGTTTGATTGGAATAGAAATAAAATAGCCGATCTATTCAAAATTAAGCCATCAATCATAAGATTTAAAGCGTGACCAGACTAGAAGACGACCAATTAAGATGATATGATGCCGATCTATCTCTATCACATTCAGGTGATTTGTTATAATTAATAAAAACATTAATTATAACAAGATCGATAACTGATGAATCAACCAAAAGTAGCAAGGAAAATCTTACTAATCTCAGAAGATTCGATAACTGGTGATATTGTATTAAACAACAAATTATCTAACACAAAATAGATAACTTTGATCTATATTATGATTCGTAAGAGATCAATCAGCTGATGTAGCCTTACAAACTATGATATAGATCGATAACTAACTTATATTGTGACTCATAAAAGATCAATTAGCTGATGACTGCTTTATAAGCACAATACAAAGTCGTGACGGTACTCACAAGCAAGCCTAGAGGTCGATTCAGTCGATGCAGTCCCTATTTGCTAAAGAACTCAGTCGAGATCTATAGTACTCCTACTCCTAATGCGATGGACGAAAGCCAAAAAGATTGTATTGATTGTGTATTCGTCCCCTTTTACTAATAACCAGGGTCTAATATTTATGTTCAGAACCTAAACATGAATCCTACTCAAATACGACTCATTACAATTCTTAGGAATAAAAGAAAACTTCCTAAATTAATAATAACTTGGACCCCAATTTTCCTTATTCGTAGAGTCCAACACATCTCCCTGGCGCCACTCAAGTATAGCCCATTGACGTCATCTGCTGATGTCATCCATAAAATAGACGATTCTAACATCACATCTAAATCAGCTGATACTGATTCTTATCCAATCGATTCCTTGATATCACAATCCTAAAAGTTTCGAGTTCCCGTGTTCTTCCTCCTAAATTTTGGTGTAAACAGCAGGGGTCCTCCCCTAAGCTAGCTCTAGGCCTATGGTCTAGGATTGTATCCCATGGACTGCTAGTAAGCCACCTGTGCTTCCTATTTTTGTCTTAGCAGCGCTGTTGATGTTCGCAAACTGTTGCTGCTGTTGTAGGTGCCACTGTCTCGTATCCTGCACATGAGTGTTAAGTGTATTTTGAATTTCACTTGTGAGGATTTCCAATCCTCTAAGGCAAGTGTTGATGCCGTCCAACTCCCAATGGTCCTGAAGTAGACTATCATGGATGGACAGGTGGTGGTAGCCTCTCGGAGTCAGACGAGTGATGCGCCCATGCCGTGTCATAGGCCTCATGCCATCCCGATCCTCTAGCCTTGTGTGGTTGCGGAGTGTGCCCCTAGCCAGGCTGATACCCTAGGGTGAACCTAGGTGTCTGCATGGCTAGGAACCACTCTGTATGGTATGCATGTGGTATGAGCGGTGTCGGTGTCAGGCGGTGGTTGTTAAGAGCTACTAGCTTCGTCTCTAGCCCTACTTCCTTGTTGCCCTGCGAGAAATAGAACTCCTACGCGCTTCCTCTTATTCGACAAGAGTGAAGGTGAGTGATGGGAATTTATACAAAGAGAGATCTAGGTTAGGAAGTAGAATCTCATTTGTATATCCTAGAAAAAATATACAAGGTTCCCTACATCATCATACTTCAAGTGATGCCCTTGCATCAAGTAGTGCTCGTCAATATCAATGCATGGAGTAGAGATGTATGTCACATCTTGTCCATCCAATGCACCAATATCAGCGGCAATACAAGTCACAAGGAACGTGCAAGAGATAGATGTAGAAGCCTTGAATGTTTCTAACTAATGTTTAAACATTTCTTTCAAAGGGGCAATTTTAGTCTTTTGAAGCATGGCATAGAGAATTTGCAATTCGGCATGATAAACATACCTTATGTCTTGCCTAGCAAACAAAGTCATGGCAATCCAATGATGCATGAACCTCAAAGTAGGATGATGAATATTCATATTTCGAGGTTGAAACTTGCAAACTACGTTTTGACTAGAAATCATTCTCCAAAATTCATGGCGATTAAAACCTTTGAGAGCATAATCTAAGTCAATTGAGCATTTTGTACTAAAGTCTAAGTGAGAGCTGAGATTTCTCCATGTAAGATAGTATTCTTTCTTAAAAAGACAGGAAAGTAATCCCACCCTCAACTTCTTGCAAAGAGCATAAGAATTGAATCGTTAAGAGGCAAGAACCAAGCTTGTCAATGGGAGCAACATTCATCCATCCAATGGCTTTCCAGATGGTGGTGAATTCGGTGTCCATACCTATCTTTTGGATGAGGTCGGGGTCATATGCCGACGTGTGGACTCACTCGCGATTCTTGATGAGGTTGTATGCTTGCATCTCCCAGTCTCCTTCCAAATCAAGGTGTGGATCATCATCGCCCTCCTCCATCGGTTGTTCTTGCTCTTCTTCTTGCACTTCCATTGGCTTGATTTCTTCTTCTTCATGTATCGGGCTCTCTTCGGGCTCGGTGTAGCGCGCACTTGAATTTTCACAGGAGCGACTCGAGCTCTCTTCCACGGCTTACTTGAAAGTGCCAGGTGAGCATTCCTCCCAAACTTGCCCATGGTAAAAAAGACAACAATAAAATTCGCAAATGGGGTTATGTTAGTGAAAACAAATCGCACAACCCGCGAGCTTGGCTTGGTGGTGATGAGCTTAGGAATTTTCTGCAGAGTTTTCTTGCTCTTGAGCTTTGTGGAAAAGTTTTTTTGCAAGTGATGGAGCAAGAGAGAGTGAGAGGGAGTGAAATGGAGAGTATGAGGGTGAAGAGAGTCCTCAACCCTAGGCTCTTGGTATTTATAGCGTGAAGCACCATCCTAGGGAGGAAGAGGGAAACGGCTAGGAGCCATTGGCGAAGGCGCGGGGCCAACGGCCACCTGCAGGGTGTGAGCGCACCCCTGGTGCGCCTGCACCTACGGTGGGCCCGCTGCCCCCCCCCCCTTGTTAGGTGGTGTCCAATGGCTATCTCAAACCCATGGTCGTTAGGGCTCCCCTCATATTCAAAATTTTGCTCCCGATATTGATTTTCCACAAAACTTTTATTATATAAATATTTTAAAAAATGGGAAATGATAATAGAAAAATCTATACTATCAAAAAAATGATTTTTATTTTATTTTTCTAAACAGTTTATTTTGAAGCAAATTTTAAATTTTGAATTCTAAAAATTTTGGATTTTGAAATTTTTTAATTTTGAATTTTTAAAAGATAACTACTGATTTATCTTCGGAAAGGGCTCGACATTTATAGTCCATTGGCAAGACTTCTCCTCCTTTATTGCTCTGCAGCTGCATGAACAAATTTGGGAGAATTCTCAGGTTGCCCCAAGATTTTCCTCGATTGATTGACAGGTATTGCAGCAGCAATTTGAGCAATTTGCGTTTCAATCATTTTATTAAAACTTAAATGGTTTTTAACAGAGGAGGATAAATTTTCAAGTTTTGAATTTATATTTTCAAATATTTTGTCATTATACATAAGCTTTTTAGTAAGATTTTCGTTTATTTTTGCTTGACCTAGAACTAGGTCTTTCAAGGAAGGTTGATTTGAATTGTAATTCGAGTTCAAGTTTGTATTACGCCCTTGTGGGCGGGACTGATTGATCCACCCATTATTGTTACCTTATCGAAACCCGTTGTTGATGTAGGTTGTGTCTTCACAGGTTTTGGGGCAGTTATTCCCCGAATGTTCGACTCTATGGCCTGAATGGTGGCCTTCATAGCTTCCTTTTCATGGGACCTTTCGTTCAGTCTTGAGAGTAACAAGTCTATTTTTGCGGCAAGCATATCCGTCTCCTTCACGGTATGCATGCCTTTTTGTTGTTTTCGTTCCTCCCCCTAGCTCTGATTGGCCACTATTTTCTCGATGAGAGTTGTGGCATTATTGATGGTGAGGAAGAGAAACGCTCCTTTAGCAGTAGTATCTACGTATTCCTTCGACATGGATGTAAGCCCCTCATAGAAGTTCTAGAGCATGAGCTAGTTTTTCATTCTGTGGTGTGGGCAGGCTTGGATGTAATCCTAGAGCCTCTCCCACACTTTAGGGATGGATTTTATTGAGTTCTGCTGGAAGTTTGAAATTTTCCCCCCTCAAAGCATTGGTTTTGCCCATGAAGAAAATTTTCACGAGGAATGCCATGGAACATTTGTCCCACGTATTGACAGCTTTCTTTTCTCTATAGAACCATTGTTTCACCTTCCTGGTGAGGGAGAAGGGAAACAGACAGATACTTATGCTAGCTGGTGCGGCATCTTTGATGATGATAGTATCGCACAGCTCTAGGAAGTGTTGCAAGTATGCACTTGTGTCCTCGCTTGGCAAACCACAGAATTGGTTTGCCTGCACCATCATGATTAGGCCAGTACGCACCTCAAAGTTTCCGGTACCCGTGTTGACAGCAGGCCCAATGGGCACATTGGCAACAGCAGGGGTAAAGTAGTCGTGGAGTGTCTTGGCCATATCGATAGTAGCGGATGGTGCGAGGGTGACTAGTTCAACTGCCGGTGGAGTAGCAGAAGAAGTAGTATGGGACCGACTCTTCCTTAGGAGTGCCTGGATTATCTGTGTAGTTGTTCGGTAGATCAAAACCACTCATACGCTATCCTGTTTTCATTCCACAACAGGAAGAAAACAAGCAGAATTAGCCTACATAAACTATGGCTACCATTACATGCATGTGCTCATGATCATGTCCTACTAGATTCTTTTCACCTATGTCCTCTCTGGCAACGGTGCCAGAAATGCTTATTAGCATTTCTTAGCGCAATCACCAAGTGTGGAGGTTTTAAATCCATCCTCGATAATGGCGCTAGAAATGTCTGTTGGTATTTCTTAGCGCCATCACTAAGATTGAGTAAACCATAGTGACACTGCCAAGAAACACCAACTACGATAGTTCTTAACAATTACAGAAAATATCCGCAAGCGCACGGATCTATCGTTGTAGCATTTCACTCGAAAGTATTTAGGGTATCATTATTTATATTTTCCCAAAGGAGGGCAAGGTGTAAAGAGTCTAGCATGAGCATGAACAAGATTACATACTTGCATAGTGGACCATAGTGCATGATAGGGGCAAACATGGTATATCAAGGATAGTGGACACATATCTGGGCTAATCTCAAGGATAAAAGGAAAACAAAGAATAATAAAATGTTCCTATGTGGAGCTGGCAAGTTCTAATATAGCCATGCAAAGAATAGTTAAAGATCATACAAGTTATATGATTAGAGTTAGAATTCAGTGTAAGATGAATGGGAAGATCTTCGAGCACTAGTCTGCCAGCAAGCCAGGGAGACTTTAAGACTCCTACACGATACCCGAACGTGGGGGCTTACAAGGGATGGATAGGGTTGTCACCACCTACTGCCTACCCCTCAACCGGAAGCACCATCATATCTGAAGGTTCCTATGTACCTGAGCACCAGGCCTGTGTACAAGGAAACTACTCATATGCCCCCGGGACTCCGACCCTATGGATCGACAAGCAAGAATATGGGCAAACCCGATGGAACAATGAACAGTCACCTCAACCCTAGCTCTACTTCTACTCATACAAATCATATGAATGATTAAGCATAAAGTTGAACATGTTAGAATCATAACACACAAACTATATGCTAGTTCATATATCATGATTATAATAAGACAACTATACTCTAGTTCATATGCACTACTATATAAATAATATGAGAGGATGACTATGGAAGAACTCTTTGTATTATTCATACCAAGATGTCACTCTTTCAAGGAGTCAAGCCCTCTTTGATAGCTCTTGCCTTGCTCACAAAACTACTGCTAAAACTAAGAGAGAGTACAAGTAGAGAGGTGAGGTGTGTAGCTCCAAATGATGTGTATGTTGAAGATGAGCTCCACCCTTTCTTTTATACTACATCATGGTCAGTTTGGCATAGGAAAATTAGGAAACCTCCATGAACCAACCAAGCATGGTGACATGCAACCGCCGTAGGAGACTAGGCCTAGGCCATGCTGCCTGGGGTGCGGGCGAACCCAGGCTACGGTCGCACCCTGGCTGGCTCGCCTGGCCACCACCTTTGCTAGGTGGGCTGGTGGCTGGGCCTAGGCCTCTCCTACATCGGTGTTCTGTCCAGGTAGGTTGTGTAGGTGGGCTTCTCTATTAATTTCTCATGTGCTTTTCTACATTACGCTTTCTGAATTGCACCTTTTGCTTGGTTTTTCACTTGTATTTGAATATGAGTCCTCCAAAACATGTTTTTTCTAATACTAGTGGAACTATGTCAAAGTAAAAGCATATGTGTATAAGTTTGCCTAATTTCTTCTATTTTTGGATAGTAATTGGAGGTTGGATTTGATCGTTAGTGACCACCAACACGTGCGCATTAGCGTCCTCTGTCCACGCTATTTTTCCCATGCTTCTTTGCCACGTGGGCCATCCTAGTATTAGTTAATTCTAAATTTTGCCCACGCGCCAAAGTCTCTTGCCAGCGCATGCCCGGTCCCAAAACAAGCAGCCCCATCGGTCAGTTAGATTCCCAATGTGTTGGTTTGAGCACTAGAAAAAGTCTACATAACCCCCCACCTATCGTAACTCGACTACTTCATCCCCCAACCTATAAAACTAGGTATTTAACCCCCTCACCTTTGTAAAATCATTCAAATAACCCCCTATGGTGGTTTTGCATAGTGGTTTTGCCACGTAGGCGTGCTGAGGTGGACTTTGGTGCTGACGTGGCCGATTGACAAGTGGGCCCCGCTTGTAAGTGGGCAGTTCTCCTCTTCATAGGCAGACTCTTCTACCCACTGTCCTACCCTCTCCCTAACGTGCGGGCCCGGGCGACCTCTATAGTTGGTGCCTGTGGGGGTATTAACCCCTATACCCTTACGGCTAGGATTGGGCCGGCCTGGACCAGGGGGTCCGATCCACTAGAAGATGACGCGTGGCCCAGCCGATCTGCTCGGAGTCCCACGCAAGGAATCAAGGCAGACTTGGAGATCAATCAAGATCCTGGTCGGTTAGAATAGGAATCCTTATCTGGCCACCTATGGCAATTATAACTGGTTAGGATTAGTTTCCAGATCTGTAACTCTGCCCCCCAGACTATATAAGGCGAGCAGGGGACCCCTCTCAAAATTCATCTCATTGACATACAGCAATACAATCAAACGCAAGACATAGGTATTACGCCTTCATGGCGGCCAAACCTAGATAAAACCTCATGTCTGTCTTGCGTCACCATCTCATTCATAGCTTACGCACTTGTCTACCGATAATCTACTAACTTGGGCATACCCCTAGGTAGACTGCTGACCATATTTCATCGACAGTGGCGTGCCAGGTAGGGGGTGTGCGTACTGCTCTCTAGACGAACAAGATGGTCACCATCCCCGGTTCCATGGCTACGTCGAACGGCCTCACGTTCACCATCGGCCAGATCACCTAGACCACTGGCTCCGACAACTTCATCGCCATGACCACGAGGGAAGCGCGGATCCAATCTGCGTCAACCACTGCTTCACCAGCATCAGCTACGACTCTGACCATGTTGGATCTAGCTCTAGCTACACCAGCATCATCTTTGGCCACACCGACCACCCGTTGTTCGCTTCCTCGCTACAAAGGGAGGCAGATCGACAACACCGACCTGCTCGACTCCATCGATCGGGTCGGCACCAAGCTTGCTGAAACCCTAGCTCTGGAAGATTCGATTCAGAATCAACCTACCAAGTAGGTAACCACTACCCACAATAGATCTACCCGACCAGCTCGGGTCAGTCGTCCTGCACGACTCGGTACAGATCTTGTGGTCACGTCTACTCCCGAGGGGCGCTCCGTTCATCAGCCGACCAGCCCCCGTAACAGGTCTCCTGACTCTCCGAGTGCGAAGCCTTCATGGAGAATTACCAGGCTCAGCCCTACGGCCTGCGAAACACTGCTTCCAACTACACGTACAATATACAACTGCTGCTCGGATCTGTGTTTACATCGACCTCGGCCAATGCCACACAACTTCGTCAACATGGTTCGGATTAAGGAATATCAAGAAGGATCAGTCCACATAGTGGAAGAGGGCGGTTCAAGCTCCCCATCCAACACCACATCTATTGGCTCCGTCCACACTGAGCTTCAGCATCGTGACAATGAAGAAGTTGAATACGATCTGGATATCCTAGACCACTCCTCGGATTTCCCACGATTCCCATCCTTCCTACCAAGGCGAGGAGACTTGATCAATGTCAGTCAGTAATGATGAACCATCGGTAGTTGGTGAAACAGAACAAGAAAGGCTAGCACGTGAAGCACGCAATATTGACCGATTTAATCACAGACAAGCCGAAGCCGAGGTAGAAGAGGAGGCACGACACATAAGGTTCCAGCCACGCAATCTCAACAATGCCTTTGATAGGGTAGGGGAAAAGCATGTCTTCAGGACTCCAAGCGCCAACGTAGCTGTTGCTATGACGACAATGCAACGACTACCCAATACCCTAGAAGTCTAGGCAATCAGTGATGATGTACAAGCTTACCTAACGGCTGCCATAGCCCAGACCGCTAGAAATTGCCAACCAAGCCCAGGGCTCTGTCCGTCTTAGTCGAATCAAGCCATAACCGCTAGTACTCAAGTCACTCATAGCCACCCAACCAACGTGGCTCGCGCAACAACGACCCACCAGACAACCGTCAAGGCGGAAACAGGTGGTCATGATGGTGGTCGGGACGACAACCACCGCGACTACCGGGACAATAATCGACGAGACAACCATGACAATTGCCATCATAACCATGGTCACGGGGTCAACTAGGGTGGCAATCGGGATCGCCGTGATGGCAATAACGATCTCCGCCATTACCTCGGAGAACGCGATCTACACGATCGCATTAACCAAAGAGCCAACGATCGTGCATCCCACGAAAGCTATCGCCGTATGGAATATGATACTACCCACGGCCCTCCAGGATTTGAAGCAGTTTACTCCTCACCTTCGCCAAGTTGTGTGGCAAAAAAACTTCAAGCTCAAAAAACTCCAGAAGTATGACGGCAAGGAGAACCCTCGAGTTATGGGTCATGCTCTATGAAACCACATGCAGATCAGCCATGGCTGACTGAGCACGTCATGTCTAATTACTTCCCAATTGCCGTCGGCCATGCAGGCCACCGATGGCTGGTCAGCTTGTCGGCGAACTACTTTGATTCTTGGCAAGAGCTCAAGCAAGCATTCATCGACAACTTCATTGCTACTTGCGAACAACCCGGTAACAAATATGATCTGCAGCGGATTTGAGATAGCAAAGATGAGCCACTGCATGAGTACGTCCGACGCTTCTCGGAGATGCGCATCAAGGTCCCATCAATCTCCGATAACGAGGCAATCGAAGCTTTCATCACTGGTCTCTGCTTCCATGATGCCCTAAGGGACAAGCTCCTCCGCAAAAGACTTGAATCGATCACAACGCTCCTAGCTACTGCTAAAAAATATGTGGACGCCGATGATGCTAAAAAGATAATCATCAAAGAAGCAGCAAGGGTTCCATGCTCTGACCACCCCCCACACCACGACGACTACCACAGTAACCATGGTCGGAACGACAATTTTGATCGCCGCAACCAGCGCAACGATTCTTGTGACCACCACGACCAGCGTAATTAGCGGCGTAATCGCCGTGGCGATTACAGGGGCAAGCATGCTCAGGAAGATGATGGCAAAGTCAACATCATTAAAAAAGGTGGCAGACGTCGCAACTACGAAGAATACTACACCAAAGCATTGAAAGGACCCAGCCAGCTCCATCCCAAGTCAAACCATACCATAGAGAATTGTTGTGTTCTCAAATCCATCTACACGCGCCAATAGGCTCCGGATAAATCCGACAAGCCTAACTGACGCAGGGGAGCAGCATAACGAGGACAACGATGATGAAGACGCAGATCCCCATCACAAGTATGTCAAGCCAACCAACCGTGTCCACACCATCATTGGGGGTGCAGAGTGTCCATCGAGACCAAACGAGAGTGCAAGCTGCTCGCCCGCTGCTTGCTTGAACGTGGCCAATGCTGACAACCTCATTGCCTAATCCATGGCTCCCTCCTTGGTCTCACCGCGAGATCTCCTTTAGCAGAAAGGACCAATGGGCTGCAATACCTGAGCCTAGGGACATTTTCCTCTGGTTCCTGATCCTTGTATCAACAAGGTTCAGTTCGATAGAGTGCTGATTGACTGACGGCAGTTCCATCGATATACTATTCAAGAATAGTTTGCTAGCCCTAAAGATAACCCAGGCTGATCTTAAGCCATATGAGGCACAGTTCTGGGGTGTTCTCCCTCAGATAGAGCTCCACACCTCTCAGGCAGATCATGCTACCTAGTGCAATTTGGTACCCCAGACCACTTCCGCACCGACTACATCAACTTCGTGGTCGTCGACTTCGAAGGCACCTACCATGCTAATCCTTGGCCGACCAGCGCTCACCAAGTTCATGGCCATACCTCACTACAGGTATTTGGTGCTCAAGATGCCTACTGAGAAGGGGGTTCTAACTCTCAGGGGCAACGTATACGCAGCTTACACCTACGAGGATGACAGCTTCAAAATAGCAGAGGCTCACGACCTCTCTATTCGCATGGCCAAGACCATGCTCGACGCCAAGTAGACCCCAGCCGACCACCTGGAGATCCCAGAGCTCGAGGCCCCGCGCAAGAACATCAAGTCCAAAGAGCACAAAGAGATCCAGCTGGTCGACGGTGATCCTAGCAAAATGGCCCTTATCGGGGCCAACCTAGATCCGAAATAGGAAGACGCGCTCGTCAGGTTCTTGAGGAGCAACGTGAGTGTGTTCGCATGGAAACCCACTGACATGCCTGGTGTACCTCAGAACTTGACCGAGCACTCCTTAAATATCGATGGCAAGGCCAAACCCATCAAGTAGAAGCTACGACGGTTCGCTTGTGACAAAAAGGAGGCTATTAGGGTAGAAGTTACATGGCTTTTTGCAGCCGGATTTATCAAAGAAGTGTATCATCCAGAGTGGTTAGCCAACCCAGTTCTTGTACGCAAAAAGAATAAGGAATGGAGAATGTGCGTTGATTACACTGATCTCAACAAATACTGCCCTAAAGACCCCTTTGGCTTACCTCGCATAGACGAGGTCGTAGATTCAATTGCCGGTTGCGAGCTGCTTTCCTTTCCCGATTGCTACTCTGGTTATCACCATATCGCTCTCAAAAAGGATGACCGGATCAAGACATCCTTCATCACGTCCTTCGACGCCTACTGCTACATGACCATGTCGTTCGAGCTCAAGAACGCTGGGGCTACCTACCAACGCGCCATGCATACCTGCCTCAAAGATGAGATAAAAGACGACCTCATCGAGGCTTATGTTGATGATGTAGTTGTTAAAACCAAGGAAGCATACACCCTTGTTGACAACCTAGAGCGTACCTTTGCAGCCCTTAACACATTCCAATGGAAATTAAACCCAAAGAAGTGCATCTTTGGTGTTCCATCTGGTATACTGCTTGGCAACATCGTCAGTCACTGATGGCATACGCCCTAACCTAGAGAAAGTAAAAGCTGTCTTAGACGTGAAGCCACCCAAAAAGGTGAAGGATGTTCAGAAGCTTACCGGATGCATGGCTGCCCTCAGTCGTTTCATATCTAGATTAGGCAAAAAAGGACTATCGTTTTTCTAGCTGCTCAAAGCATCCGAGAAGTTTGAGTGGTCGGAGGAAGCAGACGTTGCCTTTACACAGCTGAAATAATTCCTTACATCACCTTCGGTCCTCACTGCTCCCAGAGAAGACGAAACCCTCCTGCTTTACATTACAGGCAACTAATCGAGTGGTCTCCACTGCCATGGTGGTCGAGCGCGACGAGCCCGGCCACGTCTACAAGGTACAGTGACCTAATTTATTTCATCAGTGAGGTGTTCAGTAATCCAAGACCAGGTACCCACAGATTCAGAAACTGATATACGCCATACTAATTACATCCCAAAAGTTGAAACACTACTTCGATGGATATCGTGTGGTGGTCATGACCGAGTACCCTCTGGGAGACATCATTCGCAACAAGGATGCAAATGGGCGCATCATCAAATGGGCAATGGAGCAATGCCCTTTCTCCTTGGAATTTGCAAGCCGTACTACAATCAAGTCTTAGGCACTCGTCGATTTCATCAGTCGAGTAGGATAGACTTAAGCACGCCTGTTACTCAGGGGCCCGCCAAGTATTGGAAGCTATACTTCGACTGGCTCTCTCAACATCAACAGTGCAGGAGCAGGAGTACTTTTCGTATCACCATCCAAGGAGCAGCTCTGATATGTCCTTAGGATTTATTTCCCGGCATCTAATAACGCAGCCGAGTACGAAGCATGCCTACACGGTCTACGCATTGCGGTCGAGCTTGGTGTCAAGTGTCTCTATGTCTATGGAGACTCGGCTCTGGTCATCAACCAACTCAACAAGGATCGGGATACGGCCAGCGAAAAGATGGACACATACTGCAAAGCGATCAGAAAGCTAGAAGGCAAGTTCTATGACATCGAGTACACACATGTGGTCTGGGACAAAAATCAAGCAGCAGATGCGCTGTCAAAGTTAGGATCATCCCAAGCCAAAGTCCCACATGGCATATTTATTCAAGACCTGCTCACGCCCTCCATCAAAGAAGAAGATCCCGCGGTCGACAAGCCTCTAGACCAGCCTTTGGTGGCTATGGTTCCGGCGTCAAACACCACCAAACCACCTCCGATCACTAAGAAGCCTGACTAGAGAGTACCTTTCATCAAGTACCTGACAGATGGTAGCGGTTACACCGATCAGACAGAAAATGAATGCCTGATGCGTCGCAGTAAGCAGTATCTGCTCGTCAATGGCAAATTGTGGCGCAAGAACGCGAAGGAGGATATCTTGATGAAGTGTATACCCCAGGAGGATGGTGAACATCTCCTAGACAAAATCCACTCTGGCTCCTACGGAAACCACGCGGCCTTGAGAACGCTGGTCGGCAAGGCTTTCTGAGTAGGGTTCTATTGGCCGTCAGCCATAGCCGATGTAGAAAAGCTAGTTCGCCATTGTGAAGGTTGTCAGTTTTTCGCCAAGAGAATCCATGTACCAGCACACGAGATTTAGACTATACCAGCCTCTTGGCCCTTCGCATGCTGGGGACTGGATATGATCGGGCCTTTCAAACCAGCCCCTGGAAAATTTACATGCGTCTTTGTGCTGATCGACAAATTCTCTAAGTGGATAGAATACATGCCCCTGGTCACTGCATCTTTGGAAAAAGGCTGTGGTGTTCCTTGACCAGATCATCCACCGCTTCAGCATTCCCAACAGCATCATCACTGATCTGGGTACTCAGTTCACCAGGGAACGCTTTTTGGGACTTCTGCGATGAAAGGAGCACAGTAGTAAAATATGTCTCGGTGGCACACCCTAGAGCTAATGGACAGGTCGAGCGGGCAAATGGTATGATCCTGGACGCACTTAAGAAGAGGATTTATAGAGAGAATAACCAAGCTCCTGGAAGATGGCTCAAAGAGTTACCAGCCGTGGTCTAGGGTCTCAGAACCTAGCCCAGTCGCAATACCGGCGTATCACCATACTTTATGGTTTATGGCGCTGAGGTAGTGCTCCCAGCAGATATAGCCTTTAGATCAGCACGGGTAGAGAACTTCGACGAAGACAAGGCCTAATGAAGTGCGGGAGCTAGAAGTGAATAGTGTAGAAGAGAAGCGGCTCGATTCTTGCATACGTACAACCAAATACCTTGCTGTTTTGCGCAGGTACTACAACAAGAACGTCAAGGAGCGGTTCTTTATGGTCAGGGACCTGGTCCTAAAGTGGAAGATGAATTAGGCTGGTGTCCACAAACTTGCAACCCCATGGGAAGGACCCTTCATGATCAAGGAGGTTACACGCCCTACATCTTACAGGTTAGCTCGCCTAGACTGGCACAGATGTACCCAATTCCTGGCACATCGACAAGCTTAGGCATTTCTATGCTTAGCTACTAAGATATGTACCCCTCTTGTACTATTGATTTATTTCAATAAAGTTATTATGATTTCTTCCGACCACTCTAATGTGTCACTTCGAAGTCTATTGTTATTCTAACTCTACTAGTTAAAACCGACCACCATTCCTTCTCGGGTTCTCAGAGTAGGCCCTGACTCCGATTCCTCCCAACGCAGTGCATGGGATCCGCTCTCTACGCTATGGGTGATCGGCAGGTGCTCTCTGGTTTGACTTATGTGTTTCTACTGTGTGCACAAGCTATGTACCTCACACTCCTGACCAGCAAGACAAACCTAGGGCCGTACAAACATTTTAGGATGACTGTGTCGACTAAACTGGTACAAGCTAAACTAGAATGCCAACACATTCTAACTTAGTTACATCAACACGATATCCGAGCTTAAACACATTTTATACAAAACAAACATGCTTATGTTAATATACAGTTACGTTATTACAAGCTTGCTGAAAAGGTCCAAGTTTACAATAACCCAACTACATCTTCTTCTATAGCTATAGCCTACACTATTGGCTGGTCGGGGCACGCGGCACTTGCTGCTCCCTGGGCCTGACATCGTGCAAGGGTCTTAGGGACTCTAGCATTGATCGAGCTAAAGAAGATGGCCCCTGCCGATGCCTGGCTGGTCGAGACCGCAGGCTTCGCCGGTTGGCTTGAAAATGATGGTGCTCCCAGCTGACTTGTTGATGGCGTTCCTTGTACGGGTGGTGTCGCACCTCCACACAGGCTAATATCACCAATTATTTTCACCAACAAGTCCAGCTGGGTCATCCGTAGCTCCTCGGCCTTGTCTGGATCTACCTCCTTCGGGTATCCAGCCTCTAGGTGCCTTGAGATCGATCAGGGGTAGTGAGCACGTACCATTCTTAGCACATGTGCGCCTGCGTACTCTCTTGCCTCCTTCACGAACTCCTAGAACCATCCCTATGCCTTTTGGCACCTCTCGATCAATCCTAGCTACGGCGTCCTTGGCACATCCTCTGCTAGCGCTGGATCGATGAGGTTAAGGACCAACAAAATGCCCTTTGCCACCTCCTGGCACCTGGCTTTTCCAGGTGTCATGGTCCTTGGTGATCTCTTGGCATTACGCCTTCCAGCCATCACGGTCTTTCATCATGGCCTCCAGATGCTTCTTTGCATTGATTTTTATAACTGCAAACCGCACACGCCGTTAAGATGTTAGACCACGCCAAACTACGGTACGCAATAAAAATGAGCAAAGGTGCTTGGACAACTTACCTTTCAGCTCCTCTGTCATCTTGGTCATGTGGTCCCTGAAGCTGCGACTAGTTTTGCGCCAGTTTTTTGTTGTCCTCGTTTAGGCGATCACACTCCCCGACCACATGACTGTTCTCCTCTCAGAGACGGATCACTTTAGCTTCTAAGCCTGCATTACAGCTGTTACTACCAACAACGCAACAGCACTTATCAGTAGTCGGTATGATAAAATGGCTACTTACTTGTTCTTTCCCGCTCTTTCTTACTGAGCTAGATGACCAGGTTCTGGTTCTGGGAATCTTGCACTGTCTTTTCATGATCGGCGGCTTCAAGTCGCTGGCGCAAGCGGTCCACCTCCGCCGTCAGCTCCTTGTTGTTTGCAACGATCCCCTTGATCTGGTCAAAGCATTTCTTGTGGTACCTTGCGGTCTTCATTAAGTCCTATGTGCAGATAGCTAAGTAAGACAACTACGACTAGATAGCAAGACCAATGGGTGAAGCGAAGCTTACCTGCACTTCCGTAACAAGCCGCTTCACCGTCCATTCAACTTTCTTGGTTTCTTTGACCTCCGGGACTTCCTCATGGATAACCCATTGGTCATTCCGCCAACGCGACACATAAACATGTTGTCGCTTGTCTTGCGGATGGCCCAGGACCTCCTCCACCTCATCCTCTTTGGGCTCTTCTTTGGGTCCTGATGCTGGCCCGGCGTCAGCAGCATCTGTGATCACCATAGCCTTCCCATGAGCTGCAGCGTCGGCAAATGTGGTCTGTGCTCTCATCTCTGACCGCTGCTCCTCGGTCTGCTCTATTACCCTAGATACTGAGGTGTTGCCCTTAGTAGGTTTAGTGCTCGGAGCACTCATGCCCGGCTCGGCTAGTCCCTCGACCACCTGCTCGGGGACTATTGTCTGACTGCTCGCTTGCTGAGGCCCCGATGGATCTTCTACTATGGCTTCCTCGGTGGCTAGCTACTGGGTAGTCTGCTCTGTACTTATTGGTGGCGCCACGCCACTTCTGCCTAGCTGGTCCAGACTTTCTATGGACGCCAAACTAGTACATCCGAGATAAGTTCAGAAAGCAATCATATTAAATGCAAATTGCTAACTTATATCAAGGTTACAAATACTTACATGTTGAAGGCACGGAATGATGTGGAGAAGGCGTGTCTCCTTGGCCGTACTTGCTCCACATGTTGTACGGGTAACTCCTGGTCTCTCTCTACATCCAGCACTATCGCTAGGCCTTGGTGCTCGACCCCTCCACCACTTGTCCTTCGTGTGGCAGTAGTCAGTGGCGTGCTCGGTTGAGTTGTCGCTCCCGTCACCGGTCGTGTTCCTTGCCCAGGTACTCCTGAGGTCGACCCGGCTGCATCCTTCACCGCCATCGACGATGTGGGTCCCATAGGCGTGGAGGACCCACCTTGCTCCATCGACTCCAGTTGCTTCCTCCTTTTTCGAGGGACAAGTTGAAAGGTGTCTGCATCTTCTCCCTCCTCTGCGTCATCGTCCAGTCAAGCAGAAATCGCCTACCGATGCTTGCTGGCCAGGTTCTCCTCCAGGTCCTCCTCGGGCTCATTGATATTTAGCGCTCCCCCGGTGAGCAGGGTGGTTACTGATCTCTTCTTCGACTGTTTGGGGGTAATCGGCCGCTTACCAGCAGCTTTGGCCGCTGCCTCCTCTCCAGCTCCGAGCACCGCCCAGTCGATGTCCTCGTCCTCGATCACAATGTTGGTCTGGGTGGTGGGATAAGCTCCTTGTGGCCACTCTACTCTAGGGGGTGGCAACACAAACACTATCGCTCTATCCCGACCATTAACCTAGGTAACAAAAGGGAGTGAACACAGTAAGTCTCCACTTACCCTACCACAATATAAGACTACCGGTACGCAACAAGATGAGTTACCTTTGGGGGAGGTCGGGCAAGCTTGAAAGCATGCTCGATGTCGCTCAATCTAGCATAATTTGGATCGGCTAAGTAAAATAGCTCGCCAATTCTAGCTTTGACGTCAATTTTGTCAAGCGCCCTCTGCCTCGTCCTTGTCGGGTCTCGCTCCCTTGATACTCATAGCCAGGATGTACCCTCCTCTGGCAGGGCTGGACCCATCGGCTGATGAAACTCCCGACTACGCTCGGACCATCTAGTTTTTTCCACGGGATCATTCCAAATATTTCTGGGATCTGTCCTAGATGCTCGGGCTTCTCCGACTAGCTTGTCTTCTTCTCCGGAATGTAGCCCGCGTCGCATAGCGTAATCGTGTTCGGCTCTTCGTGGATGTAGAACCATTTTTTGTACCAGTCATCGAGCGACGTGTTCCATGGGCAGTGCAGGTACTGGGCTTTCATGCCATCACAGAGGTTGAGGTATACACCCCCGGCTATCTTTGAACCACCGCTTCTTTTCTTCCGCAGATAGAAAAGATGGCGGAAAAAATCAAAATGGGGCTGGAAGCCGCCATACGCTTCGCATAGATGAATAAAAGTGGCGACAAGGAGGATCAAGTTGGGATGCAGATTGCAAATTCCAATCTCATAGTAAAGATAGAGCCCCTAAAGAAATGGATGTATCGGAACTCCAAATCCCCATTTAAAGAAATCCTCAAACACCACGATCTCACCTGGTTGTGGATCGGGGTACCCCTTGCCCTCCGGCGCACACCATCCTGTGAGCTCCTTATTATGGAGTACCCCCATGGTGACAAGGTCATCAATGGTCTACTCGTTGCTTTTCAACTTCCACCATTCCTTCGCCATGACCACTGTTTTCTTCTACGTATCACTTTTCACCATTTCCTTTCGTTTTCCGCCTCTCACTCCGGCCTTGCTGGTGAACGGGGAGTGCTCTGATCTTCAATAGCAGCGGGGGATTAGCAGAGGTGGCAGTCGAAGCGGCAGCGGATTGATTGGCGGTGATTTCGAATGTGTTAGGGTTGGTTGGTGAGAGGAAGACGAAAGTTGCGGTTGCGAATGGCAATGGGGTTCAGTAAATAGTAACTAACCTATCATATACCATATTTAACCCAAGAGTTATGTCGTTTCATCTACCTAGGACTCTTGGGGAACGTGCCCACACGCCGCAGACGGTTGTTTTCACAGCCTCGAGATCTACGCCAATATATGCACCTCTTCGTTGCCAGTGTGGGAGGGCCCACGCTGATGCGCCTACTGATAGGTGCCACGCAACTGTTTGCTTGATAAGACAAAAAGGTAGTATGACGTGCTATACCCGTTTACTTTTTTTTACCAGACGTGTCAGACCGAACTTGTCAGAACAAATAAATAAATACATAAAATAATAGTAAAAGTGGCATATGGTTTTTTGCAACACTTTTTGTGCTTGGGAACTATCTTGACCACTCTCGTGCTCGGGGACTGTTGCGGCTATCCTTGTGCTCGGGGACTGTCCCGACCACCGTGCTCTAGGACTGTTCCGACCACCCTCGTGCTCAGGGACTGTCGCGGCTATCCTTATGCTCGGGGACTGTCCCGACCACCGTGCTCTGGGACTGTTCCAACCACTCTCGTGCTTGGGACTGTCTTGACCGCCATCGTGCTTGGGGACTATCCTGATTACCTTTGTGTTCAGGGACTGTCTTGACTACGGTTATTCTCGGGGATTCGTCGTTTTCCTCATGTTGCGCTTGGGGATTGCCCCGACCACTCTCCGACCATTGCTCGGGGACCACTCTCCTCAGCTATATGTGATTTGTACTCACATACAGTTGAGAGGCATTTATTTTTTCTTACTTAAACCTTGCTACAAGGCTGATACCTTGCCTTCCAGCAAGCTCGGGGACTACATCAGTACGATGCACCTACCGGTGCAGCTCGTATCGCTTGTACAACGATTAGATTTTCAACTTAACTGGGAATTCTTTTTAGACCCTGGCACCATGTGCCTACGTCACCTACTACCAGGCTCGAGGACTAAGTGGGCACACTTCACCTTGTGGTGAATGTGCTTATTTTATCGACCCCTACGCTCTGACTATTGGCAATAACTACTGTACAAGGGTTACTTATATTTCTTTTCAGAAATACAAGTGGGCACACTTGATCAGGAAAGAATTTTTTTCTTTTTTTTCTTTAGAGCACCACGCATTCTTCGGACAACCGGAATCTTTGGCTATAATCATGGTCCACTGCTCTCTGTGCTGACCAGAATACTGGCACATCTGCTTGGTCAATATTTCAACCAGTTGGAGATGACATGAAGACAGACCGCATTAAACGAAGAAGATCAAACGACGTGTCGCAACATAATACATGGTGCTCGGGGACTACCTGTGGGGGTATTAATCCCTATACCCTTACGGCTAGGATTGGGCTGGCCCGGACCAGGGGGTCCGGTCCACTAGAAGGCGACGCGCAGCCCAGCCGATCTGCTCGGAGTCCCGCGCAAGGAATCAAGGTAGACTTGGAGATCAATTAAGATCCTCGTCGGTTAGAATAGGAATCCTTATCCAGACACCTATGGCAATTGTAACTGGTTAGGATTAGTTTCCAGATCTGTAACCCTGCCCCCCGGACTATATAAGGCGGGCAGGGGACCCCTCTCAAAATTCATCTCATTGACATACAGCAATACAATCAGACGCAGGACGTAGGTATTACGCCTTCACGGCGGCCGAACCTAGATAAAACCTCATGTATGTCTTGCGTCACCATCTCATTCGTAGCTTGCGCACCTATCTGCCGATAATCTACTACCTTGGGCATACCCCTAGGTAGACTGTCGACCATATTTCATCGACAGTGCCCGAAACAGAGGGAGGCATGGCTGCTACTGTGGCGAGTGGGGCGGCGCGGCCATGGAAGGGCGGCAGTTGGTGGCTTAGGGTCACCGGCGAGGGACTTCTCCGGTGAACGATGGCCTAAGCTGGCCCCAATGGTGGTGGGTGAGCTAGCGAGGCCCAAGGACACCCATGTCGGGCGCAATGAGGAGGACATTGAGGAGGTTGTTGGGCACATCGCCACGGACGATGCAATGCGCGAGGCCCTCCACAATGGTCGTCTTGCCCACGCTGGGCTTGCCGATGAGGATGGGGTTCTTCTTGCTACGACATGACAAGATGTGCACCACGTAGCGGATCTCCTCGTCGCAGCTGATGACGGGGTCTAGCCTCTCGGTCTGCTCGACAAGGTCGCAGCCGTATGTCTTGAGTGCCTAGAAGTTGGTGTTGCCTCCCCATCGCGGAGCTTCTCAAGCTTGGCACGCACCCGCTCCGCGAACACGCCGGCCGCTAGGGCAAGCTCAGTGGCGAAGAGCCCCGGGAGGACGGTCACCCTAGCCGTGGCGAGGTGAGCGAGAAGCGCGGATGGGGAGGGCGCGTTGCTCGTGGAGGCAGAGGGATACAGAGGCATTGGGGTGAGCGGGTTGTTGGGTGCCAAAGTGCGAGTGGAGAGGAGGGGGCGCCGCCGGGTGGGAGGAAGAGGGCGCTGCCGCCATGGCTGCTGCTTAGGTGTGGCGTGAGATCTACATCTGAAAAATGGGGAGAGAGAAAGGGAAAAAGGGAGCTGGAGGTACAGATTAACGGGTGGGGACCACCTATCAGTGAGAGAAGGTGCACCACTTACAAGCAGGGCCCACTTGTCAGTCATCCACATCAGCATCAAAGTCCACCTCATCGCGCCAGCGTGGCAAAACTGCTATGCAAAACCACCCGTAGGGGGTTATTTGAACGGTTTTTGCAAAGGTGAGGGGGTTAAATACCTGATTTTATAGGCTGAGGGGTGAAGTAGTCAAGTTGCAATAGGTGAGGGGGTTATGTAGACTTTTTCCTCAGAGCACACGAGGGCTGATTTTAGAAAATGTAAATTGTTGCAAATCCTGCAGCCACTAATTGTAAGACATCTCGGTAAATCAGCGTAAATAAACCTAAATTCTAGAAAATGTAAATGGTAGCAAAAAAATTACACTAAAATAAGTCACATAGACAATATACGGAGTCAAGGTTAGCTTAAAGTTAGTGAATCGTTTCCAAAATTATTGAAACCCCATAATTCATTAACTTGTGGTAAATGTATGTTTTTTGTCAAAATTTATGGTGCATACGAGTTTAAAGTTATAGATCTCGAAAAGTTATAGAACTTTGTTGTTTATAACTTTTCTATTTGAAACCATTTACTGTTTCAAAATGCTGTTTGAAATTTAATTTATAAATTTTGTTAAAGAAGTCTGATTTCTCTTTTTAATCTCTGGCTAAAACTTGTAAGTAGTATTTCTCCCTCATACTAACTTCAAATTTTATGATTTTTTTCTAAACTTTTCTAAAATCATGCTCTATCAATTTATTGTGTTTTTATAGCTATTATTTTGGTCGTCTTTTCATGTGACTTTGTTTTATCAATTCAAAATTTGAATTTCAAAAAATGGTAGCTTCAAACAACATTTTAAAATAGTAAATGATTTCAGCTAAAAAAGTCAGGCGCATAAAAGTTGTAGAGCTCATCAAGATCTAAAACTTTTATTTTGGTCATTTCTTCATCTGACAAAGTGGTAGTAAACATTGTTCACAAATTTACATCTCTCTCATATAGTTAAATTATATGAGAGAGATGCAAATTTGTGAACAATGTTTACTACTACTTTATTGGATGAATAAACAACCAAAATAAAAGTTGTAGATCTTGATGAATTCTATAACTTTTATGTTCATGACTTTTTCAGCTGAAATCATTTACTATTTCAAAATATTGTTTGAAGTAGTCATTTTTTTAAATTCAGATTGTGAATTATGCAAACAAAGTCACATGAAAAGATGACCAAAATGAAAGTTGTAGATCTCAAAAAATTGTAGAACTTTGTAGTTGATAACTTTTTCATTTGAAATCATTTTGTCAAGCAAAACTATGTTTGAATTTTCACATTTAAAATTTGAATTTTTGAAATGACCTCAAATGGAGAAACAACAAAAACAAAAGTTGTACATCTCAAAATCACATAATTCATTAACTTGTGGTAAATGTATGTTTATGTCAAAATTTAAGGTGCATTAGAGTTCAAAGTTGATGAGAGGTGTGCAAACTTAAAACATTTGTGAAAGATTAAATAAAGAAAAAAGAACTAAGAAAGAGGATAGGTGGCTGCTGCTATTTCATGGACCTAGATACCATTGTGGCCCACTTAGGTGAGCAGCCTTCGATGGATAGGAACCAGGCCAGCACACAACAGGTCTTGATTTGTCCCCTAAAAAAAACAGGTCTTGATTTGTCCCACCTCGTGAAGCCAAAGGAAATAGAGGGGCATCAAGCTCTTTAATTGGTTTGCATAATAACAAATATATGCATTATTTAATTAAATAAATTTAATAAATGTAAATTAAATGTTTTGTATAGTCGGATATAGGTTTACATATCAGTTGGACATATCCGATTAAACATTTTTAAATTATTTGAATAAAATTGTATATATTGGTCTAGAAAACATATATATATATATATATATATATATATATATATATATATATATATATATATATATATATATTGGTCTAGAAGTCTCTGGTTCGAGCACCGTTGGCTTAATATTTTTTCTCTTTTATGTGTTGTTCACGTAACTGTATATATTGAATAAAATAAAACTGTAATTATTTCAACTAATAGATTTGTAGCTCAATGGTAGAGTCTGAGTTCTCTGTGCACAGAGCTCTCAGGATCAAGGTAAGTTGGCACCATTTTATTTTCTTCTTTTTGGTTCTTTTCTTTGGTCAAGAGTGGCCATATATAAACAAAACTGTAGCCATTAGTATCAACAAGTTTGCAGCACAAATGGTAGAGTACTTCCCTTTGAACATAGATGTCTTGGTTTCAAGCGCCCTTGGTGTCTTTTTTTTTTGTTCTTTTTAGATTTTTTACTTTCTTCATGCGTAGCCATTGACAACATGCCATATTAGAATTTTAATAGAATTCAAAAGACCACAAATAAAGAAAAAAATCATAGAAGGTCATAATTCTTGTAGTGAGATATTAAACTATATATAAATTATTCCAAATTCACACAATATATTTTCTCATGTAAAATGATAAAGTTACCTAATAGTCACCTTGAATCCTACTAGGGAGTTGATGCGGACCCAATAACGAGTGCTATGAAACAATGGGTCAAGGGTCCAACTCCTATTGATGTAGAGTGACAACTGAGGCCATCACATTTGATAAAACATATATAGTTCCGACAAACACCATAAACCGTCACAAATTAGGTAGCTATAGGCAGCTACCTAGGATTTACATTTTATGACGATTCTATGGTACCTTTCCATGACACACGACATGATATCGTCATATATAGTTCTGACACTTCTGATTTTATGACGCAACAGTACTCAACGTCATATTATTACACAATATATGACAAAAATATGTATTGTCACGAGGATTTTCGTCATTGAAGGCAACTTTTCTTGTAGTGACATTTAGAACATACTGTTACAACATATACAATATTCAGATAAAAAATGATTACAATATATGTCTGGAAACAAATGAAACATTTTGAACAAACACTCACAACATGTCTATGAAACACTTCAAACATGTACAACATGTGCAACATCCCATAATCTACTTTTGCAACATCAAAGATGAAACAATTGCAACATACATATGAAACGCCTAAAACACTTGAAACATACATATGCAACATAGGGCAGGGGAAGGACGGGCCCGACAATTCCGTCCGTCGGGGGAGAGTCGGCGCGCGAGCACCACCGGCACCGCCTGCACTCGTGGGTGCCCTTGGCTCGGCCGGAGAAGACCTGAGGCGCCACGGCACGTGCACCCCAGCGGCCATGGCGGAGTCAGCGGCGCGCGCGACGGCGATGGGAGACGGGCGGACGGATGGCGAGGGAGCGAGCAGCACAAGTGACTGGGACGGGCGCGTGGCATGGCCGGCGATGGGGCGCAGGCGGTGGGGGAAAGGCACAGCGCGGCAGCCGACAAACGCACGGTGGGGGGAGAGGCGCGGATGAATGAGCAGTCACGCTGCTGCGTCTGACGCCGGGCGGATAAAGATGAGTGAGTGGGGATTTATTTTTCTATTTCTGAGAGAGATGGGACTCGCTCCTGCAGAGCCGTGTGCCCGTGTCTGCACAGGAGTCACGGACGTACTAAGAATTACCCTTTTTAATATGGACACTAGAAGTCATGGGTTCTGGCACAGTTTTCAACTTTCAGCCCATTGTCTAGCTACTCAGCCAATGCGTATTTGATTGGTACGGAGCTTTTTTTTTTTTGTGGCAAATGGCACTATATGGATGAACTATATATATTCAGCAAATGTCACTTGTTGCGAGTGACTCATGCTTCCTCTTTACCTACTGTGTCACTTGTTGCGAGTGACTCATGCTTCCTCTTGCTGCAGGCTGAAACATCGTAGCTTATTTGCAAGTGACTGTATACCCTGTGTAAATGTGTGGCGAGCGAGAGCGACACACCCACACATTGTTCTTATTTTGCTTAAAGCCTTTCGCTAGACTTTGATGATGGTGTATAAATGTTGTACTGTGTAAGGACTAAGTTTAAGAATAACATTGTAACTTAACTACCTTTAATGTGATGTGAACCTCTCTGTAAGGTTGTGATGGTTTCCTTTCTACCATTGTGATCTTGGATGAAGGTTGGCATTTATACATCATAATATGGGTGGTCTACCAGATGACCATTTAGGTGATTTACTTGGTTAATGATAGTCAGTGGAAGACTACTTAGTCAAATAATTGCTTAATATGGGAGATGTTCCTAACAGCAGCCAGTTTGAGTGGCGAGATACGCTTCGAAGATGACGATTCGCTGGAGCCTTTCACCTCCACCTCGAACATGACCGTCCATCCCCTGCACGCTGGCTACAATACGGCCGGGCGAATCGAGTTTGGCGGCGGATCTGTATTCACGATGATTTCTAGTGGCCTTCTGCCTCCGCCTCAAAGGAGAGGAACAGACGCACGGTAAGAGAATAGATAAAGAGGAAATAAAGAGAGTGTTGCTACTGTTTTGTAACTGAGAAACAATAAACGTGACTAAAATAGAAACCTCCGCACGTATCCCTCTATTTGAGTAAAAAAAAAAGTGTAGCGACCCGCTTACTAATACTAGCACACACACGCATTTAATAGAGATCCAGATTCTCGTAGAAATGATTCAAATTTGGATTCTCTCAACAATGTTTCGGGAGACGAATCAGAATCACTTAAAACTCTTTAGCTATTAGACTAGATTCGGATATAAGGAAAAAATTTCTTCTTAAAAAATGTACAAATAAAAATATGTTTCCTAAAATCTATATTGTTTATATATGTGAAAAACAACTTGAATATAACTCATTTTATTTTGATGCGCTAAAAAAGGATTATAATGAAAAAAATAAAATTGATAGCATGTATATACGAGAGAAAAAGCGAAACATTGCGAAACTACTCTCCGGCCGATTCAGGAGCCGAGGCAGGGGTCGTGAAACCAGGCTTATACCGTTTGGTGGCGTTTCTCGTGATTCTAGGAAGAATCGGAATCGATCCACGTAGCCAAACGGCCCCTAAAATTTTGGCCCGACCCCTAGCCCGAATCAAATCGGGCCCCTCGTCTTCTTCCCCAAATCGCATCTCTCCCCACTCAAGCAGCCAAACCCTAGGTTGGGCAAGATGCTCGGCGGCCTGTACGGCGACCTCCCGCCGCCGTCGTCGGCCCGCGACGAGGACAAGGCCTCCACGGCCTCTGTTTGGTCCAGTGCCACCAAGATGGCGCCTCCCACCCTCCGCAAGCCGACCACCACCTTCGCCCCAACCCCATCTATTCTCCGGAACCAGCACCTGCGCCCGCCCAAAGCCACCTCCACCTCCGCCCCCACTCCCCCCGTCGTTGCCGCCGAACACGCCCCGGCCACCTCCTTCCAGCCCGCGTTCGTCGCCGTCCAGTCCACCGTGCTTGAGGAGTACGACCCTGCCAGGCCCAACGACTACGAGGACTACCGTAAGGACAAGCTCCGGCGCGCCAAGGAGGCTGAGCTGAACAAGGAGCTTGAGAGGCGGCGCCGCGAGGAGCAAGAGCGGGAGAGGGAGCGCGAGCAGCGGGAGAGGGAGGCCCGCGAGCGCGAGGAGAAGGACTACCAGTCCAGGGCCTCCTCCCTCAACATATCCGGCGAGGAGGCGTGGAATAGGAGGGCAGCGATGAGCGGTGGCGGTGCTGCTGCTCAGAGAACCCCATCGTCCCCACCTCATGGGGATGGCTTCGCCATTGGGAGCTCATCTTCTGCTGGGTTGGGTGTGGGCGCCGGTGGACAGATGACTGCTGCCCAGCGGATGATGGCCAAGATGGGGTGGAAGGAAGGTCAGGGGCTTGGTAAGCAAGAGCAGGGGATCACCGCTCCTCTTGTGGCCAAAAAGACCGATAGGAGGGGAGGAGTTATTGTTGATGAGAGCAGTTCCAGGCCTCCAGAAAAGAAGCCGAGATCTGTCAACTTTGATGGGCAACCGACACGAGTTTTGCTGCTCCGCAACATGGTAAATTTCATTGTTGCATCAATTCCTATATAGAGGGTTTGTTAATGCTTAAGTTGTTTTTGTATGAATCTCTGACTATCATGATGCATAGAATCATAGGTTTAATCAGTCAATAACTGTTTGCTTGTAGTGCCACAGTTAACTAGCCTCTAGTGTATGATTAGCCCTTCCCTTACCTTTATTCTTGGTAATAATTGAATGTATCGATATTGTAAGTTGCTAACTTTGCGGTTCTGAACTTGGTTTAAACAAGCTAGTTAAATTTGTCTGAACTACAATACTACTTAGTAGCTTTGTCCCTTAGCTTATAAATACAAACGGGAGTAGCAATGTACCACTCAAGCTTTTTCGCTAATATGTGTTTAGAAATGCTAAGTTTCTGTCAGGTTCTAGATGATTTCACAATCTTTTTTTTTCTTTGCACCATATAATTGATTGAGGTTCTTCTTAAACTTTTTAAAAATTTCAAACATAATCAGAGGTCAAACTCTACTGGAATTTGTTTATGGTTTAGTGAGCTCTGTGTTGAATTTTAACTATAGCAGTGCAATAGCCTTATCTGATTAGTGTATTTGAATTTAGATGGTATGCAATGTGTCATGAAATCTCATTTATGTGATCAAAGCTGATCCTGGAATGAGTATGACTCTTTAACCCCTTTTTTTCACACAACACTCATGCAATATCATGGTAAACAAATTAATTTATCAGATAATAAGTATTCGATTGTTAATGATCAAGAAATTTCTATCTTCATGTCAAAGAAAAAGATATTTGTATCTTGGTATGACCCCAAGAAGTCTGACATCATGAAGTTATCTTGCTGAATTGTGTCTATTTTAACTGTGTGAGACCTTGGGCCCTAAGCAATTTTTATGACTTGAGCAGAGCGATGATCCATTGAATTCAGAATTTCTATTCATTTCCACTTACTGTTAGAGGGATTGGATTGTTCAGCAAGAAGGAAACATATCACTCATACAATTCTGTAAACAGTTCTTATGCACGATTGTGAAACATGTGCAGGTTGGTCCTGGTGAGGTTGACGACGAGCTGGAAGATGAGGTGGCATCGGAGTGTGCCAAGTATGGGACGGTGTCTCGGGTGCTGATATTTGAGATCACACAGGCAGACTTCCCAGCTGATGAGGCTGTAAGGATATTCATACAGTTTGAGCGGGCAGAAGAAGCAACGAAGGCAATGGTTGATCTGCAAGGGCGGTTCTTTGGCGGGCGTGTGGTGCAGGCAACCTTCTTTGACGAGGAAAGGTTTGGGAGAAACGAACTTGCTCCGATGCCAGGGGAAGTACCAGGGTTTTTCGACTAAAGACAGAAGTTTTGATGTGGTATCAGAATATCAGATGAGAGGTGGGTTGTGAACTTGTAGTTCTTTCTTTTAATCGAGATGAACTAGAGCATACAGTCAGACAATTTACTTGCTTTGTAGTGCTAGTGCAGTGTACTGGAAATATTATGGATCTAAGTTATGGTTTTGTGCTGTGTCTCCTGCTACTGAACTACCTTCTATGTACATGAACATTTTGACCGCTTCAGCATAGGGCAGTTGTCTTGATTTTGATCTTCTTGAATATGTGCTTTTATTGTACACTATTGGACTGCTGGAGCAATCACCTAACGGCGACATGACATCTCAGACGACATCCAAAATTTGGCTTATGCTGATGCTTATTGTTGACAGCTTAACATTGCTGGAACTGTGTCAGTGGCCCCAGTGTGTTGTGCAGCTGTAATTGTACTCTGATTATGCTCTGAAATGATAATCACTGGGTTTTTTTTCTTGCATGCAAACCATCCGGTGCTGCTGCAGTTCAATGAAGATGTTGGATGCCGTAGTGTTGTTCAGTTTCTCGTGTCCTTTCTCCATCTCAGAAAATTGCAATATTAGAAGCAATTCTAGAATTATGCTCAGTCAAGCTATCTTTAAGTTTGAATAAATTTATATAAAATTTATTAATGCTTATCATATTAAATAAACTTGATGATACTCTGCACGTTGCTGCGGAAATCTCATGACATTATAAAGATCGTGGAATAATATTTAAATATCAAATTTGGAAATAAAGAATGAATGAATGAAAGAAAAGAAAATAAGAAAACGATTGAACTTGGCGGTCTTCGCCCACGACAACGCTGTTTTCCTCGTTGTCTCCCGCTCTGTTATTTCGGTGACCTTCTCTCCCCTTCGTGGAGAGGAAAACTAAAAATTAAAAAAATGGGAAAAAGAAAAGGCTGATAGCTGGCCCACGCAGCGCACACGCACCCTTCGTGAAATTTTTGCAGTTTAGTCCTTTTTAAAAACTATTTCTATAAGTAGACCCCTCTAGAAACTATTTTTAAAAATAGTCATAACCCTCGGCGTTAAATAATAAAACGCTGAGATCTTCGTGTTGGCGTTATGTCAAAATACGCCAAAGTCTGCCACATCAGCTCCAGCGTGACGTGTCACTGCCATACCTCGGCGTGAGATCATTCCACGCCGACCCGTCCTAGGACCTGGACGCTTTAAAACGCCGGTTTGCTTCCTGGCGATTTGCTACTTGCTACTTGCGGGGCATTTACTTTTGCGATCGGCGCTGTTTAGGGAGCAGGCAGCAAGCCGGGTGTTTGCCCCTTGATCAAGCAAAACAGGTCATGTATTAAAAAAAAACATCTCTAATCGCCCAGGCGATACGTACTCTGACTTAGCTTCTTCTCTCCGTCCGCATCCTTCCGGGTACGTACCCAAAGCTTGATTCTACTCGTTCCATTCTAAATTATAAGTTCTATTTTTTAAAAAATATATTGTTTTGTTATGTACATAGATAGATATAGACTATGTCTACGTACGTAATAAAAGATTTGTACGTAGAAAAGTCAAAAGGACTTATAATTTTCTTTTTTAATCAATCCTTTCCTTTGGAAAACCCTATTTGGTACATGACCAAAAAAAAACACTCAATTTTTCTGAGGAAGAAGAGCTGGCACCAAGGAATACGTTATTCTTCATTCACATTGAGAGGGTGGATTTAATGTCTGGAGATCTCAAACTCCTGCAATCTCCCTAAAACCTTTAAGCTTACGTACAAGAGAGAGAGGCCATCTTCAGGGGCAGAGCTACGTAGAGGCTAGCTGAAGCTGGGCTCCAGCCCCTACTTGCCTTGCCTGCGACATATTTTGAAGCACCAGGTAGATTCACAAAGCAAGGTTACATGCAGCAGCACTAATATGGGTACTCGCTAGGCAGCCGCTGGGACGAGCTTGTGTGGTCAGTAAGCCAGACTTCGATTCCGCAGCTCCTCTTTTATGGTCAGTTACCTCAATCGGTTGTTGCACTGGTCAGCAGATGCCGTTTCCATTCTATCAAATGCCGGGTACTAACATGCTTGCCAGAACGAAGTGGTTATCTAATTTAGCGTGCATTCTGTTGATATTCTGAACTAAGACTTGATCGAGATGTTGACAACAACGCTTGGACAGTTGTTAAGTCCTAATTTTATAATTGATGCTTTGGCAGCTAAGCATCAAATCAAATTACTATATAGCACAACTGAATATTCGCCCCCCTTCATTTTATACTGTAACAACTTGGGTTTTCAAGTAACCAAAAATCCGAGCTTTTTAAAAAATTTTCTACAATATGTGAAGCATGTAGTTGCGAGGTCAAACTAAGGAAGGTTTACTAAATAAATTGTTACATTCATATAGAATTGACTATAGGAGTGTGCCCCGCGTTCATGAGTTGGTGTTAGGTTTGGGTTTGTTGGAGTTTGGAATGCACAAATCCGTAACAAATCCCCTTCTATCCTTTTTGAATTTCTCTCATCTTTTTTGAATCCCTTTCAAATTTCCTAGGTTATTAAAGGAAAATACTTTTTCCCTTTTCTCCTCACCGGCCCACCTCTCTTTCTCTCCTCTTGGCCCAGTCGGCCCTCCTCACTTTCCTTCCATCCACGGGCCCAGCCCAGCCTCCTGGCGCCCTCTCTTCCAGGCCCAGCCGGCCTCTCCCACTTGAGCTGGTGGCCCAACTCGCTCTTCTTCTGGCGCCAACGGCAGCGAGGCCCAGCTCACGCTCCCCTTGCTCCTCCCTCTAGCCTAGCTCACGCTTCAGCCTCGCGTAGGCCCACGCACTGAGCCGCAACGCCAAGGCCCTCTTGGCCCAGCCCACCTACCCTAGGTCGCCGCGCCCTTCACCCGAACCCTAGCGTGAGCGCTAGCCCCCCCCCCCCCCAGGAACTATCGCCGCCGCTAATGGGCCTGTGATCCAGTGGTAGGGCAGTCTATTGGGACCCTACCCACCAGGGTTCAAACGCTGGCGTTCATACCTTTTTCTGGAAATTTTTCAGAAATTCTAGGGTACACGCACGCGTGTGCGTTCGGTGGTACTACGTGTTAGAGGCAAGAGAGCCTCCCATCTCTTCTTTGCGTGTGTACGGACACGCATGCGTGCGTGTGCATGTGGTGTGAGTATGGAATGTGTGGGTTTTATGCGTCTAAGTTGTACCCTATAAAAAAAAAAAAGCCCCCATCGCCACTAAACAGGAGAAGTCCCGCGAGCACATGCGCCGATGTGCTCCAGGCGTCCACGAGTACGGAGATAAACATGCGATTTCATAGTTTTGGTACGGAGATAAAAAGAAGTAAACATGCAATTTCACTCGCATGTGCTTTTACTTCTTTTTTAAGGATACTATTAAACCGGTACCCAGTTAAACCGGTCCAATACTTTAAGGATACTATTAAATAAAAAAGAAGTACTGTGCATCGTTTGTCTCGCTCTGTTATTTCGGTGACCTTCTCTTCCCTTCGTGGAGAGGAAAAATAAAAATTAAAAAAAATGGGAAAAAGAAAAGGCTGATAGCTGGCCCACGCAACGCACACGCACCCTTCGGTATTACTCTGCAGGGCCTTCTCACGACTGGTGCCAAAATCCAGGCGACCTTGTAGTACTCTGCATCGGGCGGCGGCGGCCTGCTGCACGACCGACGGGGGGGCTCCGGGCTCCTGGCGCCTTGCGGCAGCGGGCTCCGGCATCTGCATCCGATCATGAGGGCGCTCTGGGCGACTGGGCGCCTGGCGCCTGGCGGCAGCAGCGGTTGGGGCCAACCTGCCAAGGGGCATGCAGCGGCCGGCGGCAGCCAGCGGACCTTGGGAGGCGGAGGGATGGTGGTCGGGCGGTGATAGTCTGCAGCCAGCATAGCGCCGTCGTCATCGGCGGAAGCGAGGCAGCGCTGCCGACGCGCTGTCGGCGGCGGCACGGGCGCGGACGCGGGCGCTGGGACGCGCGGTGCTCTGCAATTCTGCATCCCATGCTCCTCCTCTGCACCCCCCCTCCTCTGGCTCTCCGCGTCATATGAGCACCGCAAGGAACGTTTCAGCTAAAGCTAATGGTAGCTAGTGGAAGCGGGAGCGGAGAAAACATAGGGTCAGATAGGAACGGCTTGCAATCCTTGCATACTTGAGTACTGACTCGTGAAATGGAGAGACGCTTCGGTGCGGTCTGAGGGGATGCTTCGGCTGCTGCTTGAGGATTGTGGTGGTGTGACAGCGGCTTTACGAAATCGCAGGAAAGATATTATTAAAGGGAGTTGCTATATTTCAGGTGCCTGAAATATAGCAACTTTTTAGGCAATGGCTAACCGCCTTTAGATGTACATCCATTGGTCAGAATCTGTTGTAGTCGTTTCGGTCACCCAGCCACTTATCGGGTCCACGAATCAACCCTCCAAACCTTAACGGGCGCATGATCCGATACCCGCTAACTGAAGTTGGTGCTCATTTGGGCCAAAATGAAAACCCGCTAACTGAAGTTGGTGCTCATTTGGGCCAAAATGAAACTATCGGCCCAATAAACACACGTACATGCATACACAGAAAATTACAACTCTGCCACTGCACCCTTCAACATGCCGATCAAATCTGGATCCAGAAAGAGCACGAGTGAAGAAAAGGGTGAAAATTAGTAAATAAATGCACAGAAAAAACACCAAAACATGAAGAAAGGATACGAAGATCAGTCAAGGGAAAATGCATCTCCTTTGTTCTGTAATGCTCTATAATCTGCTATTGGAGATCACACGGACACACAACACTTTGCACAAAATCAGGCATGGCCCCTCCTCTCTCTTGTCACTAAAGTAGGATTAGTATTTCATGATGATTTGTTGAATACACACTCAAGTATAGATAGAAGACATTACGAACTGCATAACAATGAAAGCATAATCATTTCTACTGAGTAAAGAATGAACCATCTAAATGATGCTGAAAAACTCAGACCACACATAAGAAAATTGCACATTTGTATTAGTGCAACTGTTACTACTTGATAATGCCATTGTATTGTATTTCTGTGCAAATAGAAAAGCCTGACAATGTATGTGCAATTAGAGAAGCCCACTATTGCTTAAAAAACACTATCTATATGTTCTGTGGTGCCATTATAATACCCCGAGTCATTTAGGCCTATATCTCAAGGTGTATGTACCATAGCACCAAAGATCACTAAAACTAGATCAGGTTTTTCCTGGTGTGCCCTAAAAATCCAGGAATGCTTCCTAAATTTTCATAGTATGCAAAGAACAAGTTGAGAAGGGCGGGCCTGGTGCAAGCGGTAGAGTCTTACCGCCTGTGACCGGAAAGTCCTGGGTTCGAGTCGCGGTCTCCTCGCATTGCACAGACGAGGGTAAGGCTTACCACTAACACCCTTCCCCAGACCCCGCACAGAGCGGGGGCTCTCTGCACTGGGTACGCAAAGAACAAGGTGAGTTAGCACAAATGATAAGGACAAAAACTTGATTTAGGCAGGCACAGATCACAATAAACAATTGAAATGGTGAACTAGCACAAATCACAAGGGACAATTTTTTTTTCTATGAAAGAACAAGGACAAAAACTTGATTTTAGTAGACACAAATAAAAAAAACAGAGAAAAAGGTGAGTTAGCACAATAAATCAGGATCTACTGACAAGCTCACAGCTTCAGATGACATCCTAGTACTTGAGCGTCATGCTTACAAGCTTATCTCATTTGGTAAGCTGACTTCCAAGAAGTACAAGCTGTCAATCACAAAAAACATGAATTAGGATTGTAACAGAATAGTATGTACTGATGTTAAAAGGCGTGTAGAACAATACAAGCTCTACTGTATTAAATATCAAGTTCAGCGCCTTCGCAACCCTATAGGGCCATACTGTAACTGCTCCATTATATGCACTTTAGAAATGCGAATATTGATGACAGGTGTAACTGTTGGCAATTCCTTGCTGTAATTTAAATAGGTCAACAAAGCTAAATTAGTATCTACTTATAGAAAGGCACTCCAAGTAAAGCTCAAGAAGACTTACATAAAGGTTCTCTAATGCATCTGAACTGTTCAGGATAGACATCTGCATGGGTAATTGAACAGATACCAGATATTAAAGTGAAAGCATGGAGGTCCTGATGCCAAGTACTTCTTTCTGAATATCACAGAAAATTAGAATGGAAGGAAGGTGCCATGTCCTTCATTCTGACCTCTGTTGCTCCAGAAATATAAATTCCTTGGGTTTTACTTTCCTTGATCAGCAGGCTGTCTTTGGACAAGTCAAGAAGGTCCCTGAGATATGAATAGATAAAAATTGATCCTCTCCATAGCAGCACTTTAAACATTTCTAGAGAGGAAGTATGAGAAATTCTCTATCAAATACTCACCTCACTTTTTCCAAATATATCTCCACCTGAGACATGGTAAATAACTTATTTTACTATTCAGCTTCAGCAAACCTAACAACTAAGGGGGGGGGAAACTAGCAATAAAGGGGCGTACCCAGTGCAGAGAGCTCCCGGTCTGTGCTGGGTCTGGGGAAGGGTGTTAGTGGCAAGCCTTACCCTCGCCTGTGCAATGCGAGGAGACCGCGACTCGAACCCGGGACCTTCCGGTCACAGACGGTAAGACTCTACCGCTTGCACTAGGCCCACCCTTAGCAATGTGGATTCTAAATCAGCATGAGGCTGGTATGTTACCATTGACAACTTCACAGTCCACGTACTTCTTGATGATCCTAAACATACAAAAAGCTCATCCACAACTCACTGTACTAGTCCAGTTTTCTATGCATAGCAATGCAAGATGCTTGGTCCCTATGTTACATTCAAAATTACATAAATGTGTAAGGTCAGGATAGAAGAGACACGATCAGTAATTATCCCATAAATTAAAGCTCAAGGACATTTAATTTGCAAAAATTACAAAACAGGAATATGACAATTGCACGTTTCAGATAGTGCAAAAACTACATGCTGTTAATGCAATTATACTGTATATGTATATAAATACAGAATTCAGCTCATGAAAGAATGACAAACTGGAAGACAACCACACATATGAGAGAACAATTTACATATCTCATACTGCCAGATTCCAAAGGTTCACACAATGAGATAATACAATTTCCAGAAACACAAAAGAGGTAGAAAGAACCTTAACATGAGCCTCCAGTAGCAGCCATATTTGGATGACACTCTAGTTCCTCAACCAAGTACTTGCACACCTCCAGATGGCCCTGGCATGCTGCTCGATCACCATTTTCTATGCCAAGGTTCCTTATGATACCTTACACACAATGACAAAAACAAGGTCTAAGGTATAAGTGTGAACTTGCAATACATCACTAGGTAACTGAATAGCTTGGGCGACATCTACACCACTAATCCAAGCTGCTTATCAATGCAGGCCCTAAGAATGATCACATCACCAATGAAAACACCATAGTTTAATTAGTACAAATCAATAAGCAGTGAGGATTCCTTAAGTAGTGAGGATTCCTTAAGTGCAAATCAACCTTCAGGGCCTCATAATAAACAATTTTTTTCTATGTAAGGACAAGGACAAAAATGAAATGTGTGTTGGCATAAATCAGAATTAACAAAGTTCATGAAGTGTTAGCACAAATCACAAGAGATAATTTTTTTTCTATGAAAGGATAAGGACAAAAACTTGGTTTTGGCAGGCACAAATCACAATAAACAGAGGAAAAGATGAGTTAGCACAAATGACAAGAGACAATTTTTTTCTATGAAAGGACAAGGACAAAAACTTGGTGTGAGCAAGCACAAACCACAATAAATAGAGGAAAAGGTGTGTTAACACAAATCACAAGAGACAATTTTTTTCTATAAAAGAACAATGACAAAAATTTGGTGTGGGCTGACATAAATCACAATACACAAAGGAAAATGTGTGTTAGCACAAATGACAAGAAAAAATTAAAGCTGGCTAGACATCATAATAAACTGGACAGGGCAGCAAGATATCATGACAGCCATGCAAGACGTCTGAACATGAAAAAAAAATTACTAGCTATGCAGCTTACACAAGATATCATGACAATGCTGCAAATAGGATAAAGTTAGCTCCTATCCTGTAGAGTCACATTTTTTTATTCAACATGTGTAGATGAATTAGCATGTCAACTGTGTCACCAAAAGAGCTAGACTTGGACACAAACAAGGCAACTGACTCCCTCCAGTCACATATTAGTGGCCATTTTAGGTTGTGTGCAGCCAACCATAGCAAAGTTTGGTTACAAACTTAGTTTGGTTACAAACTAAATTAAATCGCATAGAAAGAGAAAGGAAAATCAAGAATCCTACTTAGTGGAGCATTTCTAGGAACAAATGAGGACTAGTAAATCAATTTGGCATTTCCTTCTGGACGTGAGGGTGCATGTACTAATTGGTCATTCCTGCAAACAGCTTGAGACTCAGCATTGCAGAAAATACTTCGAGGGACCTAGGAGCTACAGAAACTATCGGAAATCAATCAAAATTGAAGCTAGAGAAAAGAGAAAGAGAGAACATCACAAAAAGAACAACAACAACAACAACATAGCCTTTCAGTCCCAAGCAAGTTGGGGTAGGCTAGAGTTGAAACCCACCAAGATCCCCAAGTCACGGTTCAAGCACTTCAATAGCTGTTTTCCAAGTACTCATATTCAAACATAGATCTCTAGGTATATCCCAAGCTTTCAAATCTCTTTTTATTGCCTCTCCCATGTCAATTTCGGTCTTTCTCTACCTCTCCTCATATTATTAGCTTGGCTTAGGACTCCACAATGCATTGGTACCTCTAGAGGTCTCCTTTGGACATGGTCAAACCACCTCAACCGATGTTGGATAAGCTTTTCTTCAATTGGTGCTACCTCTAGGCGATCACGTATATCATCGTTCCGAACTCGATCCATTCTTGTGTGACTGCAAATCCATCGCAACATACGCATTCCTGCAACACTCAGTTGTTGAGCATGTCGAATCTTTGTAGGCCAACATTCTGCTCCATACAACATAGCCGGTCTAATCGCCGTTCTATAGAACTTGCCTTTTAGCTTTTGTGGTACCCTCTTATCACAGAAAATGCCAGAAGCTTGTCGCCACTTGATCCACCCTGCTTTGATTCTATAGCTAACGTTCGCATCAATATCTCCATCCCTCTGTAGCATCGATCCCAGATACCAAAAGGTATCCTTCTTAGGCACTACTTGACCTTCCAAACTCACATCTCCCTCCTCCTGTACAACTCCGCCAAAGTCGCATCTCATATATTCGGTTTTAGTTCTACTCAATCTAAAACCTTTAGACTCAAGGGTCTGCCGCCATAACTCTAATTTCCTATTTACTCCCGTCTGGCTTTCGTCCACTAACACTACATCATCAGTGAACAACATACACCAAGGGATATCCCCTTGTATGTTCCTGGTAACCTCATCCATTACCAAGACAAAGAGATATGGGCTTAAGGCTGACCCTTGATGAAGTCCAATTTTAATCGGGAAGTAATCTGTGTTACCATACATCACAAAAAGAAAACAAAAACAATGAAGAAAAAACAATTCAGGCCCCAGGAAAGTACATGTTGTATCAACCAATATTAGGCACCTACAAAGAAGAGCCCCTAATCCCCCACGACCAAGCACCATACCTAGAAGACAATCCCAAATGAGCCTGTACACAATGAGTTGTACCCGTGACATGTTCTACCATGTAATTGATGACCTGCAATTAAGGCCAGAACAAGAACAACACATGAGTTACTGAAGACAAGATGAGGCTACTAAAAGTACAGACATCAACAATAGGTACACATTTCTATTCTGCACACTACAGAACTAATGACAAAACTGGAAGACCGTGCTTCCTAAATGCATATTAGACTTCAAAAATCAGGTAAAGAAGCATGAACTGAAGCACTCATCCATATAATTCAGCTGCAAGGACTAAAACAGGTTAGAGCAATATCATTCATCATCAAACAATCTAAATGATGCTACACTTGGACTATTAGAGTAAAGAGTTTTCCTAGTGCAAGCTTTTTGAACATATGTTTTTCCTGCTTAATCAAATGTAAAAAGGAAAACAAAATAGTGGGAAAGTTATATATAAAGACTGGATATTGCCCATGTTAAACACCATAATTGCAGTAATTTAAGTGTGCAATTTACTACTTATAAATGTGCAATCAAGAAATGGATACTACACACATATTTATTGTACAGTATATGCAACACACAGTTAAAAGATGTGAGCTCCTACTATTCTATTACAACAGCCGAGCTATCCAAAACCAGCTACAAGTCTACATCTTCCAGAGAACCACATCAGCTACCGACACACAGGGCTATATATGACCTGCAGCTATATGCACATGTTGGCTGTGGTAGATTGATTGAACAATCAAATATACATGGTCATATCTGTGTTTTACTCACTATCTGACCAGACAAGCTCCCAAGGTCATATATAGCCAAGAAGAGGATACTATAGACTACAACTATTCAAAATTAAACTACAAGATGTATATACATGGAGGCAGCGAGCATGATTCCATCAGTATGTGATACTTATACTCAACAAGGTACAAAGATGGTCCAATACAAGGTGCCTACCAGAGTTCAATCTACAAAATGAACTGATTGCAAATCCTCCTGGAAAGCACTTAGATCTCCATGTATGACTCCAACCTACAAGTCAATGAGCTCTGCATGATTATCCACCTTCAAAATACATCAAAACCAAATAAATGATGCTATGCTGCAATAACATTCAATCCTCCTAGCTACATGTTTCCTTAGTGACCTGAACAGTAGAAACTAGAGAATTATGAATATGTTTTGGTTGGAAATAAAACTGAAATTCTGGTGACATAATGCAGTCTCCGAATGCAGCACAAGTTAAAATGGAAACAATTTATAAAAGAATGACAGCAAAGTCAAAAACCAAACCCTCATAAACAGAGGTGACTACAAGGATACAGAACACCACCAGCCCCATTTGCAAAAAATTAGCAAAAAAAAAATCGCTAAAAAAAATCTTGCTCGCACCAGCGCCAGGTCACGCGTCGTATTAGTAGACGAGTGTGTGTATTAGTAGTTTAGTACCCACTATTTTCTAATAAAAAAACGTGGGTATATTGTAATTTTGTTTTAGGGGGTGTTTGGTTCAGCTAGGAGCTCCTAAATCTAGTCCCATTTAGTCACGTTTTATCCAAACACTATGACTAAATTGGACTAAATGGGCTTTAGTCCTCTCTAGTAACTCTAGAGTGACTAAATGGGACTAAACCATTTAAGAGGGACTAAATTTAGCAGCTGCAATCCAAACAGGACCTTAGAGAAAATAACAATGTAGACAATTTTAGGTTCCAATAGCAATCAACGACGCCACCCGCGGAGCAAGTAGATAATACTGGATGCAGGAGGCAAAGGGGAAGGAGAAGAAATCATCACCCAGCTTGCCGACGAATCATTGCCTTCTCCCTGCCGTCATAGGATTTGCAAGGCAGCACGACCAGTTCACCGCTGAACATTGACTAGGGCCTAGGGATACAAGAACAAAGGAACGCAAGCAAGCCACAACACCAGTAAAGGGAAGTTGCAGAGGAGGCAGCTGCAATCTACTAGCAGCCAACAAGGGGGAGAGAGATCCAATTGTGAAATAAAGCTCAGAAAGCTAGAAAGTCAGTACCGAGTCGCAAACTTGGTGGCGCCCATCTCCTCGTTCACATCCATCCAGGAATCAGGGAAGCCTCAAGCTGGGAGGGGTCGGGTTCATGCTGGCCCAAAAAAATGAGCAGCCCAGTGAGGCCTGTGATGGTTCGTCGACCGGCACTCGCGAACAAATCAAGGTATGGCGGACGAGGGTGCCGCGGCGTCAGTGGCAGCACCGGTCCTCCCGTCTCCGCCACCACCTCCGTGCAGGCGGGCGACCGGGCGGTGCGGGCCTCGGCATCGACTGGCACGAACGGGATCGTCGACTTCCCTGTGATGCCCCCGCTCGCACACTCGCTCCCCACATCATCCCCGCAGGCCGCAGCAGCACTCGCTCCGCTCCCCACGCCGGCACGCCTAAGCCCCGAATCGAGTCCCCTACCCCATCGATCTCCGCCGCCCACCTACATCCCAAAATCCCTCACCCAAATCTCCATCCCTCTGCCCTCATCGCAATGCAGATCCACGAAACCTACTTCACATTATAAAACGGGATCGAGTACACACCTTCAACAGCACTCCACCACGGGGAAGCACGAGCTCACCGGAGCAATCGCCGTGAAATCGCCTCCGCTTTCTTCGCTGGGCGCACGATGGGAGGAATATACAAAGTGTCCGAAGCCACCAGAGACGGTTGTCGGATGCGTTGGGTTGGGTGTTAACGGGTCGACATCATAAAGGACCACATCCGAATACAATACATAATCCACCAGACACAATTGAAAGCACACAAATTTTGAAGCAACATCGGTGGACCACAGTAGCACACATCGCCTGAACAAAGCATAAAAATCAGGCGACTGATGAATAGGAGAAGTGGTTATTAAATTTATTGTAGAATATTCCAATTTCGATTCTTAAATACGGAGTATTGATTTTCCATAAACTAGGGTGCCTTTGGATGCACAAATGTTTTTTTGATTCTCCACAAATGTTTTGGATTCTCATTTGGATCTCCAGAATTCCTGTCAAAAATGCTAAAATGTGAAATGTTTCACCATGGAATATCCAAAATCCACGCTAAAACGTTCCACCAAGAATCAATTGGGATTACCCCGTTCGGCTTGCTGATTCTTGGCTGAAACTGGCTGAAAACACTGTTCTGACTGAATTGTTGTGAGAGGAAAATACTGTTCCGGCTAAAAAAATAAGCCGAACAAGTTGAATATGGGGTAAGTCGAACGGGGATTCTCATTTTTTACACTACAGGAGAGAATCGCCCAAAAGGGTGTTTCGCTTGTTTCTGAATTAGAAATTCCGATTCATCTCCATCTCATTTTCTTAAGAATATGAATCTATCATCCCTACCAAACGTTTTCAAAGAATGTGATTGAGATTCGAGAATCACCGGAGAAACGTTTCTAAGGACATTTCAAAACTAGAACGTTTATAGAAGAATCTAGAGCCCTATCAAACTGGACTCCAATTAAACCTAGAATTAAATCCTTTCTAAAATGAAAGTAGTATCGATAAATAAAATGTTTAAGTGGCCCACCGGTTTGCCTTGCCTTGGTCCCACATCAGCCATGTCGGCAGTCAGCACTTCACGCTCTGGGTCTCGGAAAGGAACAAGAACAAAACTTTGTTATTATTCCCACTGAAAAGTGATTGTTTTTGTTCGTATATAGAATTCTTAACCTTATATCTCGTACGAGAACTGAATTGTTCCACCCTGGTTTGTATGGAATCACAAGTAGGCGACAGCCCGTCGTGTACTAGACTTCTTCCATTGGTACTGTACATGTATGTACGCTACGCTTACAAGCAAGTCATGCGAATAAGTCGAAGGTGAAACGACTAGCGAGCGACATCATTCGTTCATTGTTCGATGCACCACTCTACGGAGTACTACTCAGTCTTAAAAAAGAAGTTATTCTCGTTTTTCGAGAAGTTAGTTTTTTTTTTACTTTGATCAATTATATATAAAAAATATTAATTTTTATAATATATAATTAGTACCATTAGATAGATTGTTGAATATACTTTTATAATAAATTTATTTAAAGATATAAATATTGTACGTATTTTTTTATAAATCTAATCAAAGTTAAAAAAAATTAAACTTTTTTGTTTTTTTTCGAAGGGAGTACTGCTCATCGCTGGATTCCACGAGTTCCGCAGAAGACTCTCATTCAGTCGGCATCAGTACGCAGAACAGGAGTAGAGAAGAGTAGTGACAAAAACTGTTCCCTGTGCGGCTGGCTGGTTTGCCTCCTTTTCCCCGGTCAGCTCTCAGCTCCCCCGGCGTCGACAGCACAATGTCGTGACACTTGCGTCACTGTCACTTGCTCTTACTCCCCAGTCCAATACGCGGAAACGGGTTTGAAGATTCCATGCCAGTTCGTCCAACCTTCGCCGTTGACCTTACCTCCTCCTACTGTGCTCCAAAATACTCAGATCTACGACCCCGAATTCGCCCCATCAGGATCTACGAGCTCCGGCTCGCCTGATCCCAAACTAACTAAACTAACTGCCTCGCTCGATCCCACGGCACGCATCGACGCCAGGATCCGCAAGCTCCGGCTCGTCCGATCCCTAAAAACAACTAACCGCCTCGGCTGCACAACAGCGCCTTAGTTAAACACGCCCGCTAACAAACACCCCCAAACGGTTCTGTCCGAACCGCCTGGGGCTAGGGGGCTACACCCGCGGGTGCGCTCGCGCGCACCCACTGACGAAACAAAAACCTCCCCCGCTGACAACATGGAAAACCCCCCAGACGGTTGACCGAACCGCCTGGGGGCCCGGAGCTACACCGGCGGGTGCACTCGCGCACATCCGCCGTCGAAACAAAAAAAAACCCAGACGATTCTGCCCGAATCGTTCGGGGGCTCGGGGGCTCCTGTCGGGTTAATAAGCCCAGGGTCCCTCGCAGACCGGCTTCCCAACAAAAGGCTCAGCCCAGACAGACAGCGAGCAACTCATAGGCCGACCCAAGTATCTGAACAAACAGGCCAGGAGGACGATCCAGTCATCGACCGGAAGGTCTGGCCGAGGAAGAACAGCGCCCGCTTGTCGACTTCGGCCCACCTCTCCGACCGAAGCACTCACTTCGGTCTCCAGCCGCCTCCAGACGGTCTCTCCGACTGAAAGACCTGGCAAAGCACTGCCTCCGACTCCGACCCCATGTCTCCGATCGGGGTATGCAAAGACCCTACTCACTGCTCGTCTCTGACTGGCGCAACCAGAGCCGACTAGGACCAATCGACCGGGGACGCCCGCCCGGAAAGGACCAGGAAACGAACGGAGAAAACAAGGCAAGGCGCTCAAGTCAAACCATGATACCAGGGACCGTACCCTGTCACCTGCAGGAACAGTACTCTGCAACCGTCCTGACACAAACAGTATTGTGCGCCGACATTTTTCTCTACAGTATTGTGGGCGTCGTTAACTCCCATACGGTAAGGCCCTCCACATGCCTTTGGACATCGACAATGTTGTGGGCGTCGGAATTTACCATACCGAGTGAACATGGTGAAACTCCTCATATGCCCCTGGGCATCAACAGTATATGCAGGTGCCGACATCTGTCATACCCGAAACAAGATGACGTAACCTCCCACATACAACCGGCATCCAACAGTGTTGTGGGCGCCTACCAACCTCATGTACCCGTCGACGTGGGCAACAAGACTTAGAAGCATACGAAGTCTCTCCTTCTCACTTGTAAGGCCATCCCCTTTATGTATAAAAGGGGATGCGCTTGTAACAGAACCGACCAATTATACGAAATTAAGTAAGAAAATCATCCGCCGGAGCAGACGATTTAGCAAACTTAAGTCCGTATAACCCAGTAGTCCGTGAAATCACGAAGGATTTCAAACCAACTTCCATTTCAGCCAAGATCGTAATAAGTTTAGCGGTCACCATCACATATTACATAAAAGTTCACAATCTCAGATACATTAGAGTTTCAACATAGTTATTACAAAACCAGTTCGAATAAAAGTAGCAGAAGTCATTTGTTCAAACCACACACACACTCATGCGGAGTTTAAATATAGTGCCAGCGAATGATTATCTCCAACAAAAGCATCAGACGAGACGTAAGGAATGACCATGCCCATGGTCCTAAGCATCACCCATCGCAGGATAAAGACAGTTGATACAGTAGCCGTAATACATCTGCCCATCTGCAACAAGTGAGAATAAAACCCTGAGTACGAGAAGTTACTCAGCTAGACTTACCCGACATAACCGAAAATAAATGACACCAAGGATTATGAAGAGCTTTATAGTAGGGTAGCTGACTCATTTGCAAAAGAAGCATTTTAGCATTTCAAGAACCTTTCTAAAAGCATTATTGTCAATTTAATTATTATTAACCTGTCGACTAGATTTGCACCTATACTAGAGCAAACACATGATTAAGCGGATAATGACAACCCATGATCATTAAACAACTTCCATACTGTCATATTCATTATAACTGTCCAAGTGTTCCATAAACATTTACTACGATGAAGTAACTTCAAGTCAAGTGCTCACTATCCAGGAGCGATGGCGATTCGAATCGATTCCTAACCAGCTGGTGATTTATTCCTTACACAAACCTCACTCACCCGCTAAAGTGAGATATTGATCACCGAGTCAACTATCCAGGAATCTCGAGTTTGCCAGGAACCACATGTACCCGGGGGCCGACCGACTGCACTTTGGTCTTATCATCTCGCCCCCGTGTCCTACCACACCTGCTCCGGCACAGTGCGCTGCGGGCAATCTACTCGGTCCGAATAATCTCCCAGCTTCGCGGTCGGAAGGTACTTTATCCGGCCAGCTAAATGTAAGGCATGCGTTCAACATGACTCGAGGCCCAACAACGGTCGGTCCTTAATCGACACAGACGGAAACACTACAGTCCAAAACTCTGCAAGTCTCCGTCCGGTCTCAACTTCATTTAACACTTAGTTATACCATGACTTCATAGTCATCCAAGCAGATCCAGGTAACCACCTATAGCTCGTAGGTGACAGGAAATCACCCGACTTCTACCGGTCTAAGCCAGCTAAGCATTGACTCGACTGCGGATACCTGGGTAACAAGGATATAGTATAACAAAGGTAAACAAGGTATAATGCAGCAACTGGTTGCAAACTAACTCCTGAACTTAATGCATCAATTAAAGTAAAGCATTTAATTAATAATTGCAAACCGGGAGAAAATGCTCCGGGGCTTGCCTCTCTCGAAGGAGCTCGGACGGTGATCGGGGCACTCCGGAAGTTCCTCAACGTCCTCCTCGTCGGCTTCGGGCACTTCCTGCGGCTACACCTCGAACTGCTCCTCGGGCTCCTCGGGTATGACGACTGGGTTCTCGGTTTGCGATCCTGTATGATGCAATGTGCTGTAAGTGCTTATGCAATCGGTGCATCGGATGAGATGAATACAATAGGATATGTTTAAATGCAAGGTAGTCAACATCATCCAAGAAAATATACTACAAGCACATGTTATCTACTGCATTCTCTTCTACTACTAATATGTTAAGTCAACATATCTTATGAAATGCTTCAAAGATACACCAAAGCTTTGCTAATTTCTTAAACACATAAAGCAATGCTTAATTAAACCCTAATTAATAATAGGTTTGAATAGCAACCTCTATTTTTCTTGCTTAGAACAATCTTAGAAAATTACCATAGCACATTACTACCCTAAGTAGTCTACCGTCAGATTTTCATGGTGTTTGAATGAGTGGATTAGCCTACACAAAAATCACAAGCTATGGCAGGATTATGAACATAAAAATACTTTGAACTAGTGAAAAGTGTCAAACAACAGAGTTAGTATTTTTCCTAGGTTCTTCATAGTATACAATGACTGTACAAAAATTATCACATGCATGTTTTATACAAAGTTTGCCCTCTAGCTAAAATAACAAAAATTCAGCCATTAAATGTACTTGAACTACACCTCAAAATTTTCCCACAGCACATGCATGAAACATATTTTTCCTAGGTAGTACATTACATAGGAAGATTAATAAACTTAGAATCATATTTTTCTGAAGCCTATAGATTTTTCTACACATTTTTCAAGTTATTAGCAATATACATGATTAAATAAAGTTCTACAGAAAAGTATTTCAAAAATGACATGCAGAAATTTTCCCTAGTAGATCTGATGATAAGGAACCTAGACAAATTTATTTCAATAGATTTGGAGCAACTTTGAGTATCCAAATATTTTGCAAACCTATTTCTATTTTCAAATAATAAAGAATAAATTGAAAACAATTCCTTCAATCGCTACTGGGCCAGCCTGCTGGAATCAGCTGGCCCACGGCCGCTTTTGGCTTGCGCGGCCCGAGCGAAGGGGAAAGGGGAGGCGGCCCGACAGGGCGTCGGCCCACGGCCTTTCAGCCTAGCTCGGCTGAGGCTGAGGCCACGCTGGCGCTTGCGACGTCGCGGCGGCATGGCTCGGCCACGAGGCCGGCGGCCATCTCCGGCCAAGATAGCGGGCGCATGCGATGCGCGAGAAGCTGGCGAATATGGTAGGATAGCTAGGCGGGGTTGGAGAAGAGGAGGAAGGGGCCTTCCATGGCGGCCGAGCACGGCGGCGCCATGGCCGGCGGTGGCGAGGCTTGAAACGGCTCTACCTGAGCTCGGCAGTCGGCGCAAATGCGAGCATGACTTGAAGGAGAGCGAGGCGGAGCTGCGGGCGTGTGATTGCTGGCCGAGGTGGAGGAGCCGCGGCGGATTTCACCGGCGGGTGCAGTGGCGCGGCGAGAGGCAGAGCTAGGGGCGCTCGGCTCTGGCGGAGAGGAGAGGCAGCGCGGGAATGAGCGAGCGAGCGCACCGGCTACAAGCAGGAATAGGCGAGCGCGTGGGCGTGGGCGCAGACCGGCTGCGATGCGCGGCGGCGTCGATGGCGCATGGCCGCCACGTGGCGGGCAAGCTCTGCCGCGGTCGGGCGCGCGGCGCGGCGCGTCAGCGGGCAGGCGCGCGCGGAGGCAGGCCAGCGTGGCGCTGGGCTGGGCTGGGCCGAGGCGAGGCGCGCGGCGCGGTGGGCTGCTGGCTGGGCCGGCTTCGGCCATGGGCCAGAAGCGAGGCGGCGGCCCGCGAAGGAGAAAAAGCCCTTTTCCATTTGTATTTTCAAGGAATTTTTAAATGCCAACTTTCAAACATTATTTTGAGCAAGAAAATGAAATCTTTTGAAAATGTACCAAAAATGAAAGTTGATTAGAATTTAATTCCTTACAACTTTGCTTTTATGACCAAAGCCAAATTCTTTCTAGATTTTGAATTATAAATTCAAAGTCCATGTTTAACTCAAAACCCTATTTTTGGGAATTTATTTTTAAGCCAAATTTTGAATTAATTTGAATACAACCTTGCTCCAAAAATTGAACTAAACAATCCTAGATGATTTACAATAGTAGCCAACCATGTTTTACTAACCTAGCAAGCAAAATTCAGGGCAAAACAATTCTAACAAAGGTATGCAACATTCAGGTTTCACAACATGTTTCAAATGTTTCGAAGCAGTGTTTCAATTGTTATTTACATGATTAGGCATGTATGATTTGGATGCTTGATGATGCATGATATGTATGATTTGCAGTGCCTAAATGCAGGCATAACACCGGGGTGTTACAGCCCTCCCCCTTATAAAAATCTCGTCCCGAGATTTGGGTTACGAACCATTTGTTATAAAAATCTTCATAAGCTTTTTGTAGATACTCTCCTGTTTCCCAAGTTGCATCTCCCTCATCATGATGATCCCACTGTATCTTGTATGTTTTCACCACACTATTCTGAGTAGCACGTTCCTTAGTGTCTAACACCCGGACTGGTTGCTCACGATACACCAAATCTGATTTGAGTTGGATACCTCGAGGTTCTATTCTTTCCTCCGGAACACGCAAACATTTCTTGAGATGTGATACATGGAAAACTAGGAAAACGGTACTCATTGTCTTAGGTAACTCTAACTTGTAGGCTACCAGACCTCTTTGCTCCAAGATCTTGTATGGTCCTATGAATCTCGCGGCAAGCTTTCTTCGGACTCCAAACCTTTTCTTCTTCATTGGCGTGACTTTCAGATAAACATAGTCACCAACTTCAAACACAAGGGGTCTTCTTCTTCTGTCTGCATAACTTTTCTGACGTGATTGGGCAGCTTTCATATTCTGCTGAATAATATGAACTTTCTTCTCGGCTTCTTCTACAAAGTCAATGCCATAATACCTTCTATCTCCAGGCTCGACCCAATTCAATGGTGTTCTACATCTTCTGCCATATAAAGCTTCGAAGGGAGCCATCTTGATGCTTTCTTGATAACTATTATTATAAGAAAACTCAGCTAACGGTAACCATGACTCCCATGATCCCTTAGAAGACAATACACAGGCTCTTAACATATCCTCCAAAACAGCATTCACTCGTTCAGTCTGACCATCTGTCTGAGGATGATAAGCGGTACTGCGAATCAAACTAGTTCCTAAGCCTTTGTGTAAATGTTCCCAAAAGTGAGCCGTGAACTGTGAGCCTCTATCAGATACTATGGTCTTTGGTATACCATGCAACCTCACAATTTCTGCGATATACTTCTCGGCATATTGAGGTGGTCGATAATCTGTTTTGACAGGCAAGAAATGAGCGGTCTTGGTAAGACGGTCCACAATTACCCAAATCGAATCATGTCCTTTTTTAGTAGTGGGCAAACCCATGATAAAATCCATACTTATATCGTCCCACTTCCAACTAGGGACTGACAAGGGTTGCAACATACCAGTAGGTTTCATGTGAATGGCTTTCACTCGACAACATGTGTCACATCTGACAACATATGCTGTAATTTCTTTCTTCATTTTGGTCCACCAATAACGAGATCTTAGTTCTTGATACATCTTACTACTTCGGGATGGATAGATAGCTTAGAAAGGTGAGCTTCATCCATGAGTTTATTCCTAAGCTCTCGATCCTTGGGAACCACAAGACGGTCGTCAAACCACAACATGCCCTGTTCATCCACTTTAAAGTGTTGAGACGGCTTTTCTTTTATTTTCTCTCTGATGTGGAATATCCCCTTGTCGGTTTTCTGGCCTTCTATTATCTTACTCTCCAAAGAGCAACTAATCTGAATACTATGTAACACAGCAGGATGCATTAGATCGAACCCATCTTCAAGTAATGGCTGCACATTCAAGTAATGTGACTTTCTGCTCAAAGCATCTGCCACTACATTGGCTTTTCCAGGATGATATTGCACATTCAAGTTGTAATCCTTGATCAATTCCAACCATCTGCGCTGTCTCATGTTTAGCTCTGGTTGGGTAAAGATGTACTTAAGACTCTTGTGATCTATGAAAATGTTGCACATATTACCAAGTAGGTAATGTCTCCAAATTTTTAGGGCGTGCACAACTGCAGCAAGTTCAAGATCATGTGTTGGATAGTTGACCTCGTGCTTTCTCAATTGACGTGATGCATAAGCAATGACTCTCCTTTCTTGCATAAGAACATAGCCTAATCCAGTCTTCGATGCAGTCGCAAAACACATCAAATGGTTTCTCGATATCTGGTTGTGCTAGAACAGGAGCAGTGGTCAACAGTTTCCGCAAAGTGTGGAAAGCTGCTTCACACTCCTCTGTCCACACAAACTTGTGATCCTTCTGTAGGAGACTTGTCATCGGTTTGGCAATCTTCGAAAAGTCTGGTATAAAGCGACGATAATAACCGGCTAGTCCTAAGAAACTTCTAATCTCAGGAACTGTGTTCGGTGCTTTCCAATTCATAACTTCTTGCACCTTACTTGGATCGACTGAAACCCCATTCTCTGACAGAATGTGACCAAGGAAAGGAACTTCCTTCAACCAGAATTCGCATTTGCTAAACTTAGCATACAGTTGATGATCCCTAAGTCTAGGTCAAGATAGTTCTCAGATGCTCTTCATGATCTTTCTCGTTCTCGGAGTACACCAGAATGTCATCGATGAATACTACCACAAACTTATCCAATTCTGGCATGAAAACTGTATTCATCAAAAACATAAAGTATGCAGGAGCATTTGTCAAGCCAAAGGACATGACAAGATACTCATACAACCCGTATCTGGTGGAAAATGCAGTTTTCGGTATATCCTGTGGCCTAATCTTGATCTGATGATAACCGGATCTCAAATCTATTTTTGAGAACACCTTGGCCTTGGATAATTGATCAAACAGAACATCAATATGAGGCAAGGGATACTTATTCTTTATGGTCACAGCGTTGAGTGGCCTGTAATCTACGCACATTCTCAACGTGCCCTCTTTCTTTTTCTTCACAAACAAGGCGGGACATCCCCATTCAGACTTGCTTGGCCGAATAAACCCCTTTTTTGATAAATCTTCTAATTGCTTCTTCAGCTTAGCTAACTCATCTGGAGGCATCCGATAGGGTCTCCTTGAAATCAAAGCTGTTTCGAGGACTAACTCAATTCCAAACACAATCTCTCTATCCGGCGGAAGACTAGGTAGCTCATCCGAGGAATACATCTAGAAATTCATACACTACCGGAATCTGATGAATAGGAATGACTGTCGTAGCACATGTAACACTTATAAGGTCCGTTCTTCGAGGCAATGGTACTTGGAAAGTACCCTCACCCAGGGGATCCTTAAGGGTAAGTACTTGACTTCCAGTATCTATGACTGCTCCCCAATCCTTCATCCAATTCATTCCTATAATGACATCCAAAACTAATCCAGGCATAACTATCAAGTTTACTCGGAACTTCCTGCTACCTAATTCAAGGGTTGCCCCTCGAACCATCCGGTTGGTCAAAACATCAGCCCCTGCTGAACTTATATGGTAACCATAACCCAATTTTGTGCATAGTTGTTCATGTTTCTGTGCAAATGCTTGACTCATAAAAGAATGCGATGATCCAGAATCAAATAGAACAACTGCAGGGTTTTCATTGACAGGAAACTTACCAGCAGTGACTGGGCTCTCCCTTAGGAATTTCATCCACTGTTGTACTATGCACTCTAGCATTATAAGTCTGCTGCTTCTTCTTGGGTGGGTACGGACAAAACCTCGAGAAATGGCTGGGTTGATCACAGTTATAGCAGGGTCCTCTCACTGTCCCGGCAGATCCCACAGCTCCCTTGGAACTGCCTTGTACCGTAGTTGTGGCTGCTTTGTTAGGGCTGTACTGCCATCTTGTACGGCTTCTGAGGTCCACAGGAAATTCTGACTTCTTTGCTGAGGTGGCCTAAACCTAGCGCCAGGTGCCGATGGGCGATATGGAGGATGACCTCCCATAGGTGCTCTAGCTTGCGACGGCCCACCTTCAAAGGCTCTCTTGCTGTGTCTTGGCTGCGGTGCTGGCGTTGTTATTCTTCTCCTGCTTTAGACAGTCGCTGATGAAGTCATTGAATCTGACGCGGTTGTTGGTACCAACATGCTTCATCATTTTTGGATTGAGTCCCCTCTTGAAACTGGCTATCCTTCTAGCATCTGTGTCAACCATGTCGGGAGCATAGCGACACAAGTTGTTGAAGGCATGTAAATATTGCTGTCACAGTCTTGGTGCCCTAGTTCAACGCTAGAAACTCTCCCAACTTCATCTCGGTCAGCCCGGGTGGAATATAGACTCCACGGAAGGCCTCAGCAAACTCTCTCCAAGAAATCTGAGCATTTGGAGGGAAGGTGGTGCGATGGTGCTTCCACCACATTCCTGCCGGTCCTTGCAATTGAAGTGCAGCATACTCCGTTTTCAGCACCTCAGTCATCCTCAACACACGGAATTTATCTTCCATCGTAGTTGATCCATTCCTCAGCATCGAGTGGCTCTGTTGCTTCCTTGAATACTAGCGGCCTTGGTGTCCATGAAATCTTTGAAGCTGCTATATTGGTTCACTCCTATGCCACCACCTTGATTGTTACCACGTTGAACGTTGTTGGCGATGGTGCGCAGAAAATCCTCCATGTTCTTCTGGGATTGTTCCGTGTTGCGCTGACTCCTGAGCAGCTGTGCGAGGAACATCTCGGGGGTAAACGGGGGAGGAGGTGGCAAATGTGGTTCATGGGGAGGTTCATTATTGTTGCCGTGGTTTCCACCACCACCACCACCGGTCCCCGCACCGTTAGCACCGGTCTCAGCGGCCTCATACGTGGTTCGGCGAGTGTTTGTTATCTGCATATTTCAGCAACAAGTAATGATTGAGTGAAGCTGTAATAATTGCGAGTGAAGGAAAAATTATGCCGTACTGAATTTACTGGAGAGAATAAATTCATACAATAAAATAGAGGCACAACAATCGCATCTCAATTAAAACAATAGCACTTAATCAAATTACTTCAACGGCAAACATCGCGTCCATACAACCAAATTTGCCAGTATACATACACTGGACTTTTTATGCGTTCAGATATCGCATTCGAAATCAAGTTCCAACCACATGCCAAGTCTCATACTGTTTCGAAGCAACATACAATAGGTTACATGCCAACAAAAGAAAGGTCATCGCGACAGGACCTAGATACTAGCGCAAGGCCACTAGCCTACTCCTCGGGGCCATCGTCGGGATCGAGAGCGTCACCATCGCCCCCAGGTGAAACTACAGGCTCGTCCTCGTTGTCGTCGTCGATATCCATGCCAGCGGCGTTCGGTGGAGCATATGGGCCAACCCCATTGTAGAGCGCGTGAAACTCCTCGTGCAGGTTGCCATTGTATTCCTCTAGCTCATCGACCCTCTGCAGCAGAAGGTTTCTTGCGTTCCAGGCTTCATTCCTTTCCTGAACCAACTGTCCAATCATGCGGTCTGCATTGTTGTTGGCTTGAGTCAACGTATGCACTCGCTGCATAGTTCTATCACCTCTCTCAACCGCCTGATCTCGCTGTAAGTTCATATCAGCCAACTGCTCCTACAAGCTAGCTATAGCACGTGCCTGTCTCTTCTTCTGCTTTCTCCCCTTGAGCTTATCTTGACCACGCAAGCCAGTCAAAGTCCAGTAGGTACTCTCGAGACCCTCATACGCTCTGATGGCGGCGAACATAGCACTCATTGCCTGGTTGTCGCTAGCCTGTCCTTCAGCTCGACCTCTGACCAATGCACTTCCCTGAGGCTGAACCCAAATGGCATCACGAGGATCATCCCTAGGAAAAGTGCCAGCTAGAGCTGCTGCAAGCTCACTGGGAAATCTGCTCATAATGTCCCTGATGACACGGAAGGCTGCTCCCTCTGCACCCTCAGCGGGAGTGCGACCCTCAAACTCCAAATGCCAACCATCCCAATCTGGAGCATCACCGAGAGCAGGAACCGTGATCTCCACCACTGCGAGTCCATCCTCTGCTAACTGGCTCTCATTCCAAGAGTACACCGGTTCTTGACCCTCTGGGTACCCCACATCATGGAGCACTCTCCAAAGCAAAGTTGGCATGCCAAACTCGCTCAAGAAGGTGTCCATGGTGCGGTGCTCCCTCAGGGCCAACGGACGTTGAGGTGCTCTTCCTCCGGTGGACTTACGGGTGGTCTGCTTCGTGCGGGCCATCTGTAGCAAAAGTTCTTTTATTACCTCGGGGAAACATATTTTAGGTGATACAACTTTTATCAAAATGAGATAATCAATTTATAAGGGGAGGAATGCATGACATGAATGAAATGCACAAGTAACATGATGTATGTACAGTGCCGTACGTTCTCACAAACTTAGTAAATAAATAAGTTCTAACGCCGAATTCGGTGGCATACAAACGATCTCTCAAATACGTAGCTAATACGTTCTACACGATAGCGTTGTTATGTACCTGCAGAAGATTCATTTCAGCCCAATTCCCAATGAATGCATAAAAGTAGTAAAGTTTTATCTACACGCTCTACACGAATTCCCAGATACGTGTACAACGGTAGTAACTACCCGAACCATCGTCCTATTGACGGCATCGCCTCCACAGACGGAAGACCCATACATGAGATACCTTTGTAAAACATGCGTAGAACATGTAATTACTCCAGCATCATATAAGCATTCACCCTAGATCGGCGGTGTATTCCGATCATGCTCTCACAACTCACACTTACCGAGGCGTAGAGGCAAATGATCCATACATTACCACTCAAACAAGTGGCACTCATACAATAGCACGCCGTATGAGCGATGAAAGAGAAATATGATGCAAGAACCCTAGTCAGTACTTAATTAAGTCCACCTAGAGTCCTTAACTGGGCATAAAGGATATGATCACTGGCACACTTTATATTTTGAAAATCACTTTTTCCAAATGCCTTTTTGTTTTAAATACACTTGTGAACAGTAACACGCTAAACCATGCTCTGATGCCAGCTGTAACAGAATCGACCAATTATACGAAATTAAGTAAGAAAATCATCCGCCAGAGCAGACGATTTAGCAAACTTAAGCCCGTATAACCCGGTAGTCCGTGAAATCACGAAGGATTTCAAACCAACTTCCATTCCTAGCCAAGATCGTAATAAGTTTAGCGGTCACCATCACATATTACATAAAAGTTCGCAATCTTCAGATACATCAGAGTTTCAACATAGTTATTACAAAACCAGTTCGAATAAAAGTAGCGGAAGTCATTTGTTCAAACCACACACACACTCACGCGGAGTTTAAATATAGTGCCAGTGAATGATCATCTCCAACAAAAGCATCAGACGAGACGTAAGGAATGACCATGCCCATGGTCCTAAGCATCACCCATCGTAGGATAAAGGACAGTTGATACAGTAGCCGTAATACATCTGCCCATCTGCAACAAGTGGGAATAAAACCCTGAGTACGAGAAGGTACTCAGCTAGACTTACCCGACATAACCGAAAATAAATGACACCAAGGATTATGAAGGGCTTTATAGTAGGGTAGCTGACTCATTTGCAAAAGAAGCATTTTTAGCATTTCAAGAACCTTTCTAAAAGCATTATTGTCAATTTAATTATTATTAACCTATCGACTAGATTTGCACCTATACTAGAGCAAACACATGATTAAGCGGATAATGACAACCCATGATCATTAAACAACTTCCATATTGTCATATTCATTATAACTGTCCAAGTGTTCCATTAACATTTACAACGATGAAGTAACTTAAGTCAAGTGCTCACTATCCAGGAGCGATGGCGATTCAAATCGATTCCTAACCAGCTGGTGATTTATTCCTTACACAAACCTCACTCACCCGCTAAAGTGAGATATTGATCACCGAGTCAACTATCCAGGAATCTCGAGTTTGCCAAGAACCACATGTACCCGGGGGCCGACCGACTGCACTTTGGTCTTATCATCTCGCCCCCGTGTCCTACCACACCTGCTCCGGCACAGTGCGCTGCGGGTAATCTACTCGGCCCGAATAATCTCCCAGCTTCGCGGTCGGAAGGTACTTTATCCGGCCAGCTAAATGTAAGGCATGCGTTCAACATGACTTGAGGCCCAACAACGGTCGGTCCTTAATCGACACAGATAGAAACACTACAGTCCAAAACTCTGCAAGTCTCCGTCCGGTCTCAACTTCATTTAACACTTAGTTATACCATGACTTCATAGTCATCCAAGCAGATCCAGGTAACCACCTATAGCTCGTAGGTGATAGAAAATCACCCGACTTCTACCGGTCTAAGCCAGCTAAGCATTGACTCGGCTGCGGATACCTGGGTAACAAGGATATAGTATAACAAAGGTAAACAAGATATAATGCAGCAATGGTTGCAAGCAACTCCTGAACTTAATGCATCAATTAAAGTAAAGCATTTAATTAATAATTGCAAACCGGGAGAAAATGCTCCGGGGCTTGCCTCTCTTGAAGGAGCTCGGACGGTGATCGGGGCACTTCGGAAGTTCCTCAACGTCCTCCTCGTCGGCTTTGGGCACTTCCTGCGGCTGCACCTCGAACTGCTCCTCGGGCTCCTCGGGTATGACGACTGGGTTCTCGGTTTGCGATCCTGTATGATGCAATGTGTGTAAGTGCTTATGCAATCGGTGCATCGGATGAGATGAATACAATGGATATGTTTAAATGCAAGGTAGTCAACATCATCCAAGAAAATATACTACAAGCACATGTTATCTACTGCATTCTCTTCTACTACTAATATGTTAAGTCAACATATCTTATGAAATGCTTCAAAGATACACCAAAGCTTTGCTAATTTCTTAAACACATAAAGCAATGCTTAATTAAACCCTAATTAATAATAGGTTTGAATAGCAACCTCTATTTTTCTTGCTTAGAAAAATCTTAGAAAATTACCATAGCATATTACTACCCTAAGTAGTCTACCGTCAGATTTTCATGGTATTTGAATGAGTGGATTAGCCTATACAAAAATCACAAGCTATGGCAGATTATGAACATAAAAATACTTTGAACTGTGAAAAGTGTCAAACAACAGAGTTAGTATTTTTCCTAGGTTCTTCATAGTATACAATGACTGTACAAAAATTATCACATGCATGTTTTATACAAAGTTTGCCCTCTAGCTAAAATAACAAAAATCAGCCATTAAAGGTACTTGAACTACACCTCAAAATATTCCCATAGCACATGCATGAAACATATTTTTCCTAGGTAGTACATTACATAGGAAGATTAATAAACTTAGAATCATATTTTTCCTGAAGCCTATAGATTTTTCCACACATTTTTCAAGTTATCAACAATATACATGATTAAATAAAGTTCTACAGAAAAGTATTTCAAAAATGACATGCAGAAATTTTCCCAAGTAGATCTGATGATAAGGAACCTAGACAAATTTATTTCAACAGATTTGGAGCAACTTTGAGTAATCCAAATATTTTGCAAACCATTTCTATTTTCAAATAATAAAGAATAAATTGAAAACAATTCCTTCAATCGCTACTGGGCCAGCCTACTGGAATCAGCTGGCCCACGGCCGCTTTTGGCCTGCACGGCCCGAGCGAAGGGGAAAGGGGAGGCGACCCGACAGGGCGTCGGCCCACGGCCTTTCGGCCTGGCTCAGCTGAGGGAGAGGCCACGCCGGCGCTTGCGACGTCGCGGCGGCGCGGCTCGGCCACGAGGCCGGCGGCCATCTCCGGCCAAGACAGGGCGAGATAGCGGGCGCATGCGATGCGCGAGAAGCTGGCGAATGCGGTAGGGTAGCTAGGCGGGGTTGGAGAAGAGGAGGAAGGGGCCTTCCATGGCGGCCGAGCACGGCGGCGCCATGGCCGGCGGTGGCGAGGCTTGAGACGGCTCTACCTGAGCTCGGCAGTCGGCGCAAACGCGAGCACGACTTGAAGGAGAGCGAGGCGGAGCTGCGGGGGCGTGATTGCTGGCCGAGGTGGAGGAGCCGCGGCGGATTTCGCCGGCGGGTGCGGTGGCGCGGCGAGAGGCAGAGCTGGGGGCGCTCGGCTCTGGCGGAGAGGAGAGGCAGCGCGGGAATGAGCGAGTGAGCGCACCGGCTATGGCAGGAATAGGCGGGCGCGTGGGCGCGGGCGCAGACCGGCTGCGACGCGCGGCGGCGTCGACGGTGCATGGCCGCCACGCGGCGGGCAAGCTCTGCCGCGGTCGGGATCGCGGCGCGGCGCGTCAGCGGGCAGGCACGCACAGAGGCAGGCCAGCGCGGCGCTGGGCTGGGCTAGGCCGAGGCGAGGCGCGCGGCGCGGCGGGCTGCTGGCTGGGCCGGCTTCGGCCGTGGGCCAGAAGCGAGGCGGCGGCCCGCGAAGGAGAAAAAGCCCTTTTCCATTTGTATTTTCAAGGAATTTTTAATTGCCAACTTTCAAACATTATTTTGAGCAAGAAAATGAAATCTTTTGAAAATGTACCAAAAATGAAAGTTGATTAGAATTTAATTCCTTATAACTTTGCTTTTATGACCAAAGCCAAATTCTTTCTAGATTTTGAATTGTAAATTCAAAGTCCATGTTTAACTCAAAACCCTAATTTTTGGGAATTTTTTTTAAGCCAAATTTTGAATTAATTTGAAAACAACCTTGCTCCAAAAATTGAACTAAACAATCCTAGATGATTTACAATAGTAGCCAACCATGTTTTACTAACCTAGCAAGCAAAATTTAGGGCAAAACAATTCTAACAAAGGTATGCAACATTCAGGTTTCACAACATGTTTCAAATGTTTCGAAGCAGTGTTTCAATTGTTATTTACATGATTAGGCATGTATGATTTGGATGCTTGATGATGCATGATATGTATGATTTGCAGTGCCTAAATGCAGGCATAACACCGGGGTGTTACAGCGCTCTCTCCCAACATTAAGTTGATTCAAGTTCATATAAGTTAATCCAGAACGATCAAGTTCACTAGCTCACAATCACAGAACCGTCAGGTTCGGACCTCAAGCTCACGCTTGAACACTTAGCTCATAGAGGAGCTCTTGTCGCTCTCGGTCCTTCCGATAGGAGCCAACCGGACCTCTCGTGCACCCTATCTTTCTTCTTCTCGTTTGTAACCCCACTACAAACTTCGAGCACCTGGGCTCAGGAATAAAGTCACCGACCGACTCAAACCAGACGTAGGGCACGTTGTCTGAACTAGTATAAACCCTGTGTCATTGAGTGCTAGGCCACCTCCGATCACAACGTATGGCAAAACAACAAATAGTTACTTGTTGGTCACTTTCTGCACCGACACAAATGTTTTTTTGATTCTCCACAAATGTTTTGGATTCTCATTTGGATCTCCAGAATCCCTGTCAAAAATGCTAAAACGTGAAATGTTTCACCATGGATCTCCAAAATCCATGCTAAAACGTTCCACCAAGAATCAATTGGGATGATTCTCATTTTTTACACTACAGGAGAGAATCGCCCAAAAGGGTGTTTTGCTTGTTTCTGAATTAGAAATTCCGATTCATGTCCACCTCATTTTGTTTCAAGAATATGAATCTATCATCCCTACCAAACGTTTTCAAAGAATGTGATTGAGATTCGAGAATCACCAGAGAAACGTTTCTAAGGACATTTCAAAACTAGAACGTTTATAGAAGAATCTAGAGCCCTATCAAACTGGACTCCAATTAAACCTAGAATTAAATCCTTTCTAAAATGAAAGTAGTATCGATAAATAAAATGTTTAAGTGGCCCACCGGTTTGCCTTGCCTTGGTCCCACATCAGCCATGTCGGCAGTCAGCACTTCACGCTCTGGGTCTCGGAAAGGAACAAGAACAAAACTTTGTTATTATTCCCACTGAAAAGTGATTGTTTTTGTTCGTATATAGAATTCTTAACCTTATATCTCGTACGAGAACTGAATTGTTCCACCCTGGTTTGTATGGAATCACAAGTAGGCGACAGCCCGTCGTGTACTAGACTTCTTCCATTGGTACTGTACATGTATGTACGCTACGCTTACAAGCAAGTCATGCGAATAAGTCGAAGGTGAAACGACTAGCGGGCGACATCATTCGTTCATTGTTCGATGCACCACTCTACGGAGTACTCCTCAGTCTTAAAATAGAAATCATTCTCGTTTCTCGATAAATCAGTTTTTTTTTACTTTGACTAATTATATATAAAAAATATTATTTTTTATAATATATAATTAGTATTATTAGATAGATCGTTTAAATATATTTTCGTAATAAACTTATTTGAAAATATAAATATTGTACGTATTTTTCTACAAATCTAATCAAAATTAAAAAAGTTTTACTTACGCGTATCTCATAACGTCTTTTTTTTTACGAAGGGAGTACTGCTCATCGCTGGATTCCGCAAGTTCCGCAGAAGAATCTCATTCGGTCGGCATCAGTACGCAGAACAGGAGTAGAGAAGAGTAGTGAGAAACACTGTTCCCTGTGCGGCTGGCTGGTTTGCCTCCTTTTCCCCGGTCAGCTCTCAGCTCCCCCGGCGTCGACAGCACAACGTCGTGACACTTGCGTCACTGTCACTTGCTCTTACTCCCCAGTCCAATACGCGGAAACGGGTTTGAAGATTCGATGCCAGTTCGTCCAACCTTCGCCGTTGACCTCACCTCCTCCCCTCAGCCTTCTTCAGGCTTCAGCCAGCCAACGCTAGCCATCGTGGTCTCTAGCTCGTCTTCTGCAAGAACCTTTTTGGGTGATCAGCTGGACTAGTGGCATCGCAGGGTTGAATTTGAACGGTCAGCACACGATCGGCACTGGCCTTGGGTTTGAATATTCCTACCGAATTTTCCAAAAGGAGTCGAGACTCGTGAGAGTGAGTGAATGCCGACACACACACCACGCACAGACAGGCAGGAGTATTCGGCGAATAAGTCACTGTCTTGTCTCAGTGAGAACAAGCCTACCATCTCAGGTCGTAACAAGGAATCAGGAGTACCAAGTGAAGTACTGTGTGCATCCGACTCGATTGCTGGGAAGAAAGCAACACATTTGATGTCTGAAAATCTTTTTATCTCGTCATGTCTGAAACTTCATCGTACTATCCGCGTTCTTTCAGACGAAACAGGGCAGCCGCCCCGCCTCAGTTCCTTCAATCTATCTAGGGCTTGATCTTGATCGATGACCGTAGTAGGGCTTGTTTATTAGAAGAGTTCCACCTCCCATCTTCAAGCTCTACAACTACAAGATTGCATTGCTTGCTTCTCCAAAAGCTGCCCCTTTGTTTGTGAAGCTGACCGTGACTGATATCATAAAAAAAAGGGGCCATTTTCTCTCGGAGCTCATTTGGTGCTTTGACTGCTAGGCTTTTCTGATGCAAATAAGAATTTTGTTTCCGCCCAGCTCCAACAACACGAATATGGTGATCGATTTCTATTATTCCTCTCATATCTGGAATCGTGCATGCACGTAGCTATTAGCTAGACTTTACCTGCTGCCTTTTTTCCCTACTAAAACTTCTAGATGGAAGCAACATGCAACAAACTAAAGTAGCGATAAATAAAATAAAAAGGATCTGTCTATATGTCACCCAGAGTGAGGCATCACTTGAATTTTTCTCCTCCTAACGGCCACTGTTCATCTTCCTCCTCCCAATGCCCAGCGCTTGCGGCGGCCTCCCTCTTCCCCTCCCTCCCTCCCGCCGCCACTTTCTTCTCCAACTCTGGCGAACGGCCGCAACTCCCCCACCCGGACATGGCTCAGCCGCCTCCACCACCGCCAGGGCCCTGATTCGCCCGGCCACCATCCGCACCGGATCGGCCCCTTCTAAACCCGCCAAAGTTGGAGAAGAGGAGGGAGAGAGGCCAGATTTGGGGAAGAGAACATTCGAGTGATGGATTGCTTCAAATCACTCGAGTGAGCTATAGCTTTATCGTAAAACAAACTTCAGAATTCACAAGACCACCTTTTATAATCTATACCAATAATGCATCCAAAATTCCAAACCAAAGTACTCCTATATCAATATACAAGAGTTTATCAGGAAAAAGAAAGACGGTCATCGTCGCGCCCCCGAATTTCCTGCCCACTAAAAAAGATGCCAATTTTTCTTTTCGGCTGCAGCACCCTTCGCCTTTCCCAGTTTCCCTACCGAGTGGACGTAGCAGTTTCCCCTCCAGCTCCTCCAGCACGATAACTAGTCTGACCAAAGACTGGTCAATGGACGGACGAGCACCCAAAATCAGAGAAAAAAATATAGACCAGAAACTCACTCGGTTTCATTTCCCGTTTCCCCCGGTCAAACGTGCTCTCCCTCTCACCAACGTCTAGAATACCACAAGACAGTGACACAAGTGCTGCAGGCGTGCAGTAGATTCATGGCCTTTGAATCTCAGACAACACTCTACTATAACTGCTACTGCTCCCATCCTTCCTTCCTTCTCCGGAACAAACATTGCATGCCACACCTTCCTCTCGTCTTCTCCGTTGCTCTCCCTCTCCCGATCTCCTGCATATATATATATATACCCAGCTGCAAGCTTTCGTGATCATCGTTGTTGGTTGCCGCCATTCTTGGCCGAGAAGCCACCTGTTCATATACATACATCCTTCTTCTGTGTTAATATCGCCACTTGAGTCACCTTGTGTTTTCCCATCTGTTTCTCTGAACTTGTGATTGTCCTCCCGCTGCTCCTCCCTGCCAGCCTCGCCCTTCAAATCGGTCACTGCCGTGCCGCGTCGTCGTCGTCGGGTCCGAGCTGTTCTTCTCTGCCTCCATCACCAGCTCATCCTTGCTGCTGAAATATTGTTCATACAAATCAACAACCAGGGTGTTATACCATCCAAGAATCATCACAAAGCAGTCGCTGAGCGCCGGTCGGTCGAATCAGTGTCTGTTGCACTGCAGATCGAGAGCTAGGCGGCAACCGGCAAGCAAGAGCACGCCAGCCATGCAAGACGGCGCGGGAGCAGAAGCAGGGAGCATCCAGACGCTCCTGACGCTCCTCGCCGACGGCGAGGAGCAGGCGCGCCAGCTCGGGGAGATGATGGCCGCCGACGACCCGTGGTCCTCCCGCGCGGAGCACTACAGGGGCGCGGCGCGGCGGCTGCAGTGCACGCTCGGGAAGGCGGCGGCCGTCGCCAGGGCCATCGAGGCCGCCGCGCCGGGGTCGTCGCGGGGCACCGACCGCTCCGACTCGCCGCGGTCGGCGGACGAGAGCTCCGGCGGGACGACGACGGTCGCGACGGAGGTGCAGGAGCGCCAGAGCATGTGCAAGAGAAGGTGCGTCGCGTTCACTTTTTTTCAAACTCAAAAAACACTGCGTACCCGTACGTACGTGCCGCGCGCCAAATGAGGTGCACTCGAAGTGGTTTTGGCGGGTGCATGCATGCATCGTAGGGTCAAATGGCATAAAAATCGAAAACTACGCGTATGCAAATTCATCGGAAACATACTTTGAAACTTCGCAAAGTATTGAAACTTTACACAGATCTAGGTATGGTCATGTTCTATGTTCATGCAAATATGCAAGTTCAGACTCGACTCCGTTTATGAAGCATATATATACATAAAAATTCAGGAACAATAGAACTAGCACGAGACGTCTTTGCAGTGCAATTGCTCCTAATTCCTTTTGTCATATCCTTTAGAGTTGACTGACTCTGAACTTGAATCTTCACGTTCATGCATATAGAAAACGATATCACCTAGATCCTAGTATCCTACAGAGTTTGATATTCTTTGAAGCTGAGCACGTTCATGTATGTGAATCTGTACAGTTTCCAACAATTGTACCATTTTCAGCACATATGCCAAACATTATTTACTCACTTTCATTTTTTTAAACAAAAACTCAATTTTTCACTTTTGATAGTCTAGCGATGTGGCACACTGCGCACGCGTCTCAGGGCTGTGAACAACCTTGCTTCAGACTTCTCAGCATCACAGGCAGCACTTTTTGTGTGTTTAGACCAAATTAGGAGATAACACCTACGTAATAGTGCACAATACTTCGTGGTAACGCCACTGTCAGACAGATGCCCCAGCCATATTCAGAAACCATTTCCCACAAAACAAACTTTATTTGAGGATTTTTTTTTCTTTTAAGAAAAGAAACAGAGCATTAAGGACGCGTGCAATATGCAACAAAGCTACTCTACCCTAAGTGATAGAAACGTGGGTGTGGTGCCAAAAGCTATCCCATACAAACGTTCTACATACTACGTTACTCCCTCCATTTCAAATTATAAGTTTTTTTTACATAGATATCAATATGCACTTAAATATATAATAAAAATAATATATTTAAAAAATTAAAATTTCTTATAATTTAGAACGAATAGAGTATGTTCTGGTGGATATATTATTGCGTTAGGATCTAATATGATCACAGAATCCTGGAAGCAACGGTATGCAGTGTTCATGTTATCTCAGAGGCTGACTTATAAGTATAGGCGTATAGCATAAGAAACTATATTTTTAGAAAAAAAATCGCACTATTCTACTCTGTCATATATAGGCAGTAAGTCAACAGACTAATTTACTCCTCAGTAAACCTGAAAAGGATCTTGAAAAGGTACCTAACAGCATGAAGAATTAGTTATCATACTACTACAGAGAGTAAATTGGCAGTAGCATCCTGGTCATAGTCATAGGCTATGGACATATGGTTGTTTGGTCAAAAAAGGGAACAACATGTTTTTGTGATCATAGGCATCAACACTCGGTCAAATACAGAGCATTCGCAAGTCAACACAAAAAAAGATCTGAGCATCTGACTAACCCCACTCGTTTTCCTGGTCATGAATCCTACAGGAAAGGTCTACCAAGATGGACCGCGAAATTCCGAGTGCCAGATGCAAGCTTGGAGGCCACCCCGGACGACGGCTTCAGCTGGAGAAAGTACGGCCAGAAGGACATCCTCGGCGCCAAGTTTCCCAGGTAAACCCTCAACCATCAACACCGAAAACTTTGACGATGCAGATTAATTTCATATGTACAACATGTTTATAACGTACGGCCTCTGTTTTGGTGAATCGTATCTCACGAGAAATTCTGCACGAATTTCGTAGCGAAGCAATTCGATTCATGTGACAGAAGTTTCTGATTTAGGTAGCATATGAGTATATATATATGATGTCTGGTACTGACGCGTACTGCTGCTGCGGTTGCAGGGGCTACTACCGGTGCACGTACCGCACAGCGCAGGCGTGCGCCGCCACGAAGCAGGTGCAGCGCTCGGACACCGACCTGTGCGTGTTCGACGTCACGTACCAGGGCGAGCACACCTGCCGCCAGAAGCAGCGCGCCACCGTGGCCGCGGCCGCGGCCGCGCACGGCGGGAGCCAGTCGCCGCCGCCTCCGCCGCCTGAGCCGCTGGAGCAGCAGCAGGACCCGAGCATGCAGCTGCTGGGGATGGGCTTCAAGCGCGTCCTCAAGGTGGAGACGGCGGGGCTCCACGACCACGACCACGACCACGACCGCGACCGCGGCCCCGCCTCCGCGCCCGCCGCGTCCTTCTCCTTCCCCTCCATGCCGCCTTTCCACCATCCCGGCGACGCGACGACGGACAATAACCCCGCCGCCGCGGCAGCGGCGGCGGCGGCGGCCTTCTCGCTGCCCGCGTCGAGCTACTTTCCTGCGCCGCAGCACCCGGTGGTGGTGGACGGGAGCTGCTACGACGTCGTCTACGACTATGAGGCTCCGGGGGCGCGCATGCACGGGGCGGAGTCGTCGGAGCTCGGCGAGGTCGTCACCAGGGCGATCACCGCCCCCGCCGCGTTCGACTACTCGTCACTCTTCCACCACCAGGCTGAGCTCGACGACCCGCACCTGCCGTTTCCGCCATTTGGCGGCCCGCCCCACGGACCATACCAGTAGGAGATCAGGGGCGGCCATGCCATGGAGGCACGGACGCTGAAATGATCGAGGATTTTGCACCTTAACCCGCTAGGTAGTAGTACCTTATTAGTTCCTGGTCTTCCTGATCCTGAACAGTTGTTGTCACATTTGTCTTGGTGACCTAAGTACTCCCTCTATTATAAATTATATGTGTTGTTTTGAGCTTTTTAGATACATTAGTTTTATTATGTATCTACATATAGTGTATATTAAAATCTATCTAGAAATGTTATTTTGTAATTTAGAATAGAGGGAGTAATAACTTTGAGCATCGACGGTTGTTGTAATGTAAGAGGATTATATTATTGTTGCTTATATAAGTATATTTCGACCTAGGTTTCTCTTTTGAGCCTAGGAACCTTGAGTCCTTGACTAAAAACATTAAAATTGTACTCTTCCTCTGAAATACAAAGGATTTATAAATTTGGTTCAATTTAGGACAATTTTACTTACTCAAGATCCTATATATTTCTGGAGAGGGAGCGCAACTATATACGTAAGGGAAAACTCTTGTGTTACAAATAAGACATATATAAACTTTGGAGTGCTAATTAATTAGGGCATGTCCGTCTGGGAAAACTCGTGCAAACATATAAACTATTTGAAAAACGTACTTTGATCATTCAATAAAATTTAAACTTATCCATGTATGTACTCGCATGTAAAACTTGAGATGCAAAATCAAACTACAAAAACTCATATGAAAATAACAAATTTCATATGCATTTGCAGTACAAGACAAAAATTATAGTGCACATGCACCTAAAATTTATTCTTTCCTTATGAATTTTCTAGTTTGAGTTTACATCTTAACTTTTACATATGAGTACACTATGGGTGTATGAAGTTTCAGTATTTTTTAAATAACCAAAGTATGGTCTTTAAAGTAATTTACATGTTTGTATCTAAGATGTAGTTTGCACTAATAGCTTTTTTTGTCTGGCTTGAGTTGTTGCTTTTTGAAAAGCTTGCTTTTTATGGCTGTTGGTAAAAGCCAGCTCGTGAAAAGTTGGACAAACTTTGAATCAATGAAATATGTATAACAAATGTAACGTCCATCATTACAGCATTTCTCTTAAGCCAGCGAAATCTGATACCAGGTGACTGAAAAACCTTGTGGTTGTGGGCTGTGGCTTTGTGCTAATAAAAAGTAATATAAAAGCCAGAAGCACAACAGGGCCTACGAGTTGCTGAAAGAGGGGAATCTGTCGAACTGAAACGGCTTTGACTGCTGGTTAGTGGTGGTGTCGTCAAATGACCGATTGCAAGATTCATCCTCATCCCTGTGACTGATGGCGATGAGGTGAATGAATGAGGAATAATGCTGTTGAGTAGCAGTACTCCTTCAAAAAGAGAATTACTCAATTTTAGAAGAGTCAAGCAATTCTGAATTTAATGAACTCAAATAATTTTAAATTTGATCAAATTTGTAAAAAAATCTAATATTTATGGTATCAAATAAGTTAGATTAGATTAGTTATATAATATATTTTAATAGTAAACATATTTTTACATATAAACATAAATATTATTTTCTACGTATTTAGTTAAATTAAACTTTAACTTTTTAAGAAAAAATAACTTAGTTTAAATATAGAATTGTATTTTGTTTTACAGAGGGAGTAACCATGACGAACAAAGGCATTGTAGGCCGACTAGACTGGCAATAGGGATTTAACAACTGGCAAGCATGAATGAGGAGGCAGATTGCTTTTCCGGATGTGACAGCATAGTACTGGTATATTTGTGTCGTGGCACTGGCACTGGTTGGCCCTTCATTTTGTTCTTTGTTCTCTGTTCTTGTGCTGCTAGCGCCTTGTTTAGATGTCATCCAAAAGTTTTTTCACTCTCTCTTCATCAAATCAATTTTTAGCCGCTTGTATGGAGTATTAAATGTAGGTAAAAAAAATAACTAATTACACAGTTTAGTTGGAAATCATGAGATGAATCTTTTGAGCCTAGTTGATCCACGATTGAACAATATTTACCAAATAAGATGAAAGTGGTACTATTTATCGGGTTCAAAAAATTTGCAAAGTAAACCAGGCCTAGTTCTTGGAAAACAGGGTAGTATGTTTCCGTTCCATAGAATCTGTTGTCAGTGGAAACAAGACCGTCTCCATGGGATATATTCTATCTAATCTTCTATATTTAAAAAGTAATATTTTAGAAGATAAATGTGGTACAACAGATCTCATTTCTCATCTCTTGTATCTACAATTAAATTTTCAAGAGACCTCCTAAAAGAAGCATTATTTCTCCTAAATAAAGGAGACATCTCCTCTCATATCCGTAAAGAAATAAAAGAATAAGTTTTAGGTAATCAGCTTCAGCAATGCTCTCATATATCCTAAATTAATTTTAAGACGCTCTCTTAAAACAATTTATAAAAGATGTATTAGAACAGATCGGGTGAAGTTACTCTAAAAAACCGCCAGAACACTAGATACACATACATGTACTGATGACCAAGGACAAAACAACCAAAAAAACAGCAATTAACTACTAGCCTTCCCAATTGGACAATTCTGCAACGACTTTCTCATCTGCATACTGAATGGCACCACACAAACACATAGCCACACACAGCAGGAAACACAGTGGCAGAAGTTCAGCTCAATCTGCTTCCTGCTTTTCCAGTATCAGATCGAGAGATGCTTCATCGGAACAGGAAGCAGCACACATGCGTTCTTACCCCTTTTTCTAAGGCAGCAAACATCAGGACCACAAAATAATACGTACCAGTAGAAGAAAAGGTTTGCATGGCAGGATCCCTGATTAGTGGGTAACCATCCGATCCATCCATCCATAATCCATCATCCTCCGTCCACCGAACGGCACTAGGCAGGCAGCAAGAGCCTGAATCCGGCAACTCTGCTCATCCCCCGTACCAGACAACACATGCGGGCAAAGGCCGCCCACCACAAGTTGCATCTTTCCTTGCAGGATTGCGGCTCACCAATCAAGAGCCGAATTACCACGAGCACCAGGCCACCAGCCGAATATAGAATTCTATGGATCGGAGGAAAAGGATTTATCATTAGCACCAACCTCCATGTGTCGACTGTTGAGGGCGTCTGACCCAGGTGGTTTATCATCATCGTTTGGACTAGTAGTTCGGTTGAAAGCCAAGTCTGGCCTAGTCCGTATTTTGCTACTACAGATCTTGTAGAGCTGACGTTTTGTTAGCCGCGACTCACGAGTTAGGCATGCCAAACTTTGGTTTGAGCTAGTTCCGTATAGGAAACTCGCTCGTGGGCAAGGTTGCCTGGTTCTTCTGTACATAGACCTTTTTTATTGCTGATGCGTTAGACGTAAGATTCTGGAGGCTTAGGATTAGACGTGGTTAAATTGGTTAGTCCACCAAACAAACATTCCCTTGGTGTTAAGTTTCTTTGCCCTGATGGTCACAAGTGTACTTACACTGCACTTATTGATGAACAAATGATGATACACACAGTAGACAGTGTGGTGCACACCATACGAACTTCTGAAGGACCGGATGGATCTCACCAATGACTGTACTACATGTTTGGTTCTTAGGATAATTGGGAGTAGGACATGATGAGCTCTTTATGTAGTGTTTAGTTCTAAAACGAGCCAGGATGGATATGTTCTTAGAGAGAATATTCCCCTTAGATTTGATCACCCTGCCCACTAAAATCGGGGGGATTGGCTTGCCTCCAATTAATGGAGTCGTCGCCTGTTTTTGGTGTGGGGTGGTGGCTATGGGAGAAGCTTTTGGTGCAGGGAAGCAGCTTCAGATTTGGGTAGCGCAACCATGGGCTTTAGGTGGCATAGCTTTAGGCGGCCATGGCCTTGGGGCGATGTCCACCGTATCAAGATTGAACCACGAGATCAAGGGTAGGGTGGCACGGGAAGGCTTGAGTCGCTGGATCTGGGGCAGAGTGGTGTCAGAGCTTAGAACTGTAGGATTTAGTGCGGAGGCGTGAACAGACCAATGCTTCAGTGAAGAGCGTAGCCCGATGGAGAAGCGTGTGTTGGTTAGCGCTACGGCGAGCGACCCAAGCATGATGTTAGCGCTAGAGTGCACGTCCGGTCAGCATAGTCGAGAACTCGACGAGAAAAAGGGAAGAAGAGATTTGCAACTATAGAAGACGACCGGAGCTGTTCGTCTAATGGTTTTTACGGCTGATAAATTGACTGAAGCTGATTTGTTGTTCTAGAAAAATGATATTCTATGACTGACAATTTGACTTATAATCACCCTAGCCAAACAAAGAAAATAAAGATATTCTATCTCTTCAACCAAATGGAGTTGGGACGACTTCGTCCTAAAAAAGCCAGAATCAAACTGGCATCCGTCATCTCTCAACTCGACTTCAATCAAGCACACGCGTAGAAACCGATGGAAAATCCGCCGGCACGGCGGATCCACCGCTGGCCGGAGGGCTGAGGCCGGCAGCGCGAAACTGACCAGAACCCATCCCACGGCACACGGCACGGCGCGGCGCAAGTGGCGAGAAAACTGCCTTTCCGCTGCGCTTTCCCACCACCGCTGCTGCCACCGCCAGCGCCAACCCCCCCACTATTTACGCCCGCCTCGGCCTCGGCACGCCCTCCGGCCCTCCCTCCCCGCCCCGAGAGCGACCGGCACTAGCGCTGGGCAGCCGCGCGTGCGAGCGAATAAACAACGCCGCGACGAGAAGAGAGCAGAGGGCGGGGCACTGGGCAGTGGGGGCTCGGAGGCCGAGGGAGGCGAGGAAAGCGGCGGGTGCCGGGCCGCCCGCGCCGGTGCCGAGGACCTCACCCCTCTTCCGTCTGTCCCCCGCTTGCCGCCACCGCCGCCGCCCGTTCGTGATCCTTCCGTTTCCGCTTCCTCTCCCCGCACCCCTTTTTAACGCCCCGCGTCGTCCTCCTCTTCCGTCGCCGCTGCGTTCCGTGCCTGTCCTCCCGCGGGTTCTCCTCGCCCCCCAATTGCGGCGCCTGGGCGCCGCTTTCGCCTCCGGATCTGGGCGCTGGACGGTGCCCCTGCCGAATCGATGGCGCGGGCGGCGCTCCGAGTGGGCGCCCGCGCGCTTGCGCTCCTCGTCCTCGTGTCCGGTGCGCCTGCCTCTCTCTCGCCTCCCGCCTGTCTCCTCGGCACCGTCTAAATTGTGCTTTGAGGCTGCGGTCGCCGTGTTGATCGAGCGATTCATTCGCTGGGACTGTTTCGGCGTGGTGCGCTCGTTGAGCTAGGAAACATACTTGCTTCGGATTTTTGCGATGTTTGTGGACTAATCACTCGTTCGTTCGGGTGATGCAGTGGCTGTGCTTCCACTTGTCAGTTCCGACGATGGGTACAAACACTGTGAGGGTATCGTCAGGGGCTGGGCGGATTCCTCCACTGGGCGCGAGAAGGACGGGGACAAACTGAGCCTCAAGGATTTGCTCTTCTTCCTCCACATTCCTAGGACTGGAGGCCGCACCTACTTTCACTGGTACATTCGCTGGACTGGACATCAGTTTGGTTCACAGTAATCTAAGGTGTATCCCGCTGATGTTTCATGCCTTGCAGCTTCCTCAAAAAGCTGTATACAAATGCACAGGAATGCCCGCGATCTTACGACAAGCTACGGTTCGACCCAAGGTGAGGAAAGTTAGCTCTCTACTTTATTCAACTGCATCATCATGTCGATTGGGCAAAATTCGACAAACGATATCTGTTTCATGAGCACCTCATCTCAGTTCTGAATCATAGCACTGTTCTGGTGAACTGTCTGAATTAGTTAAAAAATGAGTGTTTCCTTCAAATTCTGTGTGCCATCTGCCCTGCTGTTTTAATTAATTAATTTTGTGGACTTTATGAAAATATTTCTTTGAAAATACTCACTCTAGGAAAATTAGCTTCTATTTTACAAATTTAGATCATGAACCAAATAATTTAAATGTAATCTATGGTTTACTACATTTCTGTCTAGTGAAATAATGTTCTTAGCGCTTACCTGACCAGGAATGTGAAAGTTGTTAACATGGATGGTCTCCCAGTATGCTAATTACTGCATCCTAGTATATGCATAGCAATTACATCTTCAAATTGTTAACTGTATGTCGTGACCTGTCTATGGATCATGCCAACAAATATGTAGGTAGTGAAGGAGCACCTTTTTTAATTGTTGTTCCTTATGAAGCAACTGTCAGTGTTTGTCCTATGAGTTCAGTTCCAAGATCTTTTCTTAAGATAATTTGCTTACAACTAATGACACTTTGGTATTATTATCAGCCATCCTGATTGCAAGCTGGTTGTTAGTCATGATGACTATAGCTTAACTTCCAAGCTGCCAAGGGAGAGAACTTCTGTTGTAACAATACTAAGGAACCCAGTTGATCGTGTATTTAGCACATATGAGTTCTCAGTGGAAGTTGCAGCTAGATTCCTTGTGCACCCAAACTTAACTTCTGCAAAGTTAATGACTACCCGTGTGTTAACAAAGTCTCGTGCTGTCAGTACTTTGGACATCTGGCCTTGGAAGTACTTGGTTCCATGGATGAGGGAAGATCTGTTTGCCAGGGTATGCCTATCCACTTCAGTTCAACCTTTGGTTTAGATTTGTACTTTATAGAATTATAGTGGCTGAAAGTACTCAGTAACATATGGTGGATATGCTTGTGGGCTCAAATTGCAGCTGTTCAAATGCAACAGTTTTGACAAAATGCTGTCAAGATACTTTATTTTCTAAAACATGTACCTTATATTTTGGGATCTCGTGCTTTATATTCAACATTTAATTGGATCTTTGATAGATATCTGTATCTGGTACTAACCAAACCAAACACCAATTGTAATAGATATAAATCAGTTGATCCACTGTGTATTTTCCTTAAATTGGTAGAGAGCTCTGTATATTACAGTTTCCCTACCATCCATAGTATCCCATTACAGTGATTCAACATCCTAGTTTTGTCAGAAGGTTCCAAGTGTGACCCCCCTTGAGCTTCAATAGTAGTTACACTTCTTGTCATATTTGATTTGAACAACCAAGGGCATAGATTCTAAATTATCTTGGAACTAATAAACTTATAAGTTATAATTACAACTACGATTCTTCCATTGCCTTAGAATGTTCCTTCAATAAGTATACTGTAACTTTCCAGAGAGATGCCAGGGGGAATGACACAGTTCATAGTAGTAAGAAGGTTAATGCATATGATGTGGAGGATATGGTTATGCCGTTACATCAGTACATCAATGATCCAGTTGCCCATGAAATCATTCATAACGGGGCTACCTTTCAGGTACGGTGATGTCATTTTTGTATATATCAACTTCTGTTGTACTATTCCTGTATAGTTTTATTTGTTTACTGTGTCTGTTTCTGTTCTACCTGTGTATTGGGAACTGCAAATTGTCCTCTATCCATTTTCTCTGGCCTCCCTCAACATTGATATTTTCCATTGTAACAAATTATACAATAACATTTGCTGCAGTATTGATTTGCTATTTCCATCCACTTTGTCAATTTTCCATAATTTGATTATTTTCAAAAGATGATCATTTACATTTTAGATCTGTGATGAAGTACATATCTTGCTACTATTTTTCATGAAATATGTGATCATTCCCTACTTGAACAATCTGGATAGCTCATGCGATACAGCTGGACAATAAAAAACAGATGCATGCATGCATGCTTACTATGACTTTTTTACTGATATGATATACCCACCACAGTTAAACCTCTACTTCATCACCATGTGTTCTCAAACAATGACAAGTTCAGCAGTTCTATTATATGCATATACGTTTTCCTACATAACCTCAGGATCTTTATAAGAATAATTGGCACAAAAACCTTGGTGGAAAGATTGAGCCGAATAATAGGGTTTTCTTTCCCATACCAATTTCCCAGTACACATTTGTTAGAGTATGGCAGGGGCCTATTGGGCCTGGGCCGGATGTGTAGCCCATTAGTGTTAGGGTTAATTAGAGATAAGGGTCGCTAGCTTAGGAGTCAAGTAAACCTCTCTATATAAGGAGAGGATATGTATCAATCTAATCAAGCAAGAATTAAGAAGGAAATCCCTTCCCTCTTGCCCGGCCGTGGGCAAGGCCCCCGGCCGGCCTCCAGCCACCCTCGCGCGAACAGTACCCGCGGGTACTGTAACAGACGCCTCTCCCTCAGATCTCTCCCTCTCAATCCTCCAGCCCCATAACATCATAACAATCTGGTATCAGAGATCTTTGGTTCGATCATGTCCACCCGTCGTCCTCCGCCGTGGGCGTCATGACGAACGAGCAGTTGACGGCGGCTGTCCTTGACCTCGGCAAGATGGTGGCCGGGATTCATGGGTTCCTGCTGGGGCCGCAGCCGAACCCGCCGCCGCCGTCCCAGCAGCAGCTGCTGCCGTCGCCGCCACCGCTTCCGGCTTGGATCGCCGATTTGTCGAAACCCATCTACATGGCGCCCAGTACCCAGCCGCACCTACCGCCGCTCCCGACCACCGGGGCTGTCATGGCGCATGGCGGCGCCCCGGCTTCGGGCGTCCTCTACGGCGGGGTGGACGGCGGCAGCCTGATGCCGACGCTCTCCGCCACGTCGCCCTCGCTGGACAGCACGGGCGCGGCGCCCTCGGCCTCCTCACAGGACCCGCCTCCAGTTGCGCTTAGCTGCACGGAGGACCTCGATCTCGTCTGTTGCGTCGGGGATCTCGGGCATGCGGTTTCCCTCACGGGCGGCGGGCATGCTATTTTCCCTGCGGGCGGCAGTTGGGGAGGCGCATCCCTCCTCGTTCTCCATCGGAAGCCATCCGCTCTTCTTTGTGCGGTGCAGACCAGCATCTGTCCGGCGGGGAGAAGGCATGGTGTCACCGGCGGGAGCGCACTGCCTAGCACCGCCGCTTTCCGCCACCGACCACCGCGAGGGCGCCTTTGCTGGCCGTTGTTGCGACTACTTCTAGGTGGCCATATACATGCACCCCTTTCGTCAAGATGGTGTCCATGGGATCCAGGTGGTTGTCAACGTGCAGCTTATGCGTCGGGCTGGTGTCCGCCATCAATTGAAGAGGCTGCAAAAAATAAAGAGTTCACATCTATTTTCGGTTGATAATAATAAAATAAGCCGAGATGTAAAAGGCTTGTTTTTAAGTGATAGGTTTGTGTCGAGACATCGTTATAAGTTGGTTAGGTTGCAGCTCGAGGACGAGCTGCATGTCCAGGTGGGTAGGGGCCTATTGGGCCTGGGCTGGATGTATAGCCCATTAGTGTTAGGGTTAATTAGAGATAAGGGTCGCTTGCTTAGGAGTCAAGTAAACCTCTCTATATAAGGAGATGATATGTATCAATCTAATCAAGCAAGAATTAAGAAGGAAATCCCTTCCCTCTTGCCCGGCCGTGGGCCTTGCCCACGGCCGGCCTCCAGCCACCCTCGCACAAACAGTACCCGCGGGTACTGTAGCAGCCGCCTCTCCCTCAGATCTCTCTCCTTCTCAATCCTAGCAGCCACATAACAATCTGGTATCAGAGATCTATGGTTCGATCATGTGGTTCAATCATGTCCACCCGCTGCCACTAGCGTCTTCGTCGGCGCTGCTGCCACATATCAGCGCGCCGGCATTGGGCACGCTGGCGTCCTCAGGGGCGATCGCGCCCTCTGTCCCGGCGCCGTCGTCTCCCGCCGCCCTCGTCCTCACCTCGGAGCAGCTGACGGCCGCAATCTTGGACTTACGGCAGGCCGTGGCGGGCATCAGGGCCTTCCTCGCCGCGACCACAGCGCCGGTCATCTCGTACCAGTATGGGATGCCCTACGACGGGGCAAGGAGGAAGGGATTTCCTTCTTAATTCTTGTTTGATTAGATTGATACATATCCTCTCCTTATATAGAGAGGTTTACTTGACTCCTAAGCAAGCGACCCTTATCTCTAATTAACCCTAACACTAATGGGCTATACATCCAGCCCAGGCCCAATAGGCCCCTGCCATACTCTAACAACATTGGCCTGACAAACTGATCAATTTGTATATTCACTGTTCAGTAATTTCGTTGCAAATCTGTACCAGTACTGTGTTTTGTCTCGTGTGTATTTGTGTTATACTATTATATCTTCTCACACAAGCAGAACTATAGTAAACATCTGGCTGCAGGTGATTTCCCAGCCAGCTTTAACGATCTGGTTTTGCTAATTTGTTTATGTGTACTCATGTTACCTTGGCAGATTACTGGGTTGACGAACAATTCATACTTTGATGGAGCACATGAGGTTCGGCATTGTGTCAGAAAGCATCCAGATCTTGGTCGTATTGTGCTTGAAGTTGCTAAGGTATATACCAAAGATGAATGTCGTGAAACGTTTTTGTTGTGCATTTCAATGGCCAAAGCATGTGATACATCATTCATTAACTATATTCTCCTGCATGCGAAACATCACTGTGTTGACTATACAGTCATGCAGAAGGAACTTAAACGGTAGGTAAATGCATTATGACAATAACATTTACTAAAACAAATACATCCATTCAGTATACGAAGGCGGGTCTGGAGTTTTTTTTTATATACTTCCCTCCCTAAAGTAATACCATGATATTTTATTACAGAATAGGCTGGACCAGATGCTATATGTAGGACTTACGGAGGACCATGAAGAATCAGCGAGGTTGTTTGCTCATATGGTAGGAGCACAGGTGCTTTCACAATCTGGGACATTGAATTTAGATCTCAAGGAAAATGTGCCCAGTGAGACTGGTAATACACATTGCAATCTGGTGGTCCTAACTTATTATTGTGTCTTCAGTAGTTGCATTTATGTTATTTTAGACCAATGGCCAACAGCTCAACTTTATCTTTTATTGAAACTGAATGATAGTACAGCAATGTTTTGATGAGACAATTCCCTAACAAATTAGCAATGCATCACTGCAATTGTCGAAACCCAAGCATAGATTCATGCATCAATACAGAGACATCATATGTGCATCCCTGATCAAAATGAATGTGAGTTTGAATCAGCATAACATTCAGCAAAAGTACAGACCAGTGGAATGAAGCTGCTCATCAACCACTTAATGCATAAGCAGCACTCAAACTGTGGCTGGTGTAGCATTTGAAGTAGCAACTTGTGGTTTTGTGCATGATTTGCTGCACTAAAAACATTAGGGCCAATCTGAAAAAAGGAGACTTGAAGAAATAACTTAACATTAGGCCAGGAAGGCGATATGTATGAAAGAAAGTGACTTGAAGAAATAATTACACAAAGAAATTTTATGTTTATTCTGGGAATATGATTCTCCATATTCTTTTGATACAGTTTTGACAACTCAAAGATGATAAATGAGGATCTAATCTCTACTGTTCACAGACTCTCACCCATCCATGGTGGAGCCCGAGGATGAAGAAACAAACGAACATCTGGTATGAGGGTGGTTATAAACCTTATAATTGCGCTGTTTAGTTTTGCGTGATTATATAGTAGAATCTGTACACTCCATCTCATATTTATGTTCTCTTGATAGAATAGCGCGCATGGCTGGCAAAATAATGAAGCCCTGAACTCTACCAACGACGAACATGGAAAAGGAAATGTAATACACTACTTGAAGGACTCAATTATTTGTGTAGAGTTCTTTCTTTTATTTCCGTTTTCCTTTTGCGAAACCTTGTGTAGAGTTTTCTGTTATTAGCCTGTGATCACAATGTTAGTTTATTCCTGATGCCAGATGACTGTTGGTAAACTGATGGAAGCTTATGAAACTTGCATCGCCAAACTGCGGAAGTCTCAATCTAGCCGTCGTAAAATATCCCTAAAGAAAGTTCAGGAAGCAAACTTTTCAAAAGAGGTAACGACCAAACATTGAACATTGCTTTTAATTCATTTTGTATTTTGCGAGTACAGAAATCTGCATCATATGTACCTGATTCCCTTGTCTATATCGATATCAAACACAAATTGAAGCTTAGAAAAAGGAAATAGGGATACAAATGCTAAGGCCGATGTGCTCAAAACTTCACAACCATTCATGTGCTTATATTTTTGTCATAACTAAAACAGCAAAAATAATTGTAAATTTTATGTGGATACCCGATTTCTTTCCTCTCTATCAATATCAAGTACACACTGAGGCCATGAAAAAAGAAATAGAGATATAATTGTTAAGGTGGATGTGCTCAAAACTTCACAATCATTCATGTGCTTATCTTTTTGTCATAATGGAACACTCAAATAATAGGTGGAAATTTCTGCTTGTTTCTATCTTATATTATGTTTTTGAGTCCTTTCATATTAGAATGTTTCAGCAATGACATAGGAAGTTCTGTTTGCAGGCACGGAAGCTGGTACCTGAGGCAATTTTGAAACAAATTATCTGGTTGAACAGCCTTGACATGAAACTTTATGATCATGCTAAGAAAATTTTTACCCAGGAACATCTGATGCTAAAAGCTCAGCAATCCATGGTGGGGCAGCACAGGCAGTTGGCAGAACAAAAGGTTTATTCAAACTCAAAGAACACTACTTATGCGGTTCATTTTAGTTTGACAAGCTTTTCCTGCAAGAATTCAGAATCTCAGTGATGTGTGGTGGACATGGGTGAGGTCCAGAGGGTGTACCATGGCTAATCATGCTAATTTTTTAAATACAATCTAGTCAAATTTGACAAATAAGGGAGCCTGCTTCATATCAACAGTCATCAAGTGCTTGATGTTAGTTTTCCAATTTACTTGACATAACATTAACATCACATGTGCTTCTACTATTTGATTCATGCACACATGCCAGGGAGGAAACACGATAGGATATAAGATGAACCATTCTCGTATGCGGTGGAACTGTGCAAATGAAGAATTGTACTTCTGCTATTAGCAAGCCTCATGTCCTTTGCCTTGTCTCTTTCAGGAGGGCTGGATCAGCATAATCTGCAGCGACGGGATTTGCTCTCCTTGGATGGTGGTCTTGCTTGGTCTAGGGATCACCACGATCATAGGTTTGGTCACATTAGCTGTAACGACGAGAAAAAGAACGTCTAAACTTAAGGTTTAACCAGAATTCATGAGGGCAGTATCTAGATTTTGATGTACAGTCAGATGATGCCCCCAGACATTTGCTCTGTTCGCTTGAGCTACTTTTTAGCCATGAAACTGTGTTTTTCTCTTGCAACATTTTCGCATAAGCGAACAGGTGTTACCCTTAGCATTCTTTGGGGGCAGAGGTGTTAGCATCCACAGAATCTCGTGTATACTCGTGCGGTCGTACTGGTCAGACAATTTGAGATGACGCGTTGGTAGTGTGTTCACAAATAGATAAATTGTAAAGTACAGTAGTACACGATGGATTCACTCTGAATTGTGGGGTTCATTACATGTGACAGTCCTGTAATGGGTGCTCACTGGCGACGGGCGTCACCCGCGCCATCCCTGGGCCTCTGGTCCCACGTAACGGCCCACGGCCCACGGGCGGTTGTCGGGATGCTATCATGCTAGAGACTGGTGAAGCCGCGGCGAGCATACATGCAAAGACCGAAGAGAGGCACGAGGAGAAGGCCGGCGAGGAGGGAGGGCAGCCAGTGGAGCAGACTGGTGACTAGAAAAACATCTGGTATAGTAACTAAATGGTAAACAAAATACTACTCCATACATTCCAAATTATAAGTTATTTTAATTTTGGTTTTAGAAACATAGCTTTTGCTAGTATGTCTAGGTACATATCAAAGTTATGTGCGTAGAAAAGCTTAAACTGACTTATCATTTGGAATTGATGAAATGTTATTACAAATGTAGCAAAGTTATGCGCCTAGAAAAGCTTAAACCGATTTATCATTTGGAACGGAGAGAGTATTATTATAAATGTGGGCAATGTGGTAATAATTTAAGAAAAACATTAGTATGCTAATCTCAATAGTGAACAATTGCTTACAACGATGTTCTTCAAACCGGAGGAAAGGACGACAGTCGACAAGATTATCTCGTGAGACCGCTTCACATCCACTTACGCATGTTCTATTGTTCTTCAACATAGTACCTGATAAAAACGTAGGGCGTGGTCTGTCATGTCGTTGAGTTGCAGATTCACTTCCTGGCTCGCCACAGCACTACCCACTTTGTTGCACGAGGCGAGAAACGCGACACAAGCCTTCCTGAGGCTGTGGCAGTGATGCGTGTCCGACAGAGCTAGCGTGGTATCCACGTACTTAGGCCCTCTACCGACCATGACTAAAAGTACTTTTCACTAATTTAATGTAAGAAAAAATACTATTTATTTGTTGAAATAATATGGCTTACGAGACAAGCGAACCCGGCCTTAGCCTCCAGGCTCCTGCAGAAAATTAATGCCTTCGCACATCAGCTTCAGTCGTTCCACAGCGTACCTATCGCAGCCACAAGTAGGTGTCTGACCATCTCCTTGCTGTCTTCAGCGTGGAACCCTTCCATGGACGGCATCGAGTCCGTGTATATGAAGTGAAGCAGCGCCCTGAAAACAGCAGGCTGCACGTCCTCAACACCTACGACGCATTGGCTTTGGCTTGCTTTGCTGCGTCCTCCTCCTCCCGCATTGGCCTGTAGAACTGGGCGTCAAATACCGGCGACCTCATCGCGAGCATGATCTTGTGCGCCGGGAAGAGCTCGTCTCCAACCCTGAAGGTCACGTCCGCTCCTTTCTTCCCTTCGAGCAGTTTCGCGAGGTTGCCCGAGAGGTCCGAGTCCGAGGACTCCGAGGGCGGCACGTGCACCATCACATTCACAAGTGGTTCTTTGATCACAGTAACATCGCCACGGGAGGAGCTTTTGGCACAGGGAAGCGACTTTCGGCTCTGTTCTTCTGAGCTTATAAGCCAGAATTAGCTTTATTTTTTTAGTTATGGAAATATGTTTTTTTCTTACGACAAATCAGCCGTAGTAGCTTTGGGTAGCGCAACCATGCGCCTCAGGAGGCATAGCTTCAGGCGCCGATGGGCTTCGGGCAATGCCGACCGTATCAAGATTGAACCACGAGATAAAAGGTAGGGTGCGCGCAGGAAGGTTTGAGGCGTTGGATCCGGGGCGGGGGTGGTGCCAGAGCTCGGAGCTGCACGATTTAGGCGTGGAGGGTGCGAACGGGCCAATGCTTCGGTGAGAAGCCTAGTCTAGCCATGGAGAGGCGCGTGTTGGTTAGCTCTCTGGCGAGCGGCTCGAGAAGGCCGGTGGCGCTAGAGCACACGGCCGGTCGGCGTAGACGAGAACTCGAGGAGAAAAGGGAAGGAAGATATGTGTAACTACAGAAGACGTTTTTGAAAACTCCATACATCTATTTGACTTATTAATCACCTTAACCAAACAGATATTCTATCCGTTCAACCAAATGCAAACCAGAATGAAACTAGCATCCCTCGTCGCTTAACTCGACTTCAAACAAACATAGGCGTAGAGAACAATGGAAAATCCGCCGGCACGGCAAGATCCACCGCTGGCCGAGGGCCGAGGCCAGCAGCGCGAAACAGACCAAAACCCATCCCACGGCGCGGCACGGCGAGGAAAACTGGCCTTTCCGCCGCGCTTTCCCACCAGGCCGCCACCGCTGCTGGTGCTGCCACTGCCAAGTGCCAACCCGGCAACCCCCCACTATTTATGCCCGCCTCGGCCTCGGCCCGGGCCCCTGGCCGAATCGATGGCGCGGGCGGCGCTCCGATTGGGCGCCCGCGCCCGCGCGCTCGCGCTCCTCGTCCTCGTGTCAGGTGCGCCCGCCTCCCTCTCGGCACGTCTGAATTCTGCTTTGCGGTTGCTAGCTGCCGCCGTGTTGATCGAGCGATTCATTCGCTGGGACTGTTTCGGTGCGGCGCGCTCGTTGAGCTGGGAAACATTCTTGCCTCGGATTTTTTGCATTGTGTGTGGACTAATTGAACGCTCGTTCGTTCGGGTGATGCAGTGGCTCTGCTTCCGCTTGTCAGTTCCGACGATGGGTACAAACACTGTGAGGGTATCGTCAGGGGCTGGGCGGATTCCTCCACTGGGCGCGAGAAGGACGGGGACAAACTGAGCCTCAAGGATTTGCTCTTCTTCCTCCACATTCCTAGGACTGGAGGCCGCACCTACTTTCACTGGTACATTCGCTGGACTGGACATCAGTTTGGTTCACAGTAATCTAAGGTGTATCCCGCTGATGTTTCATGCCTTGCAGCTTCCTCAAAAAGCTGTATACAAATGCGCAGGAATGCCCGCGATCTTACGACAAGCTACGGTTCGACCCAAGGTGAGGAAAGTTAGCTCTCTACTTTATTCAACTGCATCATCATGTCGATTGGGCAAAATTCGACAAACGATATCTGTTTCATGAGCACCTCATCTCAGTTCTGAATCATAGCACTGTTCTGGTGAACTGTCTGAATTAGTTAAAAAATGAGTGTTTCCTTCAAATTCTGTGTGCCATCTGCCCTGCTGTTTTAATTAATTAATTTTGTGGACTTTATGAAAATATTTCTTTGAAAATACTCACTCTAGGAAAATTATCTTCTATTTTACAAATTTAGATCACGAACCAAAGAATTTAAATGTAATCTATGGTTTACTACATTTCTGTCTAGTGAAATAATGTTCTTAGTGCTTACCTGACCAGGAATGTGAAAGTTGTTAACATGGATGGTCTCCCAGTATGCTAATTACTGCATCCTAGTATATGCATAGCAATTACATCTTCAAATTGTTAACTGTATGTCGTGACCTGTCTATGGATCATGCCAACAAATATGTAGGTAGTGAAGGAGCACCTTTTTTAATTGTTGTTCCTTATGAAGCAACTGTCAGTGTTTGTCCCATGAGTTCAGTTCCAAGATCTTTTCTTATGATAATTTGCTTACAACTAATGACATTTTGGTATTCTTATCAGCCATCCTGATTGCAAGCTGGTTGTTAGTCATGATGACTATAGCTTAACTTCCAAGCTGCCAAGGGAGAGAACTTCTGTTGTAACAATACTAAGGAACCCAGTTGATCGTGTATTTAGCACATATGAGTTCTCAGTGGAAGTTGCAGCTAGATTCCTTGTGCACCCAAACTTAACTTCTGCAAAGTTAATGACTACCCGTGTGTTAAGAAAGTCTCGTGCTGTCAGTACTTTGGACATCTGGCCTTGGAAGTACTTGGTTCCATGGATGAGGGAAGATCTGTTTGCCAGGGTATGCCTATCCACTTCAGTTCAACCTTTGGTTTAGATTTGTACTTTATAGAATTATAGTGGCTGAAAGTACTCAGTAACATATGGTGGATATGCTTGTGGGCTCAAATTGCAGCTGTTCAAATGCAACAGTTTTGACAAAATGCTGTCAAGATACTTTATTTTCTAAAACATGTACCTTATATTTTGGGACCTCGTGCTTTATATTCAACATTTAATTGGATCTTTGATAGATATCTGTATCTGGTACTAACCAAACCAAACACCAATTGTAATAGATATAAATCAGTTGATCCACTGTGTATTTTCCTTAAATTGGTAGAGAGCTCTGTATATTACAGTTTCCCTACCATCCATTTACTTTTTAGGTGTTACAGGACAGTGATTCAACATCCTAGTTCCGTCAGAGGAGGGTTCCAAGTGTGACCCCTTGAGCTTCAATAGCAGTTACACTTCCATAATTTTTCTTGGCATATTTAATTTGAACAACCAGGAGCATAGATTCCAAATTATCTTGGAACTAATGAACTTATAGATCACAACTATGATTCTTCCATTGCCTGTATTAGAGTATTCCTTCAATGACTATACTGTAACTGTCCAGAGATATGCCAGGGGGATTGACCAAGTTCATAGTAGTAAGAAGGTCAAGGCATATGCATATGATGTGGAGGATATGGTTATGCCGTTACATCAGTACATCAATGATCCAGTTGCCCATGAAATCATTCATAATGGTGCTACCTTTCAGGTATGGTGACGTGTCAGTTTTGTATATATATCAACTTCTGTTGTACTATCCTGTATGGTTTTATTTGTTTACTCTCTCTGTTCTAACTGTGTATTGGGAACTGTAAACTGTCCTCCATCCATTTTCTCTGGCCTCCCTCAACATTGATATTTTCCATTGTAACAAATTATGCAATAACATTTGCTGTAGTATTGACTTGTGATTTCCGTCCACTTTGTCAATTTTCCATATTTTGATTATTTTCTGGAGATCATCTACATTTTAGATCTATAATGAAGTACATATTTTGCTACTATTTTTTCATGAAATATGTGATCATTCCTGGGGTTTTTAATTTTGGTATCACAAAAATTTCGGCCACCACCGAAATTACCGAATTTCGTGAAATTCGGCCGAAATTTCGCCGAAATTTATTTAGAGATTAGCACATGAAGTATGTTTTTTTCTAAAAAAAAATTTAGTCTAAACAAATATTAGTATGATTTATGACTACACATCTATTGAATAGAAGAATATGCAATATAAACAATAGAAAAATATAAGTTTAGAGTTATATAACACATGTATTAAACCCCACTAGAATGTTATTGTAGAGAGATAGGGAAACACCACACACCCTCTTAGGGGGGGGGGGGTTTGACCTTTCATATATATAGCCCAATGGGGCTTGGAGTACAACATATCTAGATACAATGTATACAGGACTATACATGTCTAATACCCACCCGCAGTCGCAGCGGGAGGATCTCGGACACAAAGACTGGACCTAAGGTCAGTGAACAAGGTAAGCCTTTGGTCATGATGTTCGTGAACTGATGAGTCGAAGGGACATGGAGCACCCGAACCTGTCCCAAGGCAAGTCGCGGACAAAATGAATGTCGATCTTGATGTACTTCGTGCGACGATGGTGGACAAGATTAGCGGTCATATAGACGGCGCTAACATTGTCACAGTAGACGACGGTCGCAGAAGCAATGGGTGCGTGGAGCTCCTGGAGTAGTTGACGAAGCCAACAGCACTCGGCCACAACATGAGCAACCGTGAGGTACTCAGCCTCAGCGCTGGAACGAGACACTGTCGTTTGGCGCTTGGAGGACCAAGAGACCAGTTTGTCGCCGAGGAAGACGCAGTAGCCGGACGTAGAGCGCCTGGAGTCTGGACAGCCCGCCCAGTCCTTGTCGGAGTACGCGGTGAGGGAGTTGATCGACCCGGAGCTGAGGTGGAGACCGGTGGACAAAGTGCCCTTCACGTAGCGCAGGATGCGCTTGATCAACGCGAAATGAGGCTCGCAGGGATCGTGGCTGAAGAGGCACAGTTGCTGGACCGCGTAGGCGAGCTCAGGACGGATGAGAGTCAGGTACTGTAGGGCGCCGGCAAGACTCTGGTATTGGGAAGAATCAGCGGCTGGAGCTCCGTCGGTGGCTGAGAGCTTGGCACGAGCGCCAACCGGTTTGGCGGTAGGGTGACACTCGGTCATGCCCGCCCACTGTAGAAGATCCATAGCGTACTAGCGCTGGGAGAGGAACAGACCCTCTGGCGAGCGCGTGACGGAGATGCCGAGGAGGTGTGCAGGTCGCCGAGGTCCGTCATGGCGAACTCGGAGTGAAGACGCGCCATGATGCGCTGCAGGAGGTCGCCCGAGGATGCCATAAGGATGATATCGTTGAAGTACAGGAGCAGGTAGGTGGCAGTGTCCCCCTCTTTGTGCACAAAGAGGGACGTGTCGAAGGCGGACGCGACGAAGCCGAGCAGCCAGAGATAGGCGCGAAACGCTGGTACTAGGACAAACATCGTCAGGACGAGCAGGGTCGACGAAGTCTGGAGGCTGCTGGTAGTACACGGTCTCCGCCAGATGACCGTGAAGATAGGCATTCTTCACGTCAAGCTGGTGGACCGGCCAGGATCGCGAAACGGCAATGCTGAGGACAACGCGTATCATGGCAGGCTTGACGACGGGGCTGAACGTCTCGTCATAATCGATGCCGTGGCGCTGAGAAAATCCGCGAACCACCCAATGCGCCTTGTGGCGGGCTTGGGAACCGTCCGAGTGGAATTTATGTTTAAAATCCACTTGCCCATCACAACGTTGGCGCCAGGAGGACGAGGAACGAGGCGCCATGTCCCGTTATCAACGAGCGCCTTGTACTCGTCAGCCAACCCTTCATTGAGGGTCGGCCAAGGCACTTCGGTAATTCGCCGATACTAGCGAGATGACGGAGTGAGTGGCGGAGAAGCCGTAGCGCTGTACTGGACGAAGAGTGTTGGTCTGTGACCGGGTAACCATCCGGGAGGCCGGCGGCGCATGTGCTGGTGCAGGGGCCGGCACGACCGGCGCCGGAGCAGGCTTCTCGGGCGGGGTGGTGCAGGCTAGTCGGCCGCTGGTGGTGGTGCGGGCTGCTCGACCGCTGGTGCCGTCGCAGAGGCCCAGGGACGCCGATTGTACGTCAAGTGGATGTCCCGTGCCGTTGGAGCAGGGGCGGCAGCCACCATAGGCCCGCAGAGAAGAATAGTGGGGTTGTCCGGCAACTCCTCCAGGACCGCCTGAGTAGGTCGCGGTCGCTCAATGTCGGCGTGCGACGGAGTGGCCGCAGGGAGGCGCGTCGGCACAGTACCTGCAAGCAAGAAATCCAGGTCGCTCTCGTCAAATACAACGCGGTGCAAGATGATGATGCGCCGGGTCGACAGATTGAGATAGCGGTACCCCTTGTGCGAGGACGGATAGCCAAGAAAGACACAAGCTGTCGAACGAGGGGCAAGCTTGTGGCGAGCTGTGGCGGTGAAGTTGGGGTAACAGAGACACCCAAAAACACGAAGATGGGAGTAATCGGGTGTCTTGTTGTATAGTAGAGCATATGGGATGGCATTGCGAACGGCAGAGCACGGGCGCCTTATTAGCAGGTACGTCGCTATGGCGAGCGCCTCAGCCTAGTAAGGTGCTGGCATGTGCGCATGAATGAGCACAGTGCGGCTGCTATTGTTTAGTGTGCGAAGAATGCGTTCGGCCTTGCCATTTTGTGGAGAAGTATATGGACACGAGAGGTGTAAATGAATACCATGGGAGGCAAATAAAGTCTAGAGGGTATTGTTTACGAACTCGGTGCCGTTATCGGCCTAGATGGATTTGATAGTGAGGCTGAACTGTGTGGAGACATAGTTGCAAAATTTGGTGATGTGTGCTGGTTATCGGCCTGGATGGATTTGATAGCGAGGCTGAACTATGTGGAGACATAGTTGCAAATATTGGTGATGTGGGCTGCAACCTCAGATTTGCGAACGAGGGGAAAAGTTCAACAAAAATGGGTAAAATCATCGAGCAAAACGAGGTAATATTGATAACCTGAGTACTAGCAACATGGGATGTCCACACATCACAATGAACAAGTTCAAAAGGCATAGAGCTAAATGAACTAGAGTTTGAAAACGGCAGCCGCACATGTTTGCCAAGCTGACACGAATGACATAGATGATGCTCTACTTTATTACAACTGTTGGACTCATTATGGCGAAGAATGTCAATAGTGGCGGAGCTGGGATGACCAAGATGGTGATGCCAAAGGTTGGTGGAGATGGCAAGGCTGGCATGCGGAGCGGAAGGTGCAGCGGGGATGGTGTAAAGGTCGCCAGCACTATTGCAGCAAAACATCACGCGCCGGGTCGGGATATCCTTGACAAAAAAAACCAATAGCGTCAAATTCGATAGAACAGTTGTTGTCCTTGGTGAACTGATGAACTGAAAGCAGGTTGTGCACTAGAGATGGAACAACTAGAACATTATTAAGAGGGAAATTTGATACGGGGGTTTGAAGGATAGACTCTCCGCGACATGAAATAGGAAGATTTTGACCATTGCCAACGGTAATGAAGGAGTGAGAGGAAGGATGGTGGGAAATGAGTATACCATCCGAGAGTTCATGTGGGAAGAAGCACCAGAGTCCAACACCTAGGGATTCTGATCTTGGAGGTTGAGCTGGTTGAGCGCGGCGACGAGACCAGCCTGGTTCCCCATAGGAGTCGGCTGGGAGACCTGGAGCAGCGCGAAGGTCGTGGGAGGCTGTACGGGTGAGAAGGCCATGTGAGCCTGAGGTGGCGTGTCGGCTACACCACAACACCAAGATTGACGATGGACGATCTAACTCTAAAAGTGGATACAACGATAGATGATCTGTCGCTAAAAAGTTATAGCGACAGACTTGTCCAGACGATGTAAGTGCTGTTGCTAAAAACCTTTAGCGACAGACAGTACTTTTACCGATAGGTCAAATGTTGCCCTGAATACTTATAGCAAGCAAGTAATATATGTCCATCTTGCATTAGCAATGTTTACTTACATAGATCCAGCAGTCATGGAAGAACAGTCGGAACAGAGCGGTGCCATAGCTGCTATTGGCGTTTAGGGAACACTTCCTCGTTCACGGTGGGCTCAACGCAACTGCACTTCTTGGCATTGGTGCCCAGCAGGCAGAACTGCAGAAGCCACAAGGGGTAGGCAGGGAGGTCGCAAGTGGCAGATTTGTTGGCTGCAGGCAGCTGCAGGCAGCAGGGGCGGAGCCGGGCGGCTGGGGCGGCTACTAGCCGAGCGCTGTGCACTGTGGCACGCTCGGTGAGAGGAGGGCCAGGCCGTCCCTAGCTCTGGCTGTGGTCGCTGCCCGTCGAGGAGTTGGGGTCCTCGCTCGGCTCACCGGCTCGGGGAGGTGCCGCCGCGCCGAACTACCGAAGGGCGAAGGCAGCCAGGCGAGAGGTCGGAGGCTGGTGGGTCTAGGCGACAGAGGCAGGGTCGTGGGAAACCAGCGCCTGCGACGGGGCAACTCCTCCGACTCGGCGACTCGCGAAGTCGCGATCGAGGCGAGGTGGGTCGCGCAGGGCTGGAGCTAGGATTGAGTGGCGATTGTTTGGGGAGAGAATCGGGAGGGAGAAGAGAGCGGGATTTAGGGTACAAAACACGGTCTAGGGTTCTCCTCCATACTCATGGGCCTGGCTAAAATTCACGTCCGAGCCGGGCATAGGTGGGACTAGTTTTTAACGACGGACCGTATGACAACATAAGTGCCTTTAGCGACTGACAAGCAACAGATCATGAATTGGTAAATATGGAATTAGCGATAGATGGTCTTTGAGTTATCTTTAGCGACTGATCATCCATCGATAAATATAATTTTTAGTGTCAGATGTCTGACGGTGATGCGGTGTTGTGGTGTAGTGGCCGAGGACGCCAGATGCCGGGTCCCTGCTGAGCCGGGGGTGGGCCTTGGGGTGCCCACGGGTTGTAGTAGAACTAGGGACCCATGGGCTGGTACTGACCGGCCTGCTGGGGGCACCTGCAGCGCCACCGCGCGGCTGCCAGCCCGCTTTCCCTTGCCCTTGCCTTTGCCGCCACCGCTGCCCTTGTTGCCGCCGTTGTTGGTGTTCATGGAGCCGCCGGGGGTAGCCACGGTGGTGATGGAGCGGCACCCGCCCGGGTTGGTGTAGCCCAAGCCGGCCGTAGCGAGGAGGCGGTGTTGACGATGGTGTTTTTATCGTTGGCCAAGCGGAGCTCCTTGAGAGCCAACATGTCATGGGCTCTGGCGAACGTGGGAAGTAAAGCGGAATTGGCGATGTCGTCGGTGGTGTTAGAGAAGCGAAGGTTGAGGACGAGCTGCGAGTCTGAAAAGTCCTAATGGCTAGAGGGGGGGTGAATAGCCTATTAAAAAATTTCTACAACACTTAGCAAATATGTTAGACAGTTAAACGACGAAGCGAGTGTTGTGCTAGCCTAATAAAAGCAAGCCACCTACCACAATTCTGGTGTCTATGATCTCTAAGCACACTATGGTTATGTCAGTACACTAAGTTAGTGTGCTCTCAAAGACTAACTAAAGAGCTACACTAACCACTAGACCCGACACAAGCTTGCTCTCAAAACTAATTACACTAAAGAGCGAAGCAACACTAGAAATATAAATGCAAGGCAGGGGATGTGATGAGTATACCGTCGTGTAGAGGAATTGAGTCAATCATAATGATGAAGCCAATCAATCACAATCAATACCAAGAAAGCCTCGGTCTTGTAGAATGATTCATCAATTATATCACAAGTTAAGCCTTTGTCACATGTTACAATATGTTTCTTCTCATTTTGCTCGTCAAGTAGAGAGGAATGAGCTTTTTCAAGCTTCTTGTGAGCCTTGCCAAGTTTCTCATGGGCTTCCTCTAGCCTCTCATGAGATGCATTGAGCTCATCAAAGACTTGTTTAAGGGCTTTTAGTTCCTTACATAAGCTTTTGCATTCCCTTCTCTTAATGTCAAAATATTCCTTAGCATCATCTAACATGTCAAGTAGTTCATCTTTAGTAGGTTCATCATCATCACTATCATTTTTATTTTCATTTTCGTTATCTTGTTCCTCATCACATTCATCATCACAAGTTTGTACCTTAGTGGCCTTAGCCATGAAGCATGATGGAGTGTCAAAGAGGGAAGACTTCTCATTTATACCAATGCTTATAAGAGTCTTCTTCTTGGTGGTCTTGTCATCATCACTATCATCATCATTTGAGGAGACATCACTATCTCAAGTGACCACATATGAACCACCTTTCTTCTTCTTCTTTATGGTCATCTTGTCCTTCTTCTCTTTCTTTTCCTTCTTGTCCTTCTTGTCATCATCATCATTGTCGCTATTATATGGGCATTGAGGAACAAGATGATCCTTGCTTCCACACTTGAAGTACCTTCTTAATTCTTCCTTGTTCTTGGATGAAGACTTCCTCTTTCTAGCACGGTAGCCCTTATTCACTATGAACTTATCAAATCTCTTGACAAAGGGGATTTTCTCATCATCATCATCACATGAACCATCATCTTTACTTTGATGTATCTTGCTTGGCCTTGCCCTTGGATGATGAACCGGCCTTGAATGCCACACTCTTCTTCTCATCCTTCTTCTCATTGTTCTTTTCTTCCTTCTCATCATCATTTCTATAAGCATCATCGTTCATGATATCTCCCAAGATTTGGTTTGGTGTCACTGTGTCCAAACCGGTCCTCACGAATAAGGTGACCAACATGCCAAATCTTGCGGGTAAGTATCTCAAGAACTTATGGGAGAAATTCTTGTCCTCCACCTTCTCACCAAGTGTTTTGAGATCATTGACAAGCACTTTCATCCGATAAAACATGTCCGACACACTCTCATCTTCCTTCATCTTGAAGCTAGCAAATTTTTCCTTGAGAATGTATGCATTTACACTTTTTATTGCTTTGGTGCCCTCAAATGATTCTTTTAACTTTTTTCAAGCTTCATGAGCCATCTCAATATTCTTGATTTGCTCAAATGTTCTCTTATCAATAGCATCATGAATAACACTAAGAGCAATGTCATTGTTTTGAAGAAGCACTTCTTCAGTCGCGGTGGGATTCTCCGGATCGGCTATTTCAATTTTGGTCTCCACCACTTTCCACACTCCTCTATTGATTGACTTGATATGAGTGGTCATCTTTGACTTCCAATATGAATAATTTGTGCCATCAAATTGGGGTGGCTTCTTGGTGTTGTTGATTTGAGCCATTTTAACACTGAAGGTTGTTAAGCCTCAAATCACGGTGACCACGACTCTGATATCACTTGAAAGGTCCTAATGGCTAGAGGGGGTTGAATAGCCTTTTAAAAAAAATTCTACTACAACACTTAGTAAATATGTTAGACAATTAAACGGCGAAGCGAGTGTTGCGCTAGCCTAATAAAAGCAAGCCACCTACCACAATTCTAGTGTCTATGATCTCTAAGCACACAATGGCTATGTCACTACACTAAGTTAGTGTGCTCTCAAAGACTAACTAAAGAGCCACACTAACCACTAGACCGGACACAAGCTTGCTCTCGAAACTAATTACACTAAAGAGTGAAGCAACACTAGAAATGTAAATGCAAGGCAGGGGATGTGATTATTATACCGCCGTGTAGAGGAATTGAGCCCATCACAATGATGAAGCCAATCAATCACAATGAATACCAAGAAATCCTCGGACAAGATGACATAAGATTTTTTACCGAGGTTCACTTGCTTGCCGGCAAGCTAGTGCTCTTTGTGGCGATACACTCACTTGGAGGTTCACGCGCTAATTGACATCACACACCAAACCCTCTATAGGGTGCCGCACAACCAACACAAGACGAGGATCACACAAGCCACAAGCAATCCACTAAAGTACCTTTTGGCTCTCCGTCGGGAAAATGTCGAGAACCCCTTATAATCACCACGATCGGAGCCGGACACAACCACATTCCTCCGCTCGACGATCCTCACTGCACCAAGCCGGCTAGGTGGCGGCAACCACCAAGAGTAACAAGCGAAACCTGCAGCGAAACACGAACATCAAGTGACTCTAGATGCAATCACTCAAGCAATGCACTTGGATTCACTTTCAATCTCACAAAGATGATGAATCAATGATGGTGATGAGTGGTAGGGCTTTAGCTAAGCTCACAAGGTTGCTATATCAATGTAAATGGCCAAAAGAGTGAGTTTGAGCCGGCCATGGGGCTTAAATAGTGGCCCCCTCGAAATAGAGCTGTTAGGCTCTCACTGCAGCCCAACTCGGGGCGACCGGACGCACCAGCCCCAGCGTCCGGTCACTGATCGCCGTTCACGTGTCCCATGCGTTCAACCTCGCACGTACGATTTCAACGGTCAACTCGCTTTCTCGCGCGTCTTAAAGAACAACCGGACACGCCATAATCCAAGACCGGACGCGCCGGTGCTCACTTCAGCCCACGCGCGCTCCCAAGCCTTCACCCTGCGACCGGACGCGCAGCTCACCGCCACTGTGTAGTGTCAGGTCGACTCCAGAGAGGTTACAGAGAGGCAAAACCGTGACCTGACGCGTCCGGTGCAACGTGACCTGACGCACTCAGCGTCCGGTCCTCTCTGGTCAGCTCCTCTTCGTTGCATCAGCGTACGTCAGCAGGGACCGGACTCACCCGCCTGAACGTCTGGCCACTTCGTGACCTGCGTCCTGTCACTGTTTCACAGTGACAATCATATCCTTCACTTCACCAACTTCTCCACCATTTCTCAAATGTGCCAACCACCAAGTGTATCACTTTGTGTACGTGTGTTAGCATATTTTCACAAACATTTTCAAGGGTGTTAGCACTCACTAGAATCTAAATGCATATGCAATGATTTAAAGCATCTAGTGGCACTTTAATAACTGCATTTTGATACGAGTTTCACCCCTCTTAATAGTACGTCTATCAATTCTAAATGTGATCACACTCGCTAAGTGTCTTGATCACCAAACCAAAAAGCTCCTATCAAGTTTTACCTTTGCCTTGAGTTTTTTGTTTTTTCTTTCTTCTTTTTCAAATCCAAGCACTTGATCATCACCATGGTCACACCATCATCATGATCTTCACCATTTGCTCCACACTTAGAATAGTGCTACCTATCTCATGATCACTTTGATAAACTAGGTTAGCATTTAGGGTTTCATCAATTCACCAAAATCAAACTAGGGCTTTCAGAGTCCTGCACGGGATGGCCGACGTCGCGGAGGGCAGCGGCCTTGGTCTTCAGGCGCTGGCAGTATGCTGAGATGGTGGAGTCGCCCTGCACCATGGAGTGGAACTCGTTGAGGAAGATGGCGCGTGGCTCCTTGTTGTCGTGGAAGATCCCCTCGATGGCCACTCAGAGGTCGCGGTCGGTCGGGTTAGGCTCGTCCATGGCGAGATCGAGGATGGAGTCATCGACGGAGCCGAGGATCCAGCCGCGAACGCAGCACTCCGCAGCGTCCCACTGGGGGTCATCGGGCTGAGGAAGAGCGGAGCCGTCGATGTGCGAGCGAAGCCCGAATTTGCCGCACGACTTGAAGAAGAACGCCCACTTCGAGTAGTTGGAGTTCAGCTCCAACATGAAGAGGACGTGGGATTTGACGGAGACCGTGGCGTAGGGATGAGCCACGATCGGCGGCGGGGGTGCGGCAAGACCGGTGCCGTGGGCACCTATGGTGCCGTTGCCGGTGGCCGGGATGGTTCCGTTGGTGGAGGCTGGGATGGTGCTGGTGCTGAGGGATGGATCAGTAACCATCGCCGGGAAGGGAGGAAGCCATCGGGGAGGTTGGATGGGCACGAGGACGTCTCGCGTGCGTGCTGCGCGACCGAGCGCGAGAGTCGCGGTTGGGAAGGAGAAGGGAGGGGGCGGATCGGGAAAGGGAAGGGAGGCGGCAGAAGATTAGGATATAATTGGCTGATACCATGTAGAGAGATAGGGAAACACCACACACTCTTTTAGGCGGTGACCTTTCATATATATATATATATATATATATATATATATATATATATATATATATATATATATATATATATATATATATATATATATATATATATATATATATAGCCCAATGGAGCTTGGAGTACATGTCCAAATACAATGTATACAGGACTATACATGTCTAATAGTTATCGTGACATGCAAGATGTCCATCTCAGCAGTCCACTATCACTTGCAACTAAACCCACTAGAATGTTATCTGGACATGCAAGATGTCCACCTCAGTAGTCCACTATTACTTGCAATTAAAGTTCACTAGCACGAACAATTATGATATTCACGTCAGCGAGACACATCATCCACTAACATACATTTAGCTGTCCACATCAGCATTGCCACGCTATTCACTATATAATAGTTAACCCCTTCATAAAAATTGTATGAATAGTTTAATATTTCAATCTCAACTAGTAGTTCCCGCAGCAACGCGCGGGGAATACTTCTAGTACTGTTATATACTTATATCTTTTTGCACAAGCAGAACTGTACGTAGTAAACATCTGCATGCTGATGATTTCCCAGCCAGCTTTAGCGATATGGTTTTCTAATTTGTTTATGTGTACTCATGTTACCTTGGCAGATTACTGGGTTATCGAACAATTCATACTTTGATGGAGCACACGATGTTCGACATTGTGTCAGAAAGCATCCAGATCTTGGTCGTATTGTGCTTGAAGTTGCTAAGGTATATATCAAAGATGAATGCCGTGAAAGACTGTTTTTGGTGCGCATCCAAATGGCCAAAGCATATGATACATTATTTATTAATTATATATCCTCCAGCATGCGAAAACAGTAAAACACCACTGTGTTGACTATACTGTCATGCAGAAGGAACTTAATAGCATAGGTAATGCATTATGACAATAACATTCACTAAAGCAAATATATTCATTCACTATACAAAGGGTCTGGAATCTTTTATATACTTCCCTCCCAAAAGTAATGTCATCATTTTTTTTTATTACAGAATAGGCTGGACCAGATGCTATATGTAGGACTTACGGAGGTTCATGAAGAATCAGCGAGTTTGTTTGCTCATATGGTAGGAGCACAGGTGTTTTCACAATCTGGGACATTGAATTTAGATCTCAAGGAAGATCTGCCCAGTGAGACTGGTATTACACTGCAATCTGGTGGCCCTAACTTATAATTGTGTCTTCAGTAGCACCATTATTTTATAAACCAATGGGCAACAGCTCAACTTTATCTTTTATTGAAACTGAAAGATAGTACTGCTAGGTTTTGATGATAAATTCGCTAACAAATTAGCAATGCATCGCTTCAGTTGTTGAAACCCAAGTATAGATTCATACATCAATACAGAGGCATGTTATGTGCATCCCTGATCAAAATGAATGTGAGTTTGAACCGGCATAACATTCAGCAAAGTTCAAACTAGTGGAACGAAGCTGCTCACCAACCACTAAATGCATAAGCAGCACTCTTATCGTGCCTGGTGTAGCAGTTCAAGTAGCAACCTATGGTTTTGTTCATGATTTGCTGCACACTAAAATCATTAGGGCAAGTATATATGAAAAAGGTGACTTGAAGAAATAACTTAACATTAGGTTCTCGGTGTATGGAAAAAAAGTGACTTGAAGAAATTATTACACAAAGAAATATTATGTTCATTCTTGGTGTATGGTTCCCCATATTCTTTTGATACAGTTTTGACAACACAAAGATGATAAATGAGGACCTAATCTCTACTGTTCACAGACTCACACCCATCCATGGTGGAGCACGAGGATGAAGAAACAAATGAACATCTGGTATGAGGGTGGTTAAACCTTTTAATTGAGCTGTTTAGTTTTGCGGATTAGATGGTGGAATCTGTACACTCCATCTCATATTTATGTTCTCGTGATAGAATAACGCACATGGTTGGCAAAATAATGAAGCCCTGAACTCTACCAGCGACGAACATGGAAAAGGAAATGTAATACACTACTTGAAGGGCTCAATTATTTGTGTAGAGTTTTCATTCCTTTTTTTTTGCGAACCTTGTGTAGAGTTTCCTGTTATTATCCTGTGATCACAATGTTAATTTATTCCTGATGCCAGATGACTATTGGTAAACTGATGGAAGCTTATGAAACTTGCATTGCTGAACTGCGGAAGGTTGAATCTAGCCGTCGTAAAATATCACTAAAGAAAGTGGAAGCAAGGTTTCCAAAAGAGGTAACGACCAAATTAAAGGGCAATGAAGTTTATGCACATTGAAGATTGCTCTTGATTCATTTTCTATTTTACGATTATAAAAATTTGCACCATATGTGGATACCTGATTCCTTTGTCTCTGTAAATATCGAGCACAAAATGAGGCTAAGAAAAAGGAAATAGGGATACAAATGCTAAGGCTAATGTGCCCAAAACTTCACAATCATTCTTGTGCTTATCTTTTTGTCATCATAACACAAAACACCAAAGATAATTGGAAGTTTCTGCTTGAGTTTCTAGCTTATGTGGATACCTGATTTCTTCCTCTCTATAAATAGCAAGCACACACTGAGTCCAATTAAAAAAAATAGAGATACAAATGCTAAGGCTGATGTGCTCAAAACTTCACAATCGTTGAGGTGCTTTTTGTCATAATGCAACAGTCAAATAATAGTTGGAAATTTCTACTTGTTTCTAGCTTTTATTATATATGAGTGCTTTCATATTTTGATCAAAAAATATGAGTGCTTTCTTATTAGAATGTTTCAGCAATGACATAGGAAGTTCTGTTTGCAGGCACGGAAGCTGGTACCTGAGGCAATTTTGAAACAAATTATCTCATTGAACAGCCTTGACATGGAACTTTATGATCATGCTAAGAAAATTTTTACCCAGGAACATCTTCTGATGTTAAAAGCTCAGCAATCCATGGTGGGGCAGCACAGACAGTTGGGAGAACAAAAGGTTTGCTCAAACTCAAAAGAGAACTACTCCAGTACTTTGTTATGCGGTTCATGTTAGTTTGACAAGGTTTTCCTGCAAGAATTCAGAACTTCAGTGATGTTAGTTTTCCTATTTTTTTACATAACATTAACATTGCATATTCTAGTATTTGATGCATGCGCACATTCCAGGGAGGAAAAACACGATAGGATATAAGATGAACCATTCTCGTATGCGGTGGAACTGTGAAATGAAGAATTGTACTTCTGCTATTAGCAATCCTCATGTGCTTTGCCTTATATCTTTCAGGAGGGCTGGGTCAGCATAATCTGGAGCGACGGGATTTGCTCTCCGGATGGTGGTCTTCCTTGGATGGTGGTCTTCCTTGGTCTAGGGATCACCACAATCATAGTTTTGGTCACATTAGCTGTAATGATGAGAAAAAGAACGTCTAAACTTGCTTTAACCAGAATTCATGAGGCAGTCTCTAGATTTTGATGTACAATCTGATGATGCCCCCAGACATTACCCTTAGCATTCTTTGGGGCAGAGGTGATAGCGTCCACAGAATCATCGTGTATACTCAGTGCGGTCGTACTGGTGCCAGACCATTTTCTCTTGATCACACAAAAGATTTACGCGTCTTTATATTAGGATAGAGGAAAAGTTCGATACAACACGTCTTAGCGGCACCCTAGGGAGTCAATAAAGATTTACATGAAAGTTCAGACCCTCTCTAGTATACCGTAAGCTAGGCTATTACATTAGACAATGATCAACCTAAGTTTACGGCACTGGCAAGGAGGCTTACGCCCGGGCTACCGAGCGGTGGCGCTGCTTGCGCGTGTACGTCGCCATCCAGTGGGAACAACTCACACAACGCCTGCATATGAGCAGGTCCCCATTGAATAGTTCTTCATACACCAAGGGCCGACTTGGCGGAGATGGCCTCCCACTGGAAAGTCCCAGGCGCTTCATGACAAGGTACTCATCTTGCTTGGCTTTCGAGATATGAGCTATGCTCTGCACCACTATCCGCCTGCTTCGCTTAGGGAGCGAGGGTGCTGCATGTCCGCCGAGGGCCGTCTCAACTCCGGGCAGCTCCAGAAGTGGTGGCTGCCTTGGCTTTGTGATTCGCTCGGTGAAGCGCTTGAGGCGCCTGTTGGCTAAGGTCGTCTGAGGTGAAGGAGTGCAGTTGACGGTGTCCGTCTCAGCCACCATTGTCACGTCTCTCGAGGTAGTTGCCTTGACTAGTGCCGGGCTCAAGGGCCAGGGAGGGGTGGCTGCATCCGCTCCTGGGGGGATGGCGCTAGAGTGCCCCTCGGCATCCACAGGCTGTCCCTTGTGGCGGCGTGACTTGTGGCTGCTCTAGCACAAGCGACAACGGAGGCGAGTCCGCCGTTCGCTTGGCAGCCTTCGCCGAAAAAGGGGCGTCCACCAGCGATGGTTCCACATCCTGAGAGGCGGCCATTGGAGCAAGCGATGGTGCTCCTGCTGGTCGGCTCACGACGAGCGAGGCAACGAGCTCCTCCAGCATTGGCTCGACCCACGCGGGAGGCCCCGCGCTTGCGCACAGCTCCCACACCAGTGGATCGGGGAAGCAGTGTGCAGCAGCATAGGTAGCGGCATTGTCAGTGGGCGCGCCCATGTTGATGTCCCTCGCCGGTTTGCTCCGGCACCACCAGCGTTGTCATTGGATTCCGCCGGCGCCCCCCCCCCCCCCCGCTATACCCTACACGGCCCTCTCCAAGCTCGGTGGACCACTGTGGGCGCGTGCTAGGAGTCCGATGGGCAGTCGCCACAAGAAGAGTGCCATGGAAGGTCGCCTCCCTTTGCCGTTGTCACCGCAAGGGACCTGGGCGGCTTGCAATCCTTGATGTGGTGGCGAAAGCCGTGACATCGCAGGCAACACCGTGGCAACTAGCAAGTCTCTACTCGGTGCGAGTAGGAGAGACAGTTGAAACATCTGACGTGATGCTCTGCGAGGATCATCCAGGTTTGTGAGAGCTATTTTCGGCGATGCTCAACCAAGGCGGCCACGGGTTGCGTCTCATACCTAGGATGGATCCCTAGCCATCCATCAGCGATGGGGCGGAGACCCGTCCGCGGTGGCCAAGGCATTGGCGGGCAGGGACGTGGCCTTCCACTGCCCAAGCAGGCAAGCCGCACACCAACTTCCTCCGCCTCCGCCCATGTCCCTGCCGCCCAGTGTCTGCTCCTCCATGGTCCAAAACCACGACTGAACAAGTCTGGGCACGTGGCAGGGACGCAGGTACCGATTTCGCCGGGCAACGAACGACATCTAAGTGTTGTGGGGTGGCCGCTATCGTCGTCCGCCCACCAACGACGCTTCGTGCGCCCACCCAAGGAGTAGCCTAAGTAGAATGGTGCTGTGGCCAGTGAGAGGGAGGAAGAGCTAGTACTAGTTGTTGTTGCCGTGGATCTGCCCGCGTGTGGTCCGCCCGCACTAGATCCAGAGGTTGTCTTCTCATTCGGCGAGGCTAACGAGTTGGGAGCAGGTGGGTGGACGAGGACATCTACAGCTGTCGGCAGCGTGTTCGCCATCACGGATGGAGATGAGGTCGAGTCCCCAATGCTGGCGGCGGCGCATCCGCCCGCACAGGATCCAGCCCCCTCCCTCGTGGGCGGCGGCTACGGCGGTCGCACCATGGGCCTACCATCACCGCGGCCACAGATCTACCCGGTCGGGCTGTGCTCGGGGGGTGGCGGCTGTCGGGGGATTGTTCCCGCGCCCTCTAGACCAACACAGGTGTCATCCTCTTGACCGACCTGAGTTGTTCTCGACTGACATGAGGCCCTAGGAGAATGCCATCTGCATCTCCTCTTCATTATCTTTGTAACGGTCAGTGACACAAAACACCCCAAATGGAAAACCAACATATAACACGCAACCTTGCACCATAGGACTTAATTTTCTTAAAGTAAACCATTGAGTTTGTTCATGTATAAAAAATAACAAAGCATTAATATACAAAATTATATAATTCTCCCTCTACATTTCAACTCCTCAAAATTCATTCAAAATCTTATCGGAGTTAACATGCAGCTCATCTTGGAAACGCCCATTCCAAGGTCTACTAGTCATCGGTGGAGTGAGCCTCGGCTCAGGACAAACTAATTGAGATTACCTGCAAAACAACTTAACGACAGCACCGTGAGTACATTGCGTACTCGTGGGACTTAATCCCAATATATAGATATTTTGTGGATGCAAGGATATTATCAGGCATTTGTACATTTGCAGAAAAGCTATGGCGTTTATTAAGATGACATGCTCATGATTCACTATTAATCTAATTCTAACATGATTACAAGTAGTAGTAGATAATACATATGAAAATGATCAACACATTAATCCATGTCATGATTTCCATTTATCGTTAGCTCTACCATGGGTATAGAAAGTAAGAACAACCGATAATATTTCGTTCTGAGGGACTTCAGGCTTTCAAATAACTTTGCAGAGGTGTACAACTATATCCACACGGAAGAACGGTACTAACCACCATACCCGTGTGCGAGGGTAAGGGCTGCCTCACGTCTCCAACCTTTCCCAAACCCGGCCAAAATGTCCGACGAAAGGTTCAACTGGTTCCTGATTAATGCCACCACCATCTAATCGGCGCCACCTTCTTTCCAGCTTCACGGATAGACCGGTCGCAATTATTTACTCGGCTTGTCGCCCCCATATGCGACATGTGTTCTGTATGGATGGTTACTCGGACTCACATATCCCAATGCATGGTCCTTAATTGCTCCACGAGCTACGTCACTTGAGATCCACACTCACAGTGACCTACCCCTCGCATGAGCAAGAATTACCAAATTGATCATCAAGTTCAAATTTCAAATTGGGGTTGGTCCTCAGTCATGATTAGGGAAGTAGATAAGTTGTAACCCTCTTCAAGTTTTAGTAATTAATTAGACCCGATGTAGCATCCTACACGCGTGAGAGTGAGTTCACTTCTCAAACTCAACTTCTACCGGAACTAAGCAATTAAACGTTCCCATCCCAATTCGTTAGATGAGAGGCTCTAATTAATTACTGAGCAGTTCTAAATTAATGAAGCAATATTATTTAGTTTATTAACTCTTCTAGCATGAAATGCATATTCACAATGAAACAAGTAAGTATCCAAAATAGGTCTTATAATAGTGGGGTGCCTGCCTGGTTATGATGTACAAACGAATCCGAAGTTGTCGATGATGACTTATACACATCCTCACACTAAGCGAGTTCTTGAAAGAAACAGGGATCAAGATTGGACATAATTGATAGAGACATAGAGATAGAGATTGAGACTTGGTTCGGAACTTGGGAAGAGATGTCAACAGGACTCTACTATTGCACTATTTATATCTAGGTTCGATCTAGTATTGTTGACCACTTGGGTAAGCTTCCTAAACAATCTCACACCTTCTATTAACTAGCGGACCCTCTGCTATCTATGGCGGATTCTCCGTCGGGTTGGGCTTCAAGGTTACTTAGTTCTGGTTTGACTCAGTTGGGGTTGATAGACTCTCCACTGAAGGTGACGGACGCTCCGTTACCTGGCGGGCGTTCCAAAGAACATTCCAGTGGTTTAGGACTTAGGCATTTCTGGGTTTGCATCCTCCATCGAACAGTCCGAGCCATGTGTCGGACGCTCCAGTGAAGACTGGGAGGTCTCGGGTTTCTGGTTGACTGGTTTTATAATTCAGCGAACCCTCCGTGAGAGGTCACGGACTCTCCGCTGGAAACTAGGTGTTCTCATGTACTCAGGCTACCGACTTTATAAATTGGCGAATGCTCTGCGTGATACCGTGGACTCTTCGCTGACTCATATCGATAGAGGATAAGGCTCTGTTGGGTAACTCCCTAGGATTAGCGGACCCTCCATCGATTCTAACGGACTCTCCACCACACGGTCGACAGAACCTATGTTCATAGTCTTTCATGGGTGATCTTGGGTTTCAATCCTAGATGTGTTGTGCTATGATCCATGCATCTGCAAGACATTCCTAGGACAATTTAGGTGGCTCACTAGGCTCAAGATAGCTAGGTTTTGAGCTAGGTTTACTAAATGCAACTATGGTTTTGTGATTTAACCAAAAACATGAGAAAATAGAGATAAATCATGAGATTGAGATGAAATCCTTAGCTCTGAGATTTGAGAGCTTTCGTAGCCAAAAACTTGAAGATCTAACTGCTTTCCATTCTTACTTTCACATCCAAAGAGAGATTGGCTTCTTATGAGCTTCCTCTTGCAACATTCCAAAAGGATGAATCAAAAGGTGATCCATAGGAGCTAGATGAAGGTTTCTTGAACTTACTCCTACATACGATGGAACCACCACCAGCAAGAAATCTTCAAGCTTTCACCAAAAACCACAAATTAGGCCTTTGGAGAAAAATCCAAGAAGTAAGAGCTACTCTTCTTGAGCTCACCATGAATGAGGTTGAAGATGTTGATGGTGTCCATGAGGCGTTGTTGGTGCTTCCCTTCCTCTTCTTCCTTTCCTTCTCCAATCCACTCTCCACTCCTTTCTCTCTCTAGTTCTAGGGTTTCTTCCTTGTTCTTGAGTTATAGAGAGAGAGGGGGGGAGTTGCAAATGAATGAGTGGGTGAAGGGGTATGGCTTCAGCTGATGAATGTCCAATTTCGTGCTGACTTGTGGGTCCAAGCTTCACAAGTGGAAAACAGCTCATTCCCACTTATCCTTGCTGTTCTGTGATAACCCGGATAGTCCGGTGGATCCGACAGAGTCTCCGGTGGTTCTCTGCCTTTGCTGAATTGACTATGTGATTGAGTGGCTTGGTATTGGAGACCAAGATATCATGTTCTAGAGTACTCTCTGAGGTTGAGTTAGTGTTGATGATGCCAATAGGATGATTACTAATCCAAGTAAGGGTTCTTCATTGCTTCCGTTGTTAGTCTGACCATGTCTATCTGGGGATGCTTGCGGGGTTGACTCAATGGATCCAAGGTCGTTGATCCCACTCAAGGCACTAGGGATCTCCATAGGAATTCGATAGGGCGCTTCACTGATAGTAAAAAATAAGAGCCTATATTGTAATGAACTCGGGTCTTTACAGTAGCGGCTGTGAAGACCGTGCGGCGGAGCTGCCTTTCTCCGGCATCAGCGCGAGGTGGGGGAGGGGTGGGAGCAGTGGAAACATGCCTAGGGGACGACATGGCCGGCGGCGATGGCTGTTTCGTGTGCTCCCCACCGCCGGCACCCACGCGAGGGTGAGGAGGGGCAGGCGGCCATGGCACGCTAGATCCTGCCCTCATGTGTGGCTACAGGGAGGCTGCAGCGGTGGCACCAGCCCCTGGCAAAAGAGGAGCCTCGCTGGTGGAGGATGCTGCTGCGGGCGGCGGCCACAGCCATACCGCGCGCTCCTCCGAGCGCGCTCCCGCGCGGGGCCGAGGAGAGGAGGGGATGCAGCATGGGAAGAGGAGGGGGAGTGGCCGAGTGGGGTGCGGGCGCTGGCACCACTGGCGTCGACAGGGGTGGGGCCAGCGGCTCTAGGGTTGGGCGGCGGGGGCTGGTTCGAAATTCCTAAGCAGATAATCTGTACGTTGAATACATCCCGTGCCAGACAATTTGATATGCCGTGTTGATAGTGGGTTCACAAGCATAGATAAATTGTAAAGTATTAAACGATGGATTCACTCTGAAAGGTGGGGCTCATATGACAGCCCTGTAATGGATGCTCCTCGACGACGGCATCCATATGACATCTGGTATAGCAACAAAATCGTAAACAAAACCGTAAGGCTAGCGCCCAGACGTCCGGCCCCAAGCCCACGTTCACACGCTGCTCCCACGCCCCCTGCCCACATCGCATCCCATGCGCTCCGTCTCGTTCCCAACCAGCGCCAGCATCTAGAACCGCGGCCCACGCCCATCCCACGCCCCGCACGACAGAACCGCGCCCATCCAACGTCCGCGCGGTGGAACCGCGACCCGCGCCCACCTGCCCCTCTTGTGGATGCGTGTTGTGGAGGCGTCTGCAAGCCTCAGGAGCCGGCATGTGAACTACGGCAACACACCAACAGCAGTAGATTGACAACGACCTGCAACACAAGATCTACTTTTGAAATATCTAGATGAAACATTTGCAGCATACATCTGAAAATATATAAAATACTTGAAACATGCGTGTATAGCCATTGCAACACCAGATCAACTTTTGAAACATCCAGATGAAACATTTGAAATAAACGTCTGAAATAATTAAAACATACGCTTGCAACATGCGTATATTGCCATTCCAACATATGTAACATCTCAGATCAACTTTGGCAATATTCAGATGAAACACTTGAAACATAAGTTGGAAACGCCTGAAACATTTCAAACATGGCGTCGCCAGCAGCCATGACCTACCTGGTGGGGGTTTGCAATAACCAGCAACCTCAGGTCCAGAGGGAACGTCGAGAACAAACAGCCCAGCGTGCGCAGGCCTCCCCTTCCTGTCGCGGGAGATGAAGTCCTGACCGATGGTGACCTCCTCCTGGTGGTGCTAGGGTGGTGGTGGCGTGGTGCCTGCCAAGGCCGCGACGGGCAAGGTGGACGGGGACGCGCTGGTGGATAGGGGCGGGGTTGGTAGCACAGCGCGCGGTTAGCGATGGGGTGCAGCGCGGCAGGGGGAAGGGCGTTGCGTGCACGGTGGACGGGCACGCGGTGGGGCCGGGAAGGGGGCGGTGCGGTGGCGAATGCGTGATGATGCCTCGATAGCCAGATGCGAGTGCCATGAGGAAGAGCATGCCTGTTGGGCTGTTCGCTGTGCAGGCCTATGAAGACAGCGCCTGGAAGGGGGTGGACGTCCGTGGCCCGGTATTAGCATAAACAAAATATTATTTTCTCTGTTCCAAATTGTAAGCCATTTTGCCTTTCCCAGCAATACAACTTTTGCTACAGAAAAAGTTATCATTTTGAACGGACGGAGTACTAAAAATATGGCGGCGTGGTAATAATTTAAGAAAAACATTATTATATGCTAATCTAAATAGTGAATAATTGCTAATTTATTAAAAAGCACTGTGTTTACAACGATTATGTCGTGGGACGGCAGCTAATCTAAATAGTGAATAATTGCTAATTTATTAAAAAGCACTGTGTTTACAACGACAACGACGACAGTCGACAAGATTATCTCGTGGGACGGCTACACATCCACTTACGCATGTTCTTGAACATGATAAGAACGTAGCAGGGCGTGGTCTGTCATTGTTGTTGAGTTGCATATACACTTCCTGGCTCGCCACAGCGCTACCCACTTTGTTGGACAAGGCGAGAAACGCGACACAAGCCTTCCTGAGGCCGTGGCAGTGATTGGTGTCAGCCAGAGCCAGCGTGGTCTCCGCATCCTTGGCGTCAAGGCTCTTGCACAGAATGCCTTCGCACATCAGCTTCAACCGTTCCACGGCGTACCTATCCGCAGCCACAAGTAGGTGTTTAACCATCTCCTTGCGGTCGCCAGCGTCGAACCCTTCCATGGACGGCATCGAGTCCGTGTATATGAAGTGAAGCAGCGCCCTGAAAACAGCAGGCTGCATGTCCTCGATAGCTATGCTACATTGGCTTGCTGTGTCGTCGTCGTCCTCCCGCATTGGCCCGTAGAACTAACTCCGCGTCGAACACCGGCGACCTCATGGCAAGCACGATCTTGTGCGCCGGGAAGAGCTCGTCCCCAACCCTGAAGGTCACGTCCACTCCCTTCTTCCCCTCGAGCAATTTCGCGAGGTTGCCCGAGAGGTCCGAGGGCGGCACGCGCACCGTCACGTTCACCCGCGGCTCTTTTATCACAGTCACATCGCACTCGATTACCAGGCAGTCGTCTCGCAGGTACGCCTCGAGCTCGCTCTTCTTCTTCACGCAGGAGACGCCCCAGGCGTCCTCTGATCTTTCACGGCGCATCATGGTCATGGTCCTGAACGACGCAATCGGCGTTGCCCATGGCCTGTGGAAAAGCGTGGACTTCCCTGTGGCCTGGTCGACCAGCCGGAACGTGAAGCGCGCCCTCACCTCGGCTTTCTTGCTCACGAGCTGCAGGAAGAGCACGAGGCGGCCGGGAGGCGCGAGCGGCGAGCTGATCCCGTCGGGGTAGTAGTGGATGCTCCAGTGGTAGCCGCCGACGGGGAAGGTGGTGGAGCGGTCCACGCCGAGGCCCTTGTGCAGGCTGTAGCCGACGATCCGGAGCACGTGCGTGCACCGCGCCGTCTCTGGAGTGCACGTCGACGACGTCCACGTCTGATGTGACCATTGTTGGGATGTTGCTGCCATGGTCGCGTCTAATTTGCCGTTTACGCAAGGAGCTTGATCAGAGCGGTGGCGGATATCAGGACGATGTACGTGCGCGCAATCATATCGGTACGAAGGCCAAGAATTTGGGCGACGTCTAGAAAAGGGCCGGAGAAACGGAAAGTTGGTGTCGTATCGGCAGCGGTATGAAGAGAGAGAGAGAGAGAGAGAGAGAGAGAGAGAGAGAGGTTTTGTGAACGGGGCCAGAGGACGGGACACGTCCGAAACGGAATTGTTCCAACTAAGGACCGGGTCCGATCTACCTCCGTCCAAGTCGTACGTGTTTTTTTTTTTTTGTACAATTCCTAGTAGAGCGACAAAAAGGCCACACGAGAGCTCGGAATTACATGGTTTTATTTGGCTGGTGAAATTCGTACCATCCGGGCTAGCACGCATCATTATTATTGGGTTGCATGCATCAATTTTAGTTCAATTCAAAAGGTTAAGCTGAAGCAAATAGACAGACTATTTCACTTCTAGACTTTCTTTTTTTTTAGCCTCAAGCATGAAAATATAAGTCCATTGTAATTATTTAATTTATTAATGCATGTTTTGCTCCCGGTTTCCCGGCCTTTCCCTCCGAATATCTTCTATGGTTTCCTCACGGTTTTGCCACCTTCTGTGTGCGTCCAGGCCAGCGGCAGCAGCCTCCTGGCGGCAGTGACCAGTGGCAGAACCAGCAATTTTGATTAAGGGGACCAAACAAATCATATTTTTAGTGTGATAAAATATACATAATTATATGTTTAACAACTTTTTAAATATTTTTACACTATTTATAACCAAAATCATAATATTTAAATAAAAATGGGTGAAAATTGATATTTTTTATGATGTAAATTCAAATATTTATATAGGTATTAAACAAAATCTACTGTGCAGGCGCGGGGGGGGGGGGGGGGGGGGGGGGGGGTGGTCTTCTTGGCCCCCTTGTTCCGCCACCGGCGGTGCTGGAGCTCAACCAGAATTTTAAAAATATGACCAACCTGCCATTGTAAAGATTAGTTACGATATAGTTATCCTTAATTCCTTATCCATTTTCATACACAAACATGATGATACATACCCTCGGTTATCACAATGAGAGAAAAGTTTGACAGAGAGTAATGCAGACCTCATAGGAAGCTATTTCGACCAATGGGACCTCTCAAAGACTAACCCAAATATTTTCTGGTTTAATCTTGTTTATCATAGAAATCCAATGCATAACTAAAAATAAACCAAAGCCTCTCAGTGCCTACAGAGGGGGCCTACAGTGGCGCCCCATCTTTCCTCTGGCTGCCACCGGTGGCCGCCGCCGTTCGCTCTTACTCGGCTGCGGTGTGGAGAGAGAAGGGGAAGAAACAAATGACTTAGGGTTCGGGGAGGAGGCTGGCTGCGGCGGGTTTTGTTCCACCGAGCAGCGCGAATGACCGTCGGATCGGATCTGACGGCTGGCGGCGGCCGAGCCACTTTAGGCCTAGGCCCACGTTGCGGCCTGGGCGCGGGGGAGCACGCCAGCCGCGGGCTTTTTAGCTACTGGGACGTGTGTTGTGTTACTGCTAGCTCGTATGAACAGTAAAGCTTATGAATTAATTTTATTTTTTTCAGAAGCAATTTTGATGATTTTTGTCTAGTTTTCAATCTCTACTCAAATTTGAACCAACGGGATAATTTGTTTAGATAGTAGATGAGTATGCTGAGATGCTTCTGATCAAGAATTATTATTTTTCAAGCTTTTTCATGTTTCCGCTACAACGACTATGTTAATCCTCTAATTAAATTAGAACCAAAGGAAAATATTTTAGTTAGAGTAGTAGTCCTATTTGTCTAAGTTAAATTATGATATTGTTATTTTTCTGATCAACTTTGATGATAACAATATTATAAGTTTATTCATGAGTTTTCCATGCATTAATACTATTTCTGCTCAACGGTGATGTAGAATTAATGTAGAAGAATGTTGTATTTATGATATTGCTATTTTTTAACTAAAGTTGATGATAGCAACATTATAATTTTTATTAATGAGTTTTATGCATTAGTTCTATTTCTGCCAAACGGTGATGTAAAGTTAATGTAGAAGCATATTGTATGTTTTAATTTTGACCAACGTTAAATTAATGCACGCAATTATTATATCAAATTTTTCTCACTTTCTCTGATGTTGTTTTCAGGATACAACCCATTGATGTTTATCTCGTCCATTCCGCCTCTCAATGGAAACAACTATAACGTATGACGAGAGAAGCTTGAGATAGCACTTGCGCTGTCCAACAATGATCTAGCGCTTATCTCTTCGTGTCCCACTGAGCCTGAGGACCAGGTGAGGGCCGAAAATGAGACTAATGCAGCTTTCGCTACTCGGCAGTATGACCATGCATCAGTGAGAATGAAGTACGACCTTGATCGTGCGAAGTGGGATAGTTCAAACCACAAGTGTTTAATGGTGATTAAGAGCTCCATCGAGGATCCAATAAGGGGATCAAACCCAGAATGTACCACCACCACTGAGTATCTAAAGATGGAGAGTCAGTTTACTGGCTCTTCAAAGGCTTATGCAAGCACTCTTATTAAGAAGTTAGTCAGTGAGAAATACACAGGTGGAGGGATTAGAGAGCACATACTGAAAATGAGCAACACGGTATCCAAGCTCCAGCCAATGGACATGGGGCTCAAGAATGAGTTCCTAATTTATTTGATTTTTGCTTCTTTGCCCAAAGAGTACGAAACCTTTGTCGTTAATTACAACCTACAACCAGATAAGTGGGACATTGAGAAGCTCATTGTCATGTGTGTGCAAGAAGAGAAGAGGCTTAAGAGCTCACATGGTGACTCCGTCAACCATGTGAAGGAAAATAAAAAGAACTTTAACAACAAGAACACTAAACCACAAGGGAAACCTTAGTGGGACAATAGCTCCCCCTCCAAGCCACAAGGAGAGGCCCCACTGAATGATCACCATCAGAAATTCAATAATGTTCAAGTAGACAAGGATACCTGCAAATGGTGCAAGAAGAAAGGACACTACCAGAAGGATTGTCCAGAGTTCCTGAAGCACCTGATGAGAAAAGGTGAGGACATTATTACATTTATAGATAAGTCCTTGTATTTAAGTTATCCAAAATCTACTTGGTGAATTGATTCAGGTGCAACTATTCATGTTACAAATTCATTATAGGGATTCCATACAAGTAGGACCCTGCAAAGAGGAGAAAGACACATTAAGGTAGCAAATGGAGTCAGAGCAGAAGTTGAAGCCATTGGAGAACTCCCATTAGAATTAAATGATGGCTTTGTACTTAATCTTATAGATATCCTTTATGTACCCTCTTTGCGTAGAAACTTAATAAGTGTTTCACGTTTAGACGATGATGGATTTGATTGACATTTTGGTAATGGCCAATGTAAGATTATGTTTAATCATAAGTGTGTTGGTCTTGCCTTCCGACAAGACGAGCTTTATTTGTTATCACTTTGTGAGAATATGAATATTGTGAGCACTATAAATGAGAATGTCTCCTCGTCTATGAATGTAAGTAATAAACGAAAGAGAATTCATGATGTATCATTGAAATTATGACACTGTCGTTTAGGCTATATTTCAAGGGGGAGAATAGAACGATTGATTAAGAAATCAATTCTTCCGCCATTAGAATTTTTAGATTTAGAACATTGCATTGATTGCATTAAAGAAAAGTATGTTATGAAAATAAAGAAAGACGTCAAACAAAGCGCAAGAATTTTATAAATAATTCACACAGATATATGTGGTCCTTTCCCTGTGAAAAGTGTGGATGGTTATGATTCATTTATAACATTCATAGATGATTATTCTCGTTATGGCTATATTTATCCAATCAAAGAAAGATCAGAAGTATTGGATAAATTTAAGATATTTAAAGCTGAAGTAGAAAATTAACACAATTTAAAGATTAAGATAGTAAGATCCGACCGTAGGGGGAGTACTACGGTCAACATACCCCATATGGCCAAATATCTGGACCTTTTACAAAGTTCTTACAGGAAAATGGCATAGTTGCCCAATACTCCACACTGGGCGAGCCTCAACAGAATGGAGTAGCTGAAAGACGGAACCGTACCTTAATGGATATGGTGAGAAGTATAATAAGCTACTCCACTTTATTGATAAGTTTGTGGATGGAGGCGTTAAAAACCACCATTCATATTCTCAATCGAGTACCAAGCAAGTCGGTGCCCAAAACACCATATGAGTTGTGGCCAGGAAGGGAACCCCCACTTAACCACTTATGTGTGTGGGGCTACCCAGCTAAGGCTAAAGTATTTAACCTAAATATTAGGAAGTTTGACTCTAAGGCAGTCAGCTGTCATTTCATTGGCTATCCAGATAAGTCAAAAGGTTATCGTTTCTACTGTCTTGACAGACATACGAAATTTGTAGAAACAAGACATGTTGTGTTCTTAGAGGATGAGATGGTCAGGGGAGCATGGTAGCGCGAGAAATTGACCATGAGGAGAAGTGGATATACGTGCCCACTCCGATAGTTCAGGAGCCATTTTTCTCGCTACCTGCTGCTGCAACACAAACAGTGTCGGACACTGTAGTGGCAACACCTGTTGTTAATTCTCCCGTGGCCACAATAAATGAACATGAGGAACCTGTCCTTTAGGATCCTATAGAGCCTGTTGTCGCACATGAGGAAGAGCAACAACAGCCCCACATGGAAAGTACAACTAATGAGGGCCCCAGAAGGTCTCAAAGAGCTAGAAAATCAGCCATTTCTGATGACTACGAAGTCTATGCTAGTGAAGAATTCCAAATGGAGGGTGAAGAAGAATTTCAAATGGAGGGTGATCCCACTTCATTTGAAGAAGCCATGAGAAGCGCTCACTCGTCGAAGTGGCTTGAAGCCATGCAAGATGAAATGAGATCAATGAGCACCAACGGTGTTTGGGACTTAGAAAAAATTCCTAAAGGAGCCAAGATAGTAGGCTGTAAATGGATCTACAAAACTAAATATGACTCCAATGGAAATGTGAAAAGATTTAAAGCGTGACTTGTGGCGAAAGGTTTGACGCAAAGAGAAGAAATAGATTACAATGAGACATTTTCTCCGGTCTCATGTAAGGATTTTTTTAGAATCATAATGGCGTTATTGGCTCATTACGATTTAGAATTACATTAGATGGATGTAAAAATGGCTTTCCTTAATGGGGATTTGGATGAAAATGTTTATATGGCACAACCAAAAGGTTTTGTCATAAAAGGAAAAGAACATATGGGATGTCGCCTGAAGAAATCCATTTACGGATTAAAACAAACCTCTAGACAGTGGTATTTAAAGTTTGATGGAATAATAAGAAAGTTTGGGTTTAAAGAGAATGACAATTGCATTTATACAAAGTTAAAGAAATGAAAAATTCATTTTCCTAATCCTGTATGTGGATGGTGTCTTACTCGTTAGTAGCGATGTTAATTTACTACGGGAGACGAAAAAGTTCTTGTCCTCAAATTTTGATCTGAAAGATCTCGGTGAAGCTTCGTTTGTTTTACGAATAGAGATTCACTAAGATAGAAGAAAGGGAGTTTTAGAATTATCGCAAAAGGCATACTTTGAAAAGGTTCTAAATAAATACATTATGCATGCATGTAAGCCCTCACATACTCCCATAGTCAAGGGCGATAGTTTTGGAGAATTACAATGTCCCAGGAATCAATATGAGATCGATCGAATGAAAGTAGTTCCATATGTTTCAGCTGTTGGAAGCTTACACTATGCTTAAGTATGTACACGCCCTGACTTAGCTTTTGTTACCGGGATACTTGGCAGATATCAGAGTAATCCAGGAATAGAACACTGGAGAATGGTAAAGAAAGCTTTGTGTTATGTGCAAGGCACAAAAGACCTCATGCTAACGTGCAGAAAATTGATTCCCTTCATATAGAGAGGTATTCATATTTAAATTTTGCGGGAGATGTAGATGATAGAAAGTCCACATCAGGCTATGTATTTACTCTCACAGGAGGAGCCATATCGTGGAAAAGCTCCAAGCAAACCGTCAAGGTATCGTCCACGATGTATGCCGAGTTTGTAGCATGTTATGAGCCCACGAGGCAGGTGAACTGGCTAAAAAAATTTATGCCTGGGTTGAAAGTGGTCGACGACATTCATAGACCACTCAAGTTGTACTGCAACAATAAGCCAAGTGATGCTGCCAAACACATTGACATAAAGTTTTATGTTGTGAAAGACAAAGTCCGAGATCATTCTATTAGTCTCGAGCATATAAGTACAAAGAGAATGCTTGCGGATTCGCTTACTAAAGGCTTACCGCCCAATGTGTTTAGAGAACACTTAGCCGGCATGGATTTACGGGAAAGCCTATGATCCCTGGACAATAAGGGTCTAGCTGAGAATCTGTTTCAAAACAGAGAGGTGTATTATAGCTGTTAATCCAATAGTACTAATTATTGTGACGAGGCACACTCTATGCGCTAATCTGTGATGGAATGGGAAAAGAGATAAGTATTTTAAGTTTAAGACAAAATGTGAGATCAAGGGGGAGAATGTTCGGTTGATCTCCACCGAGTCGGCCCAACGGCCGACTCAGGCCTTGATCCCGCGCCCTGATCGGGGGCGCCAAGCCGCACATATGGCTGGTGGCCCCCCGTCGTGCAGCGCTATATAAAGGAGGTGGGGGCCAGGGGTCGCGACATGAGGTTCACCGACGCCGCCACAACCCCACCAACAACCCTAATCCGATCTAGAGAGGGTGCGCTATGAGCGACAGGAAGCTTCACCGCCGCCCCTGCACCAACCCCGACGTCCACACCGCCGCCGGACGCCACTGCTACCCTTCACCGACACTTTGTGCCACCATCACCGTCGCCATGGCTTCCTCCCCCGCCAAGTCCACCGATGGTCGGTAACACCTCCCCTCTCTCATCCTTTCTTCTCTCTCTTTCTCCAGTACATATTCTAGATTGCTTTATCCCAAATGCAAGTGAAATCACCCGCTAGATCTACTAGTGATCCTAAGAATCTAACAAACCTCTCTCAGTGCCTCCTTGTACATGGCGTATAGGATGTCTGCTGACCTTGCTTCAGCATATCCTTGTCCTGCTTAGCCCTCTGCCTCTCCTGCCTGAGCTCGTCATAGAAGCCGTGGCACCTCTGCTCCAGCTCGCCAATCTGACCTTGGAGCGTGCTCGTCCGCGCCTGTGCCGCGGCGAGCTCTTGCTCGAGTTCGTGTGTCCTCGCCTGGGAAGCGGCGAGCTACACAAGCTGTGCAGTTGACAGCTCCACCTTACTCGCCCACGCCGCCTCCGCATCGCGCGCAAGCGCGTTGCCCCACCGGCGGTGGTAACAGTGCACAGTTAGCGCCGTGAGCACCGTTACCACCAGGCAAATGCCTCCGCCAACGAGACTAATCGGCACCTTCTCACCAACGGGTAGGTCGGTGAAACGGGGCTTGATGAACTGATAGGGTGGTACCGTGGAGTTGTTAAAGTGGTGTGAGCCTTCCATAGCTAAGGTGAACGTTCGAGGCCACCGCTGCCCACCACCTGCATAGAACATGACGACGGGATAAGATACTTAAAAAAAGCTAAAACAACTTATAATTTGATATTTGTTCAGTTTAGAGTTATGATATATTCTCATTTAAAATACCATGTTGAATAGTAGTGTTTTTAAGACATGTTTTTAATTTGATATTCATGAACATTGAATTTTATAACCAAATAATTAAAGGTCGATCCTACAGTGGTGTCTACCAGTTTAGACTTGCGTAAGCGTGCAGGCTGAAATACTTGATAAAAATATCCAGTGTGTTAAAGTTGTCTACATGATTTTGCAGCAAGCAGATACAACTCTTAACCAAGCAATGATGTTATGAGGCGGACCATCATCAGGGATGGTAATAAATTGCCATAACATTAATTAGAAATATGCAAGTTACTGCACAATATTTTATTAAAAATGAGCTGAATATTTCAGAATCTTCGCCATCTTGAGGGCGACAATTTCGAAATGTGCATTGCATAGTAGTGACACGCTGACAGCAAACAAAACATAAAATATTGCAAATACCAAAGAAACCAACCTTGATTAAGGTGGGTTTGTTAGTGACCAGACCACCTTTGCTTCCTTAATAGCTGCACGGATGTTTCTCAGCAAGTGCCAACCCAACTGCAATGGCGATACCCTGACCAAGAGGTCCTGCGGAACAACCATATGGAAATCGAAACTTAAGCTTTACAGTGCAGCTGGGAAACTTGCAAGTGTTAGCTATGTAGAGAAGAAAACAGACCAGAGGTAACTTCAACTCCTGGAGTCTCAAGTTTTCTGGGTGGCCCGGTGTGCTGCTTCCCCATTGCTTGAACTGCTTCAAGTCCTCCTCCTGCAGCAGTATTCCGGCCGTTAAAACAAATTCAGTCGCACAAGAGTTAATGTACATGTTCCATATGAAACAGCAAGCAGTTCTAGTCTGATAAGCAGGATATGTGCAGGTGTGATGTGTTCAATGAAATGCCAATCGGTGACGGAGCTCAACCAGAATTTTAGGTGGGGCGGACCGTGCACACATAACTAATAGTACGAAATAAGAGAGACAACATATGCACACCATATTTTTAATAATATAACACAGACGCATATAAATAGTCAAATTTAAAGATCAATTGAAGATAGTACCTTCTATTAGAAGGTAGCGGTCCATAGCACCTTAAGTCCAATACAATTCATTAATTCAACATATACCAACTGAATAAGAGTCCAAGATTAAACTATTCAAGAGCTAACGAACTGGTAAATTTGAAACAAATCAATCAATTCATCTAGCCATCATAAGAGGAAATACAATAGAACAAGAAGCCATCATCGCCTGACACAGAATAACTTGCTCGTATAAAATACAACATTACCATGTAAACAGAGAATTACATAGATAAGTAGGACCATAATCAATGAACATATAGGTTCAACAGAACAGTTCAAGCATACGAAAGATCTAGGTTCAGCAGAACATATCTTCCTGCTCACCACCGCCATTCCCCTCTGGCCCACCCCCACCCTCTCCTCCATACAGCACAGCAACAATTTGCAGGTAGGCACCAGCTAGGGGCGGCAGCAGCTGCACTACAACAGGCAGCGAGGGGCACCGGGGCGGCTGCTGCCGGCTGTGCCGCGTAGGCTAGCGGCAACAGCGGGCCAGCATTGGAAGGGACACAGAGGGGCATCAGCAGCTAGGGTGTGACGGTGGCATGCTTGGGGCAGCGCAGCGGAGGCCGCCGGCGCCCTTAGCCTCGATGTCGTGATGTGGATTTTTTTTTTTGAGAATGCTGGAGGGTCTTGCGCCCCTACAGAAATTTAGGCCCCGTTTAGCAGGGCTTCTTCACCGGCTTCAGGAGCTATTTTCTGCCAAACGGAGTAAAGTGAAATAGCTTCACTAGTGAAGCCCCTAAAACATGCTCTCACAGTGATTTGGGGTGGGATGGAGAAAAAAAAAAGTGGCTTCTCCTGGCTCCTCATTCAGACCCCTAAAAACATGCTCTCACAGGGAAGCCATTTTGCCAAATGGTTTACCAAAACCGCTTCAGCTCCACTGGTGGAGCTGTTCGTGGAGCTGAAGTAAAAAAAATGGCTTCACTAGTGAAGTGAAGCTCTGCCAAATGGGACCTTATTACAATAAAAAACACAGTTGTGGAATTGGGGGAGGTCGAGAGAGGGAGATTGCGACGTGAGATGTATGGGTCGTCCAGGAGTGGGCTAGCTCAAGGGTTGTTGGGCCTTTAGGCCCTCCACAGTCCACAGCGTGAGGCTTGACTAAGATGGCAACAGGTACAAAATATCCGCATGCCCGTGGGTAAGAGACCCGCTGGGCAAGGATACAGGTGTATGAGTCTGCCCGCGGGCACGAATACGGGTACGTCCCCAAACCCGGCGGATATCAGCTTACGGGCGAGAAAATGTGCTACCCGCACCCACAAACCCGCCATACCCGTTATCCCCAACGCTGGCAACCAACAGCCCACATTCTTGTTCACGGCCCATTGAAGCCCAGCACAAAAGTCGCATATAAAAGAAGCTAAACCTAACTGCCCAACATATCTCCACTCCCCACTCTCCTGTCTAGCCGCCGTCGCTGCCTGCTTAGCGAGTCGTGATTGCGCGTCGCACTTCCGCGGTCCCGAAGCATCACGCCCACAGTCCCTCTTGCTCGCAAGTTCTAGATCGAGAGACGCATTTCCTTCTCTTGCAGTCATGCTCATGCATGCAGCATGCGTTCCAGATCGAGAGCCGCACTCCCTATCTCTTGCAGTCACGCATTCAGCAGGCATGCATCCTTGAACACTCGTCCATGATTGGCTAAAGGAGAAAAGAAGCGTAGAACTGCTGGTCCTTCAACTCTGGTCCGTGATTGGCTAAAGGATGAGGATTGAAGTCTTGGAGGAAAGCAGCACAGCACTGCTGTCCGCTTTGCATTTTTTTATTTGGATTTTTTGAGATAGGAACTACAATTGTTTCTACTTTACTTTCTCGATTGGAAATTTATTGTTGTATAGTCCTCGCCGCCCTGCAGTCGTCCTTGCCGTCACCGCCCTCCTCTAGATCTTGCGGGCACACGGGCATGCCCGCGGGCAAGGCATGCCGGCGGATAGCGGGCGCGGGCATGGGATGGTGCCCATGGCGGGTGGCGGGCACGGGTACGGGCACGGAATTTTGGTCGTGGGCGTGGGCATGCAACACCTCTATCCGCGGGCATTTTGCCCGTTGCCATCTTTAGGCTTGAGTGGTGCTCGTAGAGGAGAGAGAGATTTTGGGAGTCACTCGTTCTCACGGCAGAAAGTGATTTCAGCTTTCACCGGTGCCAGAAAAATCAAGAGGGGAGCAACTACTTGCTCCGGTGCCTAAACAATATAATAAAATAAAATTTCGTTGGTACTTCACTGGCCGATGCAGAATACTGGTTGGGTTTAGCTAGTGGGTTCTATGTGTTTCTTTCGAGTCTGTCTACTACACAACCATATGTTTTATGTAAACATATGATTTTTTTTTGCACCATAGAAATAAGATCCAACAGCTTCCACCCTTCTTCTACCTCCAGCCTCCAGCCTTCTTCTACCTCTAGACAATCACAAATCACAGGATCACAGATCCACAGATCACAAGAAACATTTTTTTCTATTGAAAGAAAAATCACAGATCGCAGAGGAGGAGGAACACGCCCCGGATCGCGTTCGTGGCGGCCTGCCTTACCAGCTCCCGCGGCGCTTCCGACGCCTTGGTGGTGGGGTGGAAGGCCCCGGCGAACGGGGTGAGCGTGACGTTCCTCGGCACGCCCGTGAGGAGGGCGGCGGCCTTGCCGGCGTCGCCAGCGACACCGACGGTGAGCTCGTCGTCCCGCAAGGAGAATAGGCACGGTGACGCGGATGACGATGGGCTGGCCTTGGGTGCCGCTGCAGTGCTGGTGGTGCTGGTGAGCTTGGGCGCGGCGGCGGCAGTTGTGGCAATCTTGGCTGTGGGCTTCGACTCGTTAGGTGGCATCAATGGCAACGCGATGGTCAACAACGATCAGAGGATCGCTCTCACTCGGACGGTGTATGGCTGCTGTTCTCTATGCCAAAGCTCGCTGAGAAGAACAGAGCGAGTTCCATGGCGCGATATATAGGCGCGGGAGCAGGGAGGACGAAGGTGACGGGCCCTTTTTTCATAGATAAAAAAAATCCATGTATATTTTTTTTTGCTAAAACATATGTGTGTTGTATAGCATTTACGTTTCTTTTTTCTCTCCTATGGGTCCCAACAGTGATGCCCAGCAGCTCTACACGCTGTAGCAACTGAAGAACGCTCCTGGTTTTGGCAGTGGGGTCTGGTCCGATTTTTTTGCTGGCTCTACTTCCACACCGTGGAAGGCCTTACTCGGGCGCCATCGACCTTCTCGTGCGACGCACAGAACGCACTCCTGCGCGTCTCGCCGCTCGCCGCCGGTCACCGCTCCACGTAGTGGCGGAGCCTGAACCATTATGGGGCAGTTCGGCTGGTAAGAAAACCAGCCGGATTTCACTCTGCACGGCTGGTTTTTATTGTTCACTCTCTCACGAATTTCTTCAAATTCATCCAGATTTCTTCAAATTCCTCCCAGCGAATAGGACCTATATAGGCAGTGGCGGAGCCAGGATTTATACTCAGGGGGGGCCGGCCGTCAGGAATTATACTTAGGGGGCCGACTCGGTCTTTTTCATTGCGATAATTTTATTATCTAGTTGTGTTTTGTATGATTATATTATCTAGAATATATTAATAGATATATGACAAGGATTTTATATAATCTCCCTCTTAATATAAATAAAAAATATTAAGTCATACTACTAATTTTTTTTTGTCAAACATTGGGGGGGGGGGGGGGGGGCATGGCCCCTGCCAGCCCCCCCTTGGCTCCGCCAGTGTATATAGGGGGAGGGTAATTTGCTAATTAAAATCAATATGTACGTAGGTGATGGAAAAAATAGTTTTAGTACTTATAATTAGGTCACAGTTCACAGGATACATAGAGCATACAGCTATGCAATTTGGGGCTTAGGACAAATTAAATAACAAAGATTTAAAATTATCTCAAAAAAGCATCAGAAGATCTCACTAGACAACAAATTATTACTCAATTAGTGACTTCTAGTATGCATAGCCCGTAGGTTTTACAGATTAAATAATTTAGAACCAAAAAGTAGAAGAATCAATAAGAACAACATCTGTCCCTCTATCCCTAATAATAAAAATACAAAATTTCTAGCCTTTTTTTTTTGCTAGCCCATTCTAATCTGGCCAAAACGTCCAGCCACTCTCTAGCTTTCGGCCCGACCCGATTCGATCGGATGGACTCACAGCGCTCCGCTTCCCGTCGCTCCCGTCCCGTCGTTCCTCTTCATCTCGATAAAAAAAAAAATCGCGGCGAGTGGCGTCGCTCCCGTCCCGGTCGTTCCTCTTCTTCTCGATAAAAGAACGCGGCGAGTTGCGTCGGGAGAGGTGCGGAGCGGCGGTGCCAGTACTGGGCGTGCGACGGCGGGCGTGGGTACGCTACGCCCAGGGTGCCCAGCACGCGGATGGGGTCCTACGCCGCGCCCGAGGCCGCCGCCGTCGCGCACGACTCCACCGCGTTCCTCCTCCGCGGCCGTACAGCACATCGCGTCCGCGGGCGGCTCTCTTGCCTCTGCCCGCCCAGTCCGCCGCCTCAGCTGGCATTGGCGGCATCACGCAAAGCAGCGAAAGAACAATGGCACAAGACGTGATTTTGTCCGAGCAAGTCGGAATCGGAGTGGGAATTTAATTAGAATCGAATCAAACGAAAGCTCCACCTCCTACGAGAAAAATCAAATCCAGGGGTACCTGACTTGTTGCATTGAGTTGCAGCCATGGCCACCACCTATAATACTTCCTGCAACTGGCCTATATTATCCTATCAACACGTTGGTGCTGGCTGACAATTCAGGACTGGTACAGCTTTCACATTGCAATGCTTCCACAGCCTCGCAACAACTTTTCTCAGTTCGCCTACAAGTCTCCGATGAAACCAGACATGGAGATCGTTCGAGCATGGTTAGGACTGTCAACATGTCAAGAATGACTCTATGGCCGCTGGTAATTCAATTCTCTCACTTGATGATTGACGACCCTTGATGGCTTGGCCTATATTGATGACTTGGGTTATCTGCAAAGGAAGTTCAGAACACTGTCATGACGAATCAGTGCCTATACGATACCTCGACGCTTGAAGATTTAACAGCTTGGGGGCGAGCTGTTACTTAAGCGGGGGAGAATGTTAGGGACATGGGCTACTATTAGTAATACATAATGGGTTTTGGACTTGAGCCTGTGTGTCTCTTACTGGTTGGGCTTAGCCCGTGTATGAAATAGTATATCTACATGTTTCTATGGAGAGAGAGGGATACGAAGAATATTGTAATCAACAATCAGATATCCTAATATGTTCTAGCTACTCATCTTCTGTTCATCTTCTTACTCCCAATTCCCCTTCCTTCCTAGCTATTCTGGATGAATTGCTACTGCTGTATTGCTGCACTATCCTCCGATTCCATCTCTTCCCCCTGTGCTGCTGCTAACACTGTACAAGTTTCCTGCGCCGCAGAATCTAAAAGAGAAGATTTTACATTGAAAATTGGAAGAAAGTTCGATGATTTGACACACCATGTGTGGCAAAACAAAGAAGGAAACGTTAGAATCCTCAAGCAGTTGAGCCAGCGGCGGCTGGTGCAACGTACTCGGAGAGGAGCTCGCCTACCGCTACCACTGCCGGCTGCGCTCCTCCAACTCCGGCCGCGTCCTTACCACCTTCGCCGACGGCATCCTGCTCCCGCGCACCGTCATCCTCCCGAGCTCCTCCCCAGCCATCGCCCGCCGCTCCATCTCCTCCCTTCGCCGCCTCCTGCTCCAGCTCACCGCGCCGGCCACAGAGAGCGCCAACACGCTGGCTCCCAGCACCCCACCAGCGCCGACGCCCACCGTCCACGCCCACCACCTGGCTCTCACGGCCGAGGCTGGCGGCGGCGTCTCGGGCAGCCGCACCGCGATGCCGAAGTGGCCCGTGCCGGTGACCAGGCACGCGGAGCCCGACGCGGCGACGGCGTGCATGGCCACGACCTCCCCGCTGGCCGCGAACGTCACGCACCGCGCGGTGGTGGCGTTGAACATGAACCCCTTCTCCGCCGACAGGTCGTCCTTGAACTCGACGCGCACCGGCGCGCCGAACGCCCGGAGCGAGACCCGGGCGTCGGGCCCCGCCGACGCGTCGTACGCGAGGAGGCCCGCCACGGGCGCGGCCAGCGCGTACCGACGCGGCGCGGCGAACGCGGCCGTCGTGGAGTTGCGCACGAAGCGCTCGAAGACGATGGTGAGGCGGCGCGCGAACGGGACCGGCACGACGCGCGGCGGGATGGCGAAGCCCGTGGCGTTGACGCCGTCGGCCCAGAGCGCGTTGCTGCGCACGCGCAGCGCCCAGGCCCGGACGACGCCCGCGCCGGCGGAGAGGTTGGCCGGGAGGGGCAGGTCGACGAGCTGGCCCGTGTTGGCGGTGTCGCGGAGCAGCTCGGACGCGCGGGCGCGGACCGCGGCCTCGATCGCCGAGATGTTTTCGGTGCGGCTCTGCGGCTGCGCCGTGCAGGGGTGAAAGAAGCAAGCGGCGAGGACGACGGCGTGCACGAGCAGCGACGGCAGCAGCTGCAGGGATGCCTTGGCCATTGACGCCTTGTCTTCGTCGGTGCGCTCGCTCTGCGCCGGCGTGTGACGGCGGCGGCGGCAGGAAGCCGCCATCGCGACGGAGAGGAATGGAATGGAACGGAACGGTGGTGGTTGGATAGGCCAAGCTGGGCACGGAGGCTAATTAGCAAAGGAAGGAGGTGTGTTTGCTTTATTTAGGAGGCCATGGCCAAGGGCGTTAATGGCCGGCCGGACGATTATATGCACCGAGCAGGAGAGCTGGGGCATGGACCTCGCTAGGCAGATACAGAGGCAGCAGCCGCGCGCTTAGCTAGCTAGCTTTTCCCTACGGGCTCCGGCAACGGCAACTGCCGAGAGCAAGTGGCCAAACCAACCAACGATTCCGGCAGCAGGCAAACGAAACTCGCTGTCTTGAGCGAGCACAGGGAGCTTATCTGACGACAAGACAATCACACATTCCATTTTCTTTTCCCATCGAGGAGCAGTTGATGCTACTGCTCTAGAACTAACACAATACTGTGTGTTTGCAGTGGCCTAGCGGCCGGTGCAGTGAATTGTGGAAGGCTAGTGCGTGAGTGCAGCTGACTGATTGGCAGGCGGCAGCTTTGTTGGAGCTCATAGGAGGAGTATAGGACTAGGACGGCAGGTGACCGGCACATGACAGATGACGGCCGGCCATGGACCAAGGTTAAAAGTGATTGGCATTTGCAGGTCGGGCGTTTACGAGGTGATGCGAGTGGGAGCAGGTTGGCTGCTCAATGCTGATGCCTCAAATCTCCAGTGGCGACTTTCTGTTTGGACAGAGGTTGGCGTCCGCTGTAATCCCGGCGCGCGTTTCCCGCAGATACTTGTGTCTGTTTGGCCACCAGCGTACAGACCACACACAGGTCTCTGTTGCCATGAAAATGGTGGAACTATCATACATCCATGAATCCATCCAGAATACTCATCCATCCATGAATCCATGATGCTCACGAGATCAACAAGAATCGAGCAGTCCCACAGCTCGCGTGATACTTTACACACTCGTGCACTAGAAATGGAAATCGAAAACAAGGTGCACATTTTAACGCTCGAATTAAACATTGAACTAGATATACTGACACTGACACAGTGTAATGAGCACGCATGCGGTCCGGTTTGCCTTCATCTGAAGGCCTCATGCTCACCGTGCAGTACGGAGCACGAGATCGAGCTGGTGGTGCCTCTGTTGAGAACAACACGACCTTAGCCGTAGATCTAGCGGTTACATCTTACTATAAATATGATAAACACATCCTAGAACTTTGAACTACTACATCTAGAGGAAGAGAAAGGGATGGAAAGGGCTGACCGTCTATGCCCTTGGAGGAGGATCCGCTCGCGTCCGCCATGGAGTCGATGAATGCAGTGGTGCCGTATAGTGGTCGTAGATGACACGGTCCGGTGGCGGTGGGTCGGCGAAGGCAGTGGAGTCCGGTGACGCAGTCTGGTGGTGCAGTTCGGTGACAGCGAGGCAGTGGAGCTTCCCGTCACTGGCTATGCACCCTCTAGATCGGATTAGGGATTTCGGTGGGGAACTGTAACTCGGTCAACCTCGTACTCAGAGCCGCCACCCCCACCTCTATATATAGCGCAGTATGACAGGGGCCCTTCAGCCATAGTGGGCTGGGCGCTCCCGATCAGGGCACGGATCAAAGGACCAACTGGGCCGTTGGGCCCAGTTTAGGATTATAAATCAATCTAACAATCTTCCCCTTGATCTCCTACTATCTTTCAATTTCATATCATTTACTTTTGTTCATTCCATTACAGATTAGCGCATAGAGCATGTTTCATCGTTACGGTCAATTGCTGATAGATTTAACAACTACAACACACCACTCTGTTCTGAAATAGACACTTAACTTTGGGCATTCTTTTGTCCAGGAATTATAGGCTTTCTCTTAAACCTATGCCGGCTACATGTTCTCTGAACACGTTGGGTGGTAAGCCTTTTGTAAGCGGATCTGCGAGCATCTTTTCGGTACTTATATGCTCAAGACTTATGACATGATCCAAGACTTTATCTTTCACAACATAATACTTTATGTCAATGTGTTTGGCAGCACCACTTAACTTATTGTTGTGAGCATACTGTACTGTCGGATTATAATCGCAGTATAACTTAAGTGGTCTATAGATGTCGTCAACCACCTTCAAACCGGGTATGAACTTCTTTAGCCAGTTCACCTGCCTTGTTGCCTCATAACACGCTACAAACTGGGCATACATTGTGGACGATGTAGTGACGATTTGCTTTGAGCTTTTCTAAGAAATAGGTCTCCCTGCGAGAGTGAATACATATCCAGACGTAGATTTTCTATCATCTCCCGCATAATCAGAATATGAATATCCCACTATATGAAGTGAATTTGATCTTCTATACGTCATCATGAGGCTTTTCGTTACTTGTAAATAACGCAAGACTTTCTTTACTAATTTTCAGTGTTCTGTTTTAGGATTGCTCTGGAATCTACCAAGTAACCCGGTAGCAAATGCCAAGTCAGGGCGCGTACATACTTGAGCATATTGCAAGCTTTCGACAGCTGAAGCATATGGAACCGTTTTCATTTGATCGATCTCATACTGATTCCTAGGGCATTAAAAATCCCCATAGCTGTCGCCCTTGACTATAGGAGCAGGTGAGGGACTACATTTGTGCATATTGAATTTCTTTAATATCTTTTCTATGTATGCCTTTTGTGACAGTCCTAATACCCCATTACTTCTATCTCGGTGAATCTCGATCCCTAGAACGAACGAAGCTTTACCAAGATCTTTCATATCAAATTTTGAGGACAAAAACTTCTTTATCTCCAGTAGTAGACTGACATCACTACTAGCAAATAATATATCATCCACATACAGGACAAGGAAGATAAACTTCCCATTCTTAAACTTTGCATAGACACAATTATCCTCTATATTCTCTTTAAACCCAAAATTCCTTATTGTCTGATCAAACTTCAAGTACCACTGTCTTGAAGCTTATTTTAATCCATAAATGGATTTCTTTAGGCGGCATCCATTTTGTTCTTTTCCTTCCATGACAAAACCTTTCGGTTGTGCCATGTAAATATTTTCCTCCAAGTCCCCGTTGAGAAATGTCGTCTTTACATCTATCTGATGTAATTCTAAATCGTAATGTGCCACTAATGCCATTATGATTCTGAAGGAATCCTTACATGAGACTGGAGAAAAGGTCTCATTGTAATCAATGCCTTTTTCTTTGCGTAAAGCCTTTTACCACAAGTCACGCTTTATATCTCTCTATATTCTCATGAGAGTCAAGTTTTATTTTGTAGACCAATTTATAGCCTACTGTTTTGGCTCCTTTAGGAATTATTTCCAAGTCCCAAACTTTATTGGCATTCATAGATTTCATTTCATCTTCCATGGCCTCAAGCCACTTTGATGAATGATCACTTCTCATGGCTTCTTCAAATAAGGTGGGATTATCCTCCATTTGAAATTCCTCAGTGTTGTATACTTCATAGTTAGTAAGAATAGCTGATTTTCTAACTCTTTGATACCTTTTAGGGGCCTCCACATTTGGCACATCTTCTATTTGAGGCTGTTGTTGCTCCCCCTCATGTGTGGCAGTCGGTTCTATAGGATCGTGAAGAACAGGTTCCTCATCGTCATTCATTGTTGCCACAGGCGGAATAACAACAGGTGCTGGTACCACAGTATCTTGCACTGTCGGTGCAACGAAAGCAGGTAGTGAGAAAAATGGCTCATGAATCATTGGAGTGGACGCATACACCCACTTCTCTTCAAGGTCAATTTCTCGAGCTACCATGCCCCCCTCATCATTTCATCCTCTAGGAAGACTGCGTGTCTCGTTTTCATAAACTTTGTATGTATGTCTGGACAGTAGAAACGAAAACTTTTTGACTTTTCTAGGTAGCTAATGAAATGGAAACTTACTGTTTTAGGATTTAGCTTCTCAATGTTTGGGTTAAATACTTTAGCCTCAGCAGGACTCCCCCACACACGTAAGTGGTTTAGTGAGGGTACTCTTCCTATCCACAACCCATACGGTGTTTTAGGCACCGACTTACTTGGTACTCTATTGAGAATATGAATGCGGTTTTTAACGCCTCCAGCCATAGGCTCAACAGTAAGGTGGAGTAACTTATCATACTACGCACAATATCCATCATGGTATGATTACGTCTTTCAGCTACTCCATTCTGCTAAGGTTCATCCGGTGTAGAATACTGGGCTACTATGCCATTCTCCTGTAAGAACCTTGCAAAAGGTTCAGGAACTTGGCCATATGAGGTATGCCGACCGTAGTACCTCTATGGTCAGACCTGACTATCTTAATCTTAAAATTGTATTGGTTTTCAACTTCTGCCTTAGATATCTTAAATTTATCCAATGCTTCTGTTCTTTCTTTGATTGGATAAATGTAGCCATAACGGAAGTAATCATCTGTGAATGTTATGAATGAATCATAACCATCCACACTCTTTACAGGAAACGGACCACATATGTCTGTGTGAATAATCTATAAAATTCCTACGCTTTGTTTGACATCTTTCTTAATTTTCTTTACATACCTTTCTTTTATGCATTCTCTGTATTGTTCTAAATCTGAGAACTCTAATGGAGGAAGAATATCATTCTTAACTAGTCTTTCTATTCTCCCCTCGAAATATGGCCTAAACGACAGTGCCATAATTTCGACGAAGCATCGTGAGCTTTCTTTCATTTTCTGTTTACATCTACAGACGAGGATATATTCTTATTGTCGCACGCAACGTTCCCATCATCGCATACAACATTTACATCATCACGTAGTGATAACAAATAAAGCTCATTTTGTACATACAGGGATTTATTTATGAACGTAATAATGTTCTCACCTTTCTTTGCCATGATCATCTTAAGTAATCGGAACAATCTTTCTTATAATATCCCGTATTCTTACAATAGAGACACTGGTCTTTCTCTACTATGAACTTATTCTGCTGAGGCTGATGCAGCATGAGACCCTTTCTCTTTGACTTTGAGAAGTTAGCATTATTATTCTTTTTCTTGTTATATTTCACATAATTGATAGTGCCACCATTGGCAGCTTTCATTCTCTCCTTCTCTTACACACACATAGCCATGAGCCTCTCTAAGCCCCACTTCTCGAGCTGTATGTTGTAGTTGACAACAAAAGTGTTAAATTCATTTGGCAAGGAAGCAAAAATTAGGTGGATAAGAAACTCTTCCTTGAGAGCCAGATCCATTGGTTTTAGCTTGGCTGTCAAATTACTTATCCTTAGTACGTGCTCTCTTATGCCACCATTTTCAGAGTACCTCTCTGTCACCAGCTGCTTTATCAGTTGGGTAGCATATGCCTTTAAAGAGCCAGTGAACTGACTTTTTATTCTATCGAGGTACTCAGTGACCGTGTCACACCCTGGGATTGAGCCCATAATTGCAAGCTCAATCGTGTTCTTTGTCACAGCCAAACATTTCTTGTTAGCAGTGACCCACTTCCTATGCTCAAGGTCATAGGACATCTTTTGGGATGCAAAATCCCTCTCTCTAGTTGCCCAAGCGGCATCAGCCTCATTTGTCTTCCTCACCGGTGCCACAGGCTCAGTGGGACACGGTGAGGTGACTACCCAGTCCACCTCAGTCAAGATGAAGGTCAGGTCAATCTTTTTCTTCCACTCCATGTAGTTATCACCTTTGCGAGTGGGGATCTCTTTGAGACAACCCATCAAGTTGTATCCGCCTGAAAACACAATTCATATAGAGTGAGAACATAAATAATAACAACAACTGCATGCCTTGATTCCAGCCTTGGTCAAAATTAAAACATACAACTGTTTATACATTAAATCTACATCACCGTTGGGCAGAAATAAAAATACTGCATAAAATCATTAAAATTACGATATTGTTATTAACAACGTTGGTCAAAAAATAATAACATCATAATCATGTCAAAATCTCTTTTTCTTCAATTAAATATCACTGGTTCAAAATAACTAGAGAATAAACTATTTCTTTAGCAGCGGAAAACGTAAAAAATATCTATTTTTCATAAGCATTTAACTTTTCTCAAATATTCTCTAAAAAATTATCCTGTTGGTTCAAATTTTAACAGAGATATTAAACTAGACAAAATTCATCGAAATATGCTTCTGAAAAATTAAATAAACTTGAAACTTTATTGACTGTTCATTCTAGCCCGACCTACAGCAATAGTAACCGGCCTAGCATCGCGCGCGGCCTACACAGCGACAGCGCAGCCCAGGCCCAATTCGCGCCCGCGTGCGCTCGTGGCGCCTCCCCCGCTTCTGGGCTCAATCTGGTCCAAGGCGCTCTCGTCCGTTCATCCAGATCTGACGGCCATACGTCGACTTCGGGATATAAAAAAAATCCGCCGACCGCTGTTCCCAAACCCTAATTCATTCGACTCCTCTCTTTCTCTCTCTCTCTCAGTGCAGCAGCAGCGAGCAACCGAGCGAGAGCAAGCGGTGATGGCGTCGTCGTCGGTCCCCTCGCCGGCGTGCGCGCTCCCCAGCGGGCGAGCACGCCGTCGTCGAGCGGTCTGGGCGGTGATGCCCTGATCCCCACGCGCGCTGCGGTGAGGAGCTTGCGAAACCCTAGATCTGACCCGACCACATCTCCTTCTCTCTCTCAGCGCAACGAGCAGCGGCGGCGACCGAGCGAAGGGAGAGACTATGGCGCCGTTGCCGGCCCCCTCGCCGGTGCGTGCGCTCCCCATGCGGGTGAGCGCGCCGCCATCGAGCGGACTAGCGGTGGCGCCCTTGGCCGGAGCACGCACCCGAGCGCCGACGAGTCGGTAACGCGGTGCAGCGGCGAGGTAGGCCTCTTCCCCTTCCCCTTTTCTTCTCTGATTTGATTTTCTTTTCTTTTCTTTTCTTCTCGGATCAATCCGATTTGGGGATTAGGGTTTCGCTCACAGTTCTTTCATTCACCCTGTTAGGGTTAGGGTTCGGTGACCCTCTTTTAGATCCAAAAACCAAATCTCTCACCTCGGCTCTGTTCTTTTCTTACCGCGTGCCGACGAAGACGGCGGTGGCGATGGTGACCAGTAGTTGAGTGACGCCCGCCACCCCTCGGTCTCTTTTTATTTTCTTTTACCCGGTTAGGGTTAGAAATTTTGGATCAAAACTAGGGTTAGGGATTCGATTTCACTGTGTTTTTCGTTCACCCGATCTAGATCTAAAAGCCCTAGAAGACCTGACACTGATACCATTGTTGAGAAGAACATGACCTTAGCCGTAGATCTAGCGGGTACATCTTACTATAAACATGATGAACACACCCTAGAACTTTGAACTACTAGATCTAGAGGGAGAGGAAGGGATGGAAATGGCTGAACGTCTGTGCCCTTGGAGGAGGATCCGCTCGTGTCCGCCGTGAAGTCGGTGAAGGTAGTGGTGTCGTGTAGTGGTCGTAGATGACACGGTCCGGTGGCGGCGGGTCGACGAAGGCAGTGGAGTCCGGTGGCGCAGTTCGGTGACGGCGAGGCAGTGGAGGTTCCCGTCACTGGCTGCGCACCCTCTAGATCGGATTATAGATTTCGGTGGGGAACTGTAGCTCGGTCAACCTCGTACTCAGAGCCGCTAGCCCCTACCTCTATATATATAGCGCGGTGTGACAGGGACCCTCCAGCTATAGTGGGCTGAGCACCCCCGATCAGGGCACGGATCAAAAGCCCAACTAGGCCGTTGGGCCCAATTTATGATTAGAGATCAATCTAACAGCCTCACCTACCAGATGCAGGAGGAGGCGCTTTGATCATACTAGCTTTTCCCTCCGGGGTCCGGCAACCGCCGAGAGCGACTGGCCAAACTCCCAAACCAACCAACCAACGAGACGATCCCGGCAGCAAAGCAGCAAACCTCGCTGTCTTCAGCGGGAGCACAGGACGCTTATCCGACGACAGGACACTCATACATTCCATTCTTTTCCTGTTGAGGAGCAGTTGATGCTACTGCATGCTCCAGAACTAGCAGAATATGCGTGCGCCACAGCTAGCAAAGCGCGTGTTATCCGGAGAGCCAGAAGCCCAACACTTCCTGTTCTGGCAAACCAGTGAAAAGGCAAGGGTGACTGAAGTGAAAAATAGAACAGTGCAGTTACAAGGGTATGGTTGTGGGATCTGAAAGGAAGGGGATTAGATGCTGTCATGAGGTTTACACACAAGTTAACAGCTATTTTATGGTGCACAGTTGTCAAAACAAGTGCTCATATTATATAAGAATTTCAATTACAAGGATGAACAGGTACAGAGCACTCCCGCACTTGAATTGCAAATTGAAAACTACATACACATTGTAAAACTAGAATTTAAAGTTGAACTAGATATACTGACACAATGTAGACAAGGTTATGACTGAGCAGGAACCATGCTGACCTGCTATAGGTGCATTCAGTTAGAGAAAATGTGCAGCATAACCAGCAGTACGAGGCAGAGAATGATAGATAAATGTTCAGCTGCTGTAAACCATCTACATTGTCTCTAATGATTTTGCTAACGGAAAGGAGTTCTGCCACTTCAGGCACACCAGGCCCAGTGAGTTGACATATGCCAAAATATCTTTTGCCGGGAACAAATGGACATACACATCAGTCTTCAGTCAGAGCTTAATGGAGCTTTTCATTACTTTCATTGTGGCATGAGTTCTTCAGGCTGGCTCATAAAGGCCTAGCATGTGCCCATCGATGCATCGCAATGCTGCAACCTGCATTAGAAGAAATAGAAAATCCAAAGAAACATAACATCATATAGATGATTCTGAGGTCCTGAAAATACAATTATAAATGGAAATTATGGGAATATGGAGACAATACCTTTCCATGGATCTCATATTTGATTGGTCCATCCAACTCAGCTCCCAATGCCATTAGCTTCGATACAGTACTGTTTGTCTGGTACAGTGAAGGACAGCATCGAAGAATAGACTCTCTGTGATGCAAGATTACTGCAAGTATGTACAAAACATAAGATAACAGTTATGATGTCATGCACTGGACAATTGCAAAAAAAAAAAAAAAAAGTGAGGTTTGTCTAGCTTATATTTATACGATGATGAAATTTGAATTCCACACAAAAAAACTGAGAAAAGCTCCAAGGAGGACAATTCCTTTTGACTCTTAATCATTTGTTTTCAAACACTACTTTGACCTAGCAAGATTGCAAGGGGCACTATGGAATGTATTGAAGACTTCAAGTATCATTTTCATGCAATGTTTAGAATGTAGAGTCATCACTCAGCTTGGTCATTGTTTTTCTCAAGAAACCCCCCAGATCCAACACTTCAGAGCTGTTATGTTTATAGGGTTGCAAAGTTTGTCCAGTATGTTTTGGATTTCCGCCAACACTCTCACGGTGCAACTGGTCAGCACAACACGCCAAAGAAGCGGTTGGCTAGGCCAGCCCGGGTTCGAGTCACGGCACCAGCTTCTTAAAGATGAAAATCAGGGGGACATCTCTCCCCCTGGTCAAAAAAAATGTTTTGGATTTCCGCACATAACCTATGCCTATGGTAAGTCTAACCTAGCAACAAAAAGAACCTTTTACTCAGAGAAGGCTGAGCTTGCTCGAAGGCCAGTAGTAACCTGTAAAGTGCACATCATTGCCCAGAAATGGAGGATCCAATGACAGTTGGCCTGCACCCTACACTAAAACGAGAACAACTTACCGCTTTTCAAGGATGCAGTAGAACAATCACTTAGTCCTCACTCCATCTAACTTGCCCAACTACTTTTCCATGGATCTCATATTTTCATGCAATAGATCCAACACTCCTTCCAAACATTTCAGAGTTATTCTGTTTATGGGGTCGCCAAGTTTGTGCCATATGTTTTGGACTAGGGCACTTGGGTACAGGTAAGTCCAAACAAATGAGCCCGAAGTGTGTAACAAATGAGCCTCGCAGCGTGTAACACCATAGTAGTGGATAGAAAACCGCCACATTGAACCCTCCACCTCATTCCCTCGAACAACTCCGAATCCGCATCCATCAGAAGCCCGAAGTCATACGAACTGGATAATACTACAAGGAGAGCGCGGTAACAAACAGCAGTATTCGCACCTGTCGTTGGTGTGCATGAGCGCGAGCTTGAGCGGCCCCGACTGCAGCTCGGCCCAGCGGAGCGTGCAACACTGAAGTCGAGACCCTCCGCGTAGAACTGCGCCGCTCGCGGCACGTCCCGGTGCAGCTGCAGCACCCACCGGAGCGTCGCCGCCGCCGCCGCCATTCCCCACCAGTCCACCACCTCCCTCCCCCCTCCGGATCAGGCCGACGACGAACGAAGACAGGACTATCACATTCAACGGCCCAGACGGCGAGCAACCAAACCCAACAGATCAAACTCAACTCCTTGGGCCGTGCTGGGCAATAAAGGCCCAAGTTCATAAGAAACCAGAGCGAGCCCACCAAGCAGCCGCCTTCTTCCTTTGCGGAGGCGAAAACCCGAAAACCCTTTCTCTTCCGCCGACCTCTCGAGAACCATCAGACAGCAGGCACCGCCGCCGCCGCCGCCGCCGCCGTCTCCTGCCGCCTGCCGTGGAGAGCGCGAGGTAGCTTCGGGTGCTAGGGTTTGGCTCGAGATGGGGAAGGCAAAGGGCAAGGGCCCTAAATTCGCGGCGGTGAAGAAGATTATCACCAAGAAAACCATCAACAAGTAAGGCAACCATCTCCAGCTGCCAGTCCGCTCCTCTATGGTTAGGTTCATGCTACCGCGAATTCTAAATTTTGTTTATGATAGGTACAAGGAGGATGTGCTGAACCACAAGAAGAAGGATGCGGACAAGGAGAAGCTCGGCCGGAATGTGTGAGTGCTTGCTTGCGCTCGGATTTTGGGGGGCTCGGTTTGGTTTCCTGTGCTTGTTTGGATTGCTGATGCCGTTTGGCTTCTGTGATTTGTAGGCCGCAAGTTTCGTCGGCGTTGTTCTTCAGCTACAACACTGCGCTGGGGCCGCCGTACCGGGTGATTGTGGATACCAACTTCATCAACTTCTCCATACAGAATAAGGTTAGTCGTTGAATTATCTGGTGCTCTGCTATTTCACTGATTAATTCCGTGAGACTTAAGGTTAATTCTGACTGCACAATAAGGATGGCTAGGGTTTGTGAGAGAAAGACAAGGGACTTCAATCAAGTTAAGTGCATTAAGGATGAAAGTGAGCATCTCTTCGGTGAAGGAGGATGAGATCTAACATCGATGGCAAGAGTATTTCGATAAATTGTTCAATGGTGAGAATACGCACACAACCTTTCAGTTGGATGACTCTTTTGATGACACCAATAGGCGCTTTGTGCGGAGAATCCAAGAATCTGAGGTCAGAGAGACGTTGAAAAGAATAAAAGGAGGTAAGGCGATAGGACCGGATGGTATCCCAATCGAGGTGTGAAGATGCCTCGAGGACATAGCCATAGTGTGGCTAACCAAGCTGTTCAACCATATTTTTCGATCGAACAAGATGCCTGACGAGTGTAGGAGAAGTATATTAGTACCGATCTACAAGAATAAAGGGGATTTTCAAAGTTGTACTAATTACCGGGGAATTAAGTTGATGAGCCATACTATGAAGCTATGTGAGATAGTTATCGAGCATCGCTTGAGAGCAATAATGCGAGTCTCTATGAACCAATTTGGTTTCATGCCCGGTAGGTCAACCATGGAAGTAATTTTCTTAATAAGACAAGTTATGGAGCGGTATAGGGAGAAGAAGAAGGACCTACACATGGTTTTTATTGACTTGGAGAAGGCTTATGACAAAATACTAAGGAATGTTATGTGGTGGGCTTTGGACAAACATAAAGTCCCAACGAAGTATGTCGGGCTCATTAAGGACATGTACAACAATGTTGTGACTAGTGTTCGAACAAGTGATGGAGACACAAATGACTTTTCGATTAGAATAGGACTACATCAAGGGTCAGCTTTGAGCCCTTATCTGCTTGCATTAGTGATGGATGAGGTCACAAGGGACATACAAGGGGACATCCGTTGGTGTATGCTTTTTGCGGACGATGTAGTGCTAGTTGATGAAAGTCGGACATGAGTGAATCAGAAACTAGAGTTATGGCGGGAGACTTTGGAGTCCAAAGGTTTTAGACTCGGTAGAACTAAAACTGAGTATGAGATGTGACTTCGGCACTACTACTCGGGAGGAGGAAGATATTAGTTTGGAAGGTCAAGTAGTGCCTAGGAAGGATACCTTTCGATATTTAGGATCAATGCTACAGAGAGACGTGGATATTGATGAAGATGTTAGCCATAGAATCAAAGCAGGGTGGATGAAGTGGTGTCAAGCATCTGGTGTCCTATGTGATAAAAGGGTACCACAGAAGTTAAAAGGTAAGTTTTATAGGGCGAAGATTAGACCTGCTATGTTGTATGGTGCAGAATGTTGGCCTACGAAAAGACGACATATTCAGCAGATAAGTGTCGCGGAAATACGTATGTTGCGTTGGATTTGCGATCATACAAGAAGGGATCGAGTTCGGAACAATGATATACGTGATAGATTAGGGTAGCACCAATTGAAGAAAAGCTTGTCCAACACCGGTTGAAATGGTTTGGACATGTCCAATGGAGACCTCCAGAGGCACCGGTGCGTAGTGGAATACTAAGCCAGGATAGTAACGTGAAGAGAGACAGAGGAAGACCGAAGTTGACTTGGGTAGAGGCAATAAAAGGAGACTTGAAAGGATGGAATATACCCAAAGACTTAGCCTTAGATAGGAGTGCTTGGAAAACAGTTATTCACATGCCTGGACCTTGATTGCTTCTGCTGAGTTTCAACTCTAGCCTACCCCAACTTGTTTGGGACTTAAAGGCTTTGTTGTTGTTGTTGTTGTTGTTGTATGCACCAGAGGATGCATACTTGCATGTCCACTGCTTCATTCCATCAGTTAAGAATTGAAGATACTGATTTACATGCGGTGGATTTAATTGATTGTTGACACATTATAGCTTATCTGTATACAAGGTTGTGCACAATTTCACTTTGTTATAATAAGTAGACTTCTCTAGATTCATATCTCTACATAAGGATAAATGCTAACATGGAGCTACTGATTCTTACAATATACTGAAACCTTATGGAAATCAAAACAAATTATTAGTATGTCTGTTAAGTAAGTTTTTACTGTTTTAGCAAATAGCAAAACAAACAACAACCTACTCATATGGATGCTGTGCAGTTGATTTTGAATCCTGTATTCTATAGAACACATAATAATGGGGCTAAATTCCAGGTCATAAATACTTATCCTTGTGACTAAATCCTTCTTTCCCCTCATGCAGCTGGATTTGGAGAAGGGAATGATGGATTGCCTTTATGCAAAATGTAAGCATGTAACTCTGTTATCTTGCATTCCTATTATCTTTCTAGTGTCCTGAGCTACCCATTTAATATCCTGTCAACTCTGATTCCTTGTTATGAAGGTACCCCGTGTATCACTGACTGCGTTATGGCTGAGCTTGAAAAACTTGGACAGAAGTATCGTGTGGCCTTGAGGTGTGCTTCTATCCAAAGCTGTTGCCATACCGTGGTGTTCAATGTCTTCTTTTGCGTTTATCTGCTTCATTGTCTTCAAATAGAGGTTTAGCTAGTTTTTTTTTTTTAATCTATGCCTCCTGTTGTCATCTTCCACCTATAAATGTTGATTGCACGTACTTGCAAGTTGCAGTTATATTCGATTCTGCAGTATAACTTTCATCTGACTGTATAACCTAATTTACCTCGCTTACAGAATCGCCAAGGACCCAAGGTTCCAAAGATTGGCATGCACACATAAGGGAACTTATGCTGATGACTGCATTGTGGAGAGGGTCACTCAGGTAAAAGCTCTGCCTTCTTCAACACTCTGTGTTTGTTCGGAGCTCGAGTACTGGGAGTATTCTGTTATGTCCTAACTCTATACAAATTAGGAAGATAGCTCGTGTTAGGGAACTTGTGACTTATAATCATGGCTAGTTAACAGGGACATTGCGTACAGAAGTGAAGTAATGACGTAATGTTGCATAGAATGTATCTTCCTAGTTCCTTCTCAAATGTTGATTTGGATGTAAGTCCAAGTTCTTGAAACATTGGCTGTTCAAATTTCAAACTTCGTGCTGAAATTATTTACTTTATTTTCTAAAATAGTACAATTTACTTTTACCTAATATTTGAGAGTTGTGGCTGATTGCTATGTTTTCCAAAATTCTACTGTATCTATTCCCAAGGTGAACAAAAATAGCACTCGTTGTGTTTTCTCCCCTGAATTTTTTTTATGTTATTGTCTAAAGTATTGTGTCTATATGTATAGTATCAAAAATTTGTTCCAAGTTAAGCAATTGGAACTTGCATGTGAGTGGTATCAAATATCTGACCTATAGAAGATATGTCCTCTGACTACTCTTATAGTCTTAATATACAGATCTATGGGCTATGCTTTAGCTTTGATTAATTTGCATGTGGGTACTGAGCTTAGTTCATGGTAACATGTTGGAATGCAGTGATCTCCTTTTTGTAGTCAGTGCATTTAATTGCATTAAATTGTATTCTTCACCGTCACAACTCACAATACCTAGTCAATTGTTATATTGGTTTATTTACCTTGTATGTTAGGCATTTTGTTTTATTTGTTCTAAACCATGTATTTTTACGTGACAGCACAAATGCTACATAGTTGCTACTTGTGATAGAGATTTGAAAAGGAGGATAAGAAAGGTATGTTTCGTGTTCGCTGCTCACAGTTCAGGACATGCTTGTTCTAATATCGAAGAAGCTTGTTTTGCATGCTTATATCATGGGCATTTTCTCAATTTCTCAGGTTCCTGGTGTTCCAATCATGTACATCACAAGACACAGGTATTCGATAGAACGGCTCCCTGAGGCCACAATTGGTGGAGGTACGTGATATTTTCATCTGATAAACTCAGTTGATCTGTGCGTTTTCTTTGTCCCCAGCTTATCTTATAATCACACTAGCTTGCAGTACTCTGATGCTTGTATTGGCACTCTTGCAGCACCAAGAATCTGATCAGTGCAGACGCGGGAGATGTTCTGGAATGTTTCACTGTGGCAGCACTTTGTCCATGTGACCAAGTCACTGTTTCATGTCTGAAGCCACTGCGCAGACTGAGGAAGGATAAGAATGCTGCTGTCTAGGTTGAGCTCATTGTAACTACTAAGAAATCTTGTACCAGCTTCACCATTTTACTGTTATCATCCAGATGTAATAGCTTCCGTTTACAATGTTGCCGGATGTCTGAAGTAATTCTTCGCTAGAAGATCAGGCATCCTCTTCCCTTTCAATTGTACGGCAGACCATTTTGAAAATAAAAACCCCTACTGTAGCTTGCTTCTCAATCCTGTGCTCTTGATGCTGATTTCAGCACTTTTAAATTGCGATGACATTGTTCTGAACACGGTATGGGCTCCTTGCATGATCTGATTGTTAAGTAGTAGTAAGCTGTTCTGGGTACGTTTGAGTTATTGGCTTGTTTCAGTGTTTCAGCTTGGTTTGAGTGGTCCATCATATTCTTGCTCCACACTTTTTTGTTTTATGAGTTTGTAAATGAAATGAGTTTTCCCATCACCTCAGAAGCTAATATGAATTTTTTATTGAAATAATTAGTTGCTCCATTCTAAATTACAGAGATCCATTCACAGCTTTTGCTACGCATTTAGATATACACTATGTCTGGATAAACAGTACAAAAAGTGTATCTAGAAAAAGCCAAAACGGTAAAACATATTATAATTTTGGAATGGAGTGAGTATAAGGGATGGTGAAGTGTGGAGCTAGCTGGTATGGCGGTTTTCTTTGCTTCAGCTAAACAAGGCGTCAGGAAGCTGCGGTCTGCACGGGCTGTCTTGCCTACCGAGCTCGGAGTCGGAGACCGTCTCTGAGACAGGAACGAAAGGACTCCGATTTCCGGGACCGTGTCCGTCTCCTCATCACGCAGGCGCCCATGGGACCATAAAATCTCAAATCGAGAGTAGGCGCTGATGGCACCATAAAATCTCAAATGGAGTACTTACTTGTCCCTAGTATCCGATCCACACGACTGCATCCAGTGCCGTCGTTACGGTACTTCCTCGCGCTGCTAGCAGCTACCATCCCAGATGAGCATGAGGCCAAGAACGAGGACGGCGTCGACGAGCACGGTAGAGACCGCGCGGGGCACGCACGCGTTCAAGGTGGACAGGTACATACTGCATAGGGGCCTCGGCATCGGCGGCTTCGTCAGGTCCGCCACCTTCGGCGTCGGCGGCTACGACTGGTCCATCCGCTTCTACCCCGACGGGTTGCAATCGTCGGCGGACTACGCGGCGGCCTTCCTCGAGCTCATGAGCACCGACGTCGCCGAGGTGATGGCGAGCTTCGACTTGAGGTTGGTCGACCAGGCCACCGGACAGTCCACGGTTTTGCTCGACCAGGGTCCCAAGGCTTTCACCTCCGACATCACCAAGAACCCGTCTGCGGTTTCTGCATGGGGCTTGCCCAAGCTCAAGAAGAGGAGCGAGCTGGAAGCGTCGTCGTCGACGTTCCTGCGCGATGATTGCCTGGTGATAGAGTGCGACGTCACTGTTCCAATGGGCAAACCATGGGTGAGGAAGACCGCCGCCGCCATGAGCCCCGGCTTCGAGGTCGTCGTTCGAGTGCCGCCCTCGGACCTGTCGGACAACCTACGGAGGCTGCTGCAGGAGAAGCAAGGCGCCGATGTGACCTTCAAGGTCCGAGACGAGGTCTTCCCTGCCCACAAGATCATACCCGCGATGCGGTCGCCGGTGTTCAGCGCTGAGTTCTTTGGGCCGGTGGCTGTGGCGGCTGAGAGCACAAGTCAGTGTGTGACCATCGAGGACATGAACCCGGACGTCTTCGGAGCACTCCTTCACTTCGTCTACACGGACACGATGCCCGCAATAATGGACGAGCTCGACGTCAGTGAGAGGAAAGGAGATGGTGCACCTGCTTGTGGCTGCGGATAGGTACGCCATGGAGAGGCTGAAGCTGTTGTGCGAGGCCAGTCTTTGCGAGAGCATTGGCGTCGAGGATGTGGCTGACATGGCAGCTTTAGCTGATCGGCATCATTGCGAGGCTCTCGGACATGCCTGCGCTGAGTTTATCGCCTCGTCGAACGAGAACGAGATAGGTGACGTGGTGGCAAGCCAAGGGTACGTGCACCTCAAAAAAACATGCCCTGCTGTGTTGGTAGACATGTTCGAGAAAGTTACTTTGTGGTTTTGTGCGTAATGCAAAGGTGTACGAGGTAGCAGATGAGCATAAGCATCGTCGTCTCTGCTTGTCTTTATGCAGACCAACCTTTTAAAAGGAGACATGCATGAGATGAGACCAATTTTTTAAATCACTGTTTCTGCATTTGTCTTTCGTATCCGAAACTGTGCGCGATAGAGAAGACATTTTGTGATTAAAATCTCTGGGAATGAAGGGATGGGTCCATGTTGATTTGCTTAATTTGAGGTTAGTTTGGTGATCGCGTGTTGACAGATTGGCATTGGCTCCCTTCGTCTAAAAATAATAGCACATCTTGCTAGCTGAGGAGTCAAATTTGTTCAAATTTGATTAGATGCATAGAAAATAGTATCTTTTTTTATTTTAGATAAGTTTATTATAAAAATATATTTCACAATCAATCCAATAATATTTATACTTATTACGCATTATAAATATTGCTCGCTCTATTTCAAATTATAAAATTGTTTTGGCTTTTCTAGGACGAAACTACTCCTTCCGTCCCTAAATGTATGTCGTTTTCGCTTCCCGAGAAACAACTTTGACTAAATATATATTAAAAATATTAATATTTATGATACATAATTAGTATCATTGGATAGATATTTGAATCTAGTTTTTTAATAAATTTATTTGGAGATAAAACTATTGCACACATTTTCTATAAATCGAGTCAAAGTTATCGGCACGCAAATTGTGGCGACAAACATTTAGGGACGGAGGGAGTATGTATCTACACAACGCATAGTAAAATAAAGGAAAAAGTCCAATTTACCTCCCTCAACTATTGCAATCGTCCGATATTCCTCCCTGATCTACAAAACCTGTTTTTTTAATCTCCCTCAACTTTTGAAAACCATTCACTTTTGCACCTTGAGTGGTTTTGATAGTTGTTTTGCTGATGTGGTGCCACATCAACATCAGAGGACGTAAATCGGACTAAGTTGAAAAGTAGGTAAATCGACTACAAATATTTTTTATAAATATATATTTTTTCAAAAAATTATAAACATATATTTACATGAAAAAATAATATAATTAAAAACCCTAAAACCTGGTTTAATCTTAGAAAAATTCATACAAAATTTGTTTTGCTCGAAAAATTATGAAACTAGTTTAGATTTTTTTTTCTGAAACCATGCTCTATTTTATGGTGTCTGGCTTGAAATATCTTGTTCGTGTCACTTGATTCTACCTGTACAAATATCATGACGTGTGTGCCACCATCTAGATTTTCATACCACATTAGCAAAGCTGCTATCCATTGCCTCCACTTGTTGCTAAAACCTAGAGCCTGGAGCACCTCCAGCAAGAAATTCCACCCTATCGAATCAAATGCCTTTGAAATATCTAATTTGATGAAGAGAGCCGACCTTTTGTTTTTATGTAGCAACTGAATTACTCTTTGCACGTAGATGAAGTTATCGTGCATGCATCTCTTCTTGATGAATGCATTTTGCGCATTTGAAACGAGGGCGTTCATGTGTGGGGCAAGTCTATTTGCTAGGATTTTCGTGATGATTTTAGCCATACTGTTGATCTGGCTTATCGGCCTATAATTCTATAGTGAAGAGGCATTATTGGGTCTTTGGCAAAAGAACAATGTTAGCTATGTTGATGAGACTCAGTTTCGTTGTCCCGTGGCTGTAGAAATACGTTGTTGCCTGAATCAAATCTTCTTTAATAATTGTCCAACATTTTTTATAACCATCCGGACCCAGAGCCTTTTCCACGGGCATTTCCTTTATCACCGACTTGATTTCTTGTTCTGGGAAAGGTGCATCTAAAGCCTCTAAGGGCTCGTTTGGTAGAGCTCCAGCTTCAACCAAAACAGCTTCAGTTATGACTTCACTTGTGGAGTAGATTCAGTTGTGGAGCTAAATTAGTTTTTTAGACCGTTTGGCAAAACAGCTTCGCCTGCTAGTCTAAAATGATGAAATATCCATAATACCACTCTTTTCTTTTCTTTTTCTTTTTTCCTTTTCTATTTTCTTTTCTTATCTTACCTTATCCGTTCACCGCTCGTCCTCCAGAAACCGCACGCGTCGGGGCCCTCCTCCTCCCCCCTGAAAGGTCCTAATATGACTAAAGGGGTGAATAGCTTATTTAAAAATCTATAAACCGACTAGAGCAATTTGATTAGTATAACAAATAGCGAAATACAAACTTGCTCTAGCTCTACAAGGGTTGCAAGCTACCTATCCAATAATTCTAGTTGCTATGATCACTAGACACATAATTTGCTATGTTACTACTCACTAAGAGCTCTCACACTTGCTACACTAAAGAACTCCACTAGATGAACTTAAAACAACAAAGCAAGCTCTCAATTCTAATTACACTAAAGAGCTTGCTACAACTAGTTTGCAAGAATATAAATGAGTGAGTAGGGTGATTATACCGTCGTGTAGAGGAGTGAACCAATCACAAGATGAATATTAAATCAATCACCGGGAGAATACCAAAGGGCAAAAGACAACCAATTTTTCTCCCGAGGTTCACGTACTTGACGGCACGCTAGTCTCCGTTGTATCAACCACACTTGATGGTTCGGCGGCTAAGAGGTATTGCACGAACCTCGTCCACACAATTGGACACTGCAAGAACCTACCCACAAGTGAGGTAACTCAATGACACAAGCAATCCACTAGAGTTACCTTTCGGCGCTCCACCGGGGAAGGCACAAGACCCCTCACAATCACCGTGATCGGAGCCGGAGACAATCACCGACCTCCGCTCAACGATCCTCGCTGCTCTAAGCCGTCTAGGTAGCGGCAACCACCAAGAGTAACAAGTGAATCCCGCAATGAAACACAACCACCAAGTGCCTCTAGATGCAATCACTCAAGTAATGCACTTGGATTCTCTATCAATCTCACAAAGATGATGAATCAACGATGAAGATGAGTGAGAGGGCTTTGGCTAAGCTCACAAGGTTGCTATGTCAATGTAAATGGTCAAGAGAGTGAGCTTGAGCCGGCCATGTGGCTTAAATAGAAGCCCCCCACAAAATAGAGCTGTTGTACCCCTTCACTGGGCACAACTCGGGGTGACCGGACGCTCCGGTCAATAGATTTGTGCCACGTCATCCCTCTCTTCAAATACTGAGCGTTCAATCCCAACGGTCAAGTGATGACCAGACGCGCTGCTTGAAAGTGACCGGACGTAGGACCTCAGCGTCCGATCGTTTCCAGTAAGCTTCCATTCGCGAAAAATCAAGAGCCGGACTCACTCAGCGTCTGGTCATGCCCGACCGGACTCACTCAGCGTCCGGTCACTCTGCGTCTCCTCTGTGCACTGCCACGTCAGCAGGACCGGACGCACCCCGTCAGCGTCCGGTCACAAAGTGACCCAGCGTCCGATCGAAGATCGACGCTAGCGTCTTCACTCTTCCATTGACCAGACGCGCCGATCCTACCGAGACCAGCGTCCAGTCACTTACAGTGACCTCTGTCCTTTTTGTATAGAGCGTCGGTGGCACCGTCGGACTGTCCGCACTCTACGGACGAACACTCCGCTGGTGAAGTTCCTAACCCTTGGTCAAATGTGCCAACCACCAAGTGTATCACCTTGTGCACATGTGTTAGCATATTTTCACAAATGTTTTCAAGGGTGTTAGCACTCCACTAGATCCTAAATGCATATGTAATGAGTTAGAGCATCTAGTGGCACTTTGATAATCACATTTCAATACGAGTTTCACCACATGGGCTGCGCCCCCAGAGACGGCCCAGCCCATAAGACGAAGCCTTGCGAGGCACGACGCTGCTCGGCGCGTTCCTCGAGACACCGGAAAGATATCTTGAAGATACTACGAGATCTGTTAGGATACGTATGATCTCATGATTCCTGTAATCTGTTATTACTTTCTGGTTATCTCCTAGATCTAACCGACTTGTAACCCTACCTCCGGACTATATAAGGCGAGCAAAGACCCCCTCCAAACACACGCAATATCATACGATAGTCAATCAATCCAACAAACCACAGGAGTAGGGTATTACGTCGTGCAGACGGCCTGAACCTGTCTAACTCGTGTGTCTCTATTGCCTTCTTATTCTTGATTACACGCATCTCTGCCGATCAATCTACCTTCGTGAGATACCCCTCGGAGGACTGCCGATAATATTCTATCGACAGGCTCCTTCTGGTTACTCGGAGAACTCAAAATGGAAGTGAATCAAACAACACACATCAGAGAATAATCAGGATGGATATTGTGCTGCAGATGAACACCATTTTGCATTAAAAAGATCTTAGGTTTTACTAACAGCAAAAGGCAAAACTTCATCCGCAAAATAAATAATTAAACTCCAGATACTTACCAAAATGTCTCCATTCCAATCGAAATGATTTTAGGCGGGATCATCAATACATTTCGATATGCACTTTTTATCTCAGTTCGCATCGTTGATCATTTAGTTACCTTGTCACAACTCACAAAAATAAACACTCTAGAGTTAGATACACTTAAGCCTAAACAAACTACGATGACATACGCCTATTCGTTTGGGTTTGTTTGACTGATAAGTCATGACTGAAAGTATTGTTGGCTGGTTTGGTGTGAGAAAAATACTATTCGTTGGCTGATAAGCCAAATACGACCAAACGAACAGGTTGATAGGCTTCGATGTAAGTTTCACGAATCTACAATCATGGATCATGTAACTCCTAAAAAAAATATGGGTCGAGCCAACCCGACTAATTCATTGGATGGGCTCAGACCATTATTTTTTACCTGCAACAACCGCTAGGCTAGACAAACGTCCTGTTCGGCTGGCTGAAAAAACGGCTTATGCTGATGCTGATGTTGATTTGTTGTGGAAAAAAAAACACTATTATTTCGCTGAAACGGTACGACTGATAAGTTCAAGCGAACAGGGCTAAAGACAAGGGTCCAAAGTTTTGATACAAAACTTGAAAAACTCTGACCTAACATGGTCGATGCGGGCAATAAAAATAACTCGAGAAACTTCAGCCCAACATGGTAGGCACGGGCAAAAAAAAAAACTTAATATCACGTTCCGATCGAATTTCTGAGTGTATATAAATATCGAGTTTTTTTTTTTGTTCACGGATACTTGTGTATCAAACACAAGTTTAAATCCCGTTAAAATGCAGGAAATTCTAATGTTTTGTACTATACGTTTTTCTAGTCAAAATAAAATCATTGATACGAAATTAATGAGCGGTCCGTTAACTCCAGTTCCGGGCCCGGGCACACACTTTGCCGGTCTGCCTCGGTTCTCTCCGTTCGGCCGCTCCCCTCGCGTAGTAGCGTGCGCTCTGTCTGGTGTCGCCGACTGGGCCGCCGCCGCCGCCCTACGCCAGGTGCCCTAGATCTCACCTTCGCCGGCGACGAGCACCCACTAGGTACGGTCACCCCTTTTCCGTTCCTACTGTGCAAAACGGAGCTCCCAAACCCAAGCTATCTGCATTCGGATCTGATTTGATCCAATTACAAGTGCAGTATACGTATCATGCTTACAAACTTCTTTTTCGTTTTGTTTTGCAAAAGATATTGGGTGTTCATGTATACTCGCATGTCCTCTACTGGGTCCGCCCCTCGTGATTAGTCTTAGCCGAAGAAATTTGAAATGTTTTTTATGAACTGGCTTGTTAAATCTTATGAGTCAAAAAAAAACTGTAAAAGTCTCGATAACAGTTGTGTGTCTTTAGATATGCATATCGTTTGTCCCTGGATTTTTCATTATGTGATGTTCATGGTACATTTTCTAACTTGTACCAAAATTTATTTGCAGCTTGAAGGGGTTGGCAAGATGATCGGCGTAGGGAAGGCGAAACAGTACGCCAACGTCCTTGACAAGCCCCTAAGCCGTGGCAGGCAGGAGGTATGTGCTGTCTCCACCTTGAATTACCAATGGATCTGTGCACACACTGTCTCTCTAGTTCAGTCCTTGAGATGTCGATCTTTTTTTGCATGCATCTCATTGCGCTGGGATGGCGATCCCTTCTAGTTCCTTGCTCCCACATAGGCTCCTATAATAGGAAGGCACTAGGGGTGTAGCCTGTAATCTGTAGGCAAGCCTTGCAGCCTGTGGGAGATGTGGCATGAGATGTAGTTGCCCTTTCACGGGACGTGTTTGATAGAACACTGTTGATCAGTTTTGTTCAAGCAGTGGCAAGGTTACTGATCCGCAAAGCCTGACTTATATGTGAGAGATGCAAGAGATCTGTTAATTCTTCTGTGAATAGCATTGATTGTTGGGCCAGTCATAAATTTGTCACCTGAGAGATCTAGGTTATAAATGGATCTGTATATTCCTCCTGTCATCCCAGCTCTTGAGTTTTTGACAATTGTCCCAGACAGTTCTTTCTTGGCAAAAGTTTGAAGCATTTGGTAGTTACAGTAAAGAAGGGCCATGGAGCAGTTCTCTCATCTCATTCTAGGCACATAAACCATGTTAAGGCGTGACCTGTCAGGTGGAAGAATGCTAGCAACATCTCTCTCTTTTTTCATTTTTCTGAGATATATATAAAAGAAGTTTTTGCATCTATTTAGCCAGGGTAAGGGGTCGTCATTACCATAGTACTCTGGAAACAATAATTTATAGGAGTTTTGATTGCCATGTTGCATTTACACCGTGGCTCCTGATCCCTGGTGTCACATTATTATTCTTTCCCATGCATCTGAGGTTGTTTCACTTTCCACCAGAAGCTGATCTATCTGAATTGGCTCCTTTGGTGCTGTTACTCCCCTTTTTGGCTGTGGAACATAGATTGGAGGAGTCACGGTTGGTTCCTGTTTCATCTACTGCTCAAGTTTCAGGCATATGCCAGTAGAGGCTGCATCTCTGTTTTGATCTTCTTCCTCCAGTTTGTCATTCGTTGTATACATCAGAATTGGGTCCCATTGCAGTGGAAATAGAGCAGGTTCTGCATACCAAATGGTCACGTGCTTATGTGGTTAGGGCTGAGCCGTAACCACGTGGGTGAGATACGTGAGAGGAGGGTGCAGCTGCTAGGTGCGGCCACTGGGAAAAGGGGGTGTGGTGACACAAGAAGGCAGAGGGGAATTACCCAAACTCAGCTTAACATTTCATTCATTATCTCTACATTTATAAGGGCAACAAAATTGACTCCTAAGACTCCTATTAGATTGATTCTTTATAGATAGAATCCATTCTAATTACAATTCAATCTGTCAAGCCTAAACTTTATGACACTGGGCCTGAGTGGTCTCACCCTTTTATTTCAACCAGCAACCTTAGATTTTCTTTCTTTTTTTGCTGGAATATGTTTTGCTGAGTTTGAAGGGCGGGCCTGGTGCAAGCGGTAGAGTCTTACCGCCTGTGACCGGAAGGTCCCGGGTTCGAGTCGCGGTCTCCTCGCATTGCACAGGCGAGGGTAAGGCTTGCCACTGACACCCTTCCCCAGAGCGGGAGCTCTCTGCACTGGGTACGCCCTTTATGTTTTGCTGAGTTTGGTGATGGTCTTATTAACGGCCAGACATTAAATGCTTATTTCTTTATGGTGATGTTAAATTAGTTCCTGACAAATTTTTCAAATGAGAGGTCAAAGACCATGATAAGCTTTCCTGATATGCTTGGTGATCTCTAAATTTTCTAGGAAGTTTGATTTTTCTCATGGTCTTTTTCTTACCATACAGGCTTATTGTGTATTTTGCCTTTTGTAGGTCAGTTTGAGTGCATTTGCATTCTTGTTCTCTGAATTGGTTCAGTACAATCAGACTCAAGTTGACAACATTACTGAGCTGGAACGGAGGTAACTCTTTTGTGCACATACTTGTCTGATCTTGTTTGATGAATATGTGTTGAAGTTGGTTGGTTATTTTCTACCATGTGCCTTCATTTCTCTTGCCTTGATTGATATGGGGACATGGGGTATAGCTCTTAGTGGTCACCGCATGCTACTAACTTATACCCAGATCAGATAAACTCTTTCAGTAAATTGATTTATAAATTCCTCTAGGCTACACCTTTTTGTTTTGTTTCATGCACAGGCTGGAGGATGCTGGTTATGCTGTTGGTGCAAGGGTGCTTGAACTACTCTGTCACAGGGAGAAGGTTTGATACCAGTTTGTTTGCTTGGTTATATAATGAGCTTTGTAAAATACTGGAACAATTTTGATGCTCCATTTTTGCAATATTATATGTTGTAGTCATATTTTCTTTTAAAAAAATAGTTTTGCTTGGATAATTCTTTCTAGCTCAAAATCTGATATATATCATATATGAGTATCCAAGTACTGTACATTTAGCATAAAACATAGTTATGGATTTTCTTAGACTAATCGAATAATAACAACTGTAGAGTCACTGCATCAGCTGTTTTCATTGAATTCTATAGGATAAAAGTTTCATCTGGTATAATATGTGCAATGATTTCAAGTACTCTCCATTTTTTTTAAAAACATGATCTCCATGTTGTAAAAAAAGGGCAGACCCAGTGCCGGAGGCTCCCACATGAGTGGGGTCTGGGGAAGGGATAAACCGAGACAAGCCTTTCCCTCGCAAAATCTGCGGAGAGGCTGCTTCGAACCCACGACCTGGTGACTCAGTGAGACAGGTCTCACCACTGCACCAGGCCTGCCCTTCTATCTCCATGTTGTAATATATATTTATTTGCTTTCTTGTCCTAGACCTTTTGTTTTGAGGCAGTCATGTCTGGAAGATAATTAGATTGTTACTTCAGGGAAATAGACGAGAGACACGACTTCTGGGTATTTTATCATTCATCCACAGTACTGTTTGGAAAGTGTTGTTTGGAAAGGTATTATGTTCTGCCTGTGACTGTCTTTCTGATTCCTATTCATTCTCACAATTGGGTGATTACAATTTGTATTCATAAAGCTTTACTATCAGTGACTCCTAGATTGTAAACTATCAGTGACTCCTAGATTGTAAAATAACCAATGTCATGGACTAGATGACTGATGTAATGCCATGACAGCGGCTACACCACATCAAGAAGTCTATTGACTAAGTCTCTTTTTTAGTTTGTGCTTCTTTGTGATGGCAATATTGATCTTACATAGAGGCAGTAAGCCTAAAAACTGGAACTATTCAAGAGCATACCTAAAATGTAGCAAGTACCCAAAAAGGAACAGGAAACATTGAAACCAATAATACTATTCCCTGATTTGTTGTAAGCTGTCACATGGGCAACACTATAGCAAACTGCCTGTGTATTGTTCATACTACAAAACATGTGAAAATCTCCTTGTATGATTGTAGATGACAACTTATCCCTCCCTTGCTTTATAGCTTCTCATGAGCTGTAGTGATGGCAATGTCTGTAGCCAATTGTAGCCTCTGTTGAGGAGCTTGGTGCTTATACCACTTTGTGCATGACTAGCACAACCACTCACTATGCCTCACACCCCTTTTAAATATTCCCAATATCTGGTGCCCTTTCCAAATACCATGGTTTCAAAAGCTTTGGTAGTACTCCCTCCGTCCCAAAATAAGTGCACTTCTACCATTTGAAATTTGTCCCAAAATAAGTGCACTTATAGGTATGATCCACCTAATTGTAGTAGTTTTTTTTTATTTCTCTATTTCGAAAGTGCAACTGTTAAATGCTGAAATAGCTTTTGATAGGGGTAAATATGTAATTTTCAAGTAACATTGATCTTCTCCAAGAATCCTAGAAGTGCACTTATTTTGGAACGGAAGGAGTATTCATTTGGTTACCCGCCTGATGGTGGTTATATGGCTTAACCGGACTGATGCTGCCGTTTAACCAGTGACCATACATTAACACTTAAATATTTATTAGGGCTGCCATTTTGGAAAACTGCCAGGCATGCTCATTAGTAGAGGCATCTCTACGATAAGACTGAATCATTAAGTTTCATAGAATATCTTGAACAATGCTTACAGTGCTGTAGCATGCAAAGAGTACTCTTGGACTCATCTTAGAAATTAATATGGGTGGTTGCATGTTTCTAAACAGCTGCAGGATAATAGTTGTAATATATATATTATATATGTATTATTACAGGGTTGATATTTCTCTCAAGTCAGTTTGCTTAGGTTTGGTCTCCACATTTAAATCAACTGCCTATGGCTCTGTGTTACATAAGAATTTTATACATCTCTTAATATGGTTGACAGTAGATGCTAACCTGTGATATTCTTCTCATCACTGGACTTTGTTTACACAATTATTTTTTTGATTCTGATAGTTCTTTATTATGAACCAGGTAGCTGACTCACTTGAGAAGGGAACAGAACATGAGGATGAATACATGATCAGTGAAAAGGAGCTTCTTGTTAACCGGTTTGTGAACTTTTGTGTGCTTCATAATGCACTTCTTTCTCTACAAGTCTAAAATGTGATATTCTTTCTGTTTGGACAGTTTCATTTCTGTGCCAAAAGACATGGGAACATTCAACTGCGGAGCTTTTGTTGCGGGAATTGTAAAGGTAGAAATTCCAGTACTAGTGACTGCTGACTTTATCATTTTGTTGGAGCAATATATCAACATTACTTTCTAACTTTTTGTAGGGTGTATTAGATAATGCTGGCTTTCCTGCCGTAGTTACTGCACATTTCGTGCCAATTGAAGGCCAGCAAAGGCCAAGGACGACAATCCTGATAAAGTTTGCTGCAGAGGTAGAAGATTTATGTTCTTTTACAGCCTGGCTTAGAAAAATGAATAGAAAAATATAGTATTGCAAATTTAGGAATTTAAATTATCTCTGTTGTTCTTATTGATGACAACAATTATACAAAAAATACCATGCATTATCATGAACTACGATGTTAGTCAACCACTTGTCATGTCACTAACTTGAATTCAGGCCACAATCTAGTATAGTATAGTTAACAAAAAAAAATACATAGAAATTTTTCATCCAATTAGACAATTTAGAAGTCTAACATAATTTTCTTTCTGTCAGGCATGTAGGCTGCGATATTAAACTTTGACTTAGTTAAGTCAAAATTATCATCTGTCTACAATAAGCTAATTTGTGTTACCTCCCTTGCTAAAGACATTTGATTTGAACAGTAAATATTAAAGAAGCATTCCATGCATATTTATTTGTCAATGGTCCCAAATCACATGCATTTTGTAATTGCATCTGTTTGTTTGACTATACTATTGAATAAGCTAATTTAAATGTATTCTTTTCAGGTTTTACACAGAGAATCAAGACTGGGCTGAGTTTTATGTATGTACACAAAACCTTTGACTAGCCTATTTGTAAGGTGAATCGTTACCGGATAGTTTGGTGATTTCTTGTATTTGATTTATGTAAAAGCAGTGTGGCTGAGAATAGAAGTGATGTAGGTGAGATTACATGAGCTTCATCAGTCTTGTTGGAATTCGACCAAAACTGCTGTATTGATACTTTTCCTTACATTCACCTTGTATTAAAGGAATCGTTTATCTCTGAGTTATATTTTTTCATCTTTTGTAGCCTTGTAGTTTTTTGTTTTCTTTTTAATTTTTTGATGAAGTTGTTACATTGTTACGACTTGTACGGTTTTGCCCTGCCTTTTTGACTGCCGAACCTTGCTTACATGTCATTTAGTTGCAATGCACCAAAAGAATGTGGAGGTAATGGTATACGGGTGGATCGAACTTTACTTCTTCCCCCGTCTTATTAAATTCTTGAAAGAACCATCCTGTTTCAAATAATTTATTTCTCTTTCCATCCTAAATCAGTATTAATATGTATATATCTCCAAATAAGTACATACTAGGAGAATATCTTTTTGTGAGTATTACAATTCGCGCTGATTTTGACAATTTCACCGATCAAACAAAACGACGTCTGTACCGTTCAATCAAACTTGAGGTCAAACAATCATCGAGTGGTGTTCGGATATTAATAAAAAATAAATTATAGATTCCGTCAGTAATCCACGAGATTAATTTATTAAGCCTAATTAATTCATTATTAGCGATGTGTTACTGTAGCATCACGATGTCAAATCATGGGCTAATTAGATTTAAAAGATTCGTCTCGTAAATTATTCATAAACTACGTGATTAACTATTTTTTAGTCTATATTTAATATTTCATGCACGTGTCAAACATTCGATATGATAAAAAATAAACTTTAGAGAGAAATTAAACAAGCCTAAGTTTATACTGCGCAGAGGCCCAATACCGATTTCCACCTTCGGCTATTCCAGTTCTGCAGAGTACAGTACTACTGTATGCAACTACGTTACAATTTTTATACTGACTAAAATAAAATATTCCATTCGATCAAAAAATCAGAAGGGATGCACGAAATTGGGCAGAAACAGAAAAGAGAGCCCAAAACAAGTCAGGACTAGCCCAAGGTGGAAGGGCAGGAGCAAAAAGAGCAGTTTCGCTGAAATAGATCGAGAGTTGATCTGCCAGATCCAGAATTCAGTATGCTTCTGCAGAAAACTGAAGTCAAACTACCGATTTCGCATATTGTAGCAATAAGTCGAGAAAAGCTCACAAGCACGCACAATTACGAGAGAGAAACGCAGCACGAAGAATAGGCACATAAGATAGGCGGTTTCCATTGATTACAACAAGAGGTTGACAGGGTTTGACAGACATTGCAGAATGCAGATTGCTACACCATTCTTTCCACAACACCACAAACTACAGGCTACAGAGTAGCGACTGCGGCACCACCTATCGGCCGGCCGCCTAGGCGCGCTCGCCACGGATGCGGCGGGCGAGCTGGATGTCCTTGGGCATGATGGTGACGCGCTTGGCGTGGATGGCGCAGAGGTTGGTGTCCTCGAACAGACCCACGAGGTAGGCCTCCGCGGCCTCCTGCAGCGCGGCGACCGCCGAGGACTGGAACCTGAGGTCCGTCTTGAAGTCCTGCGCGATCTCGCGGACCAGGCGCTGGAACGGGAGCTTGCGGATGAGCAGCTCCGTGCTCTTCTGGTACTTGCGGATCTCGCGCAGCGCGACGGTGCCCGGGCGGAAGCGGTGCGGCTTCTTCACGCCGCCGGTAGCCGGGGCCGACTTCCGCGCCGCCTTCGTCGCCAGCTGCTTCCTCGGCGCCTTGCCGCCGGTGGACTTACGCGCCGTCTGCTTCGTGCGGGCCATCGCGGGGGACCGGGGAGAAGGGGTTTGCTCGGGTGTTTGAAATGGAGAGGGGGCTCTAGATTTGCTGTGGGGGATTGGAGCGAGACGAGGTGGTATAAATAGGAGCCTGGCGGAATTTGGCGCTCGGAGCGCGGAAAATTTTGGGCCGAGTGGGGAATGAGGTGGGACGGGCGCCGTCGGATCGCGTGGGAATGGAGGGCTCCGATTGATTTGGCAGGCCTCACGCGGATCGCGATCCGTGGGTGGTGAATGGTAGCGAATGGCAGACCACCATCTGGTAGCTCCGCATCGGACTGGTTTTGCTTTTTTTTTCAAAAACCGGACTGGTTTTGCTGGTTGTTCACGGCTGCATGCGGCCGCACAGCTGGAACCTTCAGTACACGTGCCTACAGTACGCCCAACCAGGCTACCACTGGGCATAAAATGGAATCACAAATTCACAGAAATTTCATGACACTCCAGCTTCATTTCCGTTTGGCTAAGGCCCGTTTAGATGCGAAAATTTTTGGCTTTTAGCTACTGTAGCACTTTCGTTTGTATTTGGCAAAAAAATGTTTAATTATGGACTATTTAGGTTTAAAAGATTCGTCTCGCTGATTACGGGTAAACTATGCAATTAGTTATTCTTTTTACCTACATTTAATGCTCCATGCATATGCCGTAAGATTTGATGTGACGGAGAATCTTGAAAAATTTTAGATTTTGGATGGGATCTAGATAGGGCCTAAACTCCTTTGAGTCAGTTTATGGTTTGTTTCGGCTCCTGGTTCATTTTGATAGGATCGAGCACTCATGTGAGGTCTTGTTTAGTTTCACCTTAAATTTTTAAAAAGTATTATAGTATTTGTCACATCGAATATTTGCGGTCTGTGCATGGAACATTAAATATAGATGGAAAAAAAATTAATTGCACAGTTTGGTGAAAAATTGCGAGACGAACGTTTTAAATCTAATTAGTCCATGATTGAACACTAATTACCAAATAAAAACGAAAATGCTACAATAGCCCCAAATTCCAACTTCCTACAACTAACCAAGGCCTCAACAGTGCTATTACAGCACGACGTGCAGATGGAGCTAGATCCACAGGAGGTCCCGTCAAAGACGCTTTTATTATACTTACTGCTCCATTTCAGACTGAGTTCTTCTGACTTTCTTAGATGTATAGTTTTTATTATACATCCAGATAAAATATATATCTAGATGAATATAAAAAATTATGTATCTAAAAATGTCATAATGACTTATAATAATTTAGAACGAAATGAGTTCTTAGGGCGTGATTGGTTGCTTTGATGAAGGGGAGCCGGGATGGAGAGCCGGTCCAGGATGGTGAGATGCATGCTCAAACTGTGCACTCGGTCGTGTTTTATTGTCTTTGTTGTTGGTCCAGTATGATATGCCATCTTGTTTAGTTGCATGCATGGATGTGAGTTTTAAGTATATGACATATGGGTCATGGGCCATGCGTCGCACCACACCATCCCGGCTCGCATGGGAAGCCTGATTTCTACGTACACTACGAGCCTGCACCAGGGATCTCAAATGCACGGTCTGGTGCATCGATTTCGTTCGGCACAGGGAACCAAACACAGAGATAGTGCATGACATGGTGCTAGATGACGCTTTGGACGGCTCCATCAAAGCTACCAATCACGCCCTTAATGGCGGAGCTCGGTAATAGAAGTAAGAGTGGTCATTCTTTATAATTAAGTATTAATCGTTTTAAACAGTAAAACTTACCGTTTAGCAAGTGAAAATTGTATTTGACATAGCCGTGGCCCAGCTCCACCCCTAGAGTATTACAACTTATTAGTAATTTTAGTTTGGTCGGGGCAAACCCTTTACGTATTCGGAAAAAAAATATACATAGAATAGTACTTTTACTTATAGATTTGAAGGATGGAGTTTGTTACGAAAACAAAAAGGTAGGGAATATTGCTGGAAATTGGTACTCCTTGCTTGTCCACACGTTAATAAGAGCAACCAAAGTAAAGTCCATGGGTAAAGTGCGGCGTTCACGTTCAGACCTTTCCGCGTGCATCTATTTTTTTCAGATATTATTAAAAAAATATCCAGCTCACATAACTTTGCCAACCAAATAGGTACGACCTTACAGTATTTGATCCACTCCCTCTATAAGGCCATGTTTAGTTTCAAAAAAAAAAATTTAAAAATACTAGCCATCATATCGAATCTTGCGATCCGTGCATGGAGCATTAAATGCAGACGAAAAAAACTAATTGCACAGTTTGGTTGGAAATCGTGAGACGAATGTTTTGAGCCTAATTAGTCCATGATTGAACACTAATTGCCAAATAAAAACGAAAGTGCTACAGTAGCCAAATTCTAAAATTTCGTAACTAAAGGAGGCCTAAAAAAATGTTAGTCTCAGTCAAATGATTTAAATAGTTTCCGGACATAAAAAAAGGCTGGCAGGAAAGGGAAAAAACGCTGAACCAGAAAAAAAAAAACTGCTAGAAAAACAAAACAGGTTTTGCCATGAATTTTCTCTCACGGACTTTTGGAAACTCTCAAGGGTTAGTTAGCCACTCTTTGAGCATAGAGACACGTGTAAGACAATGACTTTAAATCCCCTTTAGGGCCTGTTTGAAACGCAGGAATAAAAAACACGGGAATAGTAAAAAGCACAGGAATAGGATGAGTGTGTAACAGTAAAACAGAGAAAAATAAAAACACGGGAAATAATTAGAAGGGGTGTTTGGAACGCAGGAATCCATAACACAGAAAAAACGCAGGAAGTAACATTATTTTTTTTTGTTTCTCTTCCTGCGTTTCTCTTGTTGTGCGAGTGTCAACTATTCCCTTAGGTTGGATTGGATTCTTTTTTCCTGTGTTTTGCCACTGAGACCAATCCTTTCCTCTGGAACGTGGAAGTTGCTTTCCTCCATTCCAAACGCTACATGACATCAGCAAAATAGAGGAAGGGGATTCCTTTGAAATTCCTATAAAGATCCTCCATTCCAAACAGGCCCTTATAGTGCAACATTTTCCTATACTTAAATGCGAAAGGTAACAAATTTAAATCCTCAGTGATGTGTCCCAAGCTCCATATGTTCACTCTAGGTTCATTCTTGGTTACTGTGTCCTAAATTTATTCTAGGTTCATTCCTGGTTAATGTGTCCCAAGCTCCATATGCCGCAATTCTAGGTTCATTCTTTGTTAATGTGTGAAAAGTTTGACCAAATATGTATGTAAAAATATTAATGTTTATGACACTAATTAATTAAGTATAGTATGAAAATATATCTCATAAAAATCTAATGATACTTATGTGACTAGCTTGTTCGGCTGTACTACTTTCAGCTTCTTTTAGCTTGTTTTAGCTTGTTTCAGCTTATTCTCTCTCACAGAACACTATTAAATCAGCCGAAATCATCCAAAAGTGGATCAGCCGAACACCCCCGGATGGTTCTTGTTGTTGTCCCTTACGAGGAGCAACATTAAGATCTATGGTATGCACAAGTTCCCCTTCATGGAGATAGTATATGTGCACATGGAGATCTATGGCCATGATTAAAGATTAAATGGTCATTTGGAGCATGTGGAGACCTTGCATTTGGCGTATTAGGAGCATTCGAAGCCTTTTTTAGCATGGCCCATGTATCAGCAGTGTATGCGCACAACATGGCTAGCATCACATTTAGTTCATGATGTATGTACATTTCCAATGAGAGCTTCACCAATGTTGGGTAAACGCAAGCTACCGACAAAAGTTGCAGGGCTCACAACGTTGCATGCAAGTTGTGCTATTCCTACGCTTGGCCTAGAAAGATGTGTTGCTTTTTATTCATTTCAGATGCCTAGCGCAAAATTAACATGGAAACAAACATAATCTTGAATGACAGAGTGACTTCCTTGCTACAACGCATTATTCGATAGCTTGTGGCTTTTGTCAGGTGAAGTTGTAGCACCCTCTGCAGGCCTCTCTGATAGCTTGCAAGGCTACTGATTTCTTATATGGATACTCACTACTGGGTTGGATGATGGGGCAATATGTTGCAGTGAAGCAATGTGAGAGCCTTGATTGGTGATTTTTTTTGTTTTGCTTGAGCAAGAGAGCCAAATTAGCTTGCCTACCTCATCAAGGATTTGCTTATTGTGACTGGCTAGCTTGCCTAGGAAAGCAAATTTAGGGTCTGTTTGGCTTCCTCCTCCTCACCTAACCTTGCTCAATTAGAATAGGATAAGGGATAACAATTTGGTTGGTATACATGCTTACATGGAGTTTATGCTGGCAAGAAAAATCCTTCTTATCATAGGAGAGCAAATCTAGCTCACCCATGCTGGCAAGGTTAGCCTTGCTCTTGTTGGCAAGGCTTGGCAAAGCTTGCTTGGGAACAAAACTGACCTAAGCTACCCAACATACTCCTTCCATCCCTTAAAATAATGTAATTCTTCTTTTGTGATGAGTAAATTAACCTCAATTTTAACCAAATTTATAAAGAATAATAATATTTATGTTGTGTAATAAGTACTATTAGAATAACAATGAAATTATTAGAAATCACCTTCTCTGTGCACACAAGAACTAGAACAAGAATAGAGATGTAGAGAGGAAGGGAGAGCTTTGTTTCTGTATTTCACTTCTCTTCTTCTGGTACTTTACAATGGTGAATGTGACCTCCTATTTATAGCAAGGAGGCTAGGTAAAATTTGTGTCCCTTATCTTCCACATGTATTTGGAAATTTTGTCCCCTCTCTCCACATGGATTTGGCCATCATCTTTGATTGGGATTTACAACACCCCCTTGGCCAAATCTATGCTATGTGTATGCCTCATTAAAAACTCCCCCCCAAAAACCTAGTGGGAAAAAAGGGTAGGAGAAAAGAGTACATCACATGTATTACTTATGTTGCACCTGTTGCCTCATTAAAACCCTTGCATGAAAAAAACCAGTGGGAAAAACTCATCAAGGGAAAAAGAGTACAACAGTTGATGTTCAAGTCAGGTCTTCAAGACTGATTCATGATCTTCAGGATCATGATCATGAGCTATGACTTCAGGGTTGGTCTCCTCCTGAACCCTGCAATTCTCTGAGCCATCTCATGCCAATTCCACTGACATATCTGTGGAAGCTAGAGGCTGGCAGAGATTTTGTAAATAGGTTTGCTAGATTTTCACATGATCTAGCTAGCAGGATATTTATTTCTCCGCTCTTTTGGAGCTCATGGGGGTTCAAGAATTTTGGAGCAATATGCTTCATGAGATTGCTCTTAACATAGCCCATATGCATCTGTGCAACACAAGCCACATTATCTTCGTAGATAATGGTGGGGGTATAAATGATGTTCATACCACATGACTTCTGGATGTGGTTAATCATCCATCATAGCCAAACACATTCTCGTGCGGCTTCATACAGAGTAATTATCTCTGAGTGGTTGGTCGATGTGGCAACTAGGGTCTGTTTCACAGACCACCAAGAGATGGCTGCACCACCATAGAAAAAAATAAAACCGGTCTACGATACGGTATTATGGGGATCAGACATATAGCCAGCATTAGCATAATCCACCATACTTAGGTCTCCCTTCTTAGGAAACCATAACCCAAGGTCCTAAGTGCCCTTTAAATATCTTAAGATGATTTTCACGCCAACCCAATGCCTTTTGGTGGGGCAGCACTATACCTAGCCAACAAGTTCACTACAAATGCAATATCTAGCTGTGTGCAATTTGTAAGGTACATTAGTGCTCCAATGGCGCTGAGGTATGGAACTTCAGGTCCCAGAGTTTCCTCATCCTCTCTCTTGGGTCAAAATGGATCCTTATCCACTTCCAGTGATCGAACGACCATGGGGGTTTTCAGAGGGTGGCACTCACTCATATTGAACTTTTCAAATACCTCATACACACAATTGGACACCATAAGAACCTACCCACAAATGAGGTAATTCAATGACACAAGCAATTTACTAGAGCTACCTTACAGCTCTTCATCGGGGTAGGTGCAAGACCCCTCACAATCATCGGAGCCGGCCATGAACAATCATGAACACATGTCGAAGCTCCTCCGCTACTCCAAGCCATCTAGGTGGCGGCAACCACCAATAGAAACAAGAAATCCACAGCCACAACGATCCCCAAGTGCCACTAGATGCAATCACTCAAGCAAATGCACTTGAAATCACTCCCAATCTTACTATGATAATGAATCAATGATGGATATGCGTATGAGATGTTTCCCTAGGCTCACAAGGATGTCAAGTATGTCAAAGTGCCAAGAGAGTGAGCCCCAAGCCGTCCACACCCCTTAAATAGCTGACCTCATGAAATAGAGCCATTGGCTCTGCGCAGACATGACTGGACGCACTGACCGGACACTACCCCTGCGTCCGGTCGCCCAAGTTCGATCAACCAATGGATGCCACACGTCCCTCCTCTAAACCACAGCCGCTCATCTCCAACGGTTAAAAATGATTCATTTGTGCAGTTAAAGAATAACCGGATGCGTCGCTCACGTGACCTGACGCACGAACACGCAGCGTCTAATCATTTCCAGTAAGGGTCTAGAGCGCAAATTTGATGACTGGACGCGCCCGGTCGAAGGTGACCTGACACGCCGCAATGTCCAGTCCTCACAACCTCATTCATCGAGCTGACGTCAACGTTGACCTGATGCACCCCCTAAGTGTTCGATCACGTCGCGTCGCCTATGTCCGATCATGCGCCAAGTGTTGCGCCTCCACTGTTGTGCATGATCGGACGCAACCCCGTGTCAGGTCCAGCGTCCGATCGTATCACCTGCGCTCTCAGCCAATGTAGTGCATCCTCACTATAATTGACCAGACTCAGCTAGGCAGCGTCTAGTCAGGATAGAGCCAGCGTTCGGTCACTACAGTCTCCTCCTTTTTCTTTTTCTAAGTCTGCAACCACTTCACCCTTACTTCCAACTTGCTAACCATAAAGTGTAGAACTTGTGTACACGTGTGTTATCATTTTCAAAGTATTTTATAAGGGTCAAAGTTAGCACGCTAGGTTCCTAATTGCATATGCAAGAATCATGTCACCTTGTGGCACTCGATAACCACTTAGCCAAAGATTTTCCCTCTTTATAGTGTGGCTATCGATCCTAAATCACTCACACCCTCTATAGTGTCTTGAGTGCAAACCAAAAAATGGCTCCTATCATTATACATTTGCCTTGAGCCCATTTTTATTTTTCTCTTTCTTCTTTTCTAAATGTGAAGCACTTGATCATCTCTTTTGTGGCCACCACCTTCACCATGACCATCATCTAGCTTCAGCACTTGGGTTGGACTACCTTATCTAATTCATACACTTAGATCAAAGGTTAGTCCTAGGTTTCATCAATTATCCAAAACCAAACTAGGGCTTTCAATCTCTCCCTTTTTGGTAATTGATGACAACCTATTTACAAAGATATTCAATGAAATCTTTTAGGATTCATGTTGCTTGCCCAAGCATATTACCATATGTAAAGGTTATGGACAAGTTTCATCAACCTAAATTAGTAGTATTAGCTCCCCCTACATATGTGCTAAGAGTTTAGATATAAAAACTTACACATATGCATAGAATTGAAGTTTGGGAGAGTAATAGCTACCAAATGATGCTAAGGTGTAAAGAATGGACCTTTCAAGCATGATACCAATCGGAGTTGTCATTTGAACACCATCCTTAGCACCATGATTTGCTAGATACCACTTGAAAAGCAAAGACAAACTAGATATCTCATGAGATCAACATTAGAAGCAAGGCTCTAGTACCACTTGTAAAGATCAAGGAATATCTAGCTATCCTATGCATGCTAGTTTTCATTTTATCAATCATTTTCTAGAGTCTAGCGTACACCACACAAGCATGGATAGGGAATTTAAAAACTTGTGCCATAAAATCAAACATATGTAATGCACATACAAATGCAACATACAAGTTTATGAGTTTAATTGATCCCCTTACAATGCCATTTCATTTGTTTGCTCCCCCTATCTCTATCTTTGTGAATTTCTCTCTCTCTTTGTCAACAATTAGCACAAAAAGTGACCTCAAATTTTAGATAGGTTGGGGTGAAACCATGTGAAGTGAGGATCATTTTCCTAATTTGGTTCAATCTAGATTACTTGCAAAAGATATTTAACTCGGTTTGATCCAAGGACAAGCTTCTTTACACCTCCAAATAAAGGTTATCTTGTATGTTGAGTTAAATACTTATAGCTCATTTTCTAGATCAAATACTAGGTTCACAAGCCCATAAACATGTCATATCTACCACTAGATCATTTCAAGCATACAAGCAATAGTGGTACCATACAATCATCAAATTCATTTGATTTTCTTGAATGGGCCTAAGACATGATAGGAATGACTAGATGCACTAAAGCAAGCCCTTAGCAATGGAGGAATGACATGTCAATCAACTTTATCTTGCCTTGCTCGAAGGAGAGGCATGTCATATATAGGGGTGCATCAACACATATTTGAGAACTCAAGTATGTTCATTTCATTCCTTAGCTTGCAAAACCTCTTCTCTTCAAGTGGCTTAGTGAATATATCGGCAAATTGATCATTGGTGTCCACACTCTTAATGCAAATATCCTATTTTTGTTGGTGATCTCTTATGAAATGATGGCGAACATCTATATGCTTTGTTCTTGAATGTTGAACCAGGTTGTTGGTGAGCTTCACGGTACTTTTATTATCACAAAACTATGGCACTTGTTTGAACTTGATTCCAAAGTCACTCAAAGTAGCCTTCATCCAAAGTAATTGAGCACAACAACTACTGGCCAAAATGTACTCCGCTTTGGCGGTTGAAAGTGCCACACTATTTTGCTTTTTTGATGACCAAGACACAAGTGATCTTCCCAACAATTGACATGCGCTCAATGTACTCTTTCTCTTAACTTTGCATCCTGCATAATCGGAGTCCAAATATCCAATCACTCAAATCTAGCTCATTTGGGATACCATAATCCAATACTTTATATATGCTTTAAGTACCTCAATATTCTCTTGGTTACCTTCAAGTGACTCTCTTGGTGAGGCTTGAAATCTAGCACACATGCATACACTAAACATCACATCCGGCTTTGATGCGGTCACATAGAGTATGCTTCCAATCATAGACCAATACATCTTTTGATCCACCATGTTGCCACTAGCATCATTATTCAAGCTTCCATTTATCTCCATTGGTGTACTAATAGCTTTGCTCTCATGCATGCCAAACTTCTTGAGCATGTCTTTGATGTACTTGCCTTGACTCACAAATGTGCCATTCTTTATTTTCTTGATTTGAAGACCAAGAAAGTAACTAAGCTCTCCAATCATAGACATCTCAAACTCACTTGCCATTATCTTTCCAAACTCCTCACGAAAATCTTGATTGGTTGATCCAAATATAATATCATCAACATAGATTTGCAACACAAATAAGTCGTTGCTAATCTTCTTCGTGAAGAGAGTGGTGTCAACCTTGCCCATAATGAATCCCTTAGAGAGTAGAGAATTCCTCAATCTCTCATACCATGCTCTCGGTGCTTGTTTCAATCCATACAAAGCCTTTCTCAACTTGTAGACATGGTTGGGTTTTTTCTTATCTTCAAAATTGGGAGGTTGCTCAACATAGACTAGCTCATTGATGTACCCATTGAGAATGTACTCTTCACATCCATTTGGTATAACTTAATGTTGTGGGCACATACATAGGCTAATAAGATCCTAATTGCTTCCAATCTTGCAACCGGGGCATATGTTTCTCCAAAGTCAAGACCTTCAACTTGAGTGTAACCTTGAGCCACTAATTTTGCTTTGTTTCTTATAACTATCCCATCTTGATCTTACTTGTTCCAAAAGACCCATTTGGTTCCAATCATATTATGATCCTTAGGTCTCTCAACTAACTCACATACTTGATTTCTTGTGAAGTTGTTTAACTCTTTATGCATAGAATTCACCCAATCAACATCCAACAAAGCTTAATCTATCTTCTTCGGTTTAATGGATGACACAAATGAGAAGTGTTCATAAAATGATGCCAATCTTGATCTTATTTGTACACCTCTTAAGATATCACCAATGATAGAATCCAATTGATGATCTCTTGCAACATTGGTTGGTTGAAGCACTCGCACTTGATTGCTTGCATTTGATTGATCACTTGGTTGAGATGATGAACTAGCCACTTATTGTTGATCTTGCACTTTGTCATCACTTGTTCTAGCTTGATTATGATCATGAGAACCACTAGCTTGCACATTTGAGTTAGAGAGCACTTGATTCTTGTCATCTTCAATATCAATCACCTCTCTATGCCTTATATCACCAATGTCCATGTTTTTCATTGCATTGACCAATTGAGTGACTCTCACATTATTTAGATTCTCATCTTCCTCTTGGGAACCATTGGTTTCATCAAATTCCACATTATGAACCTCCTCAAGAGTACCACTAGCCAAATTTCTAACTCTATAAGCCTTGCTAGTAGTGGAGTAACCAAGTAAGAAACCTTCATCACATTTCTTCTCAAATTTGCTCAATCTAGTGCCTTTCTTCAATATGTAGCATTTGCAACCAAAAACTCAAAAGTATGCAATGTTGGGCTTTCTTCCATTCAAGAGCTCATCAGGTGTCTTCTCCACCATGGGATAACAATAGAGTCGGTTGCTATAGTAGTAAGTCATGTTGATTGCTTCAGCCTAAAATGAATGACTCACATTGTACTCACTCAATATTGATTTTGTCATGTCAATCAAAGTTCTATTCTTCCTCTCAACTAAGCCATTTGATTGAGAAGTGTACTTGGGCGAGAATTGATGCCTAATCCCAAACTCATCACACAAATCATCAACTCATATTTTTTAATTCACTTTCATTGTCACTTTTCACTTTCTTGATGGTTGTTTCAAACTCATTGTGAATTCTCTTGATGAATGTCTTGAAGGCTGCAAACACATCACTCTTATCAACAAGAAAGAACATCCAAGTGTATCTAGTGAAATCATCCACAATCATACATCCATATTTATTTCCACTAATGCTAGTGTATGTGGTTGGTCCAAACAAGTCCATGTGTAATAACTCAAATGCCTTAGATGTACTCATTATGCTCTTCTTAGGATATGTGTTACCAACTTGCTTCCCGACTTGACATGCACTACAACACTTATCCTTCTCAAATGTGACATTTTTCAAGCCTCTAAGTAGATCATGCTTAATCAACTTATTCAATTGTTTTATTCCAATATGACCAAGCCTTCTATGCCATAACCAACCCATGCTAGATTTAGTAAGCAAACATGTTGACAATTAAGCTTCTCTAGCATTAAAATCAACCAAGTATAGATTCTTATATCTAAATCCTTTGAATATCAAGTTAGAGCCATCTACACTTATGATCTCTACATCATCCACACTAAATATGCACTTGAAACTAAGATCACACAATTGAGCTACCGACAATAGGTTGAAGTTCAAGCTCTCTACTAGTAGCACATTGGAAATGCTCAAGTCATCGGTTATTGCAATCTTACCAAAACCTTTGACCTTGCCTTTGCCATTGTCATTAAATATGATACTATCAATTCCATTGCTCTCATTTGCATTGATTGAATTAAATATTCTTAAATCACCGATCATGTGTTGTGTGCACCCACTATCAAGCACCCAATGTCTTCCTTTGGCTTTATAATTAACCTACAAAAGAAGATCAATTCTTTTTAGGTACCCAAACTTGCTTGGGTCCTTGAATGTTAGTTACTAAGGTCTTTGTTACCCAAATGACTTTTTTCTTTGAGCTCACAATTGGTGTACCAATGAACTTAGCCTTCACACAATTGGCACCCTTAACAAGCATGTAACAAGAATCAAATCTAATTAAGGATATATTAGGTTGCTTATTCTTGCTAGTCTTGCAATATTGCTCTATATTTCTAACTTGCTTGCTTTTATTACAAAACCGACCATTACCCTTCACAAAGCTAGCTTTGGGAGTGACAAAGGTTGCCTTATCTTTCTTGGGGGTATAGCCTAATCCCTCTTTATTGAGAGAAAACCTTTGGCTATCTAAGCACTTTAGCAAGCAGGCATCTCCACCATAGGCATTGCCTAAGGCACAAGTGAGCTCATTTACCTCCTTCTTGAGGGTCTCATTTTCCACCATTAGTGAGGCATCATAAGTGAAACCATCACTCAAAGGTGAAGTAGAAGTAGTAGTGCTACAAGAGGGGTTAGTGGGAGCAACAACAATAGACTTATAAAAAGATTCATCAAGAATATCACATGTTAGACCCACATCACATGACACAATCACTTGCTCCTTCTTGACTTGCTCGAGGAGAGAGGAGTGAGCCTTTTTAAGCTTACAATGAGCTTTGCCAAGCATCTCATGGTCTTCCCTTAGACTCTCATGAGAAGCATTGAGCTCATCAAAGGATTGCTCAAGAGATTTGATCTTCTTGTGTAATTCTTTGCACTCCTTTCTCTTTATCTCAAAGCAAGTGTGTACTTGCTCATACATGTCCAAGAGCTCCTCCTTGGTATACTCATCATCATCATCACTCATATAATCATCGCTTTCACAATCATCATCACGCACATCATATTTTACCTTGGTAGGCTTTGCCATGAGGCATGTCGATGGAGTGTCGAAGATGGAATGCTTGTTATTGATGGCGATGCTTGCTAGTGCCTTCTTGATGGATTTCTTGTCATTATCACAAGAGCCATCATCATCATCGGAGGTGCCATCACTATCCCAAGTGACTACATAGCCATTTCCCTTCTTCTTTGTGAGTCATTTTCTTCTCCTTTTCTTTATTCTCCTTATGCTTCTTCTTCTCATCCTTGTCATTGTCACTATTGTAGGGACACTCCACCATAATGTGATCTGGGCTCTTATACTTGTAGCATCTTCTCACATACTCCTTGTTGTGATCTCTTCTCCTTCTTGCACCATAGCCCTTCTTCTTCATGAACTTGCCCATCTTACGCACAAGGAGAGCCATAACTTCATCCTCAATGTCACTAGCATCTTCATCATCACTTGATTCTTTTTAGACTTGCCCTTGTTCTTGGATGATGAGCTAGCCTTGAATGCTACACTCTTCTTCTTCTTGTCTTCATCTTCCTTCTTCTCATCCTTGTCAACCCCCCTCTTCCACATGGTATGTCTCTTGTGTCATGACATCCCCTAGTACTTAGTTAGGGGTAAGCTCCTTCAATCCTCCTCTTATGATGAGCAATCTTAACATCTCAAATCTTGGAGGTAGTCACATCAAGAACCGATGTGAGACATCATCATCATTGATCTTCTCACCCAAAGCCTTTAAATAATTGACAAACACTTGCAATCGATGGAACATCTCCAGAATGCTCTTATCATCCTTCATCTTGAAGCTTGTTAACTTGTCCTTGAGAATGTACAACTTAGCACTTTTCACCACCGGTGTGCCCTCATAGGTCTCCTCCAATCTATTCCACACCTCATAGCTTTCTCACAATCCTTGATTTGCTCAAACACCTTGGAATCAATGGCATTGTAGATGGTGTTGAGAGCCATTGTGTTGCATTGCTTGTTGGCCTTGTCTTGGATGGTGAGATTGGTGGGATCAATAATCACATAGTCACTCTCGGTCACATCTCACACTTGATCATTGATTAAACCAAGATACATCTTCATCTTTCTCTTCCAATAATCATAGCATGTGTCATCAAAGAACGATGGTTTGCCCCCCATATGGTTGAACACAACTTGAGCCATAATTTAACACCGAGGTTGTTAAACCTTCAATCAAATTGTTGCCATGACTCTGATGCCACTTGAAAGGTCCTAATATGGCTAGAGAGGGGTGAATAGCCAATTTAAAACTCTACAAATTCACTAGAGTAATTTGATTAGTGAAACAAATGGCGAAATGTAAACTTGTTCTAGCTCTATAAGGGTTGCAAGCCACCTACCAAACAATTCTAGTTATTACGATCACTAGGCACACAAGAGGCTAAGTCACTACTCACTAAGAGCTCTCAACAAGGCTACACTAAAGAGCCCCACTAGATGAAACTAAGCTACATTGCAAGCTCTCAATTCTAGCTACACTAAAGAGCTTGCTACAACTAGTTTGCGGGAAAGTAATGGAGTGAGTAGGGTTATTATACTGCCACATCAAGGAATGAACCAATCATAATGTGGAGATAACAAATCATCGGGAGAAATCCAATCACATAAGAGACACAAGATTTTTCTCCTAAGGTTCACATGCTTATCAGCACACTAGTCCCTGTTGTATCGACCAACACTTGGTTGTTTAGTGGCTAAGAGATATTGCACAAACCTCGTACACATAATTGGACACAGCAAGAACCTACCCACAAGTGAGGTAACTCAATGACATAAGCAATTTAGTAGAGCTACCTTGTGGCTCTTCGCTGGGGAAGGTGCAAGACCCCTCACAATCACCAGAGCCAGCCACGAACAATCATGAACACATGTCGAAGCTCCTCTAATGCTCTAAGCCATCTAGGTGGTGGCAACCACCAATAGAAATAAGAAATCTATAGCCACAACAATCCCCAAGTGTCACTAGATGCAATCACTCAAGCAAATGTACTTGAAATCACTCCCAAACTCACTATGATGATGAATCAATGATGGATATGAGTGCGAGATGTTTCCCTAGGCTCACAAGGATGTCAAGTATGTCAAAGTACCAAGAGAGTGAGCCCCAAGCTGGCCACACCCCTTAAATAGCTGACCTCACGAAATAGAGCCGTTGGCTCTACGCAGACATGACTAGACGCATTGACCGAATGCTACCCCTACATCCGATCGCCCGAGTTTGTTCAACCAATGGATGCCACACGTTCCTCCTTTGAACCACAGCCGCTCATCTCCGACGATTGAAAATGATTCATTTGCGTAGTTAAAGAATGACTGGATGCGCCGCTCACGTGACCTGATGTATGAACATGTAGCGTCCGATCATTTCTAGTAAGGGTCTAGAGCACAAATTTGATGACCAGACGCACCCGGTTGAAGGTGACCTAATGCGCCACAATGTCTTGTCCTCACAACCTCATTCACCAAGCTAACATCAACGTATGTCTTCATTGAGCTGATGTGCCCCCTGCGTGTCTGATCGCGCCGCGTCGCCTATGTCCGATCACGTGCCAAGCACTGCACCTCCACTATTGTGCATGACCGAACGTGACCCCACGTCAGGTCTGGCTTTCGATCATGTCCCCTACGCTCTCGTCCAACACAGCGCCTCCTCGCTATAATTGACCATACTCAGCTAGGCAGCATCCGGTCAGGGCAGAGCCAGCATCCGGTCACTGTAGTCTCCTCCTTTTTCTTTTTCTAAGTCCCGCACAATGCAAAGCAGCAAAATTAATAATATTCAACATACCATTGGTTTAGTTAGCAAGCCAAAATTGGACTATATAAGGACTCAAAACAACTCCCTACCTGAACAAAGACATGCCAAAATTGGACTATGAGGATGCCTACTTTGTTCCTCTTGTTGGTGGCCTCCTCCTCCATCTTGACTAGGATGTGGTGGAGCAAGGCCAGCGATGGAAGCGGTAGCGCAGTCACCTAAATCAGAGTAGGAGTACCTATGGGGATGTGCTCGTGAGCTCCTTAATGATCAAATGAAAGCTTGATTCATACTCAGATGAGATAAGAGGGGAATAAGAATAAAAAGCTAAGAAACATGGATAAGGGAAGTGCGAGAAAGCATTAACCTTGCCTTTGGATCTTGCGATAATGAGCTTGAGCGGCCACGGCGGTGATGAGTACTAGCCTAGTCACTAGTGGATCTGTGTGAGCATGCTAGTGAGGCATACCAGCGCAGATCACTAGCTTGTCGGCAGTGAGTGGCGGCTTGCACGCCAATAGCAGCACTTGATGAGGAGACGAACATGGGTGGTGGCTGGGTGGGTAGCGGTCTTTGTAAGCTAACTACAAACATGCCAAAAATTCTAAAAACACGCGGGAGTCTAGCGTTGGCTTGCAAATTTTGATGATATCGACGGTGAAGGCTACCGGCGGTGATACAATTTTTTCAATGACGCTTATATCAGATGATGATAGAATTGTACAATGCTGATACTAATTCAATAGGGCCTTAGTAGCGTACTGAACAGACAACATACTTTTTACAAAAAGAATGGATGCTAACATGACAAAGTTCGTCAGCTGATGTTGCATAATAAAGGTACTGATCTCTACAATAACAATGGACACGATTATAAAGCCATACCATACGATGGTTTTCACATACAAAGCAACACCCCACTAGCATCACAGTGAGGTAATAGTGTTCAAAATCAACAAAAGACATTCTTTTTTGATTAACTCTGTTACACTTTTCATTCACCTGGCATACAATAACAAGGATCTATCAGCACCTACAGTATGATGACAAAAACCTTGGCTCTGTTCTTCAGCACTAGTTCAATAGTACTTTTCAGCAAACAAATAGTGTTTTTCTCTCGCAACAAATCAGCATAAACATCGGCAGAAGCCAAATTTTAGCAATGATCGTAGGTTTATTCCCGCACTGAGCGATGGACATCTCATAAAGCGTAGAAGCCGAATGAAGGTGTAACTAACCTTCACCGCACCTCTAAATCTTCGCCATGAGTAGGGACGATGCCTGGAAGAAGCATGGGGAAGAACCACCTCGTGGAACTCCCTCTAACATCCGAGAGGATGAGGAACCCCGTGGGGAGCCTTGCCCATGATGTCTTCATGTGGTAGAATTGCCCAAAATAACACGCTTTCGGAGGCGCTTGTCTTCCACTAGACACTAAGCACCCTAAAAGTTAGCTACATCGAACAACTCCATCAAGCACACCCCACAGGAGAACTTGAATCAATCCACATTTTACCTCTAGAATTCAATAATGAGTACGAGCTTACAATACTTAGTCCATTTTATACAACAAGAGTTCTTAGAAATTATTTATTACAATACCAGGGTTCAGTGTGTGATAATTAAACAGTGGAATGAAAATAAACATCTAGCGGAAACAATACAAGGATTCATCTGTGCCCACCAGGAGAATCCTCCGAAGAGCTACTCCTAGAGCTGCACCTACAAAACATGGTAAAATAAAAACCTTAGTGCACAATGTACTCGTAAGACTTACCCGACTAATGGGAATAGTTTCCCAACTCCAACGGGTATGATAGGCAATATGGTTTTGCTGTTTTCTTTTTGCTTGCGAAAAGCATTACTAATAGTACATCCTTAAGATCATGTTTTATTAGCAGTCATGATTACTTCATTAGCTAACCATTCTAAGTAAACACCTATTCTACTTTTAAGCAAGGGTTGAGCAATCAGAACCAATTTACCATCTTTCATATTCTAGTTCTTACTACGGTGCTAGACCATAGCCAAGTCGTATCGTCTCTCAGAAATGGTGATTTGCAAACCAATGTATCCCACCTAGGTACCCCAAAACACACGCCCTATTTGTACCCCAGGCACAAACAAGACCAACCCATTCCACTCCTATCATGGGGTCCAGGTCCCTGTCCAAACTTAGACTCCAAGCCTCCACACTTGATATCCGGTCTCAATATGGTGCTTAGACCTCCACCTTTCCCTACCTCCAATCAGTCGATCTAGAAAGAGCCAGAACCCACAACAAGAGCGTAATGAGCCTTCTCGCTCCCATAAGCAAGTATGTGCTCAGGATAATAAGTCTATGATCTAACTACCATCCATAGCAATGGACGGTCCTCAATCGACATGGACAGAGAAAATAGTGTAACCAAGCTAAGCCCCATGGCCATAGGACACAACTCGTTACACCCACCAATACCTATACCATATCCCTGCCCAGTCTTTATTTTCCTTTCATCATTTTATCATGAGAGTAATTATAATAATCACCTATTATGAGTAACGGCAGGTTATGCTACCGAAAACCAAAGCATAGCAGCTACTCGAACCTGCACTAGTAAGACTCATAGGATAGATATATCTATGCATGTGGTTTCCATAAAATTTCTATAACGTAAATGCACATCACATGTATATATTCACTGATTATCAAAAATAAGGGTTAGGCACTGGGGCTTGCCTTAGGCAGGCGCGGTGTCAACTGTGTCAGTCAGTGCTGGCTCTAGGACCTCCTCCTACATGAGAATCTCCTCCTCATACTCCTCGATGATCTCCTCGAACTTGCAATCATCGGTGGTCACTATCTCCACCAACTCGTTCTCTACATGCATGCGATGATGATGCAACCATTCAGCATTTAGGCAACAACAACTCTTAAAATAAGAATACACATACTAAGCTACTATGCTAGCTCTAATGACTAAGGTACTAAGCTAACTACCATCTTCATCAAGCAAAGTGTTGGGTTCAACTAACAAACCCTTAGCTTGGCAATTTAACGATATATCTTTATTTCTACTAGTGATTTAATGTATATTGAAACAAATAGCATTTAACTACCCTAATGCTTAGTCTATTCTAAAGCTACAAAAATTACAGTGAGCACATAGTAATACAATAAAGCTACTATAAAAATTTCAGGATCAAGCTATCACCAATGCACCACAAAAATTCCTACAATAATCAACTTAATAATATTAAGCATTCTCATACTATTTAATAGCTCCTAGTGTCAACACATATAAACATGAACTAAATATACCAACAGATATATCATAATTTTAGGAACCTAACAAAATTTGTTTCCCAATTTTTGGACACCTACATGATTTTATATTAATTACCAAAGATCAGCTCAGAAATTAAATTAGAAAACTATTTCTAATTAATTAGGAGAAAAGTGAATCTCCCGCGTGGCCCACACGCGCGACCCGCGCGCAGCGGCCCGCTTCCGCGGCCCACACGCGAGGCACCCCCACGCTGGCACTTTATGCAAAAGAGACCTCAAACTTCTTCCAAATCACAACTAAGTACTAACACTATTTTCCCCTCTCACATGCCTTATCACTTAATCCCCTGACCTTTCTCTAATTCACCCGCACTTACCCCTAATGACTCAGCATACGGTGGCGCAGCGGGCGGTGACACGGCGCGACCACGTCGGCCACTAGAGGCTCGTGCTGGCCCATCGGTCGGGCCAACCTACGGTCCAACCGCCTACACCAAGCAGCAACGCAGGGCGGCGGGACGCGCTGGAGCGAGCTACAACGACACGCAGCCATCCGTGGTGGCGGTGCACTCGCTCTAGTGAGCTAGGGTTGCTACGGACCTAATTGGCTAGCGAGTGAGCATCAGGAGACTATCATGGACCTAGACGAGGTGACAATTGGGGTAGAGGATGGCGAAGAAGGGGTGGCCACGTGCGGCCGAGTCGTGCGGTGGCGCACCACGATGGCATGGTCACGTCAACGGTGACAGGGAAGTAGTAGCGGTTCCTCTAGCATGCGCAAGGTGGAGAGGGAGGCAAGGCGAAGCTAGTAGTGTAGGTGAATTGGTTCGGGGTGATGGTAGGAGGGCTACCATTGGCACCTACCGATCATGGCCTTATCGGCCCAGGGGTGAGGAAAGCTCCAAATTAGAGCTTGGCAATGCGTGATTCATGGCTAGATGGGGTTGGGCAGCTAAAGAACTCACTGGCGGGGCCGTAGATGGGCAGAATTGATTGGAGATGACCTTTCGCTGTCAAACATGCTGGCACAGCAACAACGATGGCAGCAGAGGGAAAGAGGGATGGGTCCGAGCTTTGGCCATCCTCACCTTGGCAGCTAGCGATCGGCCGAACTTGCGATCATGCCTACGCACTTGCCATGTGACACATGACCAGACCATTAAGGCGAGGCGATGGCGTGAGCACAGCCAGGACAACCCACGTGCCCACGGTGGTAGAGCGAGCGACAGTAGCATAGCATGGCATTGCGGTGGCATTGGTAGCATCAACACGAGGCAGGGCAGTAGTGCGTGGATGCAATGACGAGGTGATGGCACCGGCAGTGGCTTCATCATGGCGTGGGGTGGGGCAGCCGGCAGCAGCAGCTCCGCGTAGCGGGGCCAGCGGTGGTCGGGCCATAGCTAGGCCAGAGGTAGCCATGGTCGGCCACGCATGACTAGCGCGGTGATGCTGAGTGCTCGAGCTTGGTGACCGCATCCACCCGGCGAGCCAGTCCAAAAACGTGTCGTGCATGCATTTTAAAGCGCCCATAACAACTAAATGATTGCTTTAGGAACCAAACCATCTTCACCATGCTCAAGATGGCATGTGAGGCTACCAACGCAAGCTAAAACACGACACCACCTCCTAACTCGATTTCACAAAATAAATCGCCAAACATTACATTGTCTTGCTGTTTATAAACTTGAAAATATTCTAAGTCTTTGAGCTGAACTTGATTCCAAGTTGCATTTCTAGGCTATTAAAAATGTTGGCTAGCAATGTTAGTTTTCCACGGCAAGTATTTCATTGTCATCTACAAAGTTCGTATTCCAAACTTTATTTAAGGGCTACATATATGTTCTATAGCGTTTTTGTTCAATAAAAATTAGTTTTAAACCCTACTTGATGCATATGAGTTATGGAATAGATTCTCATTTAACATTTTTATTGATCATCTTAAGTTACAAAAATGTTATCTACACATTCCATCACATGCATTATCACATAAACATGATGCTCATGACATGATTTGGTAATTTGTTTAGGGCGTAACACCGAGGGGTTACACTTCGTCAACGTCGGGGAGGAACGCATGCCACAGCGTCGAGAGATCCTAGGTCAAGATCTATGGGCTCAAAAGGCTTCCCGACAATAGCAAGGCACCCTCTGCCCTCTAGAATTTTCTACAAATATTCTGGCATGGAAGTCTCCTGCATGCCGACCATCAACGAGCCTAGCCACCGTGTCATCAGTGACCTAGGGCATCAAAGATGATATTGTTCTTCCCCATCTCTTCACGGAACTTCCTCTAACACCTAAGATGAATGGCCACCATCAGCAGGCTATTGCAGAACCCTATCTTGAAAGCCTTCTCCCAACAATAGTGGAGCCGCGCGAAGTACGCCATGAACCATGGTGGACGAAAGGAGTTGCCGCTCTCTCACTTAGTCTAATACTAAGGGATTTGGAGGGAGGGGAGGGGACAGGAGGGGAGGGATGAGAGACTCAGTGCACCTAGACCCAGCTTAAATAGGCTAGCTTTGAAGATGCACCCAGGCTTTAGTGTAGTTAAGATACGTGATCTAGGGAGCACGCATTAGGGAAGACGAGGTATACGACGGTTCCCGACGTAATAAGTGGTGGGAACGGTGTTGGAAGTTCGGACGACATTCAACAATCACGCACTTACTGTACGCCAACCTTGAAGATGCACCTAGACTCAGTGCAGTTAAGACGCATTAGAGAAGATGAGGTATACAACGGTTCCTAGAGTGGTGGGGATGGTGTTGGAAGTTGGGATGACATTCAACACTCACGCACGCTTCCCTGAGTTTTGGGCTTCCTGTGCACCTTCCCAAATTTTGGTGTGAACACATGCCCCTAAATTTTGGAATAAATTTCGGTGTGAACACAAGTCTCCAAATTTTTGATGAACCAACTGTCTCCTAGGGCTATAAATTTAGAGGCAAGGCAGAGTAGAAGGAATACTGCTTGTGTTCCTTTGTTGTGCTGTGACACGTATCTTTTCTTCCTCGTTTTCTCCTTCTAGTCTTCTTCTGAACAATGGCTCATGGCAAGCGTCCAAGGGAGGAAACTCCAAAAGCCATGGATCTACCTCCACACCTTTGTGTCCCTCTTCATCGCCAAGGGCGAGAGGGAATGATTTCTTATCTCTATGGTTACCTTGCATTAATCCTTTGAATATGCAGGCCTACCTCTCATGCTGTGGTACATCGGCCAACTCCAGCAAAGGTTGGACAACAATGGATTGTACATCTTGCTTGGTCCATGGTATCTTCATCTTCATCTTCATCCTTAGAGTCAGGTTAGGATATCTAGAATCTTATCCATGAAAGGAGGGAGGTCAGAAACCTATATTCTAAAGCCATGCATGAGGTAGGTCAGCTCGAGCAATGTCTTGATGCCATTAAAATAGACCTCTCTACATCTGAAGAAGAGACTAATGTTGCTCAGATGAGGGCTAATGAAGCTCATGTTAGGGTAGCAGTAAAAATTCTTTGAAGAGTCTTTTCTTTTATATTCGTGACTTTATCCAGTAACCCTTTATTTTCATTAGATCTTGAGGAACAATTGGCAGCTTCACATCGCGAGATCGAGGAGGCTCGTTGGTGGAAGATCAACCTAGAGAATCACCACTAGACCCTCTAACGTGCAGCATTTAGCGCAGTTGCAGCAACAACGCCAAGGGTGTTTCTCTTGAAGATCGCCTGCTGGATATCCTGGTTCATGCCAGAGAAGTGGCAACTCATGGTGTCTGCTATGGTGTCAGTGCCACTCTTGCTACAGCGCAATTGCGTTCAGGGCATGAGTTCTGTCACCTAGATCCTGGTTTTCCGAACACTGATCGGCTGGAAGATCAAGAGAACCTAATTCGAGACTTCACTGATGCTACCAAGGCTATCGCAGTGACCATCCATAAACAAGATGTTGTAAACAATGTTTTCTTAGGACCATAGATTATATCTAGGGTCTTATAAGTTGTAAGTTAATGATCTACTGTTTGAATGTCACTTTTGATCCTATCTTTTATTGTTATTTTTTGTTCTAAAGGTGATACTCTAGGTGTCAGCTATTTTAAGCCGATGAGATTTAGCTATCAAGCATTGACCCAAACTAAATACTTTGGTAGTACTTATTTACATATTTTCCATTGAGGTCTACACGATAACAAATCCATACCATATGGTGATTTGCACATACAAAGCAATAGATCCTCTGAGGTATAAAGATTATGGAATCTAAAGAATGACACATCACATCACAAAACTTCACCCTCAGTGAGGTTCTCTACCTTCCATCTTGCAACCCTCACAATCAAGGGATGTGATCTACTTCTTGACCGTGAGAGCTACAAGATGGAATATAAAAGCACCCAATCTTGAAGAACGAGCACCTTGCAAACTTGAAGCACCCCCAATCAAGTATGGAGCCCTTGAACAGGAGAGAACTAGATGATTACAAATCTTCTATTAACACAAGATCTACAAGAAGATCTACAATCTTCAAGGTCAAGCTCTTGTTCAACGGCAGCACCTCGCCAAGGATGGAGAAGGAGCACCTCACAAAACTTGCACCAACATCTCAGTGAGGTTCTTTATATTCCATAATCTTGCTACCTCTTAATGTCAAGGGATGCAGATCTGCATCTCGATGCTAAGGGTAGCAAGGTTATGGAATCTAAAGCACACAATCTTGAAGTCCTTCTCCAAACACCCAGTGAGGTGCTTTATCTCCATCTTGCACCTCTCACGGCCAGGAGGAGGCCATGAGAGGTGCAAGGATGAAGACAAAGCACTTCTTAGTGATAAGTAAAGATATAGTAGCACTCACGAGTGTGTGGATTGAGCCCAAGAGGTGCATCCAGACCCTAGTTAAATAGGCTAACCTTAAAGATGGAGAAGTGTAAGTAATGGTGATGCAACTGTGTTGTGGGTAGTTGGGAAATAACTCACACTGACTTCATCATCGATAAACCAAACGATCGTGGAGGGCTAGCGGCCATAACATGTAGCCCAGTCGGCTCGGCTTTTCATATGACTGAAAAAATACCAATGCCACATCTATTGTTAACCCATTGATGGTAGAAGTCTCAACTGCCAGTTTCCTTCCTTGAGAGGCCTCGCTATCGGTCCAACCAGTGGTGGAAGTATAACACAATCGCTTATATCGCTACAGCAGTGAAAGTGGTGATAGTGATATATCAATCTATAGTAGTGGATAACCGCTTAGCCAAAGATTTCTCCTCTTTATAGTACAACTATCGATCCTAAATTACTCACATCCTCTATGGTGTCTTGAGTACAAACTAAAAAATGGCTCCTATCATTATACCTTTGCCTTGAGGCCATTTTTGTTTTTCTCTTTCTTCTTTTCCAAATGTGAAGCACTTGATCATCTCTTTTGTGGCCCCCACCTTCACCATAACCATCATCTAGCTTCACCACTTGGGTTGGACCACCTTATCTAATTTACACACTTAGATCACATGTTAGTGTTAGGTTTCATCAATTATCCAAAACCAAACTAGGGCTTTCAGTTATGCCACTCATAACAGGAGAGTAAGTCTCATCATAATCAATGCCGGGTCTCTGCGTGAACCATTGTGCCACTAGCCTTGCTTTGTATATTACCACCTGGCCATGTTCATTCCTCTTTTGGAGGAAGACGCACTTGCATCCTACAGGAATGACCTTCAGAGGTGTTGGGGCTATAGGTCCAAAAACCCCTCTCTAGTAAAGTGAGCGTAGCTCTACCTCAATTGCTGCTTTCCATTTGTCCCAATCTGAGCGCTTTTGGCACTCTATCGTGGACTTTGGTTCTGGATCTGGATCCATTGAGTCAGTAATTTTTGAGGCGAAATATATGTCAACAACATTGGTCTTTCTTTTATATGACTCTCCTAACTCTACATAATTAGTGGTGATCTTCTCATGATCATCCTCCAACTCATCGTGATTTCCCATAATGATTGAGCCAGGGCATCCCGATCTTCCAATGCTATAGTGTGCGTGCGACACATTGGGATTTCCATCTTTAGGGATGGGGTCCTTTAGGGACCATCTCAACTTCAGATTGAGTTGCCTCTTCAGGGGCGTTCTCAACTTCAGGTTGAGCTTCGTCAACTGATTTCTTGAGTGATGCAAGTGGCTCAGGTCATTTCTACAGACGTCTCCATGGATCCTTGTCCTAGGCACCTGAAGGTCTCCCCCTCTTCCTAGGATTAGGGGAGACAGTAGAGTTGGTAACCATCTGGGGTACCTGTACTCTCTACGACCCATTTATTGCTGGTATATGCGACCTTGTCACTCTTTTGTGATCAGTGAAGGCATCTGGCAGCTCATTTGCAAGACTTTACAAATGTATAATCCTCTGAACTTCTAGTTTAGATTCACTGGTGCGTGGGTCCAAGGATTGCATTTCAGTTGCATTCTATTCAATTTCCCGGCATTCTTCTGGATGCCTATCTCCCCCTAATGCTGGGAAATGGTCTTCATCAAAGACACAATCAGTGTATCAAGCCGTATGAAGATCCCTAGTCATAGGCTCCAAATACTTGATTATGGATGGAGTTTCATAACCAACATATATCCCCAACTTCCGGTGGGGTCCCATTGATGTACGCTAGGGTGGTGGTATTGGCACATATAAAGCGCAATCAAATATACGTAGATAGGAAATACTTGGTTCTTACCCACGCACTAGCTATAAGGGGGATGTGTCATGATATGTAGTTGACTTGAGTTGGATTAGTGCTATAGCATGCAACACTGCATGGCTCCAACAGCTGGTTGGCAGCTCACAATTCTGCAACAATGGCCTGGCAATCCACTTGATCCTTTTGATCAAGGATTCAGCTAGACACATTTTATGTGTGGACATGTGGTACTGAATGCTCTACCTTGATGCCCATGGCTAAGCAATAATCATCAAAAGCTTTTGACCTGAACTCACCAGCATTATCCATCCAAATGGACTGGACGCTGTTATCAGGGAAACTTGCTTTGAGCCTGATTATTTGGGCAATAAGCTTGGAGAAGGCATGGTTTCTAGTGGACAACAGGTCCACATGGCTCCATCTAGTAGATGCATCAATCAGTACCATAAAGTACCTAAACAGGCCCGATAGGGGCTAAATTGGTCCACAAATGTCACCTTGTATCCTTTGAAGGAACACAGGTGACTCATCCCTAATCTTCGGGAGGGATGGTCTAGTGATTAGCTTCCCTTTCGCACATGTGGTGCAAATAAAATCTTTAGGATTAGGGAAGCCTTTGACATCATGGCTAGCAGAATTGTTGATGATCCTTTTCATCATACTCAACCCAGGATGACCTAATCGATCATGCCATATCCAAAACGATTCCGTGTTTCTGAATATGATTTTCATCGCAACATATCCTTCAGTGGGTTTTATGTACGTGTAGTACAAACCCAATGGCGATGAAGGGAACTTTTCCACCACTCACTTTTGGTACCCATCGAATTTAGTGATGAGCAGGTATTCAACACCTTGCTCAATCTTGGTTTCTACATGGAAACCATTTGCACGGATATCTTGGAAGCTCAAAAGAGTGCACTTTGAGTTAGGATACAATAGTGCATCCTTCACAAAGATTTGAGTACCCATAGGGAGAACCTGTTACACCCCGGTGTTATGCCTGCACTTAGGCATTGCTAATCATGCATATCGTGCATCATCAAGCATCCTAATCACACATGCGTAATCTTGCATATAACAACTGAAACATTACTTCGAAACATACGAAACATGTTGTGAAAAGTAAATGATGCATACACTTATTAGAGTTGTTTTGCTCTGATTCTTGCTTGCTAGTTGAGTAGAAACTGTTGGTTATGCTTGTAAATCATCTAGATTTGTTTAGCACAATTTTTGGAGCAAGGTTTGTATTCAAATTAATTCAAAATTTTGCTTCCCAAAGTAATTTCCCAAAATTAGGGTTTTGAGTTAAAAATTTAACTTTGATTCTATAATTTAAAATCTAGATAGATTTGGACTTTGGTCATAAAAGCAAAGTTGTAGAGAATTAAATTCTAAGCAACTTTCATTATTGGTACATTTTCATAAGAGGTCATTTTCTTGCTCAAAATAATATTTAAAAGATGGCATTTAAATTCCTTGAAAAATTTATTTGAAAAATGTTTTTCCTCCTTCGCGGGCCGTCATCTCGCTTCTAGCCCGCCTGCCGAAGCCGGCCCAGCGCGCCAGCAAGCTGCCCACAGCCGCGCGCTAGCCCATCGTGCCTCGGCCCAGCCCAGCCCCGCGCGCCGCGCCATCCCCCTGCTGCTCGCCGCGCCACGCCACGACCGCGGCAGAAAGCATCCGCCGCGTGGCGACCGCATGCCGGCGTCAACCGCCGCGCGGCAGCCGCGGCCTAACACCGCGCCCACGCGCCCACCTTCACCTGCTGATGCCCGCGCACTCGCTCACTCGCGCCCACGCTTCTTCTTCTTCCCTCCAGAGCCGAGAGCTCGAGCTCCGCCCTCGCCGCGCCCGCCGCTCCGCCGACGCCAAGCTCTCGCACCGCCACGTCATTTTCCGATTGCTCGTGCCCATAGCCGCGCCTCGCCTTCCTTCGGCTCACGCTCGCGCTTGCGCCGCCTTCCAAGCCCTGGGTGAGCTTCCCCGCGCCTCGCCACCGACATCCATGGCGCCGCCGTGCTCGGTCGCCGTGGAGCGCCCTCTTTCTCCCCTTCTCAGCCGTGCTTAGCTGCCTTCTCGCTTGTGCCATAGCCTCGCACACCTATTGCGCTCACTGGCTTGCGCTGCCATGGCCGGAGACGGCCGCCGGCCGCTGGCCGAGCCGCGCCGTCGCGCCAGCGCGCGCGCCCCGGCGTGTCACCATGCCTTGGCTGGCCAGGCCGAGCCAGGCCGGGGGCTGACGCCCTGTTGGGCCGTCTCCCTCTCCCTTGCGCTCGGGCCACGAAGGCCGGTGATGGCCGTGGGCCAACTGTTCCCTTCGGGCCGGCCCAGTAACGCTTAAGTGAATTGATTTTCATTATTCTTTATTATTTGAAATCTGAAATGGTTTGAAAAATATTTGGATGGTCAAACTTGCTCCAAATTTGTTGAAACAAATTTTGCTAGGTTCCTTATCATCAGATCTACTAGGAAAAATTATTGCATGCCATTTTTGAAATACTTTTCTGTGGAACTTTATTTAATCATGAATATTATTGATAACTTGAAAAATATGTAGAAAAATCTATAGGATTCAAAAAAATATGATTCTAAGTTTGTTAATCTTCTAGTGTCATGTACTTCTTAGGAAAAATATGTTTCATGCATGTGTTGTGGGAAAATTTTGAGGTGTAGTTCAAGTACCTTTAATGGCTGAATTCTGTTATTTTTGTTAGAGAGCAAACTTTGTATAAAACATGCATGTGATAATTTTTGTACAGTCATTATATGCTATTAAGAACCTAGGAAAAATACTAATTCTGTTGTTTGACACTTTTCATAGTACAAAGTAATTTCATGCTCATTTTTATGCTATAGCTTGTCATTTTTGTGTAGGATAGTTTACTTATCCAAATGCCATGAAATTTTTATGGTAGTCTGTTTAGGGTAGTAGTATGCTACTGTAATTTTCTCAGATTTTTAGGAACATCAAAAATATATGTTGCTATTCAAACCTATTATTAATTAGAGTTTAAGCAAGTGTTGCTTTAAGTGTGATTAGGAAATTAGTAAAGCTTTGGTGTATCTTTGAAGCATTTCATAAGGTATGTTAACTTAACATATTAGTAGTAGAAGAGAATGCAGTAGATGACATGTGCTTGTAGTATAGTTCTTGGATGATGTTGACTACCTTGCATTTCAACATATCCATTACATTCATCTCCTTCGATGCACCGTTTGCATAATCACTTACGCGCATTGCATCATATAGGATCGCAAACCGAGAACCCAGTCGTCATACCCGAGGAGCCCGAGGAGTAGCTCGAGGTGCAGCAGCAGGAAGTGCCAGAAGTCGACGAGGAGGACGTTGAGGAACTTCCGGAGTGCCCCGATCACCGTCCGAGCTCCTTCGAGAGAGGCAAGCCCCGGAGCATTTTCTCCCGGTTTGCAATTATTTAATTAAATACTTTACTTTAAATTGATGCATTACGTTCAGGAGTTGTTTGCAACCGTTGCTGCATTATACCTTGCTTACCTTTGTTATACTATATCCTTGTTACCCTGGTATCCGCAGTCGAGTCAATGCTTAGCTGGCTTAGACCGGTAGAAGTCGGGTGATTTCCTGTCACCTGCAAGCTATAGGTGGTTACCTGGATCTGCTTGGATGACTATGAAGTCATGGTATAACTAAGTGTTAAATGAAGTTGAGACCGGACGGAGACTTGCAGAGTTTTGGACTGTAGTGTTTCCTTCTGTGTCGATTAAGGACCGACCGTTGTTGGGCCTCGAGTCATGTTGAACGCCATAATGATTGAGCCAGGGCATCCCGATCTTCCAATGCTATAGTGTGCGTGCGACACATTGGGATTTCCATCTTTAGGGATGGGGTCCTTTAGGGACCATCTCAACTTCAGATTGAGTTGCCTCTTCAGGGGCGTTCTCAACTTCAGGTTGAGCTTCGTCAACTGATTTCTTGAGTGATGCAAGTGGCTCAGGTCATTTCTACAGACGTCTCCATGGATCCTTGTCCTAGGCACCTGAAGGTCTCCCCCTCTTCCTAGGATTAGGGGAGACAGTAGAGTTGGTAACCATCTGGGGTACCTGTACTCTCTACGACCCATTTATTGCTGGTATATGCGACCTTGTCACTCTTTTGTGATCAGTGAAGGCATCTGGCAGCTCATTTGCAAGACTTTACAAATGTATAATCCTCTGAACTTCTAGTTTAGATTCACTGGTGCGTGGGTCCAAGGATTGCATTTCAGTTGCATTCTATTCAATTTCCCGGCATTCTTCTGGATGCCTATCTCCCCCTAATGCTGGGAAATGGTCTTCATCAAAGACACAATCAGTGTATCAAGCCGTATGAAGATCCCTAGTCATAGGCTCCAAATACTTGATTATGGATGGAGTTTCATAACCAACATATATCCCCAACTTCCGGTGGGGTCCCATTGATGTACGCTAGGGTGGTGGTATTGGCACATATAAAGCGCAATCAAATATACGTAGATAGGAAATACTTGGTTCTTACCCACGCACTAGCTATAAGGGGGATGTGTCATGATATGTAGTTGACTTGAGTTGGATTAGTGCTATAGCATGCAACACTGCATGGCTCCAACAGCTGGTTGGCAGCTCACAATTCTGCAACAATGGCCTGGCAATCCACTTGATCCTTTTGATCAAGGATTCAGCTAGACACATTTTATGTGTGGACATGTGGTACTGAATGCTCTACCTTGATGCCCATGGCTAAGCAATAATCATCAAAAGCTTTTGACCTGAACTCACCAGCATTATCCATCCAAATGGACTGGACGCTGTTATCAGGGAAACTTGCTTTGAGCCTGATTATTTGGGCAATAAGCTTGGAGAAGGCATGGTTTCTAGTGGACAACAGGTCCACATGGCTCCATCTAGTAGATGCATCAATCAGTACCATAAAGTACCTAAACAGGCCCGATAGGGGCTAAATTGGTCCACAAATGTCACCTTGTATCCTTTGAAGGAACACAGGTGACTCATCCCTAATCTTCGGGAGGGATGGTCTAGTGATTAGCTTCCCTTTCGCACATGTGGTGCAAATAAAATCTTTAGGATTAGGGAAGCCTTTGACATCATGGCTAGCAGAATTGTTGATGATCCTTTTCATCATACTCAACCCAGGATGACCTAATCGATCATGCCATATCCAAAACGATTCCGTGTTTCTGAATATGATTTTCATCGCAACATATCCTTCAGTGGGTTTTATGTACGTGTAGTACAAACCCAATGGCGATGAAGGGAACTTTTCCACCACTCACTTTTGGTACCCATCGAATTTAGTGATGAGCAGGTATTCAACACCTTGCTCAATCTTGGTTTCTACATGGAAACCATTTGCACGGATATCTTGGAAGCTCAAAAGAGTGCACTTTGAGTTAGGATACAATAGTGCATCCTTCACAAAGATTTGAGTACCCATAGGGAGAACCTGTTACACCCCGGTGTTATGCCTGCACTTAGGCATTGCTAATCATGCATATCGTGCATCATCAAGCATCCTAATCACACATGCGTAATCTTGCATATAACAACTGAAACATTACTTCGAAACATACGAAACATGTTGTGAAAAGTAAATGATGCATACACTTATTAGAGTTGTTTTGCTCTGATTCTTGCTTGCTAGTTGAGTAGAAACTGTTGGTTATGCTTGTAAATCATCTAGATTTGTTTAGCACAATTTTTGGAGCAAGGTTTGTATTCAAATTAATTCAAAATTTTGCTTCCCAAAGTAATTTCCCAAAATTAGGGTTTTGAGTTAAAAATTTAACTTTGATTCTATAATTTAAAATCTAGATAGATTTGGACTTTGGTCATAAAAGCAAAGTTGTAGAGAATTAAATTCTAAGCAACTTTCATTATTGGTACATTTTCATAAGAGGTCATTTTCTTGCTCAAAATAATATTTAAAAGATGGCATTTAAATTCCTTGAAAAATTTATTTGAAAAAATGTTTTTCCTCCTTCGCGGGCCGTCATCTCGCTTCTAGCCCGCCTGCCGAAGCCGGCCCAGCGCGCCAGCAAGCTGCCCACAGCCGCGCGCTAGCCCATCGTGCCTCGGCCCAGCCCAGCCCCGCGCGCCGCGCCATCCCCCTGCTGCTCGCCGCGCCACGCCACGACCGCGGCAGAAAGCATCCGCCGCGTGGCGACCGCATGCCGGCGTCAACCGCCGCGCGGCAGCCGCGGCCTAACACCGCGCCCACGCGCCCACCTTCACCTGCTGATGCCCGCGCACTCGCTCACTCGCGCCCACGCTTCTTCTTCTTCCCTCCAGAGCCGAGAGCTCGAGCTCCGCCCTCGCCGCGCCCGCCGCTCCGCCGACGCCAAGCTCTCGCACCGCCACGTCATTTTCCGATTGCTCGTGCCCATAGCCGCGCCTCGCCTTCCTTCGGCTCACGCTCGCGCTTGCGCCGCCTTCCAAGCCCTGGGTGAGCTTCCCCGCGCCTCGCCACCGACATCCATGGCGCCGCCGTGCTCGGTCGCCGTGGAGCGCCCTCTTTCTCCCCTTCTCAGCCGTGCTTAGCTGCCTTCTCGCTTGTGCCATAGCCTCGCACACCTATTGCGCTCACTGGCTTGCGCTGCCATGGCCGGAGACGGCCGCCGGCCGCTGGCCGAGCCGCGCCGTCGCGCCAGCGCGCGCGCCCCGGCGTGTCACCATGCCTTGGCTGGCCAGGCCGAGCCAGGCCGGGGGCTGACGCCCTGTTGGGCCGTCTCCCTCTCCCTTGCGCTCGGGCCACGAAGGCCGGTGATGGCCGTGGGCCAACTGTTCCCTTCGGGCCGGCCCAGTAACGCTTAAGTGAATTGATTTTCATTATTCTTTATTATTTGAAATCTGAAATGGTTTGAAAAATATTTGGATGGTCAAACTTGCTCCAAATTTGTTGAAACAAATTTTGCTAGGTTCCTTATCATCAGATCTACTAGGAAAAATTATTGCATGCCATTTTTGAAATACTTTTCTGTGGAACTTTATTTAATCATGAATATTATTGATAACTTGAAAAATATGTAGAAAAATCTATAGGATTCAAAAAAATATGATTCTAAGTTTGTTAATCTTCTAGTGTCATGTACTTCTTAGGAAAAATATGTTTCATGCATGTGTTGTGGGAAAATTTTGAGGTGTAGTTCAAGTACCTTTAATGGCTGAATTCTGTTATTTTTGTTAGAGAGCAAACTTTGTATAAAACATGCATGTGATAATTTTTGTACAGTCATTATATGCTATTAAGAACCTAGGAAAAATACTAATTCTGTTGTTTGACACTTTTCATAGTACAAAGTAATTTCATGCTCATTTTTATGCTATAGCTTGTCATTTTTGTGTAGGATAGTTTACTTATCCAAATGCCATGAAATTTTTATGGTAGTCTGTTTAGGGTAGTAGTATGCTACTGTAATTTTCTCAGATTTTTAGGAACATCAAAAATATATGTTGCTATTCAAACCTATTATTAATTAGAGTTTAAGCAAGTGTTGCTTTAAGTGTGATTAGGAAATTAGTAAAGCTTTGGTGTATCTTTGAAGCATTTCATAAGGTATGTTAACTTAACATATTAGTAGTAGAAGAGAATGCAGTAGATGACATGTGCTTGTAGTATAGTTCTTGGATGATGTTGACTACCTTGCATTTCAACATATCCATTACATTCATCTCCTTCGATGCACCGTTTGCATAATCACTTACGCGCATTGCATCATATAGGATCGCAAACCGAGAACCCAGTCGTCATACCCGAGGAGCCCGAGGAGTAGCTCGAGGTGCAGCAGCAGGAAGTGCCAGAAGTCGACGAGGAGGACGTTGAGGAACTTCCGGAGTGCCCCGATCACCGTCCGAGCTCCTTCGAGAGAGGCAAGCCCCGGAGCATTTTCTCCCGGTTTGCAATTATTTAATTAAATACTTTACTTTAAATTGATGCATTACGTTCAGGAGTTGTTTGCAACCGTTGCTGCATTATACCTTGCTTACCTTTGTTATACTATATCCTTGTTACCCTGGTATCCGCAGTCGAGTCAATGCTTAGCTGGCTTAGACCGGTAGAAGTCGGGTGATTTCCTGTCACCTGCAAGCTATAGGTGGTTACCTGGATCTGCTTGGATGACTATGAAGTCATGGTATAACTAAGTGTTAAATGAAGTTGAGACCGGACGGAGACTTGCAGAGTTTTGGACTGTAGTGTTTCCTTCTGTGTCGATTAAGGACCGACCGTTGTTGGGCCTCGAGTCATGTTGAACGCATGCCTTACATTTAGCTAGCCAGATAAAGTACCTTCCGACCGCGAAGCTGGGAGATTTTTCGGGCCGAGTAGATTGCCCGCAACGCACTGTACCAGAGCAGGTGTGGTAGGACACGGGGGCGGGATGATAAGACCAAAGTGCAGTCGGTCGGCCCCTGGGTACATGTGGTTCCTAGCAAACTCGAGATTCCTGAAAAGTTGACTCGGTGATCAATATCTCACTTTAGCGGGTGAGTGAGGTTTGTGTAAGGAATAAATCACCAGCTAGTTAGGAATCGATTCGAATCGCCATCGCTCCTGGATAGTGAGCACTTGACTTGAGTTACTTCATCGTAGTAAATGTCATGGAACACTTGGACAGTTATAGTGAATATGACAGTATGGAAATTGTTTAATGATCATTGGTTATCATTATCTGCTTAATCACATGTTTACTCTAGAATAGGTGCAAACCTAGTTGACAGGTTAATAATAATTAACTTGGCAATAACGCTTCTAGAAAGGTTCTTGAAATGCTAAAATGCTTCTTTTTGCAAATGAGTCAGCTACCCTACTATAAAGCCCTTCATAATCCTTGGTGTCATTTATTTTCGGTCATGTCGGGTAAGTCTGGCTGAGTACCTTCTCGTACTCAGGGTTTTATTCCCACTTGTTGCAGATGGGCAGATGTATTACGGCTACTGTATCAACTGCCTTTATCCTGCGATGGGTGATGCTTAGGACCATGGGCATGGTCATTCCTTACGTCTCATCTAATGCTTTTGTTGGAGATGATCATCCGCTGGCACTGTATTTAAACTCCGCGTGAGTGTGTGTGTGGTTTGAACAAATGACTTCCGCTACTTTTATTCGAACTGGTTTGTAATAACTATGTTTAAACTCTGATGTATCTGAGACCGCGAACTTTTATGTAATATGTGATGGTGACCGCTAAACTTACTACGATCATGGCTGGGACACGAGTTGGTTTGAAATCCTTCGTGATTTCACGGACTACCGGGTTATACGGGCTTAAGTTTGTCAATCATCTGCTCTGGTGGATGATTTTTCTTACTTAATTTCGTATAATTGGTCGGTTCTGTCACAGCTGGTATCAGAGCATGGTTTAGCGTGTTACTCTTCACAAGTGTATTTAAAACAAAAAGGCATTTGGAAAACGTGATTTTAAAACTATAAAGTGTGCCAGTGATCATATCCTTTATGCCCAGTTAAGGACTTTAGGTGGCTTAATTAAGTACTGACTGGGGTTCTTGCATCATATTTCTCTTTCATCACTCATACGGCGTGCTATTGTATGAGTGCCACTTGTTTGAGTGGTAATGAATGGATCATTTGCCTCTACGCCTCGGTAAGTGTGAGTTGTGAGAGCATGATTGGATACACTGCCGATCTAGGGTGAATGCTTATATGATGCTAGAGTAATTACATGTTCTACGCATGTTTTACAAAGGTGTCCCATGTAAGGGTCTTCCGTCGGTGGAGGCGATGCCGTCAATAGGACGATGGCTCAGGTAGTTACTACCGTTGTACATGTATCTGGGGATTCGTGTAGAGCGTGTAGATAAAACTTTACTGCTTTTATGCATTCATTGGGAATTGGGCTGAAATGGATCTTCTGCAGGTACATAACAACGCTATCGTGTAGAACGTATTAACTACGTATTTGAGAGATCGTTGTTATGCCACCGAATTCGTCGTTAGAAATTATTATTTCCTAAGTTTGTGAGAACGTACGAACCGTACATACATCATGCTACTTGGGCATCTCATTCATCTCGTGCATACCTCCCCTTATAAATTGATTATCTCATTTTGATAAAAGTGTATCACCTAAAATATGTTTCCCCGAAGTAATAAGAGAACTTTTGCTACAGATGGCCCGCACGAAGCAGACCGCCCGTAAGTCCACCGGAGGAAGAGCACCTCGACGTCCGTTGGCCCTAAGGGAGCACCGCACCACGGACACCTTCTTGAGCGAGTTTGGCATGCCAACTTTGCTTTGGAGAGTGCTTCATGATGTGGGGTACCCAGAGGGTCAAGAGCCGGTGTACTCGTGGAATGAAAGCCAGTTAGCAGATGATGGACTTGCAGTGGTGGAGATCACGGTTCCTGCTCTCGGTGATGCTCTAGATTGGGATGGTTGGCATTTGGAGTTTGAGGGTCGCACTCCAGCTGAGGGTGCAGAGGGAGCAGCCTTCCATGTCATTAGGGACATTATGAGCAGATTTCCCAGTGAGCTTACTGCAGCTCTAGCTGGTACTTTTCCTAGGGATGATCCTCGTGATGCCATTTGGGTTCAGCCTTCGGGAAGTGCATTGGTCAGAGGTCCAGCTGAGGGACAGGCTAGCGACAACCAGGCAATGAGTGCTATGTTCGCCGCCATCAGAGCGTATGAGGGTCTTGAGAGTACCTACTGGACTTTGACTGGCTTGCATAGTGAGGATAAGCTCAAAGGGAAGAAGCAGAAGAAGAGATAGGCACGAGCTATAGCTAGCTTGCAGGAGCAGTTGGCTGATATGAACTTACAGCGAGACCAAGCGGTTGAGAGAGGTGATAGAGCTATGCAGCGAGTGCATACGTTGACTCAAGCTAACAACAATGCAGACCGCATGATTGGACAGTTGGTTCAAGAAAGGAATGAAGCCTGGAACGCAAGAAACCTTCTGCTGCAGAGGGTCGATGAGCTAGAGGAATACAACGGCTACTTGCACGAGGAGTTTCACGCGCTCTACAATGGGGTTGGCCCATATGCTCCACCGAACGTTGCTGGTATGGACGTTGACAACGACAACGAGGACGAGCCTGCAGTTTCACCTGGGGGCGATGGTGACGTCTCCGATCCCGACGATGGCCCCGAGGAGTAGGCTAGTTGCTTTGTGCTAGTATCTAGGTCTTGTCGCGATGACCTTTCTTTTGTTGGCATGTAATCTATCGTATGTTGCTTCGAATGTATGAGACTTGGCATATGGTTGGAACTTGATTTTAGAATGCGATATCTGAACGCATAAAAAGTCCAGTGTATGTATGCTGGCAATGTGATTGTATGGACGCAATGTTTGCCGTTGAAGTAATTCGATTAAGTGCTGTTGTTTTAATTGGAATGCGATTGTTGTGCCTCTGTTTTTATTGTATGAATTTATTCTCTCCAGTAAATTCAGTATGGCATAATTTTTCCTTCACTCGCAATTATTACAGCATCACTCAATCATACTTGTTGCTGAAATATGCAGATGACAAACACTCGCCGAACCACGTATGAGGCCGCTGAGCCCGGTGCCAACGGTGCGGGGACCGGTGGTGGTGGTGGTGGAAACCACAGCAACAATAATGAACCTCCCCATGAACCGCATTTGCCACCTCCTCCCCCGTTTACCCCCGAAATGTTCCTCGCACAGCTGCTCGGGAGTCAGCGCAACACAGAACAATCTCAGAAGAACATGGAGGATCTTCTCAGAACCATCGCCAACAACGTTCAACGTGGTAACAATCAAGGTGGTGGCATGGGAGTGAACCAATATAGCAGCTTCAAAGATTTCATGGACACCAGGCCACCAGTCTTCAAGGAAGCAATAGAGCCACTCGATGCTGAGGAATGGATCAACATGATGGAAGATAAATTCCGTGTGTTGAGAATGACTGAGGTGCTGAAAACGGAATATGCTGCACTTCAATTGCAAGGACCGGCGGGAATGTGGTGGAAGCACCATCGCACCACCTTCCCTCCAAATGCTCAAATTTCTTGGAGAGAGTTTGCTGAGGCCTTCCGTGGAGTCTATATTCCACCCGGACTGACCGAGATGAAGTTGGGAGAGTTTCTGGCATTGAACCAGGGCACCAAAACCGTGACGCAATACCTGCATGCCTTCAACAACTTGTGTCGCTATGCTCCCGACATGGTTGACACAGATGCTAAAAGGATAGCCAGTTTTAAGAGGGGTCTTAATCCAAAAATGATGAAGCATGTTGGTATCAACAACCACGTCAGATTCAACGACTTCATCAGCGACTGTCTGAAGCAGGAGAAGAATAACAATGCCAGCACCGCAGCCAAGACACGCAAGAGAGCCTTTGAAGGTGGGCCGTCTCAAGCTAGGGCACCTATGGGAGGTCGTCCTCCTTATCGCCCATCGGCACCTGGCGCTAGATTCAGGCTACCTCAGCCAAGAAGTCAGAATTTCCGTGGACCTCAAAAGCCGTACAAGATGGCAGTACAGCCCAACAAAGCAGCCGCAACTACGGTACAAGGCAGTTCCAAGGGAGCTGTGGGATCTGCCGGGACAGTAAGAGGACCCTGCTATAACTATGATCAACCCGGTCATTTCTCGAGGTTTTGTCCGTACCCGCCTAAGAAGAAGCAGCAGACTTATAATGCTAGAGTGCATAGTACAATAGTGGATGAAATTCTAGAGGGAGAGCCTGTCACTGCTGGTAAGTTTCCTGTCAACGAAAACCCTACAGTTGTTCTATTTGATTCTGGATCATCGCATTCTTTTATGAGTCAAGCATTTGCACAGAAACATAGACAACTATGCACAGAATTGGGTTATGGGTACCGAATAAGTTCAGCAGGGGCTGATGTTTTGACCAACCAGATGGTTCGAGGGGCAACCCTTGAATTAGGTAGCAGGAAGTTTCGAGTGAATTTAATAGTTATGCCTGGGTTAGTTTTGGATGTCATTATCGGGATGAATTGGATGAAGGATTGGGGAGCAGTCATAGATACGGGAAGTCGAGTTCTTACCCTTAAGGATCCCCTGGGTAAGGGTACTTTCCAAGTACCATTGCCTCGAAGGACAGACCTTATAAGTGTTACATGTGCTACGGCAGTCACACCTATTCATCAGATTCCGATAGTGTGTGAATTTCCGGACGTATTTCCGGATGAGCTACCTGGTCTTCCGCCAGATAGGGAGATTGAGTTTGGAATCGAGCTAGTCCCCGGAACAGCTCCGATTTCAAGGAGACCTTATCGGATGCCTCCAGATGAGTTAGCTGAGCTGAAGAAGCAATTAGAAGATTTGTCGAAAAAGGGGTTTATTCAACCAAGCAAGTCTGAATGGGGATGTCCCGCTTTGTTTGTGAAAAAGAAGAAAGAGGGCACGTTGAGAATGTGCGTAGATTATAGGCCACTCAACGCTGTGACCATCAAGAATAAATATCTCTTGCCTCATATTGATGTTCTGTTTGACCAATTATCCAAGGCCAAGGTGTTCTCAAAAATAGATTTGAGATCCGGTTATCATCAGATCAAGATTAGGCCACAGGATATACCAAAAACTGCATTTTCCACCAGATACGGGTTATATGAGTATCTTGTCATGTCTTTTGGCTTGACGAATGCTCCCGCATACTTTATGTTTTTGATGAATACAGTTTTCATGCCAGAATTGGATAAGTTTGTGGTAGTGTTCATCGATGACATTCTGGTGTACTCCGAGAACGAAAAAGATCATGAAGAGCATCTGAGAACTGTCTTGACCAGACTTAGAGATCATCAATTGTATGCTAAGTTTAGCAAATGCGAATTCTGGTTGAAGGAAGTTCCTTTCCTTGGTCACATTCTGTCAGAGAATGGAGTTTCAGTCGATCCAAGTAAGGTGCAAGAAGTTATGAATTGGAAAGCACCGACCACAATTCCTGAGGTTAGAAGTTTCTTAGGATTAGCAGGTTATTACCGTCACTTTATACCAGATTTCTCGAAGGTCGCCAAACCAATGACAAGCCTCCTTCAGAAGGATCATAAATTTGTGTGGACAAAAGAGTGTGAAGCAGCTTTCCACACTTTGCGGAAACTGTTGACCACTGCTCCGGTTCTAGCACAACCAGATATTGAGAAACCATTTGATGTGTTTTGCGACGCATCAAAAACTGGATTGGGTTGTGTCCTTATGCAAGAAAGGAGAGTCATTGCTTATGCATCACGACAGTTGAGAAAGCACGAGGTCAACTATCCAACATATGATCTTGAACTTGCTGCAGTTGTGCACGCCCTCAAAATTTGGAGACATTATCTACTTGGTAATGTGTGCAATATTTTCACGGATCATAAGAGTCTTAAGTATATCTTTACCCAACTAGAGCTAAACATGAGACAACGTAGATGGTTGGAATTAATCAAGGATTACAACTTGAATGTGCAATATCATCCTGGTAAAGCCAATGTAGTGGCAGATGCTTTGAGCAGAAAGTCACATTACTTGAATGTGCAGCCATTACTTGAAGATGGATTCGATCTAATGCATCCTGCTGTGTTACATAGTATTCAGATTAGTTGCTCTTTGGAGAGTAAGATAATAGAAGGTCAGAAAACTGACAAGGGGATATTCCACATCAGAGAGAAAATAAAAGAAAAGCCGTCTCAACCCTTTAAAGTGGATGAACAGGGCGTGTTGTGGTTTGACAACCGTCTTGTGGTTCCCAAGGATCGAGAGCTTAGGAATAAACTCCTGGATGAAGCTCACCTTTCTAAGCTATCTATCCATCCCGGAAGTAGTAAGATGTATCAAGAACTAAGATCTCGTTATTGGTGGACCAAAATGAAGAAAGAAATTACAGCATATGTTGTCAGATGTGACACATGTTGTCGAGTGAAAGCCATTCACATGAAACCTGCTGGTATGTTGCAACCCTTATCAGTCCCTAGTTGGAAGTGGGACGACATTAGCATGGATTTTATCATGGGTTTGCCCACTACTCAAAAAGGACATGATTCGATATGGGTAATTGTGGATCATCTTACCAAGACCGCTCATTTCTTGCCTGTCAAAACAGACTATCGACCACCTCAATATGCCGAGAGATATATCGCAGAAATTGTGAGGTTATATGGAATACCAAAGACCATAGTGTCTGATAGAGGCTCACAGTTCATGGCTCATTTTTGGGAACATTTACACAAAGGCTTAGGAACTAGTTTGATACGCAGTACCGCTTATCATCCTCAGACAGATGGTCAGACTGAACGAGTAAATGCTGTTTTGGAGGATATGTTGAGAGCCTGTGTATTGTCTTCTAAGGGATCATGGGAGTCATGGTTACCGTTAGCTGAGTTTTCTTATAATAATAGCTATCAAGAAAGCATCAAGATGGCCCCATTTGAAGCTTTATATGGCAGAAAATGTAGAACACCATTGAATTGGATCGAGCCTGGTGATAGAAGGTATTATGGCATTGACTTTGTAGAAGAAGCCAAGAAGAAAGTTCATATTATTCAGCAGAATATGAAAGCTGCCCAATCACGTCAAAAAAGCTATGCAGACAAAAGAAGGAGACCCCTTGTGTTTGAAGTTGGTGACTATGTTTATCTAAAAGTCACGCCAATGAAGAAGAAAATGTTTGGAATCTGAAGAAAGCTTGCCGCGAGATTCGTAGGACCATACAAGATCTTAGAACGAAGAGGTCCGGTAGCCTACAAGTTAGAGTTACCTGAGACAATGAGTACCGTTTTCCTAGTTTTCCATGTATCACATCTCAAGAAATGTTTGCGTGTTCCGGAGGAAAGAATAGAACCTCGAGGTATTCAACTCAAATCAGATTTGGTGTATCGTGAGCAACCAGTCCGGGTGTTAGACACTAAGGAACGTGCTACTTGAAATAGTGTGGTGAAAACATACAAGATACAATGGGATCATCATGATGAGGGAGATGCAACTTGGGAAACAGGAGAGTATCTACAAAAAGCTTATGAAGAATTTTATAACAAATGGTTCGTAACCCAAATCTCAGGACGAGATTTTTATAAGAGGGGAGGGCTGTAACACCCCGGTGTTATGCCTGCACTTAGGCATTGCTAATCATGCATATCGTGCATCATCAAGCATCCTAATCACACATGCGTAATCTTGCATATAACAACTGAAACATTACTTCGAAACATACGAAACATGTTATGAAAAGTAAATGATGCATACACTTATTAGAGTTGTTTTGCTCTGATTCTTGCTTGCTAGTTGAGTAGAAACTATTGGTTATGCTTGTAAATCATCTAGATTTGTTTAGCACAATTTTTGGAGCAAGGTTTGTATTCAAATTAATTCAAAATTTTGCTTCCCAAAGTAATTTCCCAAAATTAGGGTTTTGAGTTAAAAATTTAACTTTGATTCTATAATTTAAAATCTAGATAGATTTGGACTTTGGTCATAAAAGCAAAGTTGTAGAGAATTAAATTCTAAGAAACTTTCATTTTTGGTACATTTTCATAAGAGGTCATTTTCTTGCTCAAAATAATATTTAAAAGATGGCATTTAAATTCCTTGAAAAATTTATTTGAAAAATGTTTTTCCTCCTTCGCGGGCCGCCGCCTCGCTTCTGGCCCGCCTGCCGAAGCCGGCCCAGCGCGCCAGCAAGCCGCCCGCAGCCGCGCGCCAGCCCATCGCGCCTCGGCCCAGCCCAGCCCCGCGCGCCACGCCGTCCCCCTGCTGCTCGCCGCGCCACGCCACGACCGCGGCAGAAAGCGTCCGCCGCGTGGCGACCGCATGCCGGCGTCAACCGCCGCGCGGCAGCCACGGCCTGACACCGCGCCCATGCGCCCGCCTTCACCTGCTGATGCCCGTGCACTCGCTCACTCGCGCCCACGCTTCTTCTTCTTCTTCCCTCCAGAGCCGAGAGCTCGAGCTCCGCCCTCGCCGCGCCCGCCGCTCCACCGACGCCAAGCTCTCGCACCGCCGCGTCATTTTCCGATTGCTCACGCCCATAGCCGCGCCTCGCCTTCCTTCGGCTCACGCTCACGCTTGCGCCGCCTTCCGAGCCCTGGGTGAGCTTCCCCGCACCTCGCCACCGACGTCCATGGCGCCGCCGTGCTCGGCCGCCGTGGAGCGCCCTCTTTCTCCCCTTCTCAGCCGTGCTTAGCTGCCTTCTCGCTTGCGCCATAGCCTCGCACACCTATTGCGCTCGCTGGCTTGCGCTGCCATGGCCGGAGACGGCCGCCGGCCGCTGGCCGAGCCGCGCCGTCGCGCCAGCGCGCGCGCCCCGGCGTGTCACCATGCCTCGGCTGGCCAGGCCGAGCCAGGCCGGGGGCTGACGCCCTGTTGGGCCATCTCCCTCTCCCTCGCGCTCGGGCCGCGAAGGCCGGTGATGGCCGTGGGCCAACTGTTCCCTTCGGGCCGGCCCAGTAACGCTTAAGTGAATTGATTTTCATTATTCTTTATTATTTGAAATCTGAAATGGTTTGAAAAATATTTGGATGGTCAAACTTGCTCCAAATTTGTTGAAACAAATTTTGCTAGGTTCCTTATTATCATATCTACTAGGGAAAATTATTGCATGCCATTTTTGAAATACTTTTCTGTGGAACTTTATTTAATCATGAATATTGCTGATAACTTGAAAAATATGTAGAAAATTCTATAGGATTCAGAAAAATATGATTCTAAGTTTGTTAATCTTCTAGTGTCATGTACTTCTTAGGAAAAATATGTTTCATGCATGTGTTGTGGGAAAATTTTGAGGTGTAGTTCAAGTACCTTTAATGGCTGAATTCTGTTATTTTTGTTAGAGAGCAAACTTTGTATAAAACATGCATGTGATAATTTTTGTACAGTCATTATATGCTATTAAGAACCTAGGAAAAATACTAATTCTATTGTTTGACACTTTTCATAGTACAAAGTAATTTCATGCTCATTTTTATGCTATAGCTTGTCATTTTTGTGTAGGATAGTTTACTTATCCAAATGCCATGAAATTTTTATGGTAGTCTGTTTAGGGTAGTAGTATGCTACTGTAATTTTCTCAGATTTTTAGGAACATCAAAAATATATGTTGCTATTCAAACCTATTATTAATTAGAGTTTAAGCAAGTGTTGCTTTAAGTGTGATTAGGAAATTAGTAAAGCTTTGGTGTATCTTTGAAGCATTTCATAAGGTATGTTAACTTAACATATTAGTAGTAGAAGAGAATGCAGTAGATGACATGTGCTTGTAGTATAGTTCTTGGATGATGTTGACTACCTTGCATTTCAACATATCCATTACATTCATCTCCTTCGATGCACCATTTGCATAATCACTTACGCGCATTGCATCATACAGGATCGCAAACCGAGAACCCAGTCGTCATACCCGAGGAGCCTGAGGAGCAGCTCGAGGTGCAGCAGCAGGAAGTGCCAGAAGTCGACGAGGAGGACGTTGAGGAACTTCCGGAGTGCCCCGATCACCGTCCGAGCTCCTTCGAGAGAGGCAAGCCCCGGAGCATTTTCTCTCGGTTTGCAATTATTTAATTAAATACTTTATTTTAAATTGATGCATTACGTTCAGGAGTTGTTTGCAACCGTTGCTGCATTATACCTTGCTTACCTTTGTTATACTATATCCTTATTACCCTGGTATCCGCAGTCGAGTCAATGCTTAGCTGGCTTAGACCGGTAGAAGTCGGGTGATTTCCTGTCACCTGCGAGCTATAGGTGGTTACCTGGATCTGCTTGGATGACTATGAAGTCATGGTATAACTAAGTGTTAAATGAAGTTGAGACCGGACGGAGACTTGCAGAGTTTTGGACTGTAGTGTTTCCGTCTGTGTCGATTAAGGACCGACCGTTGTTGGGCCTCGAGTCATGTTGAACGCATGCCTTACATTTAGCTGGCCGGATAAAGTACCTTCCGACCGCGAAGCTGGAAGATTTTTTGGGCCGAGTAGATTGCCCGCAACGCACTGTACCGGAGCAGGTGTGGTAGGACACGGGGGCGGGATGATAAGACCAAAGTGCAGTCGGTCGGCCCCCGGGTACATGTGGTTCTTGGCAAACTCGAGATTCCTGGAAAGTTGACTCGGTGATCAATATCTCACTTTAGCGGGTGAGTGAGGTTTGTGTAAGGAATAAATCACCAGCTGGTTAGGAATCGATTCGAATCGCCATCGCTCCTAGATAGTGAGCACTTGACTTGAGTTACTTCATCGTAGTAAATGTTATGGAACACTTAGACAGTTATAGTGAATATGACAGTATGGAAATTTTGGCTGGCATGAAATTTTGGAGATTACTGTAGGGCTCCATATATATATCAATATCATTTTCAAGAAGGTCATCTTCACTCTCATCCATTTGGACATCTCCACATTTGCACTGACAGGCATGTTGTCGGGCTTCTTAGGCTGAGCTTCAGGCTAAGTGGTGAAGTGAGACTCATGTTGACCTTTCCCTTTGTTCTTGCTCTATTGGTAAAGGTCAACAAGGTGTTTGGGGGTGCGGCATGTATGGGACCAATGCCCTTTTGCTCTGCATCTACAGCAATCGCCTTGCTCTTCCCCATTGTGGTCACCCTTTTCCTTCTTGGGCCTGACTCTACCCTTGGGCTTTCCCTTTCCTTTGCCTTTGAACATGGCACCTCTCCTCCCCTTCCACTTCCCCTTTCCACGGCCCCTATTGCGGTTGCGAGAACTCTCAGCAACATTGGCATGTGCTTCAGGCATAGCCATGGAACTAGTAGGCTGGGCAGAATGATTATTCATGAGGACTTCATTCTGTTGTTGAGCAAGAGATACTACTTCACTCAACTCAGAGTACTTCCTGTACTTTGAGTTCATGTATTGTTGTTATAGTACTATGTTGCCGGGGTGGAAGGTGGATAGAGTCTTCTCGATCATATTGGCGTTAGTGATCTTCTGGCCACATAAATGCAGTTTGGTCGCAATCCCATGAAAAGGAGAGTTATACGCTACCAAAGACTTATAGTCTTGGAAGCATAGATTGATCCAATCCTGTTTTGCTCTAGGGAGCACAATCGTCAGCTGTTGGCTGAAGCGGTCCTTCAAGGACTGCCATAAGACCAGTGGATCCCTCTTCATCATATACTCACACTTCATGTTTGGGTGGAGACGGTGTCACAGGTAGTGCAACACTTTTGCTTTATCAGGCTTTGTGCGCTCATCTTTGTCAGCTTCGGGCTCGACAATGGTATGATTGAGGCTCATGCCATCGAATTTGATCTCGACGTCGGTAGCCCAAGTGAGGTAGTTGCTGCCGTCCATGGTGAGCATTTCAAAATCCCTCTTTGCGATGTGTGACATGCATGCACAATCAATGTATAGGGTTAGTAAATGTCGGTGCGTAATCTTTAGGATTACAACGAGGTATAGTCTTCAAGACTATACAAAAGCTTCCCAGGTGTAATCTCCAGGATTACTTTATGATTAAATAAATAATATATATTGCAATAAATAAATCTATGGGATTTAAATAAATACGAGAAATAAATTGCAATAAATAATAATAATAATATGTAATAACATGAAAGAAGTATAGTGGGGCTTCAGGCCACTAATCTGCACAAAACATGAGCTTTGTGCAGCACAATTCGAAATGGGCCTAATGACCCATCCTGGTACTTTCGTAGGTCGGCCTATCATGCATGAGCAATATTCAAACGGGCCCTATCTTCTTGCGCAGCAAAATTAGAAAGAAAAAAGTCCATATTACCACCCTCAACTTTCGCGAAAGTCCACTTTTTCTCTCTAAACTCCAAAATCGAGTAAAACACACCTCTCAACTTTTGAAACCATTCATCTTACCTCCCTGGCCCTGTTATAAGCAGTTTTAAATGTGGTTTTGTCTTTTTCTTTTTTATTTATTTCGGCTGAATCTTTGAAAAATCATAGTAAATCACAGAAAAATCATAAAATAGAAAATCCAATTTTGTTGGACTTTACATGAGTAGATCTACACAGTGAACATATAATATGATATGCTTTAGTACAAAGTTTTGCTGTGGCTCTAGATCTATGTTTTTCTGTAATTAATTGGAATAATTCATAGCTGTAGTTTTTATGGTTCAATTGTGATGAAATTTTTATGATGAAATAATTATTGTATGATTGAAGTGTAGTAAAAATTTTATACTCATTAGATCATATATAGCTTAGTTATATATTTATTTATATTTAACCAACATAAACCTAAATAAAATCTATAACTAAGTTATACATGACCCAATGAGTATGAAATTTTTATTACAGTTTAATCATACAATAATTAGGCCACCATAAAAATTTCACTACAATTAGACCATAGAAACTACAGTTATGAATTATTCCATTTAATTACAGAAAATATAGATCTAAAGCTACAACAAAAATTTTGTACTAAAGCATACCATATTATATGTTTACTGTGTAGATCTCCTAATGTGGAGTCCAACAAAATTAGATTTTCTATTTTATATTTTTTCTGTGATTTACTATGATTTTTCAAAGATTCAACCGAAATAAATAAAAAAGAAAAAGACAAACCCGCTTATAACCAGGCCAAGAAGGTAAGATAAATGGTTTTAAAAGTTGAAGAAGATGTTCTGTCTGGTTTTAAAGTTCTGAGAGAAAAATGAACTTTCACGAAAATTGAACGAGGGTAATGTGGACTTAAAAAAAAAGACGGGCAAAGAGGACCCAGGCAGCCCGAAGCGGAAGCCCCAAACAGTCCAACACCACGCACGGCGGCCACACACGCGGATCGCGATCCGTGGCAGCGCTGCAGGAGGCATCTCCACCGTCAAATACACCCTGATCCAAGGGCTCCCCTATCGCCGAAACCCAGTTCCTCCTCCGTCCCCCCCGCGAGCGCTGGCGCCGCGGCCGCGCTCCCCGGATCCCTCCAGCCCCCCCGAATTTTTGCCCAAAACCGCAAAGAAATTTCAAGCCGCGCGCCAATTCCAGAAATCCCACCGCTACTTAAACGCACCCAACCCCCCGACGAATCCCCACTCCAGGCACCACACCATATTCTCCCAAAGACACTCGTTTCCGAGCCCAAATCACCCACCCGCCCCCTCCACTCCCAACCCGACCCCGATGGCCCGCACGAAGCAGACGGCGCGCAAGTCCACGGGCGGCAAGGCGCCGCGGAAGCAGCTGGCGACCAAGGCGGCGCGGAAGTCGGCCCCGGCGACTGGCGGCGTGAAGAAGCCGCACCGCTTCCGCCCGGGCACCGTCGCGCTGCGCGAGATCCGCAAGTACCAGAAGAGCACGGAGCTGCTCATCCGCAAGCTCCCGTTCCAGCGCCTGGTCCGCGAGATCGCGCAGGACTTCAAGACCGACCTCCGGTTCCAGTCCTCGGCGGTCGCCGCGCTGCAGGAGGCCGCGGAGGCCTACCTCGTGGGTCTGTTCGAGGACACCAACCTCTGCGCCATCCACGCCAAGCGCGTCACCATCATGCCCAAGGACATCCAGCTCGCCCGCCGCATCCGCGGGGAGCGCGCTTAGGCGTTTCGCTCGCCGCGCTTGGTTATCACTACTAGCATATCTATTCTCGGTCTGCGTTTAGGATCTGTTCTCGTCATGTTCTAGGGTCTGCGTTGTTCAAAAGTTTGTAGTTTCGTCCTGTGTGTTAATGCTATCAATGAAGTATGACTACCTGTTTCAGAGAAATGCACTGATCTATGCTTCTCTTCACGTTGTGGTTACTGATGATGGTGCTTGCTTTCTGAATGCATGCTTGGAATGGGCCTTGTTAAATTGTGGCAGGTGGATACTTTTGCTTGCAATGGTTTTGCTATTTGTAAGATTCAATTCCTAGTAAACTGTTGATTAAGAAGGTGGATCTATCTTCATTAGCCATTAAAGAAAATGCTGAACAAAGTAGGCCTTTTGAATAAGAAATTGAAACTTACTGTATTTGCAGCCTGTGCAGTAGGATGTGATGTTCTGACCTGTACTGTCAACTGATTATGTTTAACTATTTATAACAAGTATAGTTTGTGGTTTAGTACAAGTGAAACAACTAGCAATGGCATGACCTTGCCTATTATTAGCTTGAAACCTCATCTGCTATAAGCCTTTAGGAGGAACATGCTATTCTTTTGCTATGTGTTGGCAATGGCATGACCTTGCCTATTATTAGCTTCAAACCTCATCTGCTATAAACCTCTTGAATTTTCTACTACAATTTAAGTGTCTCTTGTTTTATTTTGCTATGTGTTGGTGAGTGCCGAAGGGTTGAGATTGAGTGGTAGTGATCTGCTTATACTCTAATTTCAGAGTGTATCTTGATCTCTTAATACCTTAGTCTGGAAATTATGCTAGCATTAAGAGCACAATTGTTGAACTGTGTTGTGTCAAGTGGTTTTTGTGAATCAGTATCTGGAATTTGTTTGCAGGAATTGCACTTGCATTTGGGAGTGAACTGTGATCTAAAGTCTGAACTCGTAACAACACTACTCTATTCAATCTAACAAGTACCACATGTAGCAATCCTGCACGACTGAAACAACTACATGCCATCCTCAATCCTCATTCAGTCGTTCTTGGTTCAGTGCTTGAAGTTTAAACCCAATTATTTCCTAACACATCAGTGCTGCTATCTTCATCATCTTTTACAAGAGATGTTCTATGATGGCATGGTTTAAACAACACTGTATGTCTGACTAGATGATGCCTAAGGGCTACATAGCTTTGAAAGATCGAAAGGTGGATACGAATAGGAGCCGCTGATCACTGCATATGCTATCTTGTTATTTGCAGCTTCAGTGGCATGTATCCCATCCCAGCTGACATAGTTTTGTGGGTCTCCACAAGCCCCTGCCGTTGCAGTTTTGCCGTTCACTACCTTGCTGTTTCCGCAGTAAACATACTGATTGAAATTGTACGTTCCACCGCCATATCCACAGCAAGCTCTAGTCCCGTACTTCAGCCCTGGGATGAGCACCAGATCAGTCAAATTTTCCATTGGATGTAAATATGAACCAAATTTGCAGTGACAATATTTAGGAGAGCTTACCGTGAGCAGTTGGGTATCGGAACAGTTCAAGCTGTTACAGTATGCTTGTCGACATACACGATCGACGCATCCTGCAGCTTCTTTCTGACCTCGGTTAAGCTGTTGTTCAGTAACTGGTTGTAGTATGTCACTCCACTGTTGTAGCTTTTCATGCATCCAAATTCATCCAAGTCGTTGCTGTTATGAGGAAGCTCCAGTGAGGAATGCCGGATAGCATCCTATGGGCGCCATGTTGAACACCATGAAGTTGCGAGCTCCGATGTTATACAAGTCCTATCAGACAAAATATGCATGGACCATGGAATCAACTGAATCTCCTCTGATCTTTTGATCATTTCAATAATTCAACTTGAAGTAGCAGATGATTCTACTACAGTACTTGCCTGTATTGTCCAGGAGATCTGGTTGACGATTGAAGGTAGACTTCTCTTGACGCTTTCGACACTGAGGGATCCAAGGTTCGAGGTAAAATCATTCTGTCCGATGTCAATTGTATACAGAGCGTTGCCGAAGACATACCGGGCGAGGGAGTTGGCCTGCAAAGCAACCCAGCATCTCTGAACATTCCTGTCTGAACTCTGAAGTTCAGAGCATGTTTTTTAACATTTTTTTTTTGTTGAAACAAAGAAGTTCAGAGCATGTTTCTAAGTATAGTCTTCCCTCTTCAGCGGCTTGACTGAAAGAGACAGGGTTCAGTACTGTGGCATACCGTTGTTACCTTTGGAATTGGAGGCGAGCACTCTGTTCCTGAACTCTTTCATCTGGTTGAGCTGGATGCCGAGGGAGAAGGGGCTGGTCCCGGTGACGAACACCGACGTGTTGGGCAGCAGCACCGTCGACGCCAGCGTCGCGAAGTTGGCGCCGTGCCGGTAGTCCGACCCTATCGACTGCAGGTACGGGCTCAGCAGCGGCAGCCCCATCGCTTGCGCTGTTGGTCGGACAAACACCAACTTTTTTCAGAAAAAAATTTCAGAAACAGAAGCGATGGATATGATGCACGCGATGCGTGTAGTGCAGCCTGCAGGAGCCAGGAGGTACGTGCCTATGAAGTCGATGACGAGGCGGCCGTCGGAGGCGCGGCCGGCTGGCCTGCCGAAGTATGTCATGCCGAACGGGCCCTGCTGCGCCGGGAAGGCGGCCCAGAAGCCGCCAGGTGTCGGAGTTGGAGTCGCCGAAGTTGAAGACGGCAGGGAACTTGCAGCTCCTGGCCCTCGCCGCCGGGGAGGCGCAGCACAGCGCCGTCGCCACGAGGAGCAGCGGCCATACGGTCCTCATCGTGCACCGACAACCAATCTGCATCCGTGCGTGTCGATGTGTAGAGAACGGCGGCGACATGGCGCGTTTAAGTAGGCGGCACAGTTCCTGCTGTTGAGATGGAAATTTGTCACCTCCTTCGTAACAAAAACTATCTTTGGGATTGCTACCGTTGAGCTGGAGCTTGGCTGCACGGGGAAGGAGACAACGGCCGCCTGCCGCCGCCGCCGTGATGCCATGACAATTGACAAAGCTGCAGTGCCGTCACTAGAGACACTGTACTGGTAGACTAGTACGTCTAGTATTTGCTCACGCGTCATGCTTTGCTGTCCATGCTGTCCACTGAAGCACCACCTAATTTCTCTCTCCTGTATAGGAGATTTGCAGAATCGCCAGTCACGCTGCTGTGATGGGGAGCCCAGCGATCCGACAGATGTTTTGGACATAGATTTCGTACGCTGCTGCTATAGCGTTGTATCCTCTTACCAGACAGGGGAATGTCCATGCAGTATTTTTTTTTTGAAGGTCATGTCCATGCAGTATTGCAGTAGAGTGTAGAGACTGCTGAATAACTGATCACGCCACAGCACGAGCGGATAACTGGATACCACCACACCATTGCGCTTGCGCTAGAGCAAGCGATCATTTTCATCGCCGAGCAGCAATCCGAGCCGAGCCGAGGACGACGCTAAGGTGTGCAACGAAACTGCCGAAAAACGACGAACTAGCCAGTCAATGGATATACGGATGAAGACAAGTACATGACGTTTCTCGACGAGAATCACCATCCAAGCAATCATTTTGTAATAATCACCATCCAAGCAATCATTTTTACTATGAACAGTGTTTAACCCATTAACGATGACCAACAGCCTATTTCCTTTTTTTTTTACGCCTCAATACAAATCTTTTTTCTCCACTATTGCCCGCGCATAGCGCGGGGTTCCCTGCTAGTAACATATATAGGCTGAGAAAAGATTCAAACGTGAATGAAACGGTGCAAAAACATTTTTAAGGAAAAACACCAAACGGGTGACGGTATACAAGTACAACATACAAAGCGTGTTACTCGGTTCACAGAGCTAGCGGCAGCTAACACGTATATCGAAGTAGAACCACATCATCTGTGATGGTTGCCAGCGTAGGGCAGGGCTGTACATGGATGCAGTATACAAATGCGAGGCGTCTTGTTCTGGGATCAGGATGGCGAGGAGAGCAGGCGTTGGATGACCTTGTCGGGGTCGTTGTCGTGGATGGCTAGCAGCTCGGGGACGTTTGGCGATGTGAAGCCCATCTCGTGGAGGATGTTGTAGGATTTCACGAACTCCTTCACCTGGGCACAAGATAAGGTTCGTACTTGTCAGTTTGATACTATTTATTTAAGTGAAATTTTACTGTGCTTGGAAAAAATTAGAGCCATTCATTTAGATAGATCAGATGGCTATAAAATAAGAACCAATGTGGAGGAACTTAAGTTGTGGGCCAGAACCTAAAATATGTGGGACCGAAACCAAAAACATATAAGTCAAAAAATATTTTCAAAATAAATTTAAAGGATAGAATAGTACTTTCTACCCCCTTGTCTCCCTGTGCGACCGGCAGCTACCACCGGTCCCTCGCCCACCGCACGCACCAAGCGCTGGCAGCGACGGCTTCGAGGACGAGCGCGAGCGCCGCATAGTCCGCGCACCTTGGTCACCGCGATGACGAACGCCGTCTTCACGACGCCGCAGACGAGCACGCATGTCAGCGCCATGAGCTCTCTCACCGGTCGCGGGCACTGCACGATCCTCTGAGGGACGGCCTTGACAAGCAGCAGCGTGCAGCGACGCCCGACGGAGGTGAAGGCGTGACCGCGTGTAGTACTCGGAGGGCAGGAACCGCGTGTCGCGGGCCGCCTCTGGGTTGTTCGGGAAGTAGAAGAAGGCCAAACCAAACCAGCCGCCGAACAGCATGGACGTGACGTTGGCGAACAGGTTGAGCAGCTGCTGGAGCGGCTCCTCGCAGCCACTGTAAGCGTCCACGTCCTCTTTAAGCTCAGTCACGTAACACTGCCACAACCTGCTTCTTGTTCGAGTGCTCCACGGTCATCGGCACCATGATGCCGGCCGTGAGAAGCGTTACGATCGGCGTCGAGGACTGGATCGGCGTCGAGTGCGGCGCCGATGCGATTGGCGGCGAGGCGGGCGACACCCTAGGGAGACGCGTCGTGGTGGTGAGGGCGGTCGGCGCCGCTGCTGCGATTGGCGGCGAGCCAACGACCTGGGAGGTGGCGAGGCGGCGAGTTGGGAAGCGCGAGATCTCGCGACGCAGGGAACTTCGTTCGTCGAATTGGATGGGGGAGTTGAGATTGTGTAGAGTAGGAAAAGTACTAAATTGCCCTTAATTATAATTGATTAATTTTCTTAATTAAGACCTGCAGTAAATAATTTTAACGGGAGGAACCGGTGGTTCCTCCCAAGCACAGTAACAAAGCTCCTTATTTAAACCCTTTATTTATGCCCCTTATGTGCAATTACCAAACAGCAAATTATTCTTTTCTGCATAACAAATTGGCTTGTTGTGGACGGTATGCATTTCTTTTCTCATTCCTATAAAAACTCTTTGGAAAAAAGACCTTGCTTCTATGCTCCGCTTTCATTATTTCCAGTGCAAATTTGCTAAATTGCTAACCAGGAATTGTCTCAGCTTAACTGACGTCATGAAAAAACATGCTAACCATATTAAGTGAAGTGAGCAGTACTGGTGAATGGCAGTTGATAATCATGAATGAGTGAGCAAACTCCTATAACAGACTAATATTTCAATGACTCATCTCTTGGAAGATCATGACAAAACATAATAATGTTGACAAGACAAGAAGAGACAACTGTAGTCTTTGTAAAGAAAAGAATTAGGGTACGTTTGGTTGCTGCCGTTCTGTGCCCTGCCTAATAGTTGGCTGGCCAAATTTAGGTGGCTGAATCGGCGGCCGCACATCAGCCGGAAAGTGAACTGCGCGTTGGCCACATGATGAACGCAGCTGGGAACCAAACTCTCAATCCTGCCTACGGAAAGGCCAATTTTTGGTTGGGCACATGAGGGCGTCTATCCAAACGCGCCCTTAGTGGACGAAACATGAAAATGTGTATTTAATTGCCCAGAAATCCGGATGTACATAGTTATGTTATCGGCATTGAAGAACCTTTAGCTATTAGAAAGACATTTTTTCATGATTAAGTGGTGCTGAAAGCAGTATGAAAGAAAATACAACAAGGGGGAAAGAGCATACCTTCGTTGGATTATCTCCATAATTCAACACCGCAAATGAGACAGCTTCACGCCCAAGCCCCATTGAGACATAGCTGTCGACAACTGGATCCCCTGAAGATGCAGGTCTAGCCTGCAAAATGAAACTGGGAATGTCAGTAATTCTATCAATAGAATTTGTTTCAAAATCTGGCTGGCATGCACCACGCATCATGTTAAACGGATGAAGGTTAGTGAGGAACCTAAAATGAATCTCAAGGTTGGACTATTCAAATTACACAAACTGATCAAAAGCCCTTCTGAGAAGAGAAATTCAAGTCTTTCAACAGGTTCAGCTATGTCATTTGCAGTATTGATTTATCGTTGCTTCAATAATCAAATTCCAAAATACTTCTAGTCTTTCAACTAACGCAATATTATACAGCAAACCAGACATCAACAAAAATTGACAATGAGGAGAAACAGTACGAGTGCCAGGAAACTAAGGAAAAACGAAATGCCCCTGAAAATCAAAATCTTCCTATGGTTGGCTTTTCAGGACAGATTGCAGACTGGTACTGAGCTAAAACAAAAGAAGTGGAAGGGGTGCAGCAATTCTGTTCTTTGTAGAAACCTACGAATGTCAACCATGTTCTTTTCCAGTGTGTCTTGGCAAACTTCATATGGTACTGCATCAAAGAATCATTGGGGAATGGGGTGGGATAGGGTGCCATCTAACATGAAGGAGTTTCACGAGTCCTGGCTGCCTTGGTCAGGCAGTTGCTACAATTATAAGCCTTTTCTTTACACAATCATTGCTTGGGGTCTCTGGACTGTTAGAAATAAAATGGCAATTGAGCATAAATTCCCCAAATCCCCATGAGAGTCTATACAAACTTTTGTTATTTTTGCAGAAATGGCAAGTTCTGCCAAGACCGAAGGTCAGCTCTAGGATGGATGGGCAGGCTGAGCAAGTCAAGACTTGGGTGGCAACATTCCATTTGCCGAATCGTATTGTATCTTCTGAAGATACCTTGAAGTAGTTGATGTTTATATTTGTGTTCTGGTGTGTAAAGAGGTGGTTTTGCTGCTCATGTTTTGAGCACTGCTGTTCTCTTTTGTAAGCTGGTAGCCCCATCATGATTGCATTGTACGGCCTCTTGTATGCTTTCTATAAAAGCTGGGAAAACCTTTATAAAAAAATGGTGCGAGGGCAAAATTACAATAGCAGTGGGTACAAGTCACGCTAGGAAAGCTTGCAATTAAGCCAACATCAATAACAAAAAATAAGTCTATACACAACTTAAGGTCCTTTTCCCACGCTAGGCACTTGTAGAAACATTAGCTAATGGTAGCCGTGTAATGGTTAATGATACTAATAGACTTGTGAAAGAAAGAAAGGAAATAGCAAGGATCTGTATCTTGCCTGCTGTGCCACAGGAGGTGGTGCCTGTCTTTCTACCACGAATTTAGTCCAGTTGGGGTTCTCCTTCTCTGCCTCAGCAAGAATCCTTCTCTCATACTCAAAATCAAAGTTGAAGGTGCTGCGAGGAATTTCTACCATCTGTGGTGGCAATTGAGGCTGAAAAGATAACACTAATTAGAAGATAATGAATTCCCTACATACAACAGGTGAATGAGTTAAGCTTGAATAGCACACACTTAATGCCACTTAACCACAGAGTTATCTCAATAACGATAAAATGTAAACGGAATTGAAGAATGGTAGAGTGCATTTCTAGGAACACAATAAACACTAGACAGGCCCTACATACAGTACGACACTTTGACAGACCCACATATAGTATGAATTGCGTTCTCATACATTTCAAACCATTTGACTGCAAACTATAACACCAAGGTTATATACAACCAATAAATAGCACAGCAGCTGAACAATTAACAGAAGCCATCTGCAAATTTTCTAGAGAACAGAATTACTAGCACAGATCTTAGTTCCATGTATTGTTTAGACACAATTTCATCCCAAGCTGTCCACTCATCATGGAATAAGCTGCACTAGGTAGATCTACAACAAGCTGGGAGAAAAGGGTTATTGTCCATTGAGAATTAGATAAACCTGTAAGATTTGTTAATGGTTCATCACTCGGCGGTTAAACTTGACTAACAACAGATAAAGCAAATTTGCCTTCCATAGACTGCCCCATATGAAACAAAAAACTATTTTAAAAAAACATCTCCTGTTGGATTTAGTTATCAGCAGTCTAAAAATTTCTTATTTATATATATGATATATATTTTTTTTCAAAATGACATGAATTAACAAGCGTACAAACATTTGTCTAACAGCTAGGCAAGAGTGTAATCTCACTGAAGTAACACTTCTGTATCTAACAGCAGATTAGTGGTTCCTGACAATACAAGACAAAATGTACTTCAATATTAAATTAAATTACTCACAGGTGGGGCAATGCGGAATTCAGGCTTTATCGTAACTTGTATGCCCACCTCTGTGCAATAAGAATACAATACTATTAGAACACAAACTGTTGTTGACAGAAGCAAAACAGAGAACACTAGAAAGCAGTTTGCTGTCTCTTTTGTTTTTGGCATGATGGAAGCAGCAAAACAAACAAAGAAACACAATTAATGCATTACCAACTGGTTTGCGGTGTTCAGTAATTACAAAACTAAAATACATACATACGCCTAGGAAAGTCTAGCACTCTAGCGTCTTATCAACTTCCATTATGTTGACAAGAGGATGCATAATAAATATTTACGCAACCATTTCATAAGCATTTGGCATCTGACACTGTTGTGTTCCTTGCCAAGTGTATGCGAACATAGATACTATAGTACAACACACACACAAAAACCTATTCTTAAATCACCTTGGCTTGTGCATAACCGTTTCATGTCTTAGTCCGCAACTTAGTTGCACCAAAAACACCCGACCAAGTCCTGTCGCAAGACATTCAAGGCGCAACTAAATTTTGGAGCAGCTTGTATCACTCAAATCTGCAGCCATTTCTACTGCACAGCATGCCCTAGAAGAGTAACACAGCTTGCGTCGACTTGCAGGCAATTAACAGATGAACAACGGCAAGTGTGCTACGACTGGCCAGTGTAAAGGTAGATTTAGTAAGTTCCCTCATCGTGATCCCAACAATTAGAACCCCAACCAAAAAGAGGTCTGCTAACCTAACAGCCACAAAAAAAAAAAAAAAAAAAAAAAACCATCCAATTAAGCCGACAGTCGATCCACCATGCTACATTCCATCGAGTACATAGCGAGCAGTTCTTCGATCCGGGACCAAGCACAACCACCCGTGAATTAATCAGATATTATGATACCATATATTATGAGTACCAAGCGGCAAAGGGAGAGAATTACTCGAGGAGGAGGAGGAGGTTGGAGCGAGCGGCGTTACGACGGGAGCCGAGGATCCGGACCCGGAGCCGTGGTGGTATGGCGCGGCCCGCGGCGACGCCGTGGAGGCCCCGCCACCGCCGTGGGAGGGCTGCCCGACGCGCGGGTAGAGCGAGGAGCCTGCCCCGGGCGCGGCCCCCGGAGGCGCGCCGTAGGGGCCCGAGCCCGAACGGCTCCCCCGGAAGTCGTACTCCATCGGCGCCGCGAGCGCTGTCCGCGCGGGGGTGGAGTGGTGGGCTGGGTCGTTGGAGGTGGAGAGCTCCGGGCCGCCGGCGAGAGCGAGCGAAGCGAGGTCGGACGGATCACACGGTTTGGTTGGAAAACTGCTGGAGACGGAAGAGGTTGCTGAGACGCGGAGGCGGAGCCGTGTTTGGGACTTGCGAGGAGAGGAGAGAGAGAGGTTCTCGACGAAGCAGCTCAGGAATTGGGCCGCGCGTGCCGGTCCATCCTCGGCGTGACGGGGCTAACGGGCTTTCCTTTCCCGTGTGCGTTGCGTATGGTCCGCGACCGACGGACCGAGCCTCGTGCGATCGGGAAGAAAATTTTATGCGGCAGTGTCGCATACAAGACTAGACTGTGCGGCACCGGCGCCCGGCTCTACAGAACCTAGTGCACCAGCAGGGCTGTATATCGAGCCAAGACCATTTTTTTTTGAGCTTTTCTAAAAATTAGCATAATCTTATTTATAGTCTCCTGAATTGTTTGAGACTTAGCTTCATGCTAAGCTTATCGAGTTGAGCCTAACAAGCCGAGCCAAAGTAAAAAATCATTCCAAATCAAGTCATTTTTATTAAAAGAAAAACGAGTCCAATTAGAACACTTTTGTAGCGAGCCACCTCACCCTACTAGCCACTGCTGCCCGCGCTTCGCTGCTGTGGATGATGTGCTTGGTATAGGGTCTCTAGTGGAAAGCTTCTAAACCAATGCTGCTAGCATCGTATTCATAAAACAAGCCCATCGATGGACACGGCATATTCCCAACTCCTGAAGGCCCAGTGCTTCAGCGCATCTCTTAATCCCACCGCATGGTAGGCTAAAAAAAAATCCCACCGCATCCCCGCTACCATCGTCCCGTCGTCAACCTCCCGTCTCCGATACTGCTGGACACCGAAACGCCGCTACACCCGTGCGCCAAGAATCCTAGCGTCGCTCGGAACCGGTGGCCCGATGGTCGTCTGTCCGGCGGATTCGGTCGATCCACCCACCGTAAGCCCAGGCGCCCACACCCAGTCGCCCAGCGCGGGCAGCGCTCAGGCCCCCGGCCTCGGTCGCTCGCGGTCCGTCCGGCGCCCGGCCTACACCGGCATGGAGGCACCCCAACGCAGCGGCGTGCTGGCGCCCTACCTCCCTACCCCGAAGGTGAGGTCGCCACGACTGGCCACGGCGGTTCCGCAATCAGCATGGAGGCGAGAACCGGATGCTGTGGCTGCGCAATGAGGCTAGGGTTGGCGGCGGCGAGACGCACGGAGGTAACAATTGATGGCTGCTGTGCACGGAGGCTTCAAGGGCAAGACTGCGCTCATCATCCTCATCAGCGCTCGCCACCCCTCGTCGGTACTCATGTAAGTTTCTGGTTCTTTTCCCCAATTCGTACAAAAATGCTCGGCAAAATCATTTGTGTACAACTCTTATATTTGTAGGCGCTTGTTAATTGTTGTTACTATGCAACTGCTTATTCAACATTTCAATAGATACGTATGTCAGGGTTTCAATTGTTAGTGTTGGTCGCGGCTGAAATTACAGTCCAATGAAATTAAATAAATCAGTTCTATAGTGCTCGGCGGCGCGGGGGCGGCGCTGGGGTGGGGTTGGGGTGTTAGGGGGTGATATGCAGCATGTTCGCTTGCACGTATATGATTGTGGATTATAAGCTGAAATAATATTTTTCTCTCACACTAAACCAGCCAGCAGTAAATAATCCACGATCGTTTACAACGAAACGAACATGTTGATGAAGTTTGATCCTGTCACCTTCTGCAAGGTGCAGGTGGGAACTCTCCTCTAGATAAGGTACTAACCTACGTATTTTTGTTGGCACAGATCCTATTCGACGTCTAGTTACAGTATTCTTAACCGAAATCAATAATGTCAGCCACATAAAAAAACACCCAAAATTCGTGAATACTGGCCAAAATTTTGCCAAAAGTTTGAACCCTAATGTACGCAGAAAATGAGTTAATGGCAGCTCTGCCAAGTTCCATCCGCCCGTAGCTAATATCAGGTTCCTAGTGTCTTTGCTACTGTGTTTTGGGATAATACTTCGCAATTACAAGCCGGTGTTGTCAGACGTCCCGAATGTGCGGCTCTGAGAGCCGATATGAAAGGAGATCGACTAAATAGTCGATTCTAGCATATTCATAAGAATAAACCGGTTAAAGCTCATGTGGTTGTGTAAGAAGAATCGGTTATCATTCATGATGGATATCATTCTTTAAACAAATATTGGTCAATAGCAATAAGATATTAACAATAATTAGTTCATGCTAAGCCAATGACTGCAAGTAACCGAACTCCTTTATTAAAAAAAAGTTTATCACCATTCAATCATTTAATAGAGATAAATTTAATGAACATATTAGATCTCATCTATCGCTATAATCAGTGGGGCATGAGGCAGAATCATGCAGGTCGTAGAAACAACAATAGACTCGACGACCCTAACATATTATTAATATCAGTGGGGCATGAGGCAGAATCATACAGACCATAATACAATAATACGATCATGGAGCTAATACATCTTTCAACCTATCGCTATTTCAACGATCTCGTGATGCGAACTGTTCGTGAAAGCGCTCGATATAGGCTAAAACAGCCGATTCAGGCATAGCGCACAGTTAAGGTCATGTCCTCTCAAGAACAGATCTACCAAATAATGATCCCCACTCCACGATGCTAACAGTGGGGTGTGAGACAGAATCACACAGGCCGTGATAACGGGCCATGAAACAGTTTCGCTAGCCAATAGATCTACTCAAGATCAAACATGCCTTAACAGCACGCTATGCATGATCAAGATTGATGTAAAACAACCGATAAAACATAACTAATCATTTAAAGTGCAGATTAGATCAGTTTAGATTAACAAACGATGGTTTAAAAAAGATATAAAGACCGAACTAGATCAATCCCAATCGGGCGAAGTGATATTGCTGTAAATAAATAAATAATGGAAGCAATAAGCAATATCGGTAACTTAATGAATCTATCTGAAGGAACGCCACCCTTAGATAGAGCCGATAATTTGACCTTAATCTAGTTCGAGCAGTGGAGGTTGACCGGATCGATGCAGCCGTACTTGAACCAGACAAGAGTCGATAACTAACTTATACCAGAGTCGCAGTGGAGGTCGACCGGATCGATACAGCCATACGAACAGATGTATAAGCCATGACAGTACTTACAGACAAGCAGTGGAGGTCGACTGGATCGATGCAGCCGTACTTGCTGAAGAACTCGTCGAGATCTACTCTACTCCTACTCCTAAAGGGTGGCCGGAGTCGAAAAAGTAAATAACTGGTATTTGATTGATTGTGTGTCTTTTACAATAGTCGGGCTTTGATATTTATACCTGGGACCTGCGCATGACTCATGTCTAAGCACGACTCATCATAATTTTGACCCTAGAGAAAACATTCCTAATTTAAGATAACTTGGACTCTAATCTTTCCGTTTTTGTAGAGTCCAACATGTCTCGTCCTCGCGCCGATCATAGCCTTTGTCGTTATCTGCTGGCGCTATATGAAGAAAGCCGATTCCAGTTTTGCATTCGAATCAGCTGGTTCCGATCTGCACGCAATTGATTCATTGATAACATGATTTTGGGAGCTTTCGAGTCCCTGTTACTCTTCTTTCAAATTTTGGTGTAAACAGTATCCAAGTAAAATATTCTAAATTTGAGTAAGTATTACATAGAAGAATATTAGTATTTTATGATATCAACTAAGTACCATTGAATTTGTCACGAGGCATATTTTCGTAGCATATATATTTATTTGATATCATGGACATTAAATTTTTATCTATATATTTTGATTGAACTTTAGATACTTCAACAAAGAATGTTCCTGGAATTGTATTTCTTTTCCTACTGAGGTAGTAAGTCATTAGTTCAATGGCATGTCGAACCATATTTTCCTCTAAAACATTAAGTATTTGTTGGAGCAAGTTTTTTTTTGCAGAGATATGACTTAAAAATCTCCATGGGTACCCCAAAAAAGAGACCAAAATCTTGTTTTGGCCTCGGCAAATATCTCACGCAAAAATATGCTTCATAATTATATTTGAATATCTGTAGGGTTTAGTAATACACCAAAAGAAAAGTGGGCAAAGCTGCACTTGACAAATGCCTAATAAATTAGGGCAGCATAATACTCTGTCCCGTTCATAGAAGGATGGAATTTTTGAGTTTTGAGGACTTAAACAATTTGAATTTTGACCCGAGTTATATAAAAATAGTAACAATTCTGATACACAATAGGTACTATTATAATAATTATGAAATCTAGTTTTGCAGTTCATTTGCTGGAAACCTAACATGGTAATAATGTTTACTACACATATGGTGAAAGTAAAGTTGGTTTCGTTTACATAAATTATATAGTTCCATCCTTTTTATGGATTGTTACATGTACCAATGCAACGTGGTGCAGCAGGGTCTCCAAACTCTAGCTTGGCCCCTGATTGATAGCAGGGAAAGCCTTATCTGTAGATTGGAAACAGTGGATACAACAGAGGAAGGTATATTTATTAACAAAAAGAAAAGGACAAACCAAAGGGATGGCCCCTCTCAATATTTCCTAGGCAGATAAAAAACAGTCTTCTGAGTAAACACTCCTAACCATCAATGGGATTCTTTGAGTGTGGAGTGCAAAATAGAGGAGGGCTCTGGTCCCGTATCCAACACAAATCATTTGGGTTGCAGGAGATCACACACTTAGGGTCTCTTTGGCACGGCTTATACGGGCTTCGGCTTCATCTATTTTGCGCAAATCGAGGCACTGTAGCGTGAAGCCGTTTTGTAAGCCGGGGTTAAAATGAACTAGAAGCCGGAAAAAACCAGTTTTTCTGGCTTCACCGGTGAAGCCGTGCCAAAGGGGGCTTTAGTAGTGGCCATGAAGTCTCCATCCATGTTCTTCTCGGTGTTACCATGATGGTAATCAGCTATGGTGGTTGCCTCAGTGCCGGTGGTGGCAGCAGCACCACCATCAGTAGCGGCGATAGCGCCGTTGGTAGTGTAGGGAACACGAGCGGTGCAAGGAAGCCACACCTTCGGTCGTAGTCCGCAGCGATTGGGCATTGTGAGGTGAATGCGGAGATGTTCAAGGATGATAGGATGATGCACGGCCGAGAAGTTGAACTTGCGTTGGTTGGGGAGGCGCTCACCATAGAAGCAGAACATAACAGCACCGCCGCCTGAAGGGCATGCTGAAACCTGCCAATCCACAGCCTGAATCGGGTGCGCGGATGCGGATCTTCGTAGCACACCCTCCCTAGAGCCGCTCTCTCACGCTCGTCCAGGCTAGGCCCTTTTGCGTGCGACGGTGAGCAGACATTCGCCCTGTTCGCTTGGCTGATAAGCCATGACTGAAAGTATCGTTGGTTGATTTGTTGTGAGAGAAAAATATTATTCGTTGGCTGAAAAAGTATAGCTTATAAGCCAAGCGAACAGGACGATTGTTGTTACCGTAGTAGGACACGGACGCCCCCGCGGTGCTGCTAGCAACGTCCCCTCACTGCTGATGTCACGCTGCTGCTTGCCACAGCCATAGCTCATCACCTGCAGCGTGCAAGAAACAACAGCGATGGCAGAGCAATGGCGCGGTGTAGAGATGAATGTGATAGAGGGTGTGGTTTTAAAGGCGCAGCCAGAGATAGAGTGATGTGATACTACCTGGCAGTTCGATTAGCAAAGTATAAAGCATTCGTCCAGCCACTTGCTACAAGCATAATCAAGTGCCAACTCAGTAAGTGCACGTTCAAAGTATAAAATCATCTGGGGGCGAGTTCGCAACATAGACCTATCACGTAGTCTTTGTTATGCAATCTGTTCTTGTTAAAGGCGTTTCTTGTGTAAACAAATACCAACACCAACAACACAAACCATTGATTCCTTAGGTATGAACTACAATGAGGACACAACCACTCATTCCTCAAACATGAACTACAACGAGGACACCTATAAACACTAGGAGGGGTGAGCGGTGCGATGAACTCACAGCACGACCACTGATTCCTTAGATATGAACTACAACAAGGGCACAAGCAAAAACATTGGGAGGGGTGAGGGGTGCGATGAACCAACGAATGGCACATGCTTATATATGCAAGATAAGCCTCGGTAGGCATGTGAAGTTGTAGGAGGAGCAGGCGTCTCTGCGCGCGTGAAAAATCTCTACATGTAAATGAGAAGCATTAAATGTGCCCACCTGCTTTCGACCTACTTCGCGCGTGTAAAAAATCTCTGCATGTAAAGGATAGCATTAAATGTACGTGCCCACCTTCTTTTGACCTTCTCCGAACATAAAAAAATATATTGCCATGCAGGGTGTAAAGTAAGTAATGTTAGTTTAGTTACAGAATATATGTCTCTCGTGAATTTAGCTGGAGAGATGTATGGTAATACTATGATAATAAAAGTTACGACCTGTTTTTACTTACTAATAATATATATATATATATATATATATATATATATATATATATATATATATATATATTTGAACTTACTGATAGTAAATTTCTATTTATACAGGACAACAAGCATTAAATGTTTGTCCACCTGCTTACACCAAAATGGTGGACGGTGGCGGTAGATGGCCTGTAGTACATGCTCTTCTCGTTTATCCAATTCAATACGCATGCGTCCACTTAGATGAGTTGTTGGTTTATAAGCGGCCTGTTCGCTGGTTGGTTTCTGGGCTGGTTTGGGCTGGCTGGTGCTGGTTTGTTGTGAGAGAAAAACACTGTTGGCTGGCTGGTTTGGGCTGGCTGAAACCAACAAGCGAACAGGGTGAAGGACAACAGACTGATTCATAGGCCGTGTACTATCTAACGTACCACTCAAATGAAGCACGTAGAGACGCCGGGTGACTGACATAGACGCTACCGTTTCGGCATACGAGGATGTCGGCCTGCCGGACCGGCCCGTGCAGCCGTGCCTTGCCTGCCAAATGCCAATTCGTGCGTTGGCTTGCGGTGTGCCGTGTGCCTCGAGGCTCGAGCCCTGGACTGTTGCCCGCTTTCGGCGGCAGTGCTGTGAATCGAGTGCCACCGAGAGCACCTGAGACTGAGGCGGCCAAATGCAAATTCATGCATGGTCCTTGTGGTCGTGGATTGCGAAGCACGGACAATCGTGTACCCCCATACAAAACATGAGCACATCCTTTTTCTCGAGAAGCCAATTTTATAAGTTTTATCAAATATGTATTAAAAATATATTAGCATTTATTATAATATATATAAATAAGTATCATTAGATTAATAATAAATATTTTATAATAAACATGTTAACGGGTATACAAATGTTGATTTCTATAGATGTAGTCAAGCTTAAAAGAAGTTTAACTTGGAAAATAAGAAGTGTATTTATTTTAGTATAGAGGGAGTGTGTAAAAGACATTGATGCCAATGCTAGGCTATGTGAACTTGTTTGCTTGAGACCCTGAAAAATCTATGACTCCATGAGTCATAGATAAGTGCCCGACACGGTTTCTCAACATCCAAACAAACCTGCCAAATGTCAAATGGTGTGCGCCCCTCGTGGTTTGTGAAGGACTAATAGTTATGTAACAGCCATCACCGCTTTCGGTGGGTGAAAGCGAAAATGTGATCCGAGTGGCACCAAGTGTTGCGATAAATAATCTTAGCCCAAAGACAATCTCTAATTATTTTAAATAAAACTCAAATACCCATTCATGTATACATATGAAGAAAGTGGTGGAACTTTAGTCTTGCCTTTCTACTTCACCAAATCTAGTGTGGGAGAGACAACACGTGCTTGCTCGTTCACCTCACCAGGCTGGGCCGGTGCCATGGCGAATGAGCTAGTGTGAAAGCTCCATCGAAATTAAGCCCACGACCTCCTCCCTATACATACAATCTATCGGCCACCACCAAAACACATATATTCAAGTTAGGGTTTTGCCTCTTTTTTCGCTGTTGCGCCGTCGTCGTTGTCTCTCCATCCCGAACATTTGCTGTGTCGCTATCGTTCTGTCCATCCTAACGTCTGTGTGCATTGGCGATTGGGAGAGGAGGCCTCCTAACTCGCTTACCCTTGTGGTCTTACACCGAGAGAGGGCGGATAAGGTTTTGAGAAGTGGCTTCGCGTGACTGCTCGACGATCTACACGATGGCTTGTCTTCCATCCAAGTCAAACGATGCTTACCGTCCTCTCTGCCGTCTACTGCTTGGACCCGTCTTTGCCAACGTTATCAACAACATCATCGCTCCTCTATCACCACCTGTGGTATGTGTGTCATGATCCAATCTACTATCTCCTATCCAGTTTATAAGGCGTAGTCAAATATGACACAGTCTTCTAAATTACACTTTAAATATTTGTTTTATTTTATGTTATATTATTCATGATTACTTGATAATACATTTGATTACAAATCTAATAGTATTAAGTTTATATTATAATAGTTAAAAATTATTAGCCAAATTATTTGTCAAATATTATAAAAGCTCGGCTCTTAATTTACGTGAAATGCCTTATAAACTGGACTTAAGGGAGTACTACTTAATCATATCTATTCAGCGATGATGTTTAAATCTGATAGTATGATAGGAAATTAAGCGTTAATCCATCTATTCTAAATTATAAGTTATTTTTGGGTTTCCTAGGGAGCTGAAGACCCTGACGGTTCTGTGCCTGCCAGCTGGCTTCGCCCCTGGATCACACGCCAGTATTTGGCACACGAGAGCCTTGGCAAATATCGTATGCCAGTTCGCGCATGCATGCTCCTACTCGTCACTTGCGGAAGGCTCTGCAGCTGCCCGCTCCCGTCAGGTAGAAGCAGAGCTGTGACTTGATTCGAGTGAAACGCAACCAACCGGAACCAGGGACGGTTCGCCGCGTCCGGGGTCTGTGCGGTGGCCCGTCGTCTTTTGTTTAACGCAAAGTCTAACACGCTACCGATAGCGCTCCGTGCAGAGCGCGCAAGCAGGCTGCAGGCTTGGCCCAGCTCGGTTTGATCTTACCAGTCGTCTTATCAGTTAGAATCTATAGTATTTTTCTTTCGCAACAAATCAACCAAGACCGATTTAGCCGGCTTTCATACCAGCCGAACAGACCTGTCACACGTGCAGGGGAGACAAGGCGGAGCCCACAAACCTGTCACGTTAGGCGAACGCGCTATCCGATCCGGGCTGGCCCAACAATACGTGCTAATTGAAGTTTCGAACTAAGGCCATTCAACTATTTAAAATATGATAACTTTCTTAACAAATGTTTATTTTTAATTTCATTTGCACCGTTGTGTTCCTTACGATGAGATCTACAAAAGTAGATCCACGATGCATATGCTTTATAACAATTTTTATATACTAGCAACTTATATTATATAGAAGTAGCTAGTTATGTATTTAAGTGTGTAACTATTTATGTTGATAGTCCAGCTACACATGATCATTCACCCATGTTAATTAGGAGCGCTACAATACAGATACCAATTAGATTTACAGTAGACAGACTGATTAGGGGTGATTAGCACCACACTTCTAGTTGTCACATACGCACCGAATTCGGTTTGTACCATTTGAACCAATAACGAGACATCACCACTCTATGTCACTTGTACTCATAACGGGGTGTTGACCAACCGTCCAAAAGCAAGTACTGGGATTAGGGTCCGCAACATAGCCCTCGTTTAGTTCGGCCCGAATTCGGCGCCGGCAAAGTACGGTAGCCATAGTAGCTACTGTAGCATTTCGTTTGTATTTGGTAGTAATTGTCCAAACGTTGACTAATTAGGCTCAAAACGTTCGTCTCGCAAAGTACAACCAAACTGTGCAATTAGTTTTTGATTTCGTCAACATTTAGTACTCCATGCATGTACCGCAAGTTTGATGTGACGAGGAATCTTCTTTTTGCATAGTGCCAAATTTTGGAATTTGGGGTAACTAAACACCCCCATAAGTTAGGATTAGGGATCACAAATTAGGTTGGGATTAGTGTTCGCTGCTTTGGTTGGGATTAGGGGCCGCAGCAAGCATAGACAGCTAGGCATGTATTTCGATTGTTGCAATGGGTATACCTCCCTATTGGCAGCTTATGCAATACTTGTTCTAATGATTTAGCTCTCCTATCATGTTGCTGCTTGTTTTGTTTCGGGACTGTTTAGGCAAGCAAAATTTATCATGTAGTTGAAGAACCTATGGTCTTTCCTACTTTATGTTGTTGTCACTTGCATTTGACCCTGAGAAATTGTTGCGATAGTGTTTGGAAGTCATAATACTCCGAATTTGTCATTTTCACGATATCTTGACACTTGCTCAGAATATAACTTGCTACTTGCTCAAAATATAACTTGCCACATAACTTGCTTAGAATTTTTACTTTTTTTTTTTTTTGTAAAATTGTTTCTTTTAGTTTTAGTTCAATGAGTTATGATTTTCAATTTTACACACATCCTTTCATGTTCGAATGCCTTCCTAAATCATTCATATTAATTGTTCTTCAATATTTCCTACTTTTAAATATTTTAGTTTTTTGTTTCAATGTACCTTTTAGTTAAATTTATTTTTTGTTTCATTATTTCTTTTAGTTCCAATTCAAATGAGTTATGAGTTTATTTTTGTTCCTTTCGGATTTGAATGTCTTCCTAAATCCTAGGTATCAGTTGTTCTTCAATATTTCTTGCTTTTAAATATTTCAGTTTTTTTTGTGTCAATGACCCTTTTAGTCTTTTTTTTAGTTTCTGTTTGCTTGTCAATTTTAGTTTGTTTAGCTATTTTGTCATTTTTTCAGTTTTAGTTTCTTTTTGCTATTTTAGTTTTTGGTAATTTCACTTTTACTAATATCGTTATTTTTTTATGGTGTCTACTTTAGTTTTCAGTTTCTTTAATTGTTTCTTTTAATTTTAGTTAAATGATTTTTTATTTTTAGTTTTCAGTCAGTCAAGTTTTTTTTTTCATTTTTTTAGTTTGAGTTTTAGTCATGTTTTTTTACTATTTTTTTTTCAGTTTTCAGTCATCCTTTTAGGTTCAAATGCATTTCTAAATCATACATATTAGTTGTATAATAACTTACCGTCTAGGTTGGCACCTTATACAATGCTTGTGGCCATGTTGGATGGCTGTTTTTGTTTAAAAGAGAAAGAACATATTAAATATATTAGGCTTGCCGCAAACGGAAACTAATCGGTCGCTAAATATAGTAGGTCGGAACGGGTCGTGCGGGGATAGGAGGGTCGCGGGTTATCGTCATCCTTTGTTTAATCGCGGCATGTACTCCAATTGTTAGTGCGCGGTCTGCTAACTGGTTCTGATTGAGTTGGACCGAATCTGCAGGATCCAGAACGGACCAACCGAGATTGAAGCCCACAGAGAGTTCAGAAAAAAAGGGCGGCTCTTTTGGCTCATGGTGATTTATTTATATAAATGGTAGCAAATTAAAAGAAATTGTGTTCATAGCAGTATAGCATTCCCTGCTGCTGGGCAAAAGTACCGAATCACCCGTCCTCACTCAATCGTTCTACTCACTCCTATTTTTTTTATTTAAGATAATACTCCGTTTCATCCGTACGTGAAAGAAAGCAATTCTACGTTACCGAGGCCAGATTAGTGACTGAGCAAGATTACCTACATACCCCTACTTTATTCCGCTGGCAGATGCTCGCAGGCGCACTATCGGTACACGAGCATCGATGTCAATCAAATTGCAGGTGAAAAGGTGGGCGGAGAGGAGATGTATGTAGCTGAGAAGAGACATGCAGCTATGGACGTACGTGAAAGCTGAACCCACTGCCTGGCTACCCTATGCACCTACAAGTCTAGATTGCATTCTTTGTTGGACAAGGCCAAGGACCCTGTGCGTTTATCTTATAATCCGTACTTTTCAGTTTGTTTTTCTAATCGAAACCGTATTTTTCTTTCACAACCAATTAATCGGAACGATAGTTCGTTTTTTTTTTCAGCGAAACCAACGGGCCGGAATTGCATGCTTGATCGGATAGACGGAGTGCAGGTGAATGAAGCACACGCCGTTAATCTTTTCCTTCCCAGATAGCAGCAGTATACGTCCAGGCGCCGTCTTTTTCCATAAAAGAATGTCGCGCGTCACCAGAGGCCTAGAGTAGAGCACGGCCGTCGACTCTGGACAGCGTAACAACACCGCCCGCCCGAGTTTCCTTCCCGCGCCCCACGCGCTCGTCCGTTGCGCTGGCCGCTTCTGCCGCTGCCGGGACGCCGGCCGGCTCGCTTCGTCCGCTTCCGCCCCGCCCCGCGGCTCGGCATCTTCCACGCGCGTCCTTGCGTTGCGCTGCTGCGTACGTCCGCGTCGCCTGGTGCCGACGAGCAAGGCGGGGCTGGCTTGGCCAGAGCGACTAGTGCCTGCCTGCCGCGCGCTTGGTTTTTGCGGTGTCGGGTGCTCGTCGACTGGATACGCGAGGATCGAAGGGACAGTTGAGATTGGTTCAGTCTACTCAGTCGGATCATAGTAGCGTAGATATTGACTTCACGTGATCTCAATCTGAACTGCAGGTTTTTCTGCTGGTGAGGAAGAAACAAAGCCTGGATTTGGACGTACTCATCGAACCTCTGCGGTTACTTTGGTTATATAGTGTTGTAATAAAAAAAAAACTTTGGTTATATAGTTCTCCTATTAGCAGTCTGATGAATCCAGACCCAACAAATTAAAATCAGTTGACAAAAGGGAGTTCCTTTTAAACGCATATAACGAAGGATTCTGCATCCCACGTATCATTTGCCATGGACTGCTCTGCTGCGGAGTACAGCTGAAAAAGATTCCGTAATGTAGGGTTGCCGCCGCTTGCACCGCCTACGAATCGCGATCCGACGCCGCAGCCCGGCACTACACGCCGTCTCCCGGCGTCGAGCGGCTCACGCACCTCCCAGTGCGTTCTCCTTCCCTGTTTATTCTCACGTCCCAGACCCTGCTAGAGGCTGGTGCCTAGACCGGTGTACCCTGGGAGGCGAGTGCCAGGTGCGACGCCCGGCGGGGCCTAGCGAAGCGCGGCGACACGGTGGATCCAGTCATCTGAGGCCACTGCCGAGGTCCATATCGTCGATGATCTCTACACCGGTGACCTCCGTGTCAACGTCAAGATCCGTATGTTTTATATGTATGTTTTAAATGTCGTAGAGGTATGTTCCAAGTGTTTTATATAAATGCTGTGAAAGTAGATCGGTATGTTGCATATGTTGCAATGGTTGTCCACGTGTGTTGCAAGCTTTTGTTCTAAGTGCATCTGTTTTTTTAGACATATGTTGCAAATATATTTATTTACATGTTGCATATGTTTCACACATATATTGTAAATGTTTTATCTGGATGATGCGTATGTTTTGATAATGGTTTCTAGTATTTTCAGGTGTTTCTGCAAGTGTTTCAAGTGTTTCATCTGCCTTCGATGGATGTTTCAAAAGTAGATCGGCTATTGCATCTACCTCCCCGTCTTCTGCTGCTTCGCCTCGGTGTCTCCTCCTTCTCCTTGCGTCGGCTGGGCATCAGCTGCCCCCTCCCCTCCTCTCGATGTTGGTGACGTTCGAGGCGGCACGGGCCCGTGTCGGTGCGCGACAACGTCGCGGGAAGAGACTGCAGGCGCAGACGTCCGGACGTCCCGTGTCAGCGCACGACAACGGCACGGGAAACGAACCGTAGGCGCAGAAGTCCGGACGTCCGTCCAAATGTTCCGGCGCTAGTGAGCGTGAAAAAGATTCTAAATTTGGCATCATACATCAGCACATTACTGTTCGTCCTTCTAGTTCTAAATCTGTTTTTTTTGTCACCTGATACAACATCGGGACATTTCTCGTCTGTAATTTTGTTTGTATATGTGTACGCCGAATCAGCCTATATAGATATAATCTTTCCCGGCCGAGTTCGAACGTCAACTAAACGTAGCCAACAAGTGTCATGTTCGCTTGGCTGATTTGATAGAAGATAAAAATATTATTCGTTGGTTGAAAAAGTATGATTTATAAGTAAAACGAAGGACGAAGAATGCGAATATGAACGACAGAAAAACCCCAACGTGGCTGGCCACGTCAGTTCTAAATTATACGCAGCCACGACTGCAGTACAGTACAGTATCTGGCAGCAAAATGCGATTGCAGTATATGACAGCAGAGTTCTATAAGCAGTCTCCCATTTTTCTAAGCGATGGCAAAAAGCAAATATCTGTCGTTCCTGTGAGCGCCAAAGAAGACAAGTAGCTAGTGCATCTCACCAAATATCCTGCTGTACTGCTATGGCCCATTTCATCTCATGGCGTTCTTAGGCGGCCAATCATTCTTAAATTTTGTGGCTATCTGAATAAAACATGGTATGTGAGTAATTGGTTCGTACTCCCTGTTCTGTCTTCATCTAATCATATCCACTGAATGTTGATCCCTCATTGTTACACTTTTCGACGTTTTGGTTGATACGATTGTCTTTGACTTACAATTGCATTTGATGCAAATCGTTGTTTGCTTCTTAGTAGGAAAAGAACCTATATTGCTCGAGATTGTAACCTTGGTTCTGAGTAAGATATAAAGCTCTCTTTTCCTAAAAAAAAAGGAAAATAACTTGTAATTTACTTCTGAAGCTCATGTTTGCAGGAGATTTTTTTTTTGGTCCTTGTTGGTCCAATCCTGGTTTGAACACAAGAGTTTTCACATAAGAACTATGAATTCATGTTATTCTGAAAACAAGAGTTTTATCGACGAATTCATGTTATTCCTCATGCTATGCAGCATTAGCCATGAACTCATGACAAAAGAAATATGAAATAACATATGTAGTGAAGGGCATTTCCAGTGGATTTGACTAGTGGTTCTTTGAATATTGTTATCAGAAAGAAATTCATGTTTACAATACACTTTAAAAATCAGTCTAAATTCTAATTTTAAAGAGACACATTCTTTTTTATATTTTAAAATTATAACGTCACACAACAACTCATTAGACGTGCAACTCAAAGTCACTATACTTAGGTCTTCTATCTTCTGGAGCAACTCAAGGTCACTGTACTTAGGTCTTCTTTTTATTAAGAATAATAAACATGCAAGCTCTTACAATTACGCACAAATATATCATAATTGATCTTTTAAACAAAATTAAGGTGACCCTAGACATACTTAAATATATGATTATTTAGAATTTATTTAAATTAATTAGTAATATAAAGTGATACTTTTAATGGTAATGTGAAAATAACATCCCAAACTTTTCTATGAATAATAATATATGCCACGCAAAAACAACGACATATAATTATATCAACTCAATTTGACAACAAAATTTTCATGCACTTCTTCTACAAGAACCATCAAGGTCTTCATATTCACAACGTCATAATAAAATTCGTACAACACAATTCTCAAAACTTCTTATTGACAGATCCATAATAAAACATGCCTTATTATTGACAAGTTATTACCTTCTTTCGACCAATTCAGACATAGTGTGGTTGTTCACCATCTACAAAATAGAACAAAAATAAATGGTGCCGAGCTGCATGATAGCTTAACTCAAATCATGGAGTTGTTATTTCATCTTTCATGTCACCTCACAGTATATGAGATCTAGCTAGACCCATATGTCATTTGCAGTAGTAGTTACAATGGTGCATCCTACAACATGTTCTTGTAATTTGTTTTCAAGATTTTGAAATAAACATACATATTAGAAAAATGAAAAACAATATTTTTTGGTTGATACATCTGCTACACGTAGGTGTGGATTTAATAACTATTTTTTTGTGATCTGGATTTAATAAATATTAGACTTCTTCAATAAAATTGTTGGGTAATATGTAACCTATACTAGAAAAACTATCATCCACTCAATAAAAAATAAAATCACTAAAAATATTTGTCACTCATAAAAGATTTTCTAGAAAGACCACAAATCTTGTTGTGATTATAAAAAAAGTGCATGACGATTACGAATTCATGTTGTACCTCATGATATGTGTACATCATGAATTAGTCATGATGAAAGACTATGAAACAATGTATATGGACTAAGTTCTAATTTTCAAGAGATGTACTTTGTTATGATTGGAAATTATAATGTTACACAACAACTGATTATAGACGTATACAAGTAAGTGAAAATTGAATAAGTACTAGAAGGGGTAAGAAAGATGAGTTGAGTCAGCTTCACATAAGGTATTTATAGCTAGCATTTTTTTAATATTTTCCTTGTTATTAAGCTAGGTTGTCTGTGCTTACAAATAGATTTGTGTGTGTGTGTCCAATTTAAGCTAACTGAGGTCCACATACCATTGACATTGGCTACCAATAAGGATGAAAACGGAACGAAAATATCCCGAACCGAACCGCATCGTTTTCTATATTTAATCCGACCGAATCCGTATTTTCTTGTTCGACTTTACCGTTTTCGCTTTCGCATTTGAGATGTTTCGTATTTCGAATGTAAAAGTAGAAAACGGTTTACACATTTTTTCGACCGTTTTCTACTTTTCTACTTTTAATTTGAAATATTCCGAATTCAAAATTCGGTTTAAACCGAATTTGACCAACTGCACAGGTCATACAGCCCAATTACAGGCTGCTCACCACGCAACTGTGTTCTTTCTACCGGTGGCTAGCTGCCCTCTCTTATAGACGGCGTCCAGCCTCATCTCTCTTATTATGTATTTGGTCGTGCACTTGTTTAATGCTATGCACTTGAACTAGATCATGCACTTGTTAGTTGTGAACTTGTTATGTATTTGGTCGTGCACTTGTTTAATGCTATGCACTGTGGGTCAGTATTTCGTATTGAATTTTCGCATACCGACCGTGTTCGACATAATTCCACTCGAATTGGTTTGTTTTCGAAATTCTAGATATTCCGTAAGTTCGTGTTCGTTTTCGTGTCCGGCTTGTCCGCTTTCGCTTTCGCTTTCGTATTTCAAATGTAAAAGTAGAAAACGGTTGAGGAGTTTTTCGACCGAGTTCGACCGTTTTCATCCTTAGCTACCAACATGGGTGTGATGCCTTGTTCTCAAAATATCAAACAGGCAAGAGCTCACAAATAGGCCCAAATTTATTTAAAATTAAGTAAAGAAAAGGTGGCCTTACATATACTACGCAAATATGTGATTGTACAGAAAATGCAACAATCAAATTTACATAGTGATATGAAATGATATTTTAATTAATAAATGTGAAGATAATATCATTAATTTTCATTAAAAAATAATGTGCTACTAAAAAATTAAATGGTATAAATGAATATTCAATTTTACTAACTTAATTTGACATGAAAGTTTGGTATACTTCTTCCATGAAGAATATTATACTTCTTACTGATGGATCCAAGATAAAAACACTTCCTTTATGACTTTTACCTTTGTCAGAAAATATCAAATTCAGATGCCACTTTCATAAGGGTGATTCACTACCAAACTATGCAGGTAGGAGAAAACTAAATAGGCACTAACAATGATAAGAATTATGAGGTGTGAATCAGCTTAGCATGAAGGAATTTTCAGCTAGCATGTTTCTAGACAACTTGTTACGCCACAAGCGTGCACAGCATAGATGTGGAAGAGTGAGGTTAGTTAAACCCAAACATATATACACCAGGTACAAATATCATCAATATAAGCAGTGCACCCTCATAAGCAATTTAAAGTCACTTCAATTAGGTTTTCTTTTTAAGAATATTAAACGTTCAAACTTCCTACAGTCGTGCCCAAATTTACAAGAAGTGTTTTTCTTAAGAAAAGCCGACAGTGTACATAAATAACTATGTGATTATTTGAAATTTACATAAATTAAAATAATAGTAAAATTATGTCTTTATTGGTAATGTGAAAATGACATTGTTTAACTTTTTTGTGAAAAATAATGTGCCACTCAATAAAGTTTGAACAATCTATAGAAGTATTGAATTTTATGAAGTTAGTGTGCACAAGAAAATTTTGGTATACTTCTTCAGCAAAGAATATCATAACTTCATATTTGCAAGATTGTAAAAAATAATTAGACATGCATCACAATCCTCAACACTTATTATTTATAGTTCCAAAACAAAATGCTTCTATTTGATAAACTGTTAACATTTTTCTTAAAAAGAGTAAGTTCACCACCAAAGTATCTATAGAATTGGAAGAAACTAAATGTGTAAACAAAGATGTTAAGCTAATCCTAGTTAATCTCATAAGTGAAAGTTGTTGCTTAGTTTTTCATGTCACCTCGCATTACATGAGATCCACCTGGACCTAGATCTCACCTACAGTTGTATTTACAATGGTGATATCTAGAACTTTATTCTTATAGTGTTTTTTATTTTAGTTTTAAAAGAATGCACATAAGAAGAATATGCAAACTTTTTTTGGCTAATACATCTCCTACATGTTGGCATTGATCTATTAAATATTATATTTGTTTCAATAGAATGGTTGGGAGAGATGTAAGTTATTCTAGAAAATTTTTTGGCCACTCGTGTAAGAAAATGATAAACCATTAAGACTGCTGGTCACTAAAAGAACCTTGTACCACACAAGTCATCAACTAGAGAGGGGGCGAATAGGTGATCTACAAAATTTAAACAATACTTGGGAAAAACAATTAGTATTTGATGTTGAATTAGCTTTGCAACCAATTGAAGAACACAAGGGGATTAAATCACCTAGACTACACAAGAGCTAGAGCAAGAAGAAAACAAAAGAGTAAGCACAAGCTACCCGGGCTACTTTACTCTAAACAACTACAAAAGTAACATCTACACAAGCAAGGTGCCACTAACTAGGCTATATCCTACTTCCACTAAGGATTGAACTTGACAAGTTACCAAAGGTAGAAGATGATGATCTCTTGAAGTTTTCTTCGGACGCACCTACATACACAAGCTCATAATTTTAAGCAAACAACAAAAGCACAAGGAGGTGACGCCCAAATCAAACACAAACACAAAGAGCACATAGAGACAAGTGATTTATCTTAGGGTTTAACCAAACAACTAGGGTTTGCCTACGTCTATGGTGTTGAGGTGGTCACAAATATTGGCTTTTCAACCCTTGCTCTCCAAGTGACCACAAATATTGAGCTTGGTATTTTGATACCTTTGAGGTGACTAAAAACTGTTTGGAGCTCCATGAGCAACACCTAAGCCAACAAGGAGCTCAAGATGATCACATGCACTCAATCTCACTCCTAGGCTATGACTTCTCTTGGCCTTCTCTTTAACTCCACAGCTTAGCCTAGGTCTCTAATGTGCCAAGGCATCCTAATAAAGCTGGTCAAAGAGTTATAAATAGAGACCACAATAAATATAGCCACATAGTCCAACCAAAGATCCATTGACACTCTAGGTGCACCACTAGATCATCCAATGATGGCACATGGCCACGTTCTCTGAGCTAGCCATTGGAGTCCAATTGAAATTGTGATTTGTCTATCTTCCTACATTGAAATGCCTAGAGCGTACACATAAATCATCAAGCTAAAATTTGTGCCAAGATGAACTTCACCTTCGTTGGACTGTTCGGTTACCATCTTCTCTTCTCTAGATCATCCATTGAGCCTTGAGTGAAGGACTTAGCCAAATTCTTCGATTGTTGATCGGTTACTTCGTTGGATTGTTCAATAATCCATTGATAGCCTTTGGATCATATACTAGTTATAGTACAACTCCAACTCTAGGTTGGGTCTTGCTATCACTGGATGCTCTGGTGATCTATTAAACATTTCATTGTTGTTCAATAATTCTACAACCACATCCTCTGAGATCCTGTGTTCATCCATATATCTAATAGTTTTTTACTAATTCATCCTATGGATTGATCCATTAATCTTGTTATTGTTTTCAATTCTAACTCATCCAATTTAATCTATTTGATTTAGGCTAGGTGCCTTAGAGTATAGAGTAGGCTTGAGCATTGGCCGACTAGGTTTGGCCTCACCGAAAAAAGCCCGATTATTTGGGGCCAAAATAATCTCGCCCATGACCATCCCACTAGGTGACTTAGGCCTGTTTTTTCAAACCGGGTCCTTGCGGGCCGCCTACGTAGTTTAAAATGTAAAACAACTAAAACAAATATTTCGGCCCAGGCTCGCTCCAAGAATTTTTTTCTAGGCAGCAGCCAGCAGGATCTATGCCCAGGCCCAATCCACTAAGGTTCATGGGTGGGCAAAAAATCCAATTGGCTCGGGCCAGGCCGATGCGGGCTCAATTTGCTCAGGTTTATTATAGAGTGCCTAAATGTACTCTTCAAATGGTATCTATGTTTGATGTGGATCCTTTTGAGTACACTTAGACACTCTATAACCTACCTAACTAATGAGCGCCAAAAAGTTGGCATACTTTGTTACAAACTCAATGTAAAGAGCTAATTGTTTTCATACATTAAGCTTGACTTAGACATTTCCTATAAAAAACCCAACAAATTCTCACATAGGTGTTGATTGCAAAAGGTTCATGTGGAAGATCACATATCTTGTATTGAATACAAACAAAATGTAGGAGAATTGCAAGTTTGTGTTGTAGCTCATGATATGCACATGAAGCTACCACAATGAAAGAATAAGAAATAATGTAATGCATTGTAGCACAACACATATGCAATGGAGCCGACTAGTGGTTCTTTGGTTATTGTTATCATACCCTAGTTTAAATATTCAATTTCTCACATGAAGAGGAATGGAAATTCATGTGAATACAACAAACTTCAAAACTCGATCCAGATTCAAATGTTCAAGATATGCACATTCATTTTCATGATTGAAAATTTTAACGTTACGCGACAACTCACTAAAAACATATACAGGTAAGTGAAAACAGAACAAGTGCTAGAAGTGGTACGAAGGATGAGCTGTGAATTAGCTTGACGTAAGAAGTTTACAGCTGGTGATTTTTTTAATCTTTTGTTTGTTACGCCGCTAGCTTGCCTACGTGCGTGTGCATAGATGTAGGTGAGTAGATCCAATTTAAGCCAACCACACGTGAGGTCTACATATCAATGACATAGGCGACCGCCAGCGATGGGATACCTTGTCTTCAAAATATCAAAAAACAAGCTCTTACAAAAAGGCCAAAATTTATTCAAAGTGTTTTAAGAAAAAGGTGGGCTTATATGTATGTACTTAATGTGATAGTTTAGAAAGCACGCAACACAAAATTCACATAAAATATGACTATTTTGATATATAGAATGATATTTTAATCATTAAATGTGAAGAAAATATCGTTAAGTTTTTCTTTGAAAAACAAGCCACTACTAAAACAACTTTCAACGATATAAAGAAATATTGGCTTTTACCAAGTTAGTTTAACATGAAAGTTCCGATACATTTCTTGCACAAAGAATATCATGCTCTTCACAAGCATCGCAATTCTTAACAGTTCTTATTGATAGATTCAAAATGAATCATTTTTTATTAAAAGTTTTATTTTTTGAAAAAAAATCAAATTCAGACTTCAGCTTCATATGGGGCAGTACACTACAAAAGTATCCGCAAAATTGGAAGAAAATAAATAAGCAAACAAAAATGTTGTGATGCAAAACAGTTATTGAGCCAAATTAATTTTACTAGCAAATGTTCCATGTCGCCTTGCAGCACATGAGATCCACCTGGACCCGCCAGATGTCATTTACTTAATTTATTATTTATTTTTCAAATAATTTAAAATGAACAAGCATTTTATAATAAGAAAAAAAGCAAAACAAAATTTTCTGGCCCGTACATTTCTTACGTGTGGCGTAGATCTACTAAATATTAGATTTGTTTTTTCGAAAAAAAAAAACTGGTTTGAAGTGTAAAGAGCGGCGCGTCTCACATTTTTCTTCCCAAATTTGTATCTGAAGGCGTTCAAACCAACATGAGGCAGATTTGCGAGCAAAAAAATATCTCGCATAAATGGCAATGCATTATTGAAGAGATAGCCTAGCTAAACAAATCGTTAATGATCGGGCTGTTTGCCAAATAAACCGCAGATCCTAAAATTTTTGCCCAAAAAATCTCTTTACGTTCCCTCCCTCCCCCCATCTCTCAACGACCCGGCCAGGCCTCCCCTCTCTCTCTCTCTCTCTCTCTCTCTCTCTCACCACGCAACGATCTAGTATCGCCTCCTCTACTCCTCTCTCTATCCCCGCTTCGTTCGCCACAAGTCACTGAGGAGCGGAGCAATGGTGGAAGCAGCAGCTGTGGTCCACAAGGCGGCAGCGGCCGCGGCCGCGGCGGTGATGAGATCACAGCGGAAGATCAAGCAGGAGTCTGCAGAGACGACCACGGTCCGCAAACTAGTTCGCGTCTTCTGCGACGACCGTGACGCCACGGACTCCTCCGGCGATGAGGCTACTGCCGGTGACGGTGCTGGAGCGCGGGGGGTGCGTAAGTTCCTCAAAGAGATCGTCTTGGAGGAGCATCGGCCGTGTTGCCATGTCACAGCGACCCCGGCGGCCGCCGGGAGGATCGCTGGCGGTGTCAAGAGGAAAGCGCCGGCGGTCCTGGCGCCGGGCGCGGTGGCGGAGCCGAGGTACAGGGGCGTGCGGAGAAGGCCGTGGGGGAAGTACGCGGCGGAGATCCGCGACCCGCACAAGGGCGAGCGGGTGTGGCTGGGCACCTTCGACACCGCCGAGGAGGCGGCCAGGAAGTACGACAGCGAGGCCCGCCGACTCCGCGGGCCATCGGCGACTACCAACTTCCCCGCAGCGCCAACGTCGCCTGATCTCGTTCCGCCGTCGCCCCACTCCGTTCCTGCCGCGGGCGACGTCGTGGGCGAGCTCTCCTCCGCCGAAGAGTCCAGCGACGAGTCCCAGCTGGTGGTGGGCTCGCCGGTCTCCGTCCTCCGGGCAATGCCTGGCGAGACGGCGCCTCTGACGCTGAAACCCACCGACGCCGCCGATTCAACCGTCAAGAAAGACGCGCCGGGCGGCGGCCTTTTGTTGCCGTTCTCCGCCGACACGCTCCTGCCTGATCAGCTCGGCGAGGACGTGTTCTCCTTCACCCCTTTCGGCGATCCGGCCTTTGGCGGCGTCCCGTTCGACGACTTGCCCAGTCCGCAGCTCATCGACTACCTCGCCGACGACCCCACGCTCGACCTCGACAGCCTCCCGATGTGGCCAGGAGGCGACGGCTGCCGGTTCAGCGACATCGGCGACGACGACCTCTTCTCCCTCCCCGCGCTCTGAATGATCGTCGTCGATCAGCGCGGCGGCCGCCGCCGAAAGTGTTGTCCTTTCCCTTGTATGTATGGAGCCAAATGCTATTCTTTTTTTCGTTATTAGATTAGAAATTCTCGGCGTCGACATCTCATCTCATTCTCATTCATTCAGTCTGCATTCCGTGTGTTAAGTAATTGATGAGTACATGTATTCAGTGTGTTAATGCATAAGGCGACTTGGATCTGATTCAGAATTTTAACCAGTTTGTACTTTGTATGCTTATTCGTTCGATCGTTCTGGATATTGACCGGCGTGGAGCTTTTTCGCTTTCCAATGCTCCGCTGCTCCTGCAGCTTACGAGGCGCCGCAAAAATGGCCAACGGCCCAACGCTTCGGCCTCCGGGACTTCAGGAGTTCGGTGGTCGGTGGTGCTTAGTGGCGCTCGAGATAGCTACGCTATACGCACAGGCTTCGAATTCAGAGCTTCGGAGCTTATCAAGTGAGACCTCCAAGCTACCCGAGTCTTAGTTTCAGGGGTCTGCCCGAATCTCCGAGCTCAAGTAGTTTCAGGGGTCTGCCCGAATCTCCGAGCTCAAGTTTGTGGGTTGTTTTGCTGTTCACAAGTCGCCAAGTAGTAGTTCACTTTTTTTTATAGGGTCAGTGCTATGCTTTTCACTGGATGTCATACATATATGAGAATGCACCACTAGAGTGCTACGCTTTTCACTGGATGCCATACATATATGAGAATGCACTCCCCCTATTCGGGTGTATTTCTCTGCTAGGACGGGATTTTAACAGATAATTGCTATATTAACATATTTTTATACAAGATTGATGTTATCATATTCATATTTTGAAAGAAAAATATAAAATGATGTGAAAGTTCACTGGTCTGACAAGGCACCCTCTGCTTTGAAATTACAAGGATTGTTTAGTTAGGAACCATGTTTTGACTTCGATTGACAATTGTTCTACCAATTCACGTTTCTGATACAAAGTCATAATGAGTAAGTATTTTTCAGTATGAATCTGATAACATCAATTTTATGTCAGATAAAATCAGGCAATATGGAACCGTTCTTACGTTGCATCAGTTACAAATTTCAAATTTAGGCGTGAGGAACATGATATACATCTCGACAAAATTTGGCAAGAGCATTATGATACAGGTCGCGACAAAATCCGCTAGTGCAGGATCCAACTCATGCCCAGCTCGTCATGAACACACGTCGGTTATTAAAGAACAAGGGCTCACAACACGCTTGCCGTTATCTCCCTAGAGAGTGCAATCGTTGCTTAAACCTCTGTGCCCATAGAAGCTAGTGTCTAGTTAATATGCATGTCTCGGGACATCGTTATTTTATTTTTGTTCCACTTATGAACACTAGGAAATAGGGGTGGATAAATGCATCTATTTCCCTTCTCTCTCTTCCCTCTCCTCTTCCTTCCTCCCTTTAGTTGAGCAGAAGGGGAGGATCAACAAAGGCGGTAGGTGGCTCGAGCTTGACAACAACATGCCATCGTGACAATGGGTTTCACTTGTCGCACTAGAGTCATAGGCCACCAAGGGTGAAACCTTAGCTGCTTCCTTTTTTATAAAAAAGGGAATTGCTAATCAATAGGTGCCTGATTTTTTGTTCTTCTCAGCCAACACAGGTAAGCCATTGGATTTGGGTCGAATATATCACCTGTCTTCATCTTCCTTTGGTTGTCTTCCACACTTGATCAATTAGAACATGCACAATGTCCACTCTCCCACTTACTGCCCTCCTCAGGTCATCCTCCCGTGGTGCTACCACAAAGTAATCGAGCTCCCTCACCAAAACCTGGCCCAACCATCATCCCCCATCACTTGTGGCCGGTGGCAAGATGCCGCCTCACTGCTCCGCCCCTCACCAGCCACCTCCGGTCTGGCCTACCTCCCTCGATCAATTTATAAGCTTAAAGCACATCAGATTCCCCATCAACCCTTCCCCTAATCCAAAGAGGTCACTGGCAATGTGCAAATCAAATCACATATTTTTTTCAAAACCTCGGTAACTGAGGAGGTGTGTAAAAAATTGTTGTGTTTGCTGCATGGCTGACTCTCAAGCTAGGTTGACCCGCCCATGAAAAGACCTAGGATAGCGCCTAGAGAGGGTGAATAAGCGTTTCTGAAAATTAACACCTTTAAATGCGGAAACAATTAGAAATGGGAGTTTCCAAAATGAAAACTCTAAATTAAGAGTAATACCACCCCTCACAAGTTAGCCACAGAGTAAACAAGGTATAAAGAATATATCTAGAAGCTACAACTCTGCAACACAAAGTTAGAACAGAGAATAAATATTTTTTAGCACAGGTAGGAAATACTGGACATGTCCGGTATGAATACCGGACGTGTCCGGTATACACGATTTCTGCAGAGCAGCCCCAAACTTGCTCCTTTCGGTTTCTATCTTCAAGCCAAACTGCAGGTACCTACTAGAGATGACAATATACACAGGGAACCTGCACAAGAGCTGGAGCAACACAAATATCAAAGGAAATGCGACTTGAGACACGATATTTATTTTACCGAAGTTCGGACTCGTTCGAGTCCTACTCTCCGTTGAGGGGGCTGTGGGCGACCCAACGAAGGTTAGCCCTAGAGGGTACCACGAAGGTCACTCTAGCCGGAGTCTCTTTCAACTCCTTTTCCTCCTTCCACTAGTTGATTCCGAGACGGCGGAATCAATCGTTACAAACTTTCCGAGGCACACCATAATCTCTCGGGTGCTCTCCGGCGACGCCTAACCGTCTAGGACCGAAGAGTCCAAGAGTAACAAATGTGAATCACGAGATTGACAATATGCACAAGTGCTCAAGTGGTTGAATTGTTTTTTTTTGAATTTCACTCAACCCATAATTTGATTTAGCAAATTTGATCAAACACTCACTAAGAGAGGGTTGTGAGAGTTGGCAAAGCTCAAAAACGTGCTAGAGGATCAGCAGAATCAGTAGCCTCCAAAGGTGGAGGCTTGGGGGGTATTTATAGCCCCATTGGAAAAACTAGTCGTTTTATAGCCGTTGCCATACCGGACGGTATGACTTACACTGCCCCAACGGTAACTAAGTTACAGTGACAATGTGAGGCGTCGGAACTCCCGATGAATGTCGGAACTCCCGACCGTCGAAACTCCCAACTCACGTCGGAACTCCCGACCCTCAGCATATTTGAAAACCAGATAACTGAGTTGAAGCTTGTGAGGTGTCGGAACTCCCGACGCATGTCGGAACTTCCGACCGTCGGAACTCTCGACTCATGTCGGAACTTCCGACCCTCAAGGCATTTTGAAAACTAGTCGTTGACCTCTGGTCGTCCATAAATACCAGACACGTCCGGTATGACTAGGACAGTGAACCTCTGAGTCAGTTAAGCGTGAAACGTCGAAACTCCCGACCGTCAGAACTTCCGACCCACATCGGAACTCCTGACGAACCAACCCGAGAACAATAAGAATTTTATCATGGCTGGGCACATATCGGCCACGTCCAGTATTGCCTAGACCAGCAAAAAACAGACTAGCTCCTTTGTCTCTCAAACACTCAAAACTCACATGGGTTGGCTTGAGCACTTATGAAACATTATCTATCAATATGATGCATCCCTCTTAATAGTACGACATTTCCTATTAACTCAAATTTAAAAGTATAACGAATTTAAACCTTTTGAGTTGATCTCTTTCAACTGAAGCTGTGTATTCCAATCTTCATCAAGTGAGGGTGCCAACATGTGATATTGATCTTTTCACTTGAGCATAGACATCTTGAGCACGTGACTTGATTTTATTCATCAATTTTGAATAATCCCAAATGTATCAAGTCACTTCCATCAAATACACCAATAATGATTTGATCCTCCACATTAACATGGACCATCATAGCTTGATTAGTACCTCAACTAAATGCAAGTACTTCCTTCTTCACCCTAGCTAGGTTCTTCGGCCGCCAAGCCGTCGCTTGCCCTTCACCCTTGCTCAGTACCTCGAAGCCTTTCCTTGCTATCTTCACCATCTCAAGCCATCAAGTCACATCTTGTGTTGAATCAACCATTCATTTGTATTGTTATCTTTTTTATTTCAATTTAGCAAGCTTCAAATATGAGACCATTCTATATGCAATCCCTCATGTCTCATTAATTAATTCTTACGAGCTTGCTTTCACATAGAACATGGAAATCCCACAATAAATAAGCCTTTGCATGAATTCCATTTGCATTGTTGTCTTGTGCTTGAACTAGATTGTTTTATATAACAACATATCATTTTGGCTTTCATTAAGTACCCATGAGATAACCTATTACCTGTCCACACTTAGCAAACTGGGTTAGACCTTTAATCACTGTTGTCATTCAATCATCCAAAACCCACTAAAGGGCTAGATGCACTTTCAGCCCAGCATCCAAATAAAGCCTCAAGCAAGTACATGCCATTTCTCGAGTCAGGTATTGAATCAGGGACTTAGTTTCAGCAGTCTGTCTAAATCTCCAAGGTCAAGCTTGTGGGTAGTTTTATTATTCACAAGTCACTAAGTAATTCAGTTTTTCATATGGCCACTAGAGTGCTACGCCTTTCACTAGATGTGATACATATGAGAATGTACTCCCTCCATTCGGGTGTATTTCTCTGCTAGGACATGATTTAACCGATAATTACTACATTAATATATTTTTGTACAAAATTGATGTTATCATATTCATATTGAAAAATTTATATTCATGCGCAAGTTCAGTGATCTGACAAGTTACCCTCTTTTTTGAAAATACAAGGAGTATTTTGTTAGGACCATGCTTTAATTGACAATTGCTCTGCCAATTCACTTTTATGTTACAAAGTCATAAAGTAAGTATTTTTCAACATGAATCTGATAACATCAATTTTGTTATCGAATATGAAGCAACTAGGGTTTCACCTTGGTGACCTATGCCTCAGGTGCGTGGATCTGTTCATTTATAGGTGAAACTCACTATCACTATGCATGTATGGTGATGTTTACACCAAAATTTGGAAAGAAGAACATAGGAATTCGAAGCTTCCAAGATTGCATCATCAAGGAATCGATTGCATAAGGATCGATATCAGCTGATTCAGATGCGGCACTGAAATCGGCTCTCTTCGAATAACATTAGTAGATAACGTCAATAAGCCACGGTTGGCGTCGGGAAAGACATGTCGGACTCTGCAAAAGGGAAAGATTAGGGTCCAAGTTATCCTAAGTTAGGAATATTTTCTCTTATACCAAACATTGTAATAAGTCGTACTTGAGTAGGATTCATGCTTAGGTTCCGGTTATAATTACTGGACCCTAGCTATTGTAAAAAGACATCCAATCAATCAATACCAATTATTTTTTTGGCTTTACGCCAACCCTTAGGAGTAGGAGTAGTGTAGATCTTGGCGAGTTCTTCAATAAGCAGGGCTGCATTAGTCTGGTCGACCTCCGGCTTGTCTATAAGTACCGTCATGGCTTATGCTTCTGTTTGTAAGGCTACATCGGTCCGGCCGACCTCTTGCGAGCTCTAGTATAAACTAGTTATCGATCCTTATCTAGTTCAAGTACGGCTGCATCGGTTAAGTTCAACCTCCATTGCTCGAATTAGATTAAGGTCAAGTTATTGGCTCTAACCAAGGGTGGCATCTTTCGGGTAGATTCATTAAGTTACCGATCTTGCTGATGTTCTTATTATCATTAGTTTTAGCAACATCAACCTGCCCGATCGAGATCGATCTAGATCGATCTCACATCCTTTTAGTCCATCGTTTATTTTGTTACATTGCGACAGGTTCTTACTTTAAACGACGGATTATGTTTCATCGGCTAGTTCTAATTCGATCCTGATCGTGCATAGTACGCGGTTAGGGCATGTCTGATCTTGAGAAGGTTTACTAACTAGTTGAATCTGGTATATAGCTCGCTATTATGGATGTATCAATCTGGTCGATCCCCACTGTTAGTACTTTAGATCGGAGGATGCTAGCTGGTAGATTTGCTTTCGACCAGGCATGACCCTGGCTGTTTGCTATGCCTGCATCGGCTAAATAGCCGATTCGCCTGTACTTTAATGCTTACAGTGTGTCTTCATGAGTATGATAAATGTGAAAAGATCTATTTATTTTAAATGTTTGATTTTTCATCTTATCATGGCTGCATCAATCTGGTCGAACCCCACTATTAAGGATAACATATTAGGTTGATGAGTTTATAGATCTATCTAGGTTAAATAGTCGATTGTTCACATGCTGTAATCCCTTTTCTACCTAAGTCGGCTATTTTAGCCGATTTGCCAGTGCTTCCACACGTGTAGCATGTCTTTCAGAAAACCTGTCAATGTATAGATGGTTTTATGGATTCTTCTGTTTTAGTTTGTTATCATCATCATAGCTGCCATCGTTCCTGTCGAACCTCACTGTTGATGGAACAGATTAGATTCAGAGCGTTTGTAGATCCATTATACTAGACAGTCGATTTGTTCACATGTTATATCCTTTCTCGTTAAACTCATCGGCTCGATGCTTTACTCTGTTAATATCCACCTAGCTGATGATTTCACTTATATCTTGGTGTGTTGTACTTGTTATCATAAAATCAATCACGACCGCAAACATCACAGTCCTTAACAGCCGATTTCTTCGCGTATCGGTTATTTAGTCAATTTTCCCGTATGGCTGCTCCCGAAGCGGCACACTTGGAACTATCTAGGCAAAATCGACATGTTCCACCTAAAATTACTGAATAAACTTTCTCTCCTTGTCAATTGCAGGTCAAATTCACTGGCATGCCATCGGGAATTTATAGGATCGACTAGTCCTGCGTTGAAGCCAGGCGGATCTCCAGCCTTGCTCTATCAAGCAGATCCTTCTAGCTTGCTATGTGCTAGACGCATTGACACGTTTTTGTGCTGACACATGTTCTAGCATGCCCGATGGGATCCCACAATCGTTATGACAATTTACAACAACCGTGACATCCTCATGGTGCCTTATGAAGACTTACCTGATGAGGATAAAGATGTCATCAGTAAAGCTATAGAAGAATTTAAATACAAGTGTTTGTTATCCTACACCAAGACACGTGACAATAAAGTTGTTTAGAAATATCCGCTACCAAGAGTTTTGATGCATGGGCAGTCAGATACAGGCGAAGCTGAGGATAGGCGTTTCTTCGTGGATGCTGTAAACAAATCTATTCATGATGCCATTTTGAACCATAATACAGTTTTCTTGAACACATTCCACAATACCATGAAGGAGGTGTTTCATGGATATCCGATTAATCAGGTTGGACTAGCTTACTACAACATCCCATATCCGTCGACTCAGGGGACTAATCAAGCTGGTACTAGCCATCAAGAAGCAGCACTAACTGGTAATGACGATGTTCGGGCAGTTCAGAGCTCATCCGAGCAAGTGCAGGGTACTACTACTAATCAGATGCAGTATAATCCTAGATCGTCAGCGCAGCATGTGCAACAGCCGACGGGACAAGTTTAGAATCAAATGGTTAATTTTGGCACAACAGGCCAAATACCGTCATCGGCTTAAAAAATAGCGCCATCAATTCAAAGGATTCGTAGAGATACAGATCCTAGCATCTACAACCAGAGACTTTAAGCAGCAAACCAGCAAAGGACCCAACAGATAGAGATTCTGCAAGGATATCATTATGGCACAGATTACAATACCCTTCATATGATTCCAAATCCGGGGTATCAAGGTTTTCGAAATTTTAATCCGTAGATGGGTCAACAATTGCAGAGAAATCCAGGTTCAAGTGCTGATGAGTTGTTGCTCAGAGTGACCGAGGTGATGAAGAATCAGTTTGATTTGAAGCCAAAAGGGAAGACCTTTTCGTACAAATGTCCATATCCAGAGTGGTATGATTTGGTTGCTCTTCCTACAAATTGCAAGCTCCTAGAGTTTGCTAAGTTCACTGGCCAAGATAGCACAAGCACAATAGAACATGTTAGTTGGTATCTTACACAGTTGGGCGAAGCATCCATTGAAGGGGCCCATCGAGTTCGTTTCTTCTCCTTGTCCCTGTCAGAACCAACCTTCTTTTGGTTTTCATCATTACCAGTCAATTTCATTGCCAATTGGGCTAATCTAGAGAAGAAGTTTCATACATATTTTTATACTAGGATAGGAGAAAAGAAAATTACTGATTTGATGACCATAAGGCAGAGAACTAATGAATTGGACACCGAGTTTCTTTAGAGGTTCCGAGAGACCATAAATTTGTGCTTCTCATTGAACTTGACTAATGATCAGCTAGCTGCTTTGACCGTTCAAGGAATGTTGCCAACGTGGAGAGAGAAGCTGCTTGGGTAAGAGTTTGACAATTTAAGTCAGTTGGCTCAATGAGTGGCAGCACTTAGTAGCCAATTCTAGAATATGCGTAGAGATATCTGATTCCAAAAGAGCGCCGCGATTGCTGAAACCTATAATCCATATTCAGTTGATGACGGCAATGAGTACGACAAAGAAGAAGAGATTGTTGCAGCCGAATGGAATTGGGATAAGAAAACAGTAATGGTGCCAAATCCTTGGGGAAAAAGAGTTGAAGAGAGCTATGATTTCGACGTCACAAAATTGGACAAGCTCTTCGATTTCTTGCTTGAGAGAGGACATATCAAGTTGCCCGCCAATCATGTTATGTTGCCTCCTGATCAGTTAAAGAATAAGAAGTTCTTCAAGTTTCATAATGATACTTCTCATTCTACTAATGAATGCAGAGTTTTCTGGCAAGAAATACAGAGGGCTATTCAACAAGGGAAGCTCAAATTCGATACACCTCAAAAGATGAAAGTCGATGATAATCCTTTTTCAAGAGATCAGAACATGGTAGATGCTAGATTGCTCAAAGGGAAGACTAAAGTCCTAACATCAACTAGGGTCAAATAAAGCCGGGACCATCGACCCAAAGATGCAAATATCGGCTGATGAATATAGAGAGATTAGAAGGCGTCGTGACCAATAGAAGAGTCGATATGAGCAGGGAGATACGTTAAGGGATGGGGCAATAAGGCCGCGTGTTACATCTCAAATTTTGTTGAATAAATGGCAACGACAGAAAGAAAAGGATTATCAGCGTTGGTTAGAAGAGAAAGAATACCAACGTCAATAGGAGAAAGAGAGGTATGAAAGAAAGCAAGCTGAATCATATTGGGATTGTCATTTCTTCAGACATTGTTGGAATAAAGGTTTGAAATTGCCTACTAGAAATAATTGCCCAGAGTATAGTGAGCAATATTGGGAGTTTAGGCAATCTCAAGCCAACCGCCGATCTATTCATGCTCAAGATAAGTATCATCATAATAATATGGATCGGCGCTTAAAAAATATAAGTATTCATGATTGGCTTGGGCAGCGAGTTGTTGATCAAAATTGGGCTGATCATGAAGAAGATAATGAGGAAGAGTATGTTTGACAGGAAGGGCAATGGTGTCCAGGAGGTTTGACAAGAAGCCAGAAAAAAGGGTACAATGCCTAAGGAACAGAGAGTTAGAATTGCATTAGACCTCAAGTATGGCGTGCTAAACAAACAACCGATAGAGGTCAACCATCGGCTAATATTCAAATGTCTTTTCTGTTGCCATCAGAATTCAGAGCTCCAACAGACCAAGAAGTCTATTCAGATTTGATGAATCGGAGTATAAGGAGATAGTTGCCAAGTTGACAGTGATGTAGCAAGCTATATTCGATAAGCCAGTCAAGCATTGGCACTTAAAGGCCTTATATGTAAAAGGTTTCGTTGATGGGAAGCCGATGAGCAAAATGTTGGTGGATGGAGGTGCTTCTGTCAATCTTATGCCTTATACTACTTTTCGTAAACTTGGTAAGGGACCAGGAGATTTGATTGAGACAGACATGATGCTTAAGGATTTTGGGGGTAATGCATCCAAGACCAGGGGGCAATGAATGTCGAATTGACAATCGGAAGTAAGACTTTACTCACTACGTTCTTTGTCATTGATGGAAAGGGTTCATACAGTTTACTCCTTGGTCATGATTGGATTCATATAAATTGTTGTGTACCATCGACCATGCATTAGTGTTTGATTCAGTGGCATGGAGATGATGTTGAGCTGGTTCACGCTGATGATTCTGTAAGTATCGCAACATCTGATCCAATGTATTGGGAGCTAGAAGACTTCGAATGTTTTTCTAGTAAGCTATGGGAAGGATGCTTCATTAAAGTCAATGATGAAAGCCAATAGCAGATCCAAGCAGTCGGCTCTGAGAGTTTGTTTTAATAGATAATCCAATAGATGGTTCGGATGGTAAACTAGGACAGGGCTTTACGTCGGCCGATGAGTTAGAAGAGATAGATGTTGGTTCTAGGAGATAGGCCTAGGCCGACGTATGTAAGTGCTAAGTTGGATCCTGAGTATAAACAAGAGTTGGTGGATTTATTGAAGGAGTTTAGAGATTGTTTTGCTTGGAAATACTATGAGATGCCTGGTCTAGATCGATCAATTATTGAACATCGGTTGCCAATCAAACCTGGATATCGGCCGTTTAAACAAGCTCCAAGGAGATTTAACCCAAATGTTCTTGATAATATAAAAGAGGAGACTGAAAGATTACTAGAAGTGGAATTTATCCAACCGTGCCGATATACAGAGTGGATATTGAATGTTGTTCCTGTGTATAAGAAAAATAGAAAGCTAAGAGTTTGCATCGACTTTAGAGATTTGAACAAGGCTACACCCATGTATAGTTATCCGATGCCGATAGCCGATATGTTGGTAGATGCAGTAGCCAGACACAAGATTATTAGCTTCATGGACGGCAATACAGGATATAATCAGATTTTTATGGCTGAGGAAGACATAGCAAAAACATGTTTTAGGTGCCCTAGCGCAATCGGCTTATTTGAATGGGTTGTTATGACCTTTGGTTTGAAGAATGCTGGTGCAACTTATCAGAGGGCGATGAATTATATTTTTTATAAGTTGATCGGCAGAATAGTTGAAATCTACATTGACGACGTGATGATAAAATCTAAGGAGTACAAGGAACATCTAGCTGATTTGTAGGAGACTTTGGAGTGCACAAGAAAACATGGTCTAAAGATGAATTCCAATAAGTGTGCCTTTAGAGTATCCGCTGGACAATTTTTAGGTTTTATGGTCCATGAGAGAGGAATCGAAATTGGTCAAAAAGTATAAAAGCAATTGATGAGGCAGTGCCCCTAACTACCAAAACAGAGTTACAATCTTGCTTGGTAAGATTAATTTTATCAGGAGGTTTATTTCAAATTTATCGGAAAGGGTTCTGCCATTTTCTCCCTTGTTGAAGTTGAAAAATGATCAAGAATTTCAATAGGGTGACATACAACAAAAGACATTTGAGGAGATAAAAGAATATATGAAATGTCCGCCTGTGCTGGTCCCTCCTCAGCAAGGTAAGCCTTTTAAGTTGTACGTATTGGCCAATGACAAAATGATTGGATCGGCCTTAATGCAAGAGTTTGAAGAAAAAGAACGAGTTGTTTTCTATCTAAGTAGAAGGTTTTTAGATCCAGAGATAAGATATTCTCCTATTGAAAAATTATGCTTGTGCTTATATTTTTCTTGCACTAAGTTACGATATTACTTGTTATCGGCTGAGTGTACAGTTGTTTCCATGGCTGATGTGATCAAGCACATGCTATCAATGCCGATATTAAATGGGAGAATAGGGAAGTTGATTCTTGCGTTGTTGGAATTTGATTTGAGGTACGAATCAGCTAAAGCAGTCAAAGGGCAAGTAATAGCCGATTTTGTCACCCAACATCATAAGCTAAGTATTGGCTATGTAGAGCTAATACCTTAGACGTTATTTTTTGGTGGATCATCATGCAAGTAAGGTGGTGGCATTGGTATTGTTATTGTTTCACCTCGGGGGACAAGTTTTGAGTTTATTTTTCCAACTGAACCAATAGTTACCAACAATCAAGCAGAATATGAAGCTATTCTTAAGGGACTTCAGCTTCTTCATGAAGTAAAGGCCGAGTCGATCGAAGTATTTGGAGATTCATAATTAATTATTAATCAGTTGATCGACCTATATGAATGTAAAGATGATATTCTGAGGGGATACTAGGATGAATGCCAGAGGTTACTCAAAGAGTTTCCTCATTTTTCCCTTCAGCATATTCCGAGAGCACATAATCAAGAGGCTAATGGTTAGCTCAAAGTGCGTCAGGTTATCGAGCGTTTTAAGAGATCTTAAGTAGTGAAACCTTGACTAATGATTGGAGAGTTGAAATAGCCGATTACCTTAAAAATCCATCACAAAAGGTTACCAGGAAACTAAGGTATAAATCGACTAAGTATGTTTTGCTAGATGATCAGCTATATTATAAGATAGTCGATGGGGTGTTGCTTAAATGCTTAAATCAAGAAGAGGCCAAGGTGTTGATGGATGAAATACATGAAGGGATATGTGGAGCTCATCAATCGGCTTATAAGATGAAATGGATTATTTCGCAGGACTGGATATTTCTGGCCAACAATACTGGAAGATTGTTTTGAATATTATAAGGGGTGCCAGGATTGTCAACGTTTTGGTAATATTCAGAAATCGCCTGCATCGGCTATGAATCCAATAATCAAACCATGGCCGTTTTGAGGTTGGGGAATTGATCTAATTGGCCAGATTTTTCCACCTTCAAGTAAAGGACATAAGTTTATATTGGTAGCAACATATTACTTCACTAAGTGGGTTGAGGCAATTCCTTTGAAGACGGTAACCTCAAAGAGCATGGTTGATTTTGTCAAGGAGCATATTGTGTATTATTTTGGGATTCCTCAAACTATCACTATTGATTAGGGGACCATGTTCACATCAGAAGAGTTCAGATATTTTGCTACCAGTATGGGAATTAAGTTATTAAATTCTTCTCCTTACTATGCTCAGGCTAATAGCCAAGTAGAGGCATCCAATTAAATTATGATTAAGCTGATCAAGAAGAAGATCGAAGAACAACCAAGGAAGTGGCATTCAACGCTTAATGAGGCATTATGTGCATATAGGGTGGCCTGTCATGGATCGATTAAAGCATCACCTTATGAACTTGTGTATGGTCATAATGCAGTACTTCCCTAGGAGATTCAAACTGGATCGAGACGTGCCACGTTGCAAAATGATTTGTCAGCCGAAGTTTACAAGAATCTTATGATGGATGACTTAGAAGACTTAAGTTACCATCGACTGCGTGCTCTTGAGAATATCGAAGCCAATAAGCTAAGGATTATGAAGTATTACAATAAGAAGGTCAAGAGCAAAAAATTTCTGAAGGGGGCTTGGTCTAGAAGGTAAAATTATTGATCGGGTCAAGAGACATCAAGTTCGGCAAGTGGTCACCTAATTGGGAAGGACCTTATCGGATTAAACGTTGTGCGCCTAGCAATGCTTATATTTTGGAAACACTAGGAGGAGAAGAGGAGTTTGACAAAGCAATCAATGGAAAATATCTAAAGAAATATTATCCCAGTGTTTAGATTAATACTTGATAGCCGATTTGTTCAGTCATCGGCTCTAATAGCTAGTACCAGAAGGGTATCGCCTCTAGTTCAAAAAATAGACCCGAAGGGATAAAAGCCGATATGATATGTATCGCCTATAGAGCAAAAACAAACACAGACAAATTGGTACATGGAACATGAGTATAGGGCAAAAGAGAAGCCACTTAAAACAAAGAGATTGTTTGCTAGCTTCTCCTATTACAAGCTAAAGGATAGGAAACATTTTGCTCGCTATGTCTTCAGCCTAGGAAGCAAGGGCTATGGAGTTGGCGGTGTTGAAGAAGTCCTTGACCAGGCGCTCATGGTCCTTAGGGTGTTCAGTGGCTGGGAAACCATGGGAAAGAAGTCGAAGCTCGTGGCCAGAACGAGCTTGCGCGACAGCTAATGCCACGACAACACCATGATGAATACCGTGAAGGGCAACCTCTTTGATACGGTTTGGGACATCATACAGGCGAACCACCGACATGGCACCCCTAGCATTGACGAATCCTGCCGCATACTCTGTAGCTGATTGAAGGCTTTCCAACTGGGCCGATAGGTCTGGAAAGATTTGAGGGAGAGATAATCAAGATCTTGAAGACAAAACATAGAAAAAATAGAAAAATTATGGTGGACATCTCACCCGTGATTCTGGCCTCGGCCTCGGCTAGCCTTGCTTGAGTGGAGTCGGCCCTATGTTCCGAGATGGTGAAAACGTCCTATAGCATGTTCAGATGAAGGTCCATCCGCTCAAGATCACAGGTTGCATCCTCTCGATGACGAGACGCTGGCATGGTGGCACAGACAAGTCAAGGGCCTCTTCAGCAATCGCTTGCTGTTCTCCATGCCTTCAAGCCTATTGAAAAGCAAATCGCACCAAAGACACAAAAGGTTTGTGACGAAGCAGGTTGTTTTTTGATCCACAGCCATGGCCCGTATATATAGCCTGGGAGGTGAGAAGATAGGCTTTGTCGGGGTTATGGAATTAAAGTCAGTTATGTAAATGGATCAACACTCCGGAAATTCAGGGAACGGATCATAAAAAATAATGGATTCAGACTTATTGCTCCCCATAATTACAAGATACCGTGGGATTGATACAAAAGGTTTACATTAACAGACGATCAACCCACTAAGACTGCTTTGGATTGAAGGGAGTCTGGATCCCCACAAGGCCAAAGGTCGTCATGGACCACGTCATATCGGCCAGCAGATAGAAGTGGCATTAGGGGAGAGAAAATGCCGCCTACTAAAAAGACCTCCCATATATCCAACCGATTTCTCGGTGGCTAGGAAACCGTGGAAAAGAAGTCTGTGGTTTCCCCGATGAGCATTTGATAAAGTGAACAAGGGAAAGGTGTCCACACATTTTAACCCTTGCAAACACTAGAACAGCTCTGTGATCATGGTGAGAAAACTCAGGTGATGTCATAAGAATTCTTCTAACTGCAGTAACTAATCCTCTTGCTCGACAAGGCGCTGAAATGAGCGACACAATCACCCTATGCACAATAATTGTTCTAACCGCTCAAAACCCTCATAGCAAGAAATTAGACCATGAAAGGTCTGGCAGAGCCAAGGGCACTCGAGGAGGCAAGCATAAGAGGAACATAACTAAGTTGTTGGGTTGCTCTTGCCAGAGTCGTATAGACATTTATAGTCGGTCTGGAAGGATGGATCCAAGTGCCCATGAAGCAATAGTGCTCTCGTGAAACTTTGAAGTATGAGCTCATAAGCAGGTAAGGATGTTGGTGGAGGTGATGGATAGTAGGCCCCAGATCCAGATTCTCTACCCGTGACTATGGTGCAGACGTGGTACTTTTAGAATAAAATTACTTTTATCCCAAAATTGGGGGGCATGTGTTTACACCAAAATTTGGGAAGAAGAACACAGGAATTCGAAGCTTCCAAGATTGCGTCATCAAGGAATCGATTGCATAAGGATCGATATCAGCTGATTCAGATGCGGCACTAGAATCGGCTCTCTTCAGATGACATCAGTAGATAACGTCAATAAGTCATGGTTGGCGTCGGGAAAGACATGTCGAACTCTGCAAAAAGGGAAAGATTAGGGTCCAAGTTATCCTAAGTTAGGAATGTTTTCTCTTATACCAAAGATTGCAATAAGTCGTACTTGAGTAGGATTCTTGCTTAGATTCCGGGTATAAATATTCGACCATGACTATTGTAAAAGACATTCAATCAATCAATACCAATTACTTTTTTTGGCTTTACACCAACCCTTAGGAGTAGGAGTAGTGTAGATCTTGGTGAGTTCTTTAATAAGCAGGGCTGCATCGATCCGGCCAACCTCTGGCTTGTCTGTAAGTACCGTCATGGCTTATGTTTCTGTTTGTAAGGCTACATCGGTCTGGCCGACCTCTTGCGAGCTCTAGTATAAACTACTTATCGATCATTATCTAGTTCAAGTACGGTTGCATCGGTTAAGTTCGACCTCCACTGCTCGAATTAGATTAAGGTCAGGTTATCGATTCTACCCAAAGGGTGGCATCCTTCGGGTAGATTCATTAAGTTACCGATTGTCGGTGCAGAAAGTGACCAACTAGTAAATATTTGTAGTTTTGCTGTACGTTGTGATCGGAGATGGCCTAGCACTCAATGACACATGATTTATACTGGTTCAGGCAATGTGCCCTACGTCCAGTCAGGGTCGGTTGGTGACTTTATTCCTGAGCCCAGGTGCTCAAAGTCTATAGTGGGGGTACAAATAAGAAGGAGGAAGAAGGGGGTGTACAAGAGGTTCGGTCAGCTCTGACCGAAAGGGTCATGGTCGGAACTAGGTGGTCCTGCGGTTGGGAGTGTTGATGTCGATCTAGTGAGTCTGAGCTTGAAGAAGTTGATCTCCCCTCGTCGGAGGGAGCACATTCCCTTTTATAGATGAAGGGGATGGCTTTTTACAGGTGAGAGGGAGAGAGTACAGATATTTCTAAGCCTTGCTGCCTACGGTGATGAAAACTGGATAATGGTTGAAGCCCCCCAATACCGTCGATGTCACTGTAGGATGTCAGATGTGCACGGGAGGTCGAGCTATCTTTTTTAGGAAGGATGACGCCAGTACCTACAAAATACTTCTGGATGCCTAGTGGCATGTGAGTAGCTGTGCTATGTTCACCCGGTATGGCAAATCCTAGAGCCCATACCGCAATCGATGTCCAGAGACACGCAGAGGGGGCTTACCATATGGGAGTTTCTAGCGGCCCCAACAATACTTCATGTCAGGGTGGCTGCAGAGCACTGTTCCATGTAGGGTATGGTCCCTGGTATAGTGGTTTTGACTTGTGAGCCATGCCTTGCCTTTCTTCGCACGCCTTCTGATTCTTTCCGAGCGGGCGTCCCTGGTCGGATGGTCCCTAGTCGGTTTTGGCGCGCTAGTCGGAGATGAGCGATGAGCAGGGTTTTCTATGAACCCCGGTCGAAGACATGGGGTCAAGGTTGGAGGTGGTCCTCGGGTCAGGTTTTCCGAGTGGAGGCCGTGTGAAGGCGGCCAGAGCCTGAAGCCAGCGCTCTGGTCAAAGAGGCCATTCGGAGTTGGCATGAGCCTGAGGTGCTCCGGTTGGAAAGATGGGCCGATGGTGGCCAGGGCCTGAAGCGAGTGCTCCGATCTGTTGAGTTCAGACTCTTGGGCCAGTCCAGGAGAAGAAAAGGCCGTCCTCTTGGGCCGAGTCTTGGCGTGGAAGCCGGTCCCGAGGGACCCTAGGTTTATGAACCCAACAGAAGCCCCCGAGCCCCCGGGCGATTCGGACATAATCGTCTAGGGGATTTTTGTCTTGCCGGTAGGTGCGTGCGAGCGCACCCGCGGGTGTAGCCCCTGAGCCCCAGGCGGTTCAAGCCAAACTAGTTGGGGGGTGTTGTCTTAGCAGGCGTGTATGCATGTTTTTTAGTTTGAGGCAGAATTTTGTTTAACCACGGCGTCATTGTGCAGCAGAGGTGTTTTTATGCGCGGGGATTGGATTGAGATAGAACTTAATGATCCCAGCGTCGATGCGCGCCGGGGATCGGACGAGGAAGTCTTTAGTTTTGAAACAAGCCCTGGCATCGGTGCGCGCCGTGAATGAAAAATAACTTAGTTTTGGATGCAATAGAGTTCGATCTTTGGCGTCGGTGCGCGCTGTGGGATCGGGTAAGGTGGAGTCGCAAGCAGACCCAGGCGTCGGTGCTCGCCGTGGATCAGGAGAGTTAGTTTTAGTTAGTGGAGCCGTCTGAAGCCGTTACGTGAGTTTAGGAGTCGTGGTCCCAGGAGCCATAGCCGGATGTCGCCGATCCTGTCGACGCGAGTTTAGGGTACGCGGTCCCAAGAGCCGTAGCTGGATGTCGCCTATCCCATCGATGCGATTTCAGGAGTCACAGCCCCAAGAGCCATAGACGGATGTCGCCTATCCTATCGATGCGAGTTCGGAGTCACGGTCCCATGGCATTTAAACCCCCGAGCCCTATCGGGCCTTCATGGGGGTTGTGAGTTGTTTTTGCGCTACCCCATCCAGTTCCTCACAACCAGGGGGGTTGAGTTTCATCGCCTGTCCCGATCGCTTGGGCTCGAAGACTAGCTCGGTGAGCTCGCTAATGGGTGTGATTGAGCAGAATCCGGGTCTGTCATTCATGACGGGGTTGGCATAGCCCTCTTGTGGCATTCCAATACTCCTTTACATGTAGCCCGATAGATGCCTAGGTCGTTCCATAGAGCGACCCAAGTGGCCTAATGGCCTCCCCTCGATGGAGATTCTGTAGGCTTGGCGAGAGGTTCAGAATCGAACGAGAAGGTTGAGATGACCCGGTTTGCTAGACCGGGCGAAGGCCGCACGGTGCTCATCTACGGTTTTCTCCCCTGGCTCTATTTGGTTGCTCATGTCGAATGAGGCAAGCCACGGCTTCATGGCGCAACACGGAGCGTTCTGGTGCATTTCGCTGCACGTGCGATGCTTAGTTCCTGAGCCCCTGGGCGGTTCATGCCCTAACCATCTGGGGGATTCAGGCGTATGGAATGAAATGCACATATGGATGTATGAATGTTTTAAATTGAAATAGAGGGGCTTTGATAGTGTTTTACCTTGAAGACCGGAGAGATGGGATTCATCAGGCTCCAGTCGGAAACGTCCGTCCAGGACCTACGCTTGTCAATCGTGGGTTAGTCCTCATGTGAACAGTTTTGTATTTAATGAACATTGCTTACCTTTGATGTCCTGAGAGACGTGGTTCGGAGAGCTCCAGTCGGAGACGTCCAACCGGGACCTGTATCTCAGGTGTTTATCCTGAGTGAATCGATTGACTCAGGAGGCCGGTTGGTCTCTCTCGGCGGAGGTTTCGCTGTTGGATCTCTCTAGGTCACGCCTGGGGAGACGGGGAGCCGTCCACATGTGGTGACGCTTTGGTTTTTGTGCCCGACGTGCGGTAGTGGCTGGTCATGCGGTAGTTGTGGGCCATGTCACGGTCGTGTCCCGTCTGATTAGGAGCCGTTTCATCACGTTGGGCACGTCTCGTCGATCAGGGGGCGTCCCATCTGCATTAAATGGGAAGAAAGAGAGAGTTTCTCGCCCCGTTGCTTCGCCTTCTCGATCGGCACTGTCCTTTCCTAACCGCTGCCCCCCTTCCTTTAAGTAGGAGAAGAGAGAGGGTGTTCGCCTCGTTCTTTTGCCTGTTCGTCGTCTGCCAGCCGCCGCCTTTCTTTTTCCTCCTTACCGAGAGCATTCCTGAGAGCTACGAAGGTTTCTAGGAAAGGAAGGGGGAGAGGGCGAGGGAGAAGAGGAGAACTTACTGATCCTTTTTTGCAAGCCGGAGCAAGATGTTGGACTGGAGGTCGTCCACCGTGAGGAGGTCGGTGCTGGAGTCTTTCAGTCAAGAAGGGTTTTCTGCCGCCGTAGGAGGTGGTCGCATTGGAGGGGTCCCCTAGGGAAGAGGAGTTCCTACGAACCTCGTCCCGGCAAGGTAGTGTCCTTCCTTACCTTTCATGAGCGTCGAGCTAGGATACCCGCTGCACTGGTTCCTGCGCGGGCTTCTTAATGAGTGGGATTTGGAGTTGCAACACCTCAATCTGATGGGGGTGCTGCATATAGCTGGTTTCATCACTGCCTGCAAGGCCTTCCTCGGGATGGAGCCGCACGCGGACCTCGGGATGGAGCCGCACCGGATCTCTTCCGGTGATTCTTCTTCCGGGAGGACCTTGACGGTGGGGAGCTCGGTTGAGGCCATGCGATGGGGGGTTTCGCCCTTCAGAGGAAGCTGAGCGTAGGAGGTTCGTACGCCGCGTACACCCCATGCAGTTCCAACTGGGGGTGGCACGGGGAGTGTTCTACATCAGGAACCCGGAGGTGGCGCCGTTTCTAGTGTTCACCGGCAGGAGGCCGGAGGAGCGGGAAAGCTGGTCGTGGGGTTGCGGCCGTAAGGGGAGGCACAAGGGTGGAGGCCATCGAAGAGGAGCTTTGGAAGCTCATTAGGTGCGGGCCTCGATAGAGTGCGGGTGTTCTACACCCTCTACCGCTAGCCAGATTGCGTCGTTGGCAGGAGAGAATGCAGCCGATGTGGGAGTAACGGCGGCCGGTTGGACCTAAACCGCGCGTCGCCGGAGGAGTTGCCAGAGGGCGAGGTCTAGGAGTCGCGTCGGCCAGGGTGCTGCAGCTGAGGCCCGGGGAGATGGTTGTAGGAAAACCCATACCGCTCAATGCCTCGATCGCATCCACGTTGGTGCGTTCCCTTGTTTTTGTTCGTGCTTCTTCTCTGCTCTTTCCTATTTCTTTGATCTAGTTTGTTCGTTCCGTAGGGGCTTGGGAGGTATAAGTCCCGACTGCACCTTCCAAGGGATTGGAGGGCGTGGCTCGGTAGACCGCTCAGAAGAAGGCGGCCGAGGCTCGAAAGAAGAAGAAGAATAAGGAGATCCTACGGAAGTAGGAGAAGGAGCAGGAGATCGTCCAGCGCATGAGGGCCGAGGAATGTAGGAGTGATGTTGAGTTGGAACTCACGTCAGATGATCCTATGGATCTGGATGATATGGTCTTCTCTGACGAGGAGGAAAGCGGGGTCGTTGCGACCTCGGCGGAGTGTTGTGATACCGCAACATCGTTCGCTGGTGATGAGCTGGTGGTCGCGCGTTGTGCGGTGGATCCCTCATTCGAGGAAACGTGCAGCGGGCATGGACGTCGTCGGTGAGCGAGCATCGAAGCGGACGCGGTCACCGCGCCCCTTGACAAGCGTCGTCGGCCCTGCCCCCACCTGTTGTTTGCGTGGTGAGCAAGGCGAGGCGGTCTGCTTGAGGGGCAGACTGACACTCGCGCGTCGCTCAGGACCGGTGCCGACAGCGTGACCTCGCGGTGGGAGGAGGACCTGCCTGCTATGGGCGTAGTCGAGCATGCCGGGTGATCTGATGGGGCAGGACCGGGGCACGTGTGCCGCGTGAGTCGCAGTCGGAGGATACTGCGCTTGTTGCTCTGGTCGAGGATTCCCGAGTTGGGGGTTGGGATGACCTACAGGTCGGGCAGGAGCCAGTAGGGATGACATTGCCCCCCCACCGAAGTAAAGCAGCGGGGTCGCGGTCCGGGAGTGGTCCTCGATGCGCAGGCGCATTCGAGGTCAAGGGTTGGCCTTTAGAGTTGTGACGCTCGCCACCCAGGTATGTCTTTCTTCCGTTTTCTTTTGGTTTTTCGCTGGCTGAGCTTTTTGTTGGAGTGTGACTGACCCATACCTTCCGTCAGTGGCTTGGGGATGCTGGGGATGAGTATTGCCCCGACTGCTGTGCAGGAGACCTAGAAGCCCATTCTGTCAGCATGTCGCGGTGGCAAGACCTTCTGTTCTGAGGATGGTGCCCTCGGTTCGGCTGTTGAGGAGGCGGCGGCTATGGCATCAGTGTTAGCGGCGATCTCTGGTGCCGATGGCTGCGTGGTGGCATCGGAGGTGACTCTCGCAACAGGAGGTAAGGGAAAGCGAGCTTCCCTGCCTTGCCGGGTAGAGGATCACGTGGCTCGCCCTTGTCGTCGGAGCCGAAGGCACCGAGGGAAGACGTGGCCGGGACAGGGTCGAGACGCCCAGCGGTGGCCTAGGACGACGAGGTGGTGGAGATCCCATCTGACGATGAGGCAGATGTCCCGGTGGAGCCATCGGTGCCGTTGCCAGCAACCCGCCGGTGATGTCACGTCGGAGCCGTTGATGCCGTCGCAGAGCCTGGCGGTGGTCCAGTTGGTGGCTAGGACCTCTGGCGGGCCGGTGATGTTACCGCGGGACTTGGCGATGGCACGGTTGGAGGCTGGGCCCTCCGACAGAAGTGTCGGAGGGTGACCTAGAATGGCCCTACCCTAAGCACCCAGCGAGCGTGCGGTTCGTCCTTCGGGACTCCCAGGAGCGTCAGCTCTGGGACATCTTCGGAGGGCAAGGGCACGTCGCGGTATCAGAACTCACCAAGCTGACCGCGCAGCTTGAAAGCGCTCAGAAGTAGGCTTTGTTCGCCCGATAGTTGGTTGAGGGCGACATGCAGCTCGTGGCGGAGGTGAGTTTCTGGTACTTGTCTTTTACCCCCTTGAATCCCTTATCGGTTGTTTTTAGCATGCCTACCTTTCATAGGAGATAAGGAAGACGTCGTCCCGCAAGTCCCACTTCCTCCAGTCAGAGTATGCCCGGATGGCCGAGCTTGAGCATCGGGTAGAGTTCGCTTGCCGTGAGTCCTGGGACCAGGCGTCCAAGGCGGCCGTGGTGCAGGCGGAGGGGCAGCATGCGGAGGAGCGAGCGACTGCGACCGAGCAAGGGCTCAAGGCGGCAAGGGTCTGCCAGGCGAGACTGAGGCAGAGTTGCGAGCGTCCCTGGTGAACACCGAGGTGGCGCTTCAGGAGGCCTTGGCAGCCCTTGATCCGGAGCGCACCGCCCTGGAGTCGGCGGAGAAGGCCCTAGAGGTGGAGTGGAGGGCCCGATCGAAGGCGGATCGAGAGGTGGTCGCACTCCGGGGCCAAGGTGATGGAGACGGAGGACGCGAGTGCCCGGCTGCGTGTGCAGGTGGCTCGGCAAGCGGAGGATATATCCACCCTCGAGGCTTCTCACATCGGTATGTACCCTTTTTGTTTTTTGTTGTGTTGGCTTTTCCCTAGCCCGTTTCTGAGCTCGTTGCTCTTCTCGCAGAGCTGGGCGGAAAAGTGGAGGTGCTGGAGCAGAACCTGGAGATGACCAAGGCGACGCTTGGCCGACGTACGGAGGAGCTGGCCAAGTCCCATTAGGAGCGTCGTGCTCTTGAGGGGGATCTTGACCAGATCCGCAACGTTGCCCAACACGTCGTTTCAGAGATCTTTGGGTCAGCGCTGAGCACCAGCGCACCCGCCATCCAGCTGGCAGAGGTCCCGGGGGAGGTTCGGGATCTTATTAGATCCGGGCTGGTTCTACAGAGCGTCGGGGGTGCTAACCACGGTGGGACGCACCATCCGCACCTGGACTTTGCCACCATATGTAGCGAATACACTGAAAGGCATGAGCATGGGCGGACATCCAGTCCATCGGGGAGAGCTTGCTGCCGTACATGCGGTCGGTGGTAGACCAAGTCTCCGCCGAGTGGGTGATGGACTCCATCATGAAGACCTGGCCAAAAGCGTGCATGGGAGAGGATGCTGCATAGCTCTCGGATGGCGAGGATGCCTGGGTCGGAGGTGAATGTTGCCCCAGTTTTGGCCAAGCCGGATGCCGTGCCATCGGGAAGTGAGCAGCCTGCGCCTTCATCGGTTGCACCGTCGTCGGATGTCACTGGGCCAGCCTAGTAGCATGTAAAAATATAATAGTAGTTAGTAAATGTAGGAAGTTTTAAGTTCGTGGGGGGCCCCCGTGTAAGACGTTCGTGGTGTGTTTTAATGACTGCGATTGGTTTTTGTTCTTGTGATGGAGTCGTTCCATTCGGAGAAGCTTGTTCCCTTTCGTTCCTTAGTTTTCCCTTAGCATAATTTTTTTTAAATTTCTTTCTATCTCGTACCTGCCCATTTGTTCCGTAGGTCACAACTTTGTGAGCCCGGGGCGTGGCCACGAGGCTCGACCGGTCGTAGCCGGGAAAGGCGGGGTGCGATCAGTCAGAATGTTCTAAAGCAAAGTTACGTAAGGTAAAAAAAGGAACGAACTACCCCCTCGTTAGGGTAGGAAGGAATTTCTCCATACAAAAGCAAAAGAGTACTTAAGGTAAAAACAACAACAAAGGGGTAGTAGAGCCCCCTAGTGAAGCCCCCGAGCGCTCTGAGCCGAAAAGTGTTCGGGTCGGGGTGCTCTGATAGGAGCGTTCGCTAAGTAAAGGTAAGACTAAACTTAGGAAAAGAGTAAAAGACATAGCTTGTTCCAAGGTCCACGGAGAGGGCATCATCATCGTCGTCCTTCAGTCGGTGGGCTGCCTCCCTGTCTTCTTCCTCCTTTGGCCTGTCAGCCTACCTCACCAGGCGCTTGAGGAGCTGCAGTCCTTGTAGACATGGTTGATCGGATAATTGTGGTTGGTGCACGGGCTCTCCATGAGCTCGTGAAAGTGGCCTAGAGGGTCTTGCCAGGGCTGTGTGCCCGCGTGATCGGCCATGGCGACCGACATGAAGTTAGCCGGTTGGCGGCGATCCTTTCTGTTTTTTCCCCTCTACGTGGAGGGGCCCTCGTCTTGATCCTAGCGTCTGGTTTTATGGCTGAGGAAGACATAGCAAAAACATGTTTTAGGTGCCCTAGCGCAATCGGCTTATTTGAATGGGTTGTTATGACCTTTGGTTTGAAGAATGCTGGTGCAACTTATCAGAGGGCGATGAATTATATTTTTTATAAGTTGATCGGCAGAATAGTTGAAATCTACATTGACGACGTGATGATAAAATCTAAGGAGTACAAGGAACATCTAGCTGATTTGTAGGAGACTTTGGAGTGCACAAGAAAACATGGTCTAAAGATGAATTCCAATAAGTGTGCCTTTAGAGTATCCGCTGGACAATTTTTAGGTTTTATGGTCCATGAGAGAGGAATCGAAATTGGTCAAAAAGTATAAAAGCAATTGATGAGGCAGTGCCCCTAACTACCAAAACAGAGTTACAATCTTGCTTGGTAAGATTAATTTTATCAGGAGGTTTATTTCAAATTTATCGGAAAGGGTTCTGCCATTTTCTCCCTTGTTGAAGTTGAAAAATGATCAAGAATTTCAATAGGGTGACATACAACAAAAGACATTTGAGGAGATAAAAGAATATATGAAATGTCCGCCTGTGCTGGTCCCTCCTCAGCAAGGTAAGCCTTTTAAGTTGTACGTATTGGCCAATGACAAAATGATTGGATCGGCCTTAATGCAAGAGTTTGAAGAAAAAGAACGAGTTGTTTTCTATCTAAGTAGAAGGTTTTTAGATCCAGAGATAAGATATTCTCCTATTGAAAAATTATGCTTGTGCTTATATTTTTCTTGCACTAAGTTACGATATTACTTGTTATCGGCTGAGTGTACAGTTGTTTCCATGGCTGATGTGATCAAGCACATGCTATCAATGCCGATATTAAATGGGAGAATAGGGAAGTTGATTCTTGCGTTGTTGGAATTTGATTTGAGGTACGAATCAGCTAAAGCAGTCAAAGGGCAAGTAATAGCCGATTTTGTCACCCAACATCATAAGCTAAGTATTGGCTATGTAGAGCTAATACCTTAGACGTTATTTTTTGGTGGATCATCATGCAAGTAAGGTGGTGGCATTGGTATTGTTATTGTTTCACCTCGGGGGACAAGTTTTGAGTTTATTTTTCCAACTGAACCAATAGTTACCAACAATCAAGCAGAATATGAAGCTATTCTTAAGGGACTTCAGCTTCTTCATGAAGTAAAGGCCGAGTCGATCGAAGTATTTGGAGATTCATAATTAATTATTAATCAGTTGATCGACCTATATGAATGTAAAGATGATATTCTGAGGGGATACTAGGATGAATGCCAGAGGTTACTCAAAGAGTTTCCTCATTTTTCCCTTCAGCATATTCCGAGAGCACATAATCAAGAGGCTAATGGTTAGCTCAAAGTGCGTCAGGTTATCGAGCGTTTTAAGAGATCTTAAGTAGTGAAACCTTGACTAATGATTGGAGAGTTGAAATAGCCGATTACCTTAAAAATCCATCACAAAGGTTACCAGGAAACTAAGGTATAAATCGACTAAGTATGTTTTGCTAGATGATCAGCTATATTATAAGATAGTCGATGGGGTGTTGCTTAAATGCTTAAATCAAGAAGAGGCCAAGGTGTTGATGGATGAAATACATGAAGGGATATGTGGAGCTCATCAATCGGCTTATAAGATGAAATGGATTATTTCGCAGGACTGGATATTTCTGGCCAACAATACTGGAAGATTGTTTTGAATATTATAAGGGGTGCCAGGATTGTCAACGTTTTGGTAATATTCAGAAATCGCCTGCATCGGCTATGAATCCAATAATCAAACCATGGCCGTTTTGAGGTTGGGGAATTGATCTAATTGGCCAGATTTTTCCACCTTCAAGTAAAGGACATAAGTTTATATTGGTAGCAACATATTACTTCACTAAGTGGGTTGAGGCAATTCCTTTGAAGACGGTAACCTCAAAGAGCATGGTTGATTTTGTCAAGGAGCATATTGTGTATTATTTTGGGATTCCTCAAACTATCACTATTGATTAGGGGACCATGTTCACATCAGAAGAGTTCAGATATTTTGCTACCAGTATGGGAATTAAGTTATTAAATTCTTCTCCTTACTATGCTCAGGCTAATAGCCAAGTAGAGGCATCCAATTAAATTATGATTAAGCTGATCAAGAAGAAGATCGAAGAACAACCAAGGAAGTGGCATTCAACGCTTAATGAGGCATTATGTGCATATAGGGTGGCCTGTCATGGATCGATTAAAGCATCACCTTATGAACTTGTGTATGGTCATAATGCAGTACTTCCCTAGGAGATTCAAACTGGATCGAGACGTGCCACGTTGCAAAATGATTTGTCAGCCGAAGTTTACAAGAATCTTATGATGGATGACTTAGAAGACTTAAGTTACCATCGACTGCGTGCTCTTGAGAATATCGAAGCCAATAAGCTAAGGATTATGAAGTATTACAATAAGAAGGTCAAGAGCAAAAAAAATTTCTGAAGGGGGCTTGGTCTAGAAGGTAAAATTATTGATCGGGTCAAGAGACATCAAGTTCGGCAAGTGGTCACCTAATTGGGAAGGACCTTATCGGATTAAACGTTGTGCGCCTAGCAATGCTTATATTTTGGAAACACTAGGAGGAGAAGAGGAGTTTGACAAAGCAATCAATGGAAAATATCTAAAGAAATATTATCCCAGTGTTTAGATTAATACTTGATAGCCGATTTGTTCAGTCATCGGCTCTAATAGCTAGTACCAGAAGGGTATCGCCTCTAGTTCAAAAAATAGACCCGAAGGGATAAAAGCCGATATGATATGTATCGCCTATAGAGCAAAAACAAACACAGACAAATTGGTACATGGAACATGAGTATAGGGCAAAAGAGAAGCCACTTAAAACAAAGAGATTGTTTGCTAGCTTCTCCTATTACAAGCTAAAGGATAGGAAACATTTTGCTCGCTATGTCTTCAGCCTAGGAAGCAAGGGCTATGGAGTTGGCGGTGTTGAAGAAGTCCTTGACCAGGCGCTCATGGTCCTTAGGGTGTTCAGTGGCTGGGAAACCATGGGAAAGAAGTCGAAGCTCGTGGCCAGAACGAGCTTGCGCGACAGCTAATGCCACGACAACACCATGATGAATACCGTGAAGGGCAACCTCTTTGATACGGTTTGGGACATCATACAGGCGAACCACCGACATGGCACCCCTAGCATTGACGAATCCTGCCGCATACTCTGTAGCTGATTGAAGGCTTTCCAACTGGGCCGATAGGTCTGGAAAGATTTGAGGGAGAGATAATCAAGATCTTGAAGACAAAACATAGAAAAAATAGAAAAATTATGGTGGACATCTCACCCGTGATTCTGGCCTCGGCCTCGGCTAGCCTTGCTTGAGTGGAGTCGGCCCTATGTTCCGAGATGGTGAAAACGTCCTATAGCATGTTCAGATGAAGGTCCATCCGCTCAAGATCACAGGTTGCATCCTCTCGATGACGAGACGCTGGCATGGTGGCACAGACAAGTCAAGGGCCTCTTCAGCAAATCGCTTGCTGTTCTCCATGCCTTCAAGCCTATTGAAAAGCAAATCGCACCAAAGACACAAAAGGTTTGTGACGAAGCAGGTTGTTTTTTGATCCACAGCCATGGCCCGTATATATAGCCTGGGAGGTGAGAAGATAGGCTTTGTCGGGGTTATGGAATTAAAGTCAGTTATGTAAATGGATCAACACTCCGGAAATTCAGGGAACGGATCATAAAAAATAATGGATTCAGACTTATTGCTCCCCATAATTACAAGATACCGTGGGATTGATACAAAAGGTTTACATTAACAGACGATCAACCCACTAAGACTGCTTTGGATTGAAGGGAGTCTGGATCCCCACAAGGCCAAAGGTCGTCATGGACCACGTCATATCGGCCAGCAGATAGAAGTGGCATTAGGGGAGAGAAAATGCCGCCTACTAAAAAGACCTCCCATATATCCAACCGATTTCTCGGTGGCTAGGAAACCGTGGAAAAGAAGTCTGTGGTTTCCCCGATGAGCATTTGATAAAGTGAACAAGGGAAAGGTGTCCACACATTTTAACCCTTGCAAACACTAGAACAGCTCTGTGATCATGGTGAGAAAACTCAGGTGATGTCATAAGAATTCTTCTAACTGCAGTAACTAATCCTCTTGCTCGACAAGGCGCTGAAATGAGCGACACAATCACCCTATGCACAATAATTGTTCTAACCGCTCAAAACCCTCATAGCAAGAAATTAGACCATGAAAGGTCTGGCAGAGCCAAGGGCACTCGAGGAGGCAAGCATAAGAGGAACATAACTAAGTTGTTGGGTTGCTCTTGCCAGAGTCGTATAGACATTTATAGTCGGTCTGGAAGGATGGATCCAAGTGCCCATGAAGCAATAGTGCTCTCGTGAAACTTTGAAGTATGAGCTCATAAGCAGGTAAGGATGTTGGTGGAGGTGATGGATAGTAGGCCCCAGATCCAGATTCTCTACCCGTGACTATGGTGCAGACGTGGTACTTTTAGAATAAAATTACTTTTATCCCAAAATTGGGGGGCATGTGTTTACACCAAAATTTGGGAAGAAGAACACAGGAATTCGAAGCTTCCAAGATTGCGTCATCAAGGAATCGATTGCATAAGGATCGATATCAGCTGATTCAGATGCGGCACTAGAATCGGCTCTCTTCAGATGACATCAGTAGATAACGTCAATAAGTCATGGTTGGCGTCGGGAAAGACATGTCGAACTCTGCAAAAAGGGAAAGATTAGGGTCCAAGTTATCCTAAGTTAGGAATGTTTTCTCTTATACCAAAGATTGCAATAAGTCGTACTTGAGTAGGATTCTTGCTTAGATTCCGGGTATAAATATTCGACCATGACTATTGTAAAAAGACATTCAATCAATCAATACCAATTACTTTTTTTGGCTTTACACCAACCCTTAGGAGTAGGAGTAGTGTAGATCTTGGTGAGTTCTTTAATAAGCAGGGCTGCATCGATCCGGCCAACCTCTGGCTTGTCTGTAAGTACCGTCATGGCTTATGTTTCTGTTTGTAAGGCTACATCGGTCTGGCCGACCTCTTGCGAGCTCTAGTATAAACTACTTATCGATCATTATCTAGTTCAAGTACGGTTGCATCGGTTAAGTTCGACCTCCACTGCTCGAATTAGATTAAGGTCAGGTTATCGATTCTACCCAAAGGGTGGCATCCTTCGGGTAGATTCATTAAGTTACCGATTGTCGGTGCAGAAAGTGACCAACTAGTAAATATTTGTAGTTTTGCTGTACGTTGTGATCGGAGATGGCCTAGCACTCAATGACACATGATTTATACTGGTTCAGGCAATGTGCCCTACGTCCAGTCAGGGTCGGTTGGTGACTTTATTCCTGAGCCCAGGTGCTCAAAGTCTATAGTGGGGGTACAAATAAGAAGGAGGAAGAAGGGGGTGTACAAGAGGTTCGGTCAGCTCTGACCGAAAGGGTCATGGTCGGAACTAGGTGGTCCTGCGGTTGGGAGTGTTGATGTCGATCTAGTGAGTCTGAGCTTGAAGAAGTTGATCTCCCCTCGTCGGAGGGAGCACATTCCCTTTTATAGATGAAGGGGATGGCTTTTTACAGGTGAGAGGGAGAGAGTACAGATATTTCTAAGCCTTGCTGCCTACGGTGATGAAAACTGGATAATGGTTGAAGCCCCCCAATACCGTCGATGTCACTGTAGGATGTCAGATGTGCACGGGAGGTCGAGCTATCTTTTTTAGGAAGGATGACGCCAGTACCTACAAAATACTTCTGGATGCCTAGTGGCATGTGAGTAGCTGTGCTATGTTCACCCGGTATGGCAAATCCTAGAGCCCATACCGCAATCGATGTCCAGAGACACGCAGAGGGGGCTTACCATATGGGAGTTTCTAGCGGCCCCAACAATACTTCATGTCAGGGTGGCTGCAGAGCACTGTTCCATGTAGGGTATGGTCCCTGGTATAGTGGTTTTGACTTGTGAGCCATGCCTTGCCTTTCTTCGCACGCCTTCTGATTCTTTCCGAGCGGGCGTCCCTGGTCGGATGGTCCCTAGTCGGTTTTGGCGCGCTAGTCGGAGATGAGCGATGAGCAGGGTTTTCTATGAACCCCGGTCGAAGACATGGGGTCAAGGTTGGAGGTGGTCCTCGGGTCAGGTTTTCCGAGTGGAGGCCGTGTGAAGGCGGCCAGAGCCTGAAGCCAGCGCTCTGGTCAAAGAGGCCATTCGGAGTTGGCATGAGCCTGAGGTGCTCCGGTTGGAAAGATGGGCCGATGGTGGCCAGGGCCTGAAGCGAGTGCTCCGATCTGTTGAGTTCAGACTCTTGGGCCAGTCCAGGAGAAGAAAAGGCCGTCCTCTTGGGCCGAGTCTTGGCGTGGAAGCCGGTCCCGAGGGACCCTAGGTTTATGAACCCAACAGAAGCCCCCGAGCCCCCGGGCGATTCGGACATAATCGTCTAGGGGATTTTTGTCTTGCCGGTAGGTGCGTGCGAGCGCACCCGCGGGTGTAGCCCCTGAGCCCCAGGCGGTTCAAGCCAAACTAGTTGGGGGTGTTGTCTTAGCAGGCGTGTATGCATGTTTTTTAGTTTGAGGCAGAATTTTGTTTAACCACGGCGTCATTGTGCAGCAGAGGTGTTTTTATGCGCGGGGATTGGATTGAGATAGAACTTAATGATCCCAGCGTCGATGCGCGCCGGGGATCGGACGAGGAAGTCTTTAGTTTTGAAACAAGCCCTGGCATCGGTGCGCGCCGTGAATGAAAAATAACTTAGTTTTGGATGCAATAGAGTTCGATCTTTGGCGTCGGTGCGCGCTGTGGGATCGGGTAAGGTGGAGTCGCAAGCAGACCCAGGCGTCGGTGCTCGCCGTGGATCAGGAGAGTTAGTTTTAGTTAGTGGAGCCGTCTGAAGCCGTTACGTGAGTTTAGGAGTCGTGGTCCCAGGAGCCATAGCCGGATGTCGCCGATCCTGTCGACGCGAGTTTAGGGTACGCGGTCCCAAGAGCCGTAGCTGGATGTCGCCTATCCCATCGATGCGATTTCAGGAGTCACAGCCCCAAGAGCCATAGACGGATGTCGCCTATCCTATCGATGCGAGTTCGGAGTCACGGTCCCATGGCATTTAAACCCCCGAGCCCTATCGGGCCTTCATGGGGGTTGTGAGTTGTTTTTGCGCTACCCCATCCAGTTCCTCACAACCAGGGGGGTTGAGTTTCATCGCCTGTCCCGATCGCTTGGGCTCGAAGACTAGCTCGGTGAGCTCGCTAATGGGTGTGATTGAGCAGAATCCGGGTCTGTCATTCATGACGGGGTTGGCATAGCCCTCTTGTGGCATTCCAATACTCCTTTACATGTAGCCCGATAGATGCCTAGGTCGTTCCATAGAGCGACCCAAGTGGCCTAATGGCCTCCCCTCGATGGAGATTCTGTAGGCTTGGCGAGAGGTTCAGAATCGAACGAGAAGGTTGAGATGACCCGGTTTGCTAGACCGGGCGAAGGCCGCACGGTGCTCATCTACGGTTTTCTCCCCTGGCTCTATTTGGTTGCTCATGTCGAATGAGGCAAGCCACGGCTTCATGGCGCAACACGGAGCGTTCTGGTGCATTTCGCTGCACGTGCGATGCTTAGTTCCTGAGCCCCTGGGCGGTTCATGCCCTAACCATCTGGGGGATTCAGGCGTATGGAATGAAATGCACATATGGATGTATGAATGTTTTAAATTGAAATAGAGGGGCTTTGATAGTGTTTTACCTTGAAGACCGGAGAGATGGGATTCATCAGGCTCCAGTCGGAAACGTCCGTCCAGGACCTACGCTTGTCAATCGTGGGTTAGTCCTCATGTGAACAGTTTTGTATTTAATGAACATTGCTTACCTTTGATGTCCTGAGAGACGTGGTTCGGAGAGCTCCAGTCGGAGACGTCCAACCGGGACCTGTATCTCAGGTGTTTATCCTGAGTGAATCGATTGACTCAGGAGGCCGGTTGGTCTCTCCCGGCGGAGGTTTCGCTGTTGGATCTCTCTAGGTCACGCCTGGGGAGACGGGGAGCCGTCCACATGTGGTGACGCTTTGGTTTTTGTGCCCGACGTGCGGTAGTGGCTGGTCATGCGGTAGTTGTGGGCCATGTCACGGTCGTGTCCCGTCTGATTAGGAGCCGTTTCATCACGTTGGGCACGTCTCGTCGATCAGGGGGCGTCCCATCTGCATTAAATGGGAAGAAAGAGAGAGTTTCTCGCCCCGTCGCTTCGCCTTCTCGATCGGCACGTCCTTTCCTAACCGCTGCCCCCTTCCTTTAAGTAGGAGAAGAGAGAGGGTGTTCGCCTCGTTCTTTTGCCTGTTCGTCGTCTGCCGCCGCCGCCTTTCTTTTTCCTCCTTACCGAGAGCATTCCTGAGAGCTACGAAGGTTTCTAGGAAAGGAAGGGGGAGAGGGCGAGGGAGAAGAGGAGAACTTACTGATCCTTTTTTGCAAGCCGGAGCAAGATGTTGGACTGGAGGTCGTCCACCGTGAGGAGGTCGGTGCTGGAGTCTTTCGTCAAGAAGGGTTTTCTGCCACCGCAGGAGGTGGCGCATTGGAGGGTCCCTAGGGAAGAGGAGTTCCTACGACCTCGTCCCGGCAAGGTAGTGTCCTTCCTTACCTTTCATGAGCGCGAGCTAGGATACCCCGCGCACTGGTTCCTGCGCGGGCTTCTTAATGAGTGGGATTTGGAGTTGCAACACCTCAATCTGATGGGGGTGCTGCATATAGCTGGTTTCATCACTGCCTGCAAGGCCTTCCTCGGGATGGAGCCGCACGCGGACCTCGGGATGGAGCCGCACGCGGATCTCTTCCGGTGATTCTTCTCCGGGAGGACCTTGACGGTGGGGAGCTCGGTTGAGGCCATGCCGATGGGGGGTTTCGCCCTTCAGAGGAAGCTGAGCGTAGGAGGTTCGTACGCCGCGTACACCCCATGCAGTTCCAACTGGGGGTGGCACGGGGAGTGGTTCTACATCAGGAACCCGGAGGTGGCGCCGTTTCTAGTGTTCACCGGCAGGAGGCCGGAGGAGCGGGAAAGCTGGTCGTGGGGTTGCGGCCGTAAGGGGAGGCACAAGGTGGAGGCCATCGAAGAGGAGCTTTGGAAGCTCATTAGGTGCGGCCTCGATAGAGTGCGGGTGTTCTACACCCTCTACCGCAGCCAGATTGCGTCGTTGGCAGGAGAGAATGCAGCCGATGTGGGAGTACGGCGGCCGGTTGGACCTAAACCGCGCGTCGCCGGAGGAGTTGCCAGAGGGTGAGGTCTGGAGTCACGTCGGCCGGGTGCTGTAGCTGAGGCCCGGGGAGATGGTTGCAGGAAAACCCATACCGCTCAACGCCTCGATCGCGTCCACGTTGGTGCGTTCCCTTGTTTTTGTTCGTGCTTCTTCTCTGCTCTTTCCTATTTCTTTGATCTAGTTTGTTCGTTCCGTAGGGGCTTGGGAGGTATAAGTCCCGACTGCACCTTCCCAAGGGATCGGAGGGCGTGGCTCGGTAGACCGCTCAGAAGAAGGCGGCCGAGGCTCGAAAGAAGAAGAAGAATAAGGAGATCCTGCGGAAGCAGGAGAAGGAGCAGGAGATCGTCCAGCGCACGAGGGCCGAGGAATGTAGGAGCGACATTGAGTTGGAACTCGCGTCAGACGATCCTATGGATCTGGATGATATGGTCTTCTCTGATGAGGAGGAAAGCGGGGTCGTTGTGACCTCGGCGGAGTGTCGTGATACCGCAACGTCGTTCGCTGGTGATGAGCTGGTGGTCGCGCGTTGTGCGGTGGATCCCTCATCGAGGAAACGCGCAGCGGGCATGGACGTCGTCGGTGAGCGAGCATCGAAGCGGACACGGTCACCGCGCCCCTTGACAGCGTCGTCGGCCCTGCCCCCACCTGTTGTTTGCGTGGTGGAGCAAGGCGGGCGGTCTGTTGAGGGGTGGACTGACACTCGCGCGTCGCTCGGACCGGTGCCAACGCGTGACTCGCGGTGGGAGGAGGACCTGCCTGCTATGGGCGTAGTCGAGCATGCCGGGTGATCTGAGGGGCGGACCGGGGCACGTGTGCCGCGTGAGTCGCAGTCGGAGGATACTGCGCTTGTTGCTCCGGTCGAGGATTCCCGAGCCAGGGGTTGGGATGACCTGCAGGTCGAGCAGGAGCCAGTAGGGATGACTTTGCCCCCCACCGAAGTAAAGCAGCGTGGGTCGCGGTCTGGGAGTGGTCCTCGATGCGCAGGCGCATTGAGGTCGGGGTCGGCCTTCAGAGTTGTGACGCTCGCCACCCAGTATGTCTTTCTCCGTTTTCTTTTGGTTTTTCGCTGGCTGAGCTTTTTGTTGGAGTGTGACTGACCCATACCTTCCGTCAGTGGCTTGGGGATGCCGGGGATGAGTATTGCCCCGACTGCTGTGCAGGAGACCTAGAAGCCCATTCTGCAGCATGTCGCGGTGGCAAGACCTTCCGTTCTGAGGATGGTGCCCTCCGGTTCGGCTGTTGAGGAGGCGGCGGCTATGGCATCAGTGTTAGCGGCGATCTCGGTGCCGATGGTGGTGGTGGCATCGGAGGTGACTCTCGCAACGGAGGTAAGGGAAAGCGAGCTTCCTGCCTTGCCGGGTAGAGGGTCACGTGGCTCGCCCTTGTCGTCGGAGCCGAAGGCACCGAGGGAAGACGTGGCCGGGACAGGGTCGAGACGCCCAGCGGTGGCCCAGGACGACGAGGTGGTGGAGATCCCATCTGACGATGAGGCAGATGTCCCGGTGGAGCCATCGGTGCCGTTGCAGCAACCCGCCGGTGATGTCACGTCGGAGCCGTTGGTGCCGTCGCGGAGCCTGGCGGTGGTCCAGTTGGTGGCTGGGACCTCTGGCGGGCCGGTGATGTTACCGCGGGACTTGGCGATGGCACGGTTGGAGGCTGGGCCCTCCGGCGAAGTGTCGAAGGGTGACCTAGAATGGCCCTGCCCTGAGCACCCAGCGAGCGTGCGGTTCATCCTTCGGGACTCCCAGGAGCGTCAGCTCTGGGACATCTTCGGAGGGCAAGGGCACGTCGTGGTATCAGAACTCACCAAGCTGACCGCGCAGCTTGAAAGCGCTCGGAAGTAGGCTTTGTTCGCCCAACAGTTGGTTGAGGGCGACATGCAGCTCGCGGTGGAGGTGAGTTTCCGGTACTTGTCTTTTACCCCTTGAATCCCTTATCGGTTGTTTTTAGCGTGCCTACCTTTCATAGGAGATAAGGAAGACGTCATCCCGCAAGTCCCACTTCCTCCGGTCAGAGTATGCCCGGATGGCCGAGCTCGAGCATCGGGCGGAGTTCGCTTGCCGCGAGTCCCGGGACCGGGCGTCCAAGGCGGCCGTGGCGCAGGCGGAGGGGCAGCGTGCGGAGGAGCGAGCGACTGCGGCCGAGCAAGGGCTCGAGGCGGCAAGGGTCCGCCAGGCAGAGACTGAGGCAGAGTTGCGAGCGTCCCTGGTGAACACCGAGGTGGCGCTTCAGGAGGCCTTGGCGGCCCTTGATCCAGAGCGCACCGCCCTAGAGTCGGCGGAGAAGGCCCTAGAGGTGGAGCGGAGGGCCCGATCGGAGGCGGATCGAGAGGTGGTCGCACTCTGGGGCCAGGTGATGGAGACGGAGGACACGAGTGCCCGGCTGCGTGTGCAGGTGGCTCGGCAAGCGGAGGATCTATCCACCCTCGAGGCTTCTCACATCGGTATGTACCCTTTTTGTTTTTTGTTGTGTTGGCTTTTCCCTCAGCCTGTTTCTGAGCTCGTTGCTCTTCTCGCAGAGCTGGGCGGAAAAGTGGAGGTGCTGGAGCGGAACCTGGAGATGACCAAGGCGACGCTTGGCCGACGTACGGAGGAGCTGGCCAAGTCCCGTTAGGAGCGTCGTGCTCTTGAGGGGGATCTTGACCAGATCCGCAACGTTGCCCAACACGTCGTTTCGGAGATCTTTGGGTCAGCGCCGAGCACCAGCGCACCCGCCATCCAGCTGGCAGAGGTCTTGGGGGAGGTCCGGGATCTTATCAGATCCGAGCTGTTCTACAGAGCGTCGGGGGTGCTGACCGCGGTGGGGACGCACCATCCGCACCTAGACTTCGCCACCATATGTAGCGGATACACTGAAGGCATGAGCATGGCGGACATCCAGTCCATCGGGGAGAGCTTGCTGCCGTACGCGCGGTCGGTGGTAGACCAAGTCTCCGCCGAGTGGGTGATGGACGTCCATCATGAAAACCTGGCCAAAAGCGTGCATGGAGAGGATGCTGCAGAGCTCTCGGATGGCGAGGAGCCTGGGTCGGAGGTGAATGTTGCCCCAGTTTTGGCCAAGCCGGATGCCGTGCCGTCGGGAAGTGAGCAGCCTGCGCCTTCGTCGGTTGCACCGTCGTCGGATGTCACCGGGCCGGCCTAGTAGCATGTAAAAATATAATAGTAGTTAGTAAATGTAGGAAGTTTTAAGTTCGTGGGGGAGCCCCCGTGTAAGATGTTCATGGTGTGTTTTAATGACTGCGATTGGTTTTTGTTCTTGTGATGGAGTCGCTCCGTTCGGAGAAGCTTGTTCCCTTTCGTTCCTTAGTTTTCCCTTAGCATAATTTTGTTTTAAATTTCTTTCTATCTCGTACCTGCCCATTTGTTCCGTAGGTCACAACTTTGCGAGCCCGGGGCATGGCCCGCGAGGCTCGACCGGTCGTAGCCGTAGGAAAAGGCGGGGTGCGATCAGTCGGAATGTTCTAAAGCAAAGTTACGTAAGGTAAAACAAAGGAACAAACTACCCCCTCGTTAGGGTAGGAAGGAATTTCTCCATACAAAAGCAAAAGAGTACTTAAGGTAAAAACAACAACAAAGGGGTAGTAGAGCCCCCTAGTGGAGCCCCCGAGCTCTCTGAGCCGAAAAGTGTTCGGGTCGGGGTGCTCTAATAGGAGCGTTCGCTAAGTAAAGGTAAGACTGAAACTTAGGAAAAGAGTAAAAGACATAGTTGTTCCAAGGTCCATGGAGAGGGCATCATCGTCGTCGTCCTTCAGTCGGTGGGCTGCCTCCCCGTCTTCTTCCTCCTTTGGCCTATCAGCCTACCTCACTAGGCGCTTGAGGAGCTAGCAGTCCTTGTAGACATGGTTGATCGGATAGTTGTGCTTGGTGCACGGGCTCTCCATGAGCTCATGAAAGTGGCCCAGAGTGTCTTGCCGGGGCTGTGTGCCCGCGTGATCGGCCGGGGCGACCGACACGAAGTTAGCCGGTTGGCGGCGATCCTTTCTGTTCTTTTTTCCCCTCTGCGTGGAGGGGCCCTCGTCTTGATCCTAGCGTCTGGCCTTACCTTTGTCGCGGACCCCGTTGAAGCGCGGCGGAAAAGGCACTTGCTGGGGTTGTTGGACAAAGGTCCGTAGTTCTAGGCTGTCAGGGCTGGGACTCCGGTCGACGCTGCACGTGTCTTGGTTTGGCCCGAGCTGCGCGTAGATGGGCGATCGGCATGGGGCGGTCATCATGTCAAGACGAGGGGCGGTTGCGGCTTCTTGTGCCACAATTGATGGTTGTGGCGATGACAGGGTGTAGTGCCCCATCTACTGCGTCCCTATTCCCCGGATGGGGAGCATGGTTGTGAGTCGGCGTCGCGATACAGAGCATTCCGCTTGCTAAACGGCGGCGGTCTCCAACAGTGCCCGGAGGTTCTGGTGGATTGCTCGTCCACGAGGGTCGTTCGGCTCGGGCAGGTCATGCAGGAGCATTGCCGTGGAGGCAACGTTCTGACTGGCCCAAGCGAACTGCGGGGGGTTGGTCCCCCGAACTAGGGCGTTGCGCTGGGGCTGACGGGCACAACCCCGAGCGCTGCTCGCCGGTCTATGTGCACGGGGCGCAGTGTGGTGCGTCGAGCATGTTGGTGCAGTTGGTGGCTGATGCGGCCACTGTTGTCGTAGATCCTCCCCGTGCTCACGTGTGAGCTCGAGGGTCCCCGCGTGGGGGCCCGGCGGGGCGTGGGTCCGGAAGGACTCTGTTACCCCTAGCGGCTATTCCGGGGCATCCGCCGTGGCGTACTCCCGGGTCCGATGGTGGCTAGGCGCCAGCCGATGCTGGAGCCATCACTCCCGACGTCGTCGTCCATGATGTCGAGGAAACAGGTGGGAGCATAGCTTGCCATCCCCACAAACTCAGACGTGAAAGGGTGCGGTGCCAGCACCTTTTGGAGTCCCCGGGCATATGCGTCCGCGGAAGACACAAGGCCGTAGGGGAACCAGCCGTATGGCGGAGTGGGGTTTGAGCAGAGAGTTTGCTCGGAATGAAGCACAGATGTCGCACCGTCGAAGTCGCGCGTCTTGGAGTCGATGGAGGACGTCCCTCCGACAGGTGCCGAGTCGCGAGCCTCCTCGTGGAGGTGGAGTACGCTGAGCTGGTCAGCGATGAAGTCCAGGCTCCAGAAGCGGAAGACCTGGTATGGCTCGAAGACGGGTGGAACCCGCATCCCGACAGGCGAGAGTGCGGGGAACTCCAGCGAGCCGAAACGAATCGTATCGCCCGAGCCCGCCACAGCGGGGGTGGCGGAGAAATGGGCCATCCGATTACCAAAAAAGTGTTGAACGTACAGCGTCTTCCCCATGGACAGCACCAACTATCGGTGTAGAAAGTGACCAACTAGTAAATATTTGTAGTTTTGCTGTACGTTGTGATCGGAGGTGGCCTAGCACTCAATGACACAGGATTTATACTGGTTCAAGCAACGTGCCCTACGTCCAGTCAGGGTCGATCGGTGACTTTATTCCTGAGCCCAGGTGCTCAAAGTCTATAGTGGGGGTACAAACGAGAAGGAGGAAGAAGGGGGTGTACAAGAGGTTTGGTCGGCTTCAACCAAAAGGGTCGCGGTCGGAACTGGGTGGTCCTACGATTGGGAGTGTTGATGTCGATCTAGTGAGTCTGAGCTTGAAGAAGTTGATCTCCCCTCACCGGAGGGAGCACATCCCCTTTTATAGATGAAGGGGATGGCTTTTTACAGGTGAGAGGGAGAGAGTACAGATATTTCTAAGCCTTGCTGCCTACGGTGATGAAAACTAGATAATGGTTGAAGCCCCCTAATACTGTCGATGTCACTGTAGGATGTCAGATGTGCACGGGAGGTCGAGCTATCTTCTTTAGGAAGGATGACGCCGGTACCTGCAAAATACTTCTGGATGCCCAGTGGCATGTGAGGAGCTGTGCTATGTTCACCCGGTATGGCAAATCCTGGAGCCCATACCGCAATCAATGTCCAGAGACACGCGGATGGGGCTTACCATATGGGAGTTTCTAGCGGCCCCTACAATACTTTGTGTCAGGGTGGCTACAGGGCACTGTTCCGTGTAGGGTATGGTCCTTGGTACAGTGGTTTTGACTTGTGAGCCATGCCTTGCCTTTCTCCGCATGCCTTCTGGTTCTTTCTGAGCGGGCGTCCCCGGTCGGATGGTCCCCAGTCGGTTCTGGTGCGTCAGTCAGAGAGTAGCGATGAGCAGGGTTTTCTATGAACCCCGGTCGAAGACACGGGGTCGAGGTTGGAGGCGGTCCTCGGGTCAGGTTTTCCGAGCGGAGGCCGTGTGAAGGCGGCCGGAGCCTGAAGCCAGCGCTCTGGTCGAAGAGGCCATTCGGAGTTGGCATGAGCCTGAGGTGCTCCGGTCGAAAAGATGGGCCGATGACGACCAGGGCCTGAAGCGAGTGCTCCAGTCTATTGAGTTCAGACTCTTGGGCCTGTCCAGAAGAAGAAAAGGCCGTCCTCTTGGGCCGAGTCTTGGCGTGGAAGCCGGTCCCCGAGGGACCCCGGGTTTATGAACCCGACACCGATCTTGCTGATGTTATTATTGTCATTAGTTTCAGCAACATCAACCTGCCCGATCGAGATCGATCTAGATCGGCCTCACATCCTTTTAGTCCATCATTTATTTTGTTACATTATGACAGTTCTTACTTTAAACGACAGATTATGTTTCATCGACTGTTCTACTTTGATCTTGATCGTGCATAGTATGCGGTTAGGGCATGTCTGATCTTGAGAAGGTTTACTAGCTAGTTGAATCTGGTCTATAGCTCGCTATTATAGATGTATCGATCCGGTCGATCTCCACTGTTAGTACTTTAGATCAGAGGATGCTAGCTGGTAGATTTGCTTTCGACCAGGCATGACCCTGGTTGTTTGCTATGCCTGCATCGGCTAAATAGTCGATTCGTCTGTACTTTAACGCTTACAGTATGTCTTCATGAGTATGTTAAATATGGATAGATATGTTTATTTTAAAGGTTTGATTTATCGTCTTTATCATGGCTGTCATCGATTCGGTCGAACCCCACTGTTAAGGATAACAGGTTAGGTCTGATGAGTTTATAGATCTGTCCAGGTTAAATAGCGATTGTTCACATGCTGTAATCCTTTTTCTACCTAAATCAACTATTTTAGCCGATTCGCCTGTGCTTCCACACGTGTAGCATATCTTTCAGAAAACCTATCAATGTATAGATGGTTTTATGGATTATTCGGTTTTAGTTTGTTATCATCATCATAGCTGCCATCGATCCGGTCGAACCTCACTATTGATGGTAACAGATTAGATTCAGAGCGTTTGTAGATCAATTCATACTAGACAGTCGATTTGTTCGCATGTTATATCCTTTCTCGTTAAACTCATCGGCTCGATTGTTTACACTGTTAATATTCACCTAGCTGATGATTTCACTTATATCTAGGTGCATTGTACTTGTTATGATAAAATCAATCGCGACCAGCAAACATCGCAGTCCTTAACAGTCGATTTCTTCGCGTATCGGCTATTTAGTCAATTTTCCCGTCTAGCTGCTCCCGAAGCGGCACACTTGGAACAGTCTGGGCAAAACCGGCATGTTTCGTCTTAAATTACTGATAAACTTTCTCTCCTTGTCAATTGCAGGTCAAATTGACTGGCACGCCTTCGGAAATTCGCAGAGTCGACTGGTCCTGCGTTGAAGTCAAGCGGATCTCCAGCCTTGCTCCATCAAGCAGATCCTTCTGGCTTGTTGTGTGCCAGACGCATCGACATATTTTTACGCCGACAGGTGTTGTCAAGCTTTGAGCCACTTAGTGCCTTTGTCGGGCCAGACCTCTCCTTTCGCTCAACTAGAGACACGAAGAAAGGGGAGGAGGAAGAGAGAAGAAAAATCAGAAGCATTTATCTACCCATACTTTCTAGTGTTTGTTCTTGTTCATAAGTGAAATAGAAATGAAATAATGGTGTCCTGACTCATGAGACTCATGCAGGTTAACCGGACCTAGGCTTGTATGAGCTGAGAGATTTGGGGAACGAGTAGCACTCTCTAGTCGAGATAAGGGTAAGCTTGTTGTGGGCCCTTGTGCTTCAATAATCAACGTGTGTTTGATGAAAGCTGGGCATGAATTGGATCTTGCACTAGCGAATTCTGTCACGATGTGTATCACATTCATCTTGCCCAATTTTATCTTGATGTGTATCATGTTCCTTGTGTTAAATTTGAAATTTCTAACTGATGAATCGTAAGGACAGTTCCATATGCCTAATTTTATTTGACATAAAATTGACGTTATCAGATTCATATTGAAAATTACCTATTATTATGACTTTATATCAGAAAAGTGAATGTCAAAGCAATTGTTAATCAAAGCATGGTCCTAGCAAAATACTCCTTGTTATTCAAAGAAGAGGGTAACTTGTTAGAACAGTGAACTTGCGCATCATTATATATTTTTCAATATGAATACGATAACGTCAAATTTATATAAAAATATAATAATCTAGTAATTATCGGTAAAAAACTCATTCAAACAGAAAATACGCTAAATAGAGAGAAAGTACATTCTCATATGTATGATATCTAGTGAAAGGTGTTGGGGGCGGGGACGGCTACGCCTACCCCTTCCATGTGAAAAGGACCAACGCCTAGTAGGGCCAAGAGCCTCCATGTAATTCCCAAACCATTGGGGGTAGGTAGGAATGTTACCTCCTCCTACCTTCCTTATAAATAGAATTCAAGGGGCAATAGAAAAGGAATTTCCCTTCATTCTCAAATCCCTAATCTTCGCACTTCCTCTCATTCTACTTTTCCTGCATGGGATTAGTACCCAAGGTTACCCTTCACCCTGGTGATGGTACCTATCGCCCCATTTGGTGAAGGTACAAGCGAAGGTCTATATCTCAACAAAGGCATATCACTCTAGTGTCCATATGAAAAAAGTGGATTACTTGCCGACTTGTGAACAACAAAACTACCCATAAGCTTGAACTGAACTTGGGCAGACTACTAAAACTAAGGCCCTGCTTGACCTGAACTTGCTTGAGGCCTTGCTTTGATGCTGGGTTAGTCAATCTTGCTTGAGAGACGGCCATGTAGCGAACGCAAGAAGCAATTTTTTACACACCTCAACTACAGGCGCCTAAGATTTAAAAAAAAAATCTGGCTATTTGATTTGCATACTACTGGTGATCTTTTTGGGAAAGGGGTGAGGGTTGCCGTGGTTAGAGTCGGTGAAGAAAAAATAGTAGTTTAATGGATTTTTAATTTATTTTAAGATGAGAGATAAAAAATGTTCCTAGTATCATAACACTGTTCTGGCAGAAAAAACAAGTCGATAAAGCTGAAATTGGGGTAAGCCGAACGGGGCCAAGTGTGTTGACACTCCAATCACCTTCACTTCCAAATAAGGTCTCAATTCATCAATCATTTGCGAGATTGCATCCAAACAAACAACTATTCGACATGGCGCCATCATCCCTTGAATGAATGGGTTTCTACTTTTTTTCGAAGACGTCATCGTCCCTTGAATGAATGGGTTTCTACATTTTTTTTCGAAGACCATGTGTGACTGCCGCTATGCAATTCAGTTATTTATCGACCTTGATGCGGGCAAATTACTCATCCACATGCACAGGTAGCCCATGACTCTGATAGAAAAATAAAATAAAATACTCTTTGAAAATATTATTAATTAAAAAAAGCTTTTTAAGTTTAAAGAAAGTTATCTAAAGACAATATTTTGGTAAAACTTTTGCAAGTAAATTTTCAAAATAAGTTTCAAAAAATATTTTCTAAACCTTTGAGGGAAAAATTGAAATAAAAAACTCAAGTTTCAAAAAAAATGTTTAAAGGTAGGCCAAAGAGAAAGAGGTGGTGGGCGAGTGGTAAAGCGGTGAGACGGCATGCTGCTACTGGCAACAGGGGATGGAGGATGGTGGTTGGGCTAGGTTTGGGTGAGGGAGCTCGAGCTCCACTAGGTTAGCGTGGCGGCAGCGGAGGTAGTGAATTCCATGGTAGCATCGTGAGGGGATGGCCGGAGGAGGGCAGCAGGCGGGGGAGTGGACGTTGTACATGTTCCAACTAACCGAGTGTGGAAGACAACCAAAGGAAGGAGAAGACAAGTGATACCGTTCGATCCAAATCCAATGCCTGATGTGTGTTGCCTGAGAAGAATGGAAAAAACAGTCGCCTATTGATTAGCAATTCCATTTTTTTAATAAAAAATGAAGTGGCAAGGGTTTCACCTTGGTGGCCTATCCGCCTATGACATGTTGTTGTCAAGCTTGAGCCATCTATCGCCTTTGATGATCCTCCCTTTTCACTGATCTAGAGAGAGGAAGAAAGGGGAGGGGGGAGAGGGAGAGAGAGAAGAGAAAAGAAAAGCATTTATATCTACCCATTCTTTCTAGTGTTTGTTCCTTAGTTACACGGAAATAAAATAATGATGTCCTAAGACTAATGCAGGTTAACCAGACCTTGAATTGGTTGAGTAGCACTTACGAGATAATGGCAATCGTGTCGTGGGCCCTTATGCTTTATAATAAACTAACGTACATTAGAGATTTAGAGGTGCTAGGAATGAGTTGGTTCCTGCACTAGCAAATTTTGTCGCGAGTATCATAATCCTATTGCCAAATTTTGCCGTGATGTGTATCATGTTCCTCATGCCTAAATTTGAAATTTGTAAGTGATGCATCGTAAGAACGGTTCCAAATGCCTAATTTTATTTGTTGGCGCACTGTAGCAAGCCGGACCCATATCAAACTGGCCCTGAATCAGATTAACATGATCGGCCTAATACTGAATAGTGAATTTATCTTCAATTCGTTATCAGTTCGACTTTATTGCTTTATTATATGTATGTATATAATCAAATCATCAGTTCGCTTGCACAGTCGTATTACGCTAGTCGACGTACGGACCATGGTACGCCTTACAACACATCAAATTTACAATATATACATGTACATGTGTAGATACGTATATATATGTGACGGCGCACCATTTTAGCTGCCAAAGTGGCAGCTGCTTCGTCGTTGGCTTCAGCCCCGTTTCCTCCTCGTGGCGACGATAGCCGCCATCGAGATGGCGGCCACCGACGAGGCCCAGATGACGCCGGGGCGGTTGCGGACGAAGAAGTTGGCCATCCTCTGGTCGTGGTACTCTCTCACCTTGTCGATCTCCCGGTCCATGGCCATGTACACGGACGGGTACGTGGCGTGGCCGTCGATGTTCTTGATCAGCTCGTGCACCTCCTGCCCGCCGCCGGACCCGCCGCGGACCACTCCGGCGCGGCGGAGAATCCGCACGTCGGCCGCGTCTTCCACGATCTCGTTCACCATCTGGAAGTAGCGCGTGATGGGCTTGCTCTGCTCCTCGTACTCCCGCGCCAGGAGGTTCCGGGCCACCGTGGCCAGCTTGAAGTCGTACACCAGCGCCGGCAGCAACACCGTCGGCTGCGCGAACTCGATCTCGGCGCGGCCGTTCTCGGAGGCCTGGAGACGGACCCCGGACCGCCGGAGATCCCTCGCCGTCGGCATGCGAGACGGCCTGCCGGTGACGCCCCCGCCCTTCCCCTGCGCCGGCTTCACCACGCTCATGTGCAGGCAGTCCAGGAGCGTGCGCGCCGCCGTCTCCTTGCTGGCCGCGACGTCCTTGAACGGGCTGTCTGGGGGCGCCGCCGCGGTCTTCTTCGTGGAGAAGGGCGAGTAGTACCAGCAGAAGCGGTGGATCACGTCGGCGAGGTTCTGCGCCGTGACGTCCAGCTTGTACTCGCGCCCCATGGATTCCTTGACGTCCTTGAAATCGGATTGCTCTACAGTCTCCGTGGTGACGGCCTCGATGTGGCGGGCCACGTTGAGCAGGTCCTGCAGCCGGAGCTGGTTCTCGAGCTTGATCACGTCCGTGACCATGTCGAGCATGTGGCGCGACTTGAAGATCTGGTCGACGGAGTCGCGGTCCGCGTTCTTCCTTGTGATCGCTTCGTTGAGCTTTGGCAGGAAGCCGACGACGAGGAAGATGCCGTCGACCACGCGCTTCTTCTTTGCGTCCCAGCGTTCGTCTGTCACCTCCGCAGGATCTCCTGCTTCTGCATCAGCGACAGCGTCGGAGAAAGAGAAAAGTAAATAGTAACAGACTCGATCGTATGACGACGTATGGTTGGAATGTGGGCGACGCACGATTACCTTCGGGTTGTCCATTGATTTTGGAATGGCATTTCCTGGCGAGGGCCAGGAGTAGGCTGTTGGCGCGCAGCATGTGGTCGTCGACGTGCCGGCCCGTGACGGCCTCGTAGACGAGCGCGGCCTTCACCCGGAAGCTGTTGCGCCGGTCGATGGCGCTCCGGTCATCGTGTGTGAAGAAGACGCTCGCGGGCGCGAACTCCGCCGGGTGCTCCGCGCGCAACCGCTCGTACGCCGTGGACTTGAGCATGGCATCGTATGGTGGCGCCGACAGGGCAGCGGCGGCGTTTCCCTTGGCCGTGTCGTCGGTGGTTCCGCTCATTTTCGCTTTGGTTTCGGGTGGCGACGCTTCAGAACTGGTAAGCATGGCATCGTACGGTGGCGCCGACAGGGCAGCGGCGGCGTTTCCCTTGGCCGTGTCGTCGGTGGTTCCGCTCATTTTCGCTTTGGTTTCGGGTGGCGACGCTTCAGAACTGGTGGTGGTGGGTGACCGATCGGGTTTTATAGGTCTCGCTCGGAAGGGCCGTGAGGACAATGCCACTCTTTCTGAATTCGCCAGTAATCCCTTTCTTGCGCGTGATCAGAGGCCGCAAGCAGCTTACGCGACATGGAGGAATAAGAATTCAGGGTCTGTTTAGAATATAGAAATAGAAATTTCACAAAAATTATATAGAAAGAACGTCTCGCGCGTTGTTACGGGAATTGCTGGTGAAATTATACTACTTATATTTACTAATATGATTGATGTAAACAACTAAATCAGCATGTTCGCTGGTTGGTTTCTGGCCTGATAAACCGGTTTGTTGTGAGAGAAAAATACTGTACCATGGCTGGTAAGCTCAGGCTGAAACCAACAAGCGAACATGCTGAATATATATTAGTAAATGATATGGTTTGCTAATGTGAATAGCTTGAATAAAGACATAATGGTACGTATTAGTGGACGCTGATGTGGACTTTGCATGGCGAGATAGTTGAATGTGCCAGTGGGATGTTCTAGTGGATGCTGATATGGACACTTTGCATAGCAAGATAAATTGCTAGTGGGGTTTATCTTTATAAGAGATATAGATTCCACGTAATTGAGTTCAATTTCGAAAACGTAAGAAACTACTAGAGAAATTCTTTATTTGACGACACTACTAATAAGATGAACTATTTCTTCATTGGCTCTGCGTGCGTTTCTTCATTACCACCTTTAGGTAAATTAAACATTTAATTAACCCAAAATAAATCTAGCCGATTTGATAACTGGCTGTTAAGGAATCCAGGTTGGACAACACGACGATCAGGGATCGATCCCAAGCTGATGTGCCGGTCCAGAATGGAGGCCCCCGCAAGCTTCCCCACAGATTACACCCCTCTAGGCATCGCGCACTGAAGGCTCATGCACTCATGCTCGGGTCGCGTAGAGCCGTAGACCATTCCCATGCTCCGAAGGTATTACTGACCAAGCGGACGGGACGTGGTCACGACAAGTATAAAGCACCTGAAACATGGAAACCCGTGCTGGGGCACAAGGCATACACAACAGTCCAACACCATGCGCTTTACAGGATTCCTCAATACCATCATAGCTACGCTTTCGATATATAGACACCCTTGACACTGAAGATGCACCATCAGCAATGCCCGTGTCAAGAGCAGTGAGCTCAAGGGTAGGAGGACCTCGGCTACGTAGATCGTAGCCGTTGTCCGTGGTGGCCGGCCGGGTTATACCCCCTTGCCGCCGTTCCTCGTCGGTGGGTTATGCCCTCAGCCGCCGGCTTAGATAGAAGAGAGGGAGAGAGATTAGATGGTAATTCTTTTTTTAATTGCCAAGTGTCTGGTTACAAGATATGTATAGCCTCCGGCTCAACCAAAAGGAGTAACAAAGTCCACTAATTAAGGACTAACCAAAATAGCTAATAGATTTCCTACTTTCCCTCCTAGCCACTGCTGGAGGACGCCCTCTGGGTGCTGGCCGCGCGCACAGCAGCGCGTTCCTGGGCCCTGCGCACATCTCGGGCCCTATGTCGCCTAGTGTAGACTTGTTTGAACATGACATCTCCCTCCCCGTCGAGAGCCAGCTCGTCCTCGAGCTGGAATTGGGGAAACTTGGAGCGGAGTGTGGCGACATCTTCCCAGGTGGCCGACGCGGCTGAAGCTCCCTTCCACTGAACCAGTGCTTGATGCACACCCCGGGCCAGCCTGTACCGCACCGCGCGCTCCGGCTCAGGATCAATGGCACCATGGTGAAGTAGCGGCAGCTGTGGAGGCTCGGTCGGCGGTGTCCCTTGGTACTTCTTGAGCAGCCCCACATGGAACACGTTGTGGATGCGGGCGCGAGGGGGTAGTTCCAGCCGGACAGCAACCTCGTTGATGAGTTCGACGACGCGGTATGGGCCGAAGAAGCGCGGCTTCAGCTTGCCGCCCACAGCTTGAGGTAGAGACGACGCCGTGCGCTGACGGAGTCGAAGCAGCGCCCAGTCACCCACCTGATAGGTGACCTCTCGGTGCGCGCGGTCGTAGAAGCGCTTCTGGTATGCCTGTGCCTGCTCCAGGCGATAGCGGATGTCCGCTAGGAACGTCGCACGCTCCTCCATTGTCTTGGCGACGGCCGGCACCCTGGTGTCCCCAGGTTCATAGGAGCGGATGGAGGGAGGATCACGCCCGTAGACAATGCGGAAGGGAGTGTCCCGCAAAGACGTCTGGTACGCCGTGTTGAAGAGGTACTCTGCCCATGGCAGCCACCGAAGCCATTCGCGCGGCCTGTCCCCCACTAAGCACCGGAGGTACATGATGATGACGCGGTTGGCCGACTCGGACTGCCCGTCGGACTGGGGGTGAAACGCCGAGGTCATCTGTAGCTTGGTGCCCATCAACCGCATCAGCTCCTGCCAGAATGACGACGTGAACACCGTGTCCCGGTCGGAGACCATGGACTGAGGGACACCATGGAGCCTGACGATGTCGTTGAAGAAGGCCTGGGCGACGGATTCAGCAGAGTACGGGTGTGCCAATGGGATGAAATGGCAGTACTTGCTGAACCTATCCACCACGGTGAGGATTACCGACTTGCCGCGAACTCGTGGCAGCGCCTCCACAAAGTCGAGCGCGACATCAGTCCACACACCCTGGGGAACCGGCAGAGGAAGGAGGAGGCCCGCAGGGTGCTGGTGCTCAGACTTGTAGCGTTGACAGACTTCACATGTACGCACCCGGTCCTGCACAACTTGCTTCATGTTAGGAAAATGGAAATCGCGGCGCAGCCTGTGGAGTGTCCGCTGTACGCCTTCATGGCCGTCCTCATGTATGGCCCCAACGATCTCCTGGAGCAGCGGGGAGTCAGCCGGGATGTATAGCCGCCCAGCAAACTGCACCATGCCGTCCACCAGCGCCCAGGGGGCTGGTCTGGTGCCTGCTGCGAGCTCAGCCTGAAGAGCAACAAGTGCCGGGTGTTCCAGCTGAGCTTGCCGGAGCTTGGCGATGAAATCGAAGCGCGGAGAGGAGAGGGCCAGCAGCTCGCCCGCCACTGTGTCGCGCCTAGACAGCGCGTCGGCGACCGCGTTCGTTGCACCCGGCTTGTATTCGACGGAGAAGTCGAATCCCAACAGCTTGCCAACCCAATGGTGTTGCGGAATGGTGGCCAAGCGCTGGTCCAGGAGGTATTTCAAGCTGTAGTGATCTGTCCGAACGGTGAAGCGGCGCCCCCAGAGGTATGGACGCCAGTGACGCACCGCCTGGACCAAGCCAATGAGCTCACGCTCATATGCTGCCAGGGCGTGATGTCGAGGTGCGACCTGCCGGCTGAAGAAGGCGATGGGGTGTCCCTCCTGGATGAGGACAGCACCAAACCCGTGGGACGATGCGTCGCACTCGACGACGAATGTCTTGGTGAAGTCCGACATAGCGAGCACCGGTGCCGAGGTGACTGCCTCCTTCAGGGTGAGGAAAGCCGAAGTAGCCTCAGGACCCCAGGTGAAGCCCTCCTTCTTGAGGAGCACGGTGAGCGGCGCGGCGATGGAGCCGTAGTTGTGGATGAACTTGCGGTAGTAGCCCGCAAGCCCAAGGAAGCCGCGCACCGCCCGTGCGGAGCGAGGTACCGGCCAGTCGTGAATGGCCTGTACCTTGGAGGAGTCCATGGCCACCCCTGCCGCCGAGATCGTGTGGCCGAGGTAAGCGACAGAGGCGACCCCGAAAGCACACTTGGAGCGTTTGACGAAGAGGGTGTGCTGACGAAGCTCGCTGAGGACGGCGCGGAGGTGTCGTAGGTGGTCGGCCCAGGACTTGCTGTAGATCAAAATGTCATCAAAGAAAACAAGGACAAACCGGCGGAGGAACGGCCTCAAGACGTCGTTCATGAGGGCCTGAAATGTTGCCGAGGCATTGTAGAGGCCGAACGGCATCACCAGGAACTCATATAGGCCGTCGTGTGTGCGGAACGCCGTCTTGTGTACGTCCTCCGGCCTCATGCGCACTTGGTGGTACCCCGAGCGCAAGTCGAGCTTGGTGAAGTACTTGGCGCCATGGAGCTCATCCAAGAGCTCGTCGACGACGGGGATAGGGAACGCGTCCTTCACCGTGACCACGTTGAGTGCACGGTAGTCGACGCAGAATCGCCAGGACTTGTCCGGCTTCTTGACGAGGAGGACCGGCGAGGAGAAGGCGGAGTCGCTGCGCCGGACGATGCCGTTCGCGATCATGGTCGCGCACTGCTGCTCCAGCTCCGTCTTGTGGGCGGCCGGATACCTGTAGGGCCGCACTGCCACCGGCTCGGTGCCGGGCTTGAGGAGGATGCGGTGTGCGCGGCCACGCACTGGAGGGAGGCCCCGTGGCTCCGCGAACACGTCGGCGAACGCGGCGAGCAGCTCCTCCAGGAGGGGCTCGGCCACCGAAGTAGAGTGGAGGCGCGGTGGTGTTGGCGGAGCGACGCTGCGCCAGCAGACCTGCTGGTCTGCCATCTTGAACGCCATGGTCCCTGCAGCCATATTCCAGACAATATCGCCCAAAGTCGCCAGCCACTGGGTGCCCAGCACTAAGTCATATCCGGCCAGGGGCATGATGTACAAGTCGACCGCGAACGGCCGGTTGTGGATGACAACGGGCGCTTGGCGCAGAACGCCCGGACAGGAGATGCGTTCGCCATTGGCCACGGTCGCCGTGAGCCGAGGCCGAGGCTCGACGGGCAGGCCAGCCCGCTGCGCGGCTGCTTCGCCGATGAAGCAGTGGGTGGAGCCCGTGTCGATAAGGGCGAGCAGCGTGGCCGCGCCCACCTGCACCTCAAGCTGGAGAGTGCCACACACAGGGACGCCGGCGACGGCGTGTAGAGAGTAGACCGGCGCCTCCTCCTCGGGTACCTCCTCATCCAGCACGACCCCGTCGATGTAGAAGATGCGGCGGCATACTCTGTTGTGGCCGCGGGAGTAGGGCTCATTGCAGTTGTAGCAGAGCCCGAGTTTACGCCGTTCTGCCTGCTCCTCCATGGAGAGGCGCTTGCCCCCAGCCCTTGGTGGTGGCGCCGGTAGGGCCAGGGTTTGCGCCTGGGAAGCTGGCAGCGTCTGGAGCGCCGGGGTCGGGGTGACGGGCGCTGGCAGGGCCGCCAGGACGCCTGGGCGCGGTGCAGGCGGTGGACCAGGCGCGCGCGGCACAGTCTTGGCGTGGGTGGAGTTGAGGCGGTCCAGTTCGACGAGTTCCAGGGCCCGCGCCAAACTCATGGCCGCCGCCAGTGTTTCGGGCGCGTGGATGCGCACTTGGTGGCTGAGCGGTGGCAGCAACCCGCCGGTGTAGAGCTGCACCCGCTGGCCCTCCTCGAGGCGGCCCGCGCGAGGGAGGAGCGCCTGGAAGCGGTTGGAGTACTCCTTGACCCACCCCGTGCGGCGGCACTCGGAGAGCTCGAACAGCGGGGCGGACCGCAGCACCGGGCCAAAGCGAAGGTTCAGGAGCTCCTTGAAGCGCCCCCATGGCGGTGTGCCCTCATCCTCCTGGAGTTGGATGAACCACAGTTGGGCCACGTCCTCCAGGTTGTACGACGCCATCCACACCTTCTCCTCCGGCATGGTGCGTTGCTGGCGAAAATACGACTCACACCGATTAATAAAAATCAGTGGGTCGGATTTACCGTTGAAGCGCGGGAAATCCATCTTCTGGAACCGCGGGGGGCGATCCGTGTGATGCTGGCCGTCGTGGTGGGTGCTGGACTCGGACGTCGAGCTGAGCTTCTCCTGCATGCCCGCCATGTCGGATTGCATCTGGGACATGTTGGTGGTCAGGGTCTGGAGCATCTTCATCATGTCAGCCATGGTGGGCGGATCAGCGTCACCCATGTTTGGCAGCGCGGACGTGGCTGTGGACGGAGATGAAGGGGATGGTGGTGGTGGCTGGAAGGGTGGTGAGGCGGCTGTGGAGGACTGGGAGTGGTGGGAAGAAGAGGATCGTCGGCTCTGGGATACCAGGTTGTCAAGAGCAGTGAGCTCAAGGGTAGGAAGACCTCGGCTACGTAGATCGTAGCCGCTGTCCGTGGTGGCCGGCCGGGTTATACCCCCTTGCCGCCGTTCCTCGTCGGTGGGTTATGCCCCCAGCCGCCGGCTTAGATAGAAGAGAGGGAGAGAGATTAGATGGTAATTCTTTTTTTAATTGCCAAGTGTCTGGTTACAAGATATGTATAGCCTCCGGCTCAACCAAAAGGAGTAACAAAGTCCACTAATTAAGGACTAACCAAAATAGCTAATAGATTTCCTACTTTCCCTCCTAGCCACTGCTGGAGGACGCCCTCTGGGTGCTGGCCGCGCGCACAGCAGCGCGTTCCTGGGCCCTGCGCACATCTCGGGCCCTATGTCGCCTAGTGTAGACTTGTTTGAACATGACAGCCCGTCTCTAGTAAACGGCCGAGAATGCACAGAAGTGGCCACTTTGGTCAAGAAAAACGAGGCATGGTTTTCTAATGAGTCATTAAGTTATCAGCCCTAACAAGCAAAGGACAACAACAAGGGTAATAATCTTAAGGTAAACAGTGACTGGCATAGCAGAAACTGACTCCAGTTTGTTCCATATGTATCACTGCGAGGCTGCCTGCGCGACTGCTTCCAGCATCCCCTTATTCTTCAAAACTGTCGTTGAACTGGTCTCCTCACTTTCACTGCATCACGGTCCTTTGAGACAAACCAGCCACCTGGACATTGGAGCGATGGAGCCAACAGCTGGTCTTCCATGTAATGTACAGGGGTTTTCTCATCCTTCAGCTTACTGTAGGATGAAGAACTGAAGATCTTTAAGGATACCACTTGTGGTCCCCTTTTTACATGACATAGGGTCGATCGATGAAGGCCCACTGGAAGATTTGTTCGTATTGTTCAGCGGCATGGTCCCACGTAAAGTCTTTTGACATGCCCCGCTTCATGAGCCCTTCCCAGGAAGACTTGTGTTCCCTGTATGTCGAAATTGCAGTTCGCAATGTCTGCAAAAGGATCAAAATCCAATTATGAAATGTTCTGCCCCATAATGAATAGTGGTTCAGTTCTTACTGTTGCTGGGTAAAAAAATATCAATCTGGTAAACAGTAAACGAACTGATCCTGAAACCACCTGTGCATAAACTGCCTATACTACTCTTCCATTGTTTCTTAAGAAACTTTCAGCTTCTGTAACTGATACTCCCTCTGGTCAGGAGAACCTGGCGTTTCAGACAGCATATACTCCCCCCCCCCCCCGTCCATGAATGTTAGGAGTACTTTGACCAGAGAGAAGTCAATATTATCTTAGATGCACTTTTGAATACAAATCTACTTATGCAAGTTTTATGCCCTAAACTTGCATATAATTTGACTAATTGTTGGTCAAAATTTGTAAAATCCGACTTTTCTCTTATAAAAAAACTCTTATCAATCCTGGACAGAGGTACACTAGTTGCAGTTCACTTTTGTTGTCGGAAATGACAGCTCCAGACCGGAGGGAGTAATTTCCAGGCTTGGTTCAATAACATATTGGCCAAGGTAAAAGCAGAACTAATTAATAGTTCATTTTAAAAATATATGACGTTTAGGACAGGCTAATTAGTTTGAACTCAATAGGTTGTCCCAAACGTCATATATTTATAGACGGAGGGGCACTTGTGCTAAGAAATTAAACAAAAAGAAAACATGAATATAGCTCTATTTTCACATCATAAGCACATACCGGACATGTAAATTCACATCCTGCACCTGACACAAGTCAGTCTAGAACCAGGGGTGAATTTTCCATGTATGCTTCAGGCTTCGATTTCCCACTAATTCCAACTTGCCATAGATCAGTTGATGGGAGGTGCAGGTAGCCAGGTATAAACCCATCACCCAGGTTTTAAGTCGTCCTCGACTCAAATTTGGTTGCCTATTTATTATTATTTACAACACCACCTAGGCCTCGTAAAGTGGAGCTTATAGCAGCTTTTACTGCTCCCACAAGCTCCAAAGGCCAAAACTCCCCCAGGAGCCCAACTCCTACAATCTGCTACTGCCAAAAGTTTAGTTTGTGATGAAGGCCAGAAGCTAGAGGAGTTCTTTCTAGATTATTTTTCTTTTTTAATAAAGTTCCCATATACCAACACAAGATCACAATAAAACTCATTTCCCCATAAAACCAAGTGCATGCTTTGTTATTAGAATTGGCTAGACGGTTTGTTAGCACAAAGTGAGTTCGGCAATGTTTCATCCATAAATTATAAGGGTCATTGTAATCACATACTATGATCAAGATCCTAAGTTCCTAACAGAATTAAAGTTTGATGGAAACTTACCCACAACATGTTTTCCGTGGTTAGGGGTGCAAATGCCCACCTGCAAATATGTATGCAGTAAAAATTGATCAGGAGCTCACTGATGAATGGAGCAAACTACTGCAATCATTGTAAGCATTCAATTGATTCCAGAATCCAGCTGAAAAACAAAAAGAGAGAGAGAGAAGGAACTGCAAATGTTTAAATGAAGCTGTACTTACCCCGTACCCTGTTCTCCATTCTCACCGAAAGGGTTGAAATTCTCCACAGTATCCTGTTCAATGAACAAAATAGGTGAAAAAACATTCTACCTTGGTACTAATATAACAAGTCAGTATTATAGGATGGCTGTCTTACTCTAAGCCCCCCAGTTGCATGGACAACAGGAACTGTGCCATACTGCATAGCATATAGCTGATTCAGACCACAAGGTTCGAATCTGGATGGCATTAACAATATATCGCAGCTGCACAAAAAAGGAGAGATCAATATCCCAAGTATAAAATGTACTTATAAGATGTCAAGTGAGTTCTTAACAACATGCTGTTGCATACCCGGCAGTTATTCGGTGGGAAACTGGAACACTAAATCCAACCCATCCACGAAATTTATCCTTGAAGTTCGACTCTGTAGATCTCATCCAGTCTTCGAGCTCTGGGTCACCAGATCCAAGCATGACCTACGTTAAATAAGAAGAAAAGTAGGTCAAAACACTCTAGTTGTAGGCTTCAAAAGGACAACTCAACTTCTAAATCCACTCCGAAGTCCGACCCATGCCGTTCATCAGCCTTCAGTTGGAAGTGAAAAGCAAATACTTGTGAGAAGGATAAGGGCATGGCTCAAGTTCTCCAACTCACATCTACCAGTGAGCTAATGTTTAAAATAGAATCTGCATTTTGAGTGGTGTGTGCGCATCCAAGAATGCAAGATGTTATTCAACATTCCAGGAAGGAGAATGTTGGAGGCCAAAGGGAACCACGGTGCCTCTTTTTCATACAAGTTTCTTAAGAAAAGTACTAAATATTAGCACCATTAGTAAATAAATTGATATAAAAGAGCAAATTCCAGCAACGGTCCATAAACTTCTCCCGTGTTCTCATCTTTGTCCACAGAGTCTCAAATTGCATATTCGGCACCTCAAACTTTTGTCATGGTTTTCAGATAGGTCCAAACGGGTCCAAATCAGCCCTGGCTTGCATGCCACCATGCTTGGCAGTCATGTGGGTCAAATTTGCATATATATTGTTTCGGTTCCAAATTATAGTTCACTTTTCTATAACTTTGACCAAGCTTTTAGAAAAGTATATTAACATCTACAAGTTCAAATAAATTCACTATCAAAACATATTTCATGAAGAGTTTAATGGAAGTAATTTGATATTATAGATGTCAGTGCATTTTTCTATAAACTTGGTCAAAGTTAGAGAGGTTTGACTTGGGAAGCTGGGATAAAACCAAAGTGAATTGTATTTTGGAATGGAGGAAGCAGTATTTACTTGTTGACTACTTCACAAATATTGTTTAGTAGATAGTCACATTAAGGAATTCCCTGAAAATGCTCTAACCCAAGAATTATTAGGGGGACATCTTCTCTAACCAATCATATGCGCTAGAGTTGAGGATTCCACTGGTTGCACGGTGGCATGCTAAATGCTATAATGCTATATTGGCAGTTGAGGCTGATTTGGACATGTTTGGACCTACCTGAAAACCAGGGACAAGTTTAAGGTACCAAATATATAATTTCAGAGATTTTGTACATGGATAAGAATCTGGGACAAGTTTAGGGATCACTGATGAAATTCCTCTTGTCAGGATTAAGCAAGTTTCTCTTAGCATTTCACCCTCTATGTTTAACCAACCCCTTATGCCTGTGCAACGGCAGCTCCATATCTCCACGTGGTAGCCCATTGAGAACCAATGTGAACAGCCCCTATAAGCAAGTATTCGAGCTACTACAGTAGCACTGGGCAGCTATGCGTTTATGCCAACTAATAAAAGTGGTTAAGAATAGGGAAAAAGAAATAAAGAATGAGAAGGGCTTTTTTTTGCGAGCGGGTTTGACCCGTTTTTCAAAATGAGAAGGGCTGGAACTGGAGAAAGCGATTTAGTCTAAGGACATTAGGAAAGTTAAGAAATCCTCTTAAAACTTGCAGACACATGTTAAAGAGTGATAGATTTGCACCTCAAATACTAATTTAATTCCACCTGTAACTAGATCACAAAAAAAAACACCTGTAACTCGTCCAAGTTGAAACTTGAAAGTAACAACCACATCTTGTATCTGTAATAACTGTCCTACTACCAAATCTGAAGTGCTGTACTATACTATCCCCAATATATTTGCACGCTTTGCCAAGCCTTGGTAGAGGCAGGATGTGTCACAAGCAGGGTTACATCTGGGACGTGCATGGCAACCAAGCTGAGATGAGAAAAGTGCATAGATGGGAAAAACATTTTCATATATTGGTCTACCCAGTACTAGCTTTCTGACCCTACTTTGAGTTAGAGGTGTTGCCAAAGAAGGCTGCTAAGTGGTAACTAAGTCAACCTGGACTGAAAGTACATACCCTCTTCTGAACCTTAACATGTTGCTCAGTAGCTAACACTGCTCAGAATCCTAGTTGATCTCTAAAGATAAGAAACCTGTCTTCACAGCTGCTGGTGCACCTCACCAGTTCAACAGTTATCCTGAACCTTTTCCCCCACATGATGGTTTTAACTCACTTTCCAGCTTACAATAATGGAGAAGAATCAGGACTTACAAATTGAACGTCGTCCCGCATGAGATGTGGTATGATAAGTTGAATGAGATCAATGCCTTTCTGATAGTCCAATCTTCCAATAAAGCCAATCTGTAAATTAAGTTAATAAACTGATCCATACTATTTCTTTAAAATAAAAATTTCATGTCTAAAGCATCAATATCTAACCAGAGGAACTTCAGGCCTTATAGGTAAACCCAGCTCCTTCTGCAATGCACTTTTACATTTGGCCTAAACCAACAATATCAGATAAAAAGGATAAGTGGAAGAAATGAGAAACAAAGAATAAACATAGGAGGCAATCATCCTAATGGATATACAGATGCTTTAGAGAACTGTCAGCGCACTTTTCCAGAGAGGTCATCAACAGAATAATGACAAGGGATACATTTGTCTGTGGCAGGGTTCCAATCATTAATGTCAATTCCATTTACAATTCCTGCAGTATAGAGGCATATTGAATTAACTTTTATCATCCGACTTGGTTGTTTTCATGAAGTAGTTGAAGAACAGAACAAATTAAAATGAATATGGCTACCGTTTAATACACTCTTTCTGGAGCTTAAGAGCTCATTGAGGCCCTGTCCACCTTCAGCAGTTGTGACCTCCCATGAATAACCCTAGAAATTAAACATAAAATGAAGAGTGAAGACAAGCAACACCTAAATTGAAGGGAGAATAGCTTTTAACAGATCAAAGAAAAATGAGATTGTAATATCACCTTACTGACAGTCACGATTCGATCTGCTGTCACAACTGCACCTTTCAAAAAATTAACTGCCTCGCCCTTGTCAAGGGCATGCCTCCTTGCCCATTCAGGGAATACCCACTCCAGAGCTCCATACCATTCAGGTGGCAACCCAAGGTCAGGATATGTGCTTGCAGGCTCTACACCCTACCACAATGAGATAACATATGGTTTGAGTAAACTGTGCTGTGCTGCCAAGTTATGTATAGACAACACAAAATGATAAGCTCAAACCTGATGTGCTAAATTATGTATTACAAGAATGCTGCGTGAGTCTTTATAAACACCATATGGTCTATATTTTGCAGCAAGAAGGCTGAAACAAACAAAATCAAGGTTAGGATGAAACGGATTACATAATGGAAACTAATTTAGCATTTTGAAACCAAAGGAAGGAAACAATAAAAGGGAAAACATCAGGAAATAAAGAGTACATGTCTATAATTGCACTTCAATTCAAAGTGAAACAGCTGACTGACAGCGAGCAGCAAATCATGTGAAACACATCAAACGAAAGAAGTATTATCTGAACAGCTAAATCATATTCATGACAAACAATAAGATGAAGCTCATTAGTCCATTAACCACTAATAGCACTAATGTGTCCCAACTCGTAAGACACCTGCATCATGCCGCTTGATCATCACACTTATGTACTAACTGTCAAAACATAAGTATAAGCATAACATGCACAGCCACAAAGACCATGCCAGCAAGGGACGTCAAATCTAAGAACAGACCACTGATGCAGGACCATACCACTATTAAAGCAGCATAGTACAGCTACTTAACTTTTTTTAAAGCAGTAAAACAGGGAAGAGAATGAAAATATACAGTAATTTTCACGAACACGCAGGAGAACTGTGTATCATTATATTAAGAAGAAGAAGATATACACTAGTCACAATGTTGATTTCTTCAAAGAACATACATTATGAAAGAAATAACACAAGATTGCATTGCAAACAGACTGAGTCCATAACAGCAATTGTGCGAAACAAGTATCCTTACATCTATAACAGATAAAAGGTTTGAAGTAAAACCATGCCAATACCCAGAACATGGGAAATATCATCTGTAGTAATACCAAGGAACATTCTTGGAGTGGTGAAATCAAGTTAAAAGAAAACTCAAATAACATATCTGAACTACAAACTGCTGTTTGAGATACAGAAACACAGGTATGTATTTGGCAAAGCTAGTCCAGCAACACTGGGTACTGTCAAGTATATGTCTTGTGTCTCATCTCCAGTCTTTACATACACATACATATGTATACAATAGGCACCTGGGCCATGGGCCTTATGGGCCAGACTAGAGCTATGTACTATATACTTGACAGGTACGAGTAAGGATAGTTTTCAGGATCCAAGACATGCACAAGATGAAGCATCGTAAGGAAGCTCAAAGGTATTCCAGCTTGTTGCATGGCAATAATGTGATGCAAGACTACATCTGAACTCTTCTGTTCATTGCCTATGCTTGGTGCTGTGCCAGTCTTTATCAGGCCAACATAAAGGACAAGGTTTGATTGTTTACCACATAAATCAGTCTCTAGAAACTAAATGATTGTCATTTCACAGTACTCATAGGCAATGCTTCAATGCGACAACATGCGTTTCTGTTTTGGAATAAAATGATGGTTCAGAGTATGCAGCTGATGGACTAACTACTAAGAACTAGAATCACCAGAATAAGTTGACTAAGTGTTAAAGAACTGATAAGCTCCTTGGAACTGCCAACAGTAATGTTTTCTCGGCTTTCATAAATATATACGCAGATGAAGTTGAACATACATGAAAAAAGAATCAAAGAATGTTAAAGTAATGTGGCATGCACTGCAAAATAAAGGTGTAGGCATGTAGGATTCAGATGAGTAGATCCACAACATACACTGGCACTAGACTGGCATGCCAATCATTCACAACAAACATGCAATTCTGTCCATAAATATATCCTCCCAATTCAAGGACCAAAGGAGCCTCACATGCAGCATAGCAAAGGAGCGTGTATCTGAACTGCAAAGATATATAGCACTCAAATCAATTTTTTGACAGAACTTAAATTGATCAAATAGGAGCTTTAACGTAACAAGCTTCTTACCTGATTATCACCAAAAGCACCAAACTTGTCTCCATATAAATTTCCAGGTCTGTGATATGAGGGATGATCAACAAACACCTAAACAGTTGACATAAAACCAAAAGATAAAAAAAAAGAACAACAAATAAGAATTCTGCAATCACCAGTTATATAAGACAAAAAAACATTACATATATCAAATAGACACTCCTAGAAACAGCAGAAATCAATGAACATGATCTGTCAATGCAACACGAGCTTAAGTTTTCTGATACCTTGTACATATGATTGTTTGTTTTATCATCTAGTGTCATCTTCACTCACAACCATTGTTGCAAATACAAATGTGCAACCATAGATGCATAAGACTTTAGCACCATAGACACAAGTGTGCTACTTTCATCAATACATCATATCAAATATATCTCTTCATTTTAATCTGGAAAATACTATATGCTGTTTGGATGCTAAAGACGACCGGGCAAACAACATGGAAATACAGAAATAACATCAGAACGTGTACACGTCAAGAAGCACATAGGACTAAATGGTAGGCAGTTATTAATTTGATCAGAAACAATAAGGTGATTGGATACCTACCCAGTCAACTGAATCTCTGTACTCATGGAAAAAGGTAACTTCATGTTCACCACCAAAGCATGGAATCTGAATGTGCTTTTCTGTGTAAAATGCATTTGCGTAATTCTTATCAGAGGTACCATTTAAATATCTGGGCATTACAACCATCACACGGTGACCACGAGCAGCAAGAGCAACTGGCAATGAACCACAAACATCTCCAAGACCCCCAGACTTTGCATAAGGAGAAGCTTCGCCAGTTACAAAGACAATGCTTTGTGTTACTTTAGCTCGAGCTTGCTCCTTTCCGACCACGATCTCAGAATCTTGCTCACTTGCCACAACTACTTTGTCGTCGATGGAACCCTCAGCAATCCCTGGATGTGAAATGAAGGATTAAAAAATGTGTCAAGGTCAGAGTAACAGAAGATAGAATTCTAACTTCATCAGGGAAAACAATTCTAGCAGCGATAAGAATGGTGCAACCAACATTCTGTTTGTTGGCCCCTTGGATCACCGGCAAAGGGTGAGCCGACCACTCACGGTCTTTGCCGACCACACACTATGACTAGAGGTAGAAGAAGGGAGGGAGAACAGAGCACACACACAGCACAAGTACCAGCGTTGGCCGGGGCTTTGCAGAGGAGATGGTAAAACTGAACTCGCTCCCTTTACTGAGTTGCAGTGGAGAACTATATATACAACTCTACCTATCTAATCATAGTACACAGACATGTCAGGCTGCGATGCTGCTACAGTGACTAGATGTGACAGCAGGGCTGACTTTGACGCCTGCCCCTGCTGTGGCTACAGTGCAGCAGCAGGGAGCCCTTTCGGCGCTGTCTGTCCCTGCCGCGCGTTCACACAAGGGGAGCAGCAGATTACTTAACAATTCTTCCCCTAATCCTGCTGCTAACCCTAGAACCTCCACCATGCCGATCATCTTCTTTAGCTCCGTGAACCGAAGACGGCCGAGCGGCTTGGTGTGGACGTCCGTGAGTTGCCGACCAGTTTCGATGAACTCGATGACGATCTGCCCTCCATCGACACAGTCCATGAGGAAGTGAAACTTGACGTCGATGTGCTTGCTCCGGTCGTGGAGAACCGGATTCTTCGCGAGGGCGATGGCGGGTTGATTGTCCACCATCAGTGCTGGTGGGTGAGCTTCCACACCGGTCAGCTCGCCTAGCAGCCAGCATAGCCACACAGCTTGGCACGCCGCTGTGGCCGCTGCCACGTACTCTACCTCGCACGTGGACAGCGCCACCACCTTCTGTTTCAGCGACAGCCATGAAATTGGAGCCAACCCAAGGAAGACGAGCACGTCAGAGGTGCTCCGCCGTCCGTCGATATCCTCCTCCATGTCTGTATCGCTGAACACAGTGAGTTGCAGCCTACTTCCGCCGGTCTTGGGAAGACGATCCCCTGATCCACCGTCCCCTTGACGTAGCGCAGCAGCCGCTTCACCGCAGCCCAGTGATCCTCTCAGGGATCCTCCATGAAGCGACTGACGTAGCCCACGGCGAACGCAATGTCCGGCCTCGTGTGGACTAGGTAGCGCAGACCGTCGACGATGCTCCGGTAGAGTGTTGCATCTATCTTCGCTGCGGTACTGGCCTTTGTCAGCTTCAGCCGCTCCTCCATCGGAGTCACGCACAACTTGCACTCAGCCATGCCGCTCCGCTCCAACAGCTTCGAGGCGTACGCGCTCTGACCGAGCGTGAGCGCCTCCTTCCCCTGTCTCATCTCGATGCCGAGGTAGTAGGAGAGCGCGCAGAAATCGCTCATTCGAAAACGAGCCGCCATCTCGCTCTTGAATCTGTCGATGTCCTCCGCACGCGCGCCGATGACGACTAGGTCGTCCACATACACGCCGACGACGAGCTCCTCCTTCCCCCGTCGCCGTGTGTAGAGCGTGCACTCGATTGCGCACCGCGTGAACCCAAACTCACCCAGCGTGACGTCAAGCTTGGCGTTCCACGCTCGCGGGGCCTGTCGCAGCCCGTAGAGCGTTTTGCGCAGTCGGAGCATCCTGTGCTCCGCTCCCTTGACGGCGAAACCCGGAGATTGCCTGACGAAGACCGTGTCCGCCAGTTCGCCGTTGAGGAAGGCCAATTTTACGTCCAGGTGATGGACGCGCCAGTCCTTCGCTGCTGCCAAAGCCAGAAGCAGTCGGACAGAATCCATGCGCGCTACCAGCATAAAAACTTCCTCGAAGTCGATGCCCTTGCGCTGGACAAAGCCTTGGGCGACGAGGCGCGCCTTATGCTTAACAATGGCGCCGCGCTCGTCCCGCTTGACCTTGTACACCCACTTCAGGCCGATCGAACGGCATCCTGGAGGTGGATCGACGAGCTCCCAAGTCTTGTTTTCCTCGATTGTCTTCATCTCCTCCAGCATCGTCCGTCGTCAATTTGCATCGCGCTCGGCCAGCGCGAACGTGAGTGGTTCCTCTGCACTGACGAGAAGCAGCTCTAGGTCATTGAGCAGCCGACTCGCCAGGCCTGAGGGTCTTGTGCCACCGACGATGTCATCCAACCTGCGGAACCACACCTCCTCACCGTCGTGGAAGGCATCCACGAACTCAGTGATGTCGCTTGGATGTGAGGCGAACTTGATTGGCGTCGATGGAGTTCCCTGTTCCACCGGAGTGGTCGGCACAGCACCTGAAGTGCTCGGCACCCCGGCTGTAGTGCTCGGCACTACTCCTGGACCGCTCGTCGCCACTCCTGTAGTGGTTGGCACCACTGCAAGAGTGCTCGACACCAATCTTGGAGTGGTCGACACCACTGCAAGACTTCTCGGCTCCGCTATAGGAGCGTTCGACACCTGTCCTAGAGTGGTCGGCACCACTGCAGGACCGCTCAGCACCCCTCCTGGAGTGCTCGGCACCCCTTCCGGAGTGCTCGGCACCGCCCTAGGAATGCTCGGCTCTGTTGCTGGAGTGGTCGACACCTCCTCTCCAGCATCTCCACCACCATGGATGACCAAGTGCTCGACAACGAAGGTGCTGGTGAAGCCGCTAGCTTCCCCCATGCCCGGACTGTCCCAGTCCCAGGCCGCCTCCTCGTCGAACACGACGTCGCGCGAGACAAACACCTTGCCTCCGCGTGGGTCGTAGAGCCGGTACGCCTTGGTACCTTCCGCGTAGTCCAGGAGCACCATCGGTGTGCTCCTGTCTTCGAGCTTGCCGAGGTGAGGCTTGGTGTTCCTCACATGGCCGACGCAGCCAAATGTTCGGAGGAAGGACACATTCGGCTTGCATCCATACCAAGCCTCGAACGGCGTCTTGCCCTTGAGGGCTTTGGTGGGCATGCGGTGGAGGATGAACACCGTCGTGGTCACTGTCTCACCCCAGAACCTTGCCGGCATGCCCTTGGCCTTCATCATGGATCGAGCCATGCTGACCACCGTCTGGTTCCGCCGCTCCACCACGCCATTCTACTGTGGCGAGTACGGCGCGGTGTGGTGTTGCACCACACCCTGATCCGTGTAGTACGCAGCGAATTCCACCGAAGTAAATTCGCCGTCGCGATCAGTCCTCAGCACGCGCAACTTCTTGCCGCTCTCCGCCTCCGCACGCACCTTGAATTTCTTGATCGCCGCCGCCGCCTCGTCCTTGCTCGTCAGAAGTTGCAGCCACATATAGCGACTGCAATCATCCACGAGTAGGAGGAAGTACCGCCGACCACCGTTTGTGGCTGGCGTGATTGGCCCGCAGAGATCGCCGTGGACGAGCTCGAGAGCGTCCGCCACGCGATACTTATCTGCCTTTGGGAACGACAGCCTCCTCTGCTTCTCGGCCAGGCAGCTGTCACACAGCTCGCCTCCGTGCTTGATGTGGGGCAGCCCTCGGACCATCTTCTCCAACCGACCGAGCTCGTCGAAGCTGAGATGACCGAACCGGGCATGCCACAGCCACGGCTCCTCGGTGTGCCGCGCTGCCAGGCACACCGGCTGCTCCACCTTCAAGTCGAGCAGGTACAATCGATTCAGGGACCTCTTCACCTTGGCAAGAAGTCGCTGCTCTCGGTCCCTGATCCTGAGGACGCCGTCCTTGATCAGTACCTCGCTACCGCGCTCATCCAGCTGGCCAATGCTGATGATGCTTGAACGCAACTACGGGATGTAATATACATCCGTCAGCACGCGGTGTTCGCCGTTCTGGCACCTGAAGATGATGGTGTCGCGCCCTCGGATCGCCACCCTTGAGCCATCACCGAATTTCACCGTGCCGGTCACGTCGTCGTTCTGCTCGGAGAAGGCTTCCTTGGAGCCCGTCATGTGGATGCTGGCGCCGGAGTCCAGGTACCACCGCTGCTCCTGTCCGCTGCCCACACGTCTGAGGTGGACTTGGGCGCGCGGTTCGTGGAGGTGGATAGCCTTCAGAGCCTTCCCAAGCCCTTTTGTCGCCATCCCCTCTGCCTTCTGTTTGGGCTCAACGTCGTGCAGTGCACAGAACGTCGTCATCAGGCTCCCTGTACTCCGATGGCACAGCAGCGAGGATAGCCTCCAACGCTGACATGTCGTATTCTTCGTTGTCGGTGCCCTTGTCAACAGCATTCCAGAGCCGTCGGGCTCTGAGCATGACCTTCATAGTCACCGCCCACTCGTCATAGTTTGTGCGAGTCAGCGTCGGCCAACTGGTGCCGCTGACCTCCCGCACCGTGCGCACAACGACCTCCTATCGTGGCTGGGCAGCCACAGCAGCGCCGCTGCTGTCGCCCATCTCCAAACCGTCTGTCATTGCTAGCGGTTAGTCCCGCGACGACGCTTGTACGGCTCCGATACCACTTGTTGGCCCCTTGGATCACCGGCAAAGGGTGAGCCGACTACTCACGGTCTTTACCGACCACACACTATGACTAGAGGTAGAAGAAGAGAGAAAGAACAGAGCACACACACAGCACAAGCACCAGCGTTGACCGGAGCTCTGCAGAGGAGATGGCAAAACTGAACTCGCTCTCTTTACTGAGTTGCAGTGGGGAACTTTCTATACAACTCTACACATCTAATCCTAGTACACAGACATGTCAGGCTGTCATGCTGCTACAGTGACTAGATGTGACAGCAGGGTTGACTTTGGTGCCTGCTCCTGCTGTGGCTACAGTGCGGTAGGAGAGCCTTGCGGCGCCTACCCCTGCAACGGCTACAGTGCAGCAGCAGGGAGCCCTTTCGGCGCCGCATGTCTCTGCCGCGCGTCCACACAAGGAGAGCAGCAGATTACTTAACACTGTTCTCAGCTAAATGACAAATTCAGGTTGCCCCATGCTGACTAGTTTCCTAAACGATTCGAATGTATGGTCAGAGACAAATAAAACAAAGTAGAGCTGTGGTCCAAAGATAAGAGAAAGGTGGACCGACAGAACATCAATAAATATCCCACGAGTAGCCAAAAGAATAGATTTGTACAAAACTGGAACTGTAGTCCAGTGAACGGCAAAGCACAAGACGGTACCATGGGACTGACAGTGACAAGGTGCATATGGCCCTTCATAAGAAAATGAGACAGGGAAGTTTCTGATAATTAATATACGCACTGAAAGCTCCATTTCGTTCACTTATATGCTTTTTATAAAAGCAGGTTTTTCCTCCATAAAAAAACCTCCATCTTGTTTCCATCACTAAAAAACAGCCCGTTCGTTGGTTCGATAAGCCGCTTGTGCTGGTTTGTACGACTGATTTATTGTGAGAGAAAAACATTGTACCATGACTAATAAGCCCTAACTAAAACCAACGAAATGAAGGCCGGAAAACTGGAGCATTCCACTTCGGTCTCACAAAATGAGCTAGGTGATTACTTTTAGTGTTACTTCAGTAAAGTACTAAAGTGAGCTTACCACACGGACTGATATGATACCCCAACTTTCTAATAGGATATTCCGTTGAGTACTACTACTTGCAACGCCAGTTACAATCACACCACAAGGCAAGGAAGAGACAAACTCGTCAATTTTCCCCTACTTCCGAGGACATATGTGTCACCTGAATGAGTGAGAGTTGAGTTAGCCCCATTCCTCTTCCTACAAAATATTTATACAGCCTGTGCTACTGCAACTAGTATATGTCTGCTCAGATCCAACCACGTGCACACCTCCCGAAACCTCTACGGTGCACTGCCATCATGCCGAGGTACACCGTACACGCCACCCTGAACCCCATCGGCTCATGATCCAATACAGACACCTCAAAATTGCCACGGGTGTGCCCAAATGCGGGTCTCGATTATTTTACACTGTATTAGTGATCATGTGTGCCCGATTAATACTAACAGGGATCGATTCAACACACATTAACCCTTCAAAAGTTTACCCAACTTGTCAAACGCATTTCGAGCTGAACGAACCGATCAGCAACTAATTGAAAACCAGCAGGACCCAGGAGTTGGCTGAGGCAGTTACCTTCAGGTTCGAGGCCGAGGTCCCCCAGGCCGGCGTCGGGCACTGGCGGCGGCGTCGACGCCGGCTCACCCGTGGGCTCGGGCGGCGGCGCGAGGATGCCGGGCACGAGCGGGGGAGCCAGCAGCGCGGGTGGCAGCGGGCGCGGCGCGGGCCCCTCCCTGCTCAGCTCCGCGACGCACCGCCGGCGCACCACGCGCTGGAGCCGCCGCGGGCGCGCCCGATCGCCGCGGCCCGGCCCGGCGGCCCGCGCGAGGACGAGGCACGCGGCGCCCACGGCCGAGGGCGTCGCCATTGCCGAGAGGGAGAGCAGGAGGGCGGGGGGCCGTGGATGGCGCGGAGAAAGTGAGGGGAGCGAGGCTGCGGGGGCGCGCGTCCCGTGTCTTCTACTACCTCGGTGTACGGTGCCGCCTCGGCGCGCTTCCCGGGTGGCGTAGGAAGTGATGGGAGGCGAGGAGGGGTTTTTGGTTTGTTTGATTTGAGGAGAAGCACACAGCAAAAACGGATCCGGGGACTCTCCTCGCCTCGCCGAGTCGACGAAGTGGACAGGTGGGGTGGCGCCAGGCTGCCAGCCACAGAAAACGGAACGGGTGGGAGTACGTGCACGGGAAGCTCAGCGGGGTTGCAGCGAGCGCCGAGCGGACGGACGGACGAGGTCGAAGCGCTTTCAGTGGCAGCGTGGCGTGGGGAAGATTATGCGGCGGCTGGCTGCCTGCCTGATTCACCGGTTGCTCGTGAGCGGGTTGTCGTCCTCGGAGCGGAGACGTTCTGCTTTTCTCCTGAAATATCATCTTTAGTTTGGCGTTACGTTTTTAGCATCGGAGAAAAACGATACACATTTATCATTTTTGCTCGTGTAGCACGGTAGGTCCGTTGTCCTTCTAGGATCGAGTCAGCAGGCCGATGTAAAATGACCGTCCTGCCCCTGGCGTCTGTATTACCCTGCGGCCCACTCCACTCTCTCCCATCAGCTCCCGTTTCTCTTTTCTCTGGTCCGCGCGCGACGCCCACCAGCCGCCACCGTCGCCGCGCACAACGTCGCCCCCCACCGCGAGACATGTCCCTGTCCCATTAAGCCGAGTCATCTACAAGGGCGAGGAGTCAGGTCCAAGGTGCCCAGAGCTCCCGCATCGCCTCCGTCTGTGTGGATCCAGTAGGTGAGTTGAGCGGCTTCCCGTTGATCCCTTGCCCGGACTGCGGCCTTACTCGGGTGGTGGAGGGGCGAACCAAGAAAGATGGTGATAACCACGGGCGTCTGTACTTCAAGTGTGCGAGGAACGGGGTGAGTTCTGTGTACTGCCCATCTCCTATTGTCACAGTTAGGGTTCTAACTTTGGGTTTTTTTTGAAGTTTCCCAAGCTGTATTGGTACTATAGATTTGAGAAGCAGTACTTCGAGCAGCTGAAGGAGAAGGGCATCATCCAGGTTCGCCCCTCCAGCTGGGCAGAGTTGGTGGATCATGAAGATGTTTCAGTTGACAGTCCAAATGGTCCCGACAACAATAGGAAAGACCTGGAGCACAAGATGGAGACATTGATTTGGAAGATGAACATGTTCATTGTGTGTGTTATATATGTTGTTTTTGGATCTGTTGTTATGTATGTTGCAATGAAGTGACAATGTATGAAAAATGAAAGTTGTGTTTCAATGTGACAATGTATGGAAATAAAAATTGTGTTTCAATGTGACAATGTGTAAATTGTGTTTCAATGTGTCTTTTGGCAGTGCCTAACTCGGTAACAAACACAAGACAGATCAACTGAAACAGCTATACATGTTAACAACAAACACAAGACAGATCAGGCACATGTTAACCATGACAGATTCAACATAACAGATCACACATAACAGATGGAACACGTTAACTATAAACCAACCAGCAGTGCTACATTCAGGCTACATCAAACAGAGTTGTTGTTCAGAGGAGTTGCCACAAGTTTTGGCCACATACAATAGTTTAGGCCACTTACATAGTTTTGGCCACTTACATAAGCATGTGTGGCCAAGGCAAGGCCTCAATTACACAAAAGAAGCCATTTTGAGGGCCTTTTACAACCAAAATGAATGTCCTCCCTGCTGTTTTTTCACTCCATTCACTCACTTCTTCCCCTTCTTGGGTGGACTCTTCTTGATCTTGGTTGCTAGCTGCTTCTTCCTTGGAGTGAACTTCTTAGGAGGTGGGTCAACAGTTACTGCTGTAGTTTCATCTAGCTCACTCACAACTTGGAGTTCATGGCATAGGTTCCTGTTTGTGAAGAAATTACATCAGAATGGCCTCAATTACACAAGTTGTAATGTTGTTTAAGTATGGCATATCTCCTAGTGCTTATAGAGGGTGGTGATAGCGGTGGAGGCTCAACCTCAAGTGGTGGCACATCTAGGACATCCCTCTCAGCAGCAGCTGCAGCTTCTGCTGCTGTAGATGCCTTGGCTACAGCTTCTTGGGCCTCCTTTTGCTGCCCTAGTTGCTGCTTCTCTAGCCACTGCCGCCCTTGTCCTAGGTGTGTTTGCTCCACTTGGTGTATGGTCTGTCTTGTTCTTCTTCCTCCCAGGTCTAGGTGGTGACTTCTTAGTTCTTTTTCTATAATACTAGTATTAGGTATTATGGTTTGAAGGCAATAATAATATAAATCAGTTAGTGTGCAAATTACCTTTTCTTTGTGCTAGTCAGATGACACCTCCAGCTTCCACTCCTGTGGCCATACTCACCATAGTTAGGGCATTTAACTTATCTTGTTGCTTTGCCACTTCTCTCACCTGGAGCAAGATGCCTTTTCTTCTTTTGCCTTCCTGGTGGTCTAGTCTTCTTTGTAACTGGTGGGAACAACTTGAAGCCCTTTGTCCACCTCTGCCCATTGTCCTCTATTTGTTATGCTGGGAATGATCCCACGGTATGCAGCCTGGAGCTTCTCAACTGAGTAGTACTTATCCACATACTGATTCATATTGGGTTGCCTCAGGGTTGTGATGACAGCCAGTGCATGTGAGCAAGGCTTTCTAGTAAGCTGCCACTCTCTACATGTGCAGACATGTTGTGGTAGGTAGACAACATGCCTTCTAACCTCTTCATCCTTGTAAATCTCAGTCACTTCTGCTTCCTCTAATGCCCTTTAGTCACCTTGAGATGGCCTAAACCCCTAGAGCCTGCATTGAGCTGATGTATAACTGCAGACAGTATCCCAAGAGACAGTGCATTTGCTATCTTCCTCCTCTTAGCAAAAAGAGTGAGGGTCTTCTCTCTAATAGCATCAGCCAAACAGTGAATAGGCAGGTCCTTGTGCTCCTTGATCTAGGCATTCCAACTCTCAGCCAGATTATTATTGATGTAGCCACACTTGATCTCTGTGGTAAACTTGCTCCTTGCCCACAACAGGTTGTGATGTTCTTTGAGCCAATTAAGCACATCTGGACTAGCATATACTACCTTATCAAAGAAGTATTTAAATTTGTGGGGTGTATATGCCCTTGCTGCAGGCCACATGTTCTTGGCATAAACATCTCCTAAGTAGTACTTTATGTTTTCCATCAAATGCCTGAAGCACTCCCTCTGTTCACTGTTAGGAAAAACCTTGGCCACTGCAGCTTCAAGGCCCTTGCAAGCATCAGTGCAGACATCTAGGTTCTCCATAGGGCCTATGGACTTGCTAAGTTGCTCCATGAACCAGGTCCAGTTCTCCTTGGTCTCTGAGTAAAAAAAACCAAATGACAAGGGGTACATCTAGTTATGGCCATCCAAAGCTTGAGCTGCAGGCAGGTGGCCATTCCAAAGCCCATTCAGGGCTGTAGAGTCTATACTGATGTATGGCCTATAGGCTACAGCCATTCCTAAAACCATCAATAGCAGCTTTGAAACAGCAAAAAAATCTCTTGAAGTGAACCTTATCATCCACGGTCTCTGTGTCTATCTCTAATATACTATCTAGTGATCTCATCTCTACCTCTGCCTTGAATCTGTACAACCAATCAAATGAATCATCCCATTTTCCAAACAACTTGTTGGCTGCCCTTTGTCTGCCATAGACAAGAGTCTGATATGGGATCTCTATTTTGTACTTGTCTTGAAGCTCTTCCTGCACTTCCTTTGGACCCATACTTGGCTTCTTCTTCAGTAAGGGTATGGTCCTCTTTGCCACCTAAGCCTGTGATGCCATTTTCCCAAGAACTCTAGCTCTAGAAGCATAATTGTGTATTCCTTCATTTATTTGAACCTGCAAATTCACACCACACAGCATCATAAGTAATCAATTGATAAAACAGTGAACAATTAGAGAATCAAACAGTGAATAACATAGCCAAAAAAATATACCCTGACACTCCTATTATGTTGTGTCCTAGCTCTAATAATCCAGGGGCAACCAAGAGACATGTCAGAATTGTCCCTGTCCCACTAAAACATTGGCTCCTCAAGCACATTGTCATAAACTGGAACAACAGATTCACCCGTATCCTTTTGCATCTCAGATGTCATGGTAGGGATAGGCACTGCTTCCCTAGCTACTTCCCTAGCTGCTTCCTCTGCCCTCTCATCTACAGCCTTAAATCCTATTGCCTTATACACTTTGTCCTCATCAGCAACTACATTGGCACAACCATCATCATTGTCATCTGGTAGTATGGTTAGATTGGCCCAATCAACTAGCTCAGCTACATCAACAGCCACAGGGGGAGGAGGAGTACTGCAGGTATCACCAGTGCCCTCTACATTCTTAAGGGCAGCATTAGAAGCTCTGCCACCTCCATTACCATGAATCCCATTGCCTTCACCAGTTGTCACACCAGAAACACACCTTCTACCAGAACTAGCATTAATAGACTCTCCATGTTTACTGACCACATCAACTACAAGAAAGCAACCCTGTTAGCCCATCTGTCCTTTATCAGCTGCTGAAAATGCTCATCCCTTCTGACTTTCCATTCAGAACCACTGTCAGTGTCAAGAACCCAGGCTGCTAGAGTTTGTGATGGACCCCCAAATGATCTTTGTGGCTATCTCCTCGTGAAATTTCTCCAGACTATACTGCAAGTTTCTATCCACCCACAGTTCATGCTCTTGATCAGCCATTTCTACTAGCCCATACTGCCCATCGGCGACAAACTTAGGAACCTTGACAGCTAATCTAAACGCGTTGCCAGGATCAACCCTGACAGGATGCGGCCATAAAAAATAAATCAACGAGTTAGACGACATCCTACACGGCACGGTTCGTACACAACATCTACCATTTCGAATGTGATGAGATGGAGTGATTGATCTTACCAAACAGGACAACCGGTCCAATCCATTGTTTGAGGAACTGGGGAATAGATCACTGGCCTAAGCAGAGATGGACAAAAACTGAATCAAATCGACGAACCCTAACCCTAATCCCCAAATCAAGGCAATAATGCAGACCGCAGACAGGGTTCCAAGCAGGCACATACCTTTACACCATCGCCAAAGTGCTTGGGGAGGACATGTCTTGCGGTGGGGGGTGGTGTTGTGCGCGGCGGCAGTGGCGGCTGGCGGGCGTCGCGTGCGGACCAGAGAAAGGAAAAAGGGGAGCAGATGGGAGAGAGTGGAGTGGGCCGCGGGGTAATACCGACGCCAGGGGCAGGGTGATCATTTTACATCGGCCTGCTGACTCGGATCCGAGAAGGACAGCGGACCTGGTATGCCACGCGAGCAAAAGTGGCAAATGTGTATCATTTTTCTCTCTCCGATGCTAAAAATGTAGCGCCAAACTTAAAGATGCTATCTCAGGAGTCGTCATTGGTAATAATGGTAAAAAGTTAAATATCCCAAAAACGCTGCATGTGCTTCCTCTGTCCCTCGTTTTGGGCCTACGTGGTAGGAGGAGCGTGAATTCTAGGTGTTTCTGTGTGTTCGTCTGCATGTTTCAAATCAAACTGGGTGCTAGTACTGTAGCTCTGTATTGCTCACTCGACCCCACAGCTAGTGTAGCGTGGCTTGCAATTCGCTGGAACGGTCGCTGGAACGGTAGTGTTAGTGTAACGTACGCGCGCACCCTGTTCCTGTTCCCGTACCTACGCTCCGCGTACCATCTGACGCGGCGTCTGCGGCTCACCCTACCCCTCGTGCCCTTCAGCAGCTGCAACAGACGAATTGCAACACATGCAACACTCGATCTACTTTTGAAATATTCAGATATAATACTTGCAACATACGTTTAAAGATAAATGAAACACTTCAAACATGCGTCTAAAACACTCGTAAAAAGACACTTGAAAACCATTGCCAACTTTCAAGATTAAACACTTGCAGCACATGTGTGAAACATATACAACATCCAGATAAACACACTTAAAACATACGTCTGAAAAGTAGATGAAACATTGGGAGCATATGTTTGCAATACATGTACAACCATTGCAATATATACAACATCTCAATCTTTTGCAATATCCATACGAAACACTTACAACATATCTCTGAAACATTTGAAACATACGCTTGTAACATGCGCTTTTAGCGCAACATCTACTTGTTGCCTTGGACGAATAGAGGCTCGTCGACGCGGAGCTCGATGCCACGGAGCAGCGTGTAGCTCCGGTGGAGAAGACCGCTCTGGTGGAGAAGGCGCCTGGCGCGGTGGAGAGGAAGGGTGGCGGACGGGCAGTCGGACGCAATGGAGAGCGCCGTGGCGGCGTGGTTACGCCTGAGTACAGCGCTGCGGTGCAGACGCGAAGGTGTGGTGAATGGAGAGGAACGGACGACGGGCTCATAAGCGGATATGGTTGGAGGCGAGTGGACGAGCGCATACGCAAGTGAAGAGTGTTTGGCTGTTGGACTGGTATCGTGGCCCACCAATGGGAACGTCTAGACGGACGAATGTCCTTAGCACAACATTATCGTTGATAAGAAGCCATTTTGCTTATGCATGCTCCCTCTATTCTAAATTATGAGATATTTTAATTTTTTTTGCTTTTACTATATACAAATATATATTATACTTAAATCCATAATAAAAATTTATCTAGAAAATCAAAATGTTTCATAATTTGAAATGGTGGGAGTATCGCGCTTAATTCATTTAACAACAGCGAGCACAATTTCACATTGAGGGTCGTAATTCAAAGACGTTATATCCTCACTTATTAATAGGAATATATATTTTGGTGCAATTAGATATCTAGATATTATCATTTTCTATTCTCGGTTTCTCGCTACCAATAGATGGAGTGCAGAAGCAACTCTCCAAAGTGACACAAGATATAAAGAAAATGTTAAAAGATGAAAATATATTTTTTTATTTAAACGTTTCTTCAAATAATCAAATAATAATAATCAAAGTGAGTTTAAGAGAGACTGAAAATACTCTAAGATATATGCTCCTCAATTCCCAGCAATATCAGCCTTGTGCATGGAGAAGACTCGATTTTTGTATGACGTACATTTGTTTAGGGCACGTTCGTTTGTCATGGATTGAGTGCGGGGAACGATTTCAGGTGGAATTTGTTCAATAATTTGTATACTTTTGACCGACTGGAATAGTTGCCGACCAAATCCGGAATAACCGAACGCAGCCATACTGGTTCTCGGTCTTCTAATTGTGTGGCCGCCGTGCAGTGGCTCTCTCTGTCTTGCCTGCACACTTCAACATGTCATCTAGAAAACAGTGAGGTTGACAACAGAGAGGAAATGCAAAGTCGTATGGAGGCGAGCCCATCGCCCTACAACAACGAGGTTGTTGTGTCTAGAAATTGAGGTGTGGCAGCTCAATTTCTCACTCGTTTTTTACATGGAAAAGATCGATGCAATTAGATCAGTAACTAATAAAATTAAAATTTGAAAAATAAAAAGCTAGATTCAGAATTAGATCAAGAGTTTCAGCTTAACTTAAGAATAAAACATATGTAGCAACTAACAAGATTAAATTTAAAAATCAAAAGCTAGATTCATAACGCCATGAGACATGAATGCCACAAGGGCCACCCATAATTTAAGCTAAAGTTTCGAATAATGCATATTGAAGATACACGAATGTGCCATACAAAGAAAAAAGAAACTATGGGTAGCATATGGATATTGATGAAAAAGAATATAGACAACAATTGGTAAATCTATCACAATTAGATAATAATTCATTTCGCTGAAATTTGGCTTATGCTGATGTGTTGTGAGAGGAAAACACTGTTCATTCACTGAAAAATAGTGCTGCGGAACATTTGTTAGAAAATGAATTTAGAAAAAGTAGTGTAAATTTATAAGTATTTTTTATTAGTTTTAGGTATTAAATAATAGCATGCATGCTCATGTCTCCTAAAAGGGAGCATGGGTTAATTAAACATATATTAGTGTAAACCAGTACGTATGAACTTTTATAGTTAAAAAACAATTTATCTATAACGTGGGTGCCTTAAGAGGATTTGGGATCATAGTATTTGGTAGATTAGGGACCCATATGGCAGTTCCACGTTAGAGGGCTACGTCAGCTAATGGATTGTGACATGCTTATTTGAACCGCGATGATATACTTAATAGTTTAGGATCTAAATATGCAATTTCATAGTTTAGAATCTGAACGAGAATCACATAATAATTTAGGAACCGTCAGCGTAAGTAACTTACCGTTTAAATTAATAGGATTGAGCTTAAATTCAAAATATGTCGAAAGAATAGAGGCATATGTTTGTGTCTCTGTAACTCTCCATTGGATGTTGTGGACTCCTTTTCCCCCCACTGCCTTTCAAAATATATCTTTACAATATGAATTGAATCTCAGTCAGTATATACTGTTATCCACCAAGCTTTATTGTAGCGTTTTTCATTTTTTGTACTCGAATTAATTAAAGAACGTGGCACCTATGCACGATGCACCAATCACCATGGCATCAACCTCAACCATCATTTGTTCACTAGGTTGATGCGGTGAGACCGAGCTGCTGGAGGTGATGGTCAGTGTCATCCGGGTGCTCGTCGATGTCCCTATGGCGCGGCGGCAGCACCCACCGTCCGTCCTCCGTCCTGACCATGCCCTTGTTCTCCTCCTGGTACCACACGGGCGGCACCATGTGCTCATCGCGGAGGAAATCTGCCGACTTGTTCACCAGCGCGGGGTCTCTCCCGCGGAGCTGGAACCCCTCGCCGGAGCCACGGAAGCCATCGAGAAGGTGCAGGTGCGCCTCCAGGTTGTGGTAGCACGAGATGTCCATGGTCTCCTTGAGGAACGGCGACACCTTGTGGTCCAGCGCCAGAGGCACGCCCAGGTGCGTGTACACGCCGCCGGCGCCCAGCCCGTCCACCGCCCGCAGCACCGCCTCCGGGAACGCCGCCTCGTTGAAGAACACGCCGGGCACCTTGGGCACGCCGTCGTGCACGTTGACGACGCGCAGCGCCCGCACGCCGAGCTCCCCCTCGAACCGCTCCCGGAACCTGAGGTTTCCGACGCGCGGTCCCGCGAAGGAGAACACGCACACCGGCGCCTTCCTGCCGTCGTCCGGCGACGCGTTCGCGCCCGTCTCCGCGATGTCGAAGGCGTTGAGCATCGCCAGCGCGCTGCCCAGGCTGTGGCCGGTGACCGTCACGCTCACCTGCTCGCCCCTGCCGTGGTACAGCTCCACCTGCTTGCGCACCTCGGCGAGCGCCTGCTCCCGCGCCGAGTACCGGCAGAAACGGCAGGCCGCGTCCTTGCCCGTGTACAGCTCCGCGAACCCCATCTCCACCTTCACGTCGGGGTCCGGGCACGGGACGCCCATCTCGCTCAGCCGCTTCTGGTTGGCCGTCAGGTCGGCCACCCACTCGAGCCGGGTGATGGTGCCGCGCCACGACACGACGATGTCCCGGCGGCCGAGCCGCGCCGTCTCCTCGTCGGTCGACACGGCCACGTAGCCGATGAACGTGCCCATCTCGCTCCACAGCTTGTCGGCGGCGGCGGACTTGTGCTTCCGGTTCCGGCCCCCGAAGTTGGGGAGCTTGAGGTCGTTGCAGGTGGCGTAGAGGTAGCGGGTGACCTCGTAGCCGGCGCCGCCGAGGCCGGCGTCCTGGAAGAAGGTCTTGGCCGGGAACCTGCAGCTGCCGCAGTAAGGCGAGAAGCGGTCGTAGTCGAAGCTGTCGTAGCACGCCTGCGCGAACTCGCCGTAACGGATGAGCTCCCCGCAGAGCACGGCGTCGATGGGGTCCAGCAGGGCCTCCCAGTGGTCGTTGCCGTGGATCTCCCGCCACCGCGCGGCCAGTTGCCCGTCGTCGTCGGAGCGCCCGGACGTCTCCGCCGGCTGAGAGCTGCGGTCCACGTCTAGAGGGGCCGGGCGGTCGGTTGTGGCCACCGAGGCGACGACATGGCAAGAACGACGAGGACGGCGCTGCGACATGTTCAGAGCCGCGTTACCGGAGAAGAACCACCGGTGCCCTGTCGGAGGCCGCCGCTGTCCTTGGAAGAGGGTCAGCGACGGCCGACGGTCGCCGACGGGGAGGCTCATCGGGCTAGAAGCTGCCATCATGATATCAGTGGCTGGAAGAGGATCAGATCGATCGATCAGCTGATGAAACGATGCTTGTTTGTTAGGAACGGGCTGTACGTGCAGCGAGCTAGCTGAGGCTTTGGGGCAGCGCTACAGTTTTCTTTGGTTGCTTTGGGGGTTGTATATGATTGTATCGGGGGGAAAAGCAGGTCCGTATATATATGCGTCACTGCGTGCATGGGGTATTGGTATTGGGGTTGACCGGTTGAGTTGAAGATCGGGGGAGGAAAACTTGCATGCATGCAAGGCGACGATGCGTGTCCGTCCGCCTGGACCACGTCTGGTCTGGGCTCTGAAGGAGTGAAAAGTAGTATGATATACACTACACACCACGCGTCACGACTTCACGACTGACAAGTCCAAGCCGCTGCGTTCCACGGTCGCCAGTATAGTACACACGAGCCTGACTAGCTCTCTGGATGTGTACACGAGGTCCACTTTTAATTTCTTTGGATTGACGAATTCCCCCGGTCAGGTTTGGAGGTGGTCACACGGGGTAACCTGCTCGTTACTTTCCTGAGTACGGCCAAAGTGCAACGATGCTGCGTGCAGTTGCTAGCCTTGTCACTTGCACAGTTGTAGTTGCAGAAGTTGCTTCTCAAGTCACATGTGCACGCACGTCGCCTTTGCCAACTTATTCGGACCTGTCTGTTTGACCAATTTGCTATATTTTATACCACTTTCATTTCAAATCATAAGTTGTTTTGATTTTTTTTGTTTACTGTCTTTACTGTGTATCTAGATATAGTGTATATTTTGATACATAACAAAAACTATATATCTAGATAAAAATTCAAAATGACTTATAACTTGAAATGGAGAGAGTATATAACAACTTATATGACTAAACTTTGCATCATAGAAATGACATTAGTGGATTATCATTAGCCAAAGATTTATGTAAATGAAACAAACGAAGGCTTTACTATATATGGTACTCCCATTACACCTCGCGAGATAAAGAAATCACACTCCTTGATTTTCAAATAATAATTGAAACAATTAAATAATAAAAAAGAATAAAATAAATCCTTACAAAATCTTGGCATATCTATCCTCACGCGGGACCCAATTTCCTTTTTTCGTTCTCCTTGCAAACAGGCAACACGCACGGAGAGGCCCCATGCATGAAAGGGTGCCGGCAATGGTGCCCTTGAGCCAAGTTACTGTGACACACCCACGATGCAATCATCACTTTTTTTATGAAAAATGGACAAGTCATGTTCATAAAAATATGTTACATTAATTACTTCAAAAAATAATTAGACCTTCCACGCATACCACTAACAAAGTTACACGCATATAATACAACTCAAATGCAACTATTACATTACGTACATACATTTTTTTAGGAAAAGTATTACGTACATCTTAACATGTCATGTTACATATTTATGGTTACAAATATGTAACTTTGTTCGCACGTATCAATTGATACCACAACATTATGTTATATAACATATCAACCTGTCATGTTACATTACATAAGTTAAAATGTATATGTTTGTCACGATAGTGCTAAATAAATAATTGTTCGACAATATGTACTCTCTCCATGCTGGTGTAATTCAGGTCATTTTGGACAAGCCTTGGTCAAACATTCGAAATATAAATTATGAAATAACTTTTAAGTTGTTGAGTTTGGAAATGTGAAAACCATATGAATAGAATTTGTCTTGAAAAGTAGTTTTATAGAAATATACATATATCACTTTCCCATAAACATTTTTATAAAAATTTAAAAGTCAAAGTTATGCTTTGGACACCGTGTCGCTGTCCAAAATAACTTGAATTACCAGCATAGAGGAAGTATACAACAATACAATGACATACATACTTTTTCAGATCGAAATTTATGGTCCAAATCAATGTGTTATTACTTGGGTTAGTTTTCTTTTTTCAGGCTAGTTGGGTCGGACGGACCAGATCTATCCTGTGTTTTTTTTAAAAACATGTGCTAAATATAAAAGGATAAATACAAAGATATTTGTATTTTAGTTCTAAAAAAATGTCACGTCATATCCCCGTCCACGTTACACTTTAGGAGGCTGTTCGCTGGTCTGAAATTTTCAGCCAGCCGGCTGATCCCCACTCTCAAGTTACTGTTCACTAAACCAGTCAAACAGTGTTTTTCTCTCACAACAAACCAGCCGGAAACAGTGTTTTTCAGCCAAGTTTCAGACCAGCGAACGGGGGCCTCATCATGTTATATCATAAAGGAAATTTAGATCATGCATGTATATTAGATCTAATTAGAACTAATAGGAAGATATTTATCCTATTGTTTCTTTGGTGGTAAAATATGATAATTGACGTCCAAATCAATGGTCCACAATTATTTAAAAGTACCTAGCAATGTCTAACCAATAGACCATATAGGCCTCGTTCGGATTACCCCATATTCGATTTGTTCGGCTTCCTTTTTTAGCTGGAACAGTGTTTTTCTCTCACAACAATTTAGCTAGAACAATGTTTTTCATCCAGTTTCAGTCAAAATTCAGTCAGACGAACAGGGCCATAAATCTGTAGATACAAGGAGTACTACACTATCTTTTCTCAAATATGCAAGAGAATTATGTATCATTGTATTATAAAGGGGAAGAAATTGGATGTTTTCTCACAAAAAAAAAAGAAAATGGATGTTGCCAGCTTCCTAGCATAGGTTGCCAAGATTTACATGAGTAACACACAACTGGACTTGGGGCTAAATGGCCTTCGGAGTGTCGTTTGGTAGAAAGACAACTAAGGAGGTGTTTGGTTCAGCTAGGAGCTTCTAAATTTAGTTCCATTTAACCATTTTTTATCCAAACATTATGACTAAATAGAACTAAAAGAGCTTTAGTCCTCTCTAGCCACTCTGAAGTGACTAAATGAGACTAAACCATTTAGGAGGGCCTAAGTCCTACCGCCCCGCCTATATCCATTGATTGGACTCAGCCTTGATCATTGCTGGCAAACCTACAATGTTGTGGTGGAGCCTCTGAAATAACTCGCGTTGCGCTCTTTCCAAATTTAGTAGGACACGAGTGCGAAGAGTGTATCGAAGCCCTTTCGCAGGATGCTCGCAACCGCCTCCACCATCCTGAGATGCCATTTGCTGGTTGCCAAGGGTGATGAGGATGATTTCCCAAACCTGACGAGTGAAGGGGCAACTGTCCGTTGTCCAATGTGATCTCCCGCATAATCAGAATATGAATATCCCACTATATGGAGTGAATCAGATCTTCTATACGTCATCATGAGGCATTTCGTTCCTTGCAAATAACGCAAGACTTTCTTTACCAATTTTCAGTGTTCTATTCCATGATTGCTCTGGAATCTGCCAAGTAACCCGGTAACAAATGCCAAGTCAGGGCGCGTACACACTTGAGCATATTGCAAGCTTTCGACAGCTGAAGCTTATGGAACCACTTTCATTTGATCGATCTCATATTGGTTCCTAGGGCATTGAAAATCTCCATATCTGTCGCCCTTGACTATAGGAGCAGGTGAGGGACTACATTTGTGTATACTGAATTTCTTTAAGACTTTTTCTATGTATGCCTTTTATGACAGTTCTAATACCCCTTTTCTTCTATCTCGGTGAATCTCGATCCCAAGAACGAACGAAGCTTCACCAAGATCTTTCATATCAAATTTTGAGGACAAAAACTTCTTTGTCTCTAGTAGTAGACTTACATCACTACTAGCAAGTAAGATATCATTCACATACAGGACAAGAAAGATAAACTTCCTATTCTTAAACTTTGCGTAGACACAATTGTCCTCAATATTATCTTTAAACCCAAAATTCTTTATTGTCTGATCAAACTTCAAGTACCATTGTCTTGAAGCTTGTTTTAATCCATAAATGGATTTCTTTAGACGACATCCCAAACGTTCTTTTTCTTCCATGGCAAAACCTTTCGGTTGTGCCATGTAAACATTTTCCTCTAATTCTTCGTTGAGAAATGTCGTCTTTACATCTATCTGATGTAATTCTAAATCGTAATGTGCCACTAATGCCATTATGATTCTGAAGGAATTCTTACATGAGACTAGAGAAAAGGTCTCATTGTAATCAATTCCTTCTCTTTGTGTAAAGCCTTTTGCCACAAGTCGGGCTTTATATCTCTCTATATTCCCTTGAGAGTCAAGTTTTATTTTGTAGACCCATTTATAGCCTACTGTTTTGGCTCCTTTAGAAATTATCTCTAAATCCCAAACTTTATTTGTATTCATTGATCTCATTTCATCTTCCATGGCCTCAAGCCACTTTGATGAATGATCACTTTTCATGGCTTCTTCAAATGAGGTGGGATCATCATCCATTTGAAATTCTTCAGTGTTGTACACTTCATAATCAGCAGGAATAGCTTATTTTCTAACTCTTTGAGACCTTCTAGGGGCCTCCTCATTTGGCACATTTTCTGTTTGAGGCTGTTGTTGCTCCCCCTCATGTGTGGCAATAGGTTCTATAGGATCCTGAGGCACAGGTTCCTCATCATCATTCATTGTTGCCACAGGCGGGATAACAACAGGTGCTAGCACCATAGTGTCTTGTACTGTCGGTGCAGCAACAGCAGGTAGTGAGAAAAATGGCCCATGAATGATCGGAGTGGGTGCATACACCCGATTCTCTTCAAGGTCAATTTCTCGAGCTATCATGCTCCCCCTAATCATTTCATCCTCTAGAAAGACAGTATGTCTCGTTTTCACAAACTTTGTATGTCTGTTAGGACAGTAGAAATGAAAACCTTTTGACTTTTCTGGGTAGCCAATGAAATGGCAACTCACTGTTTTGGGATCTAGCTTCCCAATGTTTGAGTTAAAAACTTTAGCCTCAGTAGGGCTCCCCCCCCCACACAAGTGGTTAAGTGAGGGTACTCTTCCTGTCCACAACTCATACAGTATTTTGGGCACCGACTTACTTGGTACTCTATTGAGAATATGAATGGCGGTTTTTAACGCCTCCATCCACAGACTCATCGGTAAAGTGGAGTAACTTATCATACTACGCACCATATCCATCAGGGTACGGTTACGCCTTTCAGCTACTCCATTATGTTGAGATTCATCCGATGTTGAATACTGGGCAACTATACCATTCTCCTGTAAGAACCTTGCAAAAGGTCCAGGAACTTGTCCATATGGGGTATGCCGACCGTAGTACTCCCTCCACGGTCAATCCTGACTATCTTAATCTTTAAATCATGCTGATTTTCAACTTCTGCTTTAAATAATTTGAATTTATCCAATGCTTCTGTTCTTTCTTTAATTGGATAAATGTAGCCATAACAGGAGTAATCATCTGTGAATGTTATGAATGAATCAAAACCATCCACACTCTTTATAGGAAAAGGACCATAGATATCTGTGTGAATAATCTGTAGAATTCCTGCGCTTCGTTTGACATTTTTCTTAATTTTCTTTACATACTTTCCTTTTATGCAATCTCTACATTGTTCTAAATCTGAGAGCTCTAATAAAGGAAGAATATCATTCTTAACTAGTCTTTCTATTCTCCCCCTCGAAATATGGCCTAAACGATAGTGCCATAATTTCGACAACGCATCGTGAGCTCTGTTTCGTTTTCTATTTGCATTGTTCGATGAGGATACATTCTCATTCACATCACATATGGAATTCACATTTCCACGAAGTGATAACAAATAAAGCTCATCTTGTCGGAAGGCAAGACCAATACATCTATTATTAAACAATATCTGACATTTGCCATTTCCAAAATGGCAATCATAACCATCATGGTCCAACTTTAATACACTAATCAAGTTTCTTTGCAAAGAAGGTACATAAAGAACATCTCTAAGAAAAAGTATGAAGCCATCAGCAAGCTCTAGCGGAAGATCGCCAACGGCCTCAACATCTGCTTGTACTCCATTTGCGACTTTAATGAAACTTTCGCTTCTTTGCAAAGTTCTCATCGAACGGAATCTCTGTAATGAATTAGCAACATGAATAGTTGCACCTAAATCAATCCACCAAGTAGACTTTGAAAACTTTACATACAAGAATTCATTTACAAATGTAATGATGTTCTCACATTTATTTTTTATAATCATCTTTAAGAAATCGGGATAATTCTTCTTATAATGTCCCGTCTTCTTACAGTAGAGACACTGGTCTTTATCCACTGTGAATTGCTTGTTCTAAGACTGTTGCATGGGTCCCTTTCTAGATGACTTGGAGGAAGAGCTGTTATTATAGTTCTTTTTCTTATCTTTTAGGTAGTTGACAGTACCACCCTGTGAAACTTTTATTCTTTCCTCCTCCTGCACACACATTGCTATGAGCTTTTCTAAATCCCATTTTCAGGCTGTATGTTGTAATTAACAACAAAGGTGTCAAATTCTTTGAGCAAAGAAGTAAAAATCAAATGAATAAGAAACTCATCCTTGAGTGCCAAATCCATTGGTTTGAGCTTAGATGCCAGATTGCTCATTCTCAGTATGTGCTCTCTAATGCCACTGCCGCCATCAGAGTACCTTTCTGTAACTAGCTGCTTGATCAGTTGGGTTGCATATGTCTTTGAAGAGCCAATGAACTGACTCTTTATTCTTTCTAGGTACTCTGTGACCGTATCATAGTCTGGAATTGAGCCCACTATTGCAGGTTCAATTGTATTCTTTATCACAACCAAACATTTTTTATTGGCTGTGACCCACTTTCTATTTTCAAGGTCAAAAGACATCTTTACGGGAGCAAAGTCCCGCTCTCTGTTCTGCTATGCAGCATCAGTCTCATCTGTCTCCCTCACCGGTGCCACAGATTCTCTGAGACACGGTGTGGTGACAACCCAGTCCACCTCAGCGAGGATGAAAACCAGGTCTATCTTTTTCTTCCACTCAATATAGTTATCACCTTTTAGAGTGGGGATCTCTTTGATACAACTCATCAAGTTGTATCCTCCTGAAAACACAATTCAAATAGTGTGAGAACACAAATAATAACAACAACAATTACATGCCTTAGTTTAACGTTGGTCAAAAATAAAATATACAATTGTTTTATACATTAAATCTACATCACCGTTGGGCAGAAATAGAAATAATGCATAACAAAAAACCATAATAACATCAACATTATAATATTGCTATTAATCAACGTTGGTCAGAATAATAACAACATTATAATCACTGTAAAAATTATCTATGTTTTAAAATTAAATTCTCCCGTTGGTTCGAATTTAATAATGAAAACAATAATTTTTAAGTACGCAGCGAAAACTTTAATAAATCTTTTAATTCTATTTTCCAGAAACTGTTACTGCACTTTACTATTCTCTGAACAAAATTGACGTTAGATCAAAATTGTACAGATTTCAACATCAAAATTCAGTTCGAATTTATCAAATATGCATAAAAAATTTCTGGAAAATAAAAAATGACTTCAATTCCACTGTGTTCAGCAATTTCGGCCCATAGCAGCGCAACCGGCCCACAGCCCACGGCTACAGGCGGCTTTCAGCGCGCTCCCCCACGCCTAGGCTGCAACCTAGGCCTAGGCCAGGAATTCGGCCTCGCGCCCTATCCCACCTAGGCTGCGACGCTGGCCCATTCAATCCTGGCCGTCCGTTCAGCATCGGATGGCCGAGCGGGCGTTTCGCTTAGAATAAAACGACGCGACGCGCCTCCAAAGCCAAAAACCCTAATTCATTCTCAATCACTCTCTCTCTCTCTCTCTTTTCGCCTCACAGCTCACCCTTCTCTCCTCAGTCAGTCACCGAGCGAGCAACCATGACAAGAGCAAGCAGCGAGGTCCCGGCGCCGTCGCCGGCCCCCTCGCCGGCGTGCGCGCTCCCCAGCGGGTGAGCGCGCCGCCGTCGAGCGGCCTAGCTGTGGTGCCCCTGTGGCCGGATCCTAGCAAGCTGAGCCCCCGGCCGACCTTTCTTTTCCCCGCGCGCCGGTGTGACTGCGGTGCCGCGCAACGGCAAGGTAGGCCTCCCCCTTCCCTTTCTTCCCCTTTCTTTGATTCGTTTGTTCGGATTTGATCCGATTTGCCGATTAGGGTTAGGGTTAGGGTTTGGGATGGACACTGTTTTCTTTTTCCCTCGATTTGAAATCGGTTCTTTCTTTCCTTTTTCCCGAACTCTCTAGAGTTAGGGTTAGGTTTTCTTCATCCGAACCTTCATCTTTTCTCAGATCCGAAGGGATCGAGGTTAAGGTTCAACCGAACCCTATGTCGGCCGAAGCCTCTAATGACCGTCCCCTTTCTATTAGGGTTAGGTTTTCTCTTTCTTGATCCGATTCAAAATCGGACCAACTTCTTTGGATTTCTTTCGATTGTTTTTTCTGATCTAGATCCATGTACTAGATAGGCTAGCTCCGATGCCATTGTAATGTTCATTTAGGATCTCTAGCAGTAGATCTAGGAGGGGAACACTTGGATTCGTAATAACACATGCACATGTAAACCTAGAACACTACACCGAGAGGGAGATAGGGGAGATGTGTTGGTGTTGAACCTGAGCCCTTGGAGGGAGTCGCGGTTGAGCTGGAGCCGGCCATCTCAGGTTCGGTGATGAAGGTCTGCGCACGGGCAGCGACGAGCGGAGTAGAGGTGGCACAGACGTCGATGCAGTGCAGACGGACAGCGTAGCAGTGGCGACGGCGAAGTTCGTGGAGCTTCCCGTCGCTAGCTGCGCGCCCTCTCAGATAGGTCTAGGGTTTGTCGGTGGGGTTTGCGGCTCACGATGAACTTCGTACCTCGAGCCGCCGGCCCCCACCTCTATATATAGCGCAGTGCGATGGGGGCCACCAACCATGTAGGGTTGGGCGCCCCTGATCAGGGTGCATGACCAAGGCCCAATAGGCCGTCGGGCTTATTGGCTGGGAGATCAATCTAACACATCTAGGCCTCCCTGGAGTCGTCGGACGCCGCCTACGCCCTCGTGCTCTAGGCCGCCGACCTCGTGCGCACCGAGCTCGACCGCCGCCACGCCCGGGCCTACCAAGCAAGCTCCGCTGCCTCCGTGCGCGTTGCCGGGCACGACGCCATCTTCGCGCGACAGCTCGCCGCCGTTCCGGAGGACCGCTGGGCCCATGATGGAGACTACTTCGAGCGGCCCCTGGACTCATCGCCACGCCTGCTCTTCAGTGTCTTGTTGAAGGGCATGGCGAGCAAGGACGTGGTGGGCCCGTGGGACCGGGATCCCGACGTCGCAGTGCTTGTTTGTTGAGCGCGTGTTCAGTTCCACCCTAAAATCCCAAAAAATGCTACAGTACCTATCACATCGAATGTTTGCGGCCCGTGCATGGAGCATTAAATGTAGATGAAAAAAACTAATTGCACAGTTTGGTGGGAAATTGCGAGACGAACGTTTTGAGCCTAATTAGTCCATGTTTGAACACTAATTGCCAAATAAAAACGAAAGTGCTACAGTAGCCCAAATTCCAACTTCCTGGAACTAAACATGCTCTATTCCTTTATCAGTTCATAGTAGATTCAGTTTACGGTTCATGTTCGTTTTGCAAGGTAACTGAAAATATAGCGAGGGTGGATGGTGGTCAAATCTGTTGGTGAAGTTCATAAGGGCTTGTACAGCTCACAGACTGAGGCTGTCTGCAAGTTCTTGAATCTACAACACAGACAGCTCCTGCAACCACAGACAGAAGTCGTCTATTTAGCTATGATCAATGATGAATATTATTTTAATGTATCATTGTGTTGCTATTTGATACAACATGATTTTCCACCCACAAGCAACCAAAGATTACAAATATTCATACTATAATTATAAATGACATATAGTCAACAGCTAGCATGTGTTCATTGAAGCTACCAGCGTGTGGTACTTCATATATGGAAAGTTGGAAATGAATACAAAAATGAGAGAATTATGTATTTGGTACTAAAACAAATCGGTCTTTTATATTTGGCACTAGAAAATTTGAACTTCCTTATCTAGCATCAAGTTAAAATTTTCTTTCGTAAATGGCACTGCCGTCCATTTAGACCAGTAACGGTGTTAAGTGGCTAGCAAAATGACATAAATGTCCTTGATTGTAGCAAACGTCCATGGTGCTCAATAAGAAAAAAAATAAATAGACAGGTTGCCAAATAAGAAAATCATAAATATACTTTGAACTAAAATGTGGATTTTTGATAATTGAAGACTACAAATAAATAATCAATAAATTTCAAATTGGTAATAGCAGGTACAGATTATGCCCCTCACTCTTCCTTTCATCTCGGCTACATATCAAGGATGCATGGCTCATACTACTAGTTGAAATACGTAACTTATATCTTCAAGGTATTTATCTTTTAGTTTTCTAAAAGAAAAGGAGAGTATATGCCGTCATCATAACATCATGGCTCAAGAGCAGAGCACACCGTGCATGGCTCGGCCGGCGTTTGACGCCGAGCAATTCAGCACCGGGCCGCGCGGCCACGAGCGCGCCCGAGTCGTGTCGCGCCATCTAGCATCGCTATCCTGCTCCACACCAGCGTAGGAGAGGCCGCGTTTTGCGCAGCACAGCCGTCGCTCATCCCACGCCCAGAGCCACATGACTGGCGTCACGTCGAGCTCCAGCGACATCGCGTCATCTCTGGACAGAGAAGCTGCTCGACGACCTCCTCCTCCTCACCAAGACGCACGCTGCGCTGCGCATGAACGGTTGTGGCACATCCAGGCTTGGCGCGGATCTTGCAGGTGATTATGTAGGAACTTCTCGATCGCTCCATTCTCCCTGAGGAGCCGCACGCCCTGTTTTGGGCGTCGGCAGGCGATGCCACCCCGCGGCCTGTTCGCGACGATGAGCCAGGTGGGTTGGCCGGAGCGCCGGCGGGCAAGCTCGCCCCATCGCGTCTCCCGCGTCGTGGCCTGGCACTAGCGTCGGCGGGCGAGACCGCCTCACCGCGCCCCTACGCTGTGAGCTAGGGCCAGCGCTGGTGAAAGGGTCAAGATGGCGACTAGAGGGGGGGGTGAATAGTCCTTTTAAAAACTTAATCACGTTGGCTAACCAAAATAAGTGCGGAATTAAAACTATCGGTCTAGCCAAAACTACGCCCCTCTATCTATGTTCACTAACACCTTGTAAAGATACTAATCAAGCAACAAAGGTGCCGGGCTAGCTAGAGCTCTCCTAACCAATTCTAGAAACAAGGCCACACAAACCTATGCCACTAGTACTTTAAGCACCAAGGGAGCTCCTACACATGCTAGTAAGCAAAAGCACAAAGCCAACTAAGCTCACTAGCAATGCTCAATAACAAGGCAACTAATGCCTAATTAGAGAGCGCAAAAACTTAGCTACACAAACTAAGCAATGTGACTAACAAGATTACTAAAACCAAATTAGCCACGCAAGGGAGCTATTTCTATGCTACACAAGCAAGAAGATAATTAGCAAGCTACATAAGCTAACTAATTATTAAAGCAACAACACAAGCTCAATGTATATAAAAGTAATTGCAAGCATTTCTTATCCAATTTTCATGAAATTTCTACAGCATCTTATACCATAAGTCTAGAGCATGTATACCAATTTTTATGTCAATCCAATAAGTTTTGATCACTCAAACATGGCTAAGATCTTAGCTAGCTCAGATTTTGTAATATAGGATAGATTTCAACAATTGAGCTATACTTCATCAAATGTGAATCAAACTTGAAACTAACTTGTTTGAATACTTCCATAAGACATATATCCATTCAAATCACTTACTAAATGTCATCTTATGAATTTCTCCAACACAAATTAATCCAAACTTGATTACTAAGCAATTATCCATTCAATCAACTTATAGCAAGCAATATTACATATTTATCCAATTTAATCAACTCATATGCACCCAAATGAAATGATCAACAAGAGATATACCTTGGTTAGCCCATGATCATCCAACTAGCAAGCTTCAACTCAATTATTTGCAAGTCATCAAATATATCCAATGAATTACCAACAACTTGAATTATAGCACTTGTATGTTGATAGCACTTGGACTTCACTCAATTTTCTCTTGGCATTGGGTTTGGATGTGCACTAAGCTTCATAACTTGATTCAACATATGATGAACAATGTGAGATCAATTGAATCAAGTCTCCAATGCCGATGGTACCTATAATCAATCATCCACTTTTTGATGGTACCCAAACAAGTTTGGGTCCTCTCAAGTTAGGAGCAACATACTTAGGCATAGCCTTAGTATGAATAGCGGGATGTTTTGCAATTACAACCAATGAGGTACCATTGCCATCCTTCCTAAGCATAGAATCATCATCAATTAAAATAGGCTTAGGAGTGTTACCTAGGGAACATGAATGTGCCATGTGTCCCCTTTCCCGGCATGAGTATCACTTTCTCTTTGCTTGAGCCTTCTCTTCTTTGCTCATGTGGTGCTTCTTATTGCCTTGCCTCTCATGGATTGTTTGAGCCTTCTTCTCAAGCTTGATAGGACACTTAGAGGCAAAGTGTCCCATATTTCCACACTTAAAGCACTTGATGCGAGCATAATCTTTCTTCTTATCTTCATTCTTGCTCATCATCTTGGCATCTTGAATTTGCATTAGATGCCTTACCTTTCTACCCCTTCTTGTTTTCTCTTTCTTTATCATCATGTCACCACCATCTTCATGGTTGATCTTGATTTGAACTTGGGATGTATTCTCTTGCTCAACTTGTGGCTTTGGTTGAGGCTTCACTTGTTGCTTCACCAATTGCTTGGTTGGGCACATTGAGGTAAGATGACCCCAAGTGCGGCACTTGAAGCACTTCACATGCCTTAGCCTCTCTTCTTCTTTCTTCAACTTGAGCTTTTCTTCATTGGGGCAACTATTTACAAGATGTCCCATTTCATGGCACTTGAAGCACATGAAATGAGAGAGCTTCTCTTGTTCTTGCTTCTTCATCTCTTTTTCATATCTTCTCTTGCCCCATCTTTTGCCCTTGATCTTGCTCTTGTTGAAGCCAATGCCACTTATGTCATTGCGGCTTTCTTGATGATTGACTTTGCTAGTCTTGAAGCCGACTCCACTCTTGTCACCAAAGTTTCCTTGAGTTTTCAACATATGCTCAAAGGTGACTTGAGAGTTGTAGCACCTCTCTAACTTGTTGCTCAATTTCTTCACTTTATTTTTGAGCTCATTGTTCTCCTTCAAAAGGTTAGTCTCACAAGACATAGAAGTAGAACAAACATCTAATTGTGAAGAGCATGGCATATCTAATAAATCATCACAAGAGATGGATACATGCTTCTTGCCTACATCACAAGGGTTAGCAACATTTTGTGATTTATCATTTGATCCATGTGATGAGCTCTCATTATTTTTAAGTTTCTTTGTAAATACTTTAATGAGAGAAGCATGTTGTTCTAATAATTTATCATGAGATGCAAGTAGTGTCTCATGATTCAATTTTAGCTCATCATTCGAAGATTTATAAGCATCAAGTAATTTCTTATGTTCTTTACAAGAGTTCTTTAGAAATGAGTTTTCTCTTTCTAAGTTCAATGTTTTAGCTTTCTTATTTTCTAAAGACATGGTCATGCTAGCAAGTCTACTAACAAGCTCATCATATGAATCAACATGATCAACCATATTATCATTTGTTACCTTGGTGTCACCTTGTGACATAAGACAATGTGGTGTGGTTAGAGAGCATGTAGTAGCATCTTCATCATGGCTTGAGCATGAACCATCATTACCATCAAGTGTGCATGGGGTAGCATCATCACTTGCAACACTTATGGCATCATCATCAACCTTGTCAAGTGAACTTGTAGTGGATCGATCATCATCATCACTTGACCATGAGGTGGAGCAATCTTCCACAATCACCAAATTATGGTTATGCTCAACACACGCATGCGCCTCCTTCTTTGGTTCATCCTCCTTCTTGAATTTACCATCATCCCATGTGGAGGAGTCACCGTAAAAGGCTTGGAGTGCTAGCCACATATCATGAACACTCTCCAAGTCCCACACACATCTAAAAATATCATCATGTATAGCACACGTTAGATAATAAAGAGCACGATGATCAAGTTGTAAGCAATCCTCTTGCACTTGGGTGAGGTTATCCTTATCCAAGGCATCACGAGAAAAACCAACAACAATGATCCACCATGCCTTGGGATCCAATTCACGGAAATGATCAAGCATATGATGTTTCCACCGTGCATAGTGTGTGCCATCAAAAATGTGTGTCACAAACAACTTCTAGCCCAAAGTTCGCCATCCTCTCAGGTCGGTGAAGACCACAAATGAGAGACCGGGCTCCGATACCAATTGAAAGAGTCGAGATGGCGACTAGAGGGGGGGTGAATAGTCATTTTTAAAACTTAATCACGTTGGCTAACCAAAACAAGTGCGGAATTAAAACTATCGGTCTAGCCAAGACTACACCCCTCTATCTATGTTCACTAACACCTTGTAAAGATACTAATCAAGCAACAAAGGTGTCGGGCTAGCTAAAGCTCTCCTAACCAATTCTAGAAGTAAGGCCACACAAACCTATGCCACTAGACTTTAAGCACCAAGGGAGCTCCTACACATGCTAGTAAGCAAAAGCACAAAGCCAACTAAGCTCACCAGCAATGCTCAATAACAAGGCAACTAATGCCTAATTAGAGAGCGCAAAAACTTAGCTACACAAATTAAGCAATGTGACTAACAAGGTTACTAAAACTAAATTAGCCACGCAAGGGAGCTACTTTTATGCTACACAAGCAAGAAGATAATTAGCAAGCTACACAAGCTAACTAATTATTAAAGAAACAACACAAGCTCAATGTATATAAAAGTAATTGCAAGCTTGTGTAACGGGAATGCAAACCAACGGGAAGAATAAGGTTGACACGATGATTTTTCTCCCGAGTTTCATGTGTTTGCCAACACGCTAGTCCTAGTTGTGTCGACCGCTCACTTGGTGGTTCGGTGGCTAATTGGCATCACCCGCCAAGCCCGCACATTGGGCGCCACAAGAACCTACCCCGGAAGTGAGGGTAGCTCAATGACATGCTTTACTAAAGTTGCTCTTCATGACTCACGCGGGGCGAGCACAATGCCCCTCATAAAGCACTTCTCCGAAGCACCGCACAAGCTTCTTGCGGGCTTCCACGGACACCACCACCAAGCCGTCTAGGGGGTGGCAACCTCCAAGAGTAACAAGCACCACTAGCTTGCAACTCGATCACCTTGTGCCACTCGATGCAACCTCATGATGCAACTGCACTAGAATCACTCACACACAATCGGATGATCACTATCAAGTATGTGTGAGATGGAGGGCTTCCAAGCACTCTCAAGCATGGACAAAAAGTCCCCCAAGGTGCTCAGCACCAGCCATGGTCGAAGGCCACTTGTATTTATAGCCCCAAGGGCTAAACTAGCCGTTACCCCTTCATTGGGCAAAAGTTGGGCCGACCGGACGCTTCGGTCGTGTTGACCGGACGCTGGACCTCAGCGTCCGGTCGCCCGATGATAGCCACGTGTCACCTGCGTTCAACAGTATTCTTCCGATCTCAACAGTCATCTTCTGACCAGACACAGCAGCTTCAACTGACCAGACGCTGGACCTTCAGCGTCCGGTCGTTTACAGTAAGGTACCGACCTTGACCGGACGTGTCCGGTCGCACGTGATCGGACGTAGCCTAGCGTCCGGTCAAACTCCAGCTCCTGGTCATCATGTGTCAGCCTGACCAAACGCGCCCTGCCAGCATCCGGTCACTTCTAGTGCTAGCGTCCAGTGCACCCAGTGAGACTCTGTCTTTTCTGTGTAGGGCGTCGGTGGCACCGTCGAACTGTCCGCACTCTACGGGCGAACACTCCGTCGATGGAGTGTCTTCACCAAGTTGATCCACATCAACTCCAACTCCATCTCCTTTGTAAATGTGCCAACACTACCAAGTGTACACCACCATGTGTATGTGTGTTAGCTTTTCACAATCATTTCCCAAAGGATGTTAGCCACTCAACTTGCCACGCCACTCGATCCTAACGATGATGCAAAGTTAGATCACTTGAGTGGCACTAGATGACCGATATGCAAACAAGTTTGCTCATCTTGATAGTACGGCCATCTATCCTAAACCCGATCATAAACTTCTCTACACACCTATGACTGGTGAAATGAAATGCCCTAGGTTATACCTTTGCCTTGCGCATTCCATTCCATCTCCTCCAATGTCGATGCAACACATGCACCAATAAGATCAACAATGATATGATCCACTTCATATCATCACGTGATCATATTGGTTCATTGATCTTGACTTTACTTGCTCTTCACCGTTGCCATCGTCCATCGGCGCCAAGTCTTTCTCAAGCTTCACCGCCACGCGGTCCATCACTCTAAAGCCTTCGACTTGCCCTTCACGCTTGCAACTGGTCCATCAAGCCAAGTCTTGTCTTGATCTTCTCCACCTTGATCACATAACTCAATGTCATGTCTCATGTGCATTTAAGCTCCTTCATCATCACATGTGTGAGCTTTGCAACATCTCCAAGCCATTTTCACCTTCATGGCATATGTTGCTCACACACATGTACCTATGGACTAATCACCTGTGTATCTCACATAAACACAATTAGTCCACCTAAGTTGTCACTCAATTACCAAAACCATACAAGGACCTTTCAATCTCTCCTGTTTTGATAATTGATGACAACTCTACAAAGATATGGAAATTAAGCTCTTTTAGATTTATGTTGCTTGCCCAAGCAATTTTACCATGTGAAAATGATTTTGGACAAGTACCACAAACCCAAAATGGTAGTATTAGCTCCCCCTTCATATGTGCTAGAGTGTTTGACTTTAAGTTTGCACATATGCATAGATTTAAATTGTAGGAGAGTAATTACTACCGAATGATGCTAAGGTGTATAGAATAAACCTTTGAAGCGTGTATCAATCAGAGTTGCACCTTAAAGTTCATCCTTAGCACCATGGTTAGCTAGATATCACTTGACAATAAAAACACTAGATACCTTGTGAGATCAACATTAAAAGCAAGGTACTAGCATTGCTTGAAAAATATACCAAGTGTCTAGCTATCATCCTATGCATGCTAGTTATCAAATCATCATTCAAGTTCTACAACTAGCATACACCACACAAGCATGCATATTAAATTTGAAAACTTATGCAATGCAAGCAAGCACGTGAATATGCACATATCAAATGCAATCAATCAAAGTTCATGAGCTTGCTCCCCCTACTTGTGTGCTTCTCTTGTCCAAGAATTTTGATCCTTCTCTTTTCTCCAATGTTGCTCCCTCTTTGTCCATATTCATGTCCAACCTCTATTTCTTTTATATCTCATCTCTCCCATTGTATAATCTCTCCCCCCATATCTTTGTATAATCTCTCCCCCTTTGTCATTAATTTCCATAAAAGGTAAGCTTCTTATTGATGCAAAGGTATGCATTTGGGGTAGATGGTTGATGCTTGAATCTTGCATTTTTTATGGACATCACTTGATTGTTGGAATGACACCACTTGTAGATATCACTTGTAACTTATATCACTTGTATCTTGTGTAGGGCTTCTTAAGATACCACACATAAGATTTTTTATCTTGATATCAATTTGTGGGACACCCCCTCTATGTGATAGCATGGGTCATCCATTTGATACACTTGAGCTTTTGTAGGTGAGGGATGCATTCTTCATTTGATGATCACTTAAAGTTGAGGATTACTTGTGGAACCATCATCTTGCATAAATGATACTATGTATAGATACCACTTGTAGGAAGTGAATATCATTTGAAAGAATCTTCTAGTATGAAACCACTTATTTGATTTATCAATAAAGACCATTTCTTGAACATTTGCTATCTTCATGAGTACCACTTATAGGATATCACTTGTGAGTTGATCTAGACATCATTTGTTGATTCTTGATAAAATGCTTGAGTCTAGATACCATTTGAAACAAACAAACTAGATATCCATTTGCATTGTTGTCTTGTGCTTATACTTTTATCACTATCATGAGCTTCTATGATTTGACTTGAACTATTTTTTTTTGCCTAAGCTTCCAAGTCCGGTTTGAACCAATGACAAGCTTCTTCACACCTTTTGGAAGGGTTATCTTGCCAATGTTGTACTTGTCACTTGTTAGCAATCCAAATTGATTCAAGTACTTAGGTTCACTAGCTCATGAACAAATTCATGTACTAACCACTAGATCAAGTAATCATTCAAACAATAGTGGTAGGCTATAAATTTAAACATTTCATTTGTTATGCATGATCCTATGAAGCATGTACTATATACACTAACCACATACTAGTAAGGGATGAAATGATCATGCATATTACAATGATACCTTTGCTGTGTTGGAGTAGAGGATAGTCACATAGATTCCAATTCATTACTCCAATAGCAATGTGAAGTCCAATTATAAGTTTGGTGAAGACCAATAGATACCATGTTGAATTTCATTCTTCACCCATATGAAATAAATACCACTTATGATCAAGTGCACTTTCTTGTTGTGGTTGGCTAGCTTCATCTTTTGCTCAATGCTTGCATGAGAGCATCAACATGAGAATACCACTTGAAATATCATGACTAGCTCTCTTTTGGGTGTTGCTTGCTTTTCTTGATCAACCCTTTTGATTGCTTCAACTAAGCATCTCAAATGTTCCTCAGATCACCACTTCCATGTTAGCCTTCCAAGTACCACACTTGGTTTACCTACACATAGGCGGCAAGCCCTTACACTAGAGAGAAGTGACCTCTCTCCAAGAATTATTCTTGATACTCACTTGAAATGACTTGATTGATTAATCCAAGTGATGGACTTAACTTGGTGAGTAACCTTGATTCCTTCTTTAAGTCCTTTTTTTCTTCTTGTTTAAGTCATTTTCTTCTTACCAAATGATTTCCAAAAGTCACTAGAACTTAAACTTCAACTTCATCTTGAGTTTGATCTTGATCTTTCAATTTGAGTACCGACTGTGTGCAAAGTACACTCCACAATCAAATAGCCTTGTACTCATATCTTGTTATGCTTCTAGATCATCTCAAAACCAAACTCAGGTACCTCAAACACTTGTAAACCTGTTTCCAACTTGAGGACCTTTCAATCAAAGTGACTCTAGATCAATCCAATATATGTCACTTTTCTGACAGATTTTGTACCCTTTAAAGAAATAAGCATATCTCCCAAAGTACAAATCCAAATACCACGAAATTTGGTGAAGATGTTATTTACTAAGTTATCTAGCAGCTGTAAAATTTGAGCTTTATTTGACTTCTAGATTGCTACCATATATCAATTCTTCCACCACTGCTACATGCTGAAAAACTGCTGCACTATAGCTGACAAGAACCACTCCAAAACCGAAGCATTTCTTATCTAATTTTTATGAAATTTCTACAGCATCTTATACCATAAGTCTAGAGCATGTATACCAATTTTCATGCCAATCCAATAAGTTTTGATCACTCAAATATGGCTAAGATCTCAGCTAGCCCAGATTTTGCAATATAGGATAGATTTCAACAATTGAGCTATACTTCATCAAATGTGAATTAAACTTGAAACTAACTTGTTTGAATACTTCCATAAGACATATATCCATTCAAATCACTTACTAAATGTCATCTTATGAATTTCTCCAACACAAATCAATCCAAACTTGATTACTAAGCAATTATCCATTCAATCAACTTATAGCAAGCAATATTACATATTTATCTAATTTAATCAACTCATATGCACCCAAATGAAATGATCAACAAGAGATATACCTTGGTTAGCTCATGATCATACAACTAGCAAGCTTCAACTCAATTATTTGCAAGTCATCAAATATATCCAATGAATTACCAACAACTTGAATTATAGCACTTGTATGTTGATAGCACTTGAACTTCACTCAATTTTCTCTTGGCATTGGGTTTGGATGTGCACTAAGCTTCATAAATTGATTCAACATATGATGAACAATGTGAGATCAATTGAATCAAGTCTCCAATGCCGATGGTACCTATAATCAATCATCCACTTTTTGATGGTACCCAAACAAGTTTGGGTCCTCTCAAGTTAGGAGCAACATACTTAGGCATAGCCTTAGTATGAATAGCAGGATGTTTTGTAATTGCAACCAATGAGGTACCATTGCCATCCTTCCTAAGCATAGAATCATCATCAATTAAAATAGGCTTATGAGTGTTACCTAGGGGACATGAATGTGCCATGTGTGAGTAGCACTTTCTCTTTGCTTGAGCCTTCTCTTCTTTGCTCATGTGGTGCTTCTCATTGCCTTGCCTCTCATGGATTACTTGAGCCTTCTTCTCAAGCTTGATAGGACACTTAGAGGCAAAGTGTCCCATATTCCTACGCTTGAAGCACTTGATGTGAGCATAATCTTTCTTCTCATCTTCATTCTTGCTCATCATCTTGGCATCTTGAATTTGCATTGGATGCCTTGCCTTTCCACCCCTTCTTGTTTTCTCTTTCTTTATCATCATGTCACCACCATCTTCATGGTTGATCTTGATTTGAACTTGGGGTGTATTCTCTTGCTCAACTTGTGGCTTTGGTTGAGGCTTCACTTGTTGCTTCACCAATTGCTTGGTTGGACACATTGAGGTAAGATGACCCAAGTGCGGCACTTGAAGCACTTCACATGCCTTAGCCTCTCTTCTTCTTTCTTCAACTTGAGCTTTTCTTCATTGGGGCAACTATTTTCAAGATGTCCCACTTCATGGCACTTGAAGCACATGAAATGAGAGAGCTTCTCTTGTTCTTACTTCTTTATCTCTCTTTCATATCTTCTCTTGCCCCATCTTTTGCCCTTGATCTTGCTCTTGTTGAAGCCAATGGCACTTATGTCATTGCGGCTTTCTTGATGATTGACTTTGCTTGTCTTGAAGTCGACTCCACTCTTGTCACCAAAGTTTCTTTGAGTTTTCAACATATGCTCAAAGGTAACTTGAGAGTTGTAGCACCTCTCTAACTTGTTGCTTAATTTCTTCACTTCATTTTGAGCTCATTGTTCTCCTTCAAAAGGTTAGCCTCACAAGGCATAGAAGTAGAACAAGTATCTAATTGTGAAGAGCATGGCATATCTAATAAATCATCACAAGAGATGGATACATGCTTCTTGCCTACATCACAAGGGTTAGCAACATTTTGCGATTTATCATTTGATCCATGTGATGAGCTCTCATTATTTTTAAGTTTCTTTGTAAATACTTTAATGAGAGAAGCCTGTTGTTCTAATAATTTATCATGAGATGCAAGTAGTGTCTCATGATTCAATTTTAGCTCATCATGTGAAGATTTATAAGCATCAAGTAATTTCTTATGTTCTTCACAAGAGTTCTTTATAAATGAGTTTTCTCTTTCTAAGTTCAATGTTTTAGCTTTCTCATTTTCTAAAGACATGGTCATGCTAGCAAGTCTACTAACAAGCTCATCATATGAATCAATATGATCAACCACATTATCATTTGTTACCTTGGTGTCACCTTGTGACATGAGACAATGTGGTGTGGTTAGAGAGCATGTAGTAGCATCTTCATCATGGCTTGCGCATGAACCATCATTACCATCAAGTGTGCATGGGGTAGCATCATCACTTGCAACACTTGTGGCATCATCATCAACCTTGTCAAGTGAACTTGTAGTGGATCGATCATCATCATCACTTGACCATGAGGTGGAGCAATCTTCCACAATCACCAAATTGTGGTTATGCTCAACACACTCATGCGCCTCCTTCTTTGGTTCATCCTCCTTGAATTTACCATCATCCCATGTGGAGGAGTCACCGTAAAAGGCTTGGAGTGCTAGCCACATATCATGAACATTCTCCAAGTCCCACACACATCTAAAAATATCATCATGTGTAGCACACGTTAGATAATAAAGAGCACGATGATCAAGTTGTAAGCAATCCTCTTGCGCTTGGGTGAGGTTATCCTTATCCAAGGCATCACGAGAAAAACCAACAACAATGATCCACCATGCCTTGGGACCCAATTCACGGAAATGATCAAGCATATGACGTTTCCACCATGCATAGTGTGTGCCATCAAAAATATGTGTCACAAACAACTTCTAGCCCAAAGTTCGCCATCCTCTCGGGTCGGTGAAGACCACAAATGAGAGACCGGGCTCCGATACCAATTGAAAGAGTCGAGATGGCGACTAGAGGGGGGGTGAATAGTCCTTTTTAAAACTTAATCACGTTGGCTAACCAAAATAAGTGCGGAATTAAAACTATCGGTCTAGCCAAAACTACGCCCCTCTATCTTTGTTCACTAACACCTTGTAAAGATACTAATCAAGCAACAAAGGTGCCGGGCTAGCTAGAGCTCTCCTAACCAATTCTAGAAGCAAGGCCACACAAACCTATGCCACTAGTACTTTAAGCACCAAGGGAGCTCCTACATATGCTAGTAAGCAAAAGCACAAAGCCAACTAAGCTCACTAGCAATGCTCAATAACAAGGCAACTAATGCCTAATTAGAGAGCGCAAAAACTTAGCTACACAAACTAAGCAATGTGACTAACAAGGTTACTAAAACCAAATTAGCCACGCAAGGGAGCTACTTCTATGCTACACAAGCAAGAAGATAATTAGCAAGCTACACAAGCTAACTAATTATTAAAGCAACAACACAAGCTCAATGTATATAAAAGTAATTGCAAGCTTGTGTAATGGGAATGCAAACCAACAGGAAGAACAAGGTTGACACGATGATTTTTCTCTCGAGGTTCACGTGTTTGCTAACACGCTAGTCCTCGTTGTGTCGACCTCTCACTTGGTGGTTCGGTGGCTAATTGGCATCACCCGCCAAGCCCACACATCGGGCACCACAAGAACCTACCCCGAAAGAGAGGGTAGCTCAATGACACGCTTTACTAAAGTTGCTCTTCGCGGCTCACGCAGGGCGAGCACAATGCCCCTCACAAAGCACTTCTCTGGAGCGCCGCACAAGCTTCTTACGGGCTTCCACGGAGACCACCACCAAGCCGTCTAGAAGGTGGCAACCTCCAAGAGTAACAAGCACCACCGGCTTGCAACTCGATCACCTAGTGCCACTCGATGCAACCTCACGATGCAACCGCACTAGAATCACTCACTCACACAATCGGATGATCACTATCAAGTATGTGTGAGATGGAGAGCTCCCAAGCACTCTCAAGCATAGACACAAAGTCCCCCAAGGTGCTCAGCACCAGCCATGGTCAAAGGCCACTTCTATTTATAGCCCCAAGGGCTAAACTAGTCGTTACCCCTTCACTGGGCAAAAGTCGGGCCGACCGGACGCTCCGATCGTGTTGACCGGACGCTGGACCTCAGCGTCCGGTCGCCCGATGACAGCCACGTGTTACCTACGTTCAATGGCATTCTTCCGATCTCAACGGTCATCTTCTGACCGGACACAGCAGCTTCAACTAACCGGACGCTGGACCTTCAGCGTCCGGTCGTTTACAGTAAGGTACCGACCTTGACCAGACGCGTCCGGTCGCACGTGATCGGACGTAGCCCAGCGTCCGGTCAAACTCCAGCTCCTGTCATCATGCGTCAGCCTAACCGGATGTGCCCTCCCAGCGTCCGGTCACTTCTAGTGCCAGCGTCCGGTGCACCCAGTGAGACTCTGTCTTTTCTATGTAGGGCGCCGGTGGAGTGTCTTCACCAAGTTGATCCACATCAACTCCAACTCCATCTCCTTTGTAAATGTGCCAACACTAGCAAGTGTACACCACCATGTGTATGTGTGTTAGCTTTTCACAATCATTTCCTAAAGGATGTTAGCCGCTCAACTTGCCACGCCACTCGATCCTAACGACGATGCAAAGTTAGATCACTCGAGTGGCACTAGATGACCGATATGCAAACAAGTTTGCTCCTCTTGATAGTACGACCATCTATCCTAAACCCGGTCATAAACTTCTCTACACACCTATGACCGGTGAAATGAAATGCCCTAGGTTATACCTTTGCCTTGCGCATTCCATTCCATCTCCTCCAATGTCGATGCAACACATGCACCAACATGATCAACAATGATATGATCCACTTCATATCATCACATGATCATATTGGTTCATCGATCTTGACTTTACTTGCTCTTCACCGTTGCCATCGTCCATCGGCGCTAAGTCTTGCTCAAGCTTCACCGCCACGCGGTCCATCACTCCAAAGCCTTCGACTTGCCCTTCACGCTTGCAACCGGTCCATCAAGCCAAGTCTTGTCTTGATCTTCTCCACTTTGATCACATGACTCAATGTCATGTCTCATGTGCATTTAAGCTCCTTCATCATCACATGTGTGTGCTTTGCAACATCTCCAAGCTATTTTCATCTTCATGGCATATGTTGCTCACACACATGTACCTGTGGACTAATCACCTGTGTATCTCACATAAACACAATTAGTCCACCTAAGTTGTCACTCAATTAACAAAACTACACAAGGACCTTTCAGCTGGCGGGCGAGGAACTCCCAGGCTCCCAGCACGTCCCCCGCGCCTCGATCTGCCGAGTCCGGCGCGAGAGGCCGCCGCACCTCCGCGAGCTCCTAGGCAGGAGACGAGCCGCCGGCCACGAGCGAGTATAAAGGGGCATTTTGGTACTTCCAAAAGAAACATGACAGGGTCAATGCAGTCATGCATTAAATGGACGGTAGTACCATTTACAGAAGAAAATTTTAACTTGATGCCAAATAAGAAAGTTCAAAAATTTTAGTGCTAAATAAAGAAGACTAATTTGTTCCAGTGCCAAATACATAATTCTCTCAAAGAATATTCACTACTTCAGAGACTTATTCATACTAAATCAGCCAATAATACTTTCTTATAAGGCAAACAAGCTCAAGCGAACAGGTCGTGAAAATTGCACACTGACATTCAGTTTTTAGATAAACTAAGTTTTCAGACACCCATAGTTCAATAACCCACCATCTTCGCTTTGCATGCTTCCTGGTGGTGCGGTGCACCATTCAGTCTACCATTCAGGGATGGATATGCCGCCGCCGCAGCAGCTCTGACCAACGGAGATGGGCAGCAGTAGCGCCATTGCCGTGACCAAATGGGTTGCGTGCTGCCCCCTAGCCATTGCCGCGGCCAGCGGTGATGCCCGCCGCCGCCGCCATTCCCGAGGCCTTCCTAACCTCCGTGTTGTTGGGTACCGCCGCAGCGCTCACCGTCGTCGATGTGTTCTATCGACGGACGCGCAGGAAGGATTTTGGCGCAAGGAAAGGGAAATCGAGTGCGCCACATCTGGATCCCGCGCGCTTGGCTTGGAGATGACACGCCCGTACAACGCGTCTCTCGACCGGCGACGAGGCCTGGGAGCACGAGCTGAGAGCGTCGCCTCGCGAGACGACGGGCTCCCTCTCTCTCCTCATTCACTTGAGGACGGTGGGGTGTTTTTCGCAAAAAGAACATCATACAGACGGGGGCATACCGCCACGCTGTACGTGCCCTAATGTTTTGCTACTGTAAGGTGTTAGTGCTGCATTTATGAACTGCATTTATATACACCAGCAAAATATTTACCTTCCCATTACGATTTTAATGTGTATAGTATAACATTATTCACAACTACGATATTTCAGGCAACTAACGCATCAAAGCTAAGAAACTCGCACTCCTAGCTAGAATGAAGAAAGCACCTTAGGATGAACTAAATCAATATTATGTGTTCTGTCATACCCTGTTCTATCTCTTATGCCCTGTTCGCTTGGCTTATAATTAGCTAACAGTACTTTCAGCCATGACTTATCAACCAAACGAACATAACATTATTCTCTTATAATGAGAATGATACGTAGCATAACTATGCTAGGAATCCCAGTTCTGAATTCAGTACTGGACTGGACCATGTAGCCATTTTTACTTCCAGCACAAATACCTGGTGTATGGTTTGTATGTCTTAAGGCTTGTCTTTGTCAAAATATATTCCCGTATGTGCTTGTTGTAAATAGGTACTTAACCTTTTTTTTGTAACGCTATGAGGTTGCAGGTGCTTGGAATTTGGTATGTAAAACAGAAGAAGGTTGCAGATATGGTCGATCAGGTTTAGGGATGAAAACGGTACGGATATTTTCCGACCGTATTCGAAATCGAATCCGTTTAGAAGGGTTGAGATCTGTCCGTATCCGAGTCCGGATATCCAACATCCGATACCGTATCCGTATCCAAATACTCAAATCGTATATTTATGATGTCGATATCCAATCGTATCCTATCCGACATAGTTAACACTATCCGTATTCGAATCTGAATCCGGACAGAAATATGAAAACAAATGTAATATCGGTGATATCCGTCCGTATCCGATCTGTTTTCATCCCTAATCAGGTTGTCTCAATTCTGGAGGAGTTCGAGCAGTGTGAAATATCACTGGTTCGACGAAGTGAAGTTGGCTATGTGTTAAAACTAACAAGAGATTCCGTAGTTGCTCAGATCGCTAAAGCTCTTCGCCCTGTTCGTTTAGACTTATTTGACTGATAAGCCATAGTTGAAAGTATTGTTGGCTGATTTGGTGTAAGAGAAAAATATTATTTATTGGCTCAAAAAATACGACTTATAAGTCAAACAAGTCCCAGCGAATATATATAGGATGCCATCGATACTAGCAAGGGTAAAAGAGAGACCTGCACCATTTGCTTGGAAGACACTGATGTCTCTAAAATCCACACGGTTGAAGGTTGTGCGCATCGCTTTTGCTTCTCCTGCATGAAGGAGCATGTGAGAGTCAAGCTTCTCCATGGGACGCTCCCAGCCTGTCCACAGGATGGTTGCACTACCAAGCTAAGTGTTGAAGGTTCAAAGATATTCCTATCATCGCAACTGTTACAGATCATGGTGGAAGTGGAACGGATCAGGGAAGGGCAGATCCCTCCAACTGAAAAGATTTATTGCCCTTATCCCAAGTGTTCAGCCTTAATGTCCTTGAGTGAGCTGATACATCCAGCGCAACAATCCTGCTCAAACTTGCTACAGCTATAAGAGGAGGTACCCTGGTCGTCCAGAAGATGTGAAGTTGCAGAATCTAGCTCAGCAGAAGCTGTGGCGCCAATGTGTGAAATGCAAGCACATGATCGAAATCGAACTTGCAGAGGGTTGCTATCACATGACCTGCGTGTAAGGCCCATTCTCTTCAATCTTTGCATATTGTCGTAATTTTTTCTTTTTTGAGGAAAACAGGAGAGGCAAGCCTCTACTGAGGCATATTGTCATAATTGTTGTAAAAGAAAAGAAAAATCTTTACTGATATGTGTTGTGAAGTTCCCTACCGACCCACACATTATGTCAGAAATACTCAAAAGCTGGTAACGTTAAAGCCTTGGCTGTATCTCTGATTCTCTGTTATTGCTTGTTACAGGTGCGGCTATGAGTTCTGCTACACATGTGGGAAAGAATGGAAGGAGAAGAAAGCAACCTGCTCCTGCCCACTGTGGGAAGAGCGCAATATAATTGATGATGACAGTGAGGATGACTACTACGGTGCAGAGGACGATGGCTACTACGATGAGGACTACAATGACTACTACGGTGAAGACTACGATGACTACTATGGTGAAGACGTCGATGACGATGGTAGGCATTTGGTATAATTGGGTTTACTGGCATTACGAAAATGGAGGGCCCGGTCCACCGCAGCAACTACTGAGGTCAACTTCCAGAAATTTCACCCGATTGTTTTTGTAATTGCAGCCTAGTCCAGTAGACAGTAGGGTTTCTAAACTCAATATTTGCTTTTAGAGTAAATTGCACGGCCGGTCCTTAAAGTATTCGGCGGTTCTCATTTGGGTCCCCAGACTATGAAATCGCACGTTTGGCTACCTAATGTATTTAAGTGATCTCATCCAGGTCCAAAATAGACGCGAGGAGGATCCACGTGGATATGATTTGAACAGAAAACACTTGAGACATGCAACGTCCCCATCGGGGTCCCTGGCAGTGCTCGTCGGGCGAGCACGCGATCACGTTCACCGCGAGGGTGACGAGCATGTGCTCCTAGACGTGGCGAGGCACGTTCACCGGGTGCTCCTCGCTGGCGAGCGACCGTAGGCACGACGTGTACGCGTCTGCCACCGCGCTGTCGTTGATGGCCGGTAGGACGGGGAACTCCGGGTCCGGTGCCGCCCCACCGGAGGATGCTGCTGCGTCGTCGGCGTACTCCAGCACGGCAGTGCCGGTGCTGTTGTTGAAGATGACGAACGGGTTGTTCGGCAACAGCGGCCGCGCGGCCATGTAGTACCGGGCATTCAGCAGCCCACGCGAGGCGCGGTCGGCCGTGAGCAGAGCGGTCACCGTCTGCCCCGGCGCGATGAAGATGTAGTCAGCGGCAATCTTCTTTGCACGCTCACGCCTACACGGGGGCAAATCTGCCCTGGGCCCACAGATCTGAGGAAGGAGCAGAGGGAAGCTCTCCCATGTGCCGCAAGCTTTTTCACTTTTTGCTTCTTGACGAAGACCAATGGTGGCGGCTTGCTGTGTTGAAGCAGGGTGGTTTGTGCGCATCTTCCTTGTACGCCTCACGCATGGCAGGCGGCGACGTGTGCAGGATGGTCGGCGGTGGCCAGCTATGCCAGAGCAGCGGCTAGTGCGCGGCGGCATGCAGTGGTGCGGCTTACGCAGGACGGCCCGTGGCAACTCGCGCGTGGAGGCCAACTATGCTGGAGCAGGGCGTCTGAGCATAGGCTTGCAGGGCGGCCGGTGGCGACTCGAGAGTGGCGGTCAGCTAGTCGGAGCAAGGCGTCCCAGCAGCGTTTTGCGCGCGGCGTCCCAACGGTGGCTCAAGCTTGGTTTTTCAAGCACGCCGCACCAGATCTGTGTTTCGGTGGTCGCCGTCGTTCGCTCGTGCACGTAGCACTCCTTGATTTATGTCTCGGTATGTTCTATTCGACTCGGTCTATATGTCCATGATGGTTTTGATTTGGTGGGATGTTTTTTCCTTTGGTTTGATTTGGACTTGGATTAGATTGGCGGGGTCGGATTTGAACGGTTGTAGGAGTCCGATTTGGAAGAGGAGTTTTTTCTTCCCGTTTGTGTTGCGTCCGAAGCCATTTTTTACCTGATCATCATCCTTATAAATAGCCGGACCAAAAAAATCCAGACAAAAAAATCAGCGGAAATTTTGCCTCTTTATTAATAGGTATAGATTACACATTTCTAACATGCCCTTAGATATTTTAGCTGGACCACTTAACCTAGGGACAAAATGATCCAACTCAAGATCTGTCCATCCGATGGCTATGGGCTCTTCACGACTTTGCTTCACCTCGATGCAAGCTTCGCAATGACGTCACGTGCCCCTACTGTTCCCACCGGGACTCCAACCGGGTTTTGAAGTCCAAACCCTATAAATCGACCTGCTGGTGGTTTTAAGACCCAAACCACCAAACCCCCTTGAGAAGCGTATCCGCTACGCCTCCTCCACAATTTTGACAAGTGTCACCATCGTCCTCGATTGCCCGATCACCAAGTCTTCCAGCGTCTCCGCTTCACTTGGTCAACCGCCATCTTAACTTGGTCAACGTGGTCTACTCCTCCGCATATACTCTTGCTTGTTGATGTCCCTAAGTATCAGACACTCGTAGTCAGTCTTTCGGCTATCTTAGTCCCTCGGTCTAAGCCTCATGTCTGTCCTTTACCGCTTCTGGTCTATCGGCATGACACGTCTCTACTTGGCTTTCTCTATGTCCGTCGACCATCTCTGTACTCCACACCTATACACTAACACAGCTAAGAGACATGTTGCACACACTCACGCACCAAACGGCAGAGTTGTTGTTCATCATCGAGAGGGAGGGTTCAAGAATTCACGCCGTGAGAACAAAACATTAGATAAGAGCTAAACAAAAGCTGACGAATTGCCTCTCCACAACTTGCTACGGAAGATCGCATCCTTGTGCCTTCCGTCAGCAGTTTTCAGCGGAGCGTATGAGCCGAACATTCTGACCCAGCACAACGCCTCGGAGACCTTGCCCTTGGGCCTTGGGGTCGACCCGGCACTCCACGCCGTCGGTGTGCTTGCAGATCGGGCAGCGAACACGGTGCCCAGTTTCTTCTGCCCCCTTCACCTTGGGGCTCGGGCGCCGTCGCACTCGTCGCCCAGACGGATTCCGGGTTCGCGTCGTGAAGGCCTGAGGATCTGAGCTTGCAAGCAGGAGGTGAGATGTGTTGCCGGACAGGAGAAAGCAATGACCTGAACTGCACTGTTAGCCATCTTTCTTCCGGACAGAATGTGCAGAGCTTGTGGTTATATGATCGCTTCATGTTCGTGCACTGCACCATGCATGCCGCCACTGCCACATGTCACCGGAAAGCGAACAATCAACTGTCCAGTATGGAAAGCTACCTAGCCACGCAAAGGTTTGGGAAGGCCTCACAACTCAACTAATGACTGAACCAGGTAAAAAGAAGAGAATGTAAACGGCAGTACAGCGTGCAAACTCCTTTTTCGGGTGAGGAAAAACAACATGCAAATCCGGTCGAACTTGTACTTGATGGAAGCAGCAGATAATCAAGAAAATAATGCATGTAACCATATATTCGGGAACATTTCACAGTTCAACAGTAGATATAATATAAGTTCAGTAAAATGGTGCTCAGTTTTCATGTTTGGCTGAACAGTAAGTTCAGTAGATTGGGACCATCCCAACAGTTCAACACCTAAGAAAGCAGCTGTTCACAACTGGGTTGCCCAACATTAACTGTCAACTTCTTCATCTCAAAAGAATAAGTAAAATGTAACAGGAAATGCACTGCCCACATGACCTTTCTGAACATAATGTTCCATCAATTTGATGAAAAAGTAACAGGGAGCTTCAGCAAACAAATGATACAGCCATGATTTTTATTCAGGTCATGACTGAAAGCTAGGATCAGAAAAGACACTGAAAAATCAGGTGTGTCAGGATTCATGAGGAAATATAGAGTAAACCACCAGCATGTGTTCTTGTTATCACACAATATGGTATCTACAACCAATGCCACTGCACAAAATCATTCAAGCACCAACTCCATCAAAACAATACCAGAGATGAGGATGGTAACTAGATCAGTTCCTGAGTATTGCAACTGAACTGAAAGGTCAAAATAAACTGCTTCCTGTCAGGACAATGCCTCCAATTAAACTACCAGAAACCAGAAGAATTGCTGAGTTATCTGAAACTATATGAACCAAGAAACTACGGCCTATTCTCAAGTAGTTGTATCCGAGAGACCAATCCCGAAGTTGCTGTCAGCAGTCCTGCTCTCATATGCCTCTAGGGTGCGGGTGGGGGTGCAGAAGTGGAAGCAGAAGCGGGTGGGGCTTCAGGTGCGGATGCGGGTTCAGGTTCAGGTGCATCCACGTTTGGGTGTCGCAACCTCATAGCAGCTGAATTTGCAACCGGCAAGTGAAAACAATGTGTCAGTTAGGAAGCATGTAATGGTTGATCCAACTATTGCAGCAGTTCAATAATCTAAAACAGTTCTGGGAATAACGAAAAAGGACAATCAGTAGAAAGGTCAACTCTTGGCTGACTACTGAAAACAACTGAATATTTTAAACTGATTGTTGCTTATCTACAACAAGTTTCAGGGTTTTGCTAACTGAACAAAGCTGCCATTTCATCAAGCACAAGATGGTAAGTAAGTTCCCAAGAAGAGTACTGAATATATGTGCATATGAACTACCATCATCAATATGATAATATGATCTATAAACATTGGACATACAGACCACCGAGGGAACTGAAGAGTTTTCACCTGGTGAACTGATGGGGAGGACGATGATGTTCAAAGGCTCTTGGCTGCGAGGCAGGTCGACGACCAGAGGGGTCAGCCTCCCAAAGACGCCGGCGTACACACACAGCGTGATTGCGGACATGTCCTCGTCCACTTTGATCGCCATCTGGTTCGTCAGGTTTAACACGGACCGCCCTAGGAACCTGAATGCCCCCATGCGGAGGAATTTCCCATCATTGCCCGCCAGAAAGTACCGGATCTGCCGCTCCTGACCAGTGCGGCCTCCCAGGTCCTATGGCAACAGAAGACACAAGTATCTGAATACACATCGTGACGAGAACAAAATGTTTAGACCTTGACTGATAACTCAAATCATTCAAGTATACAAGAACGCAAGAGTTTATTTAATACTCAGTAACTAGGAACCCATGGTCTCTACACAACTTGATCCTTTGCAGATTGACGAATGACAGACAGAATTTTATAAATCTCGGCTAAATTGGCTGATCCCTAAAGCGAACCGAATGCAGTGGAGCAAGAATTCAATAACAAATGCAGGATTCGGCCAGGCTAAATGTAGTAAGGATTGCACCATGCAGTAGCCAAGATTCAGCAGTTTTTAGATAGAATTTACGAAAAGAAAAACAAGAAGAAACAACCAGGATCGTTACTCCAAGTAAGCCGTTGATAGAATCGACAGGTTCCAAGAATCGTGTTCCGTCCAAATCAACGAACGAGAGGAGTGCAAGGAGAAGGGACAATGGACTCACCGTAGTCGGAGCAGGAAGGGTAGGCGGCGCAGGCCTCGGGGGGATGTGCTCGACCGTCCAATGCATCATCGTGCTCTCGTTGCCGTCGTTGCAATCGACGGGGGCGACGGTGACGCCGGTGTTCCAGCGGCGGTACCTGCCGTTGGCGCGGAGGTAGAGCTCTGCGTCCCGCCAGTGGTACAGGAGGACGTAGTCGCCGCCGCCATCCCCCGCCGTGACGGCCTGGGCCCTCCACCTTATGTTGACCTGCATCGGCTCGCTGTAGTCGCGCTGGACGGCGCTCACGGCGGCGCGGCCGCGGTGGCCGTCCGGCTGCGCCACGGGCGGCGAGGGCCCGAGGTAGCGGCCGTAGGCGGCGGAGCGGAGGAGGACGAAGGCGATGCCGTGGCGCACGATCAGGTGCACCTGCCACGCCGCGTTCACCGTCGCGCGGCGCGCGCTCAGGGAGACGCCGGACCCGTCCTCGTCGGCGTAGAGGTACGTGCGCCGCACGCGGTTCCGCAGCCACACGTGCGTCCCGTCGGGGAAGCGGTCCATCGCGGCCGCGGGTGGTGGTGGTGCGGCGGCGGTGGGCGAGTGGGAGAGCCGGAGAGGGAACAGCAGTGGAGCAGGTGATTTTTTTGGTTTTCGCAACGGTTAGCCTGGGCGCCGAGCCGCCGAGGTGGGGCGTTTTGAAGGCAAGCGCAGGTCGGTTGCGGCTTCGCCTGCCAACTGGCAGGTGGGCCCTAGCGGGCCCAGATACGAGGCGGGCCGCGGGCCGGCCAGAACTCCAGAGGATGGCAAGTGGGGACATCTATGGTGGACACCGAGGCAAACACGCTGGTGTGCACGACTTGGCGAGTGTTCGGGGTCGGAAGGTAGGGGCATTCAGTCGAACAGGTGATGTTCACAGGAGCTGCACCGTGAAGAATCAAAGGGGCCATCGTTAAATCCTCTTTGTGCATTTCGTGTCAAGATCACTACTACTTTGGTTCAGAAGTCCAAGTTCTGTTGGCCGGAGTGGCTCTTGCTCCTCTTCATTTGGTTCGCTTTAGGCTGCGTTCCGTTGTTATGGAATGATGACGGGAAAGATTCCACCAGGAATACTAAGGCTCCGTTCGTTTACACCGTTCCTGGTTAATCCTGGCCAGGAATGCTTCCGGCCCTATAGAAAATATATGGTCAATCCTGGCCGGAACGGTTCCGGGACGTCATTCCCCGGGAACCGAACAGGGCCTAAGCTAATTTTATATAGACTTTGATGAGGTGGAATGAATCGTGGGCAGGAATGAGGCTAACCGAACGAGCCCTCACGGAGTAGTTCTTGACTAGGTTCCCATTTTGTAGCTAACATCCAAAACTTGCAATCCATCTTGAGAAATGTCCTTAATAATGTCGGCTTAGCAATTATGGTTGCTTTATGTCTGCCATTCGGCAAACTGCATTAGCCCGTACGTGGTCTTCTGAAATCATGGGGTTCTTACTTCTTAGTTGAGTGCACTGTACGGTTCTTGTTTTTACCAGATCCTGCAACATCACAATTACTCAACTAGGATTGGTTATCTAGGTCTGAACATTTTGTTCTCATTGCGACACGTGTTGTCTGCTTGTTTTGGTTCCTAACAACCAGTGTTCCATTAGCCACAGCGTCTCACTTTTGTGGTGCTGTGGCGGACGATCGTATACATGCGGGCAGGCCGTTCTTCAGGAGAAGCTACGAATTCTACGTCAGGTCCTTGTTCCATCTGAGGGCCGACCTGGGCACCTGGCGAGGCAGCTCAACTAATGGATCCACCGCATCACGCTGTGCGTGCGCGCCAGCTCCCAAGGGCGGCTGACCCTTTTGGTCATGGACCTGCCTTCCAATCGGCACGCCATGGAGATCATTGTCCTCACCACCATGTCACCAGGTTTTCTCAGCACTCTGCGAAGCACTTGCTTGTTATGTGATTCACATCTCATGATTGGTGTTCAGTTGATCAAACGATGCTAGTATCCACACTAGCTTTAATACTTTTAGTGTATACCATTGCTCATATGCTCACTCCTTTTCCTGTTCTGTAGTTTTGAGTTAGTTGTGAGGGATCAGTAAACTTGTTGCTGCAAGTCAGTTGTTTAATAGATCTGATGACACTGGAACTGGAACTTGCCTACTTTGTGCTGCAGCTGAGATGTTCAGAGACTCTATGTAGTTTTAATTTATATTCTCTGAATTATAATACACTCTTCTTGGGTTTTAGGGTTCTCATTTTGGTCACGTGGATGGTGTGCTGACATGTGTTTGAGAAAAATAAGTATAGCTTGTTTGGTCAGTACTAATCTGAAGCACTATAAATACGGAGAGCATACTGATGGAAATAATTTCAGGCTCTATTGAATTTACTCTTTTATAGCTTCTCTTGGGATTTCAGTCTTTTCTCCGAAATATAGGAATTATTGGATTCCCTTATGCTGATCCATCTTGTATTGTTACTGAACCTTAACTGTTCATTTCAGAAAATTCAATTGTGGCATTTCCATTCAGTGTCCAGAAATTTCAGTTTTTCCTTCTCAACCAATAAGCAGTATGCTGATCTTGTTACTGCGTACCCAGTGCAGAGAGCTCCCGCTCTGTGCAGGGTCTGGTGAAGGGTGTTAGTGGCAAGCCTTACCCTCGCCTATGCAATGCGAAGAGACCGCAACTCGAACCCGGGACCTTCCGGTCACAGCCGGTAAAACTCTACCGCTTGCACCAGGCCCGCCCTTCATGCTGATCTTGTTACTGCATGCCAACCAATTTTAATTGCAGTTCTGTATTTTTAGAACTTTGCTGTAAGAGATCATAGTATTATTTATACTGATGGGATTAGAAAATGTAGCTTGTCTACTGTGTACTATAGAGACTCTGAAGTATAGTTTTGAACAAATAATTGCTGCATGTTCAGAGACTCACTATTTGGGTATTTGGGTTCTTTGTGGGTGCACATACATCTGTTTGAAAAAAATGGTATTGTTTGGTTAGGAGCTAGGGCTAATATGAAACAAGCAATAGATAAGTTTAGGGACATTGATAGACACAAATTCAGATTTTGTCGTTATTTACAGATTCTCTTGGGATCTCAGTCTTTATCGCAGATTGTAACAGTATATACCAAATAGAACAATTATTTGAGTCATTAACCACCTCGTAACTTCAGGAAATTCAGTTGTGCCAATACTTTGATTCACTGTTTAGAAATTTCAGTTTCTTCACTTGTCACTCGATGCCTTATTTAGAATTATATGTCACCATTTTAACATTTTCCCTTGTGATTCAAGGCCTCCACTTACACGCTGATTGGTGATGGGCGTCAGGCACTGTTCTAGGAAGATAAGTGGATACACGGTGAATCCATCCCACACATTACTCATGCTTATGTCAGTTCGTGCCTCCGAAAACGTGCAGAAGATAGACCGTGCAACAGGGTCTGCTCAACAGGTCCTGGGTGCATACAGCTCAATGATCAACCAGACCAAACCGTTTGGCGTTGGGCCAATGATGGAACTTACTCGGCGAAATCTGCCTACTCCATGCTGCATGCAGCATCCACTCTGTTCTTGGGTCACAAACTCATTTGGAAAACCTGGGCTCCACTGCGGATCAAGATCTTTCTTTGGCTGGCCTTCAGACGACGCCACTGGACCGGAGATAGGAGAGCTAGGCACGGGCTAGAAGCAAGGGAGATGTGCTACCTCTGCGACCAAGGGCGTGAAACCATTGATATATCCTGGCCGAGTGCCCCTTCACCAGAGAGGTCTGATTCCACATTCTCCAAGCCTTGCAGCGCCCACTACCACAACCAGCCGCAGCTACAACACTGCGATGGTGGCGACGGCTACGAGCGGCATACAATGGTGACCGGCGCCGAGGCATTGACTCCCTGTTTGCGCTAGTCTACTAGACCATCGGGAAGGAATGAAACGCCAGGTGCTACAGCTAGTCAAGGCCGAGGCCGATCGGTGGATTGAGGCCGGCGCACGGGGGCTTGAAGCGTTGGCTCGCCTGTAGCTGGGATGGTCACCCTTGAATGTTGTTGGTTTCAGAATGTAGCGCTTGCAAAACACTAACGCGCCCGTGGAATGACACTTGTATTGCTCAAACTCTTTCTACCTAATACAATGATACGCATCACTTGTGCGTATTCGAGAGAAAAAAAGTGAATGCAGCGGCTTTGGCATTGCGTCACCCAGATGTTGATGCACAGTAGAGGAATACAAAAGCAGGACTTCTAACAACAACATCACGGTTCATCTCTTCAGGATCCAGCTATTGCTGCTACGGATACAATGGGATGAGAACTGGCTGAACTTCTTTTGTTCCCATAGTGATAGTTTCAGAAAACTCAGGAACTCCACTTATGGTTTGAATCTTTTAGTTTAAGTACTACAAATGAGTGAAGCACTGTGGGGGGAAAGTGCTTGAACGATTTTGTACAGTTTCATTGGTTGTAATTGCCATCTTCAAATCTGTAGGTGATAACAAGAATATGTTCCCTTCTGAAAGAAACGAAGTAAATGTTGGTAGTTCACTCTGTATCTTGCTCCCTGGATGTGCAGGAAGGGTTCTTTCATTTATGTGATGAAATAAAACCTCCAAATCTGAATAACTTTTGCTCCTGAATCCTATTGTATCAAATATTACAGTTAATGTTTCTGAACTTAGTTTTCAGAGCACTCTAAAAAAAACATGGTTTCATCTTTGTGAGCAGTCAATAAAGAAATGAACACTATGCACATGTGCAGCGTCAACAATGGTCTACCAGACTACCAAGGAGATCTTCTACTTCAAATTAGCGGCAGCCGTCGGTCTGGTCTCTCCTCTAATCTTTCGCTTTGTGTGAGTATAAGCGCAGAGGCGATCTATGCGTCCATGACCACGGCATGAACCATGAAGGTTTTTCTTTACACAGGTCCTTAATGGGAGACAGTCCCAACTCTGATCCAAAATACTAGAGGCTTGTGTAGTTTGTGTTCTTCAGCCTGTTCGGCTGGGGCTGAAACGATCGTATACGATCGTGGATTATTACTGCTGGCTGGTTTGGTGTAAGAGAGAAATACTGCGACCAAGCGAACATGCCGCTTATACTTGAGACCAACATATAGAACGATACTAATGATCGCATGCCACCCCTTTCTTGCTCTGCAGTCTGAACTTGAAAAAGACCCTTCACCAACTTCTGTGGACCCACATGCCAGTGGCTGCAGCCTGGCAGAACTGACTGTCTCCCGGCCCTGACTGACCCCGCCTGCCAGTGGACAGCTGGCCTATCCAGCAAGGCAGCAACCGACCTACGCTTGTGATTCCACCAGAGCCCAGCCCAGCCCAGCAGAAGAAGGCCCGTCGCCTTGAAATTCCCCACCCCGCCTTGGTGCCCAAACGTAACTGCCGCAACAAACTCCTCTCCCTCTTCTTCTTCTTCTTCTTCTTCTTCTTCTCCGCTTCCCCTCGCAACGCAACAGCGCCAACGCCAAGCAACCCAAGCCCCCGCCCTCGCAGCAAAAGAACCAGCGCCGGCGATGGATTCCTTCCCCGACCGGACGCACGTGTGGCTGTGGATCCGCGAGTACGAAGCGTACCTTTACGCCAGAGAGGACGGGGAGGGCATCGCCTTTAGCAGGAACCGTGGGGCGCTGCGCGGAGCGTGGGCGGTGCACCGCCTGGTGCGCGACGGCACCAACTACGTGCTCTTCCACAGCGCCTCCTACGGCCGGTACCTCTCCCAAATAGAGGTCGAGGAGGACGAGTCTTACTACCTCGTCCAGTGCACCTACGATTCCCCGGAGCAGGTGAACGTCTTGTTTCAGGCCCGCGGGGCGGAGGATGGGTCGGACGACATCATCATCAGCAACCGCAGGTTCGGCGACTGGTGCCACGACTACGAGGGCACGCCAATGCATTGGGTGGTCGAGGCTATCCCCCCAAGACAGCTCCCGCCTGAGCTTCCAGGTCCACCAGATCCGATTCCGGTGAGCTCGTCGTCCCCTCCGCTTCGAACTCCTCGCGTTGGTCTGGGCCTACAAGGGTTCTTGGAATTTGTCCGACGACATCCCATTCAAACTTGCTTAATGATTGGATTCTTCTCTCTGTTACTGTGACTATTAGTTACTGAATCTTTGATGCAGTTCTTCGTACAATTTGGGCTAAGATCACTACTTCTTTCGCTCAAAAGTTTTCTTGGGGGAGCAGAGGTTCTGGGCTCTTGAATTCTTGCTGCTCTGCTTTTGGTTCGCTTTAGGGAACAATTCTTGATCAGAAATTCAGAATATCAGATAGTCTTTGTTGTCTTCCCATTTCGTACCACCAGCTATCCAAAAATTATTGTCCATTCTAGAAGTTATTTTGATAGACTTCTTGGGATGTTCCTAATAGTGTAGGAAAATGCTGACAGCTGCATCAATTTGTTCCTGTTTTTCCTCGATCTGCGTTAGTTCAGTGGGCTATCGAGTTCTTTTTATCATTGGAATTCTTACGACTTGTTTTCTGAATAATTTGAGCTATTTGCCATGCATGGTTGTATTTTCTTTCCACATCGTAACAAGGACTGGTTACCTAGGTCTGAACATTGTGTTCTCATCGCAATGTGTATTTAGACCTCCCATTCCCAGTGTTTGCTTGTTTCGGGTTCCTAAACAGTAAACACTAGAGTTCTGCTCCATTGCAACAGACTCAAGTGGTACCCGTGCCCCCTGGGTGCCGACGTGTCCAGATCCAGCCGCCGCAAGTGGAGCTTCGGCGGACAATCCACTACGTGTGGGCCGACGATCAGGGGAACTTCAATCCGCTCCACTGGAGAAGGTTACGGTTCGAAGGCCAGTCCGTGTTCAACCTGAGGAGAGATTTAGCAGCCGCACTGGGTGAAGCGAACAACGTCTTAGGCATCACGCTGTGCGCGTGGGCCGGCTCAAACGGGAGGCTGACTCCTCTGGTCATCGACCTGCCTTCCGATGAGAAGACCATGAACATCGTCGTCCTCACCACCGGGTCGCCAGGTAAGAACTTGCTGGTTTTTGTTTTTCGGTAATCTCTGCAGCACTTGTTACTCTTCTCACGAAAGGTGTTCAGTTGATCAAACTGATAAGAGTACATTTACTAACTTGAATACTGATGAGGTATGCAGTTCTGTTGTTTGGACTTTGGCACTTTGCTGTGAGAGATCAGTGAACTTGTAACTGTAACTGTAGAACCTGTAACTATAACTTGCCAGCATAGTAGCATGTACTTAAGCTCAGATGTTCAGAGAGTTTCTTTAGTTTTGATTTTGAATGTATATATTTGGCTAGTTGCTGCATCCAGTACCCTCTTCTTGAGTTTTTGGGTTCTTTTTGTTGTTTTAGTAATGTAATTTCCAACATCTGTCTGGTTTTGGGTTCCTACAATAACATATGTTTCAGAAAATGGTTAGGACTAATCTGAAACAAGCTACTGATAAGCAGAGGTATATTGTTAGAATTATTTTCATGTTTTTGTTGTGTTTACAGCTTCTCTTGCATATCAGTCTTTTTGTCGATGCTAAAAGTAGTGAGAATGTTGAAATAACTAGATTCATTGTTACCCCGTCAGTTCAGAACATTGTGCCACTATTTTGACCCACTGTCCAGAAATTTCAGTTCTTTTTTGAACGAACAGAAATTTCTGTGTTTCTTTTAAATGTCTTCTTTTGAACTGACGCAACAATCGCATCACCAATACTTGCTTCCTATCGGCTAACTGTTTCACTATTTTTACTTGTTCCCTTGTGAATTCAGCTGCTCAGGCGTTAGCGTACCCAAATGTTGATGCTGCATAGAGGTAGAGGAATACGAGAACAAAGGCTTCTGCATCGGAGTTCGTCTCTTCAGAAAGGAGAAAGGAGAAGTATAGCTGCTTCAGATACAACGAGACAAGAACTGGTTGTGCTTTTCTGCTCTTAAAGCTTCAGAAAACGAATACTCAGCAAGTCCTGTTTTTGGTACTAGTAGAGCTCATGCTCTGCTGACTGTAAGCGTTTTGAATTGGCCTTAAAGTTTCAGAACTTGGAAATTGCTGAATGCATTGTGTGAAAATAGTGCCTGAACGACTTTGTACAGTATCAAATCAAGGGTTGTAGTTACCGTCTTTACTGAATGGTTTAAACCTAATTTTTCTGAACTTAGCTTTTTTGGTCATGAGCTGAAAATCACTGTTGTATCGTTTGTGTGATGAAGCTCTGCACAGAAGTGCAGAACCTGTTCGACTGCTCGACAGTTGACGATACATCGGAAACGCCTCTTCCTTTTCTTTTCAGTTTTATTTATATGAGCAGAAGCGCAAGGTGGCTTGTAGATTTAAGTATGAACTGGTGTAACATCAGTGATGAGCTAGTAGGACACTGTTAAAATATGGAACTTTAGCTTTCAACAAACACAACACATGTGGTAAATTACCGGAACATTGTTTAGTAAACTATTGGAAGACTAGGAACAGAGCATTGGTTTTAACCCAAAGTGCAATTAGTGCAACATTGCTAACCATGAATCAAATGCTATAACGTTTCAATGAATTATTCAATAAAAAGTTAAATCTAATTCCACGTGGACGTTAATAAATGAATGTACATAAAAAACAGGAAACACATGACATGCACATACACCAAAGTTAATTGTGGGCTCAGGAGTGCAGAGTGCTAAAACAAAAAGGGAGAAGTCTATTTTCACGTTCCAACCATTGTCTTACTTTATTTTTGTCGTGTAACTATAATACTAGAAAATTTTTACCACTGAGTTGTCAATACCAGATAAATTTGTCCACCTAACTAGTTTCAGAGATGGTTTGTATTTTTTGAAAATGATAAAAGTTATTTTATTTTCTAAAATCTCATAACTAATTCATCTAAAATTAGAAAAAAATGAAACCACCACAACTTTTCTTAAAAATAAAAATGTGCCTATTGGTGCTAGATTTGGATGTATGTGGAAATTATCTATAATTGTTCCTAGTGTTTTATTGCTGGTAGTCATATCAGTTATTTATTTAAATTATAACTTTGTGCTATCCTAAACCTAGAGACTAGAGAATAGAGATCGATCAAGACTAGTGATCAACCAAGAGAATGCATAATCAAATATAGTTCCAAATATGTTGGCCTTAACTTTGACTAATTATTTTTCTTGAGAGCTGGCGATTCCATAATAGTTGAAATTGCTAAATATGATCTATATTTGATAGAGCATGGCACCTACAAAGTTGGTGTCGTCATACATATCTTTTGTTTATACTCATAGTTTGCTATGAATTCTCTACTTCAATCTCGGATATAATGTAGTGCAAAACGATGATTTAAATAAACAATTAACATGACTAAAAGTAATAAGACACTAGGAATATGAATCAATAAAAATACCAATAACTCCAAGTAGAGCACAAACTTATGGATTGTATTTTTAGAAAAAGTTCAATACCAGTTTCATATCTCTAAAATAATTAATTATTTACTTTTCGGAAATAAGCATGCTTGCGTTATTTTTAGAAAAAATACAACACTACCTTTGAAACTAGCTAGATGGCCAAAATGTTTTAATATTAATAGTTTGGTGGTTTTTTTAAGTTGTATTATGACAAAAAAAAAGAACTCTAATAGTTGTAGTTGAATAGCTAAAAATGGACTTAGAAAAAGGACACCGTTGTCTCGTTTGAATCAACCCAGAATGCTTCTTTCATTAGCTCATAATTGAATTACAAACACCATCGGGTAGCGACAAAAACCAGACATGTCTACCAAGAGACATGGATACATAGCTCCTAGCTAATCTATGCGCATCGACGTTCAAATTCCTTCGTTCATGGACGAACTCCACTTGGGGAAGGTTGCTCTCCTCATCTTGATGTCCTTCACTATTGGCCCCTATAGCCCCATTCCCTCTCCATGGATATTTTTCACTGCATTGATACAGTCGCAAGCCACCCTAAACTTGTGCAGTAGCAGTCCGATGCCAACGCCAAACCCTTCCGGCAAGCTATCGTTTCCACTACTTCCCAGACTGGTTATGCCTTCCAACACTAGCACTGATGCTCCCAAAAATTTCCCTGCTTCATCTCTCGCTACTGCAGCTGCGGCAGAAAGATCAGAGGCCTTTGCCATTGCTGCATCAACATTTATTTTTGCAAGACCAGGTGGTCGGGTAGACATCTCGACGACGACACTGGCAGTCCGCCCCCGCTACTCCCCTCAGCCAGCTTGGTCACCATGACCTCTTCTAGATACCTAGCTTTCCACAAAGAAGTGCGTGTGTGGGCGATTTGACGAATGGTGATTCACGAGAATGTTTTCCAAAACCCAGAATTGCTTCTAAAAATGGTAAACTGATCGTCACATGTCCATTTGGGTTGGTTGGGTTTTCTCCCGGCCAGTTGGCAGTTGAAATGGCCCGCTACTTCACTACTATCTCTCTGGCTGCATAATTTTCTTTTTCAGATTAACAGAAAATTTTAGTCTCCGAATCATCAACCCAGAATGCTAGAGCCGTCCATTGTGTATTACAAATAATTTGTTTAAATGAAATTGTTATTACAAATAAATAATTAGCCATGGGCTCTCTCACGGGGGGGTGAAAATAAATGTCAAGCGAAAACCACGGTAGAAATCCCTTACCAATGATTTGGTGGTGGTGGAGGAGATCGAAGGCTTGCAAAGAACTAGGTATTTGCCGGAATGATCACAGATTCACAGTCGAAGAGGCCTCATTACTTCACCTTGCACGAGCTGTCGTATAGAGGAATGGAACAATCCTCCAGATTCTTCAAAAAAGAAAAAAAAAATCGTTCATGCCCCCAGAAGCAAGTGTAATTACCCTGACTGGCCCCACCTGGCAGTGGACAGGTGGCATCCGGCCACCGACCTACGCTTGCGACTGCTCCAGGCACCACCGCAAGTCCGCAACAGAGGCCATGGCCTTCAAATTCCCCGGCCCGCCTCGTCGCCCAAACGTAACCGTCCCAACGAACACCTGCCCCTCGTCCTCACAACAGCGCCAAGAAACCAAGAAACCCAATCCCTCGCCGCCGCTCGCCTCCGCGCGCCCCTCCCGGCGATGGAGTTCTTCCCCGACGGGATGCACCTGCGGCTGCGGAACCGCAAGCACGGCACGTACCTACACGCCGACGAGGACGGCGTGCGCGTCTCCCTGACGCTGCACCGCGCCTCCCTGAACACGGCGTGGCAGGTGCACCGCGTCCTGCGCAACGGCGGCGACTACGTCCTCCTCCACAGCGCCGCCTACGGCCGCTACCTCGCGCTCTCGCCGGACCAGGTGTCGCTGGTCTACGTCGGCCACCACGCCGTCCAGGGCGTCTACGAGAGCCCGGAGCAGGACGACGTGCTCTGGGAGGCCGTCTGGGTGGATGATGAGGGCGGCGACGTCCTCATGCTCCACGTCTCGAACCCGTCTCCTCCGCGCCGCCCCCTGGAACCCACTCTTGAACAGCCGCGTCTTCGTCGACATCGACAATGCCGGCACGATGATGCATTGGGTGGTCGAGGCCATCCCCCTGAGACCGAAGCCGCCACCACTGCCACCCGTAACTCCGGTGAGCTCGCCGTCCCCCTCTCATTGCAACTCATCGCGTTGATTTGCGTAGCTTTCTTGGAATCTGCCGGTTCTTCGAATCTTTTATTCAGTTTGCATGCATGAAGCCTCGAACCACCGAAACTTGATGACAACATTCCCCTTCCCTTGGCACAATTCTTGGTACATTTCGCCAGATTTTCCTCCGTTGTCCCTGAAGATGTCTGCTACTGAATTCTGCCTGATGTTGATGCAATTCTTTGTACATTTTGTGCCAAGATCACTACTACGTTTGTTTAGAAGTGGTTCTGTCCGGGTTCTTGAATTCTTGCTCCCTCTGCATTTGGTTCGCTCTGAACACTTTGTTTCTTTGCAGCATGTGTTCAGATTTGTTCATTGAGTACCAGCATTGTCTGCTGGTTTTGGTTCCATTGCAACAGCTTCCCATTGGAGTGTTTGTTAAAGATCCGAGGGGGTTCTTGCTGTTGAATAGTATCACGAAACCTAGAACGTCTACTAGAGCATGTAGAACGAGAGAAAGAGAGGGAAGGAAGAAGGTGTTGAACCTCACACCGTAGAGGAGGAGGGTTCAGTGGACGCCATGGAGTCGATGTCTGTGCTAGGGCAGCGACGGTCGGTGAAGACGGCTTCGGAGATGCACGGTGGCGACCGGCGGTGAAGACAGTGTCGATGGAGCGGGCGGCGCGACTGGTGGCTTTCCGTCACTGGTTGTGTCCCTCTCTGATCGGATTAGGGTTTAGGTGTCGGTGGAGAGCTCGGCTCAGGTCAACCTCGTGATTAGAGCCGCCGGCCCCCACCTCTTTTTATAGCGCAGGGTGACAGGGGCCCTCCAGCCATGGTGGGCTGGGCGCCCCCGATCAGGGCGCAAATCAAAGGCCCAACTGGGCCGTTGGGTCCAGTTAGGATTAGAGATCAATCTAACAATCTCCCCTTGATCTCTTTTCATCTTTTACTTTCATATCATTTACTTTTGTTCATTCCATTACAGATTAGCGCATAGAGCATGTCTCATCGTCACGGTCCATTGTCGATAGATTTAACAGCTACAACACACCACTCTGTTATGAAATAGATACTTATCTTTGGGCCTTATTTTATCTAGGAATTATAGGTTTTTCCTTAAACCCATGCCGACTACATGTTCTCTAGACATGTTGGGTGATAAGCCTTTTGTAAGCGGATCCGCGAGCATCTTTTCGGTACTTATATGATCAAGACTTATGACTTGATCCCGGACTTTATCTTTCACAACATAATACTTTATGTCAATGTGTTTGGCAGCACCACTTAACTTATTGTTGTGAGCATACTGTACTGTCGGATTATTATCGTAGTATAACTTAAGTGGTCTATAGATGTCGTCAACCACCTTCAAACCGGGTATGAACTTCTTTAGCCAGTTCACCTACCCCGTTTCCTCATAACATGCTACAAACTCGGCATACATTGTGGACGATGTAGTGACGGTTTGCTTTGACTTTTTCTATGAAATAGCTCCCCCTGCGAGAGTGAATACATATCCAGACGTGGATTTTCTATCATCTCCCGCATAATCAGAATCTGAATATCCCACTATATGGAGTGAATCAGATATTCTATACGTCATCATAAGGCATTTCGTTCCTTACAAATAATGCAAGACTTTCTTTACCAATTTCTAGTGTTTTGTTCCAGGATTGCTCTGGAATCTGCCAAGTAACCCGATAACAAATGCCAAGTCACGGTGCGTGCATACTTGAGCATATTGCAAGCTTCCGACAGCTGAAGCATATGGAACCGCTTTCATTTGATCGATCTCATATTGGTTCCTAGGGCATTAAAAATCTCCATATCTATCGCCCTTGACTATAGGAGCAGGTGAGGGACTACATTTGTGCATATTGAATTTATTTAAGATCTTTTCTATGTATGCCTTTTGTGACAGTCCTAATACCCCTTTGCTTCTATCTCGGTGAATCTCGATCCCTAGAACGAACGAAGCTTCACCAAGATCTTTCATATCAAATTTTGAGGACAAAAACTTCTTTGTCTCCAGTAGTAGACTGACATCACTACTAGCAAGTAAGACATCATCCACATACAGGACAAGGAAGATAAACTTCCCATTCTTAAACTTTGTATAGACACAATTGTCCTCTACATTCTCTTTAAACCCAAAATTTCTTATTGTCTGATCAAACTTCAAGTACCACTGTCTTGAAGCTTGTTTTAATCCATAAATGGATTTCTTTAGGCGGCATCCCATTCGTTCTTTTCTTTCCATGACAAAACCTTTCGGTTGTGCCATGTAAACATTTTCCTCCAAGTCTCCGTTGAGAAATGCCATCTTTACATCCATCTGATGTAATTCTAAATCATAATATGTCACTAATGCCATTATGATTCTGAAGGAATCTTTACATGAGACTGGAGAAAAGATCTTATTATAATCAATTCCTTCTCTTTGCGTAAAGTCTTTTGCCACAAGTCGTGCTTTATATCTCTCTATATTCCTTTGAGAGTCAAGTTTTGTTTTGTAGACCCATTTATAGCCTACTATTTTGGCTCCTTTAGGAATTATCTCTAAATCCTAAACTTTATTGGCATTCATAGATTTCATTTCATCTTCCATGGTCTTAAGCCACTTTGATGAATGATTACTTCTCATGGCTTCTTCAAATGAGGTGGGATCATCCTCCATTTAAAATTCCTCAGTGTTGTACACTTCATAATCAGTAGGAATACCTGATTTTCTAACTCTTTGAGACCTTCTAGGGACCTCCATATTTGGCACGTCTTCTGTTTGAGGCTGTTGTTGCTCCTCCTCATTTGTGGCAATAAGTTCTATAGGATCCTAAAGAATAGGTTCCTCGTCTTTATTCATTGTTGCCATAGGCGGAATAACAACACGTGCTGGCACTACAGTATCTTGTACTGTTGGTGCAGCGACAGCTGGTAGTGAGAAAAATGGCTCATGAATCATTGGAGTGGGCGCATACATCCGCTTCTCTTCAAGGTCAATTTCTCGAGCTACCATGCTCCCCCTCATCATTTCTTCCTCTAGGAAGACAGCGTGTCTCGTTTCCACAAATTTTGCATGTCTGTCTGGACAGTAGAAACGAAAACCTTTTGACTTTTCTGGGTAGCTAATGAAATGGCAACTTACTGTTTTGGGATCTAGTTTCTCAATGTTTGGGTTAAAAACTATAGCCTCAGCAGGACTCTCCCACACATGTAAGTGATTTAGTGAGGGTACTCTTTCTATCCACAACTCATACAGTGTTTTGGGCACCGACTTACTTGGTACTCTATTGAGAATATGAATGGCGGTTTTTAACGCATCCATCCACAGGCTCAACGGTAAGGTGGAGTAACTTATCATATTGCGCACCATATCCATCAGGGTACGATTGCGTCTTTCAGCTACTCCATTCTGCTGAGGTTCGCTCGGTGTAGAATACTGGGCTACTATGCCATTCTCCTATAAGAACCTTGCAAAAGGTCCAGGAACTTATCCATATGGGGTATGTCGACCGTAGTACTCCCCCCACGGTCGGACCTGACTATCTTAATCTTTAAATTGTGTTGGTTTTCAACTTCTGCCTTAAATATCTTAAATTTATCCAATGCTTCTGTTCTTTCTTTGATTGGATAAATGTAGCCATAATGGGAGTAATCATCTGTGAATGTTATGAATGAATCATAACCATCCACACTCTTTACAGGAAACGGACCACAGATGTTTGTGTGAATAATCTGTAGAATTCCTACGCTTCGTTTGGCATCTTTCTTAATCTTCTTTACATACTTTCCTTTAATGCATTCTCTGCATTGTTCTAAATCTGAGAGCTCTAATGGAGGAAGAATATCATTCTTAACTAGTCTTTCTATTCTCCCCCTCAAAATATGGCCTAGACGACAGTGCCATAATTTCGACAATGCATCGTGAGCTCTCTTTCGTTTTCTGTTTACATCCACAGACGAGGATACATTCATATTGTCGCACGCAACGTTCCCATCATCGCATACAACATTCACATCATCACGTAGTGATAACAAATAAAGCTCATTTTGTAAGATAGCAAGACCAACACATGCATTATTAAATGTTATCTTACATTTGCCATTTCCAAAATGGCAATCATATCCATCATTGTCCAAACATGAAACACTAATCAAGTTCCTCTGTAACGAGGGAACATAAAGAACATCTCTAAGTATAAGTTTAAAACCATCAGCAAGCTCTAGAGAAAGATCGCCAACGGCTTCAACTTCTGCTCGAACTCCATTTGCAACTTTAACGTGTCTTTCGCTTCTTTGCATAGTCCTCGTCGAACGGAATCCCTGTAAAGAATTAGCAACATGAACAGTTGCACCTAAGTCAATCCACCAAGTAGATTTTGAATACTGTACATACAAGGATTCATTTATGAATGTAATAATGTTCTCACCTTTCTTTGCCATGATCATCTTTAAGTAATTGGGACAATCTTTCTTATAATGTCCCGTCTTCTTGCAATAGAGACATTGATCTTTCTCTACTGTGAACTTGTTTTGCTGAGGCTGATGCAGCATGGGACCCTTTCTCTTTGACTTTGAGGAGGAGTTAGCATTATTATTCTTTTTCTTATTGTTTTTCAAATAATAGATAGAGCCACCATTGGCAGCTTTCGTTTTCTCCTCCTCTTGCACACACATAGCCATGAGCCTTTCCATGTCCTATTTTTCGGGCTATATGTTGTAGTTGACAACAAAAGTGTCAAACTCTTTTGGCAAGGAAGCAAAAATCAGATAGATAAGGAACTCTTCCTTGAGAGCTAGATCCATTGATTTTATCTTGGATGCCAAATTGCTCATCCTTAGTATGTGCTCTCTTATGCCATCATTACCTGAGTACCTCTCTATCACCAGCTGCTTTATCAGTTGGGTAGCATATGTCTTTGAAGAGCCAGTGAACTGACTCTTTATTCTTTCGAGGTACTTAGTGACGATGTCACACTCTGGGATTAAGCCCACAATTGCAGGCTCAATTGTGTTCTTTATCACAGCCAAACATTTCTTGTTGGCAGTGACCCACTTCCTATGCTCAAGGTCATAGGACATTCTTTGGGATGCAAAATCCCTCTCTTTTGTTGCCCAAGCGGCATCAGCCTCGTTTGTCTTCCTCACCAGTGCCATAGGCTCTGTGGGACACGGTGTGGTGACTACCCAGTCCACCTCAGCCAAGATGAAAGCCAGGTCTATCTTTTTATTCTACTCCGTGTAGTTATTACCTTTGAGAGTGGGGATCTCTTTGATATAACCCATTAAGTTGTATCCGCCTGACAACACAATTCAAATATAGTGAGAACACAAATAATAACAATAACAATTGTATGCCTTAGTTCCAACGTTGATCAAAATTAAAACATACAATTGTTCTCTACATTAATTCTACATCACCGTTGGGCAGAAATAGAATTAATGCATAAAAAACATCATAATATTGCCATTAATCAACGTTGGTTAGAATAATAACCAGGGTGACGTCACGATGACATCAGCTGCTGACGTCAGCAGCCAGACCCCACATGTCAGTGGCCCTGACCATTGACCGTAGACCGTTGACCATTGACTCACCGTTGATTGACGTTGACTTTGACCGGACCCACATGTTAGTGACCCAAGAGTCCCTAGGCCCACTTGTCAGAACTGATGACGTTGCTGACATCATGCTGACGTCAGCTGGACCCCACCTATCAGGTCGGAACCGAGACACTGACGTCATGCTGACATCAGCATGCCACGTGGACCAGCCACAGCGTGACACGTGTCAGCCCAGGATTAATTCAGCCTTTTTCCATTTTCAGAAATAGATTTAATCTTCGGAAATTCATAACTAATTCATACGACCTCGGAAAAATACGAAACCAGGACCAAAATTCATCTAAAATCAAGCTCTACGCAATGAACCCATGTTTGAGTGCAATTAGCTCTTTTGAATTTTCATTGCTTCTTTGTGCTATTTTATAGACGTCGCTAACGCGACTATAATGTGATCGTTTGTAGACTCGGAGGAGAACTAGACAGACGAGGATCATGAGTACCATGAGGAGTACGAAGACGACTACACTGAAGGTGCCACATCCCACCCAATCTCGTAGCACCTATTACGCATGGCTAGTATAGAACTGCTATTGCTCTACTTTAGTGTTGTATTCACACTATGATAGGACTTGCATAGTAGTATGCTTTCTTGATGGCCTTTACCTTGACGCAACCTTGCCCCTGCTCACCCAACTGTTAGGCTAGTCACACGCTTGCTACTATACTTCATTCCTTATTACTTCTACTACGCTTGCACTACATTGATGCATGGTGGAAACTGGTGTTATCTGGACTATGGGGAGAGTGCTGCGTGTGTGACTTAGGTGCGTGGAGGGTGAGGGTTGTGTCGACCAAGTTGGAGTATGCGATGAGCCTAGGGCAAGTCTTGCCGTGGGGTGCTACCTAGGCACCCCTGGAAATGGATACCTATGGTGGGTAAATGGTATATGGGGTGGTCCTAGGTGTGAACCTGTGATGGGAGGAGCCCGGGATGGAGGTGCTGTGGTGGCACGGTAAATGGAGGACAGTGTAAGGAGGTACGGGGCGTGGAGGATTTCCCCCACACCCTTCCGAGACTTCATAGAGACCTTTTGGACCCAGCTCATGACTCATAGTTTTAGCCACCCCAGACTAGACTTGGGGTGTACCAGGGCTGAATGGTAGAGTGGCATTATCCTAGGCTAGCAAGCGGCCGAAATCAGCCCAGTTGACGACGGTCAGTGAGGAAGGCGGATCTTGTGGTTATGTAAAACCTCTATAGAGTGTATGGTTGATCGATCGATACATGTGCTGACTTGTCGGCTATGGACCTTTCCTGGGTTTCGCTTAAACTAGATAGTGAGATGAGTCCTTCTCTTCTTCCCCCTAGGGGTGAGTGTTCAGTCGTAGCCTAGGGCTACGGGCCTTGAGACAGTGCCGAGAGGGAGTTGGCCTATTGAATGAGCGATGGTATGGTTATGGTATGGTGATGGTGTGGAGATGGTGGTATAACGATCCCAGGATCGAAACCTGGCTCTGGAAAGAGAATGGGGTGGAATGTGTGTGGGAATGGTGTTAAAACTTGACCAATTATTAATAGATATACTTAATATGCTACTGCATAGGAAACCCTAGCCTTATAGGTTCCTTTGATTATATCTAACTTGCATCCAATTTCCACAAAGCAAATGCTCATAGGGTTGGGAGTGGCCAGTACAAATCGTACTAATAAATTTTGGCACACAGGTTCTGCTAAGGAGTATAGCTCCGAGGAGTTTGATGGTTGAGGAGTTCGTTCCTACGGTCGAGTTTGGCGATCTTATCTTCAAGCTGTCTAAATGAATGCTACTTTTGATTCCGCCAATGCGGCGATGTAATAATTTATGTAATTCCACACTATTTGTACTCTAATATTATCGTTGTATGGATGTGATGCTCGACTGGAATTTGGGTAATATGATCTACCACGGTCTTATTACACTTCGACTCTGTGGATTTCCCTTCGCGGAAATCGGGGTTGTTTCACTTTGCCCTTATCTTGGCTAGCTTTGAATGCTATGTCCTTCTCTTTCTTCTTGATAGAGGATGAGCCATCTTGTGGCGTGATGTGCATGTACATCTCATGAGCATTGATCTTTCCCAAGATTTGTGTCGGTGTAGCGGTGGAAAGATCACCGTGGTGTAGCATGGTCACAATATGCCCATATTTGTCAATGGGGAGGACACTCAAGATCTTTCTCACAACGTTGGATGGTGACATTTGAGTAAGTCTAAGCCCATTGACTTCCTCTACAAGAACATTCAAACATGAATACATCTCATTAGCACATTCTTTGGGAAGCATCTCAAATGAATTTAGCTTTTTAATTATAAGATGATAGCGTTCCTCACGCTCACTCTTTGTTCCCTCATGGAGCGCATAAACGTCTGACCATAGTGCATGGGCGTCTTTGTGGTTCCTTACGCGGTTGAACACATCTTTGCAAAGACCTCTAAAGATGGTGTTTCAAGCCTTTGCATTCCACTTTTCATAATTAACCTCATCGCCTTGTAAGTGTGTAGCATCCCGAGGTTTTGGGAAGCCTTGTGAGGCGGCTCTAAGTATACCAACATCTAGAGCTTCTAAGTACGCCTACATGCGGATTTTCCAATATGGAAAGTCATCTCCCTCAAAGATAAGAGGAGGTCCATCCCTGTGAGACATCTTGCTCTAAGCGATTAAGCTTAAAAACGTGAGCACGAGGCTCTGATACCAATTGAAAGGATCAAGATGCCCAAGAGGGGGTGAATTGGGCTAATTCTAAATTTTCTTGCAATAATTAAATCCTACGGTTAGCCCAATTAACCCCTTGTGCCTAGAAAAGTGTTTCTATTTATCTAACGCACAAAGGACTTGCAACCTATATTCCAAACTTACTCCAGCATGGCAATTCTTTGAATGTAAAAACAAGTATTGAATTGCTCGAAGTAAATGCTCAAAGTAAATGCTCAAAGTAAATAGAGAGAGAGGAACACGGCGATGTTTTGCCGAGGTATCGGAGAGTCACCACTCCCCACTAGTCCTCGTTGGAGCACCCACGCAAGGGTGTAGCTCTCCCTTGATCTGCGCAAGGATCAACTGCTCTCTATGGGTTGATTCTTCGATACTCCGTCGCGGTGAATCACCCACAACCGCTCACAACTTGAGTTGGGTCACCCACAAGCTCTGCCGGGTGATCACCAAGCTCCCAATCACCACCAAGCCATCTAGGTGATGGCGATCACCAAGAGTAACAAGCATGAACTCTCACTTGACCACACGAAGCCTAATGAGAATGGTGGATGCACACTTTGCTACTCTTGATTCACTAATGAGGCTACTCTCTTAGATTCTCAAATCTCAATCACCTCACTAGGACCTTGCTCTTCTTGGCATTCACAAACGTGTTTCTCAGCTGTTGGAATGAGCAAAAGTAACTCCACACACGAGTGGAGCTTCTATTTATAACATGGGCTGAAAAACGAACCGTTATGTGCCTCTGCGGGGTGATCGGACGCTCCGGTCAGTTCAACCCACACACCAGTGTTTTAGTGTTGATCGGACGCTGGCAGGGTCCGATCACCACTGACCGGACACGTCCGGTCGTATTTAACCCTCACTGGAACCTTACTGTACTTGACCGGACGCTGAACCCCTAGGGTCCGATCAGTACTGACTGGACGCGTCCGATCGCAGATTTCCCTTCTGGAACCTTACTGGAGTCAACCGAACGCTGGCCCTCAGCATTCGGTCACTCGACCACTCAGCGTCCGATCGTGCCAGATGCAATCTCCTTGATCAAATGAACTGACCGGACCCTGCAGCCAGCGTCCGGTCCGACCGGAGCCAGTGTCCGGTCAGCATTTGACCCTCCATTCACTTCCAATGCTCGATCATATGTGAATGAAGTTTGCTCCAAAGGATCTTAGGCATATGTAGGAGCTACCTAGCGCTAGTTTTAACAAGTGTGCACCACACCTAACTCACTAGACTCATCTAGGTCAAGCTACCCATCCATACCCCCCTTAATAGTATGGCCAAAGGAAAAACAAAGTCCTAAACTACTCTAAGTGTCTCTCCAACTCCAATCGACACTTAGAACTAGTCATCCTTAACCTTGTCGTCCATCCTTTGAAAACCGAAATGATTTCCATTGTAGGGGCATGACCACCTTGATTGCCCAATTGATCTCCATTACCATGACCTAACTTAATTGCCTCTGCAAAACACACGTTAGTTATAGTAATCTTGTATTGTCATTAGTCACTGAAACCCAATTAGGGGCCTAGATGCTTTCAGCTTCGACAATGGGAAACACAGGACCATAGGCGAGGAGATCACAAAGCTTTTGGTGGCCGGATTTGTAACACCCTAAAATTAGCCTCTTTTTAAAATAGAGTTAAAATGATTTAAGTTGGAATTTTTGTGCACATGAAATATAGGAAATAAAAATTTTCATTAAATTAAAATACATCATAAGGTAGTAACATGTGTGAGCATACATGTTGTTGCATCTTATTCATTGTGATGGATGGTGTTGATCCAAAACTCCAAAGTAATTTGGAATGTTTTGAAATGAAATTGAAAATGGCTTTGAAATAAAAGAAAAGAAAGAAAAGAAAATTAGAAAATAAAAGTATTTTAAAGTTGTAAAGTTTATCTTGGAAAGCCTAATAGAATTGTCCATTTTTATTGAATGGGAAAGTATATTTGAAACCATACTCGAATTGGATTTGAATTTAGCTTAGAATTGGAAGATTAGAAAAAGAAAAGGAATTGGAAAATGTAAGAACTTAAAAAGTTATTTTTGGAAACTTACCAAAATTGCTCACTTTTATTGGAATTGAAAAATATGTTCAAACTCTATTTGAATTTGCATTTAGTTTACATTTGAATTGGCTTTGAAAACTAAATAGGAAAAAGATTTTAAATTGGAAAAATATCCCTTCTTTCTATTTTTGGCCCGCCCTTCTTTTCCCCTTCGGCCCAGCATTCCCTCCTTTCCCCTTCCTTCTCTTTCCAGCCTCGGCCCACTGCTGGCAGCCCAGTCCTATGCGCCTCTTCCTCCCGCGCTGGCCCGCTTCGCGCGCGCCTGGCTTGCTCCGCAACGGCCCAGCTGGCAGCCCGCTCGCTTCGGCCAATCACCGCGCGCCTATGGCCTGCTCGACCATCAGCGCAACCGCATGCGCCCGTCCGCTCCTCTTTCCCCCTCACTGCGCTCCTGGCCCCACGCCGTCAGACGCCCGCATGCGCCCGCAAATTCCTTCTCCCTCTCGCTGCCCCGCTGTCCCCACACGTCAGCGCTGCCGTCCCCTTCCCGTTCCTTCTTCCCCGCGCCTTCTTTCCTTTCCTCTGCCCGCCGATGGCGCGTCCGTGAACGGCAGCCGCCGCGCCCGTTTGGCAAGCGGCCAATCAGCCCGCTCCCCCTTCCTTCCACACCATGCCGCCCGCCTATAAAGCTCCAGCCGAGCCCCGTCTTCTCCCTTTCCCCTCCACGGTCGAGCTCAGTCGCAACCGCAGCCGGCAATCTCCCTCACCCGCACCTCGGAACCCGACGCCGACGACGTCCTGAGCTCCGTCGTAATCCCCCTCGACCGTAGGTACCTTCAATTTAAGGTTTTGGTCAAGATTTGCTCAGTTCCTACCTCACCCGCGCGTCTTCCTCTCTCTCCAGCCGCCATTGCCGTCGATGACTCGCTTCGAAGGCCTTCCAGACGTCGAGACCACCACCGTCGACCTCGCAGTAAGCTTCTTCGCCTCCCGGTGTTCTCCGTTCCTCAAAAAGCGCGCTAGAATGTCGTTTCCGCAAGCACCGAATCGCCGGCCATGGCGCTGCCGCCATGTGCTTCTTCCCCGGTGATCCCTCCATGCCTGCGAACCAGCGCCGTCGGATCTGTTTTGATCGGTTGAGATTAGATTATACCGGTTCGGTCCACAGCGAGCCATGGACCCGGCGCACCGTGCCTGCGTCAGCACTAGTCCACGCCATGTGGTGCACCGAGTGAACCACAGTGCGCCACGTGTCGGATGAGTCAGCAGCCCCGGTCAACACGCGGTCCGCTGCGCCTATTTTACAAAATAGACCCTTAGTTTTTAGTGAATCAACCCGCGATCCAAAGCAGTTCAAAATAATTTCTTTTAAGCCCTATTTTTATTCGGTTAGGCCCCTGTATTTTCCAGAAATAGTATGCCCAGTCCAAAATTCATTTAAATTCAGATTTTAATTGTTTTAATTCAAATTTGAGTTCAAATATTTACAGGAATGCCACTGAATCTTATTTTATGCGTAACTTTTGTGTTTTAAGTCCGATTTGACCCGTTCGAATTGCGTTAGGATTGTATTTACGTTTTCTACATGTTTATACAACTGTTACGCATGTTTTCAACACTTGAAATTCATGAGTAGATTTAATCTATTATTTAATTAAAGTAAAACTTGTGTAAATCGTAACTTATTCATTTCAACTCCGAAATAGTCCGTTCAAGTTGCGTTTGTTTCGTAACGATGAGATCTATGTATTAGTAATGATGCTTACTATATTACTATTTCATAAAAATCATAGTTTAAATCATATCTTGATTAAAGATTATACAACTGAGTTTTATACATAAAATATGATCTGTTTTACTTTTATTTTATAATTCAAATCTAAAGTTGACTTAATATAATCTATATTATTTATAAATATCTTTTGTATATGAATTCATATAGTTAACATAAACGAAGCCTATAGTTTCTTTTCCACGTATAACGCAAATCTCTCGGTAGCTGTAACTTTTCAACTGTAGCTTCGATTAGCGTGCCTCTCGCGACTGTGTGATCGTAGTGATACGTAGAATCGTATATCAATCTCTTTTACTTATTTTTCTATGATTGGTGTACTGTTCTGATATAGATGCAACTGTATGCTATGCATGTATGTGTATGGATGTTTGTGTGGTGTTCTATGATTGTCCAGTCGGTGAGATACACGTGGTGATCCAGAAGAAGAAGAAGAAGGACGTGAAGAGTAAAGCTTACCAAAGGATCGGTGTATAAGGCAAGTATAGCATGGGATTATCCTTGTTACCTATTAACATTTAATCACTAAATTCATATTGCATGTGTCTCCCTTGTTACCATTAAGGATATCCTAGATATTTGATATCTTGTACCTTGATACCTTTGGGATAATGCATTGGGATAGTTTTTGCTAGTGCTTAATCAAAACCATGATCTTGTAACTTGACTAATGATATATGCAATAAACATTAAAACATGACTTTTTAGTAACATGGACATAGGGGGCTGAAGTGTTTATATGCTTCAGATTCCTCTTCCTAAGGACTTATCTGTAAGCGATCATACGGGACTTACAGTACAGCTGTGAGGGCCATATGGCTCTAGCTTTAGCTCAGTATGAGGATCTTTTCTAGCTTATTAGTGGTTACCTTTGAGGCGCAGGGTATGTTTCCTTTGCTGCTAGGAAGTGTGTATCGTGCTGCGATGCCCACGCTTGCCACTCCTAGAGATGGGCCACATACGCCTGGCGGCCCTAACTTGTTAGACGAAGTCTTTTGAAAGGCTTCATAGTGAACCCTGCTGACCTTCCTTGGAAGTGGGTCAAGAGAATAGCTACCTCGGGTGAAAGGGTAAATCACAACTCACAGTGAACGTGTACAAACTCTGCAGAGTATAAAACTGTTATAACAGCCGTGCTCACGGACACGAGCGGCCTTGGACCCTTATGGAATAGAGATGATCACTAATGGATGATGATATTAATAATTAATCGTTTATGCTATACATTATTCATGTTTACTTGATCATGAGTTTATGGGCTTATGGATAAACTTGTTGCTACTCAATTGCTAAAAAGATGACCTATTAAAGCTAATCGCAGTAAACCAGTGTCAGCCCTTTTGAGCCTCATGAACCCCATGATATAATTGTTAAGTACGACATGTACTTACGCTTGCTTTATTTTTCTATACTTTGGATAAAAATCCTGGATGGGTACCAAATTGCTGGTTTGGAGGAGTTAGGCTTGTGGTCAACCAGTCAGTCGTCCCTGTGGATTTGGAGTCTTCGCCAGAAGATCGGAGTCAACTTTCCGCTGTCTATTTTCTGAGGTTATTTTTCTTTTACTAATACGTTATGTAATAAGTATTGTCTCTTGATATTACCCTGTTTTGTGGCTATATGTGAGATTTGACTTCCTGGGCTCACATATAGTGTGTGTCTAGTTTTGTCTTTAAAACCGGGTGCTACAGGATTCATCTAGGAAGTGTACCACCCAAAGTGGTTAGCCAATCCCGTTCTTGTATGAAAGAAGAGCGGGAAATGGAGGATGTGTGTTGACTATACAGGTCTCAACAAAGCATGTCCAAAGGATCTGTTTCCTTTGCCGTGCATAGACCAGATAGTTGACTCTACCTCAGGGTGCAAAACCCTCTGCTTCCTTGATGAGTACTCTAGGTACCATCAGATCATGATGAAAGAGTCTAACCAACTCGCGACATCTTTCATCACCCCCTTCGGATCATTCTGCTATGTCACAATGCCGTTCGATCTGAAGAACGCTGGGGCTACATACCAGTGTTGTATGCTCAAGTGTTTCAGGGACCTCATCAGGTGGTCCGTTGAGGACTACATTGATGACATCGTGGTCAAGTCCAAATGGGCTGACCACCTCATAGTTGATCTTGAACAAACCTTTGCAAAACTCCGAGCAAACGGCATCAAACTCAATCCCGAGAAGTGCGTCTTCAAGGTCCCGAGGGGCATGATGCTTGGTTTCATCGTCTCCGAGCGTGGCATCGAGGCCAACCCAGAGAAGATCTCAACAATCACTAGGATGGGTCTGATTCAGAACATAAAGGGAGTACAATGAGTTATAGGGTGCCTTACCGCACTCAGCCGCTTCATCTCGTGCCTCAGCGAACGAGGTCTCCCCCTTTATTGACTTCTGAAGAAGACCAGCCACTTCGAATGGACATCTGAGGCCCAGGAGGCACTTGACATGGTCAAGCTGCTTCTAACGAAGGTTCCAATCTTAGTTCCTCCTACCGATGGAGAATCCCTCCTACTCTACATTGTGGCCACCACACAAGTGGTCAGCGTCGCCCTAGTAGTGGAGCGGGAAGAAGAGGGGCACACCCTCAAAGTACAGCACCCTGTGTACTTCATCAGTGAGGTCCTATCCAAATCAAAGACCTGCTACCCCCAAATCTAGAAGCTTCTATACGCCATCCTCATCACCAAGAGGACGTTATGCCACTACTTCGAGTCACATCTGGTGATAGTCGTGACATCCTTCCCCCTCGATGAGGTCATCTGGATGCCACGGGAAGAACCGTAAAATGGGTGCTCGAGCTGATGGGTCAGGGCATTACGTATGCCTCCTAGACGGCCATCAAGTCTCAGGTGTTGGCTGATTTCATTGTGGAATGGACCGAGGTCCAAATGTCCCCCGCGGTCATCGACCAAGAGTACTGGACGATGTACTTCAATGGATTGCTGATGAAGAAGGGAGCCAGCATAGGGCTAGTCTTCTTGTCACCCCTTGGGGTATGCATGAGGTACATGGTCCATCTCCATTTCCCCTCCTCCAACAACGTAGCCGAATACGAGGCACTCATCAATGGCCTATGCATTGCTGTCGAATTGGGCATCCAATGCCTTAACATTCGAGGAGATCCCTAGCTAGTCGTCAACCAAGTCATGAAGGAGTCAAGCTTCCACGACGTCAAGATGTCAGCATATTGTCAAGAAGTCCACCGGTTGGAGGACAAGTTCGATGGCCTCGAGCTCAATCACATCCTGAGGCACCTCAACGAGGCGGCCAACGACCTTGCAAAAGCAGCATCCAACCGAGAGCCAGTGCCAATGGGCGTGTTCGCCAGCGACCAGCACAAGCCCTCGGTTCGCCACAAGGGGTTAGAACAAGGCAGAGATGGTCTGTCCAATCTAGGCCCGGGGACTGACCAACCATCGGCTACGTCCAACCCCAAAGTCATGGAGCTCGAAGAGGATCCAGCGATAGAGCTCGACCCTCTAGTCGACTAGAGGACGCTCTACCTTGACTACCTCCTCTGTGATGTGCTACCAATGGACAAAACGGAGGCTCGATGGCTCGCACATCACGCCAAGTCCTTTATTCTTATGGAGGACAAACTCTACAAGCGAAGCCACACCGAGATCCTACAGCGCTGCATCCCCATCAAATAGGGGAAGCGTTTGCTAAGCAATATCCACGGTGGGGTCTGCAGTCACCATGCCGTGCCTAGATCCTTGGTTGGAAACACCTTTTGATAGGTCTTCTACTAGCCCACCGCCATAGCCAACGCTGAACAGATCATGCACACCTGCAAAGGGTGTTAGTACTACGCTCAGCGGATTCATCTACCAGCCCAAGCACTCCAGATGATCCCTATCACATGGTCATTCGCGGTCTGGGGGCTCGATCTGGTTGGACCTCTCAAGAGGGCTCCCGGAGGCTACACCCACTTGCTTGTCACCATAGACAAATTCACAAAGTGGATAGAAGCTCAACCAATCTCCACGATCAAATCCGAGCAAGCCATGCTATTCTTCCTCAACATAGTCCATCGCTTTGGAATCCCAAACTCTATCATCACAGACAACGACACGCAGTTCACCAAAAAGAAGTTCCTTCGATTCTATGATGAATACCACATCTAGGTCGATTAGGCCGCTGTCGCGCACCCTCAAATGAACAGGAAGGTCAAGCGCGCAAATGGCATGGTCCTACAAGGCTTCAAGCCTAGGATCTTTAACTGGTTGAACAAGTTTGGTGCACGCTAGGTCGTTGAGCTTCCTTCAGTGCTCTAGAGCCTAAGGACAACCCCCAGTCGAGCCACTGGCTACATGCCCTTCTTCATGGTCTACGGTTCTAAGGCCGTCCTCCCAACTGACATTGACTATGGAGTGTCAAGGATTAGGGCGTATGATGAACAGGGAACCAAGGTATCCCACGGGGACACCATGGACCAGCTGGACGAAGCACACGATGTTGCCCTCCTCCGTTCGGCCAAGTACCAACATGCGTTGCGACGGTACCACAACCGACGAGTGTGGGGGCGAGCCTTCAATGTCAGGGACCTAGTCCTCTGCCTCGTACAGAGCAACAAGGACCGCCACAAGCTCTCCCCGCTGTGGGAGGGACCATACGTAGTTGTGGAGGTGCTCCATCCAGGCGCCTACAAACTCAAGAACATCGACAACAAAATCTTCACCAATGCCCGAAACATCGAGCAACTACGTCGCTTTTACCCTTAATAAACGCACATTTTCTCTTATCAGTTTTGTTATCCAACTCCCTAATTTTTTCAGTGACATCCGACCCCAACAACAGCGAGGGGTCGGATCTCACTCAGGGGCTGATATGAGCACATCTATCCGGCAAACATTTTCTGCAGGAAAAACTTGTCTCAACAGGTAACACAAGTCAAACGGATGGCTTGGCCACTAACGAGAAATGGGTAAGGAGCAGACTAGATCATGCTCATATTCGGTAGAGGTTTTCCAAACCCATCACTCTTACCATCAAGGTAAAATCGGTGCTCAGGTCGATCGAACGGCTCCAAGCCACCACCGAGACACAAGCACCCTTACTTACTTACTTACTTTACATTTTAAATTTTGATACCGAGCCTATGACCCCAGCAATGGCAGGGGGTCAGACATCGCTCGGGGGCTGGCGGGAGTGTCTATTCGCTAGACATTCTCTTTTCCCGACCCCTCCTTACGTTTAAACAAACTGGAGGGACGGTGTGCGGGCGCAAAACTTTGGGTAAACCAGGTTGGACCGCTAGGACCCTACTACCAAGCGGCTACGGCGTTTTCTCCCACCAGCATGATCAAAGTCTTTATCACCGCACTCTAAACCTTAACCTCCACCTTCTAGGGAAGGGTATGGAGTGGCCTACCTACAGAATCTCCATCAAGGAGAGGCTGTCAGGTCACTCAAGTCGATCGAACGGCTTGGGCCGCTGCCGAATGACAGATACGGAAGAATGGGAGGCTCATGCAGGTTACATCGGCTCCATCACGAATGTCGGACCCGGACCTCGCACGGACATATTCGGTAAGAACTCCCAAAACCCATCACTCGTGCCATCGAGGTAACATTACCGACCCCCACTATTTCTTTATATAATCATTCATACATTTATCTCACACATCCAAGCATCGCGTATGCGATTGCTGCATCACAACGATTCGCGTCATGTCACGAAGCGATAGTCATCTTATTCAATATGAGCGGCAACCGACTGAGGTTTGAAGGCTGGGCAACGAAGGGCTCAAGGCCGCCTCATGTCCAACAGAGCCAGGGAGAAAAACTGAGATCAGCCCCAGCGGCCTTGCCCGACCCCACTTAGAAGCAGACAGGGACATCTTAACCTTTCTCGTTCGATTCTAACCTAAAGCCAAGCCCACAGAATCTCCATCAAGGAGAGGCCAATGGGCTACCTGAGCCTATCGAATGGCTCGAGCATCTGTCGGGAGGTGGGTTAAAAAGTAGTGGAATGCCACATGAGGGCTCTGCTGACCCCATCAACGAATGATGGACCCAGATTCCACTTGAACGTGCCCATTAGCGAGCTCACCAAGCATGACACTCGAGCCATTGAGGCAAGTGTCATTAGCTTAGTCCCTCTAGTTGTGAAAACCAAGGATGGGGTGATGCATGAAACACGGCCGACCCCTACCAAACCCCATGGGGCTCGGGGGCTCGAGCCACCTGATCCTAGATTGAGAGACCAAGGTTTGAAGGCCCGCTCACAAAGGGCCTGAGGCTGCCTCGCATCGAACAAAAGCCAGGGGGAAAACGCAGATGAGCCCCGGTGGCCTTTGCCCATCCCGCAAAGCAGACAAGGTCATCTCAACCTTCTCGTTCGATCCAAACCTCCAGCCGAGCCCATAGAATCCCCATCGAGGGGGGATCTATTGGAAGGCGGGTTAAGGAGTAACAGAATGCCACATGAGGGCTTTGCCGACCCCATCACAAGTGATGGAACCAGATTCCGTTCAAACATGCCCGTTTGCGAGCTCACCGAGCTTGTCACTTGAGCCATCGAGGCAAGTGATGTTAACTTAACCCCTTCAGTTGTGGAAACTATGGACAGGGAGACATTCACAAAAATGAGCTGACCCTCGACCAAATCCCTGCTATGCGCAAGGGCTCGAGGAAGGTTGGACTTACGAGGAGACCGAATGCATGGTCACAGAACGATAGTTAAGATCCTAAGGAGGGTGTACGTGTGAATACAAGAGATACTTTCTCCTACTAAGTTTCGCTATCCTCTCCTTGATTTTTAGTGACATCTGACCCCTGCAACAGCAAAGGGTTGGATCTCACACGGGAGCTGATAAAGGTATAAGTACACCTTTTCTAAAACAATCGCCGCGTCAGACCTCTTCCTCACGCTAAGTCTAGCGGCAAGGTACAATCACCGTGTCAGACCTCTTGCTCATGCTAAGTCTGGCAGCAAGGTTTGTGGAAACAAACAACTAAGCATCCCTGGTCAGACTACAAAAAGCCTATGCCTCGGTGGCTACGGTGTCTTTGCTCACCAGTAGGATCAAAGTTCCGCTCTTACACCTCAGGCCCAACGGTCTTAACAAACGGAAGGGTCGGAATACGTAAGCCCTTTCTTTCGCATACAAAAAAGGGAAGAAAGCAAGTTCAATCAAACAAAACAAAGTTATGGATTTATTTTCATAAGGATCGATACTTGTTCACAGATTACAATTAGTTTTCATCCGATCTATTTGACTAACTAGCCCCTCAGAGGGGGAGAACTATGTCTTCAACTCTGTCTGCCAGGTCCCACGCAAGAGGAGCCACCGCCGTCTCTATTTCGTCTAGCTTAGAGGCTTCGTAGCTAGGTGTGAAACCAAGGCTCATCATCTCCAAGTCGATGTTGTCCGTGTAATGTGAACGAGCAATCGCAAAAGCTTGGGTGATCCCGACGCGAAGAGCTTCCCTTTTGAGCTTGCGCACCCACGCCATGATACCTACAGCATGGGCCACAAGCGAGCTGGTCCCCTCTGACCGTGCCACCTCCATGTCATCTTAGACCACTCCGAGGGTAGTGTGTAGGAGATCGTGCTCGTCGCTCTCCGCCTAAAGGCTCCTTCGTGGCCATCCTAGCGGAAACGCTCTCAGCCTCCAACCTCCGGGTCGTCATAGTTTCGAGCTCTTCCTGGAGGGAGCCGATCCTCTACTGTGCCTCATCGTGCTCTTAGACGGCCTGGTCACGCTCCTTACGGGCCATGCCACGCTTCGAGCAAAGCCTCCCCATAGTCTGCAGCACCTCGTCTCGCTCCTTGCGTAGCCGAGCAACTGCCTTGGCATCCTAGCTCACCCTCCGCTCTAGGGCTACGAGCTTCTCCTCGGCTACTAACTTTAGGTCCTGCTCCTTCTCAGCCTAGGCTAGGAGGCCAAGGATCCGTTGGCGGGCTACAACATCCCTCTAAAGCAGCTCATCCCGCTCCTTCCTGACTCTGGCGGCCTCCTTCTCATCTCACTGCACCCTCACCAATAGGTCCTAGAATGCCTTCTCTATTTCCTCCTCATGCCGATGGGCCTCGGCCTCCCACAGCCGGAGACTGGCCGCCTCCTTGGCTAGGGGAGTCAGCTCGGCCACCCTCTATTGGGCAGCAACAAGCTGGGCAGACACATCCCTGTGCATCTAGGCCTCTTCGACGAGGCGGTCCCAGCTTTCCTTTTGCTCGCAAAGGAACCGGGATTTCTCCCGGCTACGAGCAATAAGGGACTAAAAAAAGATAATGGTCAGAACACAAAAATACATAAAGAGAGAAGAGGGCTAAAAGCAAGATTAAGTGAATACCTAGCCAGTGGGAATGATGATGTCACGCAGGGCACCCCTGGCCTAGTTCAGAGCTTCCAGCACGGCCAAGATCCCCTCGTTGAGACTCTCCTGCACTATGCTCTCAGTAGCATCATCGAGCGAGAAGAGTGTCGACATCGGGTCTTGTGGATCTATCCACTAGAGCAGAGGCTTGCCTTGTGTGGGTGAGTGGCTACCTCCTGACGCTAGGGCCAAGGGTGACTCCCCGCTGCTCATCTCCACCACCACCACAATGCCCGGGGACCCCTTGGCCATGTCCCCCTCCGTCCGGCCCATGTCGAGAGCCATCATTTGGGCCACCGGAGGTGTGGGTCGCGCCGCTACCTCGGGCACCGCCATGATGGCATCTGGCCATGGCCCACCTGTCATAGCTACCACCACCTCCACTTGCCTCAGTGGGGCCTCGTCCGGCTATGTTGCGCCCGCCGGGGTTGGCACCACAAGCGCGGTCGGAAGCCCCGACCAACCCATCATTGACAGCAGCACCGCCTCTGTCACTAGTTCTTTAGCGACCTCCAAGGGTGTCCTTTGAGCCCCCATGCCCACTTGTCCTGCCGAGGGCATGGGTGCCACCCTCGCCTGAAATGGGTGCGATGTCAACCGATGGCCGTCGCCTCACCTGAATGGCGACGCTCTTCTTGGGCACTAGTGCCAAAGAGTTGCCCCATCTCAGGACGCTGCAAGAAACAAAAGGCGTAAGTCACGCTAAAAATAGAGAAAAATAGAGAAAACAAAGGAGTCAATGACTTACATCGGCGCTGTTGAGTAGAGGATACGTTTGGGGGATGAACCCCTAGGTCCTTGCTCTGCCTCATCGGGAAGGGGCCATTTTGAGCCTGCCCTGCTGCTAGGTAGAGGGGCTTGCTTCTCTTGCATTTAGGGGCATGACGGCGAAGCCACCCCCTCCATCGGCGCCTCGGGCGCGGCGGCGGATCCGCTCGCCCCCGCTAGCTCTTAGGGCATGGCGGCAGATCCGCCCGCCCCCGCTAGCTCTTGAGGCATGGCGGTGGGGCTGCCCCCTCCGTTGGCACCTCGGGGATGGCGATAGATCCACCCACCCTTGCTGGTTCTGAGGGCGGTCCGACGATCCGGCCCATCTTCGCTGGCCTCACGGACGTGCTTTCCCCTCCATGAAAGGGGAAAGGTCCTAGCCCCTGCAAAAGTGAGCGGGCACCTATCTGTAGGTCCTCGCTCTCCAAGTCACCACGCTCGGTGTCATCAACTACCTCCTCATCATCTTCCTCATCATCATCATCGACATCGTCATTGTCCATGTCCTCCCCTTGCTCCCGTGCCCATAGCTTCTGTTGTTTCTTCCTCCTCTTGTCCTCCTTCGCCTTCCTCTGCCACTCGACATCGACATGGTTGGCCGCCATCATGGACGGGTCCTTCGGTAGCAGTGACGGGTGATCTATAAGGACGAGTTTCTTTGGCTGGTCCCCCTATCTCAATATCAGCATCAAGAGGTTGGGAGTTCAATTAAAAAGGAGGCACGAGGAAAGAAAACTTACGAAGATGATGTACCTCGGTTCTGACCGCATTGGGGGTGCCCCGACACTAGATACACAAACTCGAGGACAGCGCCAGCGTTGTCCTACGAAGGCTCCATTGCCTCCTTGATGCATTGTGCTACTTTGAAGGGGGAGAGTGCTCCCTCAGCGAGCGTCGTCCCATCGAGTGATGCCCTGGGCACCATCATGTGCAGGGGAAGCACGCGCCTCATCAGCGGCACCACCCTCCTCGTATGGTAGGCACCAATGATGCCTGACCCCTTTAGGCCCCTCTCCTTCAAGATTTGAAGGGTGGTGAGGTGGTCTTAGATCCTTTTCTTGTCCTTCTCTGGGACTCCCCACTTCCTCCACGAGTCCAGGACCTCTTCGATGAGGCGCCCGGTGAACTCTAGTAAGGGGCGGCCATGTCATTCTTGATGTAGAACCAATGCGAATGCCACCCCTTGTTGGAGGTCGACAGACACATTGTCGGGTATTCGCCGACTCGGTTGTTGTGGAGTTGGATGCCAGTGCATCCCATTGGTGTGCTTAGCTCTTGCTTCTTCTCCTGCTTCTCCAGGAGGGTGACGGTGAAGAAGTACCGCCATAGGTCGAAGTGGGGACCGATCCCCAAGAATCCCTCACACATGGCGATGAACGCCGTAGCGTGCTGGATTCCATTGGGATTGAGGTGCTGCAGCTCCACCTTGTAGTAGTGCAGCAGTTCCTGAAGGAATTTGTGAGCGGGGGTGGTGAAACCACGGTCATTAAAGTGAGCGAAGGACACAACATAACCGTCGGGCGACGACGGCGCATCCTCATCACCGGGCAGCCACCACTCCTCGATGGTGGTCCATGCGCAGAGAAGACTGCGATGGATGAGGCCCTCTAGGCGCTGGAGGGTGATATCAGAGCGGCACCATGGCTCCATTGGAAGATTGGGGTGGGTGGATGCGAATTCGACGATGGCTGAGGCACGGATGTAGGGGGCTTAGGTGATTGGCGGTGGAGGTTGCAGATGCGAAGGCAAGGAGTCAAAGTACAAAACCCTGGGGGAGAACCCTTTGGTTTTATAGGGGCGACAGATGCAAGGAAACCAACCGTCCGCCTGGATCTCCACGCCTGCCATGATCTGCCACAACGTCACGCCATGGGATATGCGCATGCAATCCCGATCCTTTCCTGCGAGAAAATCACTGGATGTTTTGCCTCCTCGGGCGGACCAGGACTCATTATGAGTAAAAGGAAAATAGATCAAAAGCGCATCTATGACCCGTCTAGGCCTAGGAGTCCGACGGTTGGCCCATCAATGGGTCCAACAGCCGCTCCAAACAACCCTACAAAGGGTGGAAAGAGCTAGGCCCCGCAAATGGCCAGCGCCTAGGCGCACAAGCACCATAGCATACTGGCCCGCTATTGAGTCTCAGTAAAGCTTACCCTGGCCAAATTCCCACGAACGAGATGTCGGGACCCCAATTGAACTATCCAGCTAAACAAACCATCAAAACTCACGACCACACCCGTGAAGGGTCTGACCTCGGCAAAAGGGGAATCATCATCCCTAGGGCATGCCGTGGGCGACAAGAGAAAGACAAGGCCCACAGAGTCCTCCCTTTCAAAAAAAACCTCCGAAGAAGTATTCTACTCCTCCACGGGCTCGAGAGGCTACACCACCAGGTGCGCTCGTGCGCACCCGTTGGCAAGTCAAAAAAAACCTCCAAAGGAGTATTCTACTCCTCTGCAGGCTCGGGGGCTACAGTCACCGGGTGTGCTCGTGTGCACCCGTTGGCAAGTCAAAACACCCCCAGACGATTCTACTCGAATCGCCCAGGGGCTCGGGGGCTACTGTCGGGGACCAAAAGTAGGGTACCAGAAGAAGAGTTGATACCCATCAACGCTAATTCATCAGAGCGATCAAGAACACAACTACATTTCCCAGTGGGTCCCGCCTCATCCAAACCACTAAGGCTACGGGCTCCGTTTTGTCCGACGTCCAGGGGCTAGCTCCGCCTCGCCCGACGTCTGAGGACAAACTCCGTCTCGCTCGACCCCCAAGGGATGGCTCTATAAAATCCTAGGTGTCAGCCTTGCATAACTTGACTTGCATAGCATGAGCATGATCATCAAGCATTCATAAACAAGCATTTACAATTGAAACATTGGATTGAAATGTATGCAACATTTGCTTGTTATTGCATGTTTCATTGTACATATGCAAATGATCATGAGTGTATACATGTAATTAGTTGATATGGATCACAACAACATTTAACAACACACAGGTTAGCAAATAGGACCGTGTTCATGAAGGTCACCTTTCATGACCAAACACTTAATTAAGATTTCATGTGATTAAACTGGATAGCCTTATGTGTGACTAATACATGAAATGATTATATGACCTTGCAATTAGCCTAAACATGTTTAGAGTATCATTATGAACAACTTTGATATTCATGGTTAGGGGTACATAGGTCATTAAGCCATAGTTTGAAGTGTATCATCATTTGAATGTGATATGTTTGACCAAGTTTGAACTTGGTGTTAGAGACCTTGCATGGAGGAGGTCATTAAAGCAAAGTTGTAGTGTTTGGCAAGGGGAACAACTTTTATTTTTGGGTCATTGACTGATTTAGCTTCTAACATGCTGAATTGGGATCACAAAAATCAGCAAAACCAACATTTCAACACTTACAGAAATTTTGCTAAGTCCTATTAACTGACAGCCTGACAGGCTGAACTTTGGGACGATATAACTCGGGTTCGGTTGGGAATTTGCATGAGATCCTTGAACAAGAATTGAAGCTGGTACATAGGTCTACCATTTCGGTTTAGGATGTTTGCACGAAGGAGCCACGGATTAGCAGATATATCAACTTGAAAACCGGCTGTCAGGCGTCCCATTTTGGTTTCTGAATCGAACTGAACGAACAGTTCGGTGGCCGACAGGAGCAGAGCCCGCGCGCCGCGTGGAGGTCCGCAGCGGCCACGCATCGTCGGCATCCTGCCCCGCACGGCAGAGCCAGGCCCAAGCGCACTACATCACTCCCAGCTACCGCTCGCACTCAGCCGCGCCCTCATTTTCCCATTTCGCCTTCTCCTTCACCGGCCGAAGCAACCGCAGCGGCAGCCAAGCTCTTCCCACCTCCGCCGTTGCCATCACCAGTGCTAGCTCACCTTCGCCGCTTCTCCTTCACCACAACAGCTCCCCCGCAACCACAGCAACCCACCGCGTCCACCAGTGTCTGCTAACCATGCTCGGTAAGCTCCAGTGCCGTGCAAGTGCTCGCCGGAACCCACCGCCACCCTCCGTCGTCGTGGTCTGACCTAACCCGACCACCGCAGGCCACGAGAGTGCGTGCAATAGGTTCCTTGTAGTCCAGCGATGCTCGTCCGAGCTTTAGTATGGGCCGCCGAGGTCATCACCGGCGTACCACCGTCGTCCCGCCTCGCCGAGCCGCCATGGCCGCCGCCGTCGTCACTAGCGTCGACGATAGGGCCGGCCAAGTAGTGAAATGATGCGCTAGGTCAAGTAGGTCATACCGTGAAGATGTCACCACCGGTGAGCTTTGGCTGCGCAACCATCGCGCAGCGCCGCTGCCCTGTCTCGGTGTCACTGACGCGTGGGGTCACTGGTTCAAGGGTCCCACCGGTCAGCAACAGCAGTGTTGAGGGATAGTTCATTTGATTCCAGATTTTGGAGTGTTTTGTAATATTTGTATCTCCAGTTTTGTAGCTTCAAAAATTTTGAAATAAATTTGGTAGTGTTCCTTAGGAAGTGTAGTATTTAGGAAAAATATAGTATTGACACTTACAGTAGAAATTTTGGAAGATTTAAATGGAGATTTGAAATGTATTTTTGAATGCATGCAAACTTGTTTATTTTATATCTAGAGTTCCTGTGCTCCAAAAATTATGAAATTTTTGTGGTAAACTATTCTTGACATGTATGAGCTCTGGTAAAAATTTGAGGATCAGTGCATGCATAGATTTGTAGTTATAGATTTTTCTTTTATAAATAGATAATCCTTGTATGAATTTTTATAAATTATTTAGGAATCCAATATTCATGAAATTTTTTGGAGGTTATCCTAGTACCAAAAGGATGCTAAGAAAAATAGGAAATCTGTTGCTTGACACTTTTCACTAGGGTTTTCTATTTTTGCTATTGTAAGCCTTTCTGTCTTGTCATTTTTGTATAGAATGTTTTACTGTACAAAATGGCATGAAACTTTTACAGTAGTCTTGTGATAGCATTAGTAAGGCACTGTAATTTTGTAAGAAATTATGATGCACATTTGGTACAGGTTTATTATTTAACCTATGTATCTAAGTAAAATAATAAAGGCATTTAAAGAAATAGTTTTGGCTTCACCATTAGGTTTTCTTGAGTGTATTTGGTATGCTTAAACTGTTGGTAGACTTTGTGTTGTCAAACTTTGAATGATTACATGAAGTAGAAGTATTGTTACTTTGTAATGCGAATTGGAAGGATTCCGGACAGATTCTAGAGTTTGATAAGTTGCATGATAAAAATGATGATTTCTGTAAAAATAGTTAATAATAAAGTTGTAGATAACTTCATCATATGTCTTGTGTTAAAATTTTAGGACCATAGGTCAAACGGTTTAGGAGTTACAGCTGTTTAAAGTTAGCTTTTCCGAATTACTTGCTCTCTGGAATTTCTGGACAGCACTGATATGATTGTCTGCTTTGACTAAGATAAGTTGTGAATTAGCTTTTGTGAGTTAAATAAGAGTTGTATATAATTTTATAAGCTTTCCAGAAAGTCCAAGATCACTGCATTTGGATAATTATAACTCCAGTTATGAGTAAAACAAGTAGCTGCTGTTTGTGAAATAGTTGATGAATTGTTGAAGTAGTTAATTGCATAATCAAGAAGAGATATGCACCTACTCAGTAGAACATGATGCACATGTTAACATATATGCATTCGCAATATCTTATGCCATATTCATGCATCTAGGATTGGAGGAAGAGATAACGTTGCTGGAATTCGACGAGGTAGAGGAAGGGGACCAGCAGGAGAATCCTCAAGTCGCAGCTCCCGAAGGCGTGGAGCAGAATCCTGAAGAGCTTCCGGAGTGTCCTGGCCACCGCCCCACTTCCTTTCTGCGAGGCAAGCCTCGGAGCATTTTAAGTCTCCCAGTATTTTACAAATGATTACTTAAGTACTTATGATTGATGCATTAGGTTATAAGAGTTGAATGGAACCACTTGATGCATATAAATTCCTTGTCCAGATATTACACCTTTAATCGGTATAGGTCCAGGATCGAACATATGCTTAGCCACGCTTAGACCGGTAGAAGTCAAGTGATTTCCTGTCACCTGCGAGATATAGGTGGATACCGGAGCACGGTTGGCTATATTTGCTATCGTGAAAAAGAACCATGGGGTAATGGAAATGGAGACCGGGCGGGAGTCGATAGAGAAGCAACAAGACATGGAGGTCTTGGGTGTGGATTTATCCTCGTCTGTGTCGATTAAGGACCGTACCATTGTTGATGCTTCTGACAAGATTGAACGCATGCCTATCACTTAGCTGGCCGGATAACTCGTTCCGACCGCGAAGCTGAGTAGCTCAACTCAGGCCGGGACCCGTTCTATTGTGCGCTCCTTGCGGGGGGTGATCAGACTGAGCCCAATGGCAGGCTAGGCCTGAACGTCCTGGCATCTGGTGTCCCAGATTGTGCAGCGTGGTATGGACCCACGAAATGTGTACCTGAGTTATACCAAAGGTGACCTTAGGCTGCCTTCACGCGATATGCCTGGGTTTGTGTTAGGAATAAATTCTCAGCTGGTTGAAATCGATTCGAATCGCCATCTCTCCCGGATAGTGAGAAACTTGGCTAGTCCCAACATCGTAGTAACTATGTTATGGAACATGATGGTTCGAATGAATATGGAATTACAATACCTGCTATGGTTACTATTGTATGCTTTTAAATTGATATACCACGTGTTTGGCACAGGATAGTTGCTAATCTAGAGATGGATAGATATAATTAACTTGATAATGGAATCATAATTGTATAACTGAGTTAATCGCTTTTATGCAAAACATTGTCAAGCTATCTCCACTTATACAGCCTTGCATAATCCTTGGAGTCATTTTATTTCTGGTTTATGATGGGTAAGTCAAGTTGAGTACCTTCTTGTACTCAGGGTTCTATTTCCCATTGTTGCAGATGACACTGTGTATCATGGTTATTGCAAGAGTTGCTTCTACCCCACCGTGGATGAGAAGTAAGCCTTGGGCAGGCTTCTTTATTAATCTCTATCTTTGCTTTTGTGGACCGTGTTCCTACTTGGCACTGTATCAAACTATGTTGGAAACTTTACTTTCAAACTTAATTTGCTTCCGCTTTATCTATCAAACTCGGTTTGTAATAACTTTTATTCGTACTCTGATGATGAAAATGTATCTATGAACTTTATGTAATATGTGGCATGTATGTTGAATCATGTACGATCTTGGTTGTTGTAAATCGTTTATCGAGACCCGTCGTGGTACTCGATGGACTACCGGGTTTATATGGGTTCAAGTATGACAGTGCGACCGCTTGCGGGCTGCCATTGTACTTGTACTCTTATAAATTGGTCGGTTCTGCGACAGCTGGCATCAGAGCAAGATTCAACGTTAATTGTCACATGTGTATTTAAAAGAAAAGTTTTTGTTTTCCAAAAACCCTTCTCTAGCTACTAATAGCTATATAGTAGGTATTTGAAATCTAAAGTGTGCCAATGATCACTTTCCTTATGCCCAAATTAAGGACTATTAGGTGGCTATTTAAGTACTAACATGGGGGTTTTTACTTCGTCGTCCATACGGCGTGCTATTGTATGGATGACATTCAGTTGAATGGTAATGTATGGATCGAATGCCTCTATGCCAAGGTAAGATGATGAGAGTATGACCGCAAGATGTGAGCGTGCGGTCGGGGAGAGTTAGCTTTGATACGGCTATGTATGCATGCTTGCATGTGTATATGGTACGTATTTAATTGTGGGTTTAAATTATTATCGGGTAGCTTGATACGGAAGTATATGTATGGGTATACATATATGGAAGTATTTAAATTACATTCTGCATCTTTCATTATGGGTTTGGGCTGAAGTGAAATTCTTATGCAGGTACACTAACAACGAAACATGTAGCTCGACTAGTTACGCTATATATGAGAGAATGTATGTATGCCACCGTGTCTACCGTTAGAAACAAATTTTTCCTAAGTCTGTGAGGACGTACGGAACGAGCATGCATCATGTTAATTACCATTCACATAATTAAATTGTTCCTCCCCTTATAAAATTCTTACTCGGTTATGTAACTCTTATCCATTATGGCCTTGTCTCACCAAGTGTACATGGTGATGGTACAGATGGCAGCACCCGTCGGATGTGAGAATTTCCTAAATGTTTTCAGAACACCTACCCTCTTGTGGAGAGTTCTGCACTTTGCGGGGTACCATGAACTGCCCCTTTATCATTGGATTCAAGAGTACGTGGAAGGACAGCCATGGTATGAGGTGCGGCTCACTATACCAGCCCACACACAACCGCCCTTCTGGCAGGAGTGGAAGGCAGAATCGGAAGGGAAGACTCCTTGGGAGGCTGCCCAAGTTGTGGCCTTTGAGATTCTGAGGCAGATCTATCAACAGCATGGGGATGCACTCACTGGTAGTGCAGCGAGTATGTTTCCTTGGGTGGATCCATCCACCACAAATTGGGAACAACGTAGCCAAAATGCTTTGATCAGAGATCGAGATGAGCGAGCCAATAGCTCTAGTCCCTCCATGAGTGCAATGGTTGCGGTGATGAAGATGTTTTGTGCATGCCAGGACACCAGGGATTTCTAGCAGGAATCATACACCACCTGCATGGACAAACTCATGAGAGCTGAAGCCATGCAAAACAAGCTCAAAAAGTGTGTGCGCAAGCAAAAGAAAGCTGCAAGTAAAGCCCGAAGGGAATCTGACCAAGCTTATGCAGCTTTGGGCGCTCTTCATGCCCAAATGGAGCAAGTGGATCAGCAGAGAGCAGTAGCTCAAGAAGCTAGAGCCAATGATCAAGCAGTACTTGTAGGACTACGGGAGCAGTTGGAGACCGCCCGTGTGGAGGTGTCCACAGCTAGACGTCAGCGTGATGCAGCAGAAAATCATGTCGCTAACATAAGGATAGAGCGAGATAGGCATCGCGACATGAGCCATGCTCAGGATCGTGCTGAAAGGGGCCTACGTCAGCAGCTTGCATAGGCTCAACTTCAAGTAATGAACCTTCAGCATGAAGTGCACTATTTGAACAACCAACTGAACCCTATCCTTGATGGGGAAGAAGATGGTCCAAATTTGGAAGAAGATGATGATGAGGACGAGGTGGAGCCTGAGGAAGGAGATGATCCTATCTCTGACCTTGATAGTGATCATGACGAGGATTAGATTGCGTAGTACTTAGTAAAAGTACCTATGTATCATCGTTGGTTATGTAATGGACCTGTGTTTGGATTTGGTGTTGGCGATTTGAACTATCATGTAATATTGTAATTGCATGACTATCGCACGTTCGGTTAAAATTCTAATTCCAGTTGATCTATCTGAGCTCATGATTTGGATATTAACATGCTATGAGTCTGATGAGCGATCAAATTGGTGGTGTCATGTTGCGAGAATGGATTATTATACCTCTGTTTTTATTGTATGAATTTGAGATTGTCTCCAGTAATTTTAGTAGGGCATGACGATAATTCATCTACAAACTTGTGGCATCAACCAATAATCGCTTATTGTTGCAACTTCGCAAATGATGCGCACCCGTGCAGGAGCTAGTAGCAGCCATGATGGCAACGGTAATGACTTACCACCACCGCTGCCGCCGTTTGCTCAGGAGTTCTTTGCCCAGTTCTTGGGGAGCCAAAGGACAATGGAAGAAACTCTGCGCCTCATTGCGCAGAACACCGCTCGTGGCCAACCACAGCAACCAGGGGCCGAGCCAAATCAGCACAGTACATTCAAGGAATTTCTGGATACAAAGCCTCCTATCTTCAAGGTGGCTGAGGAACCACTACATGCTGACGAGTGGCTCAACACCATTGAGCAGAAGTTTCATCTGCTACGGGTCACCGAGCATCTGAAAGCTGAGTATGCTTCTCATCAGCTGCAAGGACTAGCAGGAATATGGTGGACACATTTCTTATCGTCTCTACCTGCTAATGCGCGAGTGACATGGGAGCAGTTCAAGCTGGCTTTTAGGGGACATCATATTCCCCTAGGCCTAATGCGCATGAAAGCGGCTGAATTTATGAGGCTCACTCAAGGAACGAAGACCCTCACAGAATATATGCACGCATTCAACAACCTGTCCAGATATGCTCCAGGTTTTGTGGATACTGAGGAGAAAAAGATAGAGAGCTTCAAGCGGGGTCTGGGTACCAAACTGATGAAGACCATGGCCAATTCTAGGTGCGCCACATACAATGAGTTTATTAGTGATGCTTTGACCCAAGAGAACCACAATAACATGCAAGCCGTTGCTAAGGGTCGCAAGAGGGCATATGAGGTAGGTGCCTCCGGATCTTCATAGTCAAAAGCGCCTATCACAGCTAGGCCACAATTCTATCCACCTGCACCCAAGTTTAGGCCTCCACCACCTAAAGCTCAGAATAGCAGACCACAGAAACCATTTCGTAAGGCATTCACTATTGCCTTACCAAAAGGAACTAGCAGTCAAGGGAGCTCCACAGGACCTAGGAATAATCAGCCATGTTTCAACTGTAATCAAATGGGTCATTAGGCCAAGAAATGCCCCCACCCCAAGAAGAATGGCAACCCAAATCAGAACAATCAGAGGCAGGTGAACGCAAGGGCACGTCTGGGATACGTGCATTATACCGCTGTTGAGGAAGTGCCCGCTGGAGAAGTTGTCACGGCTGGTATGTTTCTCATCAACAAGCATCCCGCTGTTGTTTTATATGATTCGAGAGCTTCTCATTCATTTATGAGTCAAGCATTTGTATCTAGACATGATCAAGAAATAATTGAAGTAAGCAAAGGGGGTTATAATATAAGTTCAGCAGGGGGTACTATTACTACCAAAAAGATAGTCAAAAATGTGCTCATCTTTATACAAGGGAGGGAGTATACAACGGATTTGATAATATTGCCCGGGTTATCAATAAGTGTAATCTTAGGCATGAATTGGATGAAGGATCATGGTGTTCTCATTGACACCAACACCTATACTATTATGTTGAGAGAACCCATGGGAGGGAATGCTTTTCTAGTACCACTCTCCCGCAATTTTGAACTCCAACATTTAGCTTGTGCTATCCAAACCACCACACTTTGTGATATCCCAGTGGTTTGTGAGTTTTCGGATGTATTTCCAGAAGAATTACTAGGTTTACCACCTGATAGGGAGGTGGAATTTAAGATTGAGTTAGTGCCAGGTACGGCATCCATATCAAGAAGGCCCTATAGAATGCCACCCAATGAATTAGCGGAACTTAAGGTTCAATTGCAAGATCTATTGGACAAAGGTCTTATCCAACCTAGCTCATCTCTGTGGGGATGTCCAGCCTTATTTGTGAAAAAGAAGGACAAGTCACTGAGAATGTGTGTAGATTACAGACCACTCAATGCTGTGACCATCAAGAACAAATATCCGTTGCCTCGCATCGACATCTTGTTCGATCAGCTAGCGAAGGCAAAGGTAGTCTCCAAAATTGACTTGAGATCAGGCTACCATCAGATAAAGATTAGACCGGAGGACATACCTAAAACTGCTTTCTCTACTAGGTACGACTTATATGAGTATTTGGTTATGTCTTTCGGACTAACAAATGCTCCAGCCTACTTCATGTACCTGATGAACTCGGTATTCATGCCCGAGCTCGACAAGTTCATGGTCGTGTTTATCGATGATATATTGATTTATTCAGAAAATGAGTCAGATCATGAAGAGCATCTGAGGATTGTTTTATCCAGATTAAGGGAGCATAAGCTATATGCGAAATTTAGCAAGTGTGAATTTTGGTTGAGCAAAGTACCTTTCTTAGGTCACATCTTATCAAGGGATGGAATCTCTGTAGACCCATCAAAAGTACAAGAGGTTATGGATTGGAAAGCCCCAACTTCGGTTCATGAAGTTCAGAGTTTTCTAGGGTTAGCAAGATATTATCGTCGTTTCATTCCAGATTTCTCGAAGATAGCTAAGCCTATGACCAGACTACTTTAGAAAGATGAGAAGTACAAATGGACACCAGAATGTGAAGTAGCTTTTCACACCCTCAGAACATTGTTGACTACTGCACCTGTGCTAGCACAACCAGACATTGAAAAGCCTTTTGATGTATTTTGTGATGCATCAGGAATAGGTTTGGGATGTGTGCTTATGCAAGAAGAAAGAGTCATTGCATATGCTTCTCGGCAATTGAGAAAGCATGAAGTCAACTACCCTACACATGATTTAGAACTTGAAGTAGTTATTCATGCATTAAAGATCTAGAGACTTTATTTGTTGGGCAATGTATGTCACATATATACTGACCACAAAAGTCTCAAGTATATCTTTACCCAACCAGAGCTGAACATGAGACAACGAAGATGGTTAGAGCTAATTAAGGACTACAATTTAGAAGTGCACTACCATCTGGGAAAAGCTAATGTAGTAGCAGATGCACTTAGTTGAAAGTCTCATTGCAACACTATAGAAGCATTATTGGAAGATGGATTCAACTTGTTACACCCTGCCGTACTACACAATATCACGATCAGTTGTTCACTTGAGAGCAAAATCATAGAGCTGCATGGACTTCAGCCATTGCCTATTCTAGGTTAGAAATGGGAGGAAATCAGCATGGACTTTATCACAGGCCTTCCAATGACACCACAAGGTCATGATTCAATATGGGTTATTGTTGATCGTCTCACCAAGTCAGCACATTTTATACTCGTGAACACAAGGTATATAGTAGGGAAATACGCTGAGATATATGTTTCCCAGATCGTGAGACTACATGGAGTACCTAGGACTATAATCTCAGATCGAGGACCACAGTTCATAGCTCGTTTCTGGGAGCACTTACACCAGGCTTTGGGAACCAAGCTAATTAGAAGTTCGGCATACTATCCGCAAACTTTAGGACAGACAGAGCGAGTAAACCAAATCTTAGAAGATTTGCTGAGAGCTTGTGTTATATCTTCAAAAGGTTCATGGGAGAAATGGTTACCTTTAGCTGAGTTCTCCAATAACAACAGTTATCAAGCGAGTATCAAGATGGCTCCATTTGAAGCCTTGTATGGCCAAAAATGTAGAACTCCGTTGAATTGGATTGAGCCCGGTGAAAGGAGATACTTTGGTATTGAGTTTGTCAATGAAGCTAAAGAGCAAGTACGTGTCATCCAACAGCATATGAAGGCAGCTCAATCGAGACAAAAGAGTTATGCTGATAGAAGGAGGAGACCACTGACTTTTGAAGTGGGTGACTATGTATACTTGAAAGTATCGCCCATGAAAGGGGTGAAGAGATTTGGGATGAAAAAGAAGCTCTCACCTAGATATGTAGGGCCATACAAGATTCTGGAACGAAAGGGAAATGTTGCTTATAAGTTACAACTTCCACCAGAGATGAGTGCAATATTCGATGTTTTCCATGTTTCTCAGTTGAAGAAATGTCTTCGAGTACCTGAAGAAGCTATTGCACCCACCAACGTGCAGCTTCAATCGGATTTGACCTATGAGGAAAAGCTAATTCGAGTATTAGAGGAGACGAAAAGAGTAACACGGAGTAAGATTATTAAGTTCTATAAGGTGGTGTGGAACAATCATAGTGAACAAGATGCTACATGGGAACGAGAGGATTATTTACGAGAAGTTTATCCCGCCTTTTTCCTAGAATGGTAGGTCTTGCAAATCTCGGGACGAGATTTTTATAAGGGGGAGGGGCTGTAACACCCTAGGTGTTAGCCTTGCATAACTTGACTTGCATAGCATGAGCATGATCATCAAGCATTCATAAACAAGCATTTACAATTGAAACATTGGATTGAAACGTATGCAACATTTGCTTGTTATTGCATGTTTCATTGTACATATGCAAATGATCATGAGTGTATACATGTAATTAGTTGATATGGATCACAACAACATTTAACAACACATAGGTTAGCAAATAGGACCGTGTTCATGAAGGTCACCTTTCATGACCAAACACTTAATTAAGATTTCATGTGATTAAACTGGATAGCCTTATGTGTGACTAATACATGAAATGATTATATGACCTTGCAATTAGCCTAAACATGTTTAGAGTATCATTATGAACAACTTTGATATTCATGGTTAGGGGTACATAGGTCATTAAGCCATAGTTTGAAGTGTATCATCATTTGAATGTGACATGTTTGACCAAGTTTGAACTTGGTGTTAGAGACCTTGCATGGAGGAGGTCATTAAAGCAAAGTTGTAGTGTTTGGCAAGGGGAACAACTTTTATTTTTGGGTCATTGACTGATTTAGCTTCTAACATGCTTGAATTGGGATCACAAAAATCAGCAAAACCAACATTTCAACACTTATAGAAATTTTGCTAAGTCCTATTAACTGACAGCCTGACAGGCTGACCTTTGGGACGATATAACTCAGGTTCAGTTGGGAATTTGCATGAGATCCTTGAACAAGAATTGAAGCTGGTACATAGGTCTACCATTTTGGTTTAGGATGTTTGCACGAAGGAGCCATGGATTAGCAGATATATCGACTTGAAAACCGACTGTCAGGCGTCCCATTTCGGTTTCTGAATCAAACTGAACGAATAGTTCGGTGGCCGACAGGAGCAGAGCCCACGCGCCGCGTGGAGGTCCGCAGCGGCCGCGCGTCGCCGACGTCCTACCCTGCGCGGCAGAGCCAGGCCCAAGCGCACTACATCACTCCCAGCTACCGCCCGCACTCAGCCGCGCCCTCATTTTCCCATTTTGCCTTCTCCTTCGCCGGCCGAAGCAACCGCAGCGGCAGCCAAGCTCTTCCCACCTCCGCCGTTGCCATCACCGGCACTAGCTCGCCTTCGCCGCTTCTCCTTCACCACAACAGCTCCCCTGCAACCACAGCAACCCATCACGTCCACCAGTGTCTGCTAACCATGCTCGGTAAGCTCTAGCGCCGTGCAAGTGCTCGCTAGAGCCCGCCGCCACCCTCCGTCACCGTGGTCCGACCTAACCCGACCACCGCAGGCCACGAGAGCGCGCGCAATAGGTTCCTTGTAGTCCAATGATGCTCGTCCGAGCTTTAGTATGGGCCACCGAGGTCGTCACCGGTGTACCACCGTCGTCCCGCCTCGCTGAGCCGCCATGGCCACCGCCGTCGTCACTAGCGTCGACGATAGGGCCGGCCAAGTAGTGCAAACGATGCGCTAGGTCGAGTAGGTCATACCGTGAAGATGTCACCGCCGGCAACCTTGCCGTCGATGAGCTTTGGCCGCGCAAACATCGCGTAGCGCCGCTGCCCTATCTCGGTGTCACTGACGCATGGGGTCACTGGTTCAAGGGTCCCACCGGTCAGCGACAGCAGTGTTGAGGGATAGTTCATTTGATTCCAAATTTTTGACTGTTTTGTAATATTTGTATCTCTAGTTTTGTAGTGTCAAAAATTTTGAAATAAATTTGGTAGTGTTCCTTAGGAAGTGTAGTATTTAGGAAAAATATAGTATTGACACTTACAGTAGAAATTTTGGAAGATTTAAATGGAGATTTGAAATGTATTTTTGAATGCATGCAAACTTGTTTATTTTATATCTAGAGTTCTTGTGCTCCAAAAATTATGAAATTTTTGTGGTAAACTATTCTTGACATGTATGAGCTCTGGTAAAAATTTGAGGATCAGTGCATGCATAGATTTGTAGTTATAGATTTTTCTTTTATAAATAGATAATCCTTGTATGAATTTTTATAAATTATTTAGGAATCCAATATTCATGAAATTTGTTGGAGGTTATCCTAGTACCAAAAGGATGCTAAGAAAAATAGGAAATCTGTTGCTTGACACTTTTCACTAGGGTTTTCTATTTTTGCTATTGTAAGCCTTTCTGTCTTGTCATTTTTGTATAGAATGTTTTACTGTACAAAATGGCATGAAACTTTTACAGTAGTCTTGTGATAGCATTAGTAAGGCACTGTAATTTTGTAAGAAATTATGATGCACATTTGGTACAGGTTTATTATTTAACCTATGTATCTAAGTAAAATAATAAAGGCATTTAAAGAAATAGTTTTGGCTTCACCATTAGGTTTTCTTGAGTGTATTTGGTATGCTTAAACTGTTGGTAGACTTTGTGTTGTCAAACTTTGAATGATTACATGAAGTAGAAGTATTGTTACTTTGTAATGCGAATTGGAAGGATTCCGGACAGATTCTGGAAGGATTACCGTACTACACAATATCACGATCAGTTGTTCACTTGAGAGCAAAATCATAGAGCTGCAGCAGACAGATATAGGAATAAGTCACATCAAGAGAAAAATGCAAGAGCAAGAGACCAAGCATTTCATATTGGATGAAAGAGGTGTGTTATGGTTTGAGGACCGACTTGTGGTACCAAAAGACCATGATCTTAGGAACCAAATTTTAGATGAAGCTCAGTCGTCCAAATTGTCTATCCATCCAGGTAGTAGTAAGATGTACCAAGATTTGAAAACCTATTTTTGGTGGACTAAGATGAAGAAGGAGATTGCAGCCTATGTAGCTAGGTGCGATAACTGCAGTCGAGTAAAAGTTGTTCATATGAAATCTCCCGGATTACTTCAGCCATTGCCTATTCTAGGTTGGAAATGGGAGGAAATCAGCATGGACTTTATCACAGGCCTTCCAATGACACCACAAGGTCATGATTCAATATGGGTTATTGTTGATCGTCTCACCAAGTCAGCACATTTTATACTCGTGAACACAAGGTATATAGTAGGGAAATACGTACCTGCTATGGTTACTATTGTATGCTTTTAAATTGATATACCACATGTTTGGCACAGGATAGTTGCTAATCTAGAGATGGATAGATATAATTAACTTGATAATGGGAATCATAATTGTATAACTGAGTTAATCGCTTTTATGCAAAACATTGTCCAAGCTATCTCCACTTATACAGCCTTGCATAATCCTGGGAGTCATTTTATTCTGGTTTTATGATGGGTAAGTCAAGTTGAGTACCTTCTTGTACTCAGGGTTCTATTTCCCATTGTTGCAGATGACACTGTGTATCATGGTTATTGCAAGAGTTGCTTCTACCCCACGTGGATGAGAAGTAAGCCTTGGGCAGGCTTCTTTATTAATCTCTATCTTTGCTTTTGTGGACCGTGTTCCTACTTGGGCACTGTATCAAACTATGTTGGAAACTTTACTTTCAAACTTAATTTGCTTCCGCTTTATCTATCAAACTCGGTTTGTAATAACTTTTATTCGTACTCTGATGATGAAATGTATCTATGAACTTTATGTAATATGTGGCATGTATGTTGAATCATGTACGATCTTGGTTGTTGTAAATCGTTTATCGAGACCCGTCGTGGTACTCGATGGACTACCGGGTTTATATGGTTCAAGTATGACAGTGCGACCGCTTGCGGGCTGCCATTGTACTTGTACTCTTATAAATTGGTCGGTTCTGCGACAGCTGGCATCAGAGCAAGATTCAACGTTAATTGTCACATGTGTATTTAAAAGAAAAGTTTTTGTTTTCCAAAAACCCTTCTCTAGCTACTAATAGCTATATAGTAGGTATTTGAAATCTAAAGTGTGCCAATGATCACTTTCCTTATGCCCAATTAAGGACTATTAGGTGGCTATTTAAGTACTAACATGGGGGTTTTTACTTCGTCGTCCATACGGCGTGCTATTGTATGGATGACATTCAGTTGAATGGTAATGTATGGATCGAATGCCTCTATGCCAAGGTAAGATGATGAGAGTATGACCGCAAGATGTGAGCGTGCGGTCGGGGAGAGTTAGCTTTGATACGGCTATGTATGCATGCTTGCATGTGTATATGGTACGTATTAATTGTGGGTTTAAATTATTATCGGGTAGCTTGATACGGAAGTATATGTATGGGTATACATATATGGAAGTATTTAAATTACATTCTGCATCTTTCATTATGGGTTTGGGCTGAAGTGAAATTCTTATGCAGGTACACTAACAACGAAACATGTAGCTCGACTAGTTACGCTATATGAGAGAATGTATGTATGCCACCGTGTCTACCGTTAGAAACAAATTTTTCCTAAGTCTGTGAGGACGTACGGAACGAGCATGCATCATGTTAATTACCATTCACATAATTAAATTGTTCCTCCCCTTATAAAATTCTTACTCGGTTATGTAACTCTTATCCATTATGGCCTTGTCTCACCAAGTGTACATGGTGATGGTACAGATGGCAGCACCCGTCGGATGTGAGAATTTCCTAAATGTTTTCAGAACACCTACCCTCTTGTGGAGAGTTCTGCACTTTGCGGGGTACCATGAACTGCCCCTTTATCATTGGATTCAAGAGTACGTGGAAGGACAGCCATGGTATGAGGTGCGGCTCACTATACCAGCCCACACACAACCGCCCTTCTGGCAGGAGTGGAAGGCAGAATCGGAAGGGAAGACTCCTTGGGAGGCTGCCCAAGTTGTGGCCTTTGAGATTCTGAGGCAGATCTATCAACAGCATGGGATGCACTCACTGGTAGTGCAGCGAGTATGTTTCCTTGGGTGGATCCATCCACCACAAATTGGGAACAACGTAGCCAAAATGCTTTGATCAGAGATCGAGATGAGCGAGCCAATAGCTCTAGTCCCTCCATGAGTGCAATGGTTGCGGTGATGAAGATGTTTTGTGCATGCCAGGACACCAGGGATTTCTAGCAGGAATCATACACCACCTGCATGGACAAACTCATGAGAGCTGAAGCCATGCAAAACAAGCTCAAAAAGTGTGTGCGCAAGCAAAAGAAAGCTGCAAGTAAAGCCCGAAGGGAATCTGACCAAGCTTATGCAGCTTTGGGCGCTCTTCATGCCCAAATGGAGCAAGTGGATCAGCAGAGAGCAGTAGCTCAAGAAGCTAGAGCCAATGATCAAGCAGTACTTGTAGGACTACGGGAGCAGTTGGAGACCGCCCGTGTGGAGGTGTCCACAGCTAGACGTCAGCGTGATGCAGCAGAAAATCATGTCGCTAACATAAGGATAGAGCGAGATAGGCATCGCGACATGAGCCATGCTCAGGATCGTGCTGAAAGGGGCCTACGTCAGCAGCTTGCATAGGCTCAACTTCAAGTAATGAACCTTCAGCATGAAGTGCACTATTTGAACAACCAACTGAACCCTATCCTTGATGGGGAAGAAGATGGTCCAAATTTGGAAGAAGATGATGATGAGGACGAGGTGGAGCCTGAGGAAGGAGATGATCCTATCTCTGACCTTGATAGTGATCATGACGAGGATTAGATTGCGTAGTACTTAGTAAAAGTACCTATGTATCATCGTTGGTTATGTAATGGACCTGTGTTTGGATTTGGTGTTGGCGATTTGAACTATCATGTAATATTGTAATTGCATGACTATCGCACGTTCGGTTAAAATTCTAATTCCAGTTGATCTATCTGAGCTCATGATTTGGATATTAACATGCTATGAGTCTGATGAGCGATCAAATTGGTGGTGTCATGTTGCGAGAATGGATTATTATACCTCTGTTTTTATTGTATGAATTTGAGATTGTCTCCAGTAATTTTAGTAGGGCATGACGATAATTCATCTACAAACTTGTGGCATCAACCAATAATCGCTTATTGTTGCAACTTCGCAAATGATGCGCACCCGTGCAGGAGCTAGTAGCAGCCATGATGGCAACGGTAATGACTTACCACCACCGCTGCCGCCGTTTGCTCAGGAGTTCTTTGCCCAGTTCTTGGGGAGCCAAAGGACAATGGAAGAAACTCTGCGCCTCATTGCGCAGAACACCGCTCGTGGCCAACCACAGCAACCAGGGGCCGAGCCAAATCAGCACAGTACATTCAAGGAATTTCTGGATACAAAGCCTCCTATCTTCAAGGTGGCTGAGGAACCACTACATGCTGACGAGTGGCTCAACACCATTGAGCAGAAGTTTCATCTGCTACGGGTCACCGAGCATCTGAAAGCTGAGTATGCTTCTCATCAGCTGCAAGGACTAGCAGGAATATGGTGGACACATTTCTTATCGTCTCTACCTGCTAATGCGCGAGTGACATGGGAGCAGTTCAAGCTGGCTTTTAGGGGACATCATATTCCCCTAGGCCTAATGCGCATGAAAGCGGCTGAATTTATGAGGCTCACTCAAGGAACGAAGACCCTCACAGAATATATGCACGCATTCAACAACCTGTCCAGATATGCTCCAGGTTTTGTGGATACTGAGGAGAAAAAGATAGAGAGCTTCAAGCGGGGTCTGGGTACCAAACTGATGAAGACCATGGCCAATTCTAGGTGCGCCACATACAATGAGTTTATTAGTGATGCTTTGACCCAAGAGAACCACAATAACATGCAAGCCGTTGCTAAGGGTCGCAAGAGGGCATATGAGGTAGGTGCCTCCGGATCTTCATAGTCAAAAGCGCCTATCACAGCTAGGCCACAATTCTATCCACCTGCACCCAAGTTTAGGCCTCCACCACCTAAAGCTCAGAATAGCAGACCACAGAAACCATTTCGTAAGGCATTCACTATTGCCTTACCAAAAGGAACTAGCAGTCAAGGGAGCTCCACAGGACCTAGGAATAATCAGCCATGTTTCAACTGTAATCAAATGGGTCATTAGGCCAAGAAATGCCCCCACCCCAAGAAGAATGGCAACCCAAATCAGAACAATCAGAGGCAGGTGAACGCAAGGGCACGTCTGGGATACGTGCATTATACCGCTGTTGAGGAAGTGCCCGCTGGAGAAGTTGTCACGGCTGGTATGTTTCTCATCAACAAGCATCCCGCTGTTGTTTTATATGATTCGAGAGCTTCTCATTCATTTATGAGTCAAGCATTTGTATCTAGACATGATCAAGAAATAATTGAAGTAAGCAAAGGGGGTTATAATATAAGTTCAGCAGGGGGTACTATTACTACCAAAAAGATAGTCAAAAATGTGCTCATCTTTATACAAGGGAGGGAGTATACAACGGATTTGATAATATTGCCCGGGTTATCAATAAGTGTAATCTTAGGCATGAATTGGATGAAGGATCATGGTGTTCTCATTGACACCAACACCTATACTATTATGTTGAGAGAACCCATGGGAGGGAATGCTTTTCTAGTACCACTCTCCCGCAATTTTGAACTCCAACATTTAGCTTGTGCTATCCAAACCACCACACTTTGTGATATCCCAGTGGTTTGTGAGTTTTCGGATGTATTTCCAGAAGAATTACTAGGTTTACCACCTGATAGGGAGGTGGAATTTAAGATTGAGTTAGTGCCAGGTACGGCATCCATATCAAGAAGGCCCTATAGAATGCCACCCAATGAATTAGCGGAACTTAAGGTTCAATTGCAAGATCTATTGGACAAAGGTCTTATCCAACCTAGCTCATCTCTGTGGGGATGTCCAGCCTTATTTGTGAAAAAGAAGGACAAGTCACTGAGAATGTGTGTAGATTACAGACCACTCAATGCTGTGACCATCAAGAACAAATATCCGTTGCCTCGCATCGACATCTTGTTCGATCAGCTAGCGAAGGCAAAGGTAGTCTCCAAAATTGACTTGAGATCAGGCTACCATCAGATAAAGATTAGACCGGAGGACATACCTAAAACTGCTTTCTCTACTAGGTACGACTTATATGAGTATTTGGTTATGTCTTTCGGACTAACAAATGCTCCAGCCTACTTCATGTACCTGATGAACTCGGTATTCATGCCCGAGCTCGACAAGTTCATGGTCGTGTTTATCGATGATATATTGATTTATTCAGAAAATGAGTCAGATCATGAAGAGCATCTGAGGATTGTTTTATCCAGATTAAGGGAGCATAAGCTATATGCGAAATTTAGCAAGTGTGAATTTTGGTTGAGCAAAGTACCTTTCTTAGGTCACATCTTATCAAGGGATGGAATCTCTGTAGACCCATCAAAAGTACAAGAGGTTATGGATTGGAAAGCCCCAACTTCGGTTCATGAAGTTCAGAGTTTTCTAGGGTTAGCAAGATATTATCGTCGTTTCATTCCAGATTTCTCGAAGATAGCTAAGCCTATGACCAGACTACTTTAGAAAGATGAGAAGTACAAATGGACACCAGAATGTGAAGTAGCTTTTCACACCCTCAGAACATTGTTGACTACTGCACCTGTGCTAGCACAACCAGACATTGAAAAGCCTTTTGATGTATTTTGTGATGCATCAGGAATAGGTTTGGGATGTGTGCTTATGCAAGAAGAAAGAGTCATTGCATATGCTTCTCGGCAATTGAGAAAGCATGAAGTCAACTACCCTACACATGATTTAGAACTTGAAGTAGTTATTCATGCATTAAAGATCTAGAGACTTTATTTGTTGGGCAATGTATGTCACATATATACTGACCACAAAAGTCTCAAGTATATCTTTACCCAACCAGAGCTGAACATGAGACAACGAAGATGGTTAGAGCTAATTAAGGACTACAATTTAGAAGTGCACTACCATCTGGGAAAAGCTAATGTAGTAGCAGATGCACTTAGTTGAAAGTCTCATTGCAACACTATAGAAGCATTATTGGAAGATGGATTCAACTTGTTACACCCTGCCGTACTACACAATATCACGATCAGTTGTTCACTTGAGAGCAAAATCATAGAGCTGCATGGACTTCAGCCATTGCCTATTCTAGGTTAGAAATGGGAGGAAATCAGCATGGACTTTATCACAGGCCTTCCAATGACACCACAAGGTCATGATTCAATATGGGTTATTGTTGATCGTCTCACCAAGTCAGCACATTTTATACTCGTGAACACAAGGTATATAGTAGGGAAATACGCTGAGATATATGTTTCCCAGATCGTGAGACTACATGGAGTACCTAGGACTATAATCTCAGATCGAGGACCACAGTTCATAGCTCGTTTCTGGGAGCACTTACACCAGGCTTTGGGAACCAAGCTAATTAGAAGTTCGGCATACTATCCGCAAACTTTAGGACAGACAGAGCGAGTAAACCAAATCTTAGAAGATTTGCTGAGAGCTTGTGTTATATCTTCAAAAGGTTCATGGGAGAAATGGTTACCTTTAGCTGAGTTCTCCAATAACAACAGTTATCAAGCGAGTATCAAGATGGCTCCATTTGAAGCCTTGTATGGCCAAAAATGTAGAACTCCGTTGAATTGGATTGAGCCCGGTGAAAGGAGATACTTTGGTATTGAGTTTGTCAATGAAGCTAAAGAGCAAGTACGTGTCATCCAACAGCATATGAAGGCAGCTCAATCGAGACAAAAGAGTTATGCTGATAGAAGGAGGAGACCACTGACTTTTGAAGTGGGTGACTATGTATACTTGAAAGTATCGCCCATGAAAGGGGTGAAGAGATTTGGGATGAAAAAGAAGCTCTCACCTAGATATGTAGGGCCATACAAGATTCTGGAACGAAAGGGAAATGTTGCTTATAAGTTACAACTTCCACCAGAGATGAGTGCAATATTCGATGTTTTCCATGTTTCTCAGTTGAAGAAATGTCTTCGAGTACCTGAAGAAGCTATTGCACCCACCAACGTGCAGCTTCAATCGGATTTGACCTATGAGGAAAAGCTAATTCGAGTATTAGAGGAGACGAAAAGAGTAACACGGAGTAAGATTATTAAGTTCTATAAGGTGGTGTGGAACAATCATAGTGAACAAGATGCTACATGGGAACGAGAGGATTATTTACGAGAAGTTTATCCCGCCTTTTTCCTAGAATGGTAGGTCTTGCAAATCTCGGGACGAGATTTTTATAAGGGGGAGGGGCTGTAACACCCTAGGTGTTAGCCTTGCATAACTTGACTTGCATAGCATGAGCATGATCATCAAGCATTCATAAACAAGCATTTACAATTGAAACATTGGATTGAAACGTATGCAACATTTGCTTGTTATTGCATGTTTCATTGTACATATGCAAATGATCATGAGTGTATACATGTAATTAGTTGATATGGATCACAACAACATTTAACAACACATAGGTTAGCAAATAGGACCGTGTTCATGAAGGTCACCTTTCATGACCAAACACTTAATTAAGATTTCATGTGATTAAACTGGATAGCCTTATGTGTGACTAATACATGAAATGATTATATGACCTTGCAATTAGCCTAAACATGTTTAGAGTATCATTATGAACAACTTTGATATTCATGGTTAGGGGTACATAGGTCATTAAGCCATAGTTTGAAGTGTATCATCATTTGAATGTGACATGTTTGACCAAGTTTGAACTTGGTGTTAGAGACCTTGCATGGAGGAGGTCATTAAAGCAAAGTTGTAGTGTTTGGCAAGGGGAACAACTTTTATTTTTGGGTCATTGACTGATTTAGCTTCTAACATGCTTGAATTGGGATCACAAAAATCAGCAAAACCAACATTTCAACACTTATAGAAATTTTGCTAAGTCCTATTAACTGACAGCCTGACAGGCTGACCTTTGGGACGATATAACTCAGGTTCAGTTGGGAATTTGCATGAGATCCTTGAACAAGAATTGAAGCTGGTACATAGGTCTACCATTTTGGTTTAGGATGTTTGCACGAAGGAGCCATGGATTAGCAGATATATCGACTTGAAAACCGACTGTCAGGCGTCCCATTTCGGTTTCTGAATCAAACTGAACGAATAGTTCGGTGGCCGACAGGAGCAGAGCCCACGCGCCGCGTGGAGGTCCGCAGCGGCCGCGCGTCGCCGACGTCCTACCCTGCGCGGCAGAGCCAGGCCCAAGCGCACTACATCACTCCCAGCTACCGCCCGCACTCAGCCGCGCCCTCATTTTCCCATTTTGCCTTCTCCTTCGCCGGCCGAAGCAACCGCAGCGGCAGCCAAGCTCTTCCCACCTCCGCCGTTGCCATCACCGGCACTAGCTCGCCTTCGCCGCTTCTCCTTCACCACAACAGCTCCCCTGCAACCACAGCAACCCATCACGTCCACCAGTGTCTGCTAACCATGCTCGGTAAGCTCTAGCGCCGTGCAAGTGCTCGCTAGAGCCCGCCGCCACCCTCCGTCACCGTGGTCCGACCTAACCCGACCACCGCAGGCCACGAGAGCGCGCGCAATAGGTTCCTTGTAGTCCAATGATGCTCGTCCGAGCTTTAGTATGGGCCACCGAGGTCGTCACCGGTGTACCACCGTCGTCCCGCCTCGCTGAGCCGCCATGGCCACCGCCGTCGTCACTAGCGTCGACGATAGGGCCGGCCAAGTAGTGCAAACGATGCGCTAGGTCGAGTAGGTCATACCGTGAAGATGTCACCGCCGGCAACCTTGCCGTCGATGAGCTTTGGCCGCGCAAACATCGCGTAGCGCCGCTGCCCTATCTCGGTGTCACTGACGCATGGGGTCACTGGTTCAAGGGTCCCACCGGTCAGCGACAGCAGTGTTGAGGGATAGTTCATTTGATTCCAAATTTTTGACTGTTTTGTAATATTTGTATCTCTAGTTTTGTAGTGTCAAAAATTTTGAAATAAATTTGGTAGTGTTCCTTAGGAAGTGTAGTATTTAGGAAAAATATAGTATTGACACTTACAGTAGAAATTTTGGAAGATTTAAATGGAGATTTGAAATGTATTTTTGAATGCATGCAAACTTGTTTATTTTATATCTAGAGTTCTTGTGCTCCAAAAATTATGAAATTTTTGTGGTAAACTATTCTTGACATGTATGAGCTCTGGTAAAAATTTGAGGATCAGTGCATGCATAGATTTGTAGTTATAGATTTTTCTTTTATAAATAGATAATCCTTGTATGAATTTTTATAAATTATTTAGGAATCCAATATTCATGAAATTTGTTGGAGGTTATCCTAGTACCAAAAGGATGCTAAGAAAAATAGGAAATCTGTTGCTTGACACTTTTCACTAGGGTTTTCTATTTTTGCTATTGTAAGCCTTTCTGTCTTGTCATTTTTGTATAGAATGTTTTACTGTACAAAATGGCATGAAACTTTTACAGTAGTCTTGTGATAGCATTAGTAAGGCACTGTAATTTTGTAAGAAATTATGATGCACATTTGGTACAGGTTTATTATTTAACCTATGTATCTAAGTAAAATAATAAAGGCATTTAAAGAAATAGTTTTGGCTTCACCATTAGGTTTTCTTGAGTGTATTTGGTATGCTTAAACTGTTGGTAGACTTTGTGTTGTCAAACTTTGAATGATTACATGAAGTAGAAGTATTGTTACTTTGTAATGCGAATTGGAAGGATTCCGGACAGATTCTGGAAGGATTACCGTACTACACAATATCACGATCAGTTGTTCACTTGAGAGCAAAATCATAGAGCTGCAGCAGACAGATATAGGAATAAGTCACATCAAGAGAAAAATGCAAGAGCAAGAGACCAAGCATTTCATATTGGATGAAAGAGGTGTGTTATGGTTTGAGGACCGACTTGTGGTACCAAAAGACCATGATCTTAGGAACCAAATTTTAGATGAAGCTCAGTCGTCCAAATTGTCTATCCATCCAGGTAGTAGTAAGATGTACCAAGATTTGAAAACCTATTTTTGGTGGACTAAGATGAAGAAGGAGATTGCAGCCTATGTAGCTAGGTGCGATAACTGCAGTCGAGTAAAAGTTGTTCATATGAAATCTCCCGGATTACTTCAGCCATTGCCTATTCTAGGTTGGAAATGGGAGGAAATCAGCATGGACTTTATCACAGGCCTTCCAATGACACCACAAGGTCATGATTCAATATGGGTTATTGTTGATCGTCTCACCAAGTCAGCACATTTTATACTCGTGAACACAAGGTATATAGTAGGGAAATACGCTGAGATATATGTTTCCCAGATCGTGAGACTACATGGAGTACCTAGGACTATAATCTCAGATCAAGGACCATAGTTCATAGCTTGTTTCTGGGAGCACTTACACCAGGCTTTGGGAACCAAGCTAATTAGAAGTTCAGCATACCATCCACAAACTTTAGGACAGACAGAGCGAGTAAACCAAATCCTAGAAGATTTGCTGAGAGCTTGTGTTATATCTTCAAAAGGTTCATGGGAGAAATGGTTACCTTTAGCTGAGTTCTCCAATAACAACAGTTATCAAGCAAGTATCAAGATGGCTCCATTTGAAGCCTTGTATGGCCGAAAATGTAGAACTCCGTTGAATTGGATTGAGCCCGGTGAAAGGAGATACTTTGGTATTGACTTTGTCAATGAAGCTAAAGAGCAAGTACGTGTCATCCAACAGCATATGAAGGCAGCTCAATCGAGACAAAAGAGTTATGCTGATAGAAGGAGGAGACCACTGACTTTTGAAGTGGGTGACTATGTATACTTGAAAGTATCGCCCATGAAAGGGGTGAAGAGATTTGGGATGAAAAAGAAGCTCTCACCTAGATATGTAGGGCCATACAAGATTCTGGAACGAAAGGGAAATGTTGCTTATAAGTTACAACTTCCACCAGAGATGAGTGCAATATTCGATGTTTTCCATGTTTCTCAGTTGAAGAAATGTCTTCGAGTACCTGAAGAAGCTATTGCACCCACCAACGTGCAGCTTCAATCGGATTTGACCTATGAGGAAAAGCTAATTCGAGTATTAGAGGAGACGAAAAGAGTAACACGGAGTAAGATTATTAAGTTCTATAAGGTGGTGTGGAACAATCATAGTGAACAAGATGCTACATGGGAACGAGAGGATTATTTACGAGAAGTTTATCCCGCCTTTTTCCTAGAATGGTAGGTCTTGCAAATCTCGGGACGAGATTTTTATAAGGGGGAGGGGCTGTAACACCCTAGGTGTTAGCCTTGCATAACTTGACTTGCATAGCATGAGCATGATCATCAAGCATTCATAAACAAGCATTTACAATTGAAACATTGGATTGAAACGTATGCAACATTTGCTTGTTATTGCATGTTTCATTGTACATATGCAAATGATCATGAGTGTATACATGTAATTAGTTGATATGGATCACAACAACATTTAACAACACATAGGTTAGCAAATAGGACCGTGTTCATGAAGGTCACCTTTCATGACCAAACACTTAATTAAGATTTCATGTGATTAAACTGGATAGCCTTATGTGTGACTAATACATGAAATGATTATATGACCTTGCAATTAGCCTAAACATGTTTAGAGTATCATTATGAACAACTTTGATATTCATGGTTAGGGGTACATAGGTCATTAAGCCATAGTTTGAAGTGTATCATCATTTGAATGTGACATGTTTGACCAAGTTTGAACTTGGTGTTAGAGACCTTGCATGGAGGAGGTCATTAAAGCAAAGTTGTAGTGTTTGGCAAGGGGAACAACTTTTATTTTTGGGTCATTGACTGATTTAGCTTCTAACATGCTTGAATTGGGATCACAAAAATCAGCAAAACCAACATTTCAACACTTATAGAAATTTTGCTAAGTCCTATTAACTGACAGCCTGACAGGCTGACCTTTGGGACGATATAACTCAGGTTCAGTTGGGAATTTGCATGAGATCCTTGAACAAGAATTGAAGCTGGTACATAGGTCTACCATTTTGGTTTAGGATGTTTGCACGAAGGAGCCATGGATTAGCAGATATATCGACTTGAAAACCGACTGTCAGGCGTCCCATTTCGGTTTCTGAATCGAACTGAACGAATAGTTCGGTGGCCGACAGGAGCAGAGCCCACGCGCCGCGTGGAGGTCCGCAGCGGCCGCGCGTCGCCGACGTCCTACCCTGCGCGGCAGAGCCAGGCCCAAGCGCACTACATCACTCCCAGCTACCGCCCGCACTCAGCCGCGCCCTCATTTTCCCATTTTGCCTTCTCCTTCGCCGGCCGAAGCAACCGCAGCGGCAGCCAAGCTCTTCCCACCTCCGCCGTTGCCATCACCGGCACTAGCTCGCCTTCGCCGCTTCTCCTTCACCACAACAGCTCCCCTGCAACCACAGCAACCCATCACGTCCACCAGTGTCTGCTAACCATGCTCGGTAAGCTCTAGCGCCGTGCAAGTGCTCGCTAGAGCCCGCCGCCACCCTCCGTCACCGTGGTCCGACCTAACCCGACCACCGCAGGCCACGAGAGCGCGCGCAATAGGTTCCTTGTAGTCCAATGATGCTCGTCCGAGCTTTAGTATGGGCCACCGAGGTCGTCACCGGTGTACCACCGTCGTCCCGCCTCGCTGAGCCGCCATGGCCACCGCCGTCGTCACTAGCGTCGACGATAGGGCCGGCCAAGTAGTGCAAACGATGCGCTAGGTCGAGTAGGTCATACCGTGAAGATGTCACCGCCGGCAACCTTGCCGTCGATGAGCTTTGGCCGCGCAAACATCGCGTAGCGCCGCTGCCCTATCTCGGTGTCACTGACGCATGGGGTCACTGGTTCAAGGGTCCCACCGGTCAGCGACAGCAGTGTTGAGGGATAGTTCATTTGATTCCAAATTTTTGACTGTTTTGTAATATTTGTATCTCTAGTTTTGTAGTGTCAAAAATTTTGAAATAAATTTGGTAGTGTTCCTTAGGAAGTGTAGTATTTAGGAAAAATATAGTATTGACACTTACAGTAGAAATTTTGGAAGATTTAAATGGAGATTTGAAATGTATTTTTGAATGCATGCAAACTTGTTTATTTTATATCTAGAGTTCTTGTGCTCCAAAAATTATGAAATTTTTGTGGTAAACTATTCTTGACATGTATGAGCTCTGGTAAAAATTTGAGGATCAGTGCATGCATAGATTTGTAGTTATAGATTTTTCTTTTATAAATAGATAATCCTTGTATGAATTTTTATAAATTATTTAGGAATCCAATATTCATGAAATTTGTTGGAGGTTATCCTAGTACCAAAAGGATGCTAAGAAAAATAGGAAATCTGTTGCTTGACACTTTTCACTAGGGTTTTCTATTTTTGCTATTGTAAGCCTTTCTGTCTTGTCATTTTTGTATAGAATGTTTTACTGTACAAAATGGCATGAAACTTTTACAGTAGTCTTGTGATAGCATTAGTAAGGCACTGTAATTTTGTAAGAAATTATGATGCACATTTGGTACAGGTTTATTATTTAACCTATGTATCTAAGTAAAATAATAAAGGCATTTAAAGAAATAGTTTTGGCTTCACCATTAGGTTTTCTTGAGTGTATTTGGTATGCTTAAACTGTTGGTAGACTTTGTGTTGTCAAACTTTGAATGATTACATGAAGTAGAAGTATTGTTACTTTGTAATGCGAATTGGAAGGATTCCGGACAGATTCTGGAGTTTGATAAGTTGCATGATAAAAATGATGATTTCTGTAAAAATAGTTAATAATAAAGTTGTAGATAACTTCATCATATGTCTTGTGTTAAAATTTCAGGACCATAGGTCAAACGGTTTAGGAGTTACAGCTGTTTAAAGTTAGCTTTTCCGAATTACTTGCTCTCTGGAATTTCTGGACAGCACTGATATGATTGTCTGTTTTGACTAAGATAAGTTGTGAATTAGCTTTTGTGAGTTAAATAAGAGTTGTATATAATTTTATAAGCTTTCCAGAAAGTCTAGGATCACTGCATTTGGATAATTATAACTCCAGTTATGAGTAAAACAAGTAGCTGCTGTTTGTGAAATAGTTGATGAATTGTTGAAGTAGTTAATTGCATAATCAAGAAGAGATATGCACCTACTCAGTAGAACATGATGCACATGTTAACATATATGCATTCGCAATATCTTATGCCATATTCATGCATCTAGGATTGGAGGAAGAGATAACGTTGCTGGAATTCGACGAGGTAGAGGAAGGGGACCAGCAGGAGAATCCTCAAGTCGCAGCTCCCGAAGGCGTGGAGCAGAATCCTAAAGAGCTTCCGGAGTGTCCTGACCACTGCCCCACTTCCTTTCTGCGAGGCAAGCCGCAGAGCATTTTAAGTCTCCCAGTATTTTACAAATGATTACTTAAGTACTTATGATTGATGCATTAGGTTATAAGAGTTGAATGGAACCACTTGATGCATATAAATTCCTTGTCCAGATATTACACCTTTAATCGGTATAGGTCCAGGATCGAACATATGCTTAGCCACGCTTAGACCGGTAGAAGTCGAGTGATTTCCTGTCACCTGCGAGATATAGGTGGATACCGGAGCACGGTTGGCTATATTTGCTATCGTGAAAAAGAACCATGGGGTAATAGAAATGGAGACCGGGCGGGAGTCGATAGAGAAGCAACAAGACATGGAGGTCTTGGGTGTGGATTTATCCCCGTCTGTGTCGATTAAGGACCGTACCGTTGTTGATGCTTCTGACAAGATTGAACGCATGCCTATCACTTAGCTGGCCGGATAACTCGTTCCGACCGCGAAGCCGAGTAGCTCAACTCAGGCCAGGACCCGTTCTGTTGTGCTCTCCTTGCGGGGGCGATCAGACTGAGCCCAAGGGCAGGCTAGTCCTGAACGTCCTGGCATCTGGTGTCCCAGATTGTACAGCGTGGTATGGACCCACGAAATGTGTACCTGAGTTGTACCAAAGGTGACCTTAGGCTGGGTTTGTGTTAGGAATAAATTCCCAGCTGGTTGAAATCGATTCGAATCGCCGTCTCTCCCGGATAGTGAGAAACTTGGCTAGTCCCAACATCGTAGTAACTATGTTATGGAACATGATGGTTCGAATGAATATGGAATTACAATACCTGCTATGGTTACTATTGTATGCTTTTAAATTGATATACCACGTGTTTGGCACAGGATAGTTGCTAATCTAGAGATGGATAGATATAATTAACTTGATAATGGAATCATAATTGTATAATTGAGTTAATCGCTTTTATGCAAAACATTGTCAAGCTATCTCCACTTATACAGCCTTGCATCATCCTTGGAGTCATTTTATTTCTGGTTTATGATGGGTAAGTCTAGCTGAGTACCTTCTCGTACTCAGGGTTCTATTTCCCGTTGTTGTAGATGGCACTGTGTATCACAGTTATTGCAAGAGTTGCTTCTATCCTGCCGTGGATGAGGAGTAAGCCTTGGGCAGGCTTCTTTATTAATCCCTATCTTTGCTTTTGTGGACCGTGATCCTACTTGGCACTGTATCAAACTATGTTGGAAACTTTACTTTCAAACTTAATTTGCTTCCGCTTTATCTATCAAACTTGGTTTGTAATAACTTTTATTCGTACTCTGATGATGAAAATGTATCTGTGAACTTTATGTAATATGTGGCATGTATGTTGAATCATGTACGATCTTGGTTGTTGTAAATCGTTTATCGAGACCCGTCGTGGTACTCGACGGACTACCGGGTTTATATGGGTTCAAGTATGACAGTGCGCCCGCTTGCGGGCTGCCATTGTACTTGTACTCTTATAAATTGGTTGGTTCTACGACAGGCTCTGCCTCGCCCAACATCTAAGGGCTGGCTCTACCTCGCCCGATGTCTAAGCGCAGGCTCCGCCTTGCTCGACGTCTAGGGATTGGCTCCACCTCGCCCGACATTTGAGGGCTAGCTCCGCCTCATCCGATGCGTGAGGGTTGGCTTCGCCTCACTTGATGTCTAAGGACAAACTCCGTCTCGCCTGACCCCTAAGGGCTGGCTCCACCTCGCTCGACGTTCGAGGGTAGGCTCCGCCTCACCGACGTCTAAGGGCTAGCTCTGCCATGCCCGATGTCAGAGGGCAAACTCTGTCTCGCCCAACGTATGAGGGCTAGCTCCTCCTCGCCCTATGTCCAAGGGCAAGCTCCGCCTCGCCTGACATCTAGGGACTGGCTCCGCGTTGCTCCTTCATAATTACACGCGTAGATAAGGCAGGGCACTCAAGTCAACCGTAATACCGAGAACCATACCCTACACGCCTATAGGAAAGTACCATCAGGATGTGATAAGACAGGCACTTTAAGCCCTTCCAGGCATGTCAGAGGCCGAACAGTGTTGTAGGCATCGACATTTGTCTTACAGTGCTGTGGGCGCCACCATTTGCCCTCGAGCGTGGATCCTGATAGAAGCTCATGACAACCACTATGGTCCAGGAGAAAACTCGCATCACCTACAGTAACGGATGTGCGGTCTCTGCACTATTTGCTCTTTGTATGGCCGCGGATCAGCATCCTAGTCCACCGCGCCGCCCGCCAGGGCAGGATGGGACGTGACAACTTGCTGACCACGCCAGGACATGACAGGATCAGCGGACGTGCTCCCAGCGTGGGGCTATCCCTTGCACCACCCGCCATATCAGCGGGGCACGCACAGAGGAAAAGGAATACCCGGTATCTTTGAATGACCTCCTAGGTCTCTGGTTTTTCTTCTTTCTCCCATCTATAATCCCTGCTCTCCCTTGGCCTATAAAAGGGACGGTAGGGCACCCCAATAAGGGATCGATTCAACATACCATGAATCACATCACACATTGTTGAGCAGCGATCAAAGCTCTTAGCACCCATTCGACCTTTTCCATCAGAGACTTGGGACCTTTCTCTCTCTCGCCCATTTGTAACCCCTACTATGAACTTTTTGGTGCTAATAACACGAGCAGCAGCCACAAATAGGACGTAGGGACATTCTGCCCAAACCAGTATAAACCTTTTTGTCTTTTTAGCACACCATCCAGATCAGACATGCAATAACACAAATTTACTCGTTGGTGTTTGCTCGAAACACCAACAAAGCCTGTTTGGTTGCATCCCTCCACTATTTTAACTTGACTCCACCCATGTAGAGGTATATGGGTCTAAATCTGGTTCGATGGAGACCGACCGAAACAAGGTTCACTACGAAGCATGGCTCGATGGATGCAGGTTATAGAGGATGGACCCACATGTGACACGTCAGCCTCACCTTTTAGATAAGTTATATCTGCTCTATAAGCAACTAAGCATCTCAAATTATTGAGAAAATTTCTTATTTGGTCCTGGTTTAAAGTTGTCTTTCTTCCTTGGCCCTGAAACAAAATTTCTTACCTATTTGGCCTCACTCGAAGTTTCATTTTCTAATCTGGTCTTACCGTCATCTCCTGCCTCTAACATCGTTAAGTGCACATGAAATGACCAAATAGCCCCTGAGACATTATGAGAAACCAAAGGTCACCCAGGTAGCATAACAACATAATTTTGAGCACTTATATAGATTCAAAGTGCTCAAAATTATGTTGTTATGCTGCCTGGGTGACCTTTGGTTTCTCATAATGTCTCAGGGGCAGTTTGGTCATTTCATGTGCCACTTAACGGTGTTAGAGGCAGGAGATGACGGTAAGGTCGGATTAGAAAACGAAACTTCAAGTGAGGCCAAATGGGTAACAAATTTTGTTTCAAGGCCAAGAAAGAAAGGCAACTTTAAACTAAATTTTCCCCAAATTATTTGCATCATCCCATGCAACCTCACAAAATGTTTTTCTTCTTCTTGTAAATACGGTTCTACCTAGTCCGCGTCCACTCATGTAGATTATACAAGGCAACTCCTATCTACCAACCAAACACATCCTTAGAGAACACAACCCATCGTGACCATTCCCATCCTATCACCTCACACCCATAGAAGAGAAAAGTTCAAAAAATTGGATATGTGTCATAACTTGTAATCTCAAGGTATATACACTAATCTAGATCGTCCGTGAGATGACACTATTTCAACCACAAACATACTCTATCTCAATGCATATACACTAATATAGATCGTTCGTGAGTAAAATTCTATTTAGACCCCTAAAAAATGAGAATGACTAGAAAAATAAAATTCTAGCACATTGTCACATTTTAGAATCTTAAATTTGACTAATTATAGATAAAAAAGTATTAATATTTATGATATTTAAATAATATCATTAGATTAATTACGAAATGTATTTGTATAATAAGTTAATATAGAGTCATAAATGCAATTAGTATTTACTAAAAACTTGGTTAAACGTGGACTACTTTTGCCGGCGCGCAACCCATAGTTGTAATCTTTCCTAGACAGAGGGAGTTGTAGGGTCGAGATGGCAGACTAGAGGGGGGGGTGAATAGTCCTTTCTAAAATTAATCGTGTTGGCTAACCAAAACAAGTGCGGAATTAAAACTATCGGTCTAGCCAAGACTACACCTCTCTATCTATGTTCTCTAGCACCTTGCAGAGATCCTAATTAAGCAACAAAGGTGCCAGGCTAACTAGAGCTCACCTAACCAATTCTTGGAGCAAGGTCACACAAACCTATGCCACTAGTATTTCAAGCAATGAGGGAGCTCCTACACATGCTAGTAAGCAAAAGCACAAAGCCAACTAAGCTCACTAGCAATGCACAATAACAAGGCAACCAATGCCAAATTAGAGAGCAAAAATACTTAGCTACACAAACTAAGCAAAGTGACTAACAAGATTACACAAACCAAATTAGCCACACAAGGGAGCTACTTCTATGCTACACAAGCAAGAAGGTAACTAGTGAGCTACACAAGCTAACTAATTACAAGAGCAACTACACAAGCACAATGTATATAAAAGTAATCACAAGCTTGTGTAAGGGGATTGCAAACCAACGGGAAGAACAAGGTTGACACGGTGATTTTCTCCCGAGGTTCACGTGCTTGCCAACACGCTACGTCCCCGTTGTGTCGACCGCTCACTTGGTGGTTCGGTGGCTAATTGGCATCACCCGCCAAGCCCGCACATCGGGCGCCCCAAGAACCTACCCTGAAAGTGAGGGTAGCTCAATGACACGCTCGACTAGAGTTGCTCTTCGTGGCTCCCACGGAGCGAGCACAATGCCCCTCACAAAGCTCTTCTTCGAAGCACCGCACAAGCTTCTTGCGGGCTTCTACGGAGACCACCACCAAGCCATCTAGGAGGTGGCAACCTCCAAGAGTAACAAGCACCACCAGCTTACAACTCGATCACCTAGTGCCACTCAATGCAACCTCACGATGCAATCGCACTAGAATCGCTCTCTCACACAATCGAATGATCACTATCAAGCATATGTGAGATGGAGGGCTCCCAAGCACTCTCAAGCATGGACACAAAGTCTCCTGAGGTGCTCTACTCAAGTCATGGCCAAGACCACCTTCTATTTATAGCCCCATGGGCTAAACAAGCCGTTACCCCTTTACTGGGCAAATTTTGAGACGACTAGATGCGCGGGTCGTTTGCACCGGATGCTGCACCGGACACACCGATCGTGTATACCGGACGTATCTGGTCGCCATACCGAACGCGTTTGGTAGCAGCCTGACCACCACATGTCCCATTCAAACTAGCCGTTGCCACCAATGGCTCTCTGACATGTCTATCGGACGCACTGTTTAGAAAATGACCGAACGCTGAGCCTCAGCGTCTGGTCGAGTCTAGTAAGCACCTAGGCCTGACCAAACATATCTGGTCACTCCGAACCGGACGCTACCAGCATTCGGTCGACTGTTACACCGAACATCGACTTCACTGATTCACACCGGACGCGTCTAGTCACACTCTACAGTTTAGTCCCAAGCCACATACTAGACGCGTCCGGTCACCGTACCGGACACGTTCGGTCACTCTATGAGTAGCGCGACTAACTCTTTTTCTTCACCAACTTCTTCTCCTTTGCTAATGTGCCAATACCACCAAGTGTACACCACCATGTGTATGTGTGTTAGCTTTTCACAAACATTTTCCAAAGGATTAGCCTCTCAACTTGTCACGCCACTCGATCCTAGCGACGATGCAAAGTTAGATCACTTGAGTGGCACTAGATGACCGATATGCAAACAAGTTTGCCCCTCTTGATAGTATGGCCATCTATCCTAAACCCGGTCATAAACTTCTCTACACACCTATGACCAGTGAAATGAAATGCCTTAGGTTATACCTTTGCCTTGCGCATTCCATTCCATCTCCTCCAATGTCGATGCAACACATGCACCAACACAATCAACAATGATATGATCCACTTCATATCATCACGTGATCATATTGGTTCATCGATCTTGACTTCACTTGCTTTTCACCGTTGCCTTCATCCATCGGCGCCAAGTCTTGCTTAAGCTTCACCGTCACGCGGTCCATCGCTCCAAAGCCTCCAACTTGCCCTTCACGCTTGCAACCGGTCCATCAAGCCAAGTCATGTCTTGATCTTCTCCACCTTGATCACATGACTCAATGTCATGTCTCATTTACAATGAGCTCCTTCATCATCACATGTGTGAACTTTGCAACATCTCCAAGCCATTTTTACCTTCATGGCATATGTTGCTCACACACATGTACTTGTGGACTAATCACCTATGTATCTCACAAAAACATAATTAGTCCACCTAGGTTGTCACTCAATTACCAAAACCACACAAGGACCTTTCAATCTCCCCCTTTTTGGTAATTGATGACAACTCTACAAAGATATGGAAATTAAGCTCTTTTGGATTCATGTTGCTTGCCCAAGCAATTTTACCATGTGTAAATGATTTTGGACAAGTACCACAAACCCGAAATGGTAGTATTAGCTATCCCTACATATGTGCTAGAGTGTTTGTTTTGAAGCTCACACATATGCATAGATTGAAATTGTGGGAGAGTAATTACTACTAAATGATGCTAAGGTGTATAAAATAAACCTTTGAAGCGTGATACCAATCGGAGTTGCACCTTTAAGTTCATCCTTAGCACCATGGTTAGCTAGATATCACTTGGAAATAAAATCACTAGATACCTCGTGACATCAACATTAAAACCAAGGTACTAGCATTACTTGAAAAGCATACCAAGTGTCTAGCTATCATCCTATGCATGCTAGTTTTTATTTCATCAATCAAATTCTACAACTAGCATACCTCACACAAGCATGCATATTGAATTTAAGAACTTATGCAATGCAAGCAAGCACATGAACATGCACATATCAAATGCAGTCAATCAAAGTTTATGAGCTTGCTCCCTCTACTTGTGTGCTTCTCTTGTCCAAGAATTTTGATCCATCTCTTTTCTCCAATGTTGCTCCCTCTTTGTCCATGTCCATGTCCAACCTCTATTTCTTTGAGCTTTCAATCTTTCCCAAAGCTTATCTCTCCCCCTTGTTCAATCTCAATCTCAATCTCAAATCTTTCATATCTTTGTACAATCTCTCCCCCTTTGTCATCAATTTCCATAAAAGGTGTGCTTCTCATTGATGCAAAGGTTTGCATTTGGGGTAGATGGTTGAAGCTTGAATCTTGCATTTTTATGGACATCTTCATGATTGTTGGCTATCTTCATGATTGTTGGAATGATACCACTTGTAACTTGTACTACTTGTATCTTGTGTAGGGCTTCTTGAGATACCACACATAGAATCTTTGATCTTGATATCAATTTGTGTGACATCTCCCCCTATGTGATAGCATGGGTCATCCATTTGATACACTTGAGCTCTTGTAGGTGAGGGATGCATTCTTTATTTGATGATCACTTAAAGTTGAGGATCACTTATGGAACTATTGTCTTGCATGATTGATACCATGTGTAGATTTGATACCACTTGAAAGCATTTTCTAGTATGGAACTACTTGTTGGATTTGTCAATTTTGACCATTTCTTGAATATTTGCTATCTTCATGAGTACCACTTATAGGATATCACTTGTGGGTTGATCTAGACATTACTTGTGAATTCTTGATGAAATACTTGAGTCTAGATACCTTTTAGAACAAACAAACTATATATCGATTTGTATTGTTGTCTTGTGCTTGTACTCTTATCACTATCATGAGCTTCTAATGTTGACTTGAACTAAATTGATTTGCCTAAGCTTCCAAGTCCGGTTTGAATCAATGACAAGCTTCTTCACACCTCTTATAAGGGTTATCTTGCCAATGTTGTACTTGTCACTTGTTGGCAATCCAAATTAAATCAAGTACTTGGGTTTACTTAGCTCATGAACAAATTCATATACTAACCACTAGATCAATTAATCATTCAAGCAATAGTGGTAGGCTATGAATTTAAACATTTCATTTGTTACGCATGATCCTATGAAGTATGAACTATATGCACTAACCGTATACTAGTAAGGGATGAAATGATCATGCACATTATAATGATACCTTTGCTATGTTGGAGTAGAGGATAGTCACATAGATTCTAATTCATTACTCCAATAGCAATGTGAAGTCCAATTATAAGCTTGGTGAAGACCAATAGATACCATTTTGAATTCCATTCTTCACCCATATGAAATGAATACCACTTATGATCAAGTGCACTTTCTTGTTGTGGTTGGCTTGCTTCATCTTTTGATCTTTGCTTGCATGAGAGAATTATTTGGAATACCACTTGAAATATCATGACTAGCTCTCTTTTGGGTGTTGCTTGCTTTTCTTGACCAATCCTTTTGATTGTTTCAACTAAGCATCTCAAATGTCCCTCGGATCACCACTTCCATGTTAGCCTTCCAAGTACCATACTTGGTTTATCTATACATAGGTGGCAAGCCCCTACACTAGGGAGAAGTGACCTCTTTCCAAAGAACCATTCTTGATACTCACTTGAAATAGCTTGATTGATTGATCCAAGTGATGGACTTAACTTGATGAGTAACCTTGATTCCTTCTTTAAGTCATTTTCTTTCTATTTGTTTAAGTCCTTTTCTTTCTACCAAATGATCTCCAATCATATCTAGAACTTAAACTTCATCTTCAACTTGAATTTGATCTTGATCTTCATCTTGAGTACCAAAAGTGTGCAAAATACACTCCACAATCAAATAGCCTTGTACTCTTTGCTTGTCATGCTTCTAGATTATCTCAAAACTAAACTTAGGTACCTCAATCACTTGTAAACATGTTTCCAACTTGAGGACCTTTCAATCAAAGTGACTCTAGATCAATCCAATATTTGTCACTTTTTTGACAAATTCTGTACCCTTCAAAGAAATAAGCATATTTTCCAAAGTACAAATCCAAATACCACAAAATTTATTGGAGGTGTGCATTGCTAAGTTATCTAGCAGCTGTAAAAATTTGAGATTCATTTGACTTCTAGATTACTACCAGATTTCAATTCTTCCACCACTGCTACATGCTGAAAACTGCTGCACTATAGCTGAAAAGAACCACTCCAAAACCGAAGCATTTCTTATCCATTTTTTATGAAATTTCTCCAGCATCTCATACCATAAGTCTAGAGCATGTACACTAATTTTCATGCCAATCCAATAAGTTTTGATCACTCAAATATGGCTAAGATCATAGCTCACTTAGATTTTCAATATAGGACAGATTTCAATCACTTGAGCTATACTTCATCAAATATGAATCAAACTTGAAACTAACTCGTTTGAATACTTTCAAAAGATATAAATCGATTCAATTCACTTACTAAATGTCATCTTATGAACTTATCCAATACAAATCAATCCAAACTTGACTACTAATCAATTATCCATTCAATCATCTCATAGCAAGCAACATTGCATATTTATCCAATTCAATCAACTCATATGCACCCAAATAGAATGATCAACAAGAGATATACCTTGGCTAGCTCATGATCATCCAACTAGCAAGCTTCAACTCAATTATTTGCAAACCATCAAATATATCCAATGAATCACCAACAACTTGAATTATAGCACTTGTATATTGATAGCACTTGGACTTCACTCAATTTTCACTTGGCATTGGGTTTGGATGTGCACTAAGCTCCATAACTTGATTCAACATATGATGAACAATGTCAGGTCAATTGAATCAAATCTCCAATGCTGATGGTACCTACAAACAATCATTCACTTTTTGATGGTACCCAAACAATTTTGGGTCCTCTCAAGTTAGATGCAACATACTTAGGCATAGTCTTAGTATGAATAGCGAGATGTTTTGCAATAGCAACCATAGAGGTACCATTATCATCCTTTCTAAGCATAGAATCATTATTAATTGAAATAGGCTTAGGGGTGTTACCTAGGGGATATGAATGTGCCATGTGTCCCCTTTCCCGGCATGAGTAGCACTTTCTCTTCATTTGAGCCTTCTCTTCCTTGCTCATGTGGTGCTTCTCATTGCCTTGCCTCTCATAGATTGCTTGAGCCTTCTTCTCAAGCTTGGTAGGACACTTAGAAGCAAAGTGTCCCATATTTCCACACTTGAAGCACTTGATGTGAGCATAATCTTTCTTCTCATCTTCATTCTTGCTCATCATCTTGACATCTTGAGTTTGCATTGGATGCCTTGCCTTTCCACCCCTTCTTGTTTTCTTCTTCTTCGTCATCAAGTCACTACCATCTTCATGGTTGATCTTGATTTGCTCTTGGGGTGTCTTCTCTTGTTCAACTTGTGGCTTTGGTTAAGACTCTTCTAGTTGCTTCACCAATTGCTTGGTTGGGCACATTGAGGTAAGATGACCCCATGTGCGGCACTTGAAGCACTTCGTATGCTTGAGCCTCTCTTCTTCTTTTATCTTCTTGAGCTTCTCAATGTTAGGGCAACCATTTGTAAGGTGTCCCACTTCATAACACCGGTAGCATATGGTATAAGAGAGCTTTCTTTATTGTAGCTTCTTCATCTTTCTTTCTCTCTTTCTTTCACCCTTTGTCATCTTCTTTTTGAAGCCAAGGCCACACTTGTCACCATAGTTTCTTTGAGTCTTCAACATGTGCTCAAAGGTGACTTTTGAGTTGTAGCACCTCTCTAACTTGTTGCTCAAATTCTTCACTTCATTTTTAAGCTCATTGTTCTCCTTCAAAAGGTTAGTCTCACAAGACATAGAAGTAGAACAAGCATCTATATGTGAAGAGCATGGTATTTCTAATAAATCATCACAAGAGGTGGATACATGCTTCTTGCCTACATCACAAGGGTTAGCAACAATATGTGATTGATCAATTGACCCATGTGATGAGCTCTCATTATTTTTAAGTTTCTTTATAAACACTTTAATGAGAGAAGCATGTTGTTCTAATAATTCATCATGAGATGCAAGTAGTGTCTCATGATTCAATTTTAGCTCATCATGTGAAGATTTAAAAGTATCAAGTAATTTCTTATGTTCTTCACAAGAGTTCTTTAGAAATAAGTTTTCATTTTCCAATTTTAATGTTTTAGCTTTCTCATTTTATAAAGACATGGTCATGCTAGCAAGTCTACTAACAAGCTCATCATATGAATCAACATGATCAACTACATTAGCATTTGATATCTTGGTGTCACCTTGTGACATGAAACAATGTGGTGTAGTTGGAGAGCTTGTAGTAGCATCATCATTATGGCTTGAGCATGAGCCAACATCGTCAAGATCACCACCAAGTGTGCTTGAGGTAGAATCTTCATGTGCAACACTTGTGGCATCATCATCAACCTTGTCAAGTGAACTTGTAGTGGATTGATCATCATCATCATCACTTGACCATGAGGTAGAGCAATCTTTCACAATCACCAAATTGTGATCATGCTCGACACACTCATGCGCCTCTTTCTTGGGCTCATCCTCCTTGAATTTGCCATCATCCCATGTGGAGGAATCACCGAAGGTGCCCTTGATGGACTCCCATATCTCACGAGCGGTTCCTGTGATGTTTACTTGTTTCATCAAATCAAAACTCAAAGCATCCATTAGAAAACAACAAGCATGTGCATCAAGTTCATAGAGAACTCTTTGAGCTTTGGTGAGATTTCTATGATCTAAGACATGAGTGAGACCACTAGTGATAATCCACCAAAACTTAGGTCCCTTTGCACGAAAATGATCAAGCATGTCATTTTTCCAAAGTGCAAAGTTTGTACCATCAAAAATATGTGTCTCACAAACATCTAGCCCACTAGACACCATCCTCTCGGGTCGGTGAAGACCACAAATGAGAGACCTAGCTCTGATACCACTTGTAGGGTCGAGATGGCAGACTAGAGGAGGGTGAATAGTCCTTTCTAAAATTAATCACGTTGGCTAACCGAAACAAATACGAAATTAAAACTATCGGTCTAGCCAAGACTATACCCCTCTATCTATGTTCTCTAGCACCTTGCAGAGATCCTAATTAAGCAACAAAGGTGCCAGGCTAACTAGAGTTCACCTAACCAATTCTAGGAGCAAGGTCATACAAACATATGCCACTAGTATTTCAAGTAATGAGGGAGTTCCTACACATGCTAGTAAGCAAAAGTACAAAGCCAACTAAGCTCACTAGCAATGCACAATAACAAGGCAACCAATGCTAAATTAGAGAGCGCAAATACTTAGCTACACAAACTAAGCAAAGTGACTAACAAGGTTACACAAACCAAATTAGCCACGCAAGGGAGCTACTTCTATGCTACACAAGCAAGAAGGTAACTAGTGAGCTACACAAGATAACTAATTACAAGGGCAACTATACAAGCACAATGTATATAAAAGTAATCACAAGCTTGTATAAGGGGATTGCAAACCAACGGGAAGAACAAGGTTGACACGGTGATTTTCTCCCGAGGTTCATGTGCTTGCTAACACGCTACGTCCCCGTTGTGTCGACTACTCACTTGGTGGTTTGGTGGCTAATTAGCATCACCCACCAAGCCTGCACGTCTGGCACCGCAAGAACCTACCCCAAAAGTGAGGGTAGCTTAATGACACGCTCGACTAGAGTTGCTCTTCTCTAGAGCACCGCACAAGCTTCTTGCAGGTTTCAACGGAGACCACCACCAAGCCATCTAGGAGGTGGCAACCTCCAAGAGTAACAACCACCACCGGCTTGTAACTCAATTACCTAGTGCCACTCGATGCAAACTCATGATGCAATCGCACTAGAATCACTCTCTCACACAATCGAATGATCACTATCAAGCATATGTGAGATGGAGGGCTCCCAAGCACTCTCAAGCATGGACACAAAGTCCCCTGAGGTGCTCTACTCATGCCATGGCCGAGACCACCTTCTATTTATAGCCTCATGGGCTAAACTAGCCGTTACCCCTTTACTGAGCAAATTTCGAGACGACCGGACACGTAGGTCGTTTGCACCGAACGCTCCGGTCGTGTATACTAGACGTGTCCGGTCACCATACCGGACGTGTCCGGTAGCAGCCTGACAGCCACGTGTCCCATTCAAACTAGCCGTTGCCACCAATGGCTCTCTGACATGTCGATCGGACGCACTCTTCAGAAACGACCGGACGCTGAGCCGTAGCGTTCGGTCGAGTTTAGTAAGTTCCTCGGGGCGACTAGATGCGTCTGTTAGAAAATGACTAGACGCTGAGCCTCAGTGTCCGGTTGAGTCCAGTAAGCACCTAGGCCTGACCGAACGCGTCCGATCACTCTGGACTGGACGCTCCCAATGCTCGGTCGACTATTACACTGAACATCGACTTCACTGATTCACACTGGACACGTCTAGTGTGGCGACCGGACATGTCCAGTCGCACTCTACAGTTCAGTCCTGAGCCACATACCGGACGCGTCTGGTCGTCATACCGGATGTGTCCGGTCACTCTATGACCAACACGACTAACTCTTTTTCTTTATCAACTTCTTCTCCTTTGCAAATGTGCCAACACCACTGTGGGGGTATGGCCCCTAGTATCCACAAGACAAGACATGAGCCGCACCATCAGAGGTGGCCTAGCCCATAAGATCAAGGCATGCACGACGCTGCTCAGCGTGCACCGCAAGATATTGTATAGTACCAAATAGGCTACTTTTCTTGTAACCCTACCCCTCCAGAGTATATAAGGAGAGGCATGGGTCCCCTAGTGGACACGATCGATACATCTTAATACAATACATTAGAACACAGGATGTAGGTATTATGTCATACTGATGGCCGAACCTGTCTAAATCTTGTGTCTTGGTGTTTGTATTACCATCTCGCTCACCTCTACAATAAATCTACCATCGTGGGATACCCCTTGGTGGACTGCCGAGCATCTTTTGTCGATAGTTGGCGCGCCAGGTAGGGGCTATGCATGTTGTTTCCTTGTCGAGCAAAATAGCTTTTTTGTAGGCTCTTCGTCCCTTCCGCAGCCCAGCCAGATCTTCACGGTTGGATCCATCTCGTGGGTCATCAACGCTGATGGAGTCGGAGAGCTCCTTGAGCTGGTGCAGATCATTTCTGAGCCGACCACCCCCGCGCCTGCAACTGTAGATCCAATCTTGGAACCACTTCCGAGGTCACCTTCATCAACAACTCGCTGCCCGCTTCCTCGCTACCAGAGGAGGCAGATCAACAACAACGATCTGATCGTATCCATCGATCGGGTCGGTTTGAAGCTCGCCGATTGCCTCTCCATCGCTGAATTGGCTCTGGACACTCTGGTTCAGTGCCGACCACCCTCCGATCTAGATCTATCGGAGGCTGCTCGGGAAATTCTAGGGGTTATGGCCCTACCTTTCGTGTTCACCAATGTCGCCACCACCTTCCAAGATGCCCTAAGGGGCAAATTCATCAACCAGGTTGAAGACATCCATCCTCTCGCCGACCAGATAGCGCCATATGCCACCGACCAGACTTTCTGTCTAAAGCTAAATCACGCTTTAATATTTTTATAAATATTCTCCAATCTTCGTTAATCGCCATGATGTTTCTCCAAACTGTTTTCTCCATGTTTGCTCTCCAAACAATTTTCCAAACCCCCAAACAGTACTGTTGATGCTCGGACGCCTCCAGAGACGGTCTTGTCTCCGGCTCCTCCCTACACGTACACGAGCGTCTGCCCTCTGCGTTATGGGTGGTCGGCAGCGGCTCCTTAACGATGCTTGTTCCTCCTACACGTGCACGGGCTCCACGCTCCGCCTTATGGTTAACAGGATTGCTAGGGCTGGAAACTTAGCTACACACTAACTGTTCGGGCGGTTTATATTAAATACATCTTCGCTCCAACTGATCGCCAAGCTACATACGCTATTTTTTCTTCGGAGTTCATATATTTTTACATCATGTACTACCCGTTCTACATGTTTGTATTGCAGGATCATCGTCCAGGTGATCGGATCACCTGGTGCTCGGACTTCACCACAGATCAACTGGTCGGACTGCTCGGATCATCGACTTCGTCGCCGACCAGTTGATAGGACTGTTTGTCGGTCGTTTCTAGTCAATGCTCACTTCGCCGCCGACTAGTTGACCAGACTGTTCGTCGCTCGTGCTTCATCGCCAGCTACACCGGGGACTCCTCGATGCTCGGTTTCTTCGTGCTCGAGGACTAAGTGGGCACACTTCACCGTATGGACGTCGCCAGCTACGCCGAGGACTCCTCGGTGCTCGGACATCGCCAGCTACGCTAGGGACTCCTTAGTGCTCAGACATCGCCAGCGACACCGGGGACTCCTCGCTCCTCGGTGCTCGGATATCGCCAGCTACGCCGGGGACTCCTCGGTGCTCGGACCTCGCCAGCTTCGCCGGGGACTCCTCGGTGCTTGAACATCGCTAGCTTCGCCAGGGACTCCTCGATGCTCGGACATCGTCAGCTTCGCCTGGGACTCCTCGGTGCTCGAACATCGCCGCCTACGCTGGGGACTCCTCGGTGCTCGGTCATTGCCAGCGACGTTGGGGGCTCCTCGCTCCTCGGTGCTCGGACCTCGCCAGCTTCACCGGGGACTCCTTGGTGCTCGGACATCGCCAGCTTTGTCGGGGACTCCTCAGTGCTCAGACATCGTCGCCTACACCGGGGACTCCTCGGTGCTCGGTCATCACCAGCGACGCCGGGGACTCCTCGCTCCTCGGTGCTCAGTCATCGCCAGCGACGCCGGGGACTCCTCGCTCCTCGGTGCTCAGACATCGCCAGTGACGTCGGGGACTCCTCCATCCTCGATGCTCGGACATCGCCAGCGACGCCGAGGACTCCTCGCTCCTCAGTGCTCGGTCATCACCAGTGACGCCGGGGACTCCTCGCTCCTCGATGCTCGGTCATCGCCCGCGACGCTGGGGACTCCTTGCTCTTCGGTGCTCGAACATTGCCAGCGACGTCGGAGACTCCTCGGTGCTCCCTTGGTGATCGGATCTTGCTACGTCTCATCGGTGTGCTATCAAGCTACTCCATGTTGTTCGGATCAGGGTGCTGATCTTGGGCAGCACGTCTAGGGTCTTGATGCGTGCATGTCGGATGACGTCGGCAAAGCTTTCGAACTTATTTTTCTTTGACCCTGCTACAAGATTCATTCTTCATCTTCCAGCAAGCTCGGGGACTAAGTGGTCACACTTCACCTTGCGGTGAATGTGCTTGTTCTCATCTCGAGGCTACGCCCGGGGACTGGCTGTCTGCTCGGCTGGTCTTCTACTTTCTGACCCTAGCACCACATGACTACGTCACCTACTGTCAGGCTCAGAGACTAGCTGTGGGGGTATGGCCCCTGGTATCCACAAGACAAGACATGGGCCACGCCATCAAAGGTGGCTCAGCCCACAAGATTAAGGTGTGCACGACGCTGCTCGGCGCGCACCGTAAGATATTGTATAGTACCAAATAGGCTACTTTTCTTGTAACCCTATCCCTCCAGAGTATATAAGGAGAGGCAGGGGTCCCCTAGTGGACACGATCGATACATCTTAATGCAATATATCAGAACACAGGATGTAGGTATTACGTCATACTGACGACCGAACCTATCTAAATCTTATGTCTTGGTGTTTGTATTACCATCTCGCTCCTGATCTCGCTCACCTCTACGATAAATCTACCATTGTGGGATACACCCTCAGTGGTCTGTCGAGCATCTTTTGTCGACAACCACCAAGTGTACACCACCATGTGTATGTGTGTTAGCTTTTCACAAACATTTTCTAAAGGATTAGCCTCTAAACTTGCCACGCCACTCGATCCTAGCGACGATGCAAAGTTAAATCACTCGAGTGGCACTAGATGACCGATATGCAAATAAGTTTGCCCCTCTTGATAGTATGGCCATTTATCCTAAACCCGATCATAAACTTCTCTACACACCTATGACCGGTGCAATGAAATGCCTTAGGTTATACCTTTGCCTTGTGCATTCTATTCTATCTCATCCAATATCAATGCAACATATGCACCAACACAATCAATAATGATATGATCCACTTCATATCATCACGTGATCATATTGGTTCATCGATCTTGACTTCACTTGCTTTTCACCGTTGCCTTCGTCCATCGACGCCATGTCTTGCTTAAGCTTCACCGTCACGCGGTCCATCGCTCCAAAGCCTCCAACTTGCCCTTCACGCTTGCAACCGGTCCATCAAGCCAAGTCATGCCTTGATCTTCTCCACCTTGATCACATGACTCAATGTCATGTCTCATTTGCAATGAGCTCCTTCATCATCACATGTGTGAGCTTTGCAACATCTCTAAGCCATTTTCACCTTCATGACATATGTTGTTCACACACGTGTACCTGTGGACTAATCGTCTGTGTATCTCACAAAAACATAATTAATCCACCTAGGTTGTCACTCAATTAAAAAACACACAAGGACCTTTGAGGAGTACTAGAAGATTTTCACTGTACAAGGACCTAAGAATGAAAACTTTATTCTCATAAAAATTATACGATGTTTGGTAATCATTTTAGTTTATGTATTGTTTGAACCAACTAATAAAACTTTTAAAAGCTCTAGGCGATCCAACGAAGTAACTTGTGACAAGGTTTTCATGATTTTCTAGTCTAGGTTACAACAATCCAAATTCATCTTTCTCAGACTTTTACCCAATTGTGAATTTTGCTTAAAGATCGAACTGTCATTAGAATCTATTAAAACTTAGGAAGATACTCTGGGCGAGAACTGTGAGTTGTGACATCCTTGAATAAACACGTCAGATCTGACGCCTGTTCACCACGTGCCTTTCTTCCTCCTTGGCTCTTCACTCTGCTGCCAGACCGGAGCGCACCGCACCTCCGTTTCTCTCTCCTCTCCTCGCCAAGTCACAGTCGCCAGTGGCCACAGTCCCCACCCGACTGCCTCCATAAAAAAATCCGAGCTCCAACAAACAACCACCGCAATCTCCATCCCCTTGCCTTCCCCCACACACCATCTCCTTTTCACTGCAGGATTTCTTTCTTTCCCTACAGATATTCCCAAAGAATCTTCTGTGTTGCTCTCCTCCTCGGATTCCTCTTCCCCTCCTCGCCTCCCACTCCAATTATTCCTCTCCCTACTGACTTGCTTTGCTTCTCTGTTATCTCTGTCCTCTCCTCCCACCTCGTGTTTCTTCTTCCTACCAGCGGAGCGCCAGCTGCGCGCTGTGCCTCGTGCCTAGAGGAACGCCCGCCGTAGGCAGAGCTTTCCTGACGGCGGTGCCATGTGCCTGGAGGAGCCGGAGGACGCGGAAAGGCTTGGTTTTGGTGACGCAGGGGTCGAGGAGCCCGCTAAGTTTCCCTTGGCTCAGGTTCGTGCAAAATTAAAAATTCGATTTTGGGTAGTTATTTTGTTGCGTATGTGGATGAAACTTTCGATGTATATCTGTGAATCTGGTATCCCTTTTCTGTCGGTTCGTTTGAGTGATTGATCCTGGTATAAAGGATGGATTCAAAAGGAAGCAATGATTGTCTTTGCTTCGAGTACACGCCTCTGTTCATCCATCTGTCTCTTTTTTCCTCTGCAAGAATCTAGGCGATTTCGTGTTTAGTTGGCGCTAATGAAGGTGTAGATCAGAAGGTGATTTGAACTGTTCAATAAGGCAGAGTTAGGTTTCTTGCATTGTATATTACTAGCTGGAATGTTCGGTAGCTGTTTCCTGGTGAACGGTGGCAGTTGTTATTTGCGGCTGGCCCACGCTTTTCACCATTTCTCAAGTTGCTTCGATTTTGTACTGTATACTAAATTTGTCAAACTGTCCGATCATTTGCTTGCTCATTCTGAGGTGCTGTGACAGAGAGGTACAACTAATTTCTGACTATAGTACGTAGCAAACAGGAAATGTCAGGATATTTGAAGGACAGCATATTTTTCCTGTATTTCTGACTGTAGCTGAAATTTCTTCAGAGTAGTACGTACTTGCCAACGGCACATGTACTTGATTTCTCTATCAAGACTGAAATGTAATGAAACAAAACGTGTTTTTTTCCGTGCTGATACCAGTTAAGTCATCATTTTCCTGAAGTGGTCCATGTGATTACTACTGATTTTGAAAGGCTTGCTACCCACATCGTGATAGAAACTGCTAGAATATTTCTTCCATGGCTTGTGAGCTACTGTAATTGGATTTTGGGTGTTGCTGTCATGGGTGGATTGTCCTTTTATAGACTGGTAATGTTGATTGCCAGCATTAATTTGTGCCAAGGAATAACCAAATAGTACTGAAGCTTGTAGTTTCAGATGTTTTTTATCAATTTACGAACTCAGGCTCTGCTTGTTGTATCATATTAGCCACTGATGCTCTTCATATCAAGGACAATTATTTCTAAAAAAATTTACTGTTCCAACTAAGGTGGAAACTAATTCATTAAAATAGATGAGTTAATGTCTCCTATAGCTTAATGTGCTTCTTTCTGACGGTAACTTCTGAATTTGTTTGAGTGCAAGCACCGAAGTAGAATTGATAGCCATTTGGATTTGGGTTTATGATTAATTGAAGTAATGAAGTTTCCTTATATTAGTATGTTCAATGCTACTTGCGCTAACTCGACTTTGTGATTTCATGTAATTTAGATCAGCTTATCTATAGATTCACATTCAGTGCTTCCTGTATTGTATTCTTGTGCACTGATCCTGTTTACATGCAGATGGAGAGAGTTTGCGAAAACACAACTTCTGCTGATTTCAGGCAGAAGTTAAGCAATTTTGTTCCAGTAATCCGATCGGGGGATTGGTCTGATATTGGAGGTCGCCAATACATGGAAGATACCCACGTGTGCATTCCAGACCTTGCTAAGAACTTTGGCTTCCCATCGTTAGATAATGAAGTTGTTTCCTTATATGGGGTAAACACATGCCATCTTACCCACTTCTATTTTACCTTTCCTAGTTTGATAGACCAATCATATTGCCAAACACGCACATCAATAAGCAGTCTATGCTGATGGTAAATTCTGAGTACATCTAGAATACCCCATATAAAGAAGAGGACTTAATAACAAATTTGGTCCGCACTGCACCAGGCCACCAGCCTAGCAGTAGAACATTGAGGTCACTCATCGAGTCAAGTATATCATATGTGTAGTTCATTGCAATATCAGAAGCTGAAAATAGGCTTATAGTTTTTTTTTTCTCCTTCCAGAAAATGAGTCTGCCTCTTTTGATGTATGCAGTTGTTTTCCTTGGTTAGTTATTTAAGTTCAATGGAACAAATTCATGTCTTAGTAAAGTTATTCTACATATGTACAGCTAGTAATATACAGATCTGTGCTCTCAGATAATTTCATTGAGTTGCACACTTGCTCATCTAGATAACCACGTTATCATTCTGCATGCACGATTCACAAAAACTTGATATTTCTCTTAGGTATCTATTTTCTCCATTTCAATAATCAGGTCTTTGATGGTCATGGTGGAAAAGATGCTGCCCATTTTGTTCGTGATAATTTACCAAGGGTGATTGTGGAAGATTCAGATTTCCCTCTTCAGCTTGAAAAGGTTGTGAGGAGGTCCTTTATGCAGATTGATTGCCAGTTTGCTGAGACATGCTCTCTCCATAGAGCAACATCCTCCGGCACAACTGCACTTACAGCAATGATTTTTGGAAGGTACTTTCCTGTCATAAGTATGATGATCCCCAGCTTTTCGTAGGATATTTAAGAGTTCTTTATTAATATCATGATCTGTATATGTATATAATCGGTTTCCTCAAATCCTTATTGTTCAATGTCTACCATATGGATTACATAAGAAATATTTTAGTGGACATCTGGTGAAAATGTATCAAGCATCTTTTAGAACTAAAGCTACAGTGTTCAATCATGTCTGTACAATATTTCATCTCATTTCAAGGGCATGTTTGGATACAAGGGCTAATTATTAGCTTAGCAGGAGGGCTAATAGGTTTTCTACTAGTTGTTAGCTAACTAGTTAGCTGGCTCTAGCTAATTTGGGCTAATTTTTAGCCCCAACTAGTAATTAGCCCTAGTGATCCAAACAGGCCCTAAGTTTTGCCTTTTAATGTTGTATAGCGCTAGTACCATGGCTGTTCAGCAACTGTGCTGTACTAGATCTAGTCTTCAACGCGTCCTAATCTTTATCGCAAACATTTGAATGTTGACTTCTATTTATGCCAAGTAACACAATTCTAAATCAAATTGTAAAAAGAGTAAATTGCACCGCCGGTCCTTAAAGTATTGGACGGATTTCATCTGAGTCCCCAAACTACGAAATCGTACGTTTAGCTCCCTAATGTATTTAAGTGATCTCATCTATGTCCAAAATAGACACGAGGAGGGTTAGAAGCTGACGTGGCCATCCATGTGGACGATTTAAGTACAAAACCCTAAGATGTGGCATGCGTGGCCAGGATCTTCCAGCCCAGTCACCACCAGGACGGCCCTGTCTTCCAGCTCCAGCTGCCGCCGGCCTAAGAGCTCATCAGGTGAGCGCGGGGGATGCGGGTCGCGCCGTCGTATCGGGGGTAGGCGAGCGAGTGCACTGCCGGTCGCTGCGCGCCACCGCTGGCATGCAGGGGCGAGCGTGCAACCCGCAGGCCTTGCCGTCGCATCGGGGCAAGCGACCACGGGAGAGCGGTTGGCAGCTTGGCCATGCGCCTGCCGCCTGCCGCTACCGCTGCGTCGCGCCGCCACACCACCGCCTGTTGCTGCTGCGTCACGCCGCCTCGCCCCTCCCTAGGATCTCTCTCTCGCTCTAGCGCCCGAATCCGCCGCCGCCCCCGCCATTACCAAGCACACAGCCGAGCTCCCGATCTTCGTCCACAGCTCACCTCCAGACTTGATTCCTCCTCCGTTGGGTTCGTAGAAGCACGACGAGGCCTCTACACCACTCCACAATGTCAATCCGAGCCGGCAACTCCACTCCCCGACCTCACCGGAGCTCCCAGACCGCCACCGTCCGCCCCACCACCTTGATTCCCTTCCCCGCTGCCTCCCCGCCGTCGAGATCGCCGTAGACGACTTCGCCGTGGCCTCCTCTTCCTGCTCTACCGCTCGCCGGAGATCATCGTCCGCCGGAGTGCCATCCCGCCTTGACTCTGGCGAGGATGCCGCCAAAGAGCACCCCAGCGTAGCTACAGGGGAGGATGACTCCTACTACCCCGCCCGATCCAAAACCGACGGTTCAGATCGCTTGTTGACCGACAGTCAACAAACACCTTCCCTCCAATCAGGATACGCCATGTCACCGGTCAACCGCCACCTCGGCAAGGTCAATTTCCAGTCATCGAGGTGGCGGTGCCTGGGTTAAATCATGTCCACATGGATGGCCACGTCAGCTTCTAACCCTCATTGTGTCTATTTTGGACCTAGATGAGATCACTTAAATACATTAGGGAGACAAACGTGCGATTTCGTAGTCTGGGGACCCAGATGAAATCCGCTCAATACTTTAAGGACCGGTTGTGCAATTTACTCTTATAAAAATTATCCAACGTGGGATGGTATGTGCTTACTCTTCTTTTTTGAAAAGTGTGCAAATATTTAGGCAAAGTAGTTAATATTAGGTGAGGTATTGTGAACCGGAAAAGATGATTTGACTTTTAGATACTCACCTGTTCGTATATAAATTGAACTGATTGTCCTCAACATAAATCACGGTTGAATTCCAAAAAAAACACATAAATCATGGTTTGTTCTCCTTGAGAATCTTCAATCATTATTGCATCCATTTAATGAGAATTTGGGATTTGGAAGCTTAGAGGCCCATGGTTTAAACTTTAGACCATTGATGGATCCTCATATGTTGGTACAGGTTTGCAGCTTACCCAATATCTGCTACTTTCTTTTAGAATTTTTCAAATTTGTAATCTTGTTTTAGAATTGCCAAGGCACACACCATTTATGATGCGTCACTCTCTAACTTTATACTATATTTATACATTTAAATTTATTTGCACTTGTTATCTGTTGAACTTTTATGGCCAATGCTAAAAATTCGCATGATTCGTGCAGGTCTCTTCTGGTCGCTAATGCTGGTGATTGCAGGGCAGTTCTTTCCCGGTGTGGCACTGCAATTGAAATGTCCATGGACCACAGGCCTTGTAGCCTCAGTGAAAAATTGCGCATAGAATCGCTTGGTGGCTATGTGGATGATGGCTATCTGAATGGTCTGCTAGGGGTCACTAGAGCGCTTGGTGACTGGCATCTTGAGGGTATGAAAGAAGTTGGCGAGCCAGGAGGTCCCCTGAGTGCTGACCCAGAGCTCAAGATGATCACACTAACAAAGGACGATGAGTTCTTGATAATTGGCAGTGACGGAATCTGGGATGTCTTCTCAAATCAAAACTCCGTGGACTTTGCACGGAAGCGCCTCCAAGAGCACAACGATGTGAAATTATGCTGCAAGGAAATCGTTGAGGAGGCAATAAGGCGAGGGGCCACTGACAACTTAACTGCAGTGTTGGTCTCGTTCCACCCAGAGGCCCCTCCTCAGGTCAAAGTGGACCGTCCCGGTAGGGTGGCACGGAGCATATCAGCTGAAGGGCTCAATAGCCTCAGGATACTCCTGGGAAGGCAGTAACCGAATTCTTGTCACAATTAGGCTCTGTGTTGCATTGCCGAGTTGTAATTGTATGTAGTCATCTCGGCTCCTCATTGTTGTTAGTTGATACCCATTGCTGCGACACACGTTACGATTCTTGTTGGTAATTGAACCAACAAACTTGATATTATTCTTGTTGGTGATTGAACCAACAAATTTGAGCTCCATCTTGTGAGAGATTTTAAGCAGATGAAAGTAAATCTAGCAAAGAAGCTGTGAGTTCCTAGCTCACTGTGTAATGTTTGCCCCCTTTTTTGTAAATAAAAATGTCACTGCCTAGCCTTGAAATTGACCTTGCGCCATGTAACAAATGATTCATTGACTGAAATGTGTCAAGACTGGGTCAAATTTCCTGTTCTTCTCACATGATTGTTCACTTGTGTGGTCTCACTCCCATGATACAAAAATTATGAAGCTGAACACAGTTGAGAACAATGTAAGCAAACTGGTTAGGTTGGGCAAACACCGATCGTTGTCGCCTGACTATTGTTGTCTGTTTGCAACAAGGTCAAAATAATGCCTTTTCGATATGCCAGTAAAATAATCGAATTTACTAGTTCGCTTGTACTTTATTGGAGGAATGCACGAACAAATATACGCACTCGTGTACATTTCTCTACAGACAAACACACAAGTTTCTAGGCCTCTAGGGGCAGATGTATGCCATACCTGAAACCAGGCAGAGTACTTGCCAAAATTATAATTCTCTTTGGTACTTTCAAGCATGGCATTAGCACCTAATCCAGGGGCCAGTGGCCTAAACAAGGACCATATTTTGGGCAGACATACCTCTGCAAAGGCCGGCACAGAGAACATAAACTATGGCCACATCTTGCATTGGTACTTCAGGTAACCCCTCTGCTGCAGACATGAGTACACCAATCACTGGATGGGGCCAGGGTAGTGTTCCAGAGCAAAGATGTATATATTCATCTCTGAGTCAAATGGTTCAGCTTCAAGCAACAAAGACCATAGCTCTTCAGTCTTCACTATTCCAACTGAGCTTCACTACTGAACTGTTCCAAGATCCTCACACAGAGTCACGGAGATAAGATGAAGAACTCCTTGCCGTTGGTGGTGGTTGTCATTGTTCTGTTCCTGGTGACGGCAAGGGTGCAGGGTATTCGGCTCGATGCAGAGAGCCATGAGGCATTCAACAACCAGATGGTTCATGTAAGTAACCGCTATTCGCAAGCGCATTTCATACACACCGTGCGGTGATTCTTTCTGCAGTTCCTAACTGTTGTGCATTCTTTGGTTATTTCAGAAACCTGGGGAGATGGGAGTGAGGTCCACTGACAATGAGCCATCTGGTGGTAAAATGGAGGAAAGCATTTCTGAAGAAAAAGATCGAGTTGGCCACGGTCTGCCAGAGATTCATGTCGATTACTATGGTCCAAGGGGTCATAAGCCTACACACCACTGAGCAAAATTTTCTTCTTCTGTTCAGTTTTTTTTTTTTTTGTCTATTTTTAGATGAACCCCCTTAAACTAGTGAGCGCGTCACTTGAGCCTGCCTACTCTAGCAGATAGTAATACCCAAGATTGTATTTCATTTATTGTCCCCCCCCCCCCCCCCCCCCCCCCCCCCCCTCTTCTTTCATTTTGCTCCCTCTGAAGAGGGGAAGAAACAGAAACACCACTGATGTACTAACTTCTTGAAGGAAAAATCAATCAAGAAATAGCAAATTCCAGGATTACTAAAGAACTGCAGCTGGGTGTCCAGGTTCCAACTGTGGTATTACTAATTCGCCAGGGGTAACTACTGTTACTCTCCAAGTGGATTTGGTTCACCAAGGACGTGTTTAGTTTAAGGAATAGGGCTTCTCATTCCTTATATTTTTGTTTGGTTCCAGGAATGAAATCTATTAGTCTGTTGCCACATAATCCCTCACAAGTTAGCTTAATTACGAGAAATGGATTTATCCTGATGCAATGACTCCATGATGGACCATTTCATTCTAGATAAGGTGATTCTTTAGACCAAACACTTCATAAGTTTACTTAGCAGTTTCATTAAATGCAAAAATATCCCACTTCTATATTGGGGCAAAAAGATAAAAGATACTGGTAGTTTTTGGCCTGCTTTATGGAGCAGAAGAATATGTGTGGCGTCCTGTACTTACTCCAACACTGTATGCGTAGATTCAGTTGATGGTGTCACGTATGGCTGAGCATTGCCGGATATGCTGCAGTGTTCCTCGCCAAAGTACATTCTATTAGTCTTCTTTATGTGTTAATGACAAGACATACTTTTCAAAGCTATTGACTGTAGCTAGTCATTAGCTCTTTGATAGTTGATGCTTGACATGCCAATTAGATGTGTACATAAAACCGGAAGATGAACCCCGTCTCACAAAAAAAAAAGGAAGATGAGAACCAAGCGGTTTTTGCAATGAAATTTATCGCACATCTCAATCACCCATCTCTTTGTTTCCCCAAGTGGGCACATATCTTGCGCAAATGCAACTCATGTTGCAAACAGGGCAAATACACCAAATAATTCGTACTTCAAACAATTTTGAAACTTCGCACATACATATAGCTCATCCATATATATGTACTTTGTGGCAAAGATTAAAATATATCATGAAAATGACAAAGTTCAGGACAAATGTGGTACATGAAAAAATGGCTTTAAATCTCAACTTTGTAACAAAGTACACTAGATGAACTATGGATGTGCATCTGCTAAGTTTCAATTTTTTTGAAGGCCTTGGTCAAATGGTGTATTTGCTCCATCTGCACAAGATATGCACCCTTTGTTTCCCATGCCAGGATTGTGTGACCATAGATCGAACATACTACACCATAAGTTGCCTTACTTTAGATTCCATATCATTTCCTACTATTTTTATGCTTTGCACTTTACAAATAAACTAGACATTTATCACCTTTTGTATTTCACCATACTTTGTAGTCACCATCGAACCAAATATGATCTTCTGCCTTTGCACTAACTAGAGATGTAGTAGCATGTAGCTTATGTTCATGTAAACAATAAACAATATCATTTAGCCATTTATTTGAGTTAAATGGTCACTTAAATGGGATAATCAGCCGACTAAATGAACATATCTAGCCACGGCACATATAGCCATTAATTTTACAAACACCCAAATAGTGTGGACACCACAGTTTGAGGCTTAGTGGGGTGGAGTCATGCATTGACTTACCACCAATTTCATATCATGGTGTTTCATTCACCAGGGAGAGGCTAAAAGTTAGAGGGTATTTGTCGGGGACCAATACTAGGGTACCCGAAGAGGAGGAGCTAATAACCATCTACGTTGATTCATCCGAACAGACAAGAGCGTGACTACACCTCTTGCTGGGCTTTGCCTCGTCCAACCACCGAGGCCATGGGCTCCGCCTCGTTCGACCCCCGAGGGTTGGCTCCGCCTCGGTGGACACTGAGGCCGCGGGCTCCGCCTCACCCGACCCCTAAGGGTTGGCTCCGCCTCATCCGACCCCCGAGGGATGGCTTCGCCTTCCCCGACGTCTGAGGGTTGGCTCCGCCTCGTCTGACCCCCGAGGTTGGCTCCGCCTCGTCCGACTCCTGAGGGTTGGCTCCGCCTCGCCCGACCCCCGAGGGCTAGCTTCGCCTCGCCCGACGTCTGAGGGCTGGCTCCGCCTCACCCGACGTCTGAGGGTTGGCTCCGCCTCACCCGATGTCTGAGGGCTGGCTCCGCCTCGCCCGACGTCTGAGGGCTGGGTCCGCCTCATCCGACATCTGAGGGCTGGGTCCTCCTATCCCAACGTCTGAGGGCTGGCTCCACCTCGCCCGATCCCTCAGACACGGTTCCTAATGGAAGCTCACACCGCCGCCAACTACCCTGGGCCAGAAGGTACTACCCAAGGTCAAACTTTTGGCATTGTGCAGGGAGCAGTCACATCTCAGTACGACCCGTCCCCACGACATGTCATTCTAGGGGACCCACATCGCCCACAGTGACGGACGCGTGGTCACTATGCTGCCCACTCCCTGTACGGCTGCTGACCAGCACGCTGGTTCGCCGCACCGTCCATCGGGATGGAGCGTGACGTTACGACCCACTGACAACGCCAGGGTATGGCAGTGTCAGCGGACAAGCGCCCGGCGTGGGGCTGTCCCTGTTGCTACCTGCCATGTCAGCGGGACCCACACGGAGGAAGAGAAAGGCCGACGACCCTAAAGGGCTTCTTTTGCCTCTCGTTCTCCTTCACTCTCCCACTTATAACCTGTGCTTTCCCTTGGCCTATATAAGGGAAAGCAAGGTGTCCCACTAAGGGGCATTGGTTCACCGTATCACACACCACACCGCATCACAGCAGAATCACTAGCATCGAACCTCGAACACATAGCTGAGCAGCGATCGAGCTCTCGACACCCATTCGATCTTTTCATCAGAGACTTGGGACCTGTCCCTCTCTCACCTATTTGTAATCCCTACTATGAACTTTTTAGTGCTAGTAACATGAGCCACAGCCACAAACTAGACGTAGTGATATTCTGCCCGAACCAGTATAAACCTTGTGTCTTCTTAGCACACCATCCGGGCCAGACACGCAATAACACAAATTTACTCGTTGGTGTTTACTCAAAACACCGACAGTTGGCACGCCAGAAAGGGGCCTTTGCGTGTTCCGACATTAACATCAGGCCACGGATGGCTAGTCACGGCACCAGCTGGGTCCCGGGCGCACACATGCGCTTTGGGGACCTGGACTTCATCATCACGGCGGAGGGAGAGCTGGCGCGGGCGCCCATCGTCGTTCAACCCTTCCACTCCACCTGCCTCGATGCGATCACTGAGATGCTTGAGGAGCTGCGACTGCATGCGCTGGAGGCCCACGCCCCCGAAAGTGGCTAGCTCCTCGACTTCGACTTCGAGAGGTTGGAGCGTCAGCTCGGCGTCTTCCTAGGGCCCCAACCATCCCGGGAGGACCTGTGCCACCTCACTTTCTCGTTCACCAACGTCATGGCGCAACTTACCAGGGGAGAGCCGTTCTCCCCGGAACGCCTCATCCGGAGTGCCCCGACAGTGCTCCCATTCGGTCTCCGTAACGCCGCAGAGACCGTTGGCCACCTTGTGGCACAGCGCATGATTCCATCCCTCGCTAACGATGAGTTCGTGGGGGTGATCGAACATGTCGTGGAATCTTTCCACGACCTCCTCGTAGAGGAGCCAGAGTCACCCTCTAGCTTTGACTCTAGTAGGGGGAGCCATCACCCTTCTCATGAATGCTTCATGACAGGTACCCCGAGGGACACGTCGAAAGCATCCACGAGGAGGAGGCTACCCCGACGAACGACCTCGACGACAAGGCCGAGGAGGAGACAATGGCCCCACCTCGCATGCGGGTGGAGCAGCTGAGGGCCTGACACCGAGAACTTGAGGAAGCGCGACTCCAGCTCGAGTAGGAACACACGGAGCTCGATCGAGAGATCGAGCGCCACAAAGACGGTGGGCACACGCGCGCCATGGCCCGAGACGTGAACCGGAGGATCATCGTCGATGGTGAAGCCCTCCCACATTTCACTCGGGCGAGCCTGAACATCGCTGCTGCGACAGCCTTCCTCTATGGGCTTCTAGGGCCCGCGACGCCCGAGAATCGTTGGACCCACCATGAGATTCGCACGCTGCTCGAGCGTGCAGCGGCGCAGCAGGCCAAGAGCTTGTTGTCTCAGTGACACGAGCTCGACGCTAGCCAGCGCATGCCCTCACAGCGCCCTGGTAGGGACGTGCCAGTGCACTAGGAGCCACAGGCGGTAGGCAGCGCACCGCGGTCCCGGTGCATCAACGTCTTGGCCACAACCGAGACGCACATGACACCCTCGATGCCCGTAGGCGTACCTACGATGACCCGAGAGAGGGAGCTAGCCACGGCTATCACCCTCGTCATGGCAGACGCTACGATAGTGGCGAGGACCGAAGCCTGAGCCCTGGCCTGCCGGGGCCTTAGGCCTTCGGTCAACACATCCTCAACGCTGCCTTCCCGCCAAGGTACCGGCCACCAACCAAAATCCTGAAGTACTCTGGGGAGATGAACCCCGAACTATGGCTCAAGGATTATCAGCTTGCCTGCCAAGCCGGTGGTGCGGATAATGATGATTTTATTATCCGCATCCTTCCATTGTTCTTGGCCAATTTGACATGAACATGGTTGGAACACCTTCCGTCCAACAGAATCCAAAGTTGGGCGAACCTGAAGGAGATCTTCGTGGGGAACTTCCAGGGCACATACAAGCGCCCTGGGAACCCATGGGACCTCAAGAACTACCGACAGAAGGCTAGAGAAACCCTTTGTGGGTACATCCGATGCTTCTCCCGATAGTGCAACGAGCTACCTAACGTCGCCGACGCCAACGTTATAGGAGCTTTCCTATCTAGGACCACCTGTGAGTCCCTGGTTCACAAGCTAGGATGTAAGGGCCCATAAACCACTAAGGAGCTTCTCGACATCGCCACCAGCCATGCCTCAGGCAAAGAAGCGGTCAGAGCGATCTTCGACCGCCTCAAGGGCAAGGCGAGGTGGGACGAGGACGCTGGCGAAGGCGCCTCCAATTGTCCCACCAAGAAGAAGAACAAATAGTAGTGCAAGGGCTCACTCGTGGCCGCTGCCGACCAAAGGGGTGGTCGGAAGCCCATGGAGGTTACTCTGAACCACTTTGAGAAGCTGCTCGAGGGGCTATGCCCGAACCATGCTTTCCCCGTCAAGCATCTGTACAAGGACTGTGGCCTCATGAAGCAGTTCTTGTCCAGAGGCTCCAACAAAGGGGAGAATGGGAAGGACCCCGACTCGACCACTGATGACGTCGAGGGGAAGGATGATGGCTTTTTGACACCGGATGGCTGCCTCATGATCTTCGGAGGGTCGGCGGCCTATGACTCCAAGCACCGGTAGAAGGTCGCACACCACGAGGTCTATACGACCGAACCGGCCATGCCTACCTTCCTCCGGTGGTCAGAGTCCGCCATAACCTTCGACCAGGCCGACCACCTAGAAAGCATCCCGCAACTAGGGAGATACCCACTTGTAGTTGACCCGATCATCAGTACGAAGCAGCTCACCAAGGTACTGATGGATGGAGGCAGCGGCCTCAACATCATGTACACCAAGATGCTCGACGCTATGGGTGTTGACCGAGCGCGCATCCGACCAACCGGAGCGCCTTTCCATTGCATTGTGCTTGGAAAGCAGGCCATGTCACTTGGGTAGATCGATCTGCCCATCACCTTCAGGGGTCCATCCAACTATAGGCACTGTTCACCTAAACGATCGTTTAGCCCATTTAAACACCATATAAACGCTATACGGTGGTGCGCCGTTTCTGTTTAATCACCCGTTTACCCCCGTTTAATTGGCCGTTTAGCCCGTTTAATGGGACGTTTTGCCCGAATAATGGCTAAATGGTAGGTGACCGACTGTTTACCGTTTAGCGTTTAGGAAAACACTGACTATAGGATGGAGACCCTTACCTTCGAAGTGGTTGGGTTCCACGGAACCTACCATGCCATCCTGCGACGACCGTGCTACGCGAAGTTCATGGCCATCCACAACTACACCTACCTCAAGCTGAAGATGTCGGGGCCCAGCGAGGTCATCACCGTCGACACCTCCTTCTAGTGTGCCTACGAGTGCGAGGTCGAGTGCTGCGATCACGCCATGGAAATTGTCGCCTCTGGAGAGCTCGCGGCCATGAGGAAGGAGGTCACCGAAGAAGCACCCGACCCCAAGAGGTCAACCGGGTCTTTCAAGCCAGCGGAGGGCTCCAAGGAGGTTCTCATAGATACTGGTAGCCCCGAGGGCAAGGTGTGTGCATTGGCACCACGCTTTCCTCTAAATACGAAAGCGCTCTCGTCGACTTTCTCCGTGCCAACAAAGACATCTTTGTGTGGAAACCCTCGGACATGCCAGGCATTCCAAGGGAAGTCACCGAGCATGCCTTAAAGATCCACATAGGCCCCAAGCCGGTGAAGCAGTGCCTGCGTCGCTTTGACGAGGGGAAACACAGGACCATCGGCGAGGAGATCGCAAAGCTTTTGGTGGCCGGATTCATCAAGGAAGTGTACCACCCAGACTGGTTAGCCAATCCCGTTCTTGTACGAAAGAAGAGTGGGAAATGGAGGATGTGTGTTGACTACACGGGTCTCAACAAAGCGTGCCCAAAGGATCCATTTCCTTTGCCGCGCATAGACCAAATAGTCGACTCTACCTCAGGGTGCGAAACCCTCTGCTTCCTTGATGCGTACTTCGGGTACCATCAAATCATGATGAAAGAGTTCGACCAGCTCATGACATCTTTCATCACCCTCTTTGGATCATTCTGCTACGTCACAATGTCGTTCGGTCTGAAGAACGTTGGGGCCACATACCAGCGTTGTATGCTCAAATGTTTTGGGGACCTCATTGGTGGACCATTGAGGCCTACATGGATGACATCGTGGTCAAGTCCAAACGGGATGACCAGCTCATAGCCGATCTTGAGCAGACCTTCACAAAACTCTGAGCGAACGGCATCAAACTCAATCCCGAGAAGTGTGTTTTTAGGGTCCCGAGGGGCATGCTGCTTGGTTTCATCATCTCCGAGTGTGGCATCGAAGCCAACCCGGAGAAGATCTCAGCCATCACAAAGATGGACCCAATTCAGAACATAAAGGGGATACAACGAGTTATAGGGTGCCTCACCGCGCTCAACCGCTTCATCTCGCGCCTCGGTGAATGAGGTCTCCCCCTTTATCAACTTCTGAAGAAGGTCGACCACTTTGAATGGATGTCTGAGGCCCAAGAGGCACTTGACATGGTCAAGCAACTTCTAACGAAGGCCCCGATCTTGGTTCCTCCTACCGATGGGAACCCCTTTTGCTCTACATTGTGGCCACCACGTAAGTGGTCAGCGCAGCCCTGGTAGTGGAGCGAGAAGAAGAGGGGCATGCCCTCAAAGTGCAGTGTCTTGTGTACTTTATTAGCGAGGTCCTATCCGACTCTAAGACCAACTACCCTCAAATCCAGAAGCCCTTGTACACCATCCTCATCACCAACAGGAAGCTACACCACTACTTCGAGTCACATCCGGTGACAGTCATGACGTCCTTCCCCCTCAGCGAGGTCGTCCAAAACCAAGATGCCACAGGAAGAATGGTGAAGTGGGCACTCGAGCTGATGGGTCAGGGCATTGCGTATGCCTCCTAAATGGCCATCAAGTCCCAGGTGTTGGCTGATTTCATAGCAGAGTGGACCGAGGTCCAAATGCCACCAGCGGTCATCGACCAAGAGTACTGGACGATGTACTTTGATGGATCGCTGATGAAGAAAGGCGCCGGCGTAGGGCTGGTCTTTGTGTCACCCCTTGGGGTATGCATGAGGTACATGGTTCGTCTTTATTTCCCCTCCTCCAACAATGTGGCCGAATATGAGGTGCTCATCAATGGCCTATGCATCGCCATCGAGTTGGGCATCCGATGCCTCGATGTTAGGGGCGACTCCCAGCTGGTCATCGACCGAGTCATGAAGGAGTCAAGCTACCACGACGCCAAGATGGCTGCGTACTACCAAGAAGTCCGCCAGCTGGAGGACAAGTTCGATGGCCTCGAGCTCAATCACATCCTAAGGCATCTCAACGAGGCGACTGACGCACTAGCAAAAGCGGTGTTCGGTCGAGAGCCGGTGCCGATGGGCATCTTGGCCAACGATCAGCATAAGCCCTTGGTTCGATATGAGGGGTCGAAAAAAGCTGGTGATGGTCCACCCATTCTAGGCTTGAGGGTTGACCAACCGTTGGCTCCATCCGGCCCCGAAGTCATGGAGCTCAAAGAGGACCCAGCGATAGAGCCCGATCCTCTGGTTGATTGGAGGACGCTCTACCTTGACTACCTCCTCCGTGACATGCTGCCAATGGACAAGATGGAGGCTCAATGGCTCGCACATCGTGCCAAGTCCTTCATCCTTATGGAGGGTGAACTCTACAAGCGGAGCCACACCAAGATCTTATAGCGCTGCATCCCCGTCGAACAGGGGAAGCGTTTGCTGAGCGATATCCACGGTGAGGTCTGTGGTCACCATGCCATGCCTAGAACCCTAGTAGGAAACACGTTCCGACAAGGCTTCTACTAGCCAACTATTGTAGCCTACGCCAAGCAGATCGTGCGCACCTATGAAGGGTGTCAGTACTACGCTCGGTAGACTCACCTCCTAGCCCAAGCGCTCCAAATGATCCCCATCATGTGGCCATTCGTGGTCTGGGGGCACGTTCTGGTCAGACCTCTCAAGAGGGTGCTTGGAGGTTACACCCACTTGCTTGTCACCATAGACAAGTTTACAAAGTAGATAGAAGCTCGACCGATCTTCGTGATCAAGTCCGAGCAAGCCATGCTATTCTTCCTCGACATCATCCATCGCTTTGGAGTCCCGAACTCCATCATCATGGAAAATGGCACACAGTTCACTGGAAAGAAGTTCCTCTGATTCTACGATGAATACCACATCCGGGTTGATTGGGCCACCGTCGTGCACCCCCGAACAAACGGGCAGGTCGAGCGCACAAATGGCATGGTCCTACAGGGCCTCAATCCTAGGATCTTCAATCGGTTGAACAAGTTTGGTGCACGGTGGGTCACTGAGCTTCCCACAGTACTCTAGAGCCTGAGGACGACCCCTAGTCGAGCCACCGGCTACACACCCTTCTTCATGGTCTACGATTTCATGGCCATCCTCCTGACCGACCTTGACTATGGATCGCCAAGGATCAGGAAGTACGATGAACAAGGAGCCGAGGCCTCCCTCAAGGATGACATGGACCAGCTGGACAAAAGCGCGTGATGTTGCCCTCCTCCACTCGGCCAAATACCAGTAGGTGTTGCGACGGTACCACAGCCATCGAGTACGAGGACGGGCCTTCAACATCGGGGACCTGGTCCTCTGCCTCATCTAGAGTAACAAGGACCACCGCAAAGCTCTCCCCGTCATGGGAGAGACCATACATAGTTGTGGAGGTGCTCCGTCTAGGCACCTACAAGCTCAAGACCATCGACGACGAAGTCTTCATCAACACCTAGAACATCGAGCAGCTACGTCGCTTTTACCCCTAATAAACGCACACTTTCTCTTATTAGTTTTTGTTATCAAACTCCTTGATCTTTCATGACCTCCGACCCCAGCAATGGTAAGGGGTTGAGCCTCACTCGGGGGCTGATATGAGCATATGTATCTGGCAAACATTCTCTGTGCCTGCCCCCTTTTTTACGTTAAGACCTTCGAGCTAGGTTTATGGGAACAAGCTCTAAGTATAACTGGTCGGACTATGGGAAACCTACGCCCCAGCAGCTATGGTGTCTTTGCTCACTAGCGTGATCAGAATTGGCTCACCCGCACTCCAAGCTTTTATGACCTTAAAGACAGAAAGGGTCTGAATGCATTAACTTTTTATACAAAAAGGGGAGAAGAGCTAAGAAGCCATTTGCTATACTGAAATTCAAGAGCTTGTCCATTTGTCACAAGTTTCTTCGCCTGGCTTATCTGCCTAACTAAATTCTTGCCTAGGATGTTCTCATCCTTTATCTCCGTAGGAAAGTCTTATCTCAGCGGGTAATACAAGTTGACCGGATGGCTTGGCCACTACTGAGAAATGGGTCAGGAACAGAGGGATGCCCCACATGGGTTATGCCAACCTCATCATGAACGATGGACATGGATCCTTCTCATATCTGGTAAAGGCTTCCTGAACCCATGAAAGGTCCTTGTTTGGTTTTGGTAATTGAGTGACAACTTAGGTGGACTAATTGTGTTTATGTGAGATACACAGGTGATTAGTCCACAGGTACATGTGTGTGAGCAACATATGCCATGAAGGTGAAAATGGCTTGGAGATGTTGCAAAGCTCACACATGTGATGATGAAGGAGCTTAAATGCACATGAGACATGACATTGAGTCATGTGATCAAGGTGGAGAAGATCAAGACAAGACTTGGCTTGATGGACCGGTTGCAAGCGTGAAGGGCAAGTCAAAGGCTTTGGAGTGATGGACCGCGTGGCGGTGAAGCTTGAGCAAGACTTGGCGCCGATGGACGATGGCAACGGTGAAGAGCAAGTGAAGTCAAGATCGATGAACCAATATGATCATGTGATGATATGAAGTGGATCATATCATTGTTGATCGTGTTGGTGCATGTGTTGCATCGACATTGGAGGAGATGGAATGGAATGCGCAAGGCAAAGGTATAACCTAGGGCATTTCATTTCACCGGTCATAGGTGTGTAGAGAAGTTTATGACCGGGTTTAGGATAGATGGCCGTACTATCAAGAGGGGCAAACTTGTTTGCATATCGGTCATCTAGTGCCACTCGAGTGATCTAACTTTGCATTGTCGCTAGGATCGAGTGGCGTGGCAAGTTGAGTGGCTAACATCCTTTGGGAAATGATTGTGAAATGCTAACACACATACACATGGTGGTGTACACTTGGTGGTGTTGGCACATTTACAAAGGAGGTGGTGTTTGTAGGGGTGAGATGGGTTTTGGGTCCCTCTCTCCCTCCCGCCGAGCTTGCTCGGTGGGATTCGGCGCTTTCGGGAAAATGGAATGCCTATTTTCTACTGCGCCGGATGCAAATTCTTGGTGGTTAGCTCATTGGACCAAGGGTGAAGAAGATAGAGGAGAAAGGAATTCGGTCTCACTATTTAACAGTGACCGGACGCTGAGTCCGAAACGACCGGACGCTGAAGTGGTGCGTCCGGTCAGGCTGTCGGTCGGCACAGTGCTTAGGGTTAAGCATCGGACGCTGGGCTGTGTCCGGCCGAGTTGACCGGACGCGTCCGGTCATGCTCGGGAGCTTACTGGAAACGACCGGACGCTGAGGGTCCAGCATCCGGTCAGTTGAAGTGCTGCGTCCGGTCAGCAGATGACCGTTGGGATCGGAAGATGACCGTTGAACGCAGGGGACACGTGGCGAGTATCGCGTGACCGAACGCTGAGGTCCAGCGTCCGGTCGATCGGATCGGAGCGTCCGGTCGGCCCGAGTTTTGCCCAGTGAAGGGGTAACGGCTCTATTTGCCCATGGGGTTATAAATAGAGGCCATGGCCGGCCTTGGGCCGTAAGCGGAGCACCTCAAGGGACTTAGTGTCCATGCTTGTGAGTGCTTGGGAGCCCTCCATCACACATATACTTGATAGTGATCATTCGATTGTGTGAGTGAGCGATTCTAGTGCGATTGCATCGTGAGGTTGCATCGAGTGGCACTAGGTGATCGAGTTGCAAGCCGGTGGTGCTTGTTACTCTTGGAGGTTGCCACCTCCTAGACGGCTTGGTGGTGGTCTCCGTCGAAGCGCGCAAGAAGCTTGTGCGGCGCTCCGGAGAAGTGCTTGTGAGGGGCATTGTGCTCGCCCCGCGGGAGCCGCGAAGAGCAACTCTAGTAAAGCGAGACACGAAGGGCGACAAGTGGTCCGGCCGGGTCAAGTGCTAGAGCTTGTGGTAAGCACTCCACGTGGGAGAGTGTGACTTGTGAGTCACCACTAGCAAGAGGACCGGCGGCAACCTTGAAGCTTGTCTCAACGGGGACTAGCGTGTTGGCAAACACGTGAACCTCGGGAGAAAAATCATCGTGTCAACTTTGTTCTTCCCGTTGGTTTGCAACCCCCTTACACAAGCTTGTAATTACTTTCACATACTTTGTGCTTGTGTAGTTGCTCTTGTAATTAGTTAGCTTGTGTAGCTCACTAGTTACCTTCTAGCTTGTGTAGCTAAGTATTTGCGCTCTCTAATTAGGCATTGGTTGCCTTGTTATTGAGCTTTGCTAGTGAGCTTAGTTGGCTTTGTGCTTTTGCTTACTAGCATGTGTAGGAGCTCCCTTGTTGCTTAAAGTACTAGTGGCATAGGTTTGTGTGACCTTACTCCTAGAATTGGTTAGGAGAGCTCTAGCTAGCCCAGCACCTTAGTTGCATAATTAGTATCTTTGCAAGGTGCTAGTGAACATATATAGAGGGGTGTAGTCTTGGCTAGACTGATTATTTTTATTCCGCACTTATATCGGTTAGCCGACGCGATTAATTTTAGAAAAGACTATTCACCCCCCCTCTAGTCCGCCATCTCGACCCTTCAACCCATCACTCTTACCATCGAGATAAAACCAGTGCCTAGGTCGATCAATAGCTCAAGGTCACTACCGAGAGACAAGCACCCTTACTTTACGCATTAATTTCGCTATCGGGCCTTCGACCCAGCAATGGCTGGGGGTTGGACATCACTCGGGGGCTGGCGAGAGTGTCTATTTGGTAGACATTCTCTTTGCCCAACCCCTCCTTACGTTGAAAAACTAGAGGCATGATGTGCAGGCACAAACTTTGAGTAAACTTGGTTGGACCACTAGGACCCTACGCCCCAGCGGCTACTGTGTTTTTGCTAACCCGCATGATCAGAGTTTTTGTCTTCACACCTCGAGCTTTAGCCTCCACCTTCTCAAGAAGGGTTTAGAGGGGCCCACCTATGGAATCTCCATCGAGGAGAGGCTGGCAGGTCACCCAAGTCGATTGAATGACTCAGGCTGCTGTCGAGAGACAGATAGGGAATAGTGGGATGCCCCATGCAGGTTGCGCTGGCTCCATCAAGAATGTCAGGCCCGGACCCCACACGGACATATCCGGTAAGAGCTCCCCGAACCTGTCACTCGAGCCATTGAGGTAACTTTATCGACCCCCACGTTTTCTTTTCCATTGCATGATCATTCATTCATCCATTCACATGCATGCATTCATACATTCATTCATAATTCATACATTCATCCCATATACCCAAGCATCGCATATGCAATGGCTACATCACAAGGCTTCGTGTCATATCACGAAGTGGTAGTCGTCTCATTTGATATGAGCGGCGACTGACTGAGGTTCGAAGGTCGGCCTGCGAAGGGCTCGAGGCCACCTCGCGTCGAATAGAGCCAGGGGAGAAAAACCAAGATGAGCCCCAGCGGCCTTGCTCGACCCCGCTCAGAAGCGGACAGGGACATCTTGACTTTTCTCATTTGATTCTAACCTTAAGCCAAGCCCATAGAATCTCCATCGAGAAGAGACCAACAGGCCACCCGAGCCTATCGAACAGCTCGGGCATCTGCTGGGAGGCGGGTTAAGAAGTAGTGGAATGCAACACGAGGGATGTGCCGACCCCATCAGCAGATGATGGACCCAGATTCCACTAGAACATGCCCATTAGCAAGCTCACTAAGCGTGACACTTGAGCCATCGAGGCAAACGTTGTTAGCTCAGCCCCTCCAGTTACGAAAACCGAGGATGGGGTGATGCATGAAACATGGCCGACCCCTACCGAGACCCACAGGGCTCGGGGGCTCAAGCCGCCCGACCCTAAATCAGGAGACCGGGGTTTGAAGGCTATCCCACGGTGGGCCTGAGGTTGCCTCGCATCGAACAAGAGCCAGGGGAGAAAACGTAGATGAGCCCCCGTGGCCTTTGCCTGCCCCGCCTAAAAGCAGACAGGGTCATCTCAACCTTCTCATTCGATCCTAACCCCCAGCTGAGCCCATAGGGTCCCCATTGAGGGGGCATCTATCGGAAGGCAGGTTAAGGAATAGTGGAATGCCACATGAGGGCCTTACCAACCCTGTCATGAATGACGAACCCGAATTCCACTCGAACATGCCCATTAATGAGCTCACCGAGCGCATCACTCGAGCCATCAGGACGAGTGACGTTAGCTCAACCCCTTTCAGTTGTGGAAACCTCAGATAGGGTGACAATAACAAAGATGAACCAACCCTCGACTGAACACTTGCTATGCGCGGGGCTCGAGGAAAGTTGGACTTGCAATGAGACCTAACATGCGGTCATAGAACGATAGCTCATATCCTAGGGAGGGGGTACGTGCGAGTATAAGAGATGCTTTCTCCCACTAGTTTCGCTATCCTCTCCCTGATCTTCAGTGACATCCGACCCCAGCAATGGCAAGGGGTCGAATCTCACTCGGGGGCTAATAAGGGTATAAATACACCCTTTTTTGAAACAGTCGCTGTGCCTGGCCTCTTCCTCACATTAAACCTAGTGGCAAGGACTGCGGAAACAAACAACTAAATAGGCCTAGTCGGACTGCAAGAAATCTACACCTCAGTGGCTACAGTATCTTTGTTCACCAGCGTAAATAGAGTTTCCCTCCTACACCTTGGGCCCTACGATCTTAACGTACAGAAGGGTCAGAGTGCATAAGCCTCTTTTCGCATACAAAAAGGGACGAAAACAAGTTCAATCAAATGAAACAAAATAACGACCTTGTTTTTATGATACACAAGGGTCGGCACTTGTCCGCTGATTACAATGATGATCATCCAACCTACTTGACTAACTAGCCCCTCTAGGGGAGAACTATGTCTTCCATTCTGTTCGCCAGGTCCTACGAAAGAGGAGCCACTGCCATCTCTATCTCAACCAGCTCATGGGCTTCATAGCTAGGAGCAAAGCCGAGGCTCATCGTCTCTAGGTCGATGTTGTCCATGTAATGAGAACGAGCAATCGTGAAGGCTTGGTTGACCCTAGTGCGATGGGCGTCCCTCTCGAGCTAGCACACCCGCACCATGATCTCGATGGCACGGGCCATGAGTGAACTGGTCCCCTCCAACCGCACCACCTTCAAGTCATCACAGACCACTTTGAGGGCGGCGCTCAGGATACCGAGCTCGTCGCCCTCTGCCTGAAGGTTCCTCCTCGCCTCGGTGAGGTCCACAACCATCCCAGTAGAGATGCCCTCGGCCTCCACCCTCTAGGTTGTCGTGGTTCCAAGCTAGGCCTAGAGGGAGTCAATCTTTTGCTGCACGTCATCGAGCCCTCAGATAGCCTGGTCGCGCTCCTCGTGGGCTGTGCCATGCTCCGAGCAGAGCCTCTCTGGGGTTTGGAGTAGCTTGTCCCATTCCTTGCGCAGCCGGGCGACCTCCTTGACATCTAGACTCGCCCTCCTCTCTAGGGCCATAAGCTTCTCCTTGGCTCCTAGCTTTAGCTCTCGCTCCCTCTCAACCTCGGCCAGAAGGTCAAGGATCCACTGGCTGGTCTCGGCATCCCTCTAGAGTAGCTCATCTCGCTCCCTCCTGACTTTGGTGGCCTCCTCGTCATCATGTCGTGACCTCACCGATGGGCCTCAAACGCCCTCTCGGCCTCATCCGCATATCGATGGACCTTGGCCTCCCGCAGTCGGAGACTGTCTGCCTCCTCAGCAAGGGGAGTCAACTTAGCCACCCTCTGTTGGGCAGCAATGAGCTAGGCGGTCACATCCCCGCGCAGCCACGCCTCTTTGGCGAGGCGGTCCCAGTTCTCCTTCTACTCATGAAGGAACCAAGATTTCTCCTGGCTGCAAGCGATAAGGGACTGAAAGGAGAGGATAGTCAGAACACGAAAAATACATAAAGAAAGAAGATGGTGATAGGCAAGATCAAGCAAATACCCAGTTAGTGGGAATGATGACTTCACGTAGGGTGCCCCTAGCATGGTCCAAGGCTTCCAGCGTGGCCGCAATCCCGACGTCGAGGCTCTCCCTCTCCATGCTCTCGGCGGCATTATCGAGGGTAAAGAGTGTCGACATCAGGTCCTGCAGATTTGTCCACCGGAGAAGAGGCTTGCCCCGTGCGGGCGAGTGGCTGTCTCCTGATGTCAGGTCTAGGGACGATTCCCCGCTAGTCCTCTCTGGCACCACCACGATGTTCAGGGACCCCTCGGCCATGTCCCCCTCTGTTCGGCCCACGTCGGGCGTCGTCGCTTGGGCCATCGATGGCACGGGTCGCACCGCTGCCTTAGGTGCCACCATGGTAGCATCCGTCTGTGGCCCACCCATCATAGCCACCACCACCTCTGCCTGCATCAGCGGGGCCTCGTCCGACTACGTTGCGCCCACTGCGGTCGTCGCCACAAGCGTAGCCAGCAGCTCCGTCTACCCTGTCGTCGACAGCGGTATCACCTCCGTTGTTGGCTGCTCAGTGTCCTCTAAGGGAGTCCCTCAAGCCCTAGCACCCGCTTGTCCCACCGAGGGCACAGGCACCACCATGGGCAGCGCATGGCTGGCTAGTGAGGCAGCCACAACGGCATTGCTCCCGCCCAAAATAGGCGCGACGCCAACCAATGGTTGCCGCCCCACTCAGAGGGTGACGCTCTTCTTTGGCACCAGCACCAAAACATTACGCCGCCTCAAGACGCAGTAAGAAAGAAGCATGAGTCATGATGAAAATAGAGAAAAACTAAGAAAAACAGAGGAGCTGGTGACTTACATCGGCATTATTGGGCGGCAGGCAAGTTTGGGGGGTGAACCCCTAGACCCCTGCTCCACCTCCTTGGGGCGGGGCCATTTTGAGCTTGCCCCCTACTCCCGGGCAGAGGGGATCGCTCCCCTTGCATCTTGGGGCTCGGCGGTAGAGCCACCCTCCTCCGCTGGCACCTTGGGCATAGCGGCAGATCCACCCACCGCTACTAGCTCCTAGGGTAGGCCAATGGTCTAGCCCATCTCCACTGGCCTCACAGATGCATCTTCCCCTCCATGGAATTGGAAGGGCCCTGACCCCTGCAAGGATGAATGGATACCTATTAGGACATCCTCGCTCTCTAGGTCATCATGCTCGATGTCATCAACTGCCTCATCATTGTCTTCCTCATCATCGTTGTCGTCGCTGTCAGTGTCCTCCCCTTGCTCCCGTGCCCATAGTTTCTGCTGCCTCTTCTTCCTCTCATCCTCCTTCGCCTTCCTCTACTGCTCGACCTCGGCGTGATTCGCCGCCCTCATGGATGGATCCCTCGGTAGCAGAGCTAGGTGATCTATAAGGATGAGGTTCCTCAGCTGGTCCCCCCTTCTAGTGCTTGGAGAGGAGGCATGAGGAAAGGAAACTTACAAAGACGATGTAGCCCGGTTCCGACCGCATTGGAGGGTGCCCCAGCACTGGGTGCACAAAATCAAGGGGAGCACCCACGTCGTCCTTTGAAGGCTCCATCGCCTCCTTGATGCGCTGCATGACTTTGGAGGAGGAAAGTGCTCCTCGTGTGGAAAGTGCTCCTCGAGCGCCATCATGTACAACAGAAGCGCACGCCTCATCAGTGGTGCCACCCTCCTCATGTGGTAGGCCCTGATGATGCCCGACCCCTTCAGGCCCCTCTCCTTCAGGATGCAGAGGGCCACGAGGTGGTCCTGGATCTTCTTCTTGTCCTTCTCCAAGACACCCACTTCCTCCACAAATCCGTGGCCTCTTTGATTAGGCGCTTGGTGAACTCCGGCAGGGGGGGGCTGCGTTGTTCTTGAGATAAAACCAATGCGAATGCTACCCCTTGTTGGAGATCGACAGACACATCGATGGGTACTCATCGACCTAGTTGTTCCTGAGGTGGATGCCAGCGCATCCCATCGGCGTGTTTAGCTCTAGCTTCTTCTCCCTCTTCTTCTGGAGGGTGATGGTGAAGAAGTGCCACCATAGATCAAAGTGGGGACTAATCCCTAGGAATCCCTCACACAGGGTGATGAACACCGCCATGTGTTGGATTCCATTGGGATTGAGCTGCTGCAACTCGATCTAGTAGTAGTGCAGCAGCCCTCAAAGAAATCTGTGAGCAGGGGTAGCAAAACCCCGCTCATGGAAGTGCGCGAACAAGATGACATAGCCATCGGGCGGTGACGGCATGTCCTCCTCGCTGGGCTGCAGCCACTCCTCGGCCGTGGTCCGCGCATAGAGAAGACCGCAGTGGTCAAGGCCCTCCAAGCACTAGAAGGTGATGTCAGAGCGGCACCACGGATCCATTAGAAGATGGGGATGGGTGGATGCGAGCTCGACGGCGGCTGAGACACGGATGCAAGAAGCCTAGGCGATTGGCGGCGGAGGCTATAGATGCGAAGGCAAGGAGGCAAGGTATGAAACCCTGGGGGTGAACCCTTTGGTTTTATAGGGGTGACGGATGCGAGGAAACCAACCGTCCGCCTAAATCTCTGTGCCTACCACGATCTGCCACAACATCATGCCACGGGATATGCGCATGCAATCCCTATCCTTTCCTTTGGAAGACTCACCGAACGTTTTATCTCCCTGGGTGGACTAGGACTCGTTAATACAGATCAAAAATGCCTCTACGGCCCGTCTAGGCCCAGGAGTTCAATGGTTGGCCCATCAACAGGTTCGATAGTTGCTCCAAGCACCCCTATGATAAGGGATGGGTCCTGCAAGCAGCCAGTACCCAGGCGCACGAGCACCACGGGCATCTCGGCCCATGATCGAGTCTCAGCCAGGCTGACCCTAGCTGGATCCCCGTGAACAGGATGCTGGGACCCCAATCGAACTATCCAGCTAACGAACCACCAAATCTCACGGCCATACCCGCAAAGGGTCTAACCTCGGCAAGAGGGAATCACCGTTCCCCAGGACACGCCGTGGGCGACAAAGGAAGGCCAGGGCCTTCAGAGTCCTCTCTTTCGAGAAAAACCTCCGAAGGAGTATTCTACCCCTCCGTAGGATCGGGGGCTACACCCACTAGGTGCGCTCGTGCGCACCCACTAGCAGGTCAAAACCCCCTAGGCGATTCTACCCGAATCACCAAGAGCTCAGGGGCTACACCCACTAGGTGCGCTCGCGTGCACCCACTGGCAAGTCAAAAAATCCCCCAAGCAATTCTACTCGAATCACCTAGGGGCTTAGGGGCTACACCCACAGGGTGCACTCATGCGCACCCACTGGCAAGTCAAAAAATCCCCCAGGCAATTCTACTCGAATCACCCGAGGGCTTGGGGGCTACTGTCGGGGACCAATACTAGAGTACCCAAAGAGGAGGAGCTAATAACCATCAACGTTGATTCATTCGAATAGACAAGAGCACGACTACACCTCTTGCTGGGCTCTACCTCGTCCGACCACCGAGGCCTTGGGCTTCACCTTGTTCGACCCCCGAGGGTTGGCTCTGCCTCGGTGGACACTGAGGCCGCGGGCTCTGCCTCACCCGACCCCCAAGGGTTGGCTCCGCCTTGTCCGACCCCAAGGGATGGCTCTGCCTCCCCCGACGTCTGAGGGTTGGCTCCGCCTTGTCCAACCCCCGAGGGTTGGCTTCGCCTCGCCCGACCCCCGAGGGCTAGCTCTGCCTCGCTCGACATCTAAGGGCTGGCTTCGTCTCGCTCGACGTCTAAGGGTTGGCTCTGCCTCACCTGATGTCTGAGGGCTGGCTCTGCCTCGCCCAACATCTGAGGGCTGGCTCCGCCTCATCCGATATCTGGGGGCTGGCTCTGCCTCACTCGATGTCTGAGAGCTGGCTCCGCCTCGCCCGATCCCTCAAACATGTTTCCTAATGGAAGCTCACACCACCGCCAACCACTATGGGCCAGAAGGTACTACCCAAGGTCAAACTTCTGGCATCATGCAGGGAGCGGTCACGTCTCAGCATGACCCATCCCCACAACATGTCATTCCAAGGGACTCACATCACCCACAGTGATGGACGCGTGGTCACTATGCTGCCCACTCCCTGTATGCCCACTGACCAGCACGCTGGTTCGCCGCACCATCTGCTGGGATGGAGCGGGACGTTACTACCCGCTGACAACGCCAGGGTATGGCAGTGTCAGTGGACAGGCGCTGGCGTGGGGCTATCCCTATCGCTACCTACCATGTCAGCGGGACCCGCATGGAGGAAGAGAAAGGCCGATGACCCTGAAGGGCTTCTTTCGCCTCTCATTCTCCTTCCCTCTCCCACTTGTAACCTGTGCTTTCCCTTGGCCTATAGAAAGGAAAGCAAGGCATCCTACTAAGGGGCATCGGTTCACCGTATCAGACACCACACCGCATCGTAGCAGAATCACTAGCATGAAACCTCAAACACATAGCTGAGCAGCGACCGAGCTCTCAGCACCCATTTGATCTTTCCATCAAAGACTTGGGACATGTCCCTCTCTTGCCTGTTTGTAAGCCCTACTATAAACTTTTTAGTGCTAGTAACACAAGCCACAGCCACAAACTGAATGTAGAGACATTCAGCCCAAATCAGTATAAACCTTGTGTCTTCTTAGCACATCATCCGTGTCAGATGCGCAATAACACAAATTTACTCGTTGGTGTTTACTCGAAACACTGACAGTATTGAAATTAGTTACTTTTGTAATAGCAAGGAAACTATTCAACACTTACTTTTACTATCATGTCACTCACTTTATTTGGAGTGTGGTTCAAGTTGCATGTGGTTTAGGATCACCAAGGGACGCTACTTATTTCTTGGGCTTTAGCAACAAGAAGTAGATTCAAATTTGCAAACTCAAGTTTATGTGGGAGCAAGTGCAATCATTTGGTGTATTTTGTTAAGTTGAAATAGTGTAGCTTTGAATACATAGTGCACACACTTTTGATCCATCCTTCAAAAGGATAATAACAAACCAAGATTGAAGTGTGAATGTTATATGCTGGAAACCCTAACAATGAAGATTTTTCGTCAAGTATGAATGGTTGTCTTTTAATAGGTCTTGTGCTTAGCTTGTTGTTTTAGTTTGCATTTTTTTTATCATTTTATTTGGTCATTTTTTATATCTTACTTTAATTAGCCAAAGGTTGGAACTATATGATGAATGATTAAGTGTATGACTTATGTAGAGACAAAAATGTAGCGAGTAGCATGGCCCATATAAGTCAGCACTAGCATGCACTACTACAGATTGACTTATCACTATCGCCACTTTCACTGCTGTATTGATAGAAGCGACGGTGTGATACTTGCACCATCGGTTGGAACGATAGCGAGGCCTCCTAGGACTAAAACCGCCAGTTCAGACTTCTACCACCGATGGGTTAACGATAGATGCGGCAGTGGTATAGGGGTTGCATTTCCTCTGTCGCATGAAAAGCCGGGCCGACTGGGATATGCATTTTGTCCGCCGGCCCTAAAGTGGCGTTTGTTCAACCGGCGGTAAATTCAGCATGAGTGTTGAATTGCCTCAACTTCCAAGAGCGTCAAATCACCATTACTTCCGCCGCTTGAAGCCTAAGAGCCGCGTACCCACTGCTCTACATATACTTCAGGCCCGGTGCCCTCTGAAATGACCCCTCTTGTTCATCCATCACCCCCTTCTCTTCCAATCTACAAAGAAAATGTCGGACTGCCCCATCAAGTTTTCAAGCAACCCGTCATTCAGTAAGGATGAATTGCCTTCCCACCACTCCTCCGAGGAGAATGTCTCCTCCGACGACGGGATGTCTGATTATAGTCCTCTGTGGAGCTCCGAGAAGGAGAACCTAGAGGAGAAGGACGAGGACGAGGATGATGCCGACGCCGAAGATGACTCCGACTCCGACTTCGCCTCGCCTCCTCCCAAGCGAGCGAGGATTAAGTAGTTTATAGTTAGTATAAGTAGTTTTAATAGTTTAGGTTAGTTATTATGCTTTTGGACGAGTACAATCATATACTCGTCCAAATTGTATCTATATGTTAGATATATATAATCAATCAATCCCTTGCATAAAGATGAATCTGCTGATTTGTGTCCCCTTGCATAAAGATGAGTGTATCATCTGCATACTGTAGGATAGGGAAGTCTTGATCATTTCTTAAAGAAATTGGCTGTCTTAAATCAACATCTAAGCAGGAAGCATTTAGAAGAGTCTGAAGAAAGTTAGCAGCCAACACAAACAAAAAGGGTGAAAGAGGATCCCCTTGTCTTACTCCTCTGATGCAGTGGAAAACCTTACCTGAAACTCCATTTAGGAGGACAGCTGAAGTACCTGTACTAAAAATTTGTTGCATCCATTGTAGCCACTTCTCTGGGAAACACTTTGCTCTCATAATCTGCAACATAAGCTGATGTTCTACTTTGTCAAATGCTTTCTCAAAATCTAGCTTCAAAATTACTAGCTCCTTTTTTGACCGATGGCACATGTGAAGATACTCAAGGGCCCATGCCAGACAATCTTGTATTGCTCTGTGCTTAATAAAACCATGCTGATTCTTATGTATCAAAGAAGGCAAAATCAGCTGTAATCTATTGGCCAGAACCTTGGTGATGATCTTGATTGAATTGTTTAAAAGGGATATGGGCCTAAAATCTGAGACCTTCTCTGGATCATCCTTCTTAGGAATGAGAGTAATGTATGAACCATTAATGCTCTGTAGACAAATTTGTCCTTTATGAAAAGCTTCAAAAGGTCTATAGAAATCTTCATAAATTATTGGTCAATATTTTTTTAGAAAATCAGTGTTGAACCCATCTAGACCAGGTGCTTTGTAAGAAGGTAAATTCTTCACTACCTGATCTATCTCAGTTTTTGTGAAATTCATCACCAAATGGGAAAGATCTCTCTGACCAACAAAGTGCTGGAAGAGATCCAACTAGATTCCAGTAAAGTTTAAGGTTCCCAATCTCTCTTTAAAAGACTGCCACAATAACTCAGCTTTGGATTCATGATCATATACTAAATCACCATTGTCATTAGCCAAATAGGTTATCAAGTTTCTTCTGTATTTCATAGTGGCATGAGCATGAAAGAAATGTGTGCTAGCATCACCCAAAGTAACCCACTTGATTTGGCCTCTTTGCTTCCAGTATGACTTTTGCTATTTAAGAAGAGAAACTAAATTGTCCTCCAAAATGACTCTAAAGTTCCATTCTACAAGGGAAAGATCTCTGAATTCCTCCAAGAAATTAAGTCAGCCAAGAACAAGCTTAACTCTTTCAATAGTCTCTTTCAAATTTGATAATGTGTGGCTCCAATCCTTCAAAGTTTTTCTCAAATTTTTAAACTTAGCAGTAATGCTTTTAGCTGCATCATGAAGCTGGGTTGACTGCAGCCAGCCTTCCTGAACTTGGCTGATAAAGTCATCATGTTACATCCAAAAATTTTCAAAACGAAAAATATGACTTCTAGGAATGGAAGTATTAATGGAAATTAGACAGGGTGTGTGATCAGAGGTTTCCATACTCATAGTGGTTACATAGGAATGGGGATAATTTAAGGTCTAACAAGCCAAAGTGAAAAACCAATCCAAACGTTCAAGCAAAGGGGAAAATTGCTTAGACCAAGTAAATCTTTTGCCCTTTAGTGGTAACTCAACTGGACCCAGCATGCTAATAGCATTGTTAAAAAGAAGCATTTTAGCAACATCTGCATCTGGCTTATTCCTATCCTCAGGTTTTCTGTACAGGTTAAAATCACCAACAACCAGCCAGTCAATGTCATTAGGCATTTGGATATGATTAAACCATTGCAAAAATTCTCTTTTGCCATTGGGGTGCATGGAGCATAAATGTTAGTGAGGAGCCATCGTGCACCATTATGCAGGGAAAAGAATTCCATAGTGTTTGCATATGAGTTCTGGAAGACACAAGTACCATGAAAGCAAGAGCTTTTCTAGAGAATGATTGAGCCACCAGAAGCACCCACAGATGGTAAGAAGTCAAAACAGTCAAAAGTGGGAGGACAAAAGAGTTTAAGAAAATTAAGATCAAAGTGATCACACTTGGTATCTTATAAGCAAGCAACATCATAGGAGCTTTCCACTATTCTGTCCCTAATAGAGTTCCATTTCTTGTCTGAGTTTATACCTCAAACATTCCAACATAACACTTTCCAAGACCTATTATTAATAGATTAAGCAAAAGACTATAAAAGGAGCTTCTTAGATATCTAAGAGCTAAGGAGCCTAGTAGTTTCACTTGTCGTACTCTGGCAGCTCAGAAGAGCCTGCCTCATCACTAGCTGCTTCTTCAACTGCATCCTTTCTGGATCTTTTTGCTTTTGTAGCTTTTCCTTCATCCTTAGCTTCTTCTCCAGCATCAGCAGCCTTGTCCGCAACCTTCTTGGTGTTTCTTGCTTTTGGCTTGCTCACAACTTTCTTAGTAGCTGGCTTGGCATGGAGTTTGTCCTCAGTCAGCTTCTTAGGATCCATCTTACAGAAGCTGGTGCCAAGATCACGCACTACAGATGAAGATATCAAAGGAGGTTTAGTATCACAGCCGAGATAATTTCTGTCTTTGTAGATGGATGGTTTAAACACCTTATTAAGTGAATGAAGTGTATCACTATGTCTAACTTCTGATTCAGAAATGATAGGTTTCTTACCTCTCTTAATACCTTTCTTTGGAGCAGGAGAAGGGGTGGAGGTTTGAAGTTCTAGAACAGGTTGAACAGAGTTGGCCTGAGATTGTGAATCCACAGGAGGCTCGAAGACATACTTGGATGTAGAATCCTCAAGGGATTGGGAGTGTTCCGAAGAGGCTTATTCCTTTTCATCAATAGAATAGCATATTCAGAGATAGTGACAGAGGGCTTATTTTTAGGAAGAGAAAAGATGAAGAAGGTACCAGATGAGGAAGAAGTAAGATGAGTCCATGCTGGTGACTTGAGGAATTGGGTGGCCCATTCATTTGAGGAATACTTGAGCAGCAGCAAGGTGAAGAAATACATCCATTCTGAAGGATGGAGACAAAAGGAAGCCCATGATACTTGCTTGAAAAGTATTTGGCCCACAAATGGAGAGTAGCCGAGCTTGGGCTTAAAGTATTGGCACTACTAGCAACTTCTGAACTAGCCTAGTTGTAACTTTCAAAAGCAAACGGTTCTGAAAAAATGGCTTCATGGGCTGCTTTCCAGAGGTAGGGTCAGACAACAGAGCTTGCTTGTTATATTTGTCTAGAAGGACAGGATCAATTTCTAGCATCAAAGTTTTGACCATTCCAACTTGAATATTATGATGTTGATCTATAGGTGCCTCATCAGCAGTAGGTGCATCAACAGGCCCCTGTCCAACATTAGCATTGTCAATGTCATGTTCCTGTGCAACAGCATTCAGAGGATCATCCCCTTGGTTTTCTTCCATGTGTTGGTTAAGAGATGGGTCATTGCCAACATAGCCCAGAAGGTCCTCTTCTTGAACTTCTTGTACAGCTTGCAACTGAGGTATATTTTGTAGATTAGGAAAGACAAACACATTCTCTGCATCATCTATAAGAGGTGGATGCAAATCATCAACATCAGAGTCAATCAAACCATCCATGGCTATAACCTGACCCTCATCATCCAAAGGCATCTCAACCAAGCCTTCTTCTGCAGCCTGAATAACTTCTTCAAAAGCTAATTGTTCAGCCTGATTGCCCTGAACTTGCTCACCATCAATATCCTGAGGCTGAGGAATTGGATTGAGATTAGGAATCTCTTCCTCTGGGTCTTGATGTTGTTCTTGATTGCCCTGTTCTGCCTGTTCTGGCCATACACCCCAACCAAGTGGGCCTAACAGTTCTGGATTGGGCTGAACTTGTGGTTCTGAGGTGGAGGTGGTGGTGGTGGGACTTGTCCCATTTATCCAGACCCATGTTAGATGAACTGGTTGGGGTTAAAATCATCATCAGGAGGAGGAAAATCTTCATCCTGTGGACCAGCACCAAGCATATTGCTCTGTAGAATCTCACATTGCATGGCCCAGCCATCAGATTCAAAACCAACACCCTCAGTGAAGACAAAAAAGCAAGGTATCTCATCACGGCTTGTCACTCGGACCTTAACAATAGCTCTGGCCTGATTATAATGGTCCTCCTCCCAAATCAAAAGCTTACCAAAGGATGAAACAACTTTGTCCACTAAAGGTTGTGTCAGGTTCATAAACCCAGGGTTCCTCACGAACCAGCTTCCCAACAAAGGCTTGGGCCAGTAGGCAACGTTGCAAACAATGCGCAACTCATGGGCCGTCCCAAGTACCTAAACGACAGGCCAAAAGGGCGATCCAATCACCGACCGAAAGGCCTGGTAGAGGAGGAACAACGCCCGTTTCTGACTCTGGCCCACCTCTCCGACCGGAGGGCTCGCTTCAGTCTCTAGCCCGCCTCCGGACGGTCTCTCCGACCAGAAGGCCTGGCCCAAGCACTACTACCGACTCTGACCCGCGTCTCCGACTGAGGATGCACCAAACCCCTGCTCACTGCTCTTCTCCAACTGGCGCAATCAGAGCCGACTGGAACTAACCGACCAGAGATGCCCGCTCGGTAAGGACTAGGGAACGGACGAAGAAAGTAAGGTAGGGCACACAAGTCAAACTGCAATACCATGGACCGTACCCTGCGCACATACCAGGCAGTACTCTGCAACCTCCCTGGCATGACAGAACCCAAGCAGTGTTGTAGACGCCGATATTTTCCCCTATAGTATTATGGGCGCCATTAACTCCCATACGGTAAGGCTCCCCCCACATGCCTCTGGGCATCGACAATGTTGTGGGCGCCGACATTTACCGTACCTAGCGAACATGGTAAAACCCCTTGCATGCCTCCAGGTATCAACAGTGTGGCAGGTGCCGACGTCTGCCATACTCGAAGAAGACAACACGACCTCCCACATGCAACTGACATACAACAGTATTGTGGGCGCCTACCATTATTCTGTACCCGCCGACGTGGGCAACAAGGCTTAGTAGCATACGTACACTCTCCCTCTCACTTGTAAGGCCATCCCCTTCATCTATAAAAGGGGATGCGCTCTCTCCCAACAGGTAGATTCATACGATCGATCAAGTTCACAAGTACACAACAACAGAACCACTAGGTTCAAACCACGAGCACACGCTCGAACACTTAGCACATAGTGGGGCTCCCGTCGCTCTCGGTCCCTCTAACCAGAGTCTGATCGGACCTCTTGTACCCCCCATCTTTCTCCTTCTCGTTTGTAACCCCAGTGCAAACTTCGAGCACCTAGGCTCAGGAATAAAGTCACCGACCGACTCAAACTGGACGTAGGGCACGTTGCCTGAACCAGTATAAGCCCTGTGTCATTGAGTGCTAGGCCACCTCCGATCACAACGTATGGCAAAACTACAAATATTTACGTGTTGGTCACTTTCTGCACCGACAATTGACGCCGTCCGTGGGGAAGACGTTGTACGTTCAACACTTTTTGGTCATCGGATGGTCCACTTTTCTGTCACCTTCGCCATGGCGGGCTCAAGCGATACTACTCGCTTTGGCTCACTGGAGTTTCCCGCGCTCCCACCTATTGGGATGTGGGTTCCACCCATCTTTGAGCCATCCCAGGCCTTCCTCTTTGAAGCCTGGACTTCGTCGCCGACCGGCTCAGCGTACTACACCTCCGCGAGGAGGCAATCATTCCGGCGCCCATTCGAGGGGCACCCTCCATCGGCCCCGGGAAGCACGATGAGGCATCTGCGCTTCATTCCGAGCAAACTCTCTACTCAAACTCCGATGTGAGTAATATACATGCTGTTATTTACTTGCTATTCTCTATCTTCCGCCAATTATTCGAAGGGACCCCGTTGTCCCCACCGCGGCCTCCATGCGACCGGTTCCCCCTATGTCCTCGCATCCCCCATAGATGCATATGCCCGGGGGCTCCAAATGGTGTCGGCACCGCCCCCTCTCACGTCCGAATTTGTGGGGATGGCGAGCTATGCTCCCACCCGTTTCCTCGACCTCATGGATGACGATGTTGAGAGTGACGGCTCCAGCATCGGCGATGTGGCACCTAGCCATTGTTCATCCTGGGAGTGCGCTATGGTGGATGCTCCAGGACTGCCACCGGTGGTAACGGAGTCCTTGCAGACTCACACCCCTCTGGACCCTCGTGCGAAGACCCCCACGCTCACACGGGAGCACGGTGAGGATCTACGACAATGGCGGCTGAACCAGCCGCCGACTGCACCAGCGTGCTCGGTGCACCACACTACGCCCCATGTGCATAAACTGGCGAGTGGCGCCTGGGGTCACGCCCGTCAGGTCCAGCGCAACACCAGGGATAGGGGGAACGATCCCCCACAGTTTGCTCAGGCCAATCAGAACATCGCCTGATGAGGACATGACATCCTTGCATATGACCATGTTTGGTGCATGGTATGGAGGGGTAGGATGCCAGCAAGGGTGTCCAAGTCAAGAAGGAGGTCCGAGGCTAATTCGGTTCGAGTCCCCGAGGTGGAGGCCCAAAGCAACTCAAGTTCGAGTCTGCCTCGGCCTCCAGGACTAGTCTGCCTTAAACTAGTCACCTAGGAGGCATCCAGACTCCGTTTTCAACGATCCACATATGGTTGGAAAACTAATTTGATAAGGAAGCAAATCCAAGTGGTCTCACATCAAAAGCCCTTCAGAATCAACAGGAATCGTTGAAACAAGTCAGTGTCCATAATCTGCTAGGGTGCTGCGACACCGTCTTTTGGTCCGTTGGACCGTGTATCATGTTTGGGCCCATTAGGGGGCATGTCCAGGGTAGGCGATGACCCTAAGATCTTTATAATCATACACCACCGCCATCATTAGGTTTTGGGTTTTGCTTAGATTAATCTGTCAAGAACAGTTTCACCGTTCATCGGTTTGTGAGACCCCAACTTCGTGAGATTAATCATTCATCTGCAATTTGGTTGTTTTCTTTCTTGTTCTTGCTTGTGTTCTTCATTGCCCAGGCAGGGATTATCCTTCTTGGCGAGGTCAACTGGATCCATGTCTCAGTTGATAACCAGAGGAGTTGTGGTGCTAAGATTGCAGGGTTCGATCTTTCGATCTAAAGCCGGATTGGTGTGTCATCCTCCGCCACAATGATAGTTAACTCTACCTGACGGAAGATCGGGATCCCCGTCCTCATTAAGTGGTATTCAGAGCTAAGGTATACCGTCAGGTTCACATTTATCCCCTAGTTTTGAGTGTTTCACATTCGTCCCATAGTCCAGTGCCATACTCGTTTTTTTCCTGTCCTAGAACCTTCCGCGCCATAGCCTTTGCATATTTCAGTTTCAGAGTCCGTCGTGTTGAGTTTGTGTCCTGGTCGAGGTCTTGTTGCTAGTTAGGTCATGTCAGAGTCCAGTTCGTGTGTTTTTCCCCATAGTTTATATCAAATCCTTACTGCCATGACCAATTTTGCTCGTATTGTTCATGTTTTATCCTCTAATTCGGAGTCAGTTCGTAAAATTGGTCTAGTTTTCGTATACGAACTCGGATTTCGACGTTCCATATATCAAAATCAATTAGAAAAAAATTTTGGATCTGTTTGTCTTCTACTTTGCTGGGTTTGGAAAATTTTATTTTGGCCAAAAACTGGTCACAAGATCCTCTTTTCGTGGTCACAAGCTTTTTGTCAGTTTTGAGCACGTCTTCTGAATTTTCCACAGGCCACGCCTTTCACTTGTTTAAGCTCATATTTTCTATGGTTACTTATTTTGTGCTCCTAAGTGAAGAAAAAAATATCAAAAAAATAAAAAGAAAAAGTCAAAGTTTCCCAAAAAAACAACGACGGCCCAAAAAATAGAAAAAAGAGGGGCAAAAGAGGAACAATATCTAGAGGAGCACATAGAGAAGGCCAAAGTGAGTTGTGTTAGCATGTGCTGTCTAGTTCCTTATTTGTGTTGCTCTTGCTATCTATCATACTTGTTTTTCACACACCTAGCACCTTGCTATCCACCATACTTGTTTGTCACACACCTGGCACTTGAAACATTTTAGACCAGCAACGAGAACAAGTACTTTGGAATATAATTCAGCATTACTTTCTGTTACTGACTTGTGTGCCAAATATACATATTATTCTTTATGTGCCTTCCAAGCTCCACAAACTCTTTAGATCAGTACAGAAAAAGGACCTTGCAATCTTGGTACCACTGCCTCACAGGTATCACGAACTAGCCGCTGATTGTACCGCCCACTGCTTGCGTTGGTAAGAACTTTGTAAGAGCTTGGTAAGACGCTTCCACTTGCTTGAAAAGTGACACCACTACAACCACATAGTCATTTGGTAGGGATAACTTTCACCGTTTGTTCCTATTTTTGTGTTTACAATGGCAGGAGGTGATCAGACTAGAGATAATAGTCCCAAGGATTTCAACGAGTGTGTCAGCCAAGGGCAACTTCCAGCTGCTGTAGAGAATGCCCAAAAAAGGATGAATGAGGCCATCAGGAGGGCCATCACTGAGGCACTCATTGAACTCAACATTGGCAACAGCATGGAGAGATTGGACAAATGAATTTCCACGCTAACCGACAAGGTTACTGAGTTGGAAACCTTTGTGGCGGGCAACAACAATGTCTTCGGCAGCAACACCAATGGTCTCTTGCCGGAAGACACAGTGCATGATGCCAGTGGGAACATAGATCGAGCAGCCTTTCGACAAGCAAGATTACAACGACGTCTTCGCCGTAACACGACAGGTATGGGTGGTGTCCACCACCATCAAGGTAATAATCACCGTGTGCCCGATGATCCTTATGCTAAGATTAAGTTCACAATACCATATTTTTTGGGTCATTATGATGCTGAGGGATATCTTGATTGGGAGATGACGGTAGAACAAAAGTTTAGTGCCCACCTTGTGCCTGAGCATCATAGAGTTTGACAAGCTACTAGTGAGTTTAAGGACTTTGCTATTATTTGGTGGAATGGGCTAGTTGCACAGGATGCTTTACCTAGTACGTGGGAAGAACTTAAGATAGCTATGCATGATCGTTTTGTTCCTCCTTCTTATCATAGAGATTTGCATAAGAAATTGAATCGTTTAGAGGAAGAGTCTGTTGTTATTTCTCTTGCTATGACTAACCTTCTGCAGGATAATGTCCATAAGCGAGAGGATGACATGGAAGAAAATGAGGAGCTCACAACCTCATATGCGAATTTAGAACCATCACTTCACAATGCACCTATTACTCCTGCTGAGAACACAGGTAATGCCCATGGTGCTACAGTCATGGAAGGTGAGAATTATTTTAATGTACTAAATTTTTCCACAGACCATGCTATCATAGAGCAATTGTTAGTGGAACCCTCTCTTGATTTATCTCTATCCCATGATAATTTGCTTGAAGTTCCTTGTGATAAAGATGAATTGGTTGATGATGCTTCAGTTTTACATGTTTTGGAACCAGTCACTTGTGCTAAAAATAAACATGTTATTCATATTGCTACTAAATCTGATGAGTTCAAACTATTGTCTTCTTTACATACTTTGGGTTACATTGAATTTGATGTTTTGTGTAACCTAGATTGTTTGGAGGAGAGCCTTTTTAAATATGCTGATTTGCCTTGGTTTTCTAAACACATATATCATGTTATTGGCAAATATAACAACAGGGGACAATATATGATACATCGAGTATACATTCGTAGTAATATGAATTTTCCTTTTGTTGTACAAGATTATGATCGTTTAGAGGGTAGCCATAATAATACAAACATTTTCTCATGTTCCTCAAAGAAACAAGTTCACTTCCAAGGAGAGCATTATTGGTTACTACCTATGTTTGCTAGACCATCTATTCCTGCATTGTCTTTGGTTAGTTCTAATCTTTTGTAGGATAGTGTTGACATACATCGTGTGCATTCGGATCATGGAGTCTACATGCTTGCTGAATTTTTTATGCGAGATGACATGCTAGAAACTTGGAAACATGGTCACATTCCTTCTCACAATTATTTTAGTTTCCTTTGTCTTCGCAACCCCATTCTCCTTTATGTTGTGCAGGATCAGTTTCAAGCACAATCGACGCTGAGGACGGCTTTTCGTCAAGAAGGGGAGGATGATGAGGACATGACACCCATGCATATGATCATGTTTGGTGCATGGTATGGAGGGGTAGGAGTCCAGCAAGGGTGTCCAAGTCAAGAAGGAGGCCCGAGGCTAATTCGGTTCGAGTCCTCGAGGTGAAGGCCCAAAGCAACTCAAGTTCGAGTCTGCCTTGGCCTCCAGGACCAGTCTGCCTTAAACTAGTCACCCAGGACCCATCTGAATTCTATTTTTGACGATCCACATATGGTTAGAAAGATAATTTGATAAGGAAGTCAATCCAAGTGGTCTCACATCAAAAACCCTGAAAATCAAGGGGAATCGTCGAAACAAGTCAGCGTCCACAATCTGCCAGGGTGCTACGACACCGTCTTTTGGTCCGTTGGACCGTGTATCGTGTTTGGGCCCATTAGGGGGCACGTCTAGGGTAGGTGATGACCCTAAGACCTTTATAATCATATGCCACCGCCGTCATTAGGTTTTGGGTTTTGCTTAGATTAATCTGTCAAGAACAGTTTCGTCGTTCATCGGTTTGTGAGACCCCAACTTTGTGAGATTAATCATTCATCTGTAATTTGGTTGTTTTCTTTCTTGTTCTTGCTTGTGTTCTTCATTGCATAGGCAGGGATTAGCCTTCTTTACAAGGTCAACTAGATCCATGTCTCGGTTGATAACCAGAGGAGTTGTGGTGCTAAGATTGTATGCTTCGATCTTTCGATCTGAAGCCAGATCGGTGTGTCATTCTCCGCCACAACGATAGTTACCTCTACCTGACGAAAGATCGAGATCCCCGTCCCCATTATTGCCGCTGTGGCAATGCTTTTGCGTGGCCTTCCCAAGCTAAATGACCCCTAAGAACAGGTGATCCACCGGAACCTCTAGGCACTAGTGGAGACCACCATCGTTCAACGGGCGGAGAGCTTTGCATCGCAACACCGACTCGTGGCCTCTCTCCCCACCAGGGGAGTGGGGACGCACTAGATGAATCGCTCCACCCGCTCACCACTACAGCCACCGAGTGTGGCATAGAAGGCCGCATCTATGCCTTGTCTTGACTTGGCAACCGCTCCGCACTGACCACCTGTACACAAGCGGCTCGGGCCAAACCGAGATGCTCACAACAGCAACCGGAGTCCTAGCCCAGATGGCCTAGGACCACGGGCCTTTGTTCGACGCATCCAGAGAGCGCCGCTCCCACAGCGCTCCAACGAAGGCCGAGGCAAAGGCAAGGCCAAGCGCCAGGATCAGGATGAGGGCCCCAACACGCAGAGGGGGAAAAAGAACAGAAAAGATTGCCATCGACCGACCAACTCTGCGTTGGTCGCCACAGCTAATCACACGGGCAAGCAGCCCCAGTAGGACCTTTCGAGCCACTTCCACGAGCTCATGGAGAGCCCATGCACCAACCATGCCTACCCCGTCAAACACCTCTACAAGGACTACGAGCTCCTTAAGCGCCTTCTGCGACAGGCCAGTGGGCCAAAGGAAGAAAAAGGCGAAGAAGTAGTGGCCAAGAAAGAGGGGCATAGCAGGCAAGGATCTGGATGACTGAAGGACAACAACGACGACATTTTCACCAACGCTTGGAATAGCTATGCCATTTTCTTCCCCTAAAATTCAGTCTTACCATTGTTTACTTAACATTTGCTCCTATAAAAGTGCCCCAACCCGAACACTTTCAGCCTGGGTCGCTCGGGGGCTCCACGGGGGTGCACTACTACCTCTCTTTTCATTTACTATCATATGGTAAAACTCCTTCCTACCCGAATAAAAGGGTAGTTCGTTCCTTTAAATTACCTTACGTAGCTTTGCTTTAAAATATTCCGACCGATCGCACCCTGCCTCTACCTACAGTTACGAGTAGCTAAGTTACGGGACAAACGGGCAAGTATGAAAAAGAAAGAATAAAAAACAAAATTATGCTAAGGTAAAACTAAGAGCGAATGGGACAAGCTTCCCCGAATGGAGTGACTCCATCACAAAAAAATGAAACCAATTGTAGTCATTGAGTACACAAGAACATTTACACGGGGGCTCCCCCAAGAACTTAACTTTTTACATCTACTAAACTACTTATACTTTACAAGCTATTGGGGCTGCCTGGTGACATCTGCTGTTGGTGCGACCGGCGAAGGCACAGACTGCTCACTCCCCGGCTAGACGACATTCGGCTTGGTTGAAGGCGGGGCGATGTCCACTTCTGACCCAGGCTCCGCACCATCCATAGGTTGGGCGACATCCCCTTGACGCACGCTTCTAGCCATGTCCTCATGGTGGGCATCCATCACCCATTGCGCAGAGACTTGCTCTGCTACCAACCTTGCATGCAGCAGCAAGCTCTCCCCCGAGCGATTGGATGTCCTCCGTGCTCAAGTCGTCGGCATACCCGCTACAGATAGTGGCGAAGTCCAGGTTCGAGTGGTACATCTCCACCAAAGTCTACACCCCAACGCTCCATAGGTGCCAGGACTCTCAGCTTGGGTCGGGACTTCCAACCATCAGTGACTGGGAGTCAGAACTTCCGGCGAGAGTCATGACTTCCGACTATCAGGAGTTTCGGCTTACGTCGGGACTTCCGACACCAACAGTCACAGAAAAATAATCTACATGCTCGTGGAGTGCTAGAGTGTCTCTCTTTTGATTTTATTATTATGCTTAAGCACTCTATCTTCCTTAGACCAACTAAATTTGCATCCCTCTTTATAGTGCGGTGGATCCTAAACTCAAAAACAAAATTAAAACCTTTGGAGAGCGTTTTGAGTTTGTCCGCCTTTTCAACTTCAAGAATTAAGGGATACCATTTCATCTTTATCAACTCTTTGAATCTTTCATGGGACTAATAGCTATGACATATCTCATTAAGATCACATTAGTCCCTAATTTGGATGTCATCAATACACCAAAACCCACATAGGGGGCAAATGCACTTTCATCTAGAGACTAGTCTATCCCTGCTATGTTCACATGAACGGTCTACACAGTCATACCATGCACTAGACTTGAGCATCAGAGACTTGTGTGAATCTACTGAGGTCAAAAGGATGGTCCTTGTGCTCATATAGATGGTCCTCCATACACAAATGACTCTACAGATTAAGACTTTCACCTTGTTCCCAGGGATGGTATGAGAATACACTCGGATAGTCAAACCATATAGCCTAGAGCCATACAAAACCAAATTGCCTATGAGTTGTCTAGAAAGATAGTCTAGTGAGATAGATGGAAAGTCCATGAGGAGACAACCAAGCAGTCTAGAAAGACACAAAGTCCTAAGTTGTTCAGGTGAGTCATTCGGTATATCACATGACAATCCATGATACCACATCAGAAGAGTATAATCCTAGCACAAGCCCAATTTGTTTAGGCAAACAATCCACCAAGTCACATGGACGGTCCATTAGCACCCCACCAAGTAGTAACATTATTGTTTAGCCCTAGAAAATTCCACTTGGATGGTTCAACCTTCCTAACTAACAGTCCACGTGAACTATTGTCGGTGTTTCGAGTAAACACCAACTAGTAAATTTGTATTTGTTGCGCGTTAGGCCCGGATGGTGTGCTAAAAGACATGAGGTTTATACTGGTTCGAGCAGAATCTCCCTATGTCCAGTCTGTTGCTGCTGCTGCTGCTCGTGTTATTAACACTGAAAGGTTCATAGTAGGGGGTACAAATGGTCGAAAGAGGGATAGGTCCCAAGTCGCTGATGGAAAGGTCGAACGAGTACTGCGAGCTCGGTTGCTTCTTAGCTACGTGTAATATGGTGCGTGGTGTGTCGAATTGATCCGTGCCCTTATTGGGATGCCCTATCATCCCTTTTATAGATCAAGGGGGAGCAAGGGTTATAGATGGGAGAAAGAAGAAAAACCAGAGGCCAAGAAGGTCCTTCGAAGGTGCTGGGTCTTCCTTTTCCTCTGAGCCAGCCCTACTGACATGGTAGATGGTGCTAGGGATAGCACGTTCACCTGTCTTGATAGGGCCACACTCTAGCTTTGTTCAGCAAGTGGTCATGTCCCATCCTACCCCAGCGGGTGGCGCAATGCACCAGGGTGCCGAGCCGTGACCCTACGGGGAGTAGACAGGGAAGTGACCATATGTCCGTCACTGTAGATGATGTGAGTTCCCTCCTAGATCAAAGTGGTTGTCGTATGCTTATGTCAGGATCCACATTCGAGGGCTGATGGCAGTGCCCACAACACTGTAAGATAAAAGTCGGTGCCGACAACACTGTTCAGGCTCTGTCATGCCTGGAAGGGCTTAAAGCGCCTGCCCCATCATATCCTGATGATACTTTCCCATAGGAGTGCAGGGTATGGTCCTCGGTACTATGGTTGACTCAAGTGCCCTATCTTACCCTGTGCTTGTCATTATGAAGGAGCAGGGCATGGATGTTGGGCTAGGCGGAGCTAGCCCTGAGACATCGGGCGAGGCGAAGCTAGCCCTCGGATGTCAGGCGAGGCAGAGCCTGCCCTGAGACGTCGGGCGAGGTAGAGCCAGCCCTCGAACATTGGGCAAGGTGTAGCCTGCCCTCAGAAGTCAGACGAGGCAGAGCCAGTCCTTGGACGTCGGGCGAGGCGGAGCCAGCCCTCGGACATTGGGCGAGGTGGAGCTAGTCCTCAGTCATCGGTCGAGGTGGAGTCTGCCCCCAGCCATCGGGCAAGGCAGAGTCTACCCCCAAACATCGGGTGTGGTGGAGTCTAGCCCTCGGGGGTTGGGCGAGATGGAGCCAACCCTTAGGGGCCGGGTGAGGCACAGCCAACCTTCGGTCGTATGGGCAACAAGTGTAGTTGTGTTCTTGTCTGTTCAAAAGCATCAACGTTTGATGGCTATTAGCTCCACCTCTTTGGGTACCCTAGTATTTGGTCCCCGACAGTAGCCCCTGAGCCCCCATGTGATTCAGACAGAATCGCCCGAGGGGTGATTTGACTTGCCAGAGGGTGCGCGCGATCACACCCGACGGGTGTAGCCCCCGAGCACCCGGGTGATTTGGATAGAATCACCTGGGGGGTATTTTGATTTGCCAAAGGGTGCGCTCGTCGGGTGTAGCCCCGAGCCCCCGGGTGATTAGGATAGAATCGCCCGGGGGGTAATTCAGACCCTTCGTGGGTATGGCTATGAGATTTGGTGTTTTGGCGACTAGATAGTTTAAAGGGAACTCTAGTATCCCTTTCATGGGGATTCATCTAGGGTCAGCCCGGTTGAGACTCGATCGTGGATCGAGACTCCCTAGAGGTTCGTGCGCCTAAGTTTTGGCCGCTCATGGGCCCATCCTTCATTGGGATGGCCATCAAAACCATTGGGCCAGCCCTCGAACTCTTGGGCCCAGACGGGCTAGAGAAACGCTTTTTGACCCGTATCCCTTCTGTGGGAAAAGAGTCCTAGTCTCCCTAGGAAGGCAAAACATCCGGCGCGACTTTGGTGGGAAAGGATAGGGATTGGGGGTGCACATCCCGCATGATGACGTGGTGGTGATTCGTGGCAGGAGCAGAGATCCGGGCGGACGGTTGCCTTCCTCGCATCTGTCGCCCCTATAAAACCATATGTTTCACCCCTAAGGTTTTGTACATTGCCTCCTTGCCTTTGCATCTACAACCTTCGCCGCCAATCGCCTGAGCCTTCTGCGCCCACAGTGCAGCTGCCGTCAAGCTCGTATCCATCCGCCCCAATCGTCTAATGGAGCAGTGGTGCAGATCCAATGTCACCCCAGCGCCTGGAGGGCCTTGTTCGCCGCGGCCTTCTTTACGCATGGACCGCCGCTGAGGAGTGGTGGCTGTCCGACAATGAGGATGTGCCGTCGCCGCTCGGTGGCTACATTGTGTCCTTCACTCACTTTCATGAGCGGGGATTCACCACCCCCTCCCACAAGTTCCTTAGGGGGTTGATGAATTACTACAATGTGGAGCTGCAGCACCTCACTCCCAATGGGATCTAGCACATTACGGCATTCATCGCCCTGTGCGAGGGGTTCTTGGGGATTAGTCCCCACTTTGACTTGTGGTGGCATTTCTTCACCGTCACCCTCCTGAAGAAGCGGGAGAAGAAGCAGGAGCTGAGCGTGCCGATGGGATGAGCCGACATTTAGCTCCGCAACAACCGAGTCAATGAGTACCCGTCGATGTGTCTGTCAACCTCCAACAAGGGGTGGCATTCCTATTGGTTCAACATCAAGAATGACGCAGCCGCCCCCTTGCTAGCGTTCTTCGGGTGCCTCATCGAAGAGGCCCCAGAATCATGGAGGAAGTGGGGTCCCGGATAAAGACAAGAAGAAAATCCAGGACCATCTCGCCGCCATCTGAATTCTGAAGGAGAGGGGTGTGAAGGGGCTGGGGATCATCGATGCCTATCATACGCGGAGGGTGGCACCGTTGATGAGTCACGTGCTTCCCCTATACCTGATGGCGCCCGAAGCATCACTCGATGGGACGACGCTTGCCGATGGAGCGCTCTCCCCCTTTGAAGTGGCACAGCATATCAAGGAGGCGATGGAGCCTTTGTGGGACAACACTGGCGTCGCACTTGATTTTGTGTATCTAGTGCCGGGCACCCCCTAATGTGGCCGGAACCGGGGTAGATTGACTTCATAAGTTCTCTTTCCCTATGCCACCTCTTCAATTGAACTCTCGTTCCCTTGATGCTAATATTGAGATAGCAGGACCAGCCGAAGGGACTCATCTTTATGGACCGCTTAGCTCCACTGCCAAAGGACCCGCTCGTGGTGGCGGCGAATCGCACCGCGGCCGAGTGGCAGAAGAAGACAAACACGGTCGAGAGGAAAAGGAAGCAAGAGAAACTACGGGCATAGGAGCGAGGAGAGGATACAGACAGTGACGACAATGATGAGGAGAAGGAGGATGATGAGGTAGTTGCTGACTCCGAGTGGGGTGACCTAGGAAGCGAGGACGCGCTGACAGGTACCCACTCATCAATGCTGGGATCCTTCCTGTTCCACACAAGGGAAGGTGCAGGCGTGAGGCTGGAGGAGGCGGGCCGAACCATTGGCCCATCCTTAGAACCATAGGGGTGGGCAGATCTGCCGCTGTGCCCAAGGTGCCAGCAGAGGGGAGCGGCCCTACCACTATGCCTCAGGAATCAATGGGGACAAGTGGATCTGCGGCTGCTCCCAAGATGCTAGCGGGAGCGGGCGTACCCATCGCTGTGCCCCAAGAGCCGGTGGGGGCGGGCGGATCCGCCGCCACGCCCAAGGTGCCGAGAGAGGGGAGTGGCTCCACCGTCGTGCCCCTAGATATGAGGGAGGCGAGCCCCTTGGCCTAGGAGCAGGGGATGGGCTCAAAACAGTCCTACCATGATGAGGTGGAGCAGCGAACTAGGGGTTCATCCCCCAAATGTCTCCACCGTCCAACAGCGCCAATGTAAGTTGCCAACTCCTCTATTATCTCTGTTTTTCTCTGTTTTTTGTAGTGACTCACGCCTTTCGTTTCTTCTGCAATGTCGGGAGACGGGTCACATGGGGCACTTCTTTAGCGTTGGTGCCCAAGAAAACTGTCGCTCCCATTTTGCGTGAGAGCAGAGCTAGCATCACAACCTCATCCACTGGTCTGGCAACTCCCACAGTGGTGCACATGCCCTCAGTAGGTTGAGCAGTCGGTGAGGCTAAGGGGGTGCCCTTGGAGGTTGTCGCACAACCAACGATGGAAGTGATTCCGCTGCTGATGTCGGAGCGGGTGGAGCTATCGGCTGCACCCGTTGTGTCGACCACGGCGGGCGTGGTGCATCTAGACGAGGTCCCACCAACAAAGGTAGAGGTGATGGTGGCTACGATGGATAGGCCATAGCCAGAAGCTGTGGTGGCAGCGCCTGAGGTAGTGGCGCGTGTCGTGCCACCGACGGCCCCAGAGACAACGCCTGCCGTGGGCGTGACGGAGGGGGTCATGGCCAAGGGGCCCTCGGACACCATGGCGGTTACCGAGGAGACTGGTAGGGAGTTGTCCCTAGTCCCAACATCGGAGGGCCACCACCCACCCATGCGGAATGAGCCCTCGCTCCGGTGGGTGAGTCCGTGGGACCCGTCGTCGGAACTCTTTACCCTCGATGATGTCACCGAGGGCATGGAGCGAGAGAATCTCAACGAGGGGTTCATGGCCATGCTAGAAGCTCTGAACCAGGTCAAGGGTGCCCTTCAAGACATAATCATTCCCATCAGCTAGGTATTCACTTGGTCTTGCCTCTCGATCTATTTTTTCTTCATCTATTTTTGTTTTCTGACCACCATCTTTTTCAGTCTCTTATTGCTCGCAGCCGAGAGAAATCATGGTTCCTTCATGAACACAAGGAGGATTGGGACCGCCTCATCGATGAGGCATGGCTACATAGGGATGTGATCGCCTAGCTCCACTAGAGGGTGGCCGAGTTGACTCCCCTTGCCGTGGAGGTGGACAATCTTCGACGGCGGGAGTCTGAGGCCCGCTAGGATGTGGAGGACACTGAGAAGTCTTTTGGTGAACTATCGGAGAGGGCATGGTGGGATTAGGTGGAGACCGCTGGAGTGTAGAAGGAGCGGGATGAGCTGCTCTAGCAGGATGCCAAGACCCACCAACGGATCACCGACCTCTTGGCCGAGGTCGAGAAGGAGCAGGATCTTAGGTTGGCAGCCGAGGAGAGGTCTATGGCCCTAGAGCAGACGGTGAAACTAGACACTAAGGTAGTCACTCGGCTTTGCAAGGAGCGAGACAAGCTATGCCAGACTGCGGAGAGGCTCTGCTTGGAGCGTGGTACGGCCCATGGGGAGCGCGATCAGGCCATTCGACAGCATGATGAGGCGCAGCAGAGGCTCAGCTCCCTCCAGGCCGAGCTCGAGGCCACGAAAGCCTAGAAGCTAGAGGCCGAGGGCACCGCTGCTGGACTGGCCATGGATCTTGCCAAGGTGAGGAGTCTTCTTTAGGCGGAGAGCGATGAGCTCAATGTCCTGAAGGTTGCCCCTGGCGTAATCTACGATGACCTGCAGGTGGTGTAGGCAGAGGGGACCAGCTTGCTCGCGGCCCGTGCTGTAGATATCACGGCGCGGGTGCGCCAGCTGGAGAAGGAAGCTCTTCGCTCAGGGACCACCCAAGCCTTTGCCATTGCTCGCTCACATTATGATGACAACATCGACTTGGATGCGATGAGCCTTGGTTTCGCGCCTGGCTATGAACCCTCCGAGCTAGATGAAATAGAAGCGGCGATGACTCCTCTTGCGGAAACCCTGGTGAGCAAAATTGAAGATATGGTTCTCCCCCAGAGGGGGTAGTTAGTCATATGGGTTTGATGGACTTTATCTTTAATCTGTGGATAAGTGTCGGTACTTTTGTGTCTTGAAAATAGATTCGTAATTTTGTTTAAACAAATTCATAATTTCATTTTGTTTGAACTTGCTTTCCTTCCTTTTTGTATTCAAAAAGGGGCTCATGCAATCTGACCCTTTCGTTTGTTAAGACTGTAGGGCTCGAGGTGTCTAAGAGGGAAACTTCGGTTATGCTGGTGAGCAAAGTTACCGTACCTATCGGTGCTTGGGTTTTTTGCAGTCTAACCAGGCATGCTCGATTATTTGTTCCCACAAACCTTGCCACTAACTTTTAACATGAGGAAGAGGTCCAATGCAGCGACTATTTTGAAGAAAAAGGAGGTATTTATACTTTTATCAGCCCCCGAGTGAGATCCGACCCCTTGCGATTGCTGGGGTCGAATGTCACTAGAGACCAAAGAGGGGATAGTGAAACTACTCTTGTATTCACACGTACCCCTTCCTTAGGATTTTAGCTATCGTTCTATGACCGTGCATTCGATCTCCATGCAAGTCCGGCCTTCCTCGAGCCCCCGCACATGGCGGGGATTCAGTCAAGAGTCGGCCCATTTTTGTGATTGTCACCCCAACCGTAGTTTTTGCAACTAGAGGGGTTGAGGTGACGTCACTTGCCTCAATGGCTCGAGTGACGCGCTTGATGAGCTCACTAACAGGGATGTTCGAATGGAATCTGGTCCCAACGCTCGTGACAGGGTCGGCAAAGCCCTCGGGTGGCATTCCGTTTCTCTATAACCCGCCTTCCAACAGATTTCCCCTCAATGGGGATTCTATGGGCTCGGCTAGAGGCTGGATCGAATGAGAAGGTTGAGATGACCCTATCCGCCTCTATGCGGGTTGGGCAAAGGCCATTGAGGCTCATCTGTGTTTTCTTCCCTGGCTCTTATTCGATGTGAGGTGGCCTCGGGCCCTTCGTGGGCTGGCCTTCGAACCTCGGTCTCTTGATCTAGGATCGAGTGGCTCGAGCCCCCAAGCCCCTTGGGGTCTAATAGGGGTCGGCCGTGTTTCACACGTCACCCCATCCTTGGTTTTCACAACCGAAGGGGCTGAGCTAACGACACTTGCCTCGATGGCTCGAGTGTTGCGCTCAATGAGCTCACTAGCGGGCATGTTCGAGCAGTATCTAGGTCCATCATCCACTGACAGGGTTGGCATAGCCCTCATGTGGCATTCCACTACTTCTTAACCTACCTCCCGGTAGATGCCCGAGCTGTTCGATAGGCTTGGGTGGCCCGTTGGCCTCTCCTTGACGGAGATTCTATGGGTTTGACTTGAGGTTAGAATCAAACGAGAAACATCAAGACGTCCCTGTCCGCTTCTGAGCAGGGTCGGGCACGGCCATTGGGCTCATCTTGGTTTTCCTCCCCTAGCTTTGTTTGACAAGAGGCGGCCTTAAGCCCTTCGTGGTCCGGCCTTTGAACCTCAGTCAGTTGCCTCTCATATCAAATGAGGTGACTACCTCTTCGTGACACGACATGAAGCGTTGAGATGCAGCAATTGCATATGCAACGCTTGGATATATGGGATGAATGTACGATATAATGGAAATGAAAATGAGGGTCGGTGATGTTACCTTGGTGGCATGAGTGTTGGGAAGCTCTTACAGGATATGTCCATGCGGGGTTCGGGTCTGACGTTCGCGACGGGGCCAGCGTAACCTGCACAAGCATCGCAATTTTTCATTTATGTCTCTCGGTAGCGATCCAGGCCGTTCAATCAATTTGGGTGACCTGATAGCTTCTCCTTGAAGGAGATTCCATAGGCAGACCCCTCCGAACCCTTCTTGAGAAGGCGGATGCTAAAGCTTGGGGTGCGGGGACAAAGAATTCGATCACGCTGGTGAACAAAAATGTCATAGCCGCTGGGGCGTACGGTCTAACGGTTCGACCAGTTTTACTCAAAGTTTACACCCGCACACCGTGCCACTAGTTTTTAAACATAAGGATGGGTCGGGGGAAGAGAATGTCTAAACGAGTAGACACTCTCGACAGCCCCCGAGCGATGTACGCGCCCCTGCCATTGCTGGGGTCAGAGGCTCGGTAGTGAAATTGATACGTAATGTAAGTAAATAAGGGTGCTTATCTTTCGGCGACCGTTTGGTTCCTCAACTCCATCGCTCGGCGTTCGCCTGGACTGTCCGATTGACTTAGGAGGCCTGTTGGTCTCCCCTTGATGGAGGTTCTATCATTGGGTCCTTCCAGGTCTTGCCTAGGAAAGCGGAGAGCCGCCTGCATGTGGCTACGCTTTGTTTCTCACGTCCGGCGTGTGGTAGTGATGGGCCATGCCTAGACCATGTCGCATTTGACCAGGCACTATCTCATCGAGCAGGGCACGTCCCGTCAGTCAAGACATGTCCTCTCAAATTCCCATCCACATTGAATAGGGGAAGGGAGAGGGTTTTTTGCCCCAACCCTTCGCCTTTCTCCAACTACTGCGTCTCCTCCTTAAATAGGGGAAGGGAGAGGGTTCTCGTCCCATTCCTCCGCCTACTCTTGAGCTGCTGCCTCCCCTCCTTCTTCCTTCTCGCCGAGTGCGTTCACATGTTGCGGTGGTTCCTAGGTGAGAGAGGGTAATGCGAGGTAGAGGAGAACTTACAGATCTGTTCATGAATCCAGAGTGCGATGTCTAGCTGGAGGTCATCCAACGTAGATGAGATGGTGTTGGTTGCCTTCGCCGAGAAGGGGCTGCTTTCTCCGAAGGAGGAGGCGCACTAGATGGTGCCGCTCATCACCGGCTTTGTTATCGTCTATGAGGCCTTCATCGGGATGGAGCCATACGGAGACTTCTCTCGGCGAATCATCTTTGGGCAATCCTTGTCGGTGGGGGAGCCACCCAAGATTGCGTCGATGGGGGGCTTCGCCCTTGCAGCCGCTCAGATCAGCCAATTCATGAAGTTTGATGAGATGTCCCCATCGAGGTGCCATTGTTAGGGTTGCAGCTGATCATGATGGCGTAGTCCCTGGACGCCCCGGCGAAGATGCCACGGTCACCGACGTGGTGCTCGACATTGCAGACGACGACACCCTCAGGGATCCCACGGAGTTGTAGGACATTGCCGATGGAGAGCGTGGCACGGCGGCCGTAGTAGTATTTAGAGTAGAACTGGTTAGCAAATGTAATCATTTAAGTTGTGGGGGAGCCCCTGTGTGAATAGTTTTTTGTATTCATGAATACACCAGTCCCTTTTCATGATGAAATCACTTTGTAAGCGATGAATTTGTGCAAAAATGAACAAGTTCTCAAATTTTGTTACGGCAAACAGCTTTTTAGCTCTTCTCCCTCTTTTTGCAAAAGAGGTTTAGTGCCTTCCGACCCTTCCCATAGTTAAGGTCGCAAAAGCTCAGAGTGCGGGCAAGCCAATTCTGATTACGCTAGTGAGCAAAGAGTCCATAGCCATCGGGGTGTGGGTTTCCCATAGTCCTACCAGTTATACTCAGGAATTGTTCCCAAAGTCCTAGCTCTTAGGACTTACCGTGAGAAAAGAGGGAAAGCACAGAGAATATTTGTAAGATAAATATACTCATACCAGCCCCCGAGTGAGATCCAACCCCTCACATTTGTAGGGGTCAAATGTCACGAAAGATCGGGGATTTTGATGACAAAACTGATAAGAGAAAGTATGCATTTATCTAGGGGTAAAAACGACGTAGCTGCTCGATATTCTAGGCATTGGTGAAGACCTCGCCGTTGATGGTTTTTAGCTTATAGGCGCCTGGCCAAAGTACTTCCACGATGACATATGACCCTTCCTAGGGTGGGGAGAGCTTATGGTGGTCCTTGTTGCTCTATACGAGACAAAGGACCAGGTCCCCGACGTTGAAGGCTCAGCCCTGCAGCCATCGGCTGTGGTACCATCGCAATGCCTATTGGTACTTGACCGAGCAGAGGAGGATGATGTCACGTGCTTCATCCAGCTAGTCCATGGCATCCTCGTGGGATGCCTTAGCTCCCTGTTTGTTGTATGCCCTGATGCTTGGCTCTCCATAGTCGAGGTCGGTTGGAAGGACGGCCTCAGAACCGTAGACCATGAAGAAGGGCGTGTAGCCGATGGCTCGGCTAGGGGTTGTCCTCAAGCTCTAGAGTACTAAAGGAAGCTTGGTGACCCAGCGTGCGCCAAATTTGTTCAACCGATTGAAGATCCTAGGCTTGAGGCACTGTAGGAGCTTGCCGTTTGCGTGCTCAACAAGCCCGTTCGTTCGGGGGTGCGCGACAGTGGCCCAATTGAACCGGATGTGGTTTTCATCGTAGAATCGAAGGAACTTCTTGCTGGTGAACTAGGTGTCATTGTCTATAATGATGGAGTTCGATACTCCAAAGCGATGGATGATGTCGAGGAAGAACAGCACGGCTTGCTCGGACTTGATCGCAGAGATCGGCCGAGCTTCTATCCATTTTGTGAACTTGTCTATGGTGACAAGCAAGTGGGTGTATCCTCGGGGCGCCTTCTTGAGAGGTCCCAATAGATCGAGCCCCTAGACCACGAAGGGCCATGTGATGGGGATCATTTGGAGTGCCTAGGCCGGGAGGTGAGTTTGCCGAGCGTAGTACTAACACCCTTCGTAGGTGCGCATGATCTACTCAGTGTCGGCTACTGCAGTGGGCCAGTAGAAGCCCTATCAGAATGCATTTCCAACCAAGGTTCTAAGCGTGGTGTGGTGACCACAGACCCTAGCATGGATATCGCTCAGCAAGTGCTTCCCCTGCTCAATGGGGATGTAGCGTTGTAGGATCCTAGTGTGGCTTTGTCTATAGAGTTCACCCTCCATAAGAACAAAGGACTTGGCGCGGCGTGCGAGCCATCGAGCCTCCACCTTGTCTGTCTATAGCGTGTCATAAAGTAGGTAGTTGAGGTAGAGTGTTCTCCAGTCGACCAGAGGGTCCGGCTCTATTGCTGGATCTTCTTCAAGCTCCATGACCTCGGGGCTGGATGGAGCCATCGGTTGGTTAGCCCCCGAGGCTAGATCGGGCAGACCATCGTTGGCCTATTCTGACCCTTCATAGCGCACCAAGGGCTTGTGTTGGTCGCTGGCAAAGGCACCTATTAGCACCGGCTCTTGGTCGGATGCCGCCTTTGCAAGCACGTCGGTCGCCTCGTTGAGGCGCCTTGGGATGTGATTGAGTTCAAGGCCATCGAATTTATCCTCCAGTCGTCAAACTTCTTGGTAGTATGCAACCATCTTAGTATTGTGATAGCTTGACTCCTTCATGACTTGATTGATGACCAGCTGGGAGTCGCCCTGGATGTCGAGGCATTGGATGCCCAGCTCGATGGCAATGCGTAGGTCGTTGATGAGTGCTTCATACTCAGCCATATTATTGGATGAGGGGAAATGGAGACGAACCATGTACCTCATGCGTACCTCGAGGGGTGATACGAAGACCAGCCCTGTGTCAGCGCCCCTATTCATCAATGATCCATTGAAGTACATCGTCTAGTACTCTTGATAGACGACCGCTGGAGGCATTTGGACCTCGGTCCATTCCGCGACGAAGTCCGCCAACACCTAGGACTTGATTGTTGTTCAGGAGGCATATGTAATGCCCTAATCCATCAGCTCGAGTGCCCATTTTGTGGTTCTTCCCATGGCATCCTGGCTTTGGACGACCTCATCGAGAGGGAACAATGTCACGACCATCACCGGGTGTGACTCAAAGTAGTGGTGTAGCTTTCTCTTGGTGATGAGGATGGCATACAGGAGCTTCTGGATTTGGGAGTAGCGGGTCTTAGAGTCGGATAGTACCTCGTTGATGAAGTACACAGGGCGCTGCACCTTGAGGGCATGCCCCTCTTCTTCCCGCTCCACTACCAGGGCGGCGCTGACCACTTACGTGGTGGCCGCTATGTATAGCAGAAGGGATTCTCCATCGGTTGGAGGAACAAAGATCGAGGCCTTTGTCAGAAGCAGTTTGACCATATCAAGTGCCTCCTAGACCTTGGATGTCCATTCAAAGTGGTCAGCTTTCTTCAAGAGTTGATAAAGGGGGAGACCTCATTCACCGAGGTGCGAGATGAATTGGCTGAGTGCGGTGAGGCACCCTGTGACTCACTGAACCCCCTTTATATTCTGAATCGGGCCCATTTTTGTGATGGCTGAGATTTTCTCTGGGTTGGCTTCGATGCCATGCTCGAAGACAATAAAGCCGAGCAACATGCCCCTTGGGACCCCAAAAACACACTTTTCGGGATTGAGTTTGATGTCATTCGCTCAGAGTTTTGCAAAGGTCTGCTCAAGATCAGCAATGAGGTGGTCAGTCCATTTGGACTTAACCATGTTGTCGTCAACATAGGCCTCAATGGTCTGCCCGATGAGGTCCCCAAAGCATTTGAGCATACAACGCTGGTATATAGCCCCAACGTTCTTCACATCGAACGGCATTGAGAGTAGCAGAATGATCCAAAGCGCGTGATGAAAGATGTTGCGAGCTGGTCGGACTCTTTCATCATGATTTGATGGTACCCAGAGTACGCATCAAGGAAGTAGAGGGTTTCGCACTCTGAGGTAGAGTCGACTATTTGGTCTATGCGTGGCAAAGGAAATAGATCCTTTGGGCATGCCTTGTTGAGGCCTGTATAGTCAACACACATCCTCTAATTCCCACTCTTCTTTTGTACAAGGATGGGGTTGGCTAACCACTCTGGGTGGTATACTTCTTTGATGAATCCGTCCGCTGAGAGCTTTACTATCTCCTCGTCGATGGCCCTACGTTTCTCCTCGTTGAAGTGGCATAGGTGTTGTTTCACCGGCTTGGAGCCTAGTTGGATCTTCAAGGTATGTTCGGCGACTTCCCTCAGGATGCCTGCATGTCCGAAGGTTTCCACACGAAGATGTCTCTGTTAGTGCGGAGGAAAACGATGAGCGCGCCTTCCTATTCGGAGGAAAGCATGGTATCAATGCACACCATTTTGCCCTCGGTGCTCCTAGGGTCTATGAGGATTTCTTTAGAGCCCTCTGTAGGCTCGAACAACCTGGTCGACTTCTTAGTGTCGGGCGCTTCTTCGGTGACCTCCTCCCTGAGGGCGGCGAGCTCTCCGAAGGCAACGATTGCTGCGGCATGACCGTAGCACTCGACCTCGCACTCATAGGCACGCTGGAAGGAGGTGCCGACGGTGATGACCCCGCTAGGGCCCGATAGTTTTAGCTAGAGGTATGTATAGTTGGGGATGGCCATAAACTTCACATAGCATGGATGTCCTAGGATGGCGTGGAAGGTTCTGGGGAACCCAACCACCTTGAAGGTGAGGGTTTCTGTCTGATAATTGAACTGACCTCCAAAGGTAACGGGCAGATCGATCTGCCCAACTGGCATGGCCTGCTTCCTAGGCATGATGCCGTGGAAAGGTGGTTGGGTTGGGCGGAGGCGTGTTCAGTCGACGCCCATTTCATCGAGCATCTTGGCGTACATGATGTTGAGGCCACTACCTCCATCCATCAGTACTTTGGTGAGCCACTTCGGACCGACGATCAGGTCAACTATGAGCAGATATCTCCCCAGATGTGGGACGCTCTCTGGGTGGTCAGTCTGATCGAAGGTTATGGCAGACTCTGACTAGCAGAGGAAGGCAGGCGTGGCCGGTTCAGTCATATAGATCTCGCGGCGTCTGACCTTCTGACGGTGTTTGGAGTCATAGGCCGCCAATCCTTCGAAGATCATGAGGCAATTGTCCGGTGTCAGAAAGCCATTGTCCTTCTCCTCGATGGCATCCACGGTGGGGGCAGGGTCCTTTCCATGCTCCCCCTTGTTGGAACCTTCAGACAAGAACCGCCGCATGAGACTGCAGTCCTTGTACAGATGCTTTATCAGGAAAGCATGGTTCGGGCATGGCCCCTTGAGTAGTTTTTCAAAGTGGTTCGGAGTGCCCTCCGTGGGCTTTCGACCACCCTTGCAGTCAGCAGCAGCCATGAGCGAGTCCTCGCGCTATTGCTTCTTGTTCTTCCTTTTGGCAGAATGATTGGAGGTGCCTTCACCGGTGCCCTCGTCCTGCCTTGCCTTGCCCTCTTCTCCTAAGGTGTGGCTAGTGGTGATGTCCAAGAGTTCCTTGGTGGTTCATAGGCCCTTGCATCCTAGCTTATGAACCAAAGACTCATAGGCAGTCCTGGACAGGAAAGCTCCTATAACGTCGACATCGGAGACGTTAGGAAGCTCGTTGCACTACCGGGAGAAGCATCGGATGTACCCATAGAGGGTCTCACCAGTCTTCTGTCGGTAGTTCTTGAGGTCCCATGGGTTCCCAGGACGCTTGTATGTGCCCTAGAAATTCCCCACAAAGATCTCCCTCAGATCCACCCAACTCTAGATTGCGTTGGGCGGCAGGTGTTCCAACCACGCTCGTGCTGAATCGGCCAAGAATAGTGGAAGGTTGTAGATAATAAAGTCATCATTATCCGCACCACCGGCTTGGCAGGCAAGCCGGTAGTCTTCGAGCCATAATCCAGGATTTGTTTCCCCACAATATTTTGGGATATTGGTCGATGGTCGGTACTTTGGTGGGAAAGCAGCGTTGAGGATGTGATGGCCAAAGGCCTGAGGGCCCGATAGCCTGGGGCTAGAGCTTTGGTCCTCGCCACTGTCGTAGCATCCGCCGCGACGAGGATGATAGCCGCAGCGGGCTCCTTCTCTTAGGTTGCCGTAGGTACGTCTACGGGAGTCGATAGTGCTGCGTGCGTCGTGGTTACGGCCGAGACGCTGATGCACTGGGACAGCGGCGTGCTGCCTACCGCCCTATGGCGCCTGGTGGACCGATGCGTCCCTGTCGGGATGCCTAGAGGGCGTGCGCTAGCTGGTGTCAAGCTCGCATCGCCGAGACAATGAGCTCTCTACCTGCTGTGTCGCCACACGCTCGAGCAGTGTGCGAATCTCGTGCTGGGCCATGGAGCAAGGCCGTCGCGGCCTCTGGAAGGCCATGGAGCAAGGCCATCACGGCGGTGATGTTTTGGCTCACCCGGGTAAAGCAAGGAAGGGCTTCATCATCGGCGATAATCCTTTGGTTTACATCACGGGCCATGGGGCGTGCGCGCCCACCGTCTCCGCGACGCTCAATCTCCCGATCGAGCTCTGTGCATTCCTGCACAAGCTAGACTCGTGCTTCCTCGATCTCTCGTTGTCGGGCTTTTAGCTGCTCCACCCCCATGCGAGGTGGGGCCGTTGTCTCCCCTTCGGTTTCATCATCGAGGTTGCCCATCGGGGTAGCCTCCTCTACGGGGATGCTTTTGGCGTGTCCCACAGGGATACCCGTCATGAAGCATTCCCGGAAGAGATGATGGCTCCCTCTGCTGGAGTCAGAGCCAGAGGATGACCCTGGCTCCTCTATGAGGAGGTTGTGGAGGGATTCCATGACGTGTTCGATCACCACAAGAACTCGTTGTTCGCGGGCGGCAGGATCATGCATCGTGCCACAAGGTGGCTAACAGTCACCGTAGCGTTGCGGAGGCCAAACGGAAGCGCTGTCGGGGCACTCCGTATGTGGTGTTCCAGAGAGAGGGATCCTCCTCTGACAAACCATGCCATGTCATTGGCGTCGGAAAGGGTGAGGTGGCACTAGTTTTCCCTGGACTGCTGGGGTCCTGGGGAGACACCGAGCTAGTGCTCAAGCCTCTCATGGTTGAGGCCGATGGAGGGGAGAGATTGGATGGCGGCGTGAGTCAATGCCAACTCTCTTCCCACCATGATGATGAAGTCTAGGTTCTCGAAGCGCACGTGTGCGCCTAGGACCCAGCTGATTCCGTGGCTAGCCATCCGTGGCCTGATGTTTAATGTCGAAACGTGCAAAGGTCCCCTACCTGGCGTGCCAATTGTCGGTGTTTCGAGTAAACACCAACTAGTAAATTTGTATTTGTTGCGCGTTAGGCCCGGATGGTGTGCTAAAAGACACAAGGTTTATACTGGTTTGGGCAGAATATCCCTACGTCTAGTCTGCTACTGCTGCTCGTGTTATTAACACTGAAAGGTTCATAGTAGAGGGTACAAACGGTCGAGAGAGGGATAGGTCCCAAGTCTCTGATGGAAAGGTCGAACAAGTACTGAAAGCTCGATTGCTGCTCAGTTGCGTGTAATGTGGTGTGTGGTGTGTCAAATTGATCCGTCCCCTTAGTGGGGTGCCCTGCTGTCCCTTTTATAGATCAAGGAGGAGCAGGGGTTACAGATGGAAGAAAGAAGAAAAACCAGAGGCCAAGATGGTCCTTCGAAGGTGCCGGGTCTTCCTTTTCCTCTGAGCCAGCCCTACTGACATGGTAGATGATTCTAGGGATAGCATGTTCGTTGATCTTGATAGGGCCATACTCTGGCTTCGTTCAGCAAGTGATCACATCCCATCCTACCCCGACGGGCGGCGCGACGCACCAGGGTGTTGAGCCGTGACCCTACGGGGAGCAGACGGGGAAGTGACCATACGTCCGTCACTGTAGATGATGTGACTTCCCTTCTGGATCATAGTGGTTGTCGTATGCTTATGTCAGGATCCGTGTCCAAGGGTTGATGGCGGCGCCCACAATACTGTAAGACAAAAGTCAGCGCCTACAACACTGTTCGGGCTCTGTCATGCCTGGAAGGGCTTAAAGCGCCCATCCCGTCATATCCTGGTGATACTTTCCCGTAGGCGTGTAGGGTATGGTCCTCGGTACTACGGTTGACTCGAGTGTTCTGTCTTACCCTGTGCTCGTCATTATGAAGGAGCAGGGTGCGGACGTTGGGTGAGGCGGAGCCAACCCTCAGACGTCGGGCGAGGCAGAGCCAGTCCTTGGACGTCGGGCGAGGCAGAGCCTGCCCTGAGACATCGGGCGAGGCGGAGCCAGCCCTCGGATGTCAGGCGAGGCAGAGCCAGCTCTCGGACGTCGGGCGAGGCGGAGCCAGTCCTCGGACGTCGGGCGAGGCAGAGCCAGCCCTCAGACGTCAGGCGAGGCAGAGCCAGTTCTCAGTCATCGGTCGAGGCGGAGTCTGCCCCCAGCCATCGGGCGAGGCGGAGTCTGCCCCTAGACGTCAGGCGAGGCGGAGTCCAACCCTCGGGGGTCGGGCGAGGCGCAGCCAACCTTCAGTCGTATGGGCAAGAAGTGTAGTTGCGTTCTTGTCTATTTAGAAGCATCAACGTTTGATGGTTATTAGCTCCACCTCTTTGGGTACCCTAGTATTTGGTCCCCGACAACTATGTAATGCCAAGTTACCTAAGCCCATCCTATGGATAGTCCAACACCTCAAACTGGACAGTCCAATGAGTATTGCCATACAATCTATATATGACAAGTTCTAATGAACAACTAGGAGGGAAAATGTCTAAAATATGAATAAGAGAATCAATGTGATCGAAGGCTTGGTGAGACAGGGTCTTTGATGACATTACTCACTTGGGCTGGTTAAGGATCGTATACATGTTGCAGTGAGTTTTGAACACCTTTCATACTTAGTACATGTCATATTATGGGGATGGTAAGCCAAACATTATGTTTGATTGGTTGATCTTATGGATTTAGAGTGATTTGGGGCGAGGAGTAGCTAGAAACTAGTATTCCCGAACATCTCGACTATCCGTTAGACATTTTGGACAAACGTGGAAAAGGTTGAGGTAGCTAGTTCCTTTACCTCTTATATATGCACTGACTTTGTGAGGAAGTTCCTGGTTTTTGGCTTTTAGAGTAGACTCGTGATGAAAGGACTCGTGGAATGTCAAGATCCACCCTCATGCTTAGGTTCTTGCTATCTCCTAAGGTTGTGCTATGCCTAGTTTGTAGTTTGATAGGTGGACCATTTTATTTATTCCACCTACTTTTTTTAGAATTACACAGTACAACGCAGATGCTCACAACACGCACGCACATTCACCCCTGCGAACACACGTACACAAACCCTACCCCTATGAGCACCTTAGAAGGACTGAGCCGGTAGATCTCGAGATTCACGAAGTCACCACTGGTGCCTCGCTGTCGACGGGGACGTCGCCTACCACTGAAAGCATAGCACTGTTAAATCCTAGAATAAATCCAAAAAAATGCGAGCACCCATGCCAAGTCGAGGACTTGAACCCGGGTGGACAGGTTCCACCATAAGGAATCTAACCAACTGATCTATGATCAGTTCGCTTATTCCACCTACTTTAATGTAAACCAACATGTTTACCTTGCTATGGCCTCAATGCATGTTTCTTTGAGTATCATTCGAGTATGACATGCGGAGTACAATTCTTTTTCATGGTGGTACTTTTGAGTTGTTGAAGGTGAGATGGGCTTTGTGTACGGCTACTTCTATGCTCCCAACCCCTTTGTTGAGTGGGAGTATAGCCGTTACCCATGAGTAGCTTAGCTCATGGTTGTGGCATGAACCATGAATGTATCTTTCAATTTGTTATGTATGTTGTAGGCTTCTACTACAGTGTCTTAGTGTTGAACTCAATTGTGTTGAACAAGAAGTGCTATAACTTAACTAATATTCATTAAATAAGAACTTGTGTGAGAACTATACGATGTTTATATATGCAATGTATCATGTGTATTTTGCGTGTAGTGTACATCATGGATTATGCGATTATAGGAACGAGTGGATTAGTTGTATTAAATCAAGTGTGACCAATAGTGATCGCTTGATTTTGATATGATTAATTGGAGTGTCCTTGCATGGTGCACACACACATCTCTTGACCTACCGGGATTTAGTTGCAAATGATTAGAAAACCAATATGTAAACTGATCATGATAGGATCTTTCCGAAACCCTACTTCCCTAGATTGTATTTGTATAAGGCAGGGTAGGAAGACCCCTTATCGTTACCACTTTTCCTTAGCCTTTGCATACGGCACACAAGCAATAGAATCCACAAAACATAACATAGGGTGTTGTCTCCTCACAAGGTGTTGAACCTATCTAAACTCTATCTCGTGTACTACCATATAGATCCGTTTCACACACAATGCGTACATAAATCATTATCAAGTGACAAAACACCTATAAAAAGCAACACCTATAAAAAGTAATTTTGATTAGGTACACGAACTTAAATACTTATGTCTTTTATAAAACTCTAGCCCGTATAAAAACACACGTCGATAGCCTTTGTATCATAAATTTAAAATATAGAAACTAATGGTTTATAAAATAACTTTATGCAAAATTTCATGTACATGCAACAAAAACCAATGGCAAAAACACAACAAACCAAATGGTACTACCTCTGTCTAAAAAAAATACAATTCTAAATGCATTATCGGTTAAAGTGAATGAAGTTTAAAAAATATATAGTTAAAAATACTAATGCTTATAACATTAAATAAATATACTATAAAAATATGTTTCATCATTTCATGACAAATCTAATATTATCTATTTAGTATGATAAATATTAGTATTTTATATATATATATATTTTTTTTTTTTGTTAAACTCGACATACTTTCATGGTACGGTTCTAAAATTGGCCTACCATGCTGCCATCCCATCATGAACAGTCGCCATGATTGAAGGTGAGAAGAGAAGGTCTCGAGTCTAGTCTCCTTAGATTTTTTATTCTCCAGTAGTACCACTACTTGCGCCTTGCACTTTACTCTTCCCTCACCTCTGGCAGCTGCTTCGAGCTCGGTAGCTGAACAAGTAAAGCAGCAGCGGGAGCAGCTAGATAGTAAGATAGTGATCCTCCATGGGCAACACCTGCGGCTTCGGCCATATCCTTGGCCTCCGTGGTGGCCTCTGCGCCGACGTCGACGTCGCCGATCTGATGCAGGTTCGAATCCACATCGCTGTTGACAAAATACTGCCAGCAACACATACAATGTTCTTTCTATCTTTATATCCCTTTTGTGTCCCTACCGTGTACCGTGTAACCGACGCCGTGTTAGAGATGGATAACCTGGATCTCCGACTTCTGCCGTCGAAGAAGGGTGGGAGTGATGCAATAAGAGGGATGAGATTGAGGGACGATCAAGGGACATAGGGATTTATTTACTTGAAAGGCAAAGAGTAGATATGGACGAGTATCTTATAGCCTTTCATGTACTTCCCATTGCAAGAGATTTTTTTTTCTAAAAAGACAAGAGATTGTTCTTTCTCAATAATAAATTGATGATATGAGGATCCTCCTGGACCAATCTGTTGTTATTGTGACCAGAGCAGTTCGTGCAATCTTTTTAACTGAATGTTTTCAGTTACGTGTGCGTGATTGGGTATTTTTGGCAGGATGCTGGTTCAAACACTGGACACCTGATGAGTGGTGGAGTACTTGCCAACAGAGTGGAGCGTTCTCAGCATCAAAGCAAGTGAGATGCTGCTCTATGTTTCTTCGTCAGATAATCAATTCATTAAATTGCGAGAAATATCTCGCTACTCCGTCCATTCAGTTTTAGGCGGTGTTTGGATTCACATGCTTGGACTCTAGTCGCTGTCCCATCAGATATTTGACATATGTATGAAGTATTAAATATAGATTAATTATAAAACTAAATGCATAGATTGAGACTCTTTTACGAGATGAATTTTTTAAATCTAATTAGTCCATGATTTAACAATGTGGTGCTACAGTAAACATGCGCGAGTGCCAGATTAATTAGGCTTAATAAATTCATCTCGCGGATAATTTATTTTTTATTAATATTCAAACATCTCATGAGATACCCTCCTCCTCTAAACTTTATTGTTCCTCTGGCGACAGACTCATTTTTCTCTCTCTTTGTTGTTCATAGCACCGAGGACATTGACGAGTCGTCTGCGGAGGAGCTGCGCGACGCGACGAGCTATGCGAAGGACAACGCGTTGCTGATCCAGGTGCCGGTGTTAGGAACAGCAACGAAGACATTCTGGCGATTATCTGATGAAGCCACTAGGATCAGCAGAAAACTTGCATTGATACTGAGGAAGTTCCACTCATTCTGCAAGTGCCTCACTGCTCCTCTGCAGGTGTCCAACGTCTGGGTTGGGAGCGCTGGCAATGTCAAGCTCAGGGGGGCCAGATTCACTACCAAAGGCTTCAGCATTGAGCGTGTGAGGGATGACTACGAGAACCTGTCCAGGGTGCTCAAGCAGTTGATTAGTATCTCCGGTGGGGATATCAACAAATTGCCTCCGGACTACAGTGAATTCCTCTTGCTCTTGACGAAGGACAACCTTACAACGGAAGATGAGTTCTTGATTGTAAACAATGCTGCTCTGCTGCCCTTGAAAAACCGGTAATTTTTTTTACTCAGTTTTATTGTCTTTGTTTTTGTTCTTGTTTGCTGTTGCCACTGGTCATTTGGTTACTTGTGTTCACAGCACTGAGGTCTTCCTGATGCTATACGATAGAATTGTCAAGTATCTTGGTAGAAAAAACCGAGCAAAGAGGAACATAATACTCTCCAGTCTCCCCTATGAGAACGACTGGTTGGATACTGCCACGTCAAATACAAAGATCAACCAGTGGGTTGTAAAATCAGATGTTCAAAAAAAAGAGTACAAAAGGACTGCACTTGATCTACTGCGTCTCAACAGAAATGTAAGAAGCCACTTGCATGAGTACGGCCATGATGACGATATTGAGGAAATTCTTTATTGTGAATGGCCCATGCTGCTCATCGCCATGGAGAAACAATTACACGTGGAAGGTGAGCTCCAAGACACTGACATCGAAAACAAGTTCGGCTAGCCGTTCTGCTGCAAAACAGATGAAAGATGTATTCTGCATGTCCATGGGTTGGTAATGGTAAGCTACTGTTCTTCGATCTTCAGTGAGAAAGTTTATAGTGATGGAGTAATATGCTACCTGGTTTATGTAATAGGCTAGGTGCTTTATCTGGTCCCGTCAACTACAAGGCAAATCTGGCCAGCTTTTGTAAAGTATGCTGTAAAATATCGCCTTAAAACTCTAAAATTATGCTGTGAAATTGACTTGCCATTGAGTTTGCATTCATCCTTTAATCTCTGGTTCTTATAAAAATCTCTATTGCATCAGTAAGCAACGCTAGCAATATTCCTCGGAAACACTTGCAGTTGCAGATACATATATCTGAAGTAGTAGTGTTGCACTTGAGTTTTATGCAAATTATTGTATCTGATGAAGCATTTCCCCTCTCTTCTAACCTCGATCCCACCACTCCGTCTTCCATCACTCAGGAAAGCACACAGGTTATGTTGGATTTAGGCCCATGTTTGGCCTGATCTGAAAATTCCAAAGCATGCACAACATATAGTCCTATATTGCTAATTCAAGGAGAGGTTGTCTTGCTTAAATATGGGAGTCTCCTCTCTATGCAAAATAGGTGAAAATGAGAGAGAAGGAGACTGGTGTTACACGCACGCGCAGCTCGCGCGCATTTTTCGCGTGAAAAATCGCGTGACTTGTGACTATTATTTGTGCAGTTTCTATTTTTTATGCTGAGCATAATGGTGCTTCAATGTGATTGAAACTGCCATTTTAAACAGTAATAAGGTGTGTCAGTTTCTATTGTTTGAATGCAGCAATTTCTGTCATTAAATTAGGCAGTTTTTACTGATTGATGAAGGGAATTGATGCACTATGAAGGTCTATAAAACCAGAAGACGTCCTGGTTGAAGGGTACGGATTCACACGCTCACCTTCCCACTCGCTGTGCTGAGCTTCTCGCTGCCGCGCCTCGTCGACCTTTGAGTTCGGCGTGCACCGGACTTGAAGAGAGCGGGATCTCCGAAACCACTGCCGCGAGACTCCTGCACGGGGCGGCAATCAGGTTTTTGGGCAGCGTCTACACGCGACCGCTTGGTGATCTGCAACATCTACTTCAACACGTTCGACTACGTTTTGCGCGGGATCATTGAGTAATTTCCTTGCGCAATCCTGTTCTAGTCAGTATGTTACCTGTTTACTTGTGTTATGTGCTTACATCATTTTTTATCTATAAGTTTTTCCTCTAAACAAAATCTGGAATATATTTTAGGCACTTACTTCCAACGGGTTAAAGGATAGGCCCGTAGGGGACCATTTTCCTTAAAAGAAAGAAAGAAAGAAAGAGCCGGTTGGGATTTGGGAACCTCTTTCATAAAGCTTTTGTACTAGTTGACAGGTTTTCTAATAATTCGAACATTTGGTGTGCCTAACAATACAAGTTGCTTTAATCCCTCCCGGAGTTCAACAGGGGTAAAGCCTAATATTGAGGAAAACGAAAGCCCTCCGAGTTTTCTTACGTCAAGGTTGTCCATACTAACTCAACCATGCTTAAACATGTTATAAAAAAACATGCTTAAACATGAACGTCGTCCATAAAAAAATGTAAAACAAACACGGTTATACGCCTTGGTTGCCGATTGCACAAATTAATACTTCAAAACAAGGGTAAGAACATAAGAGCCTTATGTTTAATACCTACTACTAATAAAAGTTACTTCCCTTTGCATATTTTTTCTCTTCGATTATTTTCTAACACAATACACATATAAATACCATGTAATCCTTATCTGGTTGTGATAAATTTATCATGCATTTTTTCATTCATGTCTATAGTTTTTTCTCTTTGCATGGCACCTCCATATACCTTCAAACTGCATTTTGTTAAAATCTTAGCTTAAGTTATGGTGGCTCTTGTTGTAATCTTGATATATGATGCCGTGAATCTAGATTTGGATTTTAAAGTTTTATGTTTGTCCTTAAGTTAATCTGAAACCCTAAGCTTGTTCTACATATTATTTAAAAATCGCTTTTTATTATATTAAAAAAAAGGATATTAGATCATACTGTTTACACTAAGGAATTAAGAAGTTAAGGAGTTCATAGCTATTTTGGTCACTCTCGTGCCCCAACTTAGGGGGTACGAATTTGTTGAGTTTGATCGGTACTATAATCCTAAGTATTTGTCGATGTTTCACCACCGATAGCCTGCCACGGGGGTACCCGGGGCAGTTTGTTCGGGCTTCGGCGTAAGCTGAACTCGACAGTAAACGCAAGAGACAGTCGATTTATCCTGGTTCGGACCCTCGATTGTGATCGAGTAATAGCCCTACGTCCAGTCGGCGTTAGCCTTTGCGTTGGATTGATTGTAAAGTGTTGTCTCTGACCTCTCCAGGAACCCCGCCCTCCTTTATATAGTCAGGAGGCCAGAGTCCTAGTCGGTTTACAATAAGAGTTCCTAGTAGGATTACAGAATAATACTACTACTAAGATTACATGAAAAGAATCCTAGTTAGACTGGATCTTCTCCCTTCCTTGAGGGATATCCTATGGGTCCCGCATCGACAAGCCCCCGAGCACTTTATGGTTGAGCTCTGGAAGCCTCGTCTTGTTCCTTCAGGTCTTGCCGAGTAGGAACAAGCGTCGTCCGAGTGCTTTCTTGAGCGAAACCGTGTAGCGCTTCGTGAGATCTTCGGGTGGTGTGTACCTTTTTTTTGAAGAAAAAGTACTCCCATCTGGGTGTAGCCCCCGAGCCTCTTGCTATTTGGAACAAGGAGTTGGAGGGTCTTGTCTTGAAATTGCTCTGATTCTTCGTCGAAGGGCTCCCGAGCATATACCCGGGTTCTTTATCAAAAAGAACTCGGATATAGCTCGGTCCGGGTTCTTTTTGTCTTGAGACCTTGAAGTGGTCTGTCTTGAAGAAGTCTTCTTTGTGACGTGCGCTTTTTCGAAGAAAAAAGTGCACTCACTGAGTATAGCCCCTGAGCCTCTTACTATTTGGAACAAAAAGTTGGAGGGTCTTAAATCTTATGTTTTTTTAAAACTCCTGTCTTGAAGAATTCTTTTGAGTGATGTGCGCTTTTTTGAAGAAAAAGGGCACTCACTGAGTGTAGCCCTCGAGCCTCTTGCTATTTGAAACAAAGAGTTGGAGGGTCTTGAATCTGAGTTGTTCAAAGAACTGAAAACCTCTCCTGTTGCAGCCTCCGAGCATATATCTGGGTTCTTTTATTAAAAAAGAACTGGATCTTGGCATATTCTCTGGTAGTCTGCTGTTGTCAGATGTAGTTGTATGGTGGTGGTTGAGTGTAAATGTTGTTTGTTCATGAGTTGTACAGTGTTGGTATATTCTTCCGAATATGCTTGTTCTTGAGTACTGTTTCTTCACGCCTGAGTCCTCTTTTATTGAATTCTATCTTTTCACTGTGTCCTTTATTAGGTTTGTTCCGTTGGTGCTCCCGATCCATGTGCACCGCTTCTTTGGTCTATAAATGCCCTCCTGGTGTGCTGTTTTGATTCATCGAGTATTTTGTTGCGTGTTCTAAAATCTTTGTAGTCATGAATATGATAGTTTCTGAAGTAGAGCAACCCCCAGGCATATTTTGTAGTTCTTGTATATCTTGTCGTAGCTGGAGGGAGTCTTCTGATAGGGATTAGAGGTAGACTAATCTCACAGTGGCATTGTACCATGAAGTACGTGGTGGTAGTTGGAGGAAGTCTTGTGATGTGGGATACGTTCCTTCATCCAGCAGTTCTGGGTTGATCCCCCTTGCCTGCCCTGTGACTGTCCGGTGCAGATCAACGCCTGATCCGGCGTCACATCAGACTTAGGTAGACAGATGCCTGTAGGCCTTCCCTGGTCCATGTTGTCCCGTCGTGCTGCTGATTTCCACCTTGGATGTACTGCGTTCGTCCTTTGAAGAAAACAGTGTAGCCGAGTGCGGTTTGTTCTACCGAGTAGCAATTTGGAACACGTAGTCATTCCAGAGCCCAGTTTTATCCGGGTTCCTTTTTGCTACCTTGCTTGTCGTAGTACTGATTTTGTTGGGTCTTGTAAGATGTGTAATCTTGTATTTTTTGAAGCCATTTATAATGGAAAGAATCTTGTCTTTTGAGTTGTCATTCTTTTTTCTGCTGATGTCCTGGTTATTTATGAGATTCCCGAGTTCTTTCTATAAGAACCGAGTTCTTGTGTTCCTTGTGAGGTAACCCTTCGTTGCTTCATGGTTGATGAGTTCTTTTGTAGCAATATGATAACTCTGCCATGGTGCTGGATGGATAAGTCTGAAATCTACCCGTTGAACTGTACCTTTGTGTAGAAGTGTGCCGTCCGTCATTTCAGCTGTGTCAGTTGTGGTGAGAAATGGATCGTTGCGTTCTCATGCCGTGTTTAAACGGGCCTGGTGGGCCATGTTTTTATTGCTGTAAAATCTATTTAAAGGCCTTTCTTTTTCTTTTTCTTTGCTACCTTGCTTTTACCTTGAAACCCTAGTCTTCAAAACTCCGCCGTCGCCATTGTCGCCGTCATCTGAGCGCCGCCATCTGAGCATCATCGTTTCTTAGTTTTTTATTGCTTTCGCTAGTATATGGGTAGGAAGAAATCAACGAGCAAGTCCCAGGCAACCTTTGTAGACGAGGAGGCATCGCTTTCTATGATTGAAAATCAAGGATTCATGGCTATGAGGGCTGCTCAGAAGATCTGGCTGGCTCTGACTACGACTGAGGATCAGTTGCGCGAGCTTGTCAGTGATGGTCTGATCCAGGGCAAGGAGTTTGCTGATTGGAAAGCTCCAGGCCAGCATCGGGTCCCAACTCCAGGTCCTGGTGAGATTGTTCTTTTTGTCTCCTTTATTCGTATTAGACTCTGCCTTCCTGCCTCTGCTTTTCTTCATCAATTTCTCAGTTATTTTGGGATTAGCTTGAACCATCTTGCTCCCAATGTTGTCCTTCATCTTTCTATTTTTGTTCATCTTTGTGAAACTTTTCTTGGAATTCCTCCTTCTCTTTCTCTCTTTCGTTACTTCTTCCATCTGAAGCCCCAACCCCGCAGCGATGATATCCATGTTCTTGGTGGCTGTGGGATTCAGTTTTGTCAGGGTCGTAAGAGTAAATTCTTTGATTATGACTTGGTTGATTCTGTGAGGGATTGGCATGCCGACTGGTTTTATGCCGCCAATATGATTCCTCCTCTTGCTGTTCATTCTGGTTCTGGTCCCGTGGTTAATGACCGATGGGACAAGAATCTCCTGACGATGGATGAGCTCCAGGCGATCAAGCCATTTCTTGAGAGGATATGTACTCTGAAACAGCAGGGCTTGACCGGCTTTGGTATCGTTTCCAATTTTCTTCGCCGCCGTGTTCAGCCTCTGAAGGAGCGAGAGAATTATGATTTTGAGTACTCTGGGGTGGAGGACCCTTCTCGTATGGTCCCTACCCTTGAGTTAACTGATGAGGAGGTGCTCGAGCACATTCAGAAGATGTTGAAAGGAGTAAGCATCGTCCCGCATGCTGTCCCTGAGTATTGTGCTAACAACCCGCCTCCTGCTGTGAGTTGTTTTTTCTTATACGGGTACTTTTTGTATTTCCTTTGCTGTCTCCACTTTTTGCTTAATCTTTCTCATCTGGTTGTTTTACTCTTTTATAGGAATTGGGGCGTAACTTCATTGATCCGATCCCCCTTGATGACCGCCCTGCCATGGTGGAGACTGGGGAGAATCTTGCTGGGGCATCTTTAACCAGTAAGTTTCAAACCACCACGATGTTTCCTGGTGTTTCTTCCGCAGTTCTTGATGCATATGTAGAGTATGTTCCTCGTCTAGTTCCTCGAGCTCCTCGTAGTGTCGGAAAAAGGGGGCGAGCGGATTGTTCTTCTTCTAGTTTGTCTGCTACCAAGAAATCTCGCCAGTCGAGTACTCGTCTAGGTACTCAAGTTATAGGTAGCTTGCTCCTAGGTGAGCATATTAATACGTTTTGTCTTTTTGTTGTTTGTTTGTGCCTTTAATCGAGTACTTTTCTCCTTTTTAGATGGCGCTATGGTTGACTTGTTTGAGAGTGTGGTAGATGAGGATGATGATGCAACCCTTGTCATGCGTCGATGAGTTGTTTTCTTGTTTTTCTGTTATTGAACACCTCTTTTTGTTGTAACTTTGGTCTTGTTCTCTTGTAGTAAGCAGTCATCGAGCTCGAGTTCTTCTGGGGCTCTGGTACCGACCACGCCACTCCTGTCGTAGAGTGGTGGTGATATTTTTGCTGCTATAGTTCCCCCTCTAAGGTCTTCTATTCGTCTTGAGGGTTTTATGAAGAAGAAGATAGCTAAGTGAGTGAATCCTGGTTATGTTTCTTTGCTTCTGTTTTCCTTTTTTCTGATTCATATTCTTATCGTCGAGTTTCCTTATCATCTTCCACACCCTCGCCTTCCCTTAACCCTCAGTCAACCTCTTGTCAGTCTTCTGGTGCGCCCCTGTGTACTGAGTCTCAGGACCCAGAATGTATGGTCGGTGAGGTGGCTGTGAGGGAGACAGGATTCCCTGGTGATCATGCTGCTGCTGATTTGCTGGCTCTGGGGGTAACCGTGGCCGTGGCGGTGGATCCATCTGAGGAGGTAGCCGAGGCTTCCTAGGATACGGCCCTGGTCTTGCCTTCTTTGCATCGATCGGCTTCTTCCTCTGCTCCTCTTGCTACTGGCGTTCAGCGTTTGGATGATGATGTGGTGCAACAATTCGATGCCACTCATCGGTTGTCAGAGCTGACCGCTGCCTGAGGAGCCTTTGCGACTTCTTTTGGGGAAAAACTCCAGGTAAGTTTTTCTGAAGTTCTTTCTTTGGATGTTCGTCTTTCTTCTGTTCTTATGTCTTGTTTCTCTCTCTCTTTTTGTTCAGTCTTTTTCTCAGGATTATACTGGCTTCTTTTTCTTGTCTGAAACCGAGAAAAAGTTGTCTTCTGAGGTTAGTGCCCTAAAAATAGAGCTTGACCTCTGTCGGGCTGAGATGGAGACCGAGCATCAAACGCACCAAATGGAGGAACAAGCTCTCCGTGCCCGAGTGGTTGAGGCAGAAAAGTGGAGGGATGCTGCTGTCTAGGAGGCCTTAAAGAATGTGGAGGCCATGAAGAATGAGTGCAATGGTATTGCGGGTTCTTTTTGTTTCCTTTTTTATTCAAATTTCCCTTTCTGCTGACTTGTTTTTTGGTGCCTGATCTAGCTCTCTGAGTTGAAAAGCAGAAGCTCTCGGAGGGTATTGAGGAAATGAAGGTACTTGTTCGCAATAGTCACAACAGGGTTGAGGAGGTAATTACTCGTGCTGAAGAAGAACTCACGCTTGCTAAGTTGATTAGGCGTGGAGCTGATAGGGATCTCGTGTAGGTCCAAAAAACTATTGAAGTCTTGACTGACAAGTTGGCGACGGCTACTGAGAACTAGAATGCTTTGTGGAAATCATTTTGGTCAGTAGCCGATCTTCTCCGGACTCCAACAGATGATGGTCAATCTTGGGCTCAGTTTATTCCCCAAGTTCTGACCCGTTTCCAGGAGTTCATGAAGAGGTGTGCCCAACTATGTACCAGAAATGTTCTTGCCCCGTTCTGGGTTCTTGCTCCAGAGGTGCCTTTGTCCAAGATTGCAGAGGAAGCCGAGAGTCAAGAATATCTGGATGCCATTGAAAAGGTGGAGCCTGAGGCCGAAGATTTAGCTAGGAGGATTGTGGATAATCTTAATATTGATATTTCTTCTCCTAATGATGATGCTTGATGTAATTGACCATTGTACTCCAGCCTCTGTAATAGGATATTATACTTCTTTTTGAATGAAGATTCTTTATCTTTTGTTGATGTCTTCTTTGCCTGGATGCCAGCATCTGGCTGTTTCCCTGGTTGTAAAAACATCTTAGGATCGGTTCAGGTGTTGGCTTATCAACTACCCTCATCGGCAGGCTCAAGCATCTTTTCGGCTTTTTTTGTTCACGGTCGGTATGCTCAGGCATAATTTCATCCATTTTGCTTTTTGGTTCGGGTGTTAGCTTATTAGCTACCCTCATCGGCGGGCTCAAGCATTTTTTTAGCTTTTTTGCTCTCTGCCGGTATGCTCAGGCATAATTTCAGCCATTTTGCTTTTTGGTTCGGGTGTTAGCTTATTAGCTACCCTCATCGGCGGGCTCAAGCATCTTTTCAGCTCTTTTGCTCTCGGCCGGTATGCTCAGGCATAATTTTAGCCATTTTGCTTTTTGGTTCGGGTGTTAGCTTATTAGCTACCCTCATCGGCGGGCTCAAGCATCTTTTTAGCTCTTTTGCTCTCGGCCGGTATGCTCAGGCATAATTTCAGCCATTTTGCTTTTTGGTTTGGGTGTTAGCTTATTAGCTACCCTTATCGGCGGGCTCAAGCATCTTTTCAGCTCTTTTGCTCTCGGCCGGTATGCTCAGGCATAATTTTAGCCATTTTGTTTTTTGGTTCGGGTGTTAGCTTATTAGCTATCCTCATCGGCGGGCTCAAGCATCTTTTCAGCTCTTTTGCTCTCGGCCGGTATGCTCAGGCATAATTTCAGCCATTTTGCTTTTTTGGTTCGGGTGTTAGCTTATTAGCTACCCTCATCGGCGGGCTCAAGCATCTTTTCAGCTCTTTTGCTCTCGGCCGATGTGTTTAGTGAAAACAACTCGGGAAAATCATAATAAGACATATGTTGTCGAGGAACACCATCTTTATTGATCATGAACCGGTGTGTTTAGTGAAAACAACTCGGGAAAAATCATAATAAGACATATGTTGTCGAGGAACACCATCTTTATTGATCATGAACGTTTATCTCTTGTGGCTTGTACATATATTCTTCCTTGAGTTGTTTTCATGCGTAGAATCTTCTTAGTTGGCTGATGTGCCATGTATTGTTGACTTCTTTTCCATCTTCAGTTATCAACTTGTACGTGCCTGGTCCGGTGACTTTTGTGACAATAAAAGGACCTTCCTATGGACTGAGTAGTTTATGGCGTCCGTCAGTTTTTTGTATTCTTCTTAGTACTAGGTCTCCGATTTGGAGTGATCGAGGCTGGGTATTCTTGTTGTAGTGGCATCTTAAACCTTGGAGGTATTTGGCTGATTGAAGGGTAGCGTTTACTCTGACTTCTTCTGTACTGTCGAGTTCTAATCTCCGGGTGTGTTCTGCTTCTCCTTCGTCATATTGTTCTATCCTTGGTGATGTCCAGATCAAGTCGGTAGGTAGTACGGCTTCTGATCCGTAAACTAGGAAGAAAGGTGAGTATCCGGTGGCTCTGCTTATTTGAGTTCGTAGCCCCCATACTACTTTGGGTAATTCTTCAATCCATTTGGATCCATAGTTCACTAGTTCTTCATATAATCTTAGTTTTAATCCGGCTACTATGAGTCCGTTAGCCCTTTCTACCTGTCCGTTGGCTTCTGGATGTGCGACTGATGCGTAATCTATGTCGAATCCATAATCCTGTGCCCAACTTTGGAATTCTGTAGCTATAAAGGGAGAACCCAAATCTGTAATGATTCGATTGGGCATGCCGAAGCGGTGCATAATGTCTTGGATGAACTCGACTACTTTGGATGCGCTGTATTTTGCGAGTGGTTTGTATTCAATCCACTTGGTGAACTTGTCAATTGCTATAAAGATGTACTCGAAACCGCCCTTTGCTTTCTTGAGAGGTCCTACTTGATCCAGCCCCCAGCATGAGAAAGGCCAAGCAGGTGGGATGCAGATGAGATTGTGAGCTGGTACATGAGCTTGTCTTGCGAACATTTGACAACCTTTGCATTTTCTGATGAGTTCTTTTGCGTCTTTCAAAGCAGTTGGCCAGTAGAATCCGGTGTGGAATGCTTTGCCGACTAGTGTTCTTGAAACGGCATGATTTCCACAGCAACCTGAGTGTATTTCATCTAAGATCTCTTTGCCTTTTTCAAATGAGACACATTTTAGGAGTACTCCTAATGATGCGGCTCTTCTGTACAGCTTGTCCCCTACTAGGACGTAGTTCTTGCTTCTACGAACAACTTAGGTAGCCTCCTCTTTATCTGCTGGCAACTTATTCTCTTTGATATAATCAATAAAAACCTGGGTCCATGAGGTGGTGATTACCAAAATCTGAGTGCCTTTAGCTAGGAGTTCAGGGGTTATCTCACCGGGTTGTTTGATAGAGGGAGTTGATAACTCCTCTATGAATACACCGGGTGGGACCTTCGCCCTGTCCGATCCAAGCTTGGCGAGGACATCTGCTGCAATATTAGAATCGCGCAGGACATGTAGAATTTCCAATCTTTGAAAATGTTTTTCGAGTTTTCGTATTTTAGCACAGTAAACGCCCATGTTTTCTTTGGTGCAGTCCCAATCTTTGTTGACTTGGTTGCTGACTACTGTCGAATCACAGTATACGAGTAATCGCTTGATTCCGAGGGTAATTGCTACTCAGAGCCCGTGGATGAGGGCTTCATATTCTGCTTCATTGTTTGTAGCTTACCATAATATCTGAAGGATATACTTGAGTTGTTTTCCGTCTGGAGAAATGAAGAGAACGCCTGCATCGGCTCTGCCTAGCTTGAGCGATCTATCAAAGTACATCTTCCAATGGTCAAGGATGGTATTTGATATAGGTTGTTGAATTTCTGTCCACTCAGCAATAAAATCGGCAAGGGCTTGAGATTTAATTGCCTTCCGTGGGGTGAAATTGATATTGAGAGCACCAAGTTCAACTGCCCACTTAGATATGCGCCCTGTTGCGTCTCTATTGTGTAGGATGTCTCCGAGTGGGAAATCTGTCACCACGGTAATATTGTGGCTTTCAAAATAGTGGCGAAGCTTGCGTGAAGTGACCAGGAGGGCGTAGAGTAGTTTTTGCATATGCGGGTACCGGATTTTTGATTCTAACAGTACTTCGCTAATGTAGTATACGAGGCGTTGTACTTTATATACGCGCCATTCTTCTTCTCTTTCTACGACTATCACTGTGCTGATCACAGTCGAAGTTGCCGCAATATACAGCATCATGTCTTCGTATTTCTTTGGAGGCGTGAGAATGGGCGAGGAGGTGAGGTATGCCTTAAGTCTTTTGAAAGCTTCGTTGGCTTCTTCTGTCCACTCAAACTTGTATGTCTTCTTTAGTAGTTTAAAGAAAGGTAACCCTTTTTCGCCGAGTCTTGATATGAAACGATTGAGGGCCGCCATGTAGCCTATTAGTTTCTGCACATCTTTAACACTTCGAGGAGGGTCCATCTCTGTTATGGCTCGAATTTGCTTGGCGCTGGCTTCGATTCCATGATGACTGACCAAGAATCTGAGTAGTTGTCCTGAAGGAACTCCGAATACACACTTGTTTGGGTTCAATTTCAACCTCCACCTTTTTAGGTTTTCGAAGGTTTGCTTTAAGTCTTCAATTAGTGTGTTCGAGTTCTTTGTTTTTACTACTATGTCATCCACGTATGCCTCTATGTTTTCGCCGATCTGTTCACCAAGGCACGTTTGGATAGCTCTTTGGTAAGTGGCTCCAGCATTCTTGAGTCCAAATGACATGGTCTTGTAGCAGTAGGCACCAAATGGAGTGATGAAAGATATCTTGCTCTGGTCTTGTTCCTTTAATGTGATCTGGTGATATCCAGAATAGCAATCAAGAAAGGATAATAGGGCAGATCCTACTGTTGAATCAACTATCTGATCAATGCATGGTAGCCCGAATGGATCTTTTGGGCAGTGTTTATTGAGATCTGTGTAGTCAACGCACATGCGCCACTCGTCTGTATTCTTTTTTTGTACTAGAACTAGGTTTGCTAGCCAATCTGGATGAAGGATTTCTCTGATGAATCCGGCTGCCATTAGCTTTGTGATTTATTTTTTAATTGTTGCCTTCTTGTCGGGTGAGAATCATCGTAGCTATTGCTTCATAGGCTTGGAGCCTGCATTGATATCGATTCTATGCTCAGCCAACTCTCTTGGGACACCTGGCATGTCGGCCGGCTTCCAAGCGAAGATATCTTTGTTGTTCCAAAGAAAGTTGGTAAGCGCAAGTTCCTATTTTGCCGAGAGGTGGGCGCTGATGGTTGCCGTTTTGGAGGGATCACCGGTGCCCAAGTCGATTTGCTTGACGTCGGCTTCTTTTGGTGGTGCGAGGATGCTGGGCTTTTTAGCCGGTATCTCTAGTTCTTCTGGGCTCATTTCTACGGCAATAGTGGCTATTTCTTTTCTACCATTGGCGGCTTGTGCTTTGGCTGCAATTTGAATTGCCTAAACATCGTAGTCAAAAGCGCGCTTCAAATCACTTCGAATGGAAAGAACACCGTTAGGCCCTGTCATCTTAAGCAATAGGTACGGGTAATGCGGTATCACCATGAATTTTGCTAGTGCTGGGCGCCCGAGGATAGCGTGATATGATGAATCAAAGTCTACAACTTCAAACTTGATGAACTCTGTATGGTAGTTTGAGGGAGTTCCAAAAGTAACCGGTAGAGTGATTTGTCCAAGTGGCATGGCTGCCTTGCCGGGTACTAATCTATAAAAAGGGGTGCTCGTTGGTGTAATCATCCCGGCGAGTTGTAGTCCCATCTTCCTTAGCGTTTCTGAAAAAATGATGTTGAGTCTGGCTCCCCCATCGATTAGTACTTTTATGATAGTCATACCGGTGATAGTTGGATCTAGAACCAGTGGGTAATGGCCTGCTTTCCTATGCTAGTCCATTGGTCTTCTCTTGAAAACTAGATTGGATACTGTGACCAATTGAGATATCTTGGAGTAGCCGGTTCTGCTGCCATGATAGTTTGTAGAGCTAGCTTTTCTTGATGTTTGCTTCTGGAATCTAGGGCCCTAGCGAAGATCACTGCTACTGTCCCCCTGGATTTTTGGAATCCCTTGTCTTCATGGTTGTCTTTATCTTTTTTCTGTTTGTCTTCTTTAGTGTTTACCTTATTATCTTTTCTTGTGTATCGATCGTTGAAGGTGTAGCAATTTCCGATGGTGTGATTTCCTTTAGGGTGCTAGATGCAATGCATGTTTTCAATGTCATCATACCTTCTGGGTTTGGAAAACTTCCTTGATTTGTCAGCCACCGCTATGGTGTTGTCTGGTCCATGTTTTCTTTCCTGATGTCTGATGTTTCGATGATTTTGCTTGTCCGGGTTGTCTTGGTTGTTTCTATCCGGGAACCTTTCTCGTGTCTTCTCCTCTGCAGTAATCATCTTTTCTACTATGCATCTGAATTCTTCATTATTTCTCGAGTTTTCTTTGCAGAAGTCCTAAAATTGCCACCTAGCCATGATTCCGTGAGAGAAAGCTTCGATTACTTCTCGTTCGATGATGTCATGTACTTGAGCACGTAGTTTGCCAAATCGTTGATAGTAATTTCTGAGACTTTCGCCTCCTTTCTGCTTGAGTCCTTTTAATTCTGCGTGGGCGATGGGGTGCGTAATGATACCCACAAAATTTTTACAGAAAACTCTTTGCAAGTCCTCCCAATTTTTGATTGACCCTGGATTTAATTTGTCGAACCATTGGAGGGGCATAGTTTCTAGGGCCATGGGAAATAACAAGGTCTTGATATCGTCGTCTCCTCCGGCTAGTTCAATCGACTGCGAGTAAATCCTGAGCCACTGCCTTGGTTCAGTCTTGCCATCATATTTAGAGTGGTTGGACGGCTTGAACTTGTGAGGTAGTCGTATCGAAGCAAGTCTGTTTGTGAAACAGGGGAATCTATTGTGCGTTCCGGCTTCTGTGTATTCTGATTCAGCACCTCCTTCTAGCCAACTGTTGTTTTGGTGAGAGTAGTTCTGTGGGGCTGTCTGAATAGGTACTTTGCTTCTAATCTTTCTTGGTTGTTCGACTCGGTAGTTTTGACTATGGTCCCTTCTACTTTCTCTGTTGTGACTTCCACTTGGTCCGAGTCTCTCAAAAGTGGACTTCCTTTGATTTTGATCTTCCTGCCCATGAGATGTTGACTTGGCAGGTAGTCTTGAGCGGGTCCTTCCGTCGTGCGTCCTTAGGGCTATTGACCGGAGAAAGTCCCGGAGTTGTTCCTATTTTTCACTGGGATGTGAGGTCGCTCCGAGTTCTTCTAGTGCTTCTCGGATTCTATTGTAGGGTGTATTCACCGCGCGTCTTTCTTTGACTTCTTGTTCTAATTTTCTTCTATTGTACTCGGCCAGATTTGACTCATATTTGATCCAAGCTTCCTTGCGCTGCCTAGCACGACGTTGGCGTCCTTGTTTCAATTTGTTTCTTCTTTCTCTGGCTTGCTTCTGATTCTCGGTCTCACCATCATGCCCCTAGATAAAGGGTGATATGTTGGACTCAGATTCATCCGATGACCTAATGTCGGGTGCTTCTGGGGGATCAATGGTGATCGAGGACGGCGAACCATGAATACTTCTCGTACGTGAATTGTTCTGTTATCGATGTTGGTTTCCACACTGTTAGAGTTGTTGATAACTTTAGTAGAGGCTTCAAGGTCGTAGATCGAGTCTCCTTCTTGGTAGGGTAGAATTGTTGTTGTCGTCGTACTGACTAGTTGGGTACCGCTATCCTCAGGAACAGAACCTGGCCAGTGGACGATGTAGTCTTGAGATATTATAGTTAGTACGAGACCTTTCTGAGCTCCTTTCAGTGGCATTCTAAGCACCGGATCGAGGGATCCTTCGGGCCATACCTGATAAGATTTTGCCATGTTGTGGAGTCCGAACGGAAAAGGACCTGGCTTCTTGAAAGGACTCTGAGTGTACTCCGAGTTGTATTCTTGATAGGCCGAGGCCACGTTCTAGAACTCTGCCGGGAAAGGACTTGGTTTCTTGAAAGAACTCGGGTAAGACTCCATCTTGGATGCGGAGCCCGAGTTTGAGTCGGATGCGCAAAGCCGCGAAATCTGAGTTGGATCGGACATTACGAGCTGCGTGAATCTTCCGGCGAGTTGATCTGTCGTAGTCGCCGAAATAGAAAGGTCTTCATGGTGATCCGAATCTTCGAGGAGACGGCTTTGGAGCTTGCCATCGTCGCCTGCCTCGCAGATCCATGAACCGAAGATGAAGGTTGATCCCATCGAGAAGATCATGTTGTCGAGGTCCGTCGAGCTCTCGGATGCAAATTCGTCGAAAGCCCCTACCTGGCGCGCCAGCTGTCGATGTTTCACCACCAATAGCCTGTCACGAGGGTAGCCGGGGCAGTTTGTTCGGGCTTCGGCGTAAGCTGAACTCGACGGTAAACGCAAGAGACAGTCGATTTATCCTAGTTCGGACCCTCGATTGTGATCGAGTAATAGCCCTACGTCTAGTCGGCGTTAGCCTTTGCGTTGGATTGATCGTAAAATGTTGTCTCTAACCTCTCCAGGAACCCCGCCCTCCTTTATATAGTCAGGAGGTCAGAGTCTTAGTCGGTTTACAATGAGATTTCATAGTAGGATCAGTGTTTTCCTAAACGCTAAACGGTAAACAGACGGTCACCTACCGTTTAGCCATTATTCGGGCAAAACGTCCCATTAAACGGGCTAAACGGCCAATTAAACGGGGTAAACGGGTGATTAAACGGAAACAGCGCACCACCGTGTAGCGTTTACACGGTGTTTAAACGGGCTAAACGACCGTTTAGGCGAACAGTGAGTAGGATTACAGAATAATACTACTACTAGGATTACATAGAAATAATCCTAGTTAGACTAGATCTTCTCCCTTCCTTGAGGGGTATCCCGTGGGTCCCGCATCGACAGTATTTTATTAAAATCCTAAGTATTTTATTAATCAGGCGGCACCCAGATTTCAAGTAGGGGTAAAGAATTTTCGGTCCCCTGCCTTACCTCTTGGCCATGCCGCCAAAAAATCCGATCTAAAATCGAGAAAAGAGAAAGTATTCATCCATAGTTTTTACTAATTACTAAAACCTTTTCTCTCTTATCTTGAATCTAATTCTACTAAAAAAACCCTTTCTCTGCAGAGAATATTAGATTTTCTTATCAAAGAATTATGTGCAGTAGTAATATTGTTTTATAAAAAAATTAGATTGCTTACAATTTCATTGCCAATAAAGGCACATGTGATAATTTTTAGTTAAAATATATAAGTTTATCCAATAATGTTTCAACTAAAATGAATAAATTTATCAAAGTACGGTAGGAAATCCAATTGACCACTGTCTTGCCATCCCATCATGAACAGTCAGACAGTCACATTAAGGTCTCCTTTATTTTTCTTCTTACCCCTTACACTTTACTCTTCCCTCACCTCTGACCGCGGCTAAACAAGAAGCAGCAGAAGCAGCAAGATAGTGATCCTCCATGGGAAACACCCTCAGCGTTGGCGTTGGCGTAGGTGTCGGCCTCGGCCTCGGCCTCACCGTCGGCGCCGCCGCCCTGATCCAGGTTCGAATCCACATCGGTGTTAGCAAAGTACTGCCAGTAACATAGTCCGTGTTCTTCCTTCATTTTCTTCCCCCTTTTGTGCATCCCTGCCATATTGCAATAATTTATATTGAAAATATGATTGCTAAAATCACAATTTTATCATGTGGTTTACGACTTTACTATCTTAGTTGATCTGGTTGGTTCTACGATTTTTTACGATTAATTATACGACTCTAGTAGTTCTAATCCCACAATTTGCAATCTAACCGTTGGGTTGTGATTTTAACACCCTTGGTCATACTGTAGTACTCCTGTGTATGTGCTTGTTCAGACCTGCTGGCTGCAGTGGTGGTCTTAATATATACTCTTAACTCAAGGTGTCGCCGTTAACTTTAGTAAAATGTTATGCCCTTGACAGCATATTTAGCCACAAGCAAGAATGGCATTTAATTTACAGTACATTTTTACCTTCTCAGGATCAAAGGTTATGATTTCTTTGAAGTAGTCGAATCCGTGCATGCAAGGTCATCCTCTAACAGATCGTGTAGATCGCCTATGTGTGCCTGCCTTAATTTAGTCTAGGAATATGAGGAATATCAGCCTTTGACGACCTTCCCGTGCCAAGAGATTTTTTTAAACAAAAAAAGAAAAGAAAATACAAGGGATTGTTCTTTCTTCAAAATACCTGGCACGTATGCGGCTGATTGCTTTCCAAGATTGGAGCACGCCACCGGGTTCTGACAATGGAGATGATGGCGGCCATGACGATGATAATGGGGGAGGTAGTGACGACGGGGGTAACGGCGATCATAATGCTGACGCCAATGACGCCTATGTCGAGGATTGGCCAACACCCCGCAGGAAGTCTGAAGTCGACGACGACTCCGGTGACAGCAACTACAACCACTACCACCCTGGGGCCTGCTGCGGTCGCGGCGCTGCCCCGGCAACGTCTGTCCTGATCGGTGCCGTGTCGTGCCCCCTTGCAGCCCAGCCTCTTGGGCATGCTGATGCTGCGCCTTCGCGTGGGCTGGTCGTTCACTCTCCGGTGGATTCGCCACCACCCACCCCACCTCGGCTGACATTGGAACCGGCGCCCGGGTCCATCGGGGATGCGCTGCCCGCCTCGCCTTCTGCGGTGCCCGCAACGCCACTCCCTGTCGCGCACGCCGGGAATTCCCCTGCCACCGGTATGGTGGCCCGTTTCATCAACATTGCCCCGCACCTCCTGCTGGCGGGCATAAGTGTCCAGTGTCCGCCAACGCCGCCACGCGAAGACTGGTGGGCAGCATGCGCTGAGGACGAGCTGGCTTTGGCTCCTCGGCCGGGTGTCTCTCCTGTGCGCCTAGTACTTCCACAGACGTCGGATAGCCCACCCACACTGGAAGTGCCGGCCTCGCCACCGCCGCAGGGATCCTCGACTCCTCCTACCGCACAACCTCCTCTTAACGCAGTTCCTCTGGGACCGGCGGATGTCGTTTGCGACGTGGTGCCTGATGAACCGTCGATCCAGGAGATGTTGGAGGGCGAAGTGTGTATCCCGTTACAGACACCGCTCGTTCGCCGCGGACCGACGCTGCGCCGCTCCCGGACGCCTGTCTCGATCCATTCCTTGCGGCGGAGCGGACGGATCGCAGCACGACCGCGCGCACCGAACGCGACTCGACAGGCGCAAATTGTACTGCTGAAGAAGATGGGGATTCATGTCGACGAGAATGCGCCAGATGCGGAGGCCGAAGCGAAACTAAAGCTTGCGTTTCGCGGGGACATGACCCAGCGGAAGCAAAATTGTTTACAGAAGCTGTTGCTTGGCAACATCGACCTGGCGGCCCTGGACCTCAACCTCGAGGGGCTGGGCAATGGCATGGCCTGATCGGTCAGCGCTCATGGACTTCGTCGCCCAACTATTCTCCATGTTAACAAACCCCAGCTGCTTTGTGTGGAATGTCCGCGGTCTCAATGACCGCGCGAGGAGGAATGTCGTCAAGGAATTTGTGTTGCTCCTTAAACCAACCATAGTTTGCATCCAGGAGACCAAGCTCTCCTCTATTTGTAACAATGTTGCTGTCGAAATAGTGGGGGGCTCCTTTGACTATGATTTTGTGCGTGCTGATGGCGCGGCCGGGGGTATCATGTTGGCCTGGGCACGTGATTGCTGGTCGGTGGACTCTCTACACAGGGGCAGATTCTCCCTGACCGCCAGATTCTCCAGCAGGGCTCCGTTGGGTCAGCCCTGGTGGATCTCAGTCGTATACGGGCCTCAGCTTGATTCAGACAAGATCGAGTTCCTTGATGAGCTGCGACAGTTCAGGGCCGCCTCCTTGGGCCCTTGGTTCCTATGTGGCGATTTCAATATGATCTATCGGGCACAGGATAAAAATAATGACAGGCTTGATAGGCGCAGTATGAGGCGTTTCCGGGCTTTCCTGGACCAGCTACAGCTCGAGGAAATCAACATGGTGGGGAGATTATATACTTGGTCCAGCCGTAGAGAACAGCCAACACTGGAGCTCCTGGATAGAATGTTCGCCACGGCGGATTGGTTGTCTGCCTTCCCCAACCATGTCCTCAAACCGCTCTCCTCCGACTGTTCTGATCACTGCCCTCTGCTGCTGCATCACCATGTCTACAATGGGGCAAAACGAAGGTTCAAGTTCGAGCCGTATTGGATCAAGCTACCGGGGTACATGGAGGTCGTCGCTGCCGCATGGGCGTCTACTCCGATCGGCGCTGACAGGTGTTGGACGGCCGAGCGTCGATTTCGGCACGGCCTACAACATTCCAGTACTTGTGTTCTGTGTGATCAAGAAGTGGAAACGATGGACCACATTCTTCTTGGATGCTCCTTCAGCCGTGTGGTTTGGCACATTTGGCTGTGCAAGCTGCACCTGCAAGACTCCATTGTACCCAGCCAGGAACCGGCCTTGCATTGGTGGTTAAAAAACAGGAAGCTCAGCCCAAAGCAGCAGCGTCGTGGCTTTGACTCATTCTTCTTCCTCATCGGCTGGGCGCTTTGGAAGGAGCGTAATGCAAAAACCTTCAACAGCTCGATAACCACGGCTCAGCAGCTCGCGTTATTGGTGCAGGACGAGGTGGAAGCCTGGTGCACGGCCGGGTTCAGGCGCCTCCGCTCACTCGTGGCTAGGATGTGAGGCTTCCCGGCTGCTTCGTGTGTTTTAGTCGCAAATTAGTTGCTATGTAATCGCTTTATGGTGCTCGTTGTTCGTTGGAATCCGGTAACCTTGGATTACCGTCTCCAAGTTGTTGTTTGAAACTCCTTTCTTCTTAATGAAAAACGCGCTTCGGCGTGGTCGGAAAAAAAAAGGGACAGAGGATCCTCCTGGACCAATCTGTTTCTACTGGGAGTCTGGGACCAGAGCAGTCCTTGGCTCCTTGCAATTTTTTCACCTGAATGTTTTGGTTTCGTGTGCTTGATTGGGTATTTTCGGCAGGCTGCTGGTCCAACAATTGGCGACGAAGTGGTGGCTTCTCAGTATAAATGCAAGTGAGATGCTGCTCTTTGTTTCTTGGTCGATTCAGTTTTATTGTCTCTGGGCACAGACTCATTTTTCTCTCTTTGTTGTTCATAGCACCGAGGACATTGACGAGTCGTATGGGGAGGAGCTGCGCGACGCGACGAGCTATGCGAAGGACAACGCGTTGCTGATCCAGGTGCCGGTGTTAGGAACAGCAACGAAGACATTCTGGCGATTATCTGATGAAGCCACTAGGATCAGCAGAAAACTTGCATTGATACTGAGGAACTTGCACTCATTCTGCAAGTGCCTCACTGCTCCTCTGCAGGTGTCCAACGTCTGGGTTGGGAGCGCTGGCAATGTCAAGCTCAGGGGGGCCAGATTCACTACCAAAGGCTTCAGCATTGAGCGTGTGAGGGATGACTACGAGAACCTGTCCAGGGTGCTCAAGCAGTTGATTAGTATCTCCGGTGGGGATATCAACAAATTGCCTCCGGACTACAGTGAATTCCTCTTGCTCTTGACGAAGGACAACCTTACAACGGAAGATGAGTTCTTGATTGTAAACAATGCTGCTCTGCTGCCCTTGAAAAACCGGTAATTTTTTTTACTCAGTTTTATTGTCTTTGTTTTTGTTCTTGTTTGCTGTTGCCACTGGTCATTTGGTTACTTGTGTTCACAGTACTGAGGTCTTCCTGATGCTATACGATAGAATTGTCAAGTATCTTGGTAGAAAAAACCGAGCAAAGAGGAACATAATACTCTCCAGTCTCCCCTATGAGAACGACTGGTTGGATACTGCCACGTCAAATACAAAGATCAACCAGTGGGTTGCAAAATCAGATGTTCAAAAAAAAGAGTACAAAAGGACTGCACTTGATCTACTGCGTCTCAACAGAAATGTAAGAAGCCACTTGCATGAGTACGGCCATGATGACGATATTGAGGAAATTCTTTATTGTGAATGGCCCATGCTGCTCATCGCCATGGAGAAACAATTACACTTGGAAGGTGAGCTCCAAGACACTGACATCAAAAACAAGTTCGGCTAGCCGTTCTGCTGCAAAACAGATGAAAGATGTATTCTGCATTTCCATGGGTTGGTAATGGTAAGCTACTGTTCTTCGATCTTCAGTGAGAAAGTTTATAGTGATGGAGTAATATGCTACCTGGTTTATGTAATAGGCTAGTTGCTTTATCTGGTCCCGTCAACTACAAGGCAAATCTGGCCAGCTTTTGTAAAGTATGCTGTAAAATATCGCCTTAAAACTCTAAAATTATGCTGTGAAATTGACTTGCCATTGAGTTTGCATTCATCCTTTAATCTCTGGTTCTTATAAAAATCTCTATTGCATCAGTAAGCAACGCTAGCAATATTCCTCGGAAACACTTGCAGTTGCAGATACATATCTGAAGTAGTAGTGTTGCACTTGAGTTTTATGCAAATTATTGTATCTGATGAAGCATTTCCCCTCTCTTCTAACCTCGATCCCGCCACTCCCCGTCTTCCATCACTCAGGAAAGCACACAGGTTAAAGGGTAGGCCCGTAGGGGACCATTTTCCTTAAAAGAAAGAAAGAGCCGGTTGGGATTTGGGAACCTCTTTCATAAAGCTTTTGTACTAGTTGACAGGTTTTCTAATAATTCGTACATTTGGTGTGCCTAACAATACAAGTTGCTTTAATCCCTCCCGGAGTTCAACAGGGGTAAAGCCTAATATTGAGGAAAACGAAAGCCCTCCGAGTTTTCTTACGTCAAGGTTGTCCATACTAACTCAACCATGCTTAAACATGTTATAAAAAAAACATGCTTAAACATGAACGTCGTCCATAAAAAAATGCAAAACAAACACGGTTATATGCCTTGGTTGCCGATTGCACAGATTAATACTTCAAAACAAGGGTAAGAACATAAGAGCCTTATGTTTAATACCTACTACTAATAAAAGTTACTTCCCTTTGCATATTTTTTCTCTTCGATTATTTTCTAACACAATACACATATAAATACTATGTAATCCTTATCTGGTTGTGATAAATTTATCATGCATTTTTTCATTCATGTCTATAGTTTTTTCTCTTTGCATGGCACCTCCATATGCCTTCAAACTGCATTTTGTTAAAATCTTAGCTTAAGTTATGGTGGCTCTTGTTGTAATCTTGATTTATGATGCCGTGAATCTAGATTTGGATTTTAAAGTTTTATGTTTGTCCTTAAGTTAATCTGAAACCCTAAGCTTGTTCTACATATTATTTAAAAATCGCTTTTTATTATATTAAAAAAAGGATATTAGATCATACTGTTTACACTAAAGGAATTAAGAAGTTAAGGAGTTCATAGCTATTTTGGTCACTCTCGTGCCCCAACTTAGGGGGGTACGAATTTGTCGAGCTTGATCAGTACTATAATCCTAAGTATTTTATTAAAATCTTAAGTATTTTATTAATCAGGCGGCACCCAGATTTGAACGAGGGGTAAAGAATTTTCGGTCCCCTGCCTTACCTCTTGGCCATGCCGCCAAAAAATCCGATCTAAAATCGAGAAAAGAGCAAGTATTCATCCATATTTTTTACTAATTACTAAAACCTTTTCTCTCTTATCTTGAATCTAATTCTACTAAAAAAACCCTTTCTCTGCAGAGAATATTAGATTTTCTTATCAAAGAATTATGTGTAGTAGTAATATTGTTTTATAAAAAAATTAGATTGCTTACAATTTCATTGCCAATAAAGGCACATGTGATAATTTTTAGTTAAAATATATAAGTTTATCCAATAATGTTTCAACTAAAATGAATAAATTTATCAAAGTACGGTAGGAAATCCAATTGACCACTGTCTTGCCATCCCATCATGAACAGTCAGACAGTCACATTGACGGAAGGTCTCCTTTATTTTTCTTCTTACCCCTTACACTTTACTCTTCCCTCACCTCTGACCGCAGCTAAACAAGAAGCAGCAGAAGCAGCAAGATAGTGATCCTCCATGGGAAACACCCTCAGCGTTGGCGTTGGCGTAGGTGTCGGCCTCGGCCTCGGCCTCACCGTCGGCGCCGCCGCCCTGATCCAGGTTCGAATCCACATCGGTGTTAGCAAAGTACTGCCAGTAACATAGTCCGTGTTCTTCCTTCATTTTCTTCCCCTTTTGTGCATCCCTGCCATATTGCAATAATTTATATTGAAAATATGATTGCTAAAATCACAATTTTATCATGTGGTTTACGACTTTACTATCTTAGTTGATCTGGTTGGTTCTACGATTTTTTACTATTAATTATACGACTCTAGTAGTTCTAATCCCACAATTTGCAATCTAACCGTTGGGTTGTGATTTTAACACCCTTGGTCATACTGTAGTACTCCTGTGTATGTGCTTGTTCAGACCTGCTGGCTGCAGTGGTGGTCTTAATACTCTTAACTCAAGGTGTCGCCGTTAACTTTAGTAAAATGTTATGCCCTTGACAGCATATTTAGCCACAAGCAAGAATGGCATTTAATTTACAGTACATTTTTACCTTCTCAGGATCAAAGGTTATGATTTCTTTGAAGTAGTCGAATCCGTGCATGCAAGGTCATCCTCTAACAGATCGTGTAGATCGCCTATGTGTGCCTGCCTTAATTTAGTCTAGGAATCTGAGGAATATCAGCCTTTGACGACCTTCCCGTGCCAAGAGATTTTTTTAAACAAAAAAAGAAAAGAAAATACAAGGGATTGTTCTTTCTTCAAAAGGGACAGAGGATCCTCCTGGACCAATCTGTTTCTACTGGGAGTCTGGGACCAGAGCAGTCCTTGGCTCCTTGCAATTTTTTCACCTGAATGTTTTGGTTTCGTGTGCTTGATTGGGTATTTTCGGCAGGCTGCTGGTCCAACAATTGGCGACGAAGTGGTGGCTTCTCAGTATAAATGCAAGTGAGATGCTGCTCTTTGTTTCTTGGTCGATTCAGTTTTATTGTCTCTGGCCACAGACTCATTTTTCTCTCTTTGTTCATAGCACTGAGGACATTGACGAGTATTCTGCCGAGAGGCTGCACGACGCGATGAGCTATGCGAAAAACAACGCGATGCTGATCCAGGTGTCAGTGTTAGGAACAAGAAACACATTCTGGTGATTATCTGTTGAAGCCACTAGGATTAGCAGAAAACTTGCATTGATACTGAGGAACCAGCACTCAGTCTGCAAGTACCTCACTGCTCCTCTGCAGGTGTCCAACGTCTGAATTGGGAGCACTGGGAATGTCAAGCTAAAGGGGGTCAGTTTCACTGGCGAAGGTTTCTTCAGCATTGAGCGTGTGAGAGATGACTACAAGTAACTTTCCAGGGTCCTGGAGCTGTTGATTACGATCTCGGGTGGGGATATCAACAAGTTGCCTCCGGACTACAAGGATTTCCTCTTGCTCTTGAGGAGGAACAACCTTACAAGGAAAGATGAATTCTTGATTGTAAACAATGCTGCCCTGCTGCCCATGAAAAACTGGTAATGTTTTTATTCGGTTTTATCGTCTTTGACTCTTTGTTGTTGTCACCACAGGCTCATTTGGTTACTTGTGTTCACAGCACTGAGGTCTTCCTGATGCTACACGATAGAATTGTCAATTATCTTGGTCAGAAAAACCAATCAAAGAAGAACAGAATACTGTACAATCTCCCCTACAAGAATGACTGGTTGGATACTGCCACGGCAAATGCAAAGATCAACCAGTGGGTTGTAAATGTTAAAAACGAGTACAAAAGGACTACAATCGATCTATTGAGGCTCAACAGAAATGTAAGAAGCCACTTGTATCAGTACAACCACGACGACGATATTGAGGAAATTCTGTATTGTGAATGGCCCATGCTGCTCATTGTCATGGAGAACATGTTACACTTGGAAGCTGAGCTCCAAGACACTGGCATCCATAACAAGTTCGGCTAGTGTCCTACTGCAAAACAGATGAAAGATGTATTCTGCATTTCCATGGGTTGGTAAGCTACAAGCTTCTGTTCTTCGATCTTCAGTGCGAAAGTTTATCAGTTTATGGTGATGAAGTAAAATGCTACCTGTAGTTGCTTTCTCTGGTAGTGTCAACTTGAAGGTAAAGCAGGTCAGCTTTGTGAAGCATGCTGTAAGATATCGCCTTAAAACTCTAAAATTATGCTGCACAATTGACATGGTATTGACTTTGCTTTCATCCTTTAATCTGTGATTCTTATAAAAATCCCTAATGCATCAGTAAGCAACATTGCAAGAGCTAGCAATATTCTTCGAAAAACACTTGCATATACATTAAGACCATGAAGACACACTGTGGCAGATTCAGGATCTTTTTTGCCTCAAATTTTGCATCATCTTTGCCAATAATGAAACATATATAAAAGGTATTTGATTCATCTAATTATTAGGTACCTGACAACCTTTGACAGAATGTTAGCATGGAAAAAACATGCTTCAATTAAGGGAGAGAAAAAAACATGTTTCAGTTAGTGATAAGGTCCAGGCATTGATGCATCCTACTGCATCGCTGATCAAAATTTTGTAGATTATTTTCCTGACTATTGAAATTTTTGTTTAAGTCTGCTAGATGCGAGGGAGTGATCATCAACAGTGCTGTATAATTTGAGTATAACTGAAGATCCAACAGTTAAAATCACCTACATAGGAAGTTCATAAAGGCATAGAATAATTAAGATGCATATGTCGCCCTTGAGTTTTATGCAGATGATTCCTATTGAAATACAAGGTATCGAAACAATTTTAGTATCAAATAAGGAGTCTGGTAGTAATGTATAGTTTGAAAAGGCATGCATGCATGTCATCCATTTCAGGTACCAATTATAGAAGTCATTTTGTCCAAGATGTTTAAAAAGGCAGGCATGCTTAATCTATTCATGTTGTCTTTTGAATCTGAAGCCACCGTCCACTCCTGTTCTATAGTATGTTAGCTAAGGCCATACAAAAATATTAAAGTAAAAGAAAAAATTCAAAAAAAATTGAAAGACGACAATAACCGTTACCTTGTGCTAACCCTCCGACTTCTAGGTGGATAGTTGATTAAGCATGTGCAACTTGTTAAACTTTGTTTAGATTTGAAACATTTTTCAAATTTTGTTGTAATAACTCTTTCAAAATGTTGTCCAAATATTTGATGTCGAAATAGAGGTTATCATAGAGTACTCAAAAGCTAGGAGCAAATTTACATGGGAAAACTAGTTTTTATTAGATGAGCTGACATTGTTAACTCGTCTGAACTGAACGAAATAAAGGTAAACTCTGTCTTTGTTTTGGAAAAGCAAGAGCAAAATCACAAAGTTAAAAAAATAAGGGTAAAATTATAATTAGACCCAAAATAAGGGTAAGAATGCAAGAGCCTCTTATGCCTAATATCTACAGCTAATAAAAATACTTACCTATGCACTTTTTTTCTTTTTCTTTTTCTAACACGATACACATATATAGATACTATGGAATCATTATCTAGTTTTGATAAAATTATCAATTACTCATTATATGCTTTCATCCACATCCATAGTTTTTCTCCATTTGTGTGGCACCTCCATGTACCTTCCATATGCATTTATTTGAAACCTCGGCTTAAGTTATCGTGTATCTTGTTATAGACATATCGCATGGCATCATAAATTTAGATTTTAATTTTAAAATTTTGATTTGTTTCCCAAATTAAGTTTAAACCCTTGTGCCTATTGTGCTTCTTAGTCAAAAGTCTTTTTAAATTTTATTAAAAATAAGGATATTTATTCTAAAGAAATCTAAAAGATAAAGGAGATCATAGCCACCGGTTTGCATTTACTGTTGAACATGATGAATGTTCTTGTCAAAGAATTATGTGTAGTATTATTGCTTTATAAAAAATAGAGTGCTTACAATTACATAGCAATAAAAATATGTCATGACGTTTCAATTAAAATGTATAAATTTATTCAAAGAAATTGTAGAGAATTTAGGATGCTTGTCAATATTCAAAGTGTGACCCCAAGAAAGGGATGGGTGAATTAGGTCACGAAAACTTTTCGTCCTAGGCCCAAACATGAACCTACACTAGATAACCTTAAACAAGCTAACTAACAATATTGCACTTAGGTCTATCTAGTGTTCTCTACTTACCCTTAACCCAATATATTTTTGCGAAGTATAGCCAATCCTATCTAGTAGTCTAATTAAGCTACTCTAGAAAAGGTAAATCCACACAATCAAAGCATGTGCAGAAATGCAAATGCGGTAAGTAAAGATCTCAAGTAAGAGGTGCAAGCTCTTCAGAGGCAGAAATTAGTCATGTGGTGTCGGTTTTCAAAACGTAACCTCTAGTTTATGTTGGAAATCTACAAAGGATATGCTCACGGTTACCAAGCCTTACCACTCTCGGTTACCAAGCCTTAGAGCATCTCCAAGAGTTTCCTACTTTTTTCTCCTAAAAACTTGTAGTTTGGCAACTCCTAAAAAGATTTTGGGAGAAAAAAAGAAGATCATCTCCAAGAGTTTCTAATAAATGGTATCTAAAAAATCAAATTTAGGGCCCACATGAATTATGTTGCGGCTTTTTTTCTTTTCCATTACGGGAAATTACAGGGCGCGCCGAACCCAGAGACCGCGAGCTCCCTGCCGCCGCCGCCATCGTCCAGCTAGCCGCGGCAACCACCCAGACGCCTGCCGCCTCCTTCCAGCCAGCTGTGTCCACCTTCCAACATGCCACGCCCTCCTCCCGGTAGTTTAGTTACCGGTAGTTTTTTTTCCACGAAATCGTAAGTTTCTTCTCCGTCACCACCGCCTCCCTGCACCTTGTGCCATCCCCAACCTTCCCCTGCCGGCGGTAGCCATCCACATGGCCTCGTCGAGCTGGGCGAGCAGGCCCTCGGTGGTGGTCGCTGCTGCCTAGCTCTGCCAGCCGGCCACCCGGAAGAAGCAACAGGCGGCCGGCAGCCACCGAGAGCCACAGAAAGCAGCAGGCGGCCACAAGGATGGAACCTGGCTGTCTGCATCAATCCGGCAATCGATAAAATCAATCCTGCCTCCTCTGCTGTCCGTGCTGCGGCCGGTTGCTCGCCTACAGGCACTAGTGGCCCGTATACAACACCGATACGGCACTGCCGTGGAGCTCCGCTTCCGCGTCTGGGAGTCGCATTGGCTCCTGCTGGGCACGGGTGACGAGGAGGGCGTGGGCGTGTTCTTGCTGGCCGTGGACGCAGGACGCGTCGTCTCGCTGGTGCGCCCGCGCTCCAGCGCCGTGGTCCCGTGGAGGCGGAGGAAATACATCTCACGTGAGGATAGGCACGAGGCCGCGGCGCGTAAAGTTACGCGGATGGGGGGGATTTTTTTCCCGTTCCTTAAATATTAGAAGACTATATTAGGAGTTGTTGGAGATAGATTTTTTATGGATCTTTCTAAAAACTTAGAATTAGGAGGAGGTTTAGGAAACTTTTGGAGATGCTCTTACCACCCTTGCCGGTTTCCATAGAAGTTACCCGCCAACCAAGACAAGTGTTGCAAGCCATTTGGATTGACCATTTATCATCCGACTCTCCATGAAACCAAGGTATTGTGCACTACAAAACTTCTCTACCAAGAATGGGGTCTTCTCGTCCCCGAACACCAAGTCTAGGATGACACGGGATTAGTGGTGGAAATGGATTCGAATCTAAATCCAAATGGAGAAGTCCAACTAAAATTCTTGGGAAAAAAAAATCCAACATGCAATCCAAATCCAATTCGAAATAATGTCCCATCCAATTATTTTAAAGCCCAAATCCGTCAATGACAATCCGTCCATGGCTATTTGCATCTCAACCGATGAGTCCATGGCTATTTGCATCTCAACCGATGAGAGTTTTGCGTGCGCGCGGTGGGGCGGAGCCTAGCGTGTGTGTGTGTGTGGGGGGGGGGGGGGGGGGGGGGGGGGTGCTTTAAGCTGTGTAATCAGTAATCAGCGTTGTTTAGAGGGTGGAGTGAAGAGAAAAGAGAAAAAGAGGAGAGTGTATGTTGGTGTGCAGTGCCTTTTTTCTTTTTTGACAAATCCATTGGGCTTATTATCTTCTGAAATGAAAACGAAGCATGCATACACACTCTGCGGAATTTCTACGATTTCAGTGATCTTCTCCGAGACGCGAAAATGACGGCTCGTCTTCAATCTTCATCATCGTGCTAGCTCAGCTGCCAGCATGTTTCACGAATCTGAATTTTATACTGCCCGGATGGGTCCGTGCAAAGATTCTTCAGCGTCTGATGATCCGTGGTGGCTATCGGTCCACGACCCAGATCAGTGTTATTTCCAGTCTGGTGCATGTGTGGATAATGTGGATGTCACTGTCATCATTCCCTTGATGAGTGATCGCCCCGTACCATTTGATCACTCGATTGGTTCAGCTGGTATTAAAGTCGACTGAAGTTATTTTGTTGTGAGAGAAACATACTGTAGATTCCACCATGTAATGTATGTGCCATGTCGTATGTCTGAGCTTTATTATGGAGTTCCATCGGAGATTGTTGGCAAACTTGAAGGGTTCTTATCAGCTAGTTTTGGTCTGTGTACCTCCATATCAGAAAGAATGCAATTCTAGCACAATGTCATGTTTTACTATTTTAAATTTGATCAATTCATTTTGCACAGTATCAAATAAATATTATTAGATTAGTTAAAAAATATATTTTCATAATAACTTGATTTGGAGACATAAATATTAATGTCATTCACTAGAAATTTACTCAAACGTAGACCACTTTAACTAGCACGCAACCTACAGTTACAATCATTTTTTTTATAGATGGAGTAATGTTGGAAGCTACTACAAAACTATAAATCAGTGAAGTATGCTTCGGTTCATGATTATTTTCCGTGTTTTGCTTTCGGCGGGTACTACTCCAGTTGCAGGACATAGGAAACAGGACTGAGACTCAGAGAGACAGCAAAGTGAAAGGCCAAGGTGGGCACCTGGTCCACTTCTGCAGCTCTCTGATTGCATCCCATTGCAGAAGAAGCATGTGGGCAAAAATAAAATGGAAGCTGGGGCATGGTGATGATCACTACGAATGGGCACGCAACGAGACTTCTGAAAAATAAGCTGAATCTGGACATGTCAAAACTGAAAGGACCATTCCACCAACTCAACTTTATTAATTCAATCTTACTATTAGAAGGATTCAAACAGTTACTCCTTATGAGACACACTAGGAAAAATAGATTATATAAATACTCATAAAATTCATAAACATCTATTCTTTTATTTGATAGATTATTATAATTATTATCACCAATAATAGCCATTGGAGCTATTATATTTTCTAAAAACTATCCATCTTTACCATTACAAAAATATATAAAGTAACATCCCAAATTTGGATCTAAATTACCTCCACTTGCCATTATGAAAGATAATTTAAAATGACCAAAATTTGCATCTAAATTACCCACCTATGCAATTATAAAAAAATATTAAATACTAATTTAATTATATCTAGATTGCCCAACTCTGTTGTTATAATAAATAAACTAAAATACACCTCAAATTTGGTCTAAATACCAATACAATCCATTAGGGAGAATATTTCAATAATAAAAGATACGCTATACGTGTTTCTAAACTGCACACTTCTATCACGATTAAATTAAAAATATTGTATGCCACCATGTGGACCAAATAAATATAGATACATAAAAATAAATAATTATTTTAATAGTGTTTTTTTGAACAATTATTTTAATAGTCTATCAATTGTGGAAAGATATTTTGACAAACCCACGTACACAGTGGCTGTTTACTTTAAACTATTTTAATACTCCAAGGAAATATTTGTAAGTCGTTATCCATCAATCTAAATTGTACATTGTTTTTAGCGTTATCTTAAGTTAAGTTTCTCTAGTTTTAACCAATTTTTAAGAAAAATACATAAACATCTATAACATCATTCATTAGATACACCCTGAAATGTATTTTTATAGTGCATTTATTTGATATTGTAGATTTAATATGTTTTATAAACTTGGTCAAAGTAAGACAAGGTTGAATTAGAACTAATCTAAAACTACTTGCAATTTAGAACGGATGGAGTACTACATTAGAGCATATCAATACTATTAATTTAGTTTTAAGCACTATATGTTTCTATTAAACAATAATATTATGCATATAATTCTTCAATACAACAAATAAATTCAACATCTTGACTAGTGTAGTGCAAGATGAAACAACTATCTATGATTGTAATTATCAAGAGTGGAGCTTTGGACCTAGAATTCATTTTTTTCATAAAATATAAAAAAAAATCTGAATAAAAGACACAATAACACTAGAGTTCAAACTCACGTGGACAAATAAATTGTAACAACTAATAAGATAAAAAAATGATAAGCCAAAATATAGATTAATGGTTTCAAAAAGGATGCAGGAACCACTATAATTTAAGCTAAGGTTTCAACTAAATGAATATTAAAAGCGCAAATAAAAAATTATGATTACCCATCTAGAGTATTTGGCAAATTTATCACAATCTGATACAAATTATAGTGTATCGAAATGAGTGTTAGAAAATAAATAGAAAATGGCAAAGATAATCAGTTTACTAAATTTATTCATGAAACTTTTATAATACTTGTATAATGTAAGATTTTATGCTATACCAAAACACGGCCTAGCACAAAAAAATATCACAAATACATCAATCTGTAGGAGATTGAACGGTGCACTGATCCATTTATTTTTCTTGAAGTCCCCCATATTTACTGTACCCTTCCTTCACTCTCTTTTCCACCAATCCAAACTTAGGTTTCTGCAGTTAGATTGGTATAGTAAATACTATAATTACTGTGCAACTCGAATAAGTATGCAACTACTCCAATTAATGAAGGTTAGTATGATGTTTTCTCTATCATACTAATCTATCCTAAACTTACTAGTACAAATCTATTTATTCACGGATAGAAAGAGTATTTCTCTGTTTTGCAATTCTTTGCCTTCTTTCTTCTTCGCTGTCACCGTTCTTGCCCCTGTCTCCAGTGGCTCCACCACACTTAACAATCAATGTATGTGTAAATCACGGCTAGTACCATCGTTTTTCTGGTTAGTTGGAGTGATTTTCCTTTCTAGTTGCAACCAACCGTGAGAGGAAGCACACACAAACGGAGGACTAACAATGGCCTCGTCGGATCAACAAGCTGGTAGCCGCCACGGGACGCCGCTGGTGTTCGACGAGGTACGGTGGGTGGTCCAGATCCGTCACTCTCTCCGGGACGACGACGCCGCCGCCGGCGACGACGACGATGACAACGGCATCCCGGTGTCCGTTTTCAACGTGCCCAAGCAGCTGCGGGTGCACAAGCCGGAGGCCTACACCCCTCAGTTCATCGCGCTCGGCCCCTACCACCACTGGCGTCCCGAGCTGTACGAGATGGAGCGCTACAAGCTCGCCTCGGCGCGCCGCGCGCAGAAGCGGCTCTGCGCCGGGCTCAAGCTCGACGGCCTCGTCCAGCAGTTCGCGCGCCTCGAGCGAAAGATCCGCGCCTACTACCACCGGTACCTCGACTTCAACGGCGAGACGCTGGCGTGGATGATGGTCGTCGACGGCGCGTTCCTGCTCGAGTTCTTGCAGATTTACGCCGTCGCCATCGCCGACGACGAGGGAGACGGCGGCAGGGCGCTGAAGAGGGTGTCGTCGAGGATGGCGCACCTCGTTGACTTCACCGGGAGGAAGTCCGCGCACAACCTCATCCTCCGCGACATGCTCATGCTCGAGAACCAGGTCCCGCTCTTCCTGATCCGCAAGATCCTGGAGCCGCAGCACCCGTCGGTCGACGAGGCCGGCGAGACGCTCGCGCGGATGGTCACCGGGCTCACGAAGGAGCTCTGCCCGTTCAAGATGATGGACAACTTCCCGGCGGTCGACGTCGGCAAGCACGCGCACCTGCTGGAGGTGCTCTACTACATTCTCCTGCCGAAGCCGGCAGATGACGCCACGGAGGAGGCCGACGGCGCCAACGGGACCTTCCGCGACGAGGGCTACGACATTGAGGAGCAGGCCGCGGACGGCGGCGGCGCGGAGGAGCAGAAGCCGGCGATCAGCTGCGAGTACATGAAGCAGCTGTTCCTCGCCGTGTCGGGCATCGTGTCGGGCCTCAACACGGCCGGGCCCATGCGCTACGTGACGAAGCCGATCGAGTTTGCCATCAAGGCGCCATGGAAGATGCTCGCCGTCGTGCCGGGCTTGGGGTCCTTCATGTCAGGCGACGGGAGCAACGATCACCGCGACGCGAGCTCATCCGCCGCTGGGTACCTAACCCGGCCGCCGCTGATCGAGGAGATCATGATCCCCTCGGTGTCCGAGCTGGTCAACGCCGGGGTCAAGTTTCTCCCGACCTCCGGCGACCTGTCCACCATCGCGTTCGACGCCAAGACGGCGACCTTCCAGCTGCCCGTGGTGACCCTCGACTCCAACACGGAGGTGGTGCTCCGGAACCTGGTCGCCTACGAGGCGGCGGCGGCGTCGGGTCCGCTGGTGCTGGCGCGGTACACGGAGCTGATGAACGGCATCATCGACACCGACGAGGACGTGGCGCTGCTGCGGCGGCGCGGGGTGGTGCTGAACCGGATGAAGAGCGACGGCGAGGTGGCGAAGCTGTGGAACGGGATGACGCGGTCGGTGCGGCTCACCAAGGTGGCGTTCATGGACAGGACGATCGAGGAGGTGAACCGCTACTACAACTCGCGGTGGCGGGTGAAGACGAAGCGGTTCATGCGCAAGTACGTGTTCAGCTCGTGGCAGCTGCTCACCTTCCTCGCCGCCATCATGATGCTGCTGCTCACCACGCTGCAGGCCTTCTGCTCCGTCTACACCTGCTCGAGGTGGTTCGGCGGCGTCACCGTCACCAAGGCAGAGTGATTCTACTCACGCGCCTTTCAGGATCGGGCTACGCGACATGGCTTGCATGGGGTTTGGCAATTCGCTGCTGTGCTTTGATGTGCAAAGTAATTGGTTGTGACGATTTTACATTATTTGCAGCTCTGATGGTTTTTGTAGTGCTATAAACAGCACGAGTTAATCGTTGTAAGCTTTCATGAAAATGGGTGAGAATGTGAAATAATCATACTCCTGTGTATATGTCCATTTGTAATCTACCTTGTTTCTTTAAGATGAAGTGTTTTTTTATCTGTTGAACATCACGCCTCCTTAATCCCAGGCAACCAAAATTCATACATAATGCATACAAGGTCCTCTGTTCGTTTTAGAGCTAGGTGTTTCAGGCTTTTAGCACTAGTTAATTGGATTGGTGCCATTACGACTATCGCAGATTTGAGAACTACCATTACTATTCTTGATATTAGAAACATGCTATTGCAATTTCCTGAGTACTAAACTTGCCAGTTTATACACTTGATGATCCCTAGAGCCCATCTGCAGGCGTTAGTATTTCTGTATGAACTAAATTGCCCCTATTCTCCATGGTCATCCCATTCCTCCTCAATCTGTCTTCTCCTCCTCCCTCTGCCACCATGCAAACTCGCGTTGCCTGCCTCCCCCTCCCTCCCCTCCTCTTGCCACCGCTGTGCTTAAGCTTGCTACCTCCAAGGCCACACGTGTCACACCCTGTGCTCGTCCGCACCGCCCGATGGTGGCGCATGCTCATGGAGCTCTTTTCCATTCCCAGGCAAGGACGAGATGAGATGAGGAGTGTAGCGCCAGAGGATTCCGAGGGGCGGCTTGTGGTCCACTAGCACTAGGGCAAGGGTGCGGTGCCACGGATGCCAACACATGGAGGAGGGCGGAGCACGGCCACCAGCATAGGAGGAGAGTAGGGCCTATGAGGGCATAGCTAGCGTTGGATTGGGTGAGAGCGTCGGAGCCAGCTCTAAAAGAGGAAGGTGGAGCCAATGTTGGAGGGGAGGAACGAAGCTTTGGAGGGGGTGAGATGGAGCATAACCACTAGCATGAGTGGGGTTGGGCCAAGACGCGGCTCAGGAGGAGCGCATGTGGCGCAAGGCCACTGGCCCAACATGGGGAGGAGGAGTCACAGTGTGTGAGCCTCGATGCAGCGAGGAGGAGGGGTTGTCAACATGGCATGAGCTCTAGGGCGATGACAAGGCTAAGTCCTCACAGGATAGAGGCAACACTGTTGCTGGGTCTAGGGGGCAGGGGCAGCGGTGTGGCTGAGTCCGCGAGGGGCAAGAAGTAGCAGCACCATGGACCATGGGCGTGGAGGGTGGGGGACAACCGCCTAGGGCACGGCAGCCTCCATGGCCCAAATCTTTCGAGAGAGAGAAGAGAGATTGAGCGATGCAGATAAGTGTGATAGTGGGCCCATGGTAGTGTCACTTGGAACTTGTGCGTCATGCGTCAGTGAATGGAGGAAGAAGAGAGTATAGGGGTATTTTTTGTCTATGTGAAAATGCGGTAGCCCAAGAGTGAGTCAAACCGAGTTAACCTGAATCCCAAATGTATAGGTTGTCATATCTCAAGCAGATGATGAATTATAATAGCATGCTTTGAAATATGCGAATAGTAATAGCACAGTCCACAATAGTTGGGAGGGAGGGAGGTAGCCGAGCGTCTCAGGATGCACGACCCTGTAAGAGCATAGTGTTGGAAAAAAGGGATTTCCAGCAGGTGGGACTAGAAAGGACTAGCGGAGGCCTTCGCCTAGCCGAGTGCCCTGGGCGAAGGCATGAAAGATGGAAAGTGGGCCCAAACCTAATTAGGGTTTCATAAATGTATTCAACCACCACCCTTTGTATAGAGTTTGAGTTCCCCTTTTATAGGGCACTGTTTACTAAGGCTACTCTTTACAATTATACCCCTTGTCAGTTACTGTATATTCTTGGAATATTCCTATTCTAATACAAACCGCTAGGGGTACTTTGGGTGCCTTCTTCTTTGATCGTCTTTGCTTGATGGGCCGCTACCGTGAGTCTGCTTGTGGCCCACGGCCTGGCACCGCCTTCCTACAGGAAGTCCCTCAGCTCCTAGAACCTTTGCCCAAGATGACCTTCGTCTGGACCTTTGTGCTGACTCATGTAGCCTTCGCAAGTATCGCCCGAGCCTTCACCTTCGGCTGCAACCGGGCGCCTTCGCCGTAGTTTTTAGACCTTCGCTCAAGGAGTCCGAGCCTTCACCTTCAGCTGCATCTAGGCACCTTCGCCGTAGTTTTCAAACCTTTGCTTAGGGTGTCTGACCAGGCGAAGGTTCCGTCCTTCTTTCCCTACACAATGCTCACATAACATGGTTAATCGTTAGTTCTTAGCACCACTACGATCCTTGGAGCCTCCGTGACTCATAACCTTGTCCCAACAGTTCCCTCCTTGAGGGCATGGTCTGATGCTGGTGGGCCTTGTCCTCAAAGTCTAGCCCTTAGGTTCTGAGGCACGGAGGCTTTTGTGCATGCGGAGGCTTCCCCCCTGTCCTCCTAGATCACCTAGATCAGATCATTGTGTTGGTGATGTGTCACTACCTGATTCGCCGCAGTGGCTCTAGAATTAACGTGTTTTCAAATGGATGCGACCGTTGGCCCCGAAAGTTGAAACAGCAGGGCTATGGCTATATAAGGGGGCGGTAGGTGAAGGATTTCTCATCTCCATCTAAGCCATTGCTTTTGCTATAGTCCCCTTCTGAGTTCTTTGTTCTTTGCTTAACCTTCGCTTAGTTGTCACTTTGCCTTTGCTTCCTATTTCTATTGCTAAATCTTGGAAGTGGCTTCGCATGTTAGTCCTCCTCCCCACTGGGCTACTTTCTTCTGTCCATATCGCCGTCTTCTCAGTGTTAGAGGGAGTGGGTGGTCTGCGTGCTTTGAGGAGTGTATGATTGTCAGCGCGGAGGTGTTGGGGCTTGAGGAGGATCTTTCTAGAGTTGAGGCCTCCATCGTTGATTTGATAACTGCTAAGGAGGCAGGAGACATGGCTGGCTCATCCAGGACATGGGATTTTGGGCCTTCACTCATGACAAAGGACATGATCAAGGAGTTGTGGAGATTTGGCTGCTTTGGTGAGGCTAAAGTGAAGCCTCTGCAGGGGAGACAATTCCTAAACCATAGGCCGCTAATGATGTTGTCTTCAAGGACTTTTTCCTTTGCGGCCTTTGCTTCCCTACAGCGCGCTTCCTTCGCCAAGTCCTAGAAGCGTTTGAGGTACAGCTGTATCACCTTACTCCCAACGATATTGTTACCTTGAGTAAGTTCTACTGGGCCTACTTGTCTTATGGTGTGAAGCCCAACGTTGGTACTACGAGTACTATGAGCTCTAGCGCTAGCCTAAACCAGTTAGTGAAGGCCTATTGGTAGCTTAGTATGGGAGCTGCGTGTTCATGCCCAAAAGGAATCAGAAAGGGGAGAAGTTGGAAATTTCTTTTACTCAGAAGAACAAGTGGAATAAAGACTGGATGCAGTATTGGTTCTATGTTAGTACTGGTGGCATGACCTCTACGGATAGCGAAGGGAAAACACACACCCGTTATCCATTGGCATCCATGATGACCTCGATGAAGCATTCGACTCAAGGAACTCTGGGTCCAGGGACTTCTGAGGGGCGTGAAGCGTGCGATAAGGCTTTTGCTTGGCCTATCGGTACTCCAGAGGTTGGGATTTGGTGGTGGAGATGGTAGCAGCTAACTGCTGGCCGCTTGGCAGGAATATACCCACCATGACTATTGAGATGGTCAACCTTCCTATCTTTGGCGAAGGAGACAGGGTTCCCTTCCCTGGTTCCGTTTTTAGCCTAAGGGGGCAGGTCTGCTGAAAGAGTAGTGAAGTCTACAGAGGCAGGGCTCGAGAAATACTCAGCAAGATTTCTAATAAGGAGTACCTAGCGCGTAGGGCCATCACTGGTACAATGCCCCATCTCAATCATGTCTTCGAGGAGCTCGGGATCCATCTTGAGGAGCATGATGTCCCTGTGAAGGTGCATAAGTTGCTGGAGGATAAAGCTAAGAAGGTTGTTGCCAAGAACGCTACTACTATGGCTGAGGCAAAGAAAAGAAAGGGGACTGGCACATCTAAGGTCGTCAGTGAGAAACAGAAGACTATGGTTGCTTCTGCTGCCGCCTCTGCCACTGCCTCCATTGCTGCCTCTGCTAACGCCAATGAGGAGGTCACGGAGAGCGTTGGCGGAGGCTCGGCCTCCGTGGGTGCTGAGACAAAGGGTGAGCGTTGTGCCGCCTCTATTGATCTTGGCAGTGACAACCTTGCTAAGACTGCTCTCTAAGGAATGGGTGGCGGCCCTACTATTGAACCCTTTGTCATGGCGCCTATGTTGGGCATTTTGGGTGACAACTCTTTTGGCTCCAAGGGTGAAGGTGCTGGTGGTGGCGGTGCTTCTCCACCGAGAGAAGGGGAGGCTGCTAGCACTGACCGTCATCGTCCTTCGACTGCTCTTGTGGAAGTGTCCAAGGACAAGGTGGAGGCAAATTCTCCGGCTGCTCCATTCTAGAGTGTGGCGTTTCGGGACACAAGTCATCACACCGAGGATGCTGGTGCCTCCGATGCTATTCTGAGCCCTTTGCATCTAGGTAAGTTGCCTTTTAAATTTGTTTTTCCTTGCTATTTATATTTTTAGTTTTATCAGGACTTGACTTATTTTGATTGTTTCAGCAGGTTTGACGGAGGCTATTGGGAACCCTACTAAGCCTGCCGACCAAGATCTTGCTCGGCTTGCTTTGGGAGCTCCCCCGAGGCCACCGCTTACAGGAGTGAATCCTAGTCTGTCTGTCCTGGGCTAGGCTGGTGGCGAAGGTTACGTTTGCTTCTTGTTTTTGTTTCTGTGTTATCTCTGTTTTATTCGGGTTTTGCTGATGTTTAGTTGTTGTTTTAGGTGCCTCCGACAGCACAATAAGTGGGTGGGCGAATGTCCTTCAAGCTGTTTATAATGATATCAGAGGTTTTTATTTCTATTTTTTGTTTTCTTGCTTTTGGTCTTACGTCTTTTACGCTTGATTTTTTATTAGGCCGCCTTCGCCACCACTTAAAGAATGTTGATTACTTCAAGCTACTACGGATGTATTTGGAGCAGCAGTGCGTGGTATGTTTCTTGTTTGCTTTTTCTGCCGTTGTTCTGTTGTGCCATGGCTGACCTTTGTCTTGACAGAGCCATTATCTTTCGAAGGCCATCGAGGAACATGGCACGTAGGAGGTGGTTGACCGCAATCTGGCTATCGAGGCCTTGAAAAAAGAGGTGGACACTCTTGAGGCCGAGAAGACCCGGCTTACAGGGGAGGTTGGTGGCCTCCGCACTGTCCAAGCTGAATTGGAGGAGCTATAGAAAAATGTTGATTCACTGAAGAGGGAGGTGGATGGCGTGAAGGATGCCGAGCAATTAGCTGCTGAACATGCCCTAAAACTATTGAGACGACCGCTAACCTTCGCAAGGAGGTGGACACCGAGAGGGAGTCCAGTGCTACCTTGAAGGTGCAGGTGGATATGTGTCTAAGCACCTCAAGGACACCAAGGGTATTGTATTGGCCATGGCTAAGCTCTATGTGGGTGCCCTCAAACAATTTAGGGGTCTACGTCATTGCTACCTTCTAAGCCTTCGGCGTTCAGTATCTTTTCCTAGATGAAGGCCAACTTCTGAAAGCTTTCTGATTTTGTTGGCAGCGTTGTCAATTTTGGAGCCCTGGCCTCTGCCACCAACCTTTCCATGATGCTGGTGTAGGATGGTTGCCCGCCCACCAAAGATGTGAAGGAAAGAGACCTCGAGGGCCCAACCAATCTTGGAGTGACTTCGCACGATATTAGGAGATCAGTCCGTCACTTTATGAAGTCATTCTGGGTGAAGTTTGGCCGGGCAGAGGCTCGCTCGATGGTGGAGGCGCGTCGAGCTGAGGTTGGTTTTTTCTTCGTAGCTTATTGTTTTTCACTTAAGTTTTCCGTCGCTTGTTTGTTGTTTTTATAACTTTGTATTGTTTTTGAAGGAACTGTGCGTTCTGTGTGTGACATGTTTGCTTTCATGAAGTACGATATTGATAATGAACGTGCGGAGCTTACTAGGTCGCTCGCCTGGCGAGTGCCTCAACCTTATTTTATGTTGATTTATTTGACTGGCCTTCATGCCCTTGTAGCTGTTGCTTGGAAGGTTTTAATGCCTTTTGTTCTTTGCTCTGTTATTTCCTTCGGGCTTTTGTACTATTGCGCTTCTAATGCGTTGTTGTTGTAATCATATCTACTTTTGCAATGAACTTTTCCTGGTTTGTTTAGTTGTGCGCTTGTTTTTTTATAAAAGATTCTTAATATAAGTTTTAGCTAGGTAGAAGGGTTACATTTTCTATGGCTTACTTTCTCTCTCTTGCCTCCGCTTCTCTCTTCTCTGGTCAACGTTGAGTACGAGTGTGTGTGCTCACGCGGAAAAGGTGAGGTATTGGTGTTTGACCTTACGCGCCTTGTGGAGGCTTCAGTGTTTGTTTTGTCACTCTAGCCTTCGTCTTTGTGCTTGCTTGGGTTTGACATGAATTCTCTAGCATGTCATTGTGGAGAAACTGGAGTGCTCGTGTTTGATCTTCCAGTTATTGTGAAGGCTTTGGTGCAATTTGAGCATCCATCAGAGGTGCTGGTCTTTAATCTTGATGCTTCTCGAGAGGCCACAGAGCAATTTGAGCAAGCAACAGAGGTAGAAGGAGCATGTCTTGGACATTGCCTCCGCTTGTGCCTAGATTGCTTTGTTTTTGCCTTCGGCTATGCTAGAGCACCTGCGCTCCCGTCGAACATGGTTGATGCCGGGTTACGCTAGATGGTGTCTTCGGTTGTGGGGGAGGATGTTAGGAGCCTTCATGTGATACCCTCCCACAACCTCTAACACTGACTTCTTACTGCCAGACTGTGGTCATACGACGCCCCATGGAGGTTGTACGACACTAGGTAGAAGATGTGTACAACCTCAACGTGGCCTTCGCCGGGCTGTGCGAGCTGCTAGGTTTATGAGTCTTCGCACGGTACCTTTTGCTCTTTCATTTCTAAGGAAACTCTGGCTTCCATATTTGTCTTACTTTGCCCTACAGTATATTGGCTCTTGGTTGGTTTGGCTTCCCCCCTAGTGCTCTTCTAGGGGTAGGGATATGAAAATGCACTGACTAGGGCTAGCACTGGGGTAAGGCGCTAGATTTTATAGCCAACTACTTGTACGACTTAATAAATCTTGGTGGTTGGCCGATGTTTATTGCTTAGGTATGCTTTGAGGTCGTAATAAGACCAATAGATTTCTTTGTACCTGGCGTATCTTTGTTCTTTATTTCTGTTGTACTTGGGTTATTAATCCTAGAGAGTCATGTGGTGCCTGATAAGGACAGGAATTCGCCACGCGTTTTTTTACCCGATGCCTACGGCGAGGTCTTTATCGGGTTTTTTTGGCCTTTTGATGAATCCTTGATGTCTGAATATGGATAGGGCTTTGTCAAGGTTACAAGCTAATTTAGCCATGGAGGTTGTTCCTTGCTTTTAGAACCTTTGGCTAAAGCAGTGGAGAGTCCTCTTTGTCATGATGTTGTTGTCGAATGTTGTGGCTCCGTTGCTAGCCGCTTTCGACCTTCGCTTTTCATAGTATTCTTGGGGGAATTCCTCTTTATATTTTTAGAGATTTTTACATGGGTCCTATCTCATGAAAAACCTCACCGCCATTAGGAGCCCCCTTTGTGAGGAAAAGAGTGCATGCCCTTTTTGCATGAAATGTAAAGAAAATGTGAAAATTAGGAGAGGTGCGGTGACCTTTGCTTATAGTTCCATGGAGGCCACCTTTTTACATTTTAGATGTAGAACCTATGCATACTGTCGATGTTATAGGTATGAGTTGTTGTTTTACCTTCATTGTATATCAAGAAGAATGACCCTGGTCTCCCGATGGCCTTCGCCGTGTACGGACCTTCCCATTTTGGCTAGAGCTTTTCCGCATTGGCCACATTGGGCTTCCTTCTTAGGACTAGGTCTCCATCTCATATGAGCTTTCTGACTACCTAGCTGTCTCTCCATTTTTTGGTTTGCTCTTGGTATTTTGTGATGTTTTCTACTGCTTCCAATCTTGTGCCTTTGAGCGTCTCCTTGGAGTATTCTTCATCTTCTGCCAGGGCTTGCTTTATGACGCGGAGGCTCTGATGTTTGATTTCCTAGGGCAGCATTGCTTCTTCACCGTATAAGAGTTTGAAGGGCGTAAAGCCTGGTGTTCTAGAGGATGTGCTGTTATGGGACTATACAACCTTCGGCAGTTCTTCTACCCATTTGCCTTTTTCAGAGGTTGAATAAGGTCCTCGATATTGCTGAGAATATTAACTCTATTAGCTCTTTCCACCGCTCTGTTTGACTCTGGGTGGTAGACCAAGGCGAAGGCTATCTTGATGCCTATGCTTTTGGAAAATTCCTTGAATTTATCTGAGTCGAATTGTTTGCCATTGTCAACTGTTAAGGTTCTTGGTACTCTAAATCTGCAAATTATGTTCTGCCAGAAGAACTTTTTTACTATCTCTGATGTGATTGTTGCAAATGGCTTGGCCTCAATCCATCTTGTGAAATACTCTATGGCTTCTACTGCAAACTTGTTCTCCCCTGCGATGGTGGTAGTGGCCCAACAAGGTCCATACCCCATCTTTGCAAGGGCTAGGTGGGTGGGATGAGTTGTGCGGTAGCCAAAGATTTTGACTATTGAGGGGAGGTGCTCTGTCATGCCTGACATGTCTTGACAATTTCTTCTACGTCTTTGATGTGAGTAGGCCAATAGAATCCTTGCCTAATGACCTTCACAGATAATGCTCTTGGACCAATGTGTGAGCCGCATATGCCTGAATGGATTTCTTGTAGAAGGTTTTTGCCTTCTTTCTAAGGTATGCACTTGAGCAGCAGTTCAACAACCCCTTTCTTGTACAGTGTTCCATTTATTAGTGCGTAGCTTCTCGCTCTTGCTATTATTCTTGCTATGCTTGCCCCATTTTCTGTGTGATGTATGTTGCTCATACAATCTATGATCAGTTGCCTCTAGTCCTCGGACTCAGTGACTAAAACTGATTTGAATGCCTTCGTTGTTACTCGTGTGGCTGGCGCTTGCAACCCTTGGTAAAAAGTTCCACTTGGTATGGGCAAGTTGTTTGTTGCTACCTTTGCCAGCTCATCTGCCTCTGCATTTTCTGCTCTTGGTATATACTTTAGGGTGAATCCCTAGAATCTTCGCTGAAGAGCCCTTACTGTGGCAAGGTATTTGATCAATTTTGGTTCCCATGCTATGTATTCCTTCTTGACTTGTCCTGCTATGACTTGGGAGTCTATTTTTGCTAGTAATGTTTTTGCTCTGAGTGCCTTTGCCTTGTTGAGGCCTAATATAAGGCCTTCGTATCCTGCTATACTATTTGTTGCCTTGAATTCTAACCTTGCTGCATGTTTTGTGCAGAGGCCTGATGGAGATATCAATACGGTGGAGGCTCTGGCTCCTAGATGCCCCAAGCCCCATCTGAATAGAAGGTCCAAGTTTGTACTTGGGGTTGTGAGGGCGGTGTGCCGAAGGTGTCCAATCTGCCATAAAATCTACTAGTGCTTGTGATTTGATTGTTGTTCTTGATACATAGTTGAGTTCAAACTAAGATAGTTCTGTTGCCCATTTCCTATTCTTCTAGAGACTTCTTGGTTGCTGAGTATGTCCCCAAGTGGTTGCGAAGAGGGCACTGTAATTTCATGTGCCTAGAAGTAGTGCTTTAATTTTCTTGAAGAAGTCAACACTGCATATGCTATTTTTTCTATCTCTGTATAGTTCAGCTTTGCTCTTGACAATGCTTCTGAGATGTAGTAGATAGGTTGTTGAATGACCTTCGACTCTTGTTCTTTCTCCTGAACAAGTACCCCACTGACTGTATGGTCGAAAGCTGCCACATATAGCAGTAGTGGTGCTTCTGGATCTAGTACTGTTACCAGGAATTTGCTTGCCATGTAGTTCTTGAGCTACTGGAACGCCTTCGACTGTTCTGACCCCATTTAACTTTGTCTCCGCCTCTTAGAGCCTTAAAGAAAGGGAGGCAACATTCGGTTGACTTTGAGATAAATCTGTTCAATACTGCTATCCTCCCTGTGAGCTTTTGGACTTCTTTTTTAGTTGATGGTTCCACCATTGAGATTATGGCCTTCGTCTTCTCTGGGTTAGCTCAAACGTCTTTGGGTCCTATGATGTACCTAAGCACCTTCCCTCTGCTAACACCAAAAATGCACTTTTTAGGTTTAGTTTTAGGCCTGCTTCCCTAAGGTTAGCGAAGGTTTCCTTTAAATCTACTATGTGGTCTTCTTCATTTTTGCTCATTACCACAATGTCGTTGACATAAGCTATGATGTTTTCCTATAGCTATGGGCCGAAGACTGCCTTTGTCACTCTAGCACATGTTGAGACTGTGTTCTTTAGTCCTTTGAGCATTCTGGTGTAGCAATAAGTTCCAAAGGGGGTAGTGAAACTTGTCTTCTCCTCATCTTCTTTGTTGAGCCAGATCTACTGATATCCTAAAAAGTAGTTTAGGAGGGAGAAGTGCTTGCATCCTACCGCCTTATCGACAGAGGTGTCTATCCTTGGTAGTGGGAATGGGTATTTCTTGCATGCTTTATTGAGATCTATAAAGTCTATGCACATTCTTATCTTTCTATTTTTCTTTGGTACTAGTACAACATTTGCCAGTCATTCTGAGTACTTGACTCCTCTGATGAAGTTTGTGTCTAACAACCTCTGTACTTCTGCCTTTGCTGTTAAGATTCTGTCCTTCGATATTTTCCTTTCTCGTTGCTTCTTTGGCTTCATTCGAGGGTTGATGCCAAGGGAGTGTTGTATGATATCCCTACTGACTCCTTTGAGGTCAAAGGCTGACCAGGCGAAGACGTCTTTGTTCTTAGCTAAGGTTTCTATTAGTTCTTCTTCTTCTTCTTTCGACAAGTTGCCTCTGATAATGACTTTTCTGTCTAGGACTACATCTTCCAATGGGACTGACTTTGTTTGTTGTTGATCTGTGAGATCTGTTTTACCCTTCAGCATGTCCGGAGGCTCCGGTGAGTTGCTTCTAGCTGCTTTGACAAAATTGATGTTGCGCTGTGATTTGTAGATTGCTATTTCTATGTTTCTCGCCTCCTTCTAACTTCTGTGCACTGTGATGATGCTGTGCAAACTGGTATTTTCATACATAAGTAGCCCATGTGAATGGCTATATCAAACTTGTTTGCAAACCCCCTACCAAAGATGGCATTGTATGGGTAGTAGAGGTCTACTACGTCGAAGGTCATGTATTCTGTACTAGCATTCTCTTGGCCTCCGAAAGAAACTGGTAGGGATATTTTTCCCAATGCATTGATCCTTTTTCCTCCGAAACCTATCAGTGGTGAATCCAAAGGTTGTAGCTAGCTTCTACTTAGTTTCATCTGATTGAAGGCATTGACAAAGATGATGTTGGTAGGGCTTCTAGAGTCTATGAGAACCCTATTAATTTTCTAGTCTGCTATATTGGCTTTAATCACCATCGCATCAGTATGGGGGTAGCTCTCCAACTAGAGGTCTTGTTCTGAGAATGTGATGGGTGTCTTCGACCAATCTATGTAGCGCACTGGACCCTGCACAGCTATGTTATTAATGAGCCTAAGGTGATCTTTCTTCTACTTCTTTGTCTGAAATTCCATTGAGGAGCCTCCGGCTATCGGCTGTTGAAAGGTCCTAATGGCTAAAGGGTGGGTGAATAGCCTATTACAAATTTGTGCAACAACACTTAGCAAACCTGAGGTAAAGCGAGTGTTGCGCTAGCCTACTAAAAATGCAAGCCACCTACCACAATTCTAGTTTATATAGTCTCTATCCACATAATGGCTATGTCACTACACTAAGTTAGTGTGCTCTCAAAGGCTAACTAAAGAGCCACACTAACCAAACTAACAAGCTCTCACGACTAGCTACACTAAAGAGCTTAACAACTAGTTTGCGGTAATATAAAGAGAGAGAGCAAGATAATTATACCACCGAGTCGAGGAATGAACCAATCAATCACAAGAATGAATACCAATGAAGACTAATCACCTCGAAATCAAATGATGACACAATGATTTTTATCGAGGTTCACTTGCTTGTCGGCAAGCTAGTCCTCGTTGTGGCGATTCACTCACTTGGAGGTTCACGCGCTAATTGGCATCACACGCTAAACCCTCAATAGGGTGCCGCACAACCAACATAAGATGAGGATCACACAAGCCACAAGCAATTTACAAGAGTACCTTTTGGCTCTCTACCGAGGAAAAGTCAAGAACCCCTCACAATCACCACGATCGGAGCTAGAGACAATCACTAACCTCTGCTCAATGATCCTCACTGCTCCAAGCCCTCTCGGTGGCAGCAACCACCAAGAGTAACAAGCCAAACCCGCAACAAAACACGAACACCAAGTGCCTCTTGATGCAAACACATAAGCAATGCACTTGGATTCACTCACAATCTCACAAAGATGATGAATCAATGATGGAGATGAGTGGGAGAGCTTTGGCTAAGCTCACTAGGTTGCTATGTCAATGTAAATAGCGAAGAGAGTGAGCTTGAGCCGGCCATAGGGCTTAAATAGAGAGCCCCCACGAATAGGGTCATTGGCTCTCTATTCCCTGAAAAATCGGGGCGACCGGACGCAGGACCCCAACGTTTGGTCCTCAGATTTTTGCCATGTGTCCTCGGCTTCAAATGTTGATCGCCCAATCTCAACGGTCATCAGTGCACTTAAGTTGTGACCAGACGCATTGCTCAAAGTGACCGGATGCTCCATCACTAGAGTCCGGTCGTTTCTAGTAAGGCACCAGAGCCGGTTTTTTATGACTGGACGCGTTCGATCATAGGCGACTGGACGCGGACTAGAGTCTGGTCCTTACTGGCCTATTCAGATGCTTTCATCAGCGTATGCCATCACCTGATCGGACGCACCCCCAGGGCGTCTGGTCCAATTTCTTCTCAGCGTTCGGTCAAAAGACCGAGGGTGGCCTTCACTGTGCACCACTAATCGGACGTAGGGTTAGAGTCCGGTCACTACCCAAGGCAGAGTCCGGTCCATACGAAATAGCTCCTTTTGACCCAAAACTTCACGATCCTTGATCAAATGTGCCAACCAACAAGTGTAACACTTCATGCATGTGTGTTAGCATATTTTCACAAACATTTTCAAAGTTGTTAGCACTCCACTAGATCCTAAATGCATATGCAATGAGTTAGAGCATCTAGTGGTACTTTGATAACCGCATTTCGATACTAGTTTCACCCCTCTTAATAGCATGGCTATCGATCCTAAATGTGATCACACACACTAAGTGTCTTGATCACCAAAACAAAACAAAAACTCCTATCAAGTTTCACCTTTGCCTTGAGCTTTTTGTTTTTCTCTTTCTTCTTTTCCAAGTCCAAGCATTTGATCATCACCATGCCATCACCATCATCATGATCTTCACCATTGCTTCATCACTAGGAGTAGTGCTACCTATGTCATAATCACTCTGATAAACTAGGTTAGCACTTAGGGTTTCATCAATTCACCAAAACCAAACAAGAGCTTTCAATCTCTCCCTTTTTGTTAATTGATGACAACCCTTTCACAAAAATATGAATTGAAATTCATTTGAATTCATGTTGCTTGTCCATGCATATTTACCATGTGTAAAAGGATATGGACAAGTTTCATGAATCCCATATGGTAGCAATTGCTCCCCCTACATATCTGCTAAGAGTTTAGATTGTAGCTTGCACATATGCTTAGATAGGAAATATAGGAGACAATGTCTACCAAATGATGCTAAGGTATAAAAGATGGACCTTTGAAGCGTGATACCAATCGGAGTGCACTAATATACCATCCTTAGCACCATTAGTAACTTGACATACATAAAAACTAGAATACCCTATGAGATCAACATTAGAAGCAAGGGTCTAGTTTCCATAAAATGAACATAAGTCAAGTTTCTTAACCTATGCATGCTAGTTTTTCATATCATCAATTAATCCTACAACTAGCATACACCACACAAGCATGAATATTGAAATTTAGAACTTGAGCCATGCAAGCAAACATATGAAATGCACATTCAAATGCATCAATCAAGTTTATGAGCTTGCTCCCCTACTTGTGTGCTCAAAATTTAATTGATCCCCTTACTTTGTCATATCTCTTCTCCTATGCCAATTTTTACTATTTCTCCCCCTATCACTTATATCTTTGTTTTTCTCCCCTTTGTCATCAATAACCACAAAGGCTTAAATTATAGATAGGTTAGGACTATCAATGTCAATCAATGGGGTGAGGATCATTTTCCCAAATTTGGTCCAATCTAGATCACTTGCCAAAGATATTTAACTCGGTTTGATCCAAGGACAAGCTTCTTCACACCTCCAAATAAGGGTTATCTTGTACCATGTTGAGTTAAACACTTAGAGCTCATTTTCTAGATCAAACACTAGGTTTACAATCCCACAGACATGTCATATGCTACCACTAGACCAAATTAAGCATAGAAGCAATAGTGGTACCATATAAACATCAAAATCATTTTATTATCATGAATGAGCCTATTAAATGTGAAAGATGACTAGATGCACTAAACATGTCCTTAGTAAGGATGTATGCCATGTTAATCAACTTTTACCTTGGATTGCTTGAAGGAGAGGCATGTCATATAAGTGGGGGTTGCATCAACACATATTTGAGAAATCCAATATGTTCAACTCATTCCTTAGTTTGCAAAACCTTTTCTCATCTAATGGCTTGGTGAATATATCGACAAGTTGATCTTTGGTGCCCACACTCTCAATGCAACTGTCCCCTTTTTGTTGGTGATCTCTTATGAAATGATGACGGACATCAATGTGCTTTGTTCTTGCATGTTGAACCGGGTTGTTGGTTAACTTGATTGCACTCTCATTATCACATAGCAATGGCACTTTCTTGAACTTGATTCCAAAGTCATTCAAGGTGGCCTTCATGCAAAGTATTTGTGCATAACAACTACCGGCGGATATGTATTTGGCTTTAGCGGTTGATAATACAACACTATTTTGCTTTCTTGATGACCATGAAACAAGTGATCTTCCCAATAATTGACATGTGCCTGAGGTGCTCTTCCTTTCAACCTTGCATCCCGCATAATCTAAGTCGGAGTAACCAACTAGCTCAAACTTTGCTCCTTTGGGATACCATAAACCAATATTTTGTGTATGTTTCAAGTACCTCAATATTCTCTTTGTAGCCTTCAAATTACTTCTCTTGGTGAGGCTTGAAATCTTGCACACATGCATACACTAAACATGACATCTAGCCTTGATGTGGTCACATAGAGTAGGCTTCTAATCATAGACTGATATAATTTTTGATCCACCATATTGCCACTTGCATCACTATCTAAGTTGCCATTTGTCCCCATTGGTGTGCTAATGGTTTTGCTATCACTCATACCAAACTTCTTGAGCATGTCTTTGATGTATTGCCTTGACTCACAAATGTACCATTCTTCAATTGTTTGATTTGAAGACCAAGGAAGTAACTTAACTCTACAATCATGGACATTTCAAACTCATTACCATCATCTTTCCAAACTCTTTACAAAAGTCTTGATTGGTTGATCTAAATATAATGTCATCAACATAGATTTGCAACACAAATAAGTCTTTGCCAATCTTCTTGGTGAAAAGAGTGGTGTCAATCTTGTCCATCATGAACCCTTTAGAGAGTAGGAAGTCCCTCAATCTCTCATACCATGCTCTAGGTGCTTGCTTCAAGCCATACAATGCCTTCTTCAACTTATACACATGGTCGGGCTTATCATCTTTAAAACTAGAAGGTTGCTCAACATATACTTCTTCATTGATGTAACCATTGAGAAATGCACTCTTGACATCCATTTGATAGAGCTTGATGTTATGGGCACAAGCATAGGCTAATAAGATTCTAATGCTTCCAATCTAGCAACCGGGGCATATGTTTCTCTAAAGTCAAGACCTTCAATTTGTGTATATCCTTGTGCTACCAATCTTGCTTTGTTCCTTACTACTATCCCATCTTGATTTTTCTTGTTTCTAAAAACCCATTTAGTTCCAATCACATTGTGTCCATTTGGTCTCTCTACTAATTCCCATACTTGATTTCTTGTAAAGTTATTCAATTCTTCATGCATAGCATTCACCCAATCAACATCCTTCAGTGCCTCATCTATCTTCTTTGGTTTAATGGATGACACAAATGAGAAATACTCACATAATGAAGCCAATCTTGATCTAGTTTGCACACCACTTGAAATATCACCAATGATAGTGTCCAATGGATGATCCCTTGCAATATTGGTTGGTTGGAGTATTAAAACTTAATTGCTTGCACTTGCTTGATCATTAGATTGAGATAATGTACTAGCTACTTGATTTTGTTTATTGTTATGAGAGCCATTTGTACTAGCTTGATTTGTATCATCTTGCAAATTTGTGTTAGAGAGCACTTGCACTTGATAATCTTCATCATCATTCACTTGTCTAGGCCTCAATTCACCAACATCCATGTTTTTCATGGCATTTGAAAGTTGAATGCCTCTAACATCTTCTAAGTTCTCATTCTTATCTTGAGAACCTTTTGTTTCATCGAATTCAACATCATGAACTTTCTCAAGAGTACCACTAACCAAATTCCAAACTCTATATGCTTTGCTAGTAGTTGAGTATCCAAGTAGGAATCCTTCATCATATTTCTTATCAAAATTGCTCAATCTAGTGCCTTTCTTCAAGATATAGCATTTGTAACCAAAGACCCAAAAAATATGCAATGTTGGGCTTTCTACCATTCAAGAGCTCATATGGTGTCTTCTCTTTCAATGGGTGACAATAGAGGCGGTTGCTACAATAGCACGTCGTATGGATAGCTTCAGCCCAAAAAGATTGACTCATATTGTACTCACTAAGCATAGACCTTGCCATATCAATGAGTGTTATATTCTTCCTCTCAACAAGGTCATTTAATTATGGAGTGTACTTGGTCGAGAATTGATGTCTAATTCCAAATTCATCACACAACTCATCAATTCTAGTGTTTTTGAACTCACTACCATTGTCACTTCTAACTCTCTTGATGGTTGTTTCAAACTCATTGTGAATGCCCTTGACAAATGATTTGAATGTTGCAAACACATCACTTTTGTCCACTAGAAAGAATACCCAAGTGTATCTAGAATAATCTTCCACTATCACAAAGCCATATTTGTTTCCACCGATGCTAGTGTATTGTGTTGGCCCAAACAGATCTATGTGCAATAACTCAAATGCTTTACTAGTGCTCATCATGCTTTTCTTAGGATGGGTGTTTTCAATTTGTTTACCGGCTTGACAAGAGCTATAAAGCTTATCCTTCTCAAACACAATATCTTTTAAGCCTCTAACCAAGTCATGCTTAACCAATCCATTCAATTATTTCATTCCAATATGACCAAGGCTTCTATGCCATAACTAACACATGCTAGACTTAGTGAACAAACATGTAGATAATTGAGCTTCACTAGCATTGAAATCAACCGAGTATAGATTCTCATATCTAAATCCTTTGAAGATCAAGTTAGAGCCATCTACACTTATGATCTCTATATCATCTACCCCAAAGATGCATTTAAATCCAAGATCACACAATTGAGCCACGGATAGCAAATTAAAGTTTAAGCTCTCTACTAGTAACACATTGGATATGTTCATATGATTGGATATTGCAATCTTACCAAGCCCTTTGACCTTGCCTTTGCCATTGCCACCAAATGTGATACTATCATAACCATCATTGCCATTGGTATTGATTGAGTTGAATATTCTTGCATCACCGGTCATGTGTTGAGTGCACCCACTATCAAGAACCCAATGCATTCCTTCGGCTTTGTAATTGACCTATAAAAGAAGATCAATTTTTTTAGGTACCCAAACTTGCTTGGGTCCTTGAAGGTTAGTGACCAAGCTCTTTGGCACCCAAATGGCTTTATTCTTTGAGCCCATCCATGTTGTACCAATGAACTTAGCTTTCACACCATCTGTACCCTTAGTAAGCACATAGAAATAATTAATCTTAATTGAGGATATATTAGTATTTTTGCTCTTGTTCTTGCACTCATGCTCTTTATGACCAACTTGCTTGTAACTAGTGCAAAACCGACCATTGTTCTTCACAAAACTAGTCTTGTGAGGAGCAAAGGTCGCCTTGCCTTTCTTAGGGATATAGCCCAATCCCTCTTTGTAGAGAGAAGTTTTTTGGCTACCCAAGCACATAAGCAAGCGATCCTCACCACCATAGGTCTTAGCCAAGGTGTGAGTAAGCTCATTGACCTCCTTCTTGAGAGTCTCATTCTCAACCATTAGTGAGGCATCACAAGTGAAACCATCACTACTAGATGAGGTGGAAGTAGAAGTGCTACAAGAAGGGTTAGTGGGAGCAACAATGATAGGCTTATGGAATGATTCATCAATTATATCACAAGTAAAGCCTACATCACATATCTCAACATGCTTCTTCTCATTTTGCTCATTAAGCAAAGAGGAATGAGCTTTTTCAAGCTTCTTGTGAACCTTGCCAAGCTTCTCATGAGCTTCCTCTAGCCTCTCATGAGATACAGTGAGCTCATCAAAGGCTTGTTTAAGGGCTTTTAGTTCCTTACGCAAACTTTTGCATTCCCTTCTCTTAATGTCAAAGTGTTCTTTAGCATCATCTAGCATGTCAAGTAGTTCTTCCTTAGTTGACTCATCATCATCACTATCACTTTCATTTTTATTTTCATTTTCATTATCATGTTTCGCATCACTTCCATCATCACAAGTTTGTACCTTAGTGGCCTTAGCCATGAAGCATGATGGAGTGTCGAAGAGAGAAGGCTTCTCATTGATAGCAATGCTTGCAAGTGCCTTCTTTTTGGTGGTCTTGTCATCATCACTATCATCGTCATCACTTGAGGAAGTATCACTATCCCAAGTGACCACATATGAACCACCCTTCTTCTTCTTGAAGGTCATCTCGTCCTTCTTCTCTTTCTTTTTCTTCTTGTCCTTCTTCTTATTCTTCTTGTCATCATCATTGTCACTTTTGTACGGGCATTGAGCAACAAGATGATCTTTACTTCCACAATTGAAGCACCTTCTTGACTCTTCCTTGTTCTTGGATGAAGACTTCTTTCTTCTAGCATGGTAGCCCTTCTTCATCATGAACTTGCCAAATCTCTTAACAAAGAGAGCCATCTTCTCATCATCCATCTCATCAAAGCTCAAGTCTTCATCTTCACTTGATGATTCTTGCTTTGCCTTGCCCTTGGATGATGTGGCCTTGAATGCCACACTCTTCTTCTCATCCTTCTTCTCATCTTTCTTCTCCTTCTTTTCTTCCTTCTCATCATCGTCTCTATATGTATCATCGGGCATTATATCTCCTAACACTTAGTTTGGTGTCATGGTGTCAAAACCACTCCTCACTAGAATAGTGACTAATATGCCAAATCTTGAGGGTAGGCATCTCAAGAACTTATGAGAGAAGTCCTTATCCTCCACCTTCTCTCCAAGTGCTTTGAGATCATTGATAAGCACTTGAAGCCTATGAAACATCTCTGGTACACTCTCATCCTCCTTCATCTTAAAACTAGCAAACTTCTCCTTGAGGATATATGCCTTGGCACCCTTCACTGCTTGAGTGCCCTCAACTGCCTCCTCCAACTTCTTCAAAGCCTCATAAGCCATCTCAATGTTCTTGATTTGTTCAAATGTTCTCTCATCAATAGCATCATGAATGGCACTAAGAGCAGTATCGTTGTTTTGGAGAAGTACTTCTTCGGTGGTGGTGGGATACTCTAGATCTTTTATCTCAATCTTGGTCTCCACCACTTTCTAAACCTTCCTATTGATTGACTTGATATACGTTGTCATCTTAGTCTTCCAATAGGGATAGCTTGAACCATCAAATTGGGGTGGCTTCTTGGTGTTATTGATTTGAGCTATTTTGACACCAAAGGTTGTTAAGCCTCAAATCACGGTGACCACGGCTCTGATACCACTTGAAAGGTCCTAATGGCTAGAGGGGGGGTGACTAGCCTATTAAAAATTTCTACAACAACACTTAGCAAACTGGTTAGACAAATATGAGGCGAAACGAATGTTGCGCTAGCCTACTAAAAATGCAAGCCACCTACCACAATTCTAGTTTATATAGTCTCTATCTACACAATGGCTATGTCACTATACTAAGTTAGTGTGCTCTCAAAGGCTAACTAAAGAGCCACACTAACCAAACTAACAAGCTCTCACGACTAGCTACACTGAAGAGCTTGACAACTAGTTTGCGGTAATGTAAAAAGAGAGAGCAAGATGATTATACCGCCGAGTCGATGAATAAACCAATCAATCACAAGAATGAATACCAATAAAGACCAATTACCTCGGAATCAAATGATGACACAATGATTTTTTATCGAGGTTCACCTGCTTGCCGGCAAGCTAGTCCTCGTTGTGGCGATTCACTCACTTGGAGGTTCACGTGCTAATTGGCATCACACACCAAACCCTCAAAAGGGTGTTGCACAACCAACACAAGATGAGGATCACACAGGCCACGAGCAATTTACTAGAGTACCTTTTGGCTCTCTACCGGGGAAAAGTCAAGAACCCCTCACAATCACCACGATTAGAGCCAGAGACAATCACCAACCTCTGCTCGACGATCCTCGTTGCTCCAAGCTATCTAGGTGGCAGCAACCACCAAGAGTAACAAGCCAAACCCGTAGCGAAACACGAACACCAAGTGCCCCTAGATGAAAACACATAAGCAATGCACTTGGATTGACTCCTAATCTCACAAAGATGATGAATCAATTATGGAGATGAGTGGGAGGGCTTTGGCTAAGCTCACAAGGTTGCTATGTCAATGCAAATGGCCAAGAGAGTGAGCTTGAGCCAGCCATGGGGCTTAAATAGACAGCCCTCATGAATAGAGCCGTTGGCTCTCTGTTCCCTAAAAATCGGGGCAACCAGACACGCCGGTCGGATTGACCGGATGTAGGACTCCAGCGTCCAGTCCTCAGATTTTTGCCACATGTCCCTAGCTTCAAATGCTGATCGCCTGATCTCAACGGTCATCAGTGCACTTAAGTTTTGACCAGACGCATTGCTCAAAGTGACCAGATGCTCCATCACTGGAGTCCGGTCGTTTCCAGTAAGGCACCAGAGCCGGTTTTTCACAACCGGACGCATCCGATCATAGGTGACCGAACACGGACCAGAGTCCGGTCCTACTGGCCTGTCTAGATGCTTTCATCAGCGTATGTCATCACATGACCAGACGCTACCCAACGCGTCCAGTCCAATTTCTTCTCAGCGTCTGGTCGAAGGACCGAGGGTGGCCTTCACTGCGCACCACTAACTGAACGTAGGGTCAGAGTCTGGTCACTGCCCAAGGTAGAGTCCGGTCAATACGAAATAGCTCCTTTTGACCCAAAACTTCACCACCCTTGATCAAATGTGCCAACCACCAAGTGTAACACTTTGTGCATGTGTGTTAGCATATTTTCACAAACATTTTCAAAGGTGTTAGCACTCCACTAGATCCTAAATGCACATGCAATGAGTTAGAGCATCTAGTGGCACTTTGATAACTGCATTTCGATACGAGTTTCACCCCTCTTAATAGTACAGCTATCAATCCTAAATGTGATCACACTCACTAAGTATCTCGATCACCAAAATGAAAAAACAAACTCCTATCAAGTTTCACCTTTGCCATGAGCTTTTTGTTTTTCTCTTTCTTCTTTTCCAAGTCCAAGCATTTTATCATCACCATGCCATCACCATCATCATGATCTTCACCATTGTTTCATCACTTGGAGTAGTGCTACCTATCACATAATCACTCTGATAAACTAGGTTAGCACTTAGGGTTTCATCAATTCACCAAAACCAAACTAGAGCTTTCAATCTCCCCTTTTTAGTAATTGATGACAACCCTTTCACAAATATATGAATTGAAATTCATTTGAATTCATGTTGCTTGTCCACTCATATTTACCATGTGTAAAAGGATATGGACAAGTTTCATGAATCCCATATGGTAGCAATTGCTCCCCCTACATATCTGCTAAGAGTTTAGATTGTACCTTGCATATATGCTTAGATAGGAAATATAGGAGACAATGTCTACCAAATGATGCTAAGGTTTAAAAGATGTACATTTGAAGCGTGATACCAATCGGAGTGCACCAATATACCATCCTTAGCACCATTAGTAACTTGACATACACAAAAAACAAGAATATCCCATGAGATCGACATTAGAAGCAAGGGTCTAGTTTCCATAAAATGAACATAAGTTTAGTTTCTTAACCTATGAATGCTAGTTTTTCATATCATCAATTAATCCTACAACTAGCATACACCACACAAGCATGAATATTGAAATTTAGAACTTGTGCCATGCAAGCAAACATATGAAATGCACATTCAAATGCATCAATCAAGTTTATGAGCTTGCTCCCCTACTTGTGTGCTCAAAATTTAATTGATCCCCTTACTTTGTCATATCTCTTCTCCTATGCCAATTTTTACTATTTCTCCTATTATCACTTATATCTTTGTTTTTCTCTCCTTTGTCATCAATGACCACAAAGGCTTAAATTATAGATAGGTTAGGATTATCAATGTCAATCAATGGGGTGAGGGTCATTTTCCCAAATTTGGTCCAATCTAGATCACTTGCCAAAGATATTTAACTCGGTTTGATCCAAGGACAGGCTTTTTCACACCTCTAAATAAGGGTTATCTTGTACCATGTTGAGTTAAACACTTAGAGCTTATTTTCTAGATCAAACACTAGGTTTACAATCCCACAAATATGTCATATGCTACCACTAGACCAAATTAAGCATAGAAGCAATAGTGGTACCACACAAATATCAAAATCATTTTATTTTCATGAATGAGCCTATTAAATATGAAAGATGACTAGATACACTAAACATGTCCTTAGCAAGGATGTATGACATGCCAATCAACTTTTATCTTGGATTGCTTGAAGGAGAGGCATGTCATATAAGTGGGGGGGTTGCATCAACACATATTTGAGAAATCCAATATGTTCAACTCATTCCTTAGTTTGCAAAACCTTTTCTCGTCTAATGGCTTGATGAATATATCGGCAAGTTGATCTTCGGTGCCCACACTCTCAATGCAAATGTCCCCTTTTTGTTGGTGATCTCTTATAAAATGATGGCGGACATCAATGTGCTTTGTTCTTGCATGTTGAACTGGGTTGTTGATTAACTTGATTGCACTCTCATTGTCACATAGCAATGGCACTTTCTTGAACTTGATTCCAAAGTCATTCAAGGTGGCCTTCATCCAAAGTATTTGTGCACAATAACTACCGGTAGATATGTATTCGGCTTCGGCGGTTGATAATGCAACACTATTTTGCTTCTTTGATGACCATGAAACAAGTGATCTTCCCAACAATTGACATGTGCCTGAGGTGCTCTTCCTTTCAACCTTGCATCACCATGTAGGTAGAAAGTTTGGATAGTATGCGGCTACCAAAGTGGATGGGTGAATTTGATTGGAATTAAGGCTTGGGTAGATTGGGCAATATGGATGTTGCGGAGGTACAACGAATGTATGGTTGACCTCCCTAGCGGGTTGTTGTGGTGAAGGTCAAGGGTTTGCCCTATTTTTTATCCTCTCCCGGGTTTCTTTCGCATCTGGGCAATCTCTGGTGATATGCCCTTTGTTTTCTCCATGGAAGAAACAATACTGCCTTCGCTGCCTTGGTTCCTGGTTTTTGTTCCAGCTCTTCTTTTGACTGTATTTTTTTGCCTTCGTACTGCTTCTACTAGGCTTTGTTTTGTTCTTCCTCTGGCATCTATTGCCATTGCTGGCTACTCCCTTGTTTCTCTATGTTGAAAACTTGTTGATCAGCGCTTGCTGAGGTTGTGGCTGGCCTTGGCTTCTGTTGCCCCTTTGAGCGTTCCTACCGTTTCCTTGGTACTGCTTGTTCTGATTTTGTTCTTCCAGCCTTCTTTGGAGGCCGTTGTCTGACCTGCAATACTTATCAAACTCTCTATATAATTCTTCTAAAGTGGCTTCTCCTGAGCCAGATGAGCTACGAAGGCTCCGATGCGGAGGCCCTTAATTGCGGCCTCGATTGCTATGTCTTCTGGGACATTTGGTGCCTTTGCTTTAAGCTGCATAAATCTCTAAAAATAATCCCTCAGTGCTTCACCTTGATTCTGTTTGCACTGAAACAAATCCATTCATGTCAAAGATTTGATGGTGAACCCTTTGAAGTTAGTGATGATCTTATTTCGGAGATCCTTCCATGAATATACTGAACTTGGCCTCAGCATTGAGTACCATGCCAATGCAGCTCCTTCAGCTACAATGACAAATGATTTGGCCAAGACGGTGTCGTTTCCTCCTGTGGAGGCTACGGCTGCCTCAAAGCTCATGATGAACTGGCACGGATCTAACCTTCCGTTGAATTTGGGTAGGATAATGGGCTTGTAAGATGGTGGACATGGTGAAGTTTGGATTCCATCGGACAGTGGGGATCTTGAATCTATGGTTCTTTGCGCTAGCGGCAAGTTGAAAGGTGTGCCGAAGGTTGGTTGAACGGCCATACCTGGCGAAGGTTAAGTTGGCTTTGATTTGTTGAGTGGAGCTGGTTGGATGTGTTGGATTGGGGCTGACATTGCTGCATGCTTTATATCTCCACCTGTAGGATTGCCAACTGTTGCCTGATCTGCTGCCTATAATGATGTCTGGGCTACTCTCTGGTTTGCAGCGAAGGTTGCCTCCAACCTATCTCTTTCCTGTTGTGTGCTTTGCAGTTGAGCTTATAGTTTTTGGAGCACCTACTCAGGGGTGGGGTCTGAGGCTGGCTGATCTTCGTCTGTTGGAGGCTGATCTTCGACCGTGGGCTCTTTTTGAACTTGGTCTTCTGGGACGCTAGCATAAGCGCTACGGACGCTACGCCTGAGTGTCCCCTCATCGATGGCTCCGCGGGAGTTCTAGCGGAGGTTGCTCCCTTTCTTACCATCGTGGGTTTTGCTTGGCCAACATGTGGTGGGTGCCAATGTTGAAAAAAGGGATTTCCAGCAGGTGGGACTAGAAAAGGACTAGTGGAGGCCTTCGTCCAGCCGAGTGCCCTGGGCGAAGACATGAAAGATGAAAAGTGGGCCCAATCCTAATTAGGATTTCATAAATGTATTCAACCACCACCCTTTGTACAGAGTTTGAGTTTCCCTTTTACAGGGCACTGCTTACTAAGGCTACTCTTTACAATTCTACCCATTGTCGGTTACAGTACATCCTCGGAATATTCCTATTCTAATACAAACCGCTAGGGGTAATTTGGGTGCCTTCTTCTTCGACCGCCTTTGCTTGATGGGCCGCTACCGTGAGTCCGCTTGCGGCCCATGACCCGGCACCGTCGCCCTGCAGGAAGTCCCCCGGCTCCTAGAACCTTCGCCCAGGATGACCTTCTTCCGGACCTAAGCGCTGACTCCTGTGGCCTTCGCAGGTATCGCCCGAGCCTTCGCCTTCGGCTGCATCCGGGCGCCTTCACCGCAGTTTTCGGACCTTCGCTCAGGGCGTCCGAGCCTTCGCCTTTGTCTGCATCTGGGTGCCTTCGCCGTAGTTTCCGAACCTTTGCTCAGGGCGTCCGACCAGGCGGAGGTTCCGTCCTTCTTTCCCTGCACAATGGTCACGGAACATGGTTAATCGTTAGTTCTCAGCGCCACTGCGATCCTTGGAGCCTCCGTGACTCGTAACCATGTCCCATCACATAGCATTGGTGGAGATAGGAGAGAGTACAATATATCTAGCTAGAAAAATAAAAAAGACTTGTATCGTGTTTGTCTAACTAGAAAAGCTAAAAATAATTAACATCATACATTATGTCATCTGACTAAAAACAAACCTAAAATTCATACATCAAACGCTATGCTAGAAAACCCAAAACGTTTACAAAGTTGGGATGGAGCGAGCACGTACGTGATTTGTAGGAGTATAATGTTTAAAACAGAGGGCTTAATTATTCCCATGTAAATCTTTTGGTAATCAAAGTGGCTTAGACTTGAGAAAAAAATTAGATACCACGTGCGATTAAAGATATCGTGCAGAAACTCGCGCGAAGCATGCTGTGAGTTCCTAATAATCTTCCCCGCCCGTCAACTTGTATTTCATGAAAGAGACAAATTAGTCAATCTAACAATAAAAAACGAATTATATTAGTCTAGTCCAATAGGATAAGGTTTGCTTGCAATGATCGATCACGACTAGCACCCGCCACCCGGTCGTCCGACCCGAGGACGCTCCGGACGCCCGCGACCGCCCCGCCTTAAAAAAAAAAGCCTACCCTGCCTTCACGTTATACAACTGCTGCCCACATGCAACTCTGCGCCACCTTCCTACGCCGGCTGATGCGCATGTAAGTGAGGATCGCTATATACGTAGGGACTGCATTTGTATGCGCCCGCTTCCTACACCGGCTAATGTTCCAACATGAAAGCACTTCTGCAACATACGTCTAAAATAGGTGAAACATCAACAAACATACGTTTGCAACATATATGTAGCAACTACAACATTCAAATAAACACATTTGCACATACGTCTGAAACAGATGAAACATTTTAAATAGACACTTGCAACATATGTCTGAAACATATGCAACATTCAGATAAAACACTTGCAACATAGGTCTGAAATAGGTGAAACATTTGGAACATACACTTACAACATACATATATAGCAACTGTAACATATGCAATATTCAATAAAACACTTGCAACGTACATTTGAAATAGCTGAAAATACTTAAAACATACACTTGTAACATACATGTATAGCCATTGCAACATATACAATACCAGATCTAGTTTTGTAACATCCAAATAAAATATTTACAACATTAATCTAAAACACATAAAACATAGGTTATCTACTTGCTATCGTTCGACGAAGGCTAGTTGACATAACACGGGGAGCACAATGCGAGGCACGGCAGCGCGAGGCGTGAGGCACGAGCAGGGGCATGAGGTCTCGAAGAGTGTCATTTAGCAACCCATATATAATAATATATATATACTAGTAGTATATGTCTTAGGGGGTGTTTGGTTCTCGGGACTAAAGTTTAGTTCATGTCACATCGAACGTTCGGATGCTAATTAGGAAGACTAAATATGAGCTAATTAAAAAACTAATTACACAGGAGTAGACTAATTTACGAGATGAATCTATTAAGCCTAATTAAGCCATCATTAGCACATATTTACTGTAGCACAACATTATCAAATCATGGACTAAATAGGCTTAAAAAATTCGTCTCGCAAATTAGTCGCAATCTGTGTAATTAGTTATTTTTTAATTTATATTTAATACTCCATGCATGTGTCAAACATTCGATGAGACAGGGACTAAAATCTGGACTAAGGAACCAAACACCCCCTTAGCTGTGAGGTCCTGAACAGCCTACCTACCATTTAGTACTTATGCACCGTGTCAATGCTACCTCCGCTATAACCGACTGATGAGCAACCAGGACATTAATAATCTTGTATTATAAGATTCAGGAACGATCAAACAAAAGCAGGCATCGACATCAACTAGTGCTCATGCTGTTCTTGTCAACTGCAAATTTCAGAAAGAAAATATATATGGCAGCCAGCGCGATTACATACGGAGTACAATACAGGCTCTTCAAGCACGGAGCAAAGAGCCTGTGGTTAAGGCTTCATCAAGCAATTTGGTTCAGTGCGTCTGCATGCACCTGGCAGCACGAGCACGCGCGTGGCGACCACGGACAACTTCCAGCCTCGCTGCCCTCCTCGCGCGGCGCGGAGGCGATGCCGCACAAGGATCGGAGCGACGACGTGGCTGAGCGATGGCCGCGGTCGAGTTTGCAAAGAGGCGCCGCCGCGATCGAGTTTGCACGGCGTGGATTGGGGACGGGCTGCTTGGCGCCGGCCGGTTGCTTGCTCCGTCTGCACCTGCCGCTTGCGTCGTCGCGCACGCTCAGTGGTATATCTACTACGTCTGGTTGGAACGAACTCTAACGTGGCATACACGGGATATGTTTCCATGCCGCCAGTACAACCATTATTTACGAGCAAAAATTTCCTAGAATATCTAATTCTATATAGAGAGAGATTACAAGGGAGCAGTTACAACTACCTTCATATTTTCTAACATTATATTTGGCTAATGGCAAAAACAAATCCTTACGAGCCATGGTAGTCAGCTCTCCATGGCCCGTTCGTTTAGAGGAATTCTGAAAGAATCTTGAAGAATCTAGAGAAATTTATGAGAGAGACACTGTTTTGGATGAAAAAAGAAGCGGATCAAGCTAGGTTTAAATAGGCCTGGATATCAAGCCAGCTCGGCTCGTTACAGCTCGGCTCGTTAACATACTGGCTCGATTCGGCTCGTTATACAAACGAGCCAGCAGAGTAGCTCGGCTCGGCTCGCTAAAAAGCTCGAGCTAGCTCGTTTGGCTCGCGAGCCAAATCTTAAAAACACGATACAGGAAGATTATAAAAGCTAGTGAGCAACAAACACAAAGTACTTATAAATTTAACAATAGAGAATATAATCCATCCATTGATTGATCCACAATTCCATAAAGTTTTTGTCCAGCCAGCCCACCACGACCATGACCATGAGTCCATGATAGTCATACTCATACAGTTTACACATCAGTACATCACCCATTCATCCATACAGAATTCAAGAACGAAGCAAAATAAATGAGCTACAGCTTGAGTGGTAAACTAATCAGTTTTGCAGGTAATATATATACACCAAAAGCAAGTCAAAAGCAGCCATGGAGCCCAGCCAACAGGTCCCTAGTTCTGTTCCCCCTTTATATCTTGTAACATGTATGTGAAGAACACATCAAGTGAGAACAAATATGATATCCACCACAGTGCTGGACATTCTAAAATAGACTTACTAGTTGCTTTCCACCACACTGCTGGGAAGCTCCACACTCTCAATGTCACCATCATCATCATCTTCTCCCTATAAAAACAGTAAAAGAATTAAGCATTACATACACAAACTTTGGGAAAAATAGAGTTGAAAAATAGACTAAAAATCACATACTAGAATAATAGGAGGACTTTTAGAACCTCGTATCCAGCTAGATGCACAAACTAGTGCTTGAACTGTCGCTGGCTTCAAAGAACTCCTATAATCATCGAGAATTCTACCTCCACAACTGAAAGTGGACTCAGATGATACGCTGCTAGCTGGGACAGCTAAGAACTTCTTTGCCATACTAGACACAACAGGAAATCTAAGAGCATTCACCTTCCAATAGTGAAGTAAGTTAAAATTCTTATCATGTAAAGGATGGTTTGCTTCATCTAGGTAGATAAGTAACTCAGATTTTGAACTTTCTGAAGCACTTGACTCTAGAAAAGACTGAAATTCACTTGAAACAAGACAAGCCACTGAGCTGGTTGTTTCCTTTGATGATGAGGCTGATTGAGTGGTTGATGAGCTGCTACTGCCACCCATTTTCCAGCGTTGCTCCAACTCATGTTTCTTGTAGAGCTCTTCTAACTCTTTTTTTATATCAGCAACCTCTTGTTCACACCTTGAGGAGTCATAAAGCTGACTAAAATAGAATTGAATATATCTCATTTTGAACCTAGGGTCAAGGATTGTAGCAATAACCATTACATTGTTCTTCTCTTCCCAATATTTATCAAATTTGTCTAACATTGCAGCAGTCATTTTCTTTAAATATGGGTCCTTAGAATTTTTTGCCTTTAACAATGCAATCTTGACTTTCAAAATGTAAGGGTAGAAGACATTAGCAGTAGGGTAAACTGATCCTGAAAATGCAGTGGTTGCTCCAGCCATCTCTCCTAGAATTGGTCTAATCTTCTCATATATGTTCCATTCAGATTCTGTAGGTTTTCATGCATAGTTCTGGTCTACTTGAGCATAATAACCAAATGCAGACCTATACTCAATGCAAGTGTCAAGCATTTTATATGTTGAGTTCCACCTTGTTTTAACATCAAGAGACAAACATTTCCCAACTTTAATAGCATAATCATTGCAAACCTCTACAAATTTGTATAGGCGACTTGGAGACCTCTTGAAATATTTCACAGTATTCCTTAGGTCACTTATGAGACCTTCTATTTGGTCTAGACCATCATTAACAACCAAATTGACTATGTGAGCAGCACAACGAACATGAAAATATTGGGGATCAAACTGACCATTCTTTCTAGCAAGCAGCTTGGCTGACAAATTTGTAGTAGCAGTATCATTATTTGAAGCGTTATCAAGGGTGATTGACGTAACCTTATCCTCTATTTTCCATTCCACCAAGCACTCAAAAATAGCATGAGCTATCACCAAACCGGTGTGGGGAGGATTTAACTCGATAAAGTTAAGAACATGGCATTGCAAAACCCAATCACTATCTATGTAATGTGCCACCAAACACATGTACTAAACATTTTGATTGGATGTCCACAAATCAGTTGTCAAACTTATTGATTCATCCTCTCTAAGACTCTTCTTTAGCTGCTCTTTCTCAGATTCATAAACTTTTATGCATTCATTTTTAATAGTCTTCCTACCAATACATTCATACTTGCTATTCATCCACTTCATCAAGATATTAAACCATTTATGCTCAACCATCCTAAACGAATACTCATGGACAATTATCATCTTTGCAATCAATTTTCTAGTGTGCTCATGGTCATATTCAGTAGGATTAACAACAAGACAACCATCATCTGCAACATAGTTGAGTGTACCTTGAGCAAGTTGTTGTTTAGCCTTAGCAAGCTTATTCTGAAACTGTGTGCAGCGGGCAAGGTGGCGATTCAGCTATGAAGTTGCTCCCCCTGGACGGTATACATAACTCTTATGACAGAATCTGCACTTAGCCTTTGTCACCATAACACCAAACTCCTTCGCAGATTGAACACTTATCTCCTTGAAATACTTCCAACAACCAGCCATCTTTCCTCTCTTTACCTTGGTCTTAGAAGGAGATAAATGAATACCAGCCCCAGCCTTCAATTTCTTCCGCCCTCTAGCTACCTTTGAAGAATTTGACGGCACGCTTACATCATCTCCATCCTCCTCCTCCTGACTTTCATCATCATCTGACAGCATGCTTACAGATATAGCGGTAGCATCATTCATGTCAAAGTTCTCTCCGCCATCCTCATCCTCCGCCAAAGGCTCCATGTGCTGCTACATAGATTACATACATGTCAAAAATCAATTTTGCTGCACAACTAGCGTACAGACTATAGTCTACAGATTACACAAATCACATATGCTCACATGAATAAACATAAATGTATTGGCATAGTGGCATCCTGCATGGTTGCACATGTTCACACGAATCACACACATGACACATTCTAGGCTACATCTCCTACAGATCAAAGCATCAAGAAAAATACATACCATGTCCGTTTCTACTGATATGAAGGCTGATGGAGTAGTGGACTTTGCGGCTACGGATCCTCGACCACGACCGCGGCCACCACGATTGCCTATCGAGGGCGGCACCATCTTGTGTTTGCTCCTTGATTCAAGACTTGCCGCCACCGGAGGAAGCATCCCTCGGACCTCTTCCTCATCCTCCATGACCAGCTCGAGCTCGGGATGGGATGGGGCAAGCCAGCGAGCTGCGTGTGAAGATGGGAGACCGGAGAGGAGCTGCGTGCCTACGTGCGGCAAGGAACTGTGTGCGGTGCGGTGCGGCCGAGCGCGTGCGGCGTGCGGTGGCTCGGGGTCAGGGAGGGGTCGGGAGGGGGAAGGGAAAAGACCGTGACTGTGACTACGGTGGAAGTGGAGTCGACTGCCTACGTGCTGCGGCTGCTGGTGTGTGGTTAGGGTTTCACGAATGGACTGGGCCGAGCTGCCTAGGGATGTATGGCCATATGGGCCGACCCAATTTCAGTTGCTGGCTTGATAATTGACTAGCTCATTATGGCTCACAAGCAGCTCGTGAGCTGGCTCATTATAAACTGAGCTGGCTCATTATAAAACGAGTTGGCTCATTATTAAACGAGTCGAGCTCGAGTCGAGCCATTAACGAGCGAGTCGAGCGAGCTAGCGAGTTTTGAGTTTTTCGTCCAACCTTACTTGAAGGCCATCCAGACCAGCGAGGAACCACGACCCCAGCGATCGGGATTGTGGCCCTCAGCTCCTCAAGACAACCAGGCGATCAATGACCTAGGGGCGGCTACCAACTCGCATATGACGCCTCAGGAAACAAGGAGATGATGATGAAGACCACGGTAAAGACCACGTTGCACAGGACGGCTGACGCACCACCATCGTGCCTACAGTGCCACCACGATCGGCGTAGAAGCACCACACCATGCCACGACATGGCCACAAGATGATGATGACAGCCACGCTCGGGCGTACTCCACAAGATGGCGTAGCTTGCAAGGGAAGTTAGCTAGGACCTCCCTCAGGCTCACGACCCTTCGGTCGGAAGAACCTCCTCCTTTGTATGTGTCCTAGCCCCAAACTCTATATAAGGGTAGTCAAGGCACCCTTTCTAGATATTATGAGTCCCCTACTTATTCACTCTCCATCGTAGCAGGGCCCCTAAAGCTTCCCTTTGGGCCGCTCGTCTCCTAGCTTTAGCTCTTCTTCCTCTTCCACCATTCTTGCACCCCTCATTATAAGAACTTCAGAGCATTCAAGTGAGGAACACGCACTCGATCATCTCTGAGACTGGACGTAGGGCTTTGGCCTGAACCCATATAAATTCTCATGTCTTTTGGATGCTACCATCGTCTTTCTAGAACAGCGCGGCAATCGTATAAATATACTAGTCCGGTTTACAAAACATTAATAGTTGGCGCGCTAGGTGGGGGGCAGTCACACACTCTCGATTGCTAAGCAGGAAGCGATGGCTCCTCGCACCATTGGTGGACTTGCTGGCGGAATGGCCCACGGTGGCCACATCTGCCGTGAAAACTACGAGTTCACTGGCGTTAAAGGGCCAGCGCCCGCATTCGCCTACAGCCATGGCCCAAACCTCTATCACAAAGATCTGGATCCCCACTACACCACAGCCCCAGAATAGCGACGTACCATCGGTCGGTATAGGTCGATATAGCGACGCTCCATCGATCGGTATAGATCTATGCCGACACTTACTTGCAGCCGCTGAAAGTGGCGTCGGTATAGCCTACGCCGACCGACAAGTTTTTAGCAACCGATGGTCTAACGCCTTAGAGGCTACATATACCGACACATAGTTTGAAGCTATAAATACTTTTAGCAACTAACAGTCCAACGCGAATCATTCACATAGAGACAGTATATATGTTGCTAATCAGCAGTACATAATAACCTGAAAACAATCTATTATCAATGCACACGCATTCATTACAAGATATATTAACCATAACTGATCCATTCATATATGAGTAACCCAATGTAAGGTCGGTCAGATTCAAGATCATAAGTACAAAATAGATTAGAAGCTCGCAAACATGAAGTTTGTGCATGAGCAAGCCATCAACATCCCTACATCTACCTCATGTGACCAAAAGTCATACATCCACCACTTGTAACCAAAAGCTTAGCTCACTAACACCTAAAGCTCACTGCTCAAATTTCACTAACAGTGAGCTCTCAGTCTTATCTCTAATAGGTTCAAAACAAAACACAGCTTCGATGAGCCCCTTTAACTTGTCGACATCATCAGGTACGCTGCCTAGGCCTTGCAGGATGGCTGAAATGCAATATGAATATCCAATTAGCGACAATTTTTACCAAAGTTGGAGAAAGACAGCCAATAAGATAAACTCCAAGAGGTTCTCTAAAATTAATAGCCAAATTTCATAAAAAGGAAAGTTCAATGTCGCAAACCATTGTAAATGAAATAAATAAGTAAAGTGATAGTACCTAACTCAAAGCAATATACAGATTTAGTATATGGGCTAGCACTGGAGGTTAACATATAAGATGATGAATTAAACATAGCCTATACATGCTGATATAACTAATAAAATAACTATCAGCGTGTAAATACTAAATATGCAGTGCCAAAAACATACACATTTATGAGAGCACCATAACTAGCAGTTTCACAGGATGTATACCCTCGTTTTTTCAAACAGTGCAGCTGTACAGGAGGAACAATCATATGAACACACAAGCAGCAGTATGTGTACCAAAGATCCTACCTTGTACTAGAGGAAGAATCATATGATTCATATGAACACACGCAGAGAGCAGCAGCACGCAGCAGTACCAAACACGCAGGCAGCAGCAGATCAAACACATAGGTAGCAGCAGATCAAACACTAATAGAACCACAATACTGAACTTTACCTCAACTTGCAATAAATAGATTGTCCATGTTTCTTTCCCCTTCTCCACATCTAAAAAATGAATAAAAATATCCTTCAAACAGTGCAGAAAAATATCCTTCAAACTTTGATATGTGTTAGGTGCAGAGCTAGGAATAATGCTCATATACACAGAATAATTAGTAGTTAATGATGTGACAAGTAACAGAACATGCTATAACTTGAAGTGGCTAGGCTCCAGGTATTGACAGGGAAACATGCATGGAAGGCTATGTTTGATTTAGCTGGAGGTTTTTTTATGTGAGTATGATCTAGAAGCTATTTTATCTCTGAGCAAACTTGTCAATCACTCATGCATAAAAAACTCTAGTGCTGCAGTAGTCGATGGAAGTGGGTTAATTATGTTAAACAAAATTAGAGGATATGGTTATCTACAACACATACATGGACAAAATTTCAAATACAGGTACTGGATTTAGCAGCCACCTCTAAACTGTTATTTATTTGGAGGTTGTCAAGATGAAAATCCATAACTTAAAGAGATGAAAGTAGTTCATGAAAATCTAAAAATTATCATAATTCATATACAAATGTGAATTAGGGCATTGTGTGGTTTAAATCATCTAACATGTGGATTTTACTAAAATTATTTGTTTCAATTACTTGAGCCAAATATATCATAATAAGCTGCCATTTTGTATTGCTAGTTGGCCATTTTGTAAAGCAATTATAGGGCAACACATGCTGCCCTACATTTCAGATCAAGATCTATACAATTTAATTTCCTCCTCCTATAAACAAACACAAGATTGACGAATTACATAATAACGAAATCCTACACACTTCAAGTTGTTGGCCAATGCTGGATTACCTGAAGTGATCTGCTCTTTACTTGATGCCTTTACAGGCTAGCTTTACTAACCTGTATATAAACACCAAGAGGTCAAACAAATCCAACCAGACACACTTTTCATAGAAAAATAAACAAAAAGTTAAGAACAAATGAAATAGCTGTAAAGTTCAAAGGAAAATAAGTTAATTGGATGCAGATAATAAAGTGTATTTGAAAGCTATGTCAGGTATTATTTGCAGCTAGTATATCATAATCAATAAATACCAAAGGCAAGCCTCTCAAACTTTGTTTTTTCACTTAAGGTGGACTGTATTCCGATCTGTGAGGTTAGCGCAAGAGAAACTTAGAGCCAAGACCCAAGAACACTGACACAAGAGAGCAATTTGTTTAGGAAAAACATGGGACTTTGAGCTCAGCAGTCAAGAGTAATGAGAAGAGATATTACCTAAACCAAATAGTCAGGCATACAAGTTTAACTTGACCAAGGCTGAGACAGCGCTATAATTTTTTTTGTAATTTTTTTTGACATATTTCTTGATTCCTAATTTCTACACATTTACAGCTAGTATATCATAATCAATAAATACCAAAGGCAAGCCTCTCAAACTTAGTTTTTTCACTTAAGGTGGACTGTATTCCGATCTGTCAGGTTAGCTTGTAGTTGGTACATGAGAATTGATATTTTCTAATGCAATAAACTGGTGTTATCCTCATATTTGTAGATTATATAAGAACAACACATGCGCAGATATGTTCCCTATTCAACATTCTGTTAAACACTTCAATGATACATCAGAAGTTCAATTTGTACACCAACAGTTTAAATAGTTGTTCGACCATCACTGAATAAGACTTTTTATTGAGAATAACTCAATTCGAAATAGATATGGCCCACATAACAGATTAGAGAATTGCATAGCAAATAAATTGCAGGAACATCTTAACATACCACTTTGGTAAGAGAACAAAGACCTGATATCCAAAGCGTTGAAAGGCTTGAAGAGCTAATACTGACAAAACCAAAGCCTGCTGCAGCCATCTAATTTAAGAACTAACAAATTGGTTCTCTGAAACAAACCTAGTAACTCATGCCTGCATGGAACAACAAGCATAAGTTAGATACACCGAATTAGGTGTCCTCTTTTTGCAGTTTTGGCATAGTGAATATCATACTATATGTTCATATCATAAGGTTGTCATGATATCAATTCATATGCACTGATGATAACTTAAGTTCACAAAAATAAATCTAATACAAGGTATGTATCGGTGACTCGGTTAGTACTTGTAACGTGACACTTGCTGCAAGAAACAAAGTAAAACAAAGACATTATCATTTTTCCCAAATGGACAGACTTGCTCAATAGTTCTCATGGCTTTCAGTAGATATTGTAGTAGTATGAACTATGAAAGGAAGAAAAGCAATCTCTAGACAGACCAAAATCTTTCTGTTAAACACATCAGTGATTGGCCTATCTACTTGTAGAAGCTATTCAATCAAACCAAAATGCATTCACCAGATAGAGGACGTAGACAAGGCCTACAGATTTGAGAGGGGAGGGATAGGAAGATGTGCATCACGGTCATAGCTTGGAGAGGGAGCAGTCGGCATAGAAACCTGCGAACGGCGGCAGATTGGAGGGAACCGAGCACCAGCGGAGGACCAGGTCTTGGTGAGGTCGAGGACGTAGCACGAGATCCACATAATGGAGGGTGGGTGATGATGAGGGCTGCCTGTGATGGATCTAGGTATGGTGTAGGATCCGGGAGGGGGAGGAGGACGGGAACCGATACCGGGAGAGGAAGCTACCCACGGAGCGCCGCCGGCTGTGTGAACCACCGGGAGCTGCTGCCGGGTCGAGCCACGCTACGCTGCTAGCCACGAGTGGGATCTGAGAGGGGCAGAGGGCAGGACATCAAGAGCACGGGTGAGAGTTGGGCGGCGGCAGCGACGGCGGATTTGGGCGGCAGCGATTTGGTGGAGGGCGCAGGAGTAGGTGACAAAGGCGGAGGAGTTGGGAAGCTAGAGACTAAGCAACGAAGAGGTAGGGTTTGGAGAGCGTGGTATTTGGACCTTAGGATTTCTCCACGAATGGGCCTTTTTTATGTTTTCTAGGCCTCCTTTATTTTTTGAGAGCTACAGCGACCAAAGGTTCATCCTCTTTATTGATCTGTTCCGATCGATTGTTTGACGGTACACACAAATATCTATACCAACCGATCGTTCGATGTAAAAGGTACATTTGCCGACACTTAGTCCGTGGGCTAGCTATACCGACCGACGGTTCAACGGTATTAGTATATTTATAATGACACACGTGTGACGCTATATTAGTGTTGTGGTGTAGTGCCCGTGGCCCACGATGGACACAATCTTGGAACTGTCCCTAGCGATAGCATCTCAGAGTTCACCTACGTAGGGGGGCTAGTACCCTCTCATCACCAGTCATGGTCAAGTCCTCCACCCAGAAGGTCAAAGGTCTATGGCTCATGACGAACTCACCCAGAGAATGGCCTCAACTGGCCACATCCTTTTGGGGAACCACAAGGTTATCCATACTAATGGGTCAGCACCCATCACCACCAGCTTCTACCCTGTCTAGGCCAACCATGTGTGAAGCCTAGGTCTGATGGTAGAACCACACCCCGAGCAGTGTCTTCACAACCAGTGGAGCACAACGTGTCAGGGCATGCACGAATGACGAAATCGCCCACCGCCATGCGTCGTCGTCGTTAGTGATCAAGTGGCTACCCGGTGCCACATCTTGCAAGGCCAAGCCTAGGACCAGGACCTAGTCCTGCATGACAGACAAACCATTCATCGCGTCTTAGTGAACTATCAGCCATCACTCAGAGGCACGTGCATCCAAGGAAGCAGGCCCACTGCGTGCACCACACGCCGTGCTGAGCAGACCAAACCGCGTTGCACTTAGAACCCACTTCCACAGTGATACGTCACGTTAGCTCTTCATCAAGAGCGGCAAACACACCTAGAAGCGGAGACACGATGACTGTGACGTTGTCGCACCACGAGGGCTCAAGCACCAGAAGGCACGAGCCATCTTGTCCAAAAACTACAGCTGGCCGAACACGAAGGAGTCACCCTTGGAAGCTCGCGAGCCAGTTGAGGACGATGAGCCAAAAAGGATCAGCCCAAAGGCCACCCAAGAGGTTGACCCCCGCCGTCTTTGACCGCTCCAAGTGCTAAAGAAGCGCCCTCACCAGCTCATGGCCTAGGGACCGCAACAACTCCGCCATGAGCAAGCGCTCGGGGGCTCGCCGTGCCCTGAGCAATGACAGCTAGTTTCACGACAGCTTCTGGTACATCGGTCAGTCACGTCAACCTTGACCATGCCTCTCTACCTAAGCACATCCACATACATGTATAAGCTTGCCCATAGTCATAGAAACTCAGAGTCCGCTTATAGAGTAGGCCAAAGAGCATGATACCCACACATTTCATCCAAGTGTTGCTCGCCTCCCAAGTGACTCGATCTGATTTGCGCCAGCAGTCGGACACAACTCACTCATGGGGGCTGCACATATAGGCATGCCTAGATGCATCCCGAGGTGTAGCATAGTTTGTCATCATCCCAACGACCTATTTTGATCGTATCTCATGCCACGATGAATCAATGACCTACTCTTCAACTTCTTGTTCGCACTAAAGGTTGCTCCGGCCAAGCCACGTGGACCAGCTCTAAGGCAATGCGAAGCACCCACGCACAAGTTTGGAAAGGAATGGGGCATTGTCTCGCTCAAGGCAAAGAGAACGAAAGGAAGCAGAACGCTCATCCCTTACTCGCTTTTATTCTCGCATCGCATCGGGTCTGCGACCTCTCCCCAACAACTTGTCGTGCGGTCGGGTCACACATCTTTTAGCCCTGTGGGCTAGCCCCTAGGCTAAAATATGCACCTACACGCACAAGACTAAGGGAAACATCGTACATTCCTAGCTCGAACTAGAAGAAGATGGGGAAATGGCAAAATGGCAAACGAATGCGCCAATCACATGTCATATATACAAAGCATGAACATGTTAATCACAACAAGATCACCCATACAGCACAAAACATTTACACTAAAAACCATCATACACCAGAAGTCTGGAACTAGCGGCGGATGCATGCGGCTAACATCTAACCCGCAAGAACCTTCGCACCATGAGCGGCGGCACTGCGAATGGCAAGGATATCGTTGTCGGACTTCCTCGGGGCCCAATAGCATCAAAATCAATGTCATTGTAGTGCAAACCAACTGATGTCAAGGCAGCACAAACACCGCCATAGATCCCCTCAAAAATCAGAGGATCCACTTGGAGGCGGGTCTCATCAAGGCAAAGCACCAGCTGGGTGTTCCCTCGGCCGACATCGAGCACGATGTCGCAGAGGGCCTACCCGAAAGTGGTTAGTGCTGCCAGCTGGCATAGCAACAAGGTGAAAGCGCAATGCAGAATAGAAGGGGACTCCCTACCACAAGTGGAGCGCAGCTTTTGGCACTTAGCTTCGAGACGTTGGCGCCCCTACTCGGCTTTGTTCCGAGCAGCGCCAGCCGAGGTGAGCTCTGTCTCTTGGACAGCCACCTCATCCTTGAGACTGGACACCTAGGATGTCAGAGCCTTGATCTAGGACTAAGCCCGCGCCTCCCGACGAAGCAATTCCTTCATCCTTTAGGAATCCTCTAGCTCCCCATGCAAGCGTTGCACATCGGTCTCCGCCGCATCCAGGCGGCCATGGTCGACGGCACTTCCCACCTACGCTTGATAGGCCAAGCACAAGAACCGTGAGTTATCCATCAAAATCTTTGTCGAGCTCTACAAGAAAGAAGAAAGATCAGACAACGGTGACCACGATGATGGCAAAAGTCATCGACCAGCTCCACCCGCTCCACCTGCCCGGCATGGTCCGGGAACCTGGGCTCCACCTAACGGAAGTCCAAGCCAATACACAGCTACATGGCAGTCATGGCATGAGCAACGCTGGTGGCCCCTCCAGATGCAGCGTGGGAGGCAGCCCCGGGAGCGCGCACGGTCAATACAGGTCAAACCCCAAACTGAAACATGACCTGAATACTTACCCTTGCTCGCACATGCAAGCTCGAAGAATCGGTGGTGGTCCATCGGTCTTCGATGACTCCTCCCATGGCCGCTTGCCGTGATACATTTTGGCTGATGAAGAAGGGACTACGAGCGAGCAAGAGCAAGAACAAGGAAGTGGCGGAGCAGGCGACTCGAAGCACATACCTCCCCCGCCAGCAGGTGAAGTGATCGGAGGGAAGGTGGAGCGACAGGTGCCCACGCAGTGGCATGAACCAAGCCTTGTGTATTCCCACCCTTTCCATATCATTTTCATTTGCGTGCCTGTGTTATGTGGCGCACGATAGCTCGCGAGTGGGTGCCATTATGCCACGACGTGACTGGGGAGGCCAACCGCCCCCCGAGATCATGCGCATAATGACCCAACGCAACTACGACCCCGTGTCATGCTTAGGACACCCACTCTTGGGCTGGCCCTTAGAAGGGCTTGAGGCCGCAAAAGGGATAGGGCCAGGATGAGGTGGGCCCCTATGGCTCTTATTAGTGGTGCAGAGCCTCGCGACCACCTCAGTTCGAGTCGTCGACTTTGAAGTCACCTAAGCTAACCCCCTCTAGGGGTGAGGCATCTTGCCCTCTAACCGCTGTGGAGGCGGTCAGGGACCGATGGGTTTGACGGCCTGCAATTTATGGGACGTCTCTCATTGAGTCATAGCTAAACTCCACATTGATTAGGAAGGATATCGGGTCCCGCTTGAATTACCTATTGACCCCGATGAGGCGCACTGCTCCGACCACGTGGTTACGGTGGACATGCCTCTCTCCGCGTGGGGCGAAAACTAACAAACTAACCTTTTTCCTGAAAGATCATAGACAGAAAGGGCCCAAGCGGGATGAGAAGAAGGACAAGGGACAAAGGAGCAATAGGCAAAACGCAAGTAAGACCTACACCCCTTTTTCCATTTCCTTAAATTCCTATGCAGAATGTCTCGCTTCATGAGCAAACAGGCACCGTTAAGTCATGAAGTGATTGGGGAGGCGACAAGCCCCTAGGTGCACGGGTAGGGCGACCTGCTGTACTTGTGACCCCACGGCACGCTTAGGGAACTTTTCCCTGGTCGGCCCTTAGACAGGCTCAATGTCACAAAAGGGATAAGGGTAGGGAGGAGATGGGCCCCTACGGCTCTAATTGGTGGTGTGGAGCGGCACGACCATCTCTCTCTGTGTTCGAGTCATCCGCTTTGAGGTTGCTCAGGATGATCCCCTCTAGGGGGAGGCATCTTGCCCTCTGACCGCTGCGAAGGCGGTCGGGGACCGACGAGTTTGATGGCCGATAATTTATGGGACGTCTCTTGATGAGGCACAGCCGAACTCCACATCGATTAGGGAGGATATCGAGTGCAGCTCGAATTACCCATCGACCCCGACGAGGCGCACCACTCTGATCGCATGGTTACAGTGGACATGCCTCTCCCCGCGTGGGGTGAAACCAAACCCGCCTATAATAGGGCAACACGACCAATACAGGTCGGCAAGGATGCTAGGGAAAAACAAAGTTAGGTCCACACGACCCTGTAAGAGGTCAAGGCCAAACCATGACCAAACTCCTCCCTACGTCCTAGGTCTGTGACCTAAGGCTAGACCCCTCTAGGAGAGATCAATGAAGCAGACGGCAGCGGCAACGACATGCACAATTTAGAGGTAACCCTCATGAATTCAACCCCTTTCCTTTTGTTTCTCTTTCAAATTGCAGGAACGGTGATAGAAGGCAAGAATGAGGTAAGGGACGGGCTCGGATAGACGGAGCTATTTATGTGGCAACGATCAGGGAAGCAAACCATGTCCACACGAAGACCACCCTAGTACAGGTCCCACTAGCCCTCAAGAAACGAGTCAACACGACGAAACACGTAGGAACGCCATTAAGTCACAAAGAATCCGGGGAGGTCGAACGTCCCTAGGATTCATGAGCAGAATGATCCTCGGTCATCATGACCGCAAGGCGCGTTACGTGATCACACACAAGTGGACGCTGATGAGTCATGCCATGGCTAGGGAATCTTGAAAGCCCTTAGGCCCACGTGCAAGGCAGCCAACCGTGTCCATGACCCGACATCGTGCTTAGGAAACCCACTCTTGGGCTGGTCCTTAGAAGGGCTTGAGGCCATAAAGGGATAGGGCAGGGTGAGATGGGCCCCTGTGGCTCTAATTGGTGGTGCGGAACCACGTAACTGTCTCTCTCTGTGTTCGAGTCATCTGCTTCAAAGTTGCCAGGGTTGAACCCTTCTCGGGGGAGGCATCTTGCCCTTTGACCGCTGCAGAGGTGGTCGGGAACCAACGAGTTTGGCGGCTGATGATTTGTGGGATGTCTCTTGATGAGGCATAGCCGAACTCCGCATCGATTGGGGAGGATATTGGGTTCTACTTGAATTACCCATCGACCCCGATGAGGCGCACCACTCTGACCACGTGGTTACGGTGGACATGCCTCTCCCCACGTGGGGCGAAACCAAACTTGCTAGTAACAAGACATCATGACCCCTTGGGTCAAAAAAGGCATCAGGAAAAAACAAGGAGGACACCTACGATCCCGCATTACGTCGAGGTCCAGCCTTGACCGACTCCTCCCTAAGCCCTAGGTTCTCAATCCTCAACCAGATGGCAACACATCCTATGAGGGTCATGGTTCTCTTTAAAATTCTCCTTCTTCTCCTTACTCAAACTCAGCCTCGCAAAAGGGCTAAAAGCAATACGTAGACATGGTTCAAATGGTAGGAAGATCCCTATTTATAAGATCTAGGGTGGACTGAGCAGCCTAAGACCCCCACGCCACATGGCACACCACGGGAAGCCACAGCCCATGCCAAATGTCCATGTGAGGTCAGGGAAATCGAGACCCTCCCAAAGGTAGGGCTAGTATAGCATCGATGAGACCACTTGGCCCCGCGTGGGTCATGAACCCTGATACGCTGCACACTAACATGGCAGGGCTCAACAGTCACATACCACATCATTAGGATGTCCTAACATGGCGGAGCACAACGGCCACCTACCGCATTGAACACACCAGCCCACAAGGGGTCGAGCGATGAAGCTCGAACAAGCCATGGACTATGAACCAGCATTCGATATGCACGTAATACAGTGCTTTTGCAATCACTTCGATATCGCAAAAATGCTCAAGGGCTACTGTTAGGGTTATAACCCCGAGATGTCTTAGGATACTGATTAGATAGCAGGCCGAGTGGCCCACGGTACATAAGCCAGCAAGAGCCTGAACGACCGAGGCCCAGCTGATCCAAGAAAACTAGGCCATGTGCTAAGGCGGGGGTCGGCCATGACCCCTTCATCTGACTTAGTTGCACGGCGCTCGAGGGGCGCACGACCTCACCCCTATCACGCCCCCTGGAAGGGATGGGGAGAGGTCGAACCCCACCAAGTATGCCTATTCTGACAAGGACAGGTACGCCACACTAACCACGCAAGGGCCGAGGGGACAGTAGTCACCTCAGTCCGGTCAGACACCAACTCTGCACCACACAGCTCGGACAAGACAATACCACCCTAGGGCGGTGATGACGGGCATGATAACCACCGGTCAGATATGGCCCGACAAGACGCATGTACGAGCCCACCCACAACGAGATGGGATCCATAATGAAGGCATTGACTTGAAGGCCATCTAGACTGGCGGGGAACCACGACCCCAGCAATCGAGATCGTGGCACTCAGCTCCTCAAGACAACCAGGCGATCGACGACCTAGGGGCGGCTACCAACTCTCGTACGATGCCCTAGGAAACTAGGAGACGATGATGAAGATGACGGCAGAGACCATGTAGCACAAGAGGGCCGGCGCACCACCACCGTGCCTATAGTGCCACCACGATCGGCGTAGAAGAACCACACCACACCACACCATGCCGCGACGTGGACACAAGACGATGACGACAGCCACACCCGAGCGTACTCCACAAGACAGCGTAGCTTGCAAGCCAAGTTAGCTAGACCCTCCCTCAAGCTCACGACCCTTCGATCGGGAGAACCTTCTCCTTTGTATGTGCCCTGGCCCCGAACTCTATATAAGAGCAGCAGGGCACCCTTTCTAGATATTCTGAGTCATCTACTCATTCACTCACTCTCCATCATAGCAAGGCCCCTAAAGCTTCCCTTCAGACTGCCCGTCTCCTAGCTTTAGCTTGGTCATATGGTAGTAGGGTTTTTTTGCTTTCTTATAAGGGTCGTAACATATTTCATTGATAACTATTCATTTTTTTTCTCCCAACTAGAGGCCCCACTGATATTTTTGTTTTTATCTTGTTCTTACTATAGTACAAACTTAAATACCGATTGGTGTTGTATGGGTTGTCCCTGGTTGGTAGTTTGTTCTTTTTTGTTGTTGTCAGGGGTTGTTTTTACAATTTGGCCCCCAGTTGGTAATTTCTTTTTATTGTTGTTGTTATTGTTATTAAGGATTACTTTTACAGTTTTACCCTGAGTTGGTAGTTTGTCCTTTTTTGTTAGGGATTGTTTTTATAGTTTGCCCCTAGTAGGCAGCTTGTTCTCTTTTTCACTTGTTGTTAGAGGTTATTTTTATAATTTGGCCCCTAGTTAGCAACTTGTCCTTTTCTGTTGATGTTGTTAGGGATTATTTTTATAGTTTGTTGTCCCCCTAGGGATTATTTTTTATAGTTTGTTGTCCCCCTAGTTGGTAGCTTGTCCTTTTCTGTTGTAGTTAGGGATTATTTTTATAGTTTGTCCTCCCTCTAATAGGCAGCTTGTTCTTTTTTTGTTATTGTTGTTAGAGGTTATTTTTATAGCCTCCTCCATAGTTGGTAGTTTGTTCTTTGTTGTTGTTGGACGTTGTTATTATAATTCACCCCTAGTTGTCAAATTGTTCTTTATTGTTATTGTTGTTGTTATTTTTGTTAGAGGTTATTTTATAGTTTGGTCTCTAGTTGACAGCTTGTCCTTTTTTTATATTATAATTCACCCCCATTAGGTAGCTTGTTTTTTTATTTTTTTTAGGCATTGTTTTTATAGTTTGGCGCCCTAGTTGGTAGTTTTTTCTGGTTTTAGGGGGTTGTTCTTATAATTTGGCCCTGGTTGAAAGCTTTTTTTTCCTACCCCTCTCACTTGGCTGGTTATTATGTTTTATGGTCATAGTGAAGGAGTTTATGTTTTTGTTCCTTTCTTATTTGGGCCTTGGGAGTGTTTGGTTTATGGAATAATGTGGTCCATCATTATCTCTTCTCTAGTTTTTTGTTTGATTTGTGGAATAGAATGAGTTCATTTACCACCACCTCATTTCTCACAAGCTCATAATTAGTAATAGTACGAGAAATGAGGTCATTCTACTAAATTTTGAGAAATGGACTAATGATGCATCACTCCAATTAGATTTAATTGATCCTCGAAACCAAACACCCCAGCATTGATGATTAGGGTTGTCAGGCTTACCCCTATCGTTAGCAGCTTGTTTTGTGTTATCATTATCATTATCATTAAACATTTTCCTTTTTTATTTTGGTGTATTTTTAATTTATCCAGCACACATAGCAACACACGAGGATGTGAGTATTGGTGACAATATTTTTTAAAATATTCAGCTGATCTTATTGTTAATTTAAATTTAATGTTGATCCATTGGGCTTGGGCTTGTTCTTGACTACAATTTGGCACGATGAACATTCTGACAACCGGTCCATATATAAACATTGGACAAATAGAACAAGACAATCGGCTCGACAATTGTTGATCCAGCGGGCATATTCTAAATTAATTAACATTAACAGCAAATATAACAGAACACATCTGTCCGTTGATGTAGGATCTAAGGGAGTAAAAATCGTGTGCTGACTACTTGCTGAAACACTCGATTTAGGGCCTTGTGCTTTTGGGTTGTTTCTACGTAGCCCAGCAACCGGTTGTTGAGAGCGGTCAAAACAACCGCATATGCAGTAGACAGCCCCAACTTCAAATGTATATACAATTTCTCTCGTTGCAACGCACAAATGTAATTTGTAGCGTGGGACAATCAAACATTAAGACTAAATTTTAGGATATAGTGCATAAATAAAATATAATGAATGCTAAGATTAATGTAAGTGAAAACAAAACATAATTTGATCGATACCGAAGGGATAGGATAGGTACTAAGAGTATACGTGATTGTGGGGTGTGTTGACCTCGATCGTTGCACACACTGCTGAACCACAGGCCACAGGCCACAGCGCATAGCAAGGTGGTCGAGAGCAGGGTTTACAATTTCGGCGAAATATCGTCGAAATTTCTGAAATATCGTCTTTTTCGCTGAGGTCCGAAATTTTTTTTGTATCGGTCAAAATTTTTCGGTTAAATTCATCTTTCACTCTAAAATTACATCAAACCACACTAAAATGACCCTCCATATCATCTAGTCTTATCAAAGCCCTAAATTTCTTCAAATTTATTTAATTTTCTCACTCACACATTGGACGGCACTGGTATATGCAGCTCGCCCACTGTCAGCACACTGTATTACCGTGGCTCTACTTCTGTGATATATTATGTTATTTCGTCGATGTTATATAAATTTATGATGGATGATGGATTATAGAGTTTTTCTAGTGAAATGATGTCAAATTTGTTTAAAACTCAATTTAAATTTGAACCGATATTTCCGAAATTTCCGAAATTTCGTATTTATCGTTGGGGACCGAAATTTTTTTCTTACCGGTATTGTAAACCCTGGTCGAGAGAGCATGGACGCTGGCAAGATGGACGAGCAGCCGTGGCGCGCAGAGCTGCGCAGGGTCGACCTCCGCGGCCTCCGACCGGGCGGGCCTTCGGCTGCGTCGTGGTCGCCCACGGCGCACTGGACGGCGAGCTCCGGCGGGACCTGTTCGGCCGCGCGATGCCGGAGCTCCTTCGCCCTCCCTCTGGCGGTGAAGCAGGGAACACTGTCTGGTGGTAGCCATATCGGCGGCTACATCGGGCCTGATCCCGTGAAGGCCCCTAGCCTCGAGAGCCTGCGCATCTCGGAAGCCACGGACGCCGGCAAAGTCCATGGAAACATTAGAAGTGCTGCCTGCTATATATGGCGATCGATGGATGTTTTTGCAGCGACATAGAAGTGTTTGCCAAGGGCATGCTGGAGTTGGACCAAATGGTGCAGAAGATGGTTCTGGAGAGCCTGGGCGTGCGGAAGGAGCACGTCGACTCGCACCTCGCGTCGCTCGACTACCACGTCCGGCTGTCCCACTATGGGGGCCTGCCTGCGACTGCCGGCGGCGACGCCGACGAAGCGACGTACGCGGTTGCGCACAAGCAGGGACGAAGCCAGGAATTGAGTACGGGGGGCCATGTACAAGAACTAATAAACCATACCAAGTTTTAGTCACATATATAATAGTAATATATATTTCACAAATATTAACCAAAAGAAAATTGCACATCTATTATCTTAAATTTAACTCTACGACTACCAATGAGATCATAGGCAATTCGATAAAAGAAAAATAGTGACCGTTAATTACTAGATAAAAGTATAACACTGCATGATTATGGATTACGGATTACCTGCTGCTTCTGGTGGCCTGGCCGCCTGACGGAAACCTACATAAGGCAATTTAGACAGAAGGTCAGCACCTGGCGCCCGGCGGCATCAATTTAGGGCAGCGGTGGCGACATGGCGTGGCGTCTCACGTTCGGCGCCTCCCACTCCAACCGTACCGTCGTGGCGATGTCCGCCAACCGGTGAAGCAGTCAAGCAGAAGAGAAGACGGACAGTTGAACAGGCAAGAAACGAAGAAAGTTAGGAAGGCTCGACGCTTTGTAGGCGAGAATCGAAGGAAGGGCCGACGCTTCATATTCAGTCGATGAAGGAAGCAGCAGCAATTACATGTTCGTGTAAATGGGCTGCTTCTTATTGAACCTCAAATTCACTTACACACAGTATACACCCGTTTGGGATGAATGGGAAGAGCCTAATTAACAGCGTACATGCATGGATACTAACTAGTATATACTAGAGACTAGCAGCACGTCAGGGGTGGCCGCCCGCCCGCCCCCCCCCCCCCCCCCCCCCCCCCCCCCCCCCGGCGCACAAGGAGTGCACCATGGCGACCACGATCGCGCAGCACGAGGTGGACGGGCTGCAGGTGCAGGCCAGGGACGGCGCCTGGATCAGCGTGGCCCCTGAGCCCGGCACGTTCGCTGTCGTCGCCGGCGAGATATGCTCACGGTAGACGGATGCTAGTTCTCCGATCGCTAGCTCATCGTCGCAACCGATGAAGAAACCAAACCCACCACCTCAACGCTTGCGTGCAGGTGCTGACGAATGGGAGGGTGCCTGCCTGCGTCCACCGCGTGAGGGCGCCGAGCAAACGCGAGAGGCTGTCGGCGCTGTTCGGGTCGTCGCTGAGGCACGGCGCCGCGGTGAGCGCGCTGGAGGAGCTCGTGGACCACGACCGGCACCCCCTGCGTTTCAGGCCCTGCGACTTCGACGAGTACGTCAAGTTCCGATTGGGTCAGGAGAGGCCCGCATTGAACAGCGCGCTCCAGGAGTTCTGCGGAATTGGCCCCACCAAGTGAATGCTAAGAGCCTAAGCTATCTGCCTATCTAGCACTAGTTTTTGTGCAATTGTGTTGTCGTCATTTGTGCACGTATTCTGTACACCATGTCGGAGTCAGTAGGCCGGCTTGGTCATGCATTCTGTTGTGATTGGCCTTGGGACACCTGTTCGTGTGACGCTTGACTATTGCTTTCAACCTGTTTGTTTATTTTCAATGCTCAAGCACCATCCCTGTTCCCTGCCGTTCTCCTTCCTCACGTACGCCAGCGGTCAGCTGGTCTGCACTCCGATCCGGCTCTCCCCCTCGCCTCATGGGAGGCAGTCGAGCGTCTCAGGATGCACTACACCGCAGCCTATCTTTAGCGTCACATGAGAGTCGTTAAAAAATATCAATTTACTGTCGGAAGGTGGGATGTTAAAGATTAGTAATATTCGGTCGGTCATTATATCTCGTTTTTGCAACAGACTATTAGTCGTTATTGTTACTTCGCTTTATCGTTCACCGGTCAGTCGTTAAATCTTAATATTATTATGGTCCAACTATCCATTGGTACATATAATTTGGGCCTACGCGCTCTCCGCTGGCCTAATTGGTGCCTAATTTTTACATGGCCCACAAGTAGGACGAAACCCTAGCTCCAATTTCTCTCCAGCCCGCCCGTAAAGCCGGTCATTTCACCACACGCAAGCCGCATCGCCTCGCGCGGCGCCACGCACTCCCCCACTACGAGCACCGCCTACCACCCGGTCCGTCGCCGTGCCCTCCCCCACATTAGATAGTTAGTCCCTATAAATATATATATATCATCGGACAGTGTGTCGTTATAAGTTTATAATAGGCGTCGGATAGTCGGTTTTTACATTTATCACATAACATCAGACGGATGGTTGTTAAAAGTCGGTCGGTCATTAAAGATTTATAGCGACTCCAATATCAACGACAGATACAAGGGTCATTATAGATTTATAACGACCGACCGTATATCGCTGAAACAGCTTATAACGACACAGGCGATGCTAAAGATGGACTGTAGTATAGTGATGGATGACCCTGTAAAGACGACAAGGGATGAACGAACCACTAAGGCGACAAGGGATTTGCTGATCATGGGCGATGGTTCACAACTAGTGTACCGGCGGTGTGACATAGTATCGGTGGATACAATATATGTAACTAGTAAAATCAAAAAGACTTGTATCATATATTGTCTATAACCAGAAAAGCTAAAAATAATTTACATCATACACTATGTCATCTACCTAACCTAAAATTCATACATCAAACGCTATGCTAGAAAAGCCAAAATAATTTACAAAGTTGGGATGGAGAGAGCACATACGTGATTTGTACGAGTAATGTTTAAAAACAGAGGGCTTAATTTATTCCCATGTAAATCTTTTGGTAATCAAAGTGACTTAGACTTGAGAAAAATTTCAGATACCACGTGCGATTAAAGATATCGTGCACAAACTCGTGCGAAGCATGCTGTGAGTTCCTAACAATCTTGCCTCCGTCAACTTGTATTTCCTGAAAGAGACAAAGAAGTCGGCAAGTATAATCAGCATGTTCGCTTGTTGGTTTCAGTCAGGGCTTATCAGCCAGCTAACAATAAATCAGCATCAATCGGACTAATCATCCCAGAAACCAACCAGCGAATAGGCTCAATGAGAGGTTGTAAGCTGGCTAAATACTAAGATGGAGGAGAGAAGAGAGAGGAGAAGCAGGCTATAAGCTTACAGCCGACTTAGACACAGGAACCGAAAAACTTCATAAGAGAGACAAGTGGACCATATGTATTGATAGTGAAAAGCTAACTATTATATAGTTGAGCCGAGAGAGAGATTAACTTGGGAGGGACGCATCCAAGCATCTCAGGATGGACGACCCTGTAAAGACGACGAGAGATGAACGAACCAGTAAGGAGACAAGGGATTTGCTCGTTATGGGCGACGGTGAACAACTAGTGTAACGGCGGTGTGTTAGAGTGTTGGTGGAGATAGGAGGGAGTACAATATAATATATATCTAGCTAGAAAAATAAAAAAGACTTGTATCATATATTGTCTAACTAGAAAAGCCAAAAATAATTTACATCATACACTATGTCATCATCTAACTAATTAAAAACAAACCTAAAATTCATACATCATACTCTATGCTAGAAAATTCAAAATAATTACAAAGTTGGGATGGGGAGAGCACGTACGTGATTGGTAGGAGTAATGTTTAAAACAGTGGGCTTAATTATTCGCATGTAAATCTTTTGGTAATCAAAGTGACTTAGACTTGAGAAAAAATTTAGACACCACGTGCGATTAAAGATATCGTGCAGAAACCCACGCGAAGCATGCTGTGGGTTCCTAATAATCTTCCCGCCGTCAACTTGTATTTCCAGCTGAAAGAGACAAAGAATTATTAGTCTAGTCCAATAGGATAAGCTTGCAAGGATCGATACATGATTGATTGCTTACATTAATGTAGTGAAAACAAAACATAATTTGATCGATACCGAAGGGATAGGATAGGTACTAAGAGTATACTTATAGGACGTGATTGTGGGGTGTGTTTGTCGATCTGGCATTATTAATTCAAGATGTTTCGCTAGCTAGCGGCTCATCATGGCATGGACGTTGCAGCTTTTTTGCCTCCAACTGTGCGCCTAGCCAATATATGTTAGTCTTATTAATAAAACTAAAGTAAAATGCAATGCTAATCTATTTACACAGCATAATCTCAAAAAAAGAAATCTATTTACACAACAAACTTGCTCAGTAAGACTTTGCTTCATTATCTTTTATGGGCCTGGCCTTATCCCTACCCGTGTTGAGCCCGGCCCAATGGCCTATTCCATCCCGATTATTCTGGATTCCATCAGCGTGTGCGCTGACTGCTGAGTGGCGGCCCAACACAGATGGCGGAGACGAAACAACCAAGCGCACGCGACGGCGAGAGCGGGCGAGGGAATGGACGAGCAGCGCTACGCATGGCGGGGCTGGTTGGGTGCTGGGCCGTTTGGCATGTATAGGCTGAGTATGTGGCTGGGCCGTTATGGCGGTCGTATGTGTAACGGCCCATTTGTAATAAGTGGATAACAAACGAAAAGGCATGGGATGACCGAATGAGACGAACTCTGAATATCCCCAAAGAATACCAACAATGCAGTGAAGGAGGAATTCATGGCTGCGCTGGATTTACCGCAGGGCTTACAATCAGATAAATACCTAGGCCTACCTATTTACATGGGGAGATCGAAAGCTAAAGTGTTCTCATACCTGAAAGATAGAGTAGGGAAGCGCCTGCAAGGATGGAAGGAAAAATTGTTATCCCGGGCTGGCAAATAAACTTTGATAAAGTATGCGGCTCAGACAATTCCCACATATGCCATGTCATGCTTTGATATCACCAAAAACTGTTAATCAATTATCCGAGACGGGCAAAGTAACTGTCTCCATAGGTCTTCATTAACGGTGACCTTTAATTGGACATGGTTGCAATGCCCGCCTACATTAATCAATTCTGTCCGCCTCTATTAAGCTTTTTGCAGTAGTGATCAAAGTTTTAACGAATTTGATTAAAATTTATTAGAGATGACTCAGTACGACAGACTACTACGTTAGACAGATTGGTGTGACTATCTACTCGTGGGCTCCACATCAGAAACTTAAAGTTGGACAGTAAACGTTGGTCTACGTGTCAAGTCCAAAGAAATTCAAGGAACACTAAACTTTTTGAGTTTATCTTCAACAAATTTTGAACTTGTTGGATCATATGGTGATGGATATGAAATTCCAAACAGACCATATTCAAGTATATTCAAAACAATCAGAGTATGTGGTTGGATTATCTAGATCCACTCTCAACCGACAAATGCATGGCGTACATTCTTGTAATAAGCCATGGTGTTTTTTCCTACCTCTTTCTATTTTTATTTTGAAAATGAAGATTCTATTAATTCAAGATCATTAAATCAAATTGATACAATAATTCTAAACCCACTTCCAAACTATGAGAAAATATACGAAGACTAAAGAAAACGGAGTCTGACACTTTAATTAATGACCAAGGCTCAATTGCCACACATGTGACTCGGAGAAAAGCACCTTGCCCGCATGCGTAAGTTGTTGCAATGCTATTGCAACCAAATCCTGCAACTACAAGATAGGTTTATAGAGAATAATCCATGTACACAGTCAATGTGTATAACCATACATAAAACTTGCAATGGAGAAAAAGATTATTTCCTTTTGAAAACCAAATCAGTTTAGCATCGACTAACGAATAGGTGCAGCCTCAAACAGATACAGAATTAGAGATTTTAAATCTTTTCTTAACCCTCGTAGCCAACTTCCAAACATAGAAGTACCGTGTCCGTGTGGTTAGGGGAGATATAGAAAACGACATGTATGTAGCCCCAAAGTTACACGATGTGGGAACGCTTGTATAATCGACGCACCTAGCGTCCGGACGTCCGGCTTCAACGTACGTCTGGACGCCCCTCCGAGCCGTTCGATTGTACCATCCCGATTCGTCCAATCCACGACGTAGCAACGTTCCACTCACGGCGGCCCGTCTCACGCTCACGCCCGCCCCGCCTCCTGCCGTGCCGTCTATCCCCCCGCCATCCCCACAGGCTGCCGCATCCGCCCCACGTGCGTGACGAGCATGCCCCAGCGCCCCCTGGCCGCAGCACCCACGTCAACCAGCCCCAACGCCTCCGTCTTCTACGCCCCAGGCGAGCCACGCGCCCCCGTCCGCCCGGCTCGCCCCTCCCCGGCCGAACAACATAAAAAGCTCAAAACAGAACACTTACAACAACACGGATCAACTGCTGCAACACTAGGTTGAAGGAGCTGAAACATTCGAACACATGTTATTGCAACATTGGTGTGAAGCATATACAATGATCGAATAAAAACACTTGCAACGACATGGAACAACTGCTGCAACATAATATTGAAGCAACTGAAACATTCGAAATGTATTATTGCAAACACGGAGCAATGCGAGATGCAACATCAGAGTATTACTTGTTTGCAACATCAGAACAAGTCTATTGCAACATCAGAATAAGGCTACTGCAATGCGAGATGCAACATCAGAAAACAAAAAAAGAGACTAATGCAATAAAGAAATATTACTTGTTGCAACAGCAAAACAAGGCTACTGCAACAGAGCTTGCCGGAACCCTAGCCACCGCTGCGTCCCTTAGATCTAGATCCAGATGAGGAGGATGAGGGGGAGCGCTTAGATCCAGAGGAGGAGGAGGGGGGCTCAGATCCAGAGAAGGGCCGACCTACCTCGTAGGAGCCACCACGGTCGTCCCCGTCTCCGGTGGGGGAGCGGGAGCAGGGTCGCTGGGAGCGCGGGGTAGCATGAAAGTCGCGCAGACGGGGGGTGGGGGTGGGGGTGGGGGGGAGCATAGGCGGGTGGATGCAGCAGCGAGCTCGCGCATGGGTGCAGCATCCCGTCCTGGGCCACAGACGGAGAGCGGCATCGGCGAGCGGGAGAATGGGGGAGAGCAAGTGCATGCGGGAGAACGGGGGAGAGCGAGTGGGTGTGTCCGCTCCTGTCCGGACGACCGTCATATATTATTTCATGGGTTCGTTTACACTTCCCTCCGATCCCTAGATCACTTTGCCCAGAAGTCAACCCTGCTAGATTTGTCCTATGCTATGCATGGAGCCTCGGGAAAAAAAATGGAGCTTGGTGCTTGGACCATTCTTCCTACCTTAGCTCGACGACGCGGACATCGGTTCAGCAATATCTGTAGCAGTGGCGAGTTGTGCTGAAAAGTCAGAACCAGCGCCACGTCGTAGGAAGATGGTATCGTCCATTGAGTGGAACCGTCGTGGTAGCCAAGCTGGGCGCTGGCTGATGAGTCCGGCCTCAGAAAGAAGCTCACAGGCGCCGCGAACTGAGGCGAGGGGGAGAGCAGAGCCAAGCTCTAGCTAGTGTCTAGTCTGGCGTGAGCTGTAGTTTCGGCTGGAAGAGGAAGGAGAACTACTTTTCAACAAGGTAACCGTATTTTTTTCCGACAACATTTTAGCATAAGCCGAATTTCAGCATAAGCGAACAGGCCGAATGGTGCTTGAGCACGGGAAACAGAAGTAAATAGTAAATAAACAAACAGGTTCAAATTAAGCAATAGTCGAGCATCACTGACTGTCTGACTCGGACACTCAGACATGCATGGTGTAGAGAAGATACGTGCACAAATTACGACAACACATATCGATAGCAGTACTAAGATAGGCAGAGACACAATAGCATTCACTTGGTGGGGACAATTCCGCAGAACTCTTGGAGCGCGCTGTTCAATCCGGGGGGCCTCTCCTGACCGAAACGGAACTTGACGTACTCGTCGAAGTCGCAGGGCCTGAAGCGCAGGGGGTGCCGGCCGTGGTCCACGAGCTCCTCCAGCGCGCTCACCACGGCGCCGTGCCTCAGCGACGACCCGAACAGCACCGACAGCCTCTCGCGGTTGCTCGGCGTCCTCACGCGGTGGACGCAGGCACGGCACCCTCCCGTTCGTCACCACCTGCGGGCATGCAAGCGTTGAGGTGGTGGGCTTGGTTTGTTCATTGGTTGCGATGGAGCTAGGGATGATCGACCGGAGAACTAGCATCCGTTTACCGTGAGCATCTCGCCGGCGACGACAGCGAACGTGCCGGGCTCAGGGGCCACGCTGATCCAGGCGCCGTCCCTGGCCTGCACCTGCAGACCCTCCACCTTGACCTCGTGTTGCGCGATAGTGGTCACCATGCTGCAGTCCATGTGCGCAACCATGTACGTCGTCGCTTCGTCGTTGTCGCCGCCGCCGGCAGTCGGAGGCAGGGCCCCGTAGTGGGCCGGGACAGCCGGACGTCGTAGACGAGAGACGCGAGGTGCGAGTCGACGTGCTCCTTCCGGACGCGCAGGCTCTCCAGGACCATCTTCTGCACCGCCTGGTCCAACTCCAGCATGCCCTTGGCAAACGCTTCTATCGTCTCACTGACTGCATACAGGGATCACCTTAGCAGGCAGCAGCATGACAACTAAAATCACATTCCTTAACACGCAGACAGCAGCATAATCCATGCGTTTGCGTACCAGAAGGCAGTGTTTCCATGGGGCCAACGAGATTTATGAAGGCGTGGACTTTGCCGGCGTCCGTGGCTTCGGAGATGCGCAGGCTCTCGAGGCCAGGGGCTTTCACGGGGTCAGGCCCGATGTAGCCGCCGATACGGCTGCCAGGCAGTGTTCCCTGCTTCACCGCCAGAGGGAGGGCGAAGAGCTCCGGCATCGCGCGGCCGAACAGGTCCCGCCGGAGCTCGCCGTCCAGCGTGCCGTGGGCGACCACGACGCAGCCGAGCTCTTCCATCGATGCAGCCACGGCAGCGCAGGCTTCCACCCAACCAGGCCCGCCCGGTCGGAGGCCGCGGAGGTCGACACTGCGCAGCTCCGCGCGCCACGGCTGCTCGGCCACCTTGCCAGTGTCCATGCTCTCTCCGTCTCTCGGCTTGGTGGTTTCTGCTGATTGACCTTCTAGTTCTAGCTATATATGCGCTGAGGTTCAGCAGTGTGCAATGATGGGAAAAAATTCGGTGAAGGCTGGCTGCAGGGACGCTCCGTGCAGACCCTCAATCATATGTTGACACATCATCCCACAGCAGCGTGGCTCAATTGGCACGTCGGCTTGCTTCCCTGGCTCTACTTTCGGCTTGGCTCATCCGAGAGACAAGAAAGGCCATTAGCGCCGCAAATGACGCAGGGAAAGGCTGCGACCAACATCGTGACTACGTGAGCGCCGCCAAACACGGCCGAGCAGTTGGAGTTGTGATATGAGACACCTGTCATCGTCCGCCGCCGGCAATCTGATCTGCGGCGCACGTACCTGACGCCTCACCGCAGCAGCCGGCCGCCAGGGTGCCCTCGCCGCTGCAGTACATGGAGGACGATCCAGCATTGAGTGTGCCGCTGATGACGTTGTGGCGCGAGAGGATATTGCAGACGCCGATGAATCTCCGAACACCATTAATAATGCAACACAGGTAGTAGATGTACTATTATTTATGCAATATTTTCATCATTGGTTACCACAAAAATGTCTCAACGTATCTTTTGGCTAGGAGAACATCCATACAGGCACTACACCTGTGGTGATGTCCAACATCATGGAGTCAACGTCAACATTGCCCGCAACTACATCAGCTGTGCACTTGCCAGGAGCCATGGCACCACGAGGAGTTGAGGTATGAAATGGCAATCCTTTTCTATGGTAGAATTTTTCAAAAATAGATTCAGCATGGCTATGTAACTATACCCATCCTATTGTACTACAGGCGGTTGATAAAATTAGGAAAACTTTGATCACTCCTGAGGTTGGAATGACTTTCCAACCAGAGGACAAAGCTTGTGAGATGTACAACACATATGCCGGTAAGGTTGGATTTAGCATTGGCCCCGTTTGCTTCGCTGAAAAAACAAGCCGAAACACTATTCCGGATGATTTGTTGTGAGAGAAAAACACTGTTCCAGCTGAAAAAACAAGCCAAAAAAGACGGATTATAAGAAAAGCGAACAGGGTCATTACAAAGAGTTATGTAAAGCGTAGAGTAGATAAGACGATATGTCAGAAATATATAGTTTGTAGCAGCCAAGGACATCGAGAAAATGAGTCATCACACAAGGACAATACAAGGACAGGTTGCAATGCTCAAGTTTAGTTTACTGTCGGCAGAGAGGGGATGTGGACAGTACAAACGGTTGTACTTGATCACAATCATTATCTTACTAGTCCAAATAAGTCACATAAACTGAGGTCCCAGCGACGTATTATAGAGGCAGACAGAAAACTAAGTGGCCAAATACAGGAAGCAGGGATGAAGCCAGCCCAAGTATATGAGTTCATGAAGGAGTTTTATGCAGGAAAAGACAAGGTGCCATTTTCTCACATGGATAGCAATATTGAGATTGGTCGTGAGCGTAGGAAGTATTTAGAAGCTAATGATGCAGAAACACGGTTGGAATAGTTGAAGAACAAGCAATTAGAGAATCCTTCATTTTTTAATGCTATTCACATAAATAAGGAAGATGGTCGGATAGCAAATTTCTTTTGGACAGACAGTCAATCTATCATGGATTACAAGTGCTTTGGTGATGCTGTGTCATTTGACACAACTTCTCAGACTAATAAATTTGAGATGCCTTTTGCTCCGTTCTTTGGAGCCGATCATCACAAGCGGACAGTAATTTTTGGGGCTGCACTTTTATAAAGTTAAACTATTGAATCATTTGTTTGGCTCTTTGAAACCTTTCTGGTGGCGATGTCTGGTAAGCATCCTAGCACAATATTCACCGATCAAGATGCAGCCATGGCGGGAGCAATTGCATACGTATTCTCAAACACAAGCCATCGACTTTGTTTGTGGAATATTTGTCTAAATGCTGCTAAACATCTCGGGCATGTGATTCTTGATTTAGATGGCAAGTTTCTAACTGATTTTAAGAGATGTGTGTACGAGGACAGGTTGGAGGCTTACTTCATTGAAAAGTGGAATGAATTGTTGAGGGAATACAAACTTGAGGATAACTCATGGATGCAAAACATGTATAGTATACGGGTAAAGTGGGCTGCTGTATATCGTGACTCTTTTACGGTGGATATGAACTTAACTCAAAGGAGCGAAGGTATGAATAATGTCTTCAAGAAAAGATTTCATCGAAAACTCGGTCTTTCAGAACTACTTGTAGAATGCGAGAAGGTTTCAGATAGTCTTCGTCAAAATGAGTTGGATGATGAAAGTTACATTTCAATGAATAATAGTCATTTTCGGTCACTGAATTGTATCATTTTACTTCCAGTTTGAATTAATAGCACTCTGTAAGACTTGGTTGCATTCTGTTTGAATGCATTTTATTTTATTTTGGCATTCAAAAATTCAGTCATCAACGCTTTGGTCTTGTCAATGCAAATGTCTGAATTCCTACACTAAATGGAACATCTAGATGATGTGCTTGAGAAGATCCTCTCTGTTCGATATCAAATATAGTAATACAAACTGAATACAAGGTCATTGCAGACAATGACCTGCTTATCCTTTTCTGCTAGGAAAAAAGAGCTTATCCATTTCAGGCTGTGTCATACAAACATTCAGAAATCAACGCTTTGCTATTGTCAACACAGATGTATTCAGGCACTCTGTTCATTTTGCATTTCATATAACCTGCTTGTATTCTGGAGAACCATATATCTTTCAAATAAAAAAGCACAGTGTACATATTACAATTGGGGCCTGAGTTTACCACTACAATCACTACAAGCTCTCAGGTTGCAAAGAAAGGTTACAGTCATGAAACTACATTCCAATACAACCATATGCATAAGATTTTTATACAATTCCAGCTCCAACCCTTCTCCAGTTTTGACTGGGCAGAGGACACGTCGGCACTTGATCACCGCGAACATGTATGTCCATAGTTTCAGTTGGTGTTTCAACAAATGGAGCCGTATTGGTGAGATGCACCTTTCTAATTCAGATAAGATAGCTTCCTGACTCCCTAGAAACAAAATGGAAAGTTCAGGCTGCTGCATCAAACAACGGCACGGTGATTAAAAAAATGCCAAAATGAATGTGACTTAGGACAACAAAATCGAAGCCTTTACATGTCAAACACCAATAGCCTGGGCACCATCGGTCTGCTCGTAACATTCATCAGCACCATGGTCCATCCCGATGCAACTGCGGATCTGCGGCAAGCTCATGGAGGACCTGACCTACCTCATGTGGCTGGACGCCCGGGGTCCCAGCTTGTCGCAGAGTTCGCCGTGGGCCGGGGCCTGGAACCAAGGTACGCGAAGCCAACGACGGCGATGATCGAGAGGGGCAGTGGCCAGCGGCGAATTAGACTAAACTGTTGCCGGGGTCGCTTTAATGAGGTCGTAGCTGACCAGAATACGCGTGATTCTACTGATTCGTACAAAGTTATCGGGGTTGCATGATCCCGATAACTTTGCACTGGCTTCGCCGCTGGCAGTGGCAGCGCTAGGGAACGGGGGAAGTGGATGCGGATGAAAGAGCACGTGATGGGGATGAGGCTGGGCTGGTTTGAGTGAGCCGGAGCCGCACGGCCTAATCGCCTGGGAGCCGATGCGCTGGGCGTCGAAGCCGTTCCTCGCTTGGCCGTGCGATCAAATTTCAGGACGCGTGGCTTCCATCGGCGCGGAGTCAGCACACCACACAATCACGTCCTATAAGTATACCCTTAGAGCCTTTTGACAGAGCTCCTGCAGGGGCTTTAGCTCTAGCTCCTATAGGAGCTGTGTCAAATGCTTATTTTGAAAAAGGTTTCGTACGGGGAGTCGGTCAAGAGTCGGAGCCAATTTTTGCCTGCGCAAGAGAAGCCTCAAAAATGAGCTTCGCGCGGCTCTTTGCTGTGGGTTCACGTCATCTAGTGCGAAGGAGCCGTTTTGCCAAACGTTTTTCAGAACGGCTTCAGCTCCTCTGAAAGAACTACTCCTTCAGAGAAACCAGAGCCGGAGCCATTTTTAGAGGAGCCAGAGCACTGTCAAACAGCTTGTACCTATCCGATCCCTTGGGTATCGATCAAATAATGTTTTGACTTTTCAAGTTATATATAGTTGGGCTACGTACGTGCCTAGATATACGGCACAACCTAAGACAGCCGACGCTAACGTGTTAGTATTTGATTGTCCAGCGCAAACAAGGTGTGCTTTGTAAGGTTACATTTGGTTGCTCAGATTAAGTCACATCTATGTTCTGGTTGAAGTAATATTCTAGAAGAGATGAAGTATGAAACAAATATTTTTAGGGTCTATCTCCACACTTATCCATCAGAGGGGAAAAAACTGGGCCGTGGGGTACATGACAACCTTTGGATATTGTGCATAATAAAAAGTCCTTCTCACGAAGGTCGAGAAAAATCCTAAACCTCTACTCTACCCATACACAATGACACCGTAGTACATATGAGACTGAGACGGACCTTAGACCTATGCTTTGGTTGGGACTGGCGAGGAGATTTTTTACAACGCGCAAAACTGTGCATACAGAGTTGCGGAGTCGAACTCCCAACCTAGAGATTCCCACCCCTAGGATGCTACCACCCGAGCTAATGCTCATACGTGTGCTTATCCATCATGCGACGGTAACAACCCTTGGATACTTATCCTACCGTTCAGTAGTCATACCTTTGCCAGCCTTCTTCCTCCTCGACCATTTTCCTCGAGGGTGCGGCCGCGTGACCGTCGGGCGCACGCGTCGCGGTAGGGAAGATGAACAGTGCGCTGGGCGTGGGTGCGGGCGCGGGTGATTGGACGGAAGGAAAAATATCAAGCGACCGAGGAGGAGTAATTCCCTTATTTTTATGTGCCACGTCGGCTTGTGAAAATCTGTGTTACTTCCTCCATCCAAAATTATAAAACGCTTTGATTTTTCCAGATATATTAAATTTACTATGTATCTAAACATAGTGTATAACTAATATGGTATTTAAATCCAGGGAGTAAAGTTTAGGGATATCACATCGGGTGTCATATCGAGATATCACATGGGAGTGTTCGAATAGTAATAATAAAATAAATTACAGAAGTCCTCAGTAACCCACGAGACGAATTTATTAAGCCTAATTAATCCATCATTAGTACATGTTTAATGTAGCACCGCGTTGTCAATTCATGGACAAGTTAGGCTTAAAAAATTCGTCTCGTAAATTAGTCGTAATCTATGTAATTAATTATTTTTAGTCTATATTTAATACTCAATGCATGCGTTCAAACATCCGATGTGATAAAGAGTAAATTTTAGAGGAAGAAACTAAACAAGGCCTAAGTGTAAGTGTATAGTAAAAATTATGTATTAAAAAAATCCAAACATCTTATAATTTAGAAAAGACGAAGAAGCTCAACATAAGAACACCCACAACAAGATAAAAAGCGATAAATAATAACATGGGATAGTACGGCGAGCGCTGGAAGGCAGGAGCGGCAAGTTTGTCGAGCTTGGGTGCACCGAACCCCGGGTAGCGCAGGCTCATAGACCTCAGCTGTTCGTTGTTCTTGTAAACATGTAATCGCCTTCAGTTCAGCGCCGGACCGGATAAGGCCACTTCTTGTGACATAAACCATTAAATCTGATTTCTTCTTAATGCAAATAATACGCAATGTTCTTGCGTATTCGAGAGAAAAACATGGGATAGTAGGGCATACAGTGGACAAGAAGCATCGTGAAAGTCGGCAAGATCAAAAGATTCTTTCATCTGGAAACAAGCTAGCTTCCTACCCGGCAGTAAGCGATTTTTGTTCTCTCCTCATCCATTTGCGTCAGGAGTATAGGGAAGGTGCAATTCGTTTATTCTATTCTATACTGGGACCCACCTTTATGTTAGACCTGTTCGTTTGCACTTGAAGCTAGCCGTTTGAGCTGCTGCTAGCTTGAGACAAAAAAAAAAAAAAAAACATTGTAACTAGTGAAAATAAAAAAGCCAGCCGAATAGGCCCATAGTAGTCATTTTGAAAATTTACGTAACTCTTTACGGCTTTCTCTAGTTCGGTACTTCCACCTTGCTTACTCTTTTAGTAAGATAGAATGGCGATGTCCTGATACGATCTAATTTGGTGTACAAGCTAATGCTAGATTACACCTGCTTTATGTATTATGCAAGCTTACATGTATAACAATCTTCCTACGAGTAGTAGGTAACTAAGCATAGATAAACTCTAGTATTGCTTAAATCCAAATACCGGATATTGTAGGCAACAAAGTAGACCCTGTGTCTACGTCCCAGAACGGGCTATAATCAGCCAAGCGAACAGGGCAATGGAGAGCTGACGGCTACGGCGGCTCCTAAGATGATTTGTTTTTGCCATTAGCCAATAAAATGTTAGGAAACACTACTGGAATCTCGCTTTTTCTGTGGGTGACGAATTTTTCTGTGCGTTTTTTTTGTACGCATTTTTCTGTGGGTTTCAAAATACCCCGACAGAAAAATACGAAAACCCACAGAATAATTGTATGATTTTTCTGTGCGTGACAATATACACACGGAAAAAATCAGCACCCACAGAAAAATGAAACTTATTCTGTCGGTTCTTTAAAAACGCACAGAAAAAATATATACACGCACAGAAAAAAAATATTATTATTCTATCGGTTATTTTAAAACGCATAGAAAAATGTACACACGCACGGAAAAAAAACCCAGAAGTCCTAACCCTAACCCGCCGCGGACTCGCCGCTCGGCTCCTCACGCACGCACATTCCCCTCCCTCCCCTTCTTCTTCCCCGCCGCACCCTCCCCTCCCCTCCCCAGCCCCCCACACTCCCCTCCCCTCCTCCCGCACCCGCACCCGCCCATCCTCCGCCGGATCCCGCCCCTCCCCTCCCTCCCCTTCTTCCTCGGCGCGGCCGGTGCCGCCTCCTCCCTCTCCCCCCTCCCCTACCTTCTTCCCGAGATCCGGCCGTGCTTAGCCTGAACACATATATAAATGGTGTACCAACCCTAGCACTCGCCAGATGCAGCCACTGCTCGTGCCTGTCGTCATCGCGGCGCTGCTTCTGCCTCTCATCGCGGTGGTCGGGCGGATCTAAGCGGCGGCGGCCGGCTCGCCCCACGCTCGCCGGGTGGCACGTGGCCAGCAGGAGCGGCGGCCCCCAGGTGGGCAGTCGTGGCGGCCTGCCAGTTCCCGCGTCCGGGGCCCTCACTTGCTCGCCCGGCGGCCCCAAGGCAGCGGCGGCCCCCAAGGCAGCGGTGCGCCCCCAGCTGCTCTCCTCGGTGCGGCTCCAAGTCGGCGGTGCGCACCCCAAGTGACGGCGGCCCCAAGGCGGCGGCGGTCCCCAAGGCAGCGGCAGATCCAGCTACTCTCGTCTCCACCTTGCTCATGGCATCATCAAGCTTTTTAGATCAGCATCAAGGTGTGTGCTGTGTAACCCTATCAGCTCTCTCTGTCCTTTTAATTGCCTTTAATAGATCTGGGAATAGCCTGTCGTTGGAGATATGGTTGAATCTTTAACCAATTACATTGATTCTTAATGATACTAAGTTCAGTGACCATTATATAGATAAAAAAAAGAAATCTGCAGCCTGTGGTATTGTAGGTGTGAGTTAAAATATGTTAGCAAGGATGCCAGAGTTAAGAAAGAGTACAAAAGTTCCATTCTAGGATGTGGAGCTGCACAGATTTGCTGCAAAATCATATCCTTCTGTTAGGTGTCATTCAAATAGGAATACTGGAAATTATTGTGGTACTGTTCCTTGTGCAAGTTACATCCCAAAATTTTGCAAGGAAATAATGATAGCATTGTTAGTGTAAGTCCTTGTAGAAAGACTTTGGAAAGAGCTATGCATTACTTCTCACACAAACCAAATAACTAGTAAATTTGATTTGGTTAGAGAGCAGAAAGATTTAAGTGTCACATAGGCCGAGAACATGTACGGAGGCATGAGCAATACAATACTACGTGAGGCCACCAAAGTTATTTTTCTTCCTTCGGCATATGCATAATTTTGTGTGCTCTGTAGGGAGAAGGAACTGAAAACGCTAGAAGTGATAAAGTCGAATCTTGCTCCTATGATTTATGTTTATGTTTGCTTGAGAATTTTTTTTTTTTGCATTTTGTAGCAAACTCAAGAAACACATGGCAACACAAGACTACGGAAGATCTTGCTGCTGCTGAGAAGGAATTTGAAGATTTGCAACCGTATGAACAAGACTACGGAAGATCTTCTATTGGTACAGTACCTTGTTGGCTCATTGATTTGTTGACAGTTCAAACATTGTAGTGTTTCTATTTTAATAAGCCCTTTTGCAGGCTTGCTGCTCTTTGCTGTTGCTGCATGCTGGATGATTGTTGCTGCTGTTTCTGACATACATGCACCTGAGACAAGGTAACCTTACATGCCTCTAGGTTGATGTTAATATTAGTCTGTACACAATGCTTGACTCTTTGCAATCAACAAACTTGTGTAGGTTAGTAAGCTTGTTATTTGCTCTACACCATGTCAATTATTTTTCTATGTGTAGTTTAATATATTCTGATGAATTATTGTCCTGCACCTTAGCATGCACTTCCCATGAATTATCTTGATCTGCTGGCTTTGCAGCCGCTCCACCTCCACTACTCCAGCCTCCCCAATCAGTGGAATTGTCCAGCACCTTTGCATGCACTTCCCATGAATTATCTTGATCTGCTGGCTTTGCAGCAGCTCCAACTCCACTACCCCAACCTCCCCAGTCACCAGGATCATTCGCAGCACTAGCATTTTGTTCCCAACTTGAGTTCATTGTCGTGACATTTTCCCATGAGCTGCATTTCTGAATATTTTGCTTCCAACTTAAGTATTATACAACACTTGCTTGAAGGCACATGAGATGCCAATAAGTTCCCTCACTTGCTGAATGCCATATGGAATAGACCTCCGTGTGTCAATGAGGTCAAGTATAAATTAACACAACAGTGTACTTGGTGATGTCAGGGATAAATTGTACAACACACGTGAACGTTCTCGTCACCTATTGTCATCTGGAAATTCTGAGATTTCAAAGGAGACAACTTTTACTAACGTTGAACAGGTTTGCTCTTTTTTCTGTGATATACATATTAGTGACTGCAGCCATCATACTTATAGTAATCTAATTACCACCTTCTATGTTGCAGTTACATGCCGCGCTGCTCTCCCCTTCCCTAACTATGCCTTGTGACTTTTTTTGTTTTGTACTACTCTTGAGTGGCTGTGATGAATCAAGTTTCCATTAGAGAACTTCTGCACTTTAGCACCTTATGAGCTGGTACTTGGGATATTTTGTTCTGTTTGCTGCTTAACTAGGATGGCTTGTACCAGTACAAGCAACCAGTTCTGTGGCCAGTTCAATCCCCATTAGAGAGAGAGAATTAAATTAAGTTCCAGGTGAAATTAAGTTGCAGTTGTCATGCTAATAATGGGTAAATCTGAGCCATTTCTCGAGTTCTTTTGCTATTATTCTTTTGCTCCAGGTGAAATATATGTAGTTCTTGTGCTTTTGACATACTGCTCTCTAATGGATCTGGAATGACCAATAGTTTCTTTTCTATTAGCTCAGTTGAATAGAGCTCTGTAATTTTTGCATTGCTATTTGTAGAAGAACATGACTTTTTTTGCATGCAAATCATATATTTGTTGTCTTGGATTGTGAAACTTAGATAATACTGTCAAATGTGAAATTTCTGGAGATGGTCACTGTCTTGTGGTATTTCTTCTGTGAAATTTTGGTAATTATATACTTTTAAATGTGAAATTTCTGGAGATGGTCACTGCCTGCCTGTCATTTCTTTTGCACTTGTAGATTTGTAAGTTCTTCCTGTCTCTTGCAGCTGTACTGCTTTGTGAAGGCTAGAAGTAATTTTAAATGTGAAATTTGTTTGCTTGACTGGATCCTGCATTAGACTTGGCATTTTGTTGGCTTTGCAGCAGCTCCAACTCCACTACCCCAGCCTCCCCAGTCACCAGAATCATTCGCAGCACTAGCATTTTGTTCCCAACTTGAGTTCATTGTTGTGCCATTTTTCCATGAGCTGCCTTTCTGAATATTTTGCTCTCCAACTTAAGTATTATACAACACCTTTCTAGTTTCTTTAGTTCTTTACTCTGATTTGGCAAATAGATCCATGTCAACTCAGCGTGATAACAGGAGCAAAGCATGTTTATTTCAGCCAGCCTACAGGAACCATGCCAGTTGATTTTTCTATTATACTACTTTTCCTATTTTTCTTTCTTTTTTCCTTGATTTGAATCCGGGGAAATCACATCAGCAGCCGTTCTAAGAATCTGGGGAAATCACATCAGCAGCCTCCTATTGATTTGAATGTATGTTATGTTAGCAATATTTTTCTTTCTTTTTTTCTTGATCTTTTCTTACTAGTAGGCTAGTAGTGTAAAGCATTTTGACAGGAAGGACATCTTGTAACCTTGTATGTGCATCAGGTAAACCTTATCGATGGCTTGAAACATTATGCTGACGTATTCTAAACGCACAATTAAAGCCAACATATGTATCCTCTCAGTCATTTAGTTCTTTGTATCTGCATTTTGTACTGAATTTATGTGTTATCCATTTACATGCCCATCCACTTGCAATGTGTGGTACGAAAAAGTAAAGTTAGTGTTTGTTTCTTACCTGTTGCGTATTTAACCAGTTGAGTATTAACAAAATGTTATCTGAACGCTTAGTTGTCTGCAGGGGCTTTGGCTAAACAGATTTTATACTTTCCAATGACAAGTTACAACTGTGGGATATGTAGGATGGCTTTTTTTTCTATGAAGTCTGGAGGAACTTAGCAAATACTACCTCTTGTATCGCAGTGACATTTTGGTTTTGCCCTAAGTTCTAATCTGTGTTCTATGCTTTCTCAAAGTGTATTAAGGTTGTTTGTGTTTACAGCACAAAACATGTGTCTCGAATCAGAACAAGAGCTTAAATGTTTTTTTAGCAACATGTTGATAACTTTTGAGATAAAACAGCTAGCATGAAATCCCCTAAATATCGTTGATAAATCAATTAAAAGAAGCTCTCATTGAACAGGTCTTATGCACACTTTCATTATCTTCCAAATGTTCCATCTCAGTTACATATGACTTATGCTTTTCGAAATTGTCTTTCCTATTTCTATAACAGGAGTCAAAGTCACAAATTCTTCGCAGCCAGTTGCAAGTAAGAACTATTCTTTATGCCCTATTGCATGATGGCATTTCATCTGTTATTGTTCCTTGCAATCATGTCCGTCCACAGTTATGAAAGTGGGTACTATTAGAGGATATGTGTAGAACTTCAAGTAGAGAGACCTAATCCGTTCATTCCCAACTGAATTCTTGTTTTCATAAATGGCACCTGCACTAGTAAGCCATGAGCATGTGTGTTGTCTGAGCCATCTAGCACCTTTATGGCACAAGTATGCCTCTTGCCAGTTCTGATTCCTACCTGGCCAAATCCATGTTCACTTAAAACTAATTATTAATTCCACTGCTCACTTGAACTATTTATTTATTGATTACAACTTAAGTCTGTTATGTTGAGAAAACCCACCTAGAGTTCTTTCTTAGCACCTTGAGATTAAGCCTGTTATATTGAAAAAGCCCACCTAGACTGCTTCCATAGCAACTTGAGATGTTTGATCACCTTTCAGAGTGGTCTTCACATCCTTCTAGTCTGGCCTTTGCATTTCTCTGTTTTGTGCCTTGGGTGATGCCAACATGCATGTCTTGATTCCGGTCGCCGCTTCTCAATTAGCTCCTTTCTTTTTTTTCTGAAATTTATTTATGGTGTAATAATCTTTTAGCTATCTTATGACATTATTGGTAATCCCTTATCTGATTGCCATAACAGGTTGCTCGAGCAGAGGCTGAACATGCCATTCAACTTAGGCAACGACTTGATGGTGCCGTTGTCGCAAATGGCACAGGATCTAGTTCTAGTCTGCTAATGATTACCCCAACAGAACAAACAACTGCTATGATACAGGGTTCTAGAGTATTCATGTTGAACATGTAGATGACCAGATATCATATTTGTATATATGATATATGTACTGATAGATCAGATTAATTCTATTTTTGACATAAGTATTGACTCCATTCATGATGAACTACTGATTTGTGTATTATTTGAATGAAACCTTATTGGTCATGCACAGAAATTACTGTATGGAAAATATATATTTTAATATGCTGTTGCTACTGTTTTAAATTTTTTTTTGTGTGTTTAACTCTTTTTTCTGTGAGGCTGGTTACACAGAAATATTATTTTTAATCTGGGTGAAATGAATTTTTCTGTGAGTTCACCTAGACCGACAGAAAAAAAAACATGTGTTTTTCTGTGCGTTTATTTCTTTTTTTCTGTGTGGATTAACACACAGAAAAATTAGTTTTAATTTGGGCGAACATAATTTTTCTGTGCGTGCGAGACCCACAGAAAAATTATTTCTGACGGTGAACCCACAGAAAAATTTAATTTTTCTGTCATTATATTTCTGTGGGTATTTTTCTGAGGGTACACCGTCAGAAAAATATTTTTCTGACGGTATTCGCATTTTTCTGTGTGTTTTCGCACACACAGAAAAAAGCAAGATTCCAGTAGTGAAACATGAAGGTAGTTGTAACTGCTCCCTTGTAATCTCTGTATACAGTATATATAGAATTAGCTATTCTAGGAAATATTTTGCTCGTAAATAATGGTTGTACCGGCGCCATATGGAAGCATATCCTGTAATGCCACGTTAGAGTTCGTTCCAACCAGATGTAGATACCACCGAGCGTGCATGGCGACGCACGAGGCAGGTGCGGCGGCGGCGCAGACGGAGCCGGCAAGCAGCGCCAAGCAGCCCGTCCCCAATCCACGCCGTAAAAAAACTCGATCGCGGCGGCGTCCCGGCCCGCTGGCGCCTCTTTGCAAACTCTCGATCGCGGCCATCGCTCCTTGTGAGGCACCGTTTACCGCCTCCACGCGCGTGGAGGGCAGCGGGACTGGAAGTTGTCCGAGGTCGCCACGTGCGTGCTCGTGCAGACGCACTGAACCAAAATGTTTAGAGGCTCTACTTGGTTGACCCGCGGTTTTTGAAAAAGCTATTGTGAGCTGTGGGCTATGAAAAAACAGCTACGAAAAAATAGCTATAGAAAAAGCTAAAGACCATTTAGTTAGAGCTGTTTTCTCCTCTCTATGTGTCTGTACCTAAAATATTCATAACTATTACGTGTCCACACGTAGCTCGCGCCCGGGGCGCGATCCCTGTCAGGCCCGCCCGGCGGTTTCTGCCTCGCGTGTATGCAATCTCCTCCTCCAATCACGCTCTCTACAGATCGCGAGATCGCGTCCTCCAATCACGCCCCCACACCATCGCGACCCTCTCCCCCGTGCCCCTCACCGATCGCGCCCTCTCCCCTGCCTCTCTCCTGGATTTTGCCTCCCCCATTGCAGAACCCTTCCCCAATCGACAACGGCAGTTCCTAGTGCTGCACCTGCACATGAACATGGCGTATTGGCGTAGGTGCCGATGCAGACGGCGTTGGGGACCCTGAACTCAGTGGTGTTGACTCCGACCACCGTGGCATTCTCAGTCCCCGCAAACATCGAGACGGGCGGCGATGTTTGTGGTAATAAGGCAAGCATCGGCTTTGGCGACTCTGCCACCATGGACATGCCCAGCTCAGGGTGGGCATTCGATTCTCGGTTCGGTTTCGGTTCGGTTTCCTCGGTTATTGATGAAATTCGGTTCCTAGAAAACGGGAACCGATCGGTTCCAAAAAATTTTAGGAACCGAGCATTTCGGTTCTCGGTTATTTCGGTTCGGTTCCGGTTCTAACCGAACTAACCGAATTTTTTCAGAAGACCTCAAGACAATAATAAATATACTTGTTCTAAGGCAAATTTATGCAATATTATATTCATTTTTAATAATAATAATAATATATAAGAAAACAATACCAATATAGTAACACAAATATATAGCAGTTCAAATATAAAACATTACACATAAACTAAACATAATCCTACAAAATACAAGTAAGTGAAGTATAATTCATGTAATTCGGTTCTTTCGGTTAATTCGGTTAACCGAGAGTAGGAACCGAATTTTCTTCGGTTATTTCGGTTCTTCAATATTAGGAACCGAATTAGGAACCGAAATTTTTGGTTTCGGTTAATTCGGTTTCGGTTCCGGTTATTTCGGTTCGGTTCTCGGTTATTTTTGCCCAGGGTTATGCCCAGCCATGAAGGTAATAAGTCTGATTCCCTGGTTTTATATGCTGAAGAATAGGTGTATATTCAAGCTACAAATAATTTTTCTTTTTGAGATTGCTGCAGATACAACCTGACATGTTCAGTGCATACGCATTAGGGGAATGCATTTTAAAGGATGAGCTGGTGAGCTTCTTTTCTGTATTTTGTATTGCTCCGTTTAAAAGAAACACAATCTTCTAATTTTCATTGCAGGTCTAGCTTCTAATGTGCAATAGTTGTTCAGATGAAACATATGCAGTCGACTGCCCCATGTACGAACCTTTTCCTATGACAATATTTGCAATAGTTGCTAAGGTGGTGTTTGGTTCTTTAGTCGTTCCTAAAATTCATGTCACATTGAATATTTAGATACTAATAAAAAGCATTAAATATAGATTAATTACAAAACCAATTACATAGATGTAGGCTAATTTTCGAGACGAATTTGTTAAGTCTAATTAATCTATCATTAGCACATGTTTACTGTAGCACCACGCTGTCAAATCATGGACTAATTAGGCTTAAAAGATTCGTCTCATAAATTAGTCGCAAGTTATGCAATTAGTTTCGTAATTAGTCTATATTTAATACTTCATGCATGTGTCCAAACATTTGATGTGACAGAAATTTTAGGAGTTCCTGCAGGAACCAAACAGCCCCTAAGATGAAACATATGCAGTAGGCTTTTTGTGTCCATTGGACACTGGTTGCCAACCTTGAGAAAGAAGCATGAGTACTATTACAACAGATTTTTGTCAGGCCAGAGCACATATAAATATTGAGAAAACATCATATATGTACATGGCAGCTTTTGAAGATTTTTTGTTACAATAAAATCTCAATCCAACGAACTTACTTACATGTTTGAGTGACCAGTTCATAGTATGTTCTTACTGGATGCAATTTTTTTGGTATGTTGCATTGACATTTAATAACAGTGAAGCCTCCCTGCTTTTGTTAGGAAGAACAATCTTGATGCTTTGGCAATAATGAATGTGCAGATTCAACGGAGGATGATCACTATACCTGCCTAATGTTTGTAGTCACTCCTATTTTGTTAAGTTTTAGTTCATAGCTGCGATGAGGAAAATTATTATGCTTACCTATATTTAGATGTAGTTATATGCAAAAAAAATTTATCTGAACCTGTTGCCTGATGTCGACACTGATTTATGAATGCATGCTTCCTATATGGTTGGATGGACTATTTGTTGAAATTGGGATGATTTAATGATTCCTGCATGCCCAAATTATTTTTAAGATTTTGGGATGGTTTAATGATTCCTGCATCCATTGCTCTTAGTTTCTATGATTCAGTAGATACGTTTTTGACGAAATCCCTTACTTGGAACAAACCTTTGCGTGAGATTTTAAGACTTGTTTTGCTGTTTTGACGAACCTAGCTTTTCAGGACACTAAATCTTAACACTACAGTGGACAGAGCGTTGGCATGTCAGCCTATATGTCCCTTGATCTCAATAGTGGCCCAGGGCATTGATTTGTTTCCCGTTGTAACTTACGGACACAATCCTAGTTGATAAAAAAAACAAATGTAACTTTTGCATTTTTAGTTAGTTTTTTATTTTTACAAAAATAAAAGCAGGTTCAAAAGCACGAAATAGGGGCCTTATCCACATGCTCTTTGCTCCGTACGTGCTTGAATCCTGTATGTAATCACGCTGGCTGCTAACATATATATTTTCTTTCTGATGAAATTTGCAGTTGGCAAAAGAACAGCATGTGAGCACTAGCTGATGTCGATGCCTGCTTTTGTTTGATCGTTCCTGAATCTTATAATACAAGATTACATGTCCTGATTGCTCATCAGTCGGTTACTGGAGCATTGGCACGGTGCATAAGAGCATCTTCAAGAGATTAGCCAAAACATTTTTGTAAAACTAAATATAGCTAATATTAGGGGAAAAATCATCTCCAAGATGTTTGGATTTCCTTCCTCTAAATTTTAGAGTTAAAACTTTAAACAAACGGTCTAAAGCTAAGGACCAGCCGCAAAAAACTATTTGCAGTCTTGCGGAAGTAGCTGTAGCGTGCGGGTTGACCACAACCCTAGATGGCAATGAGGAATTTCTTGTCGGCAATGACTTTCCATTCTCTACCTAGCGTGAAAAAATCATTGGTTCCACAAAAACTCGTGAGGAGGGCCAGTGATTTGGTCCCCATCCCTGTTCCCACGCGGGGAATGATCCCCATGGGGATTCTCATCCCAGCATTGATACTTTCAAATTTAATATAAAAGTAAGTATTTTTTTTAGCACAGGTGTACAACTAATGCACTGCAATGTACACATATAGTCTATCGTTAACACTCTAGCACAATACACATAAAAATGAACACTAAACAACAATTACATCACAAATTCCCGAGATATATAAGTGCATATATGATAAACGGTGTGGGGATTGGGGAGAGGGTATAGAGGACCATCCCCATCCCCACCAACTCGGTCGGGGTGTGTTTTCTCCCGTTTAAATCCAGGAGAATAAGCCCCTTCCCCTAATAGATGATGAATTCCCACGGGGGATTTAGGATCGGGGCTCTATTGACATCTCCTTAGCATATGTTCCATCTGACCTTCTCAGCTATTCCAAAAGTCTGATTTCCCTGCTCTCAACTGAAAAACTAGATTTTTAAATATATCTAACTTTTGAAACCATCTGATTTACCTTGCTGAGCGTTTTTTAAAATGGTTTTGGCTGATGTGGTAGGTGGTACCATATTAGCCATTCTGCGTGTGGCATCCATTAGTCTCACCTTGAAATCGAACTTTCATGATAACTCAAGTGATCAATTATACTTTATCAAAAACACTACAAAAAAATATTTTTTAGAACTTACCCAAAAACTTTCTATGAATAGTATGCTAAGATTAACATATTTTAGTATTACTTAAATGCATATTTTTCTAAAAAATATTTGGATAGTTTTTTGGAAAAAAAATCATTTCAACAATTTTTTATTGTCTAATTTACTCACGGAACTACCGCGAATCCAACTTATTTAGTTCTCTAAACCGTTATCAAATTCGTTCAGGAAGAAAAAACAAACAGTTTGAAAAATCAAGGAGTCTAAAAGGTTCATTTTGTGTAATTAAAATGACAAATCGGACTTTTATAATAGTTGATTGATTGAGATGAAATGGAACTCTTCCATGAAGAAAACTTGCGAGGCCACGGGCAGGTCAGTCGCACGGGCCCATCACGCCTGCTAATAATCCTTGGTCCATTCCACTGCGCCGGCGCGGCCCAGCGAAATCTGCCGCGATCACATTCCGGCCGGTGCCGCCCACCCGTCGCCATCGAAATCGCGATGGTTTGCGATCCGCGTCCCTGTCTGTGTACATCCACTTACCCCGCTTTCTTCCCACTCCGGCTCCGGGCTCCGGGCTCCGGTCCTCCTCCACCCACGCGTCCGTGCGCACACGGCCCCCAACCGGCAAACCCCAGCTCCAAGCGAAGCCAGGCAGGCAGGCAGCCCAGCTCCCAAAGTTCACCCGCGGACAGCCGTACGGCGCAAACCCCCATAAAAAAATCTCACCGACCCGCGATCCCGACCGCAGTTCCCTCCCCCTCCCCTGTACATCGCGCACGCTGCCGGCTGCTCCCCTCAGCGAGCGAGATGCGGGGGCCGGCGTCAGTGAAGGCGGGGAGCCGGCCGCCGTGGCTGGGGCTGGGGGCGGCGGCGTGGGTGCAGGTCGCGGGCGGCGCCAGCTCCACGTTCGCGCTCTACTCGCACGCGCTCAAGGTCTCCCTGGGCGCCGACCAGAGCCGCCTCGCGCTGCTCGGCGTCGCCTGTGACGTTGGCGAGAACCTCGGCCTGCTCCCTGGGGTGCTCTGCAACCGCCTCCACCCGGCGCTGCTCCTCCTCATCGGCGCCGGCGCGTGCCTGCTCGGGTACGGCACCGCCTGGCTCCTCGTCTCCGGCGTCGCGCCCGCGCTGCCCTACTGGCTGGTGAGCTGCCGACCGCCACTGTCGCTCTTCGTTTTGCTACTTCTCATCAATTTACTCTGATCGATTTTTTTTTCTTCGCGAAAGACATTGCTGATCGATTTTAAAGATCCAGTTTATGCGTTCGTGAAACGGAAGTTGAGTTACTCAGTTTTTCGTGGAAGGCATTGTTTTGTGGCAAGTGGTCGCTTTTTTGGCACTTTTGCGCTGTGCAAGTAAACATTATGCTGATTTTGGGATTTATTCTCCATTATTACCCTAAAAATGGTTAAACATCTTATGGTATAAGCTTGAGGGAAAATAGATGTCTCTTTCTGAGATTCCATAAACAAATGGGGACAAGCTGCCTGTCAAACGCTAGCAAACAAATTTTGATTACACTTGGGTCAACAAAAATGCAGCATTTCACTTAGTTTACCTGCAATATGCACGCATTTAGGACTTTTACATGCCAGATCTCACCGGAGGATGATCGGGTGTTCTAGAATTAGCACCACTCATGTTTCCCCTTTAAGGCTTTAATTGAGGTTAGCTTTTTGCTAGCTTCAACTTGAGACAAACTTTTTCACCTACTCTAAGCAGTGTATTTCCAGTCTGGGATTTACTTTATTGGATCTAGTGTAAATTGACTAATGACCCTACTTGCAGATATGGTTTGCGTTATGTCTTGCTACCAATGGTGGTGCATGGTTGGCGACTGCCGTTCTAGTGACCAACATGAGGAACTTCCCACTCAGCAGAGGTGCTGTTGCTGGCATTCTGAAAGGGTACTCGGGTTTAAGTGCCGCTGTTTACACCGCAATATACACTGGAGTGCTCCGTGATTCTCCCATCAACCTTTTGCTCTTTCTCACTCTGGGAATTCCTGCTGTGTGCCTTCTGGCAATGTACTTTGTTCAGCCTTGTGAACCCTCTCTGGTGGAGACGAATGCAGAGCAAGTCCATTTTTTGTTTGCACAAATGGCGAGCATTCTTCTTGGGGTTTATCTGGTTGGTGCTACCATATTGGATCATGTCGTGACTCTCAATGACATTATCAACTATTCTCTGCTTGTCATTATGGTTCTTCTCATTTTTGCTCCCCTGACAATACCATTGAAGATGACTTTATTCCCGAAGAAAAAACGCCCATCAGATTCACACTCTCCAACAACTGATAATGATCACACAGAACCACTTTTGCCTTCTTCCTCCGAATCAAACCTTGGTAATCTTGAAGACGACGATTCCTTTGACATTGATATTCTCTTAGCTGAGGGTGAAGGTGCTATAAAGCCTAAGAGAAGAAGACCAAGAAGGGGAGAAGATTTCAGGTTTCGTGAAGCAATACTGAAGGCCGATTTCTGGCTTCTCTTTGCAATATGCTTTGTTGGCATTGGATCTGGAATCACTGTTGTTAATAATCTAGCACAAATAGGAATTGCTGCAGGTGCTGTCGACACAACCATCTCACTCTCTGTCTTCAGTTTCTGCAATTTTTTTGGCCGGCTGGGAGGTGGTGCTGTTTCTGAGTATCTTGTCAGGTAACAGAATATCTTATATTTACTCAACTATTTACTCTTTGAAATAATTGTTTCCATATGATGGGCCATTCTTAGCTTTAATAGCTCTATCAATTTCACATTGTTTTTGGCCTAGTGGGCACTGACTACTGAGAGATATCTGGTAGCGAACCAATGTGTCTTTATAGCTCCTAACTGCTCAAATTTATGAACCATGTTAACCCCTCTTTGAATTATTAGAAAACTGCATTGCAGTCTCAAGTTTTGAATTTCTGTCCTGAGGAAAAGTTCCATAGCAGCCCTATGGTTGGTTTATCTTTTAATGCATCTCCTCTCACGTTAGTCAATAGCTTGGGTAAAAATTGTGAATAGAGAACATGAAAGCCTGACAAACTAGCGATTGGTCCATTGTCTGAAGACAAACAGTAAGGAAAATCCTGAATCCCATGTGTAGAAACATGTAATGTAGCGAACAGCTTTCTTGTTTGTGAGTGATAGACATGAGTTTGTTGAGATTCAAAATTGTTGCCATTGCATCCTATGGTTAACTTACAATCTTCTTTTGCAGGTCAAGGACACTTCCGACGAAGTGTTCTGATCATATGTACCCAAGTCGTGATGATAATTACATACCTGCTCTTTGCATTGGGTCAGCTTGCCACACTTTACGTCTCTGTCGCCTTACTCGGCATATGTTATGGTGTCCTGCTCTCCGTGATAATCTCAACCTCATCAGAGCTCTTCGGACTAAAGCACTTCGGAAAGATATTCAACTTCATCATATTGGCGAATCCAGTAGGCGCATACCTGTTTAACACCCTTGCGGGATATGTCTACGATCTCGAAGTGGCAGAGCAGCATGCCACAACATCAGGGTCGGATATTGCATGCTATGGCCCTAATTGCTTCAGACTCACGTTTTGTGTCCTCTCCGGCGCGGCTTGTTTGGGCACATTGCTGAGCACGGTTCTGACGGTGAGGGTCCGGCCAGTGTATCAGATGCTGTATGCGGGGGGATCCTTCAGCCAGCCCAGGAACTCTGCACATTGACCGACGGTGATACGAGCTGTAGTGTTTTCTGCATCTACTACAATAAATCCAGTATGATGTCTGAATAGCTTCGTAAATGATCTATTGCAATTCATGAGCATGCACCTTATTTTTGTGCTCTGTGTTGTAATTTTGGGTCCTTTTTGGTCTAATATGAGGAGGGGGTGATGGTTTCGTGCTGCTACTTGTACCAGATGCTCGTGCTGTTGCTCCAGGTTAACGTGCTGAGGTCCGAATTTTAGGTGAAATCCCTATTTGTGTAGAATGATGGTGCTTGTATATGACATGCTCATGGACATTTTTTGGCGGATTTCATGATATTGAGAAATATCTGCATGTTTCTCAAATTGTGAAATAAACTGCATCTCAGGTCTTAATCATGCTGTCTTTAAAATTTGGTTTACTCGTGGCCTAAAAACAGGGCAATGGTCGGCAGGTTAACAGGTCCTCTTCAAGGCCTGGGCAGGCCAGGGCAGCATCAGCACTGAAATTTTTGAACAGGCAGTGGTTGAGATCTGACCAGGGTTGGCCAGCTAAAATTTACTGAATCCGACAGATCTACTTCCGTACATCCAGACGCCGTGTCCTCAGTTTGAATGGACGAGACTGTTCTGATAAGCCTGGTTGGTGCTGGTTTGTTGTGAGAGTAACTGATAAGCTGCCCCGTCGGTTCAGATCTGGATACGGCTCGTTTTGGCGCCACCCTTTGATTTGTCTCCGTTGGGAACATGGCCCCTCATCTATTCCATCCTGTTGTCAGGACTCCACACTAACGACAGGCGAGTAGTAGTCGTTAAAATATTTTCACAGCAGGAACGAAAATGCTTCAGGTATTTTTGATCGTCATGAACTCGTGATCCCATCGCACCAGGAACGAGATCCTACAACCTCTGTGCGCGTGAACATGGATCGATGATTCCATTCCGAGCTCAAAATTTCAGAGAATGACACATGGCATTATTTTTCACACTCATTTACACAGACAGTTGCAATAACAGTAACAGGCAGCAGGTAGCATAGCTAGTGAGTAGTGACCACTGACCACTGGCCACTGGCCATCATGCACAGTTGTCTTCGCTCGCTGTACGTACACGGCTGGATGGCGGCAGCCGGCTGGTACGCACCGGCCGGCAGCGGCAGGTCACAGGTGCAGGGCACGCGAGCGCGTCCGGGCTAAGTGGGCTTCAGATCCTGGAACATGGACTCCCACCGCATCTCCTCGCCGCCGACGTCCACCACCACCTCCACGTCGCTGCCGCTGCCGTCCCCCTCCTCGTCTTCGTCGCAGCTGCAGACGTCCAGTGCTCATGAGGCAGGCGGCTATGGACCCAGCGGGCGCGGGCAGCGTTCTGACCGCCGCGCCGCCGTTGCCCCTCCACTTGTCGGCGCAGCTGTTGGTGAGCAGGACGGGCTTGCCGACGACGTGCGTCAGCATCGGCAGCGGGAGCTTCCCGCCGCCACGGACCGCCACGGGCGACGCGATCTTGGTCCAGCTGCTGTGCGCGACCCTCCCGCCGCGGTGCCGCAGTAGAGGCAGCAGGCGCGGCGTGGCGAGGACGGCCGCCGCGCGGTCCCGGTCCCGGCCGCGGGAGTGGGACACCGAGGCGCGGAGGCGGGCGAGCGCCGAGCGCGCGGACCGGTGCACGGCCGCGGCGAGCAGCCTGGTGGCGCGCCACGGCAGGACGACGGTGATGGCGGCCGCGGCGGCGACGGCGGTGGCCCTGCCGCCGTGGGAGGAGGAGGGATCCTTCCTGGCGAGCTTGAGGATCTCGAGGCGGTGCTTGGCGACGGCGACGCCCATGCTGAGGAGGAACTCGTGGTCCAGGTGGCGCACGTCGGCGGCGCCGAGCTCGTTGCGCGCGAACAGCAGCGCGTACTCGAACGCCACGTCCGGGTGCAGCCCCGCCCTGCAGAGCCACGCGTACCAGTCCATTCGCTCGTTCGCGCTCGGCGGAGCGGAGCGGCGAGTGGCGACGGCAGCAGCAAGTGAGGCTCCCGCGCGCGGTGGCAGCCCGTGCGGGCGCGCGCTCTGGTGTGTAGTGGCACTGCCCGATGGGCGGGTAGCGTCACGTGAACCCGATTATAAAAACGGGCGAGAGCCGAGAGAGGTTGTTGGCTGGGTGGTGGTGGTGGTGGTGATGGTGGCAGATTGGTGCCGCTACACCGTGCACGGACCGGTGGGCCGCCCACCCACGGAAGAGGGGGGCGCGTGCGTGCGTGCGCCCGTTTTGTGGGATCAGGTGGCGGATCCGTGCGCAAACGAGCACCTGAGACGCCGGGCACGCCGCCGCCGCACCGCAGCTCCGGTCATGTGCAATTCGGGCAATGGATCGTCGGCGGATCGGAACGAAAGCGAGAGCGCCTCGGGCCTCCAGGGTCCAGGCCCAGCCTCGCGCCGCGCCGCTTGCCACACCACGCGGGTACCGAATTTAGGCCTTGGGCCGGACCAAAACACAGCGCAGTGGCTGGTTTCGCGCTCGGCCGGCCCAGCCATCATGGGATGCGCAGAAGTGGAAGGACCACGATGGATGCGCGGATCCTCTCGAGGTGATCGCCCGGTTTGTCCAGACTCATGGTTTTTTTTTTACAACAAACAGATATATTATCAGCAGCAATTAGCTGCAATGATGTTTACATCCGACAAGGCTACAGAAAGTAGAGCCTGCGTTACAGAGCAGAGGTGGCCACATAGCATATGCAAGCAGTGGTTGTGCACAGTCCGAAAAGAAGTTGCAGTTGGAGATGTTCATGGCCTGAGTTATGGAGGATCCAAGGGCAAGGGCTGCAGCTTCCGCCATGAGCACTGATGAGCAGTTGGCGAGTGTAGCTTTGATGTAGATCGTCTGGGCGGGTTGTACCTGAAAGTTAAGAATGAAGATTCCCAGACCTGCAGTCCTCAGAGAGGCTCCTGTGTGGTCTGGTGAAGTAGATGCATCTACATAACACCTGCTACCTTGAAGTAGGGCAGGTAAGGTAGTGGAATGGGCGTTCCCCGTTGGACCCTGCATCAACCGTAGCGTCATACCTGAAGTAGTTGCTGAAGCTCTATTTGGGTGACATGGTGTGGTATTATTGTTGGAAGTCGTGGGATTAGTGGATGGTACCGCCTGGGAGTGTGTGTGAATATGAGCAGCAACGGCATTATGAACCTGTGTAGGGGTCCAAGTTTTCTTGTGGAAGTGGTGATCATTTCGAGCCTACCATATGTACCACAGTAAATAAATTTTTTGAGAAAAGAGCTTCGGGAGTAGCATATGTTATGAGGGTCTGCAGTATAAGTTGCACGTCATCTGATTCCTGAGAGAGATCATCAGTTCTTATGGATAGGTTAAAAGAGAACCATACCTCCCGAGGAAGGGTGCAGTGGAAGAAGAGGTGAGCATCGTTCTCAATGGCCCCACAGGTATCGCAGTGGTTGTCATTGTGATTAGAGTATCTTGCAACCCTAGCAGCAGTGGCAAGAGCACGCCGAATCAGTCTCCAGGTGAAGGCTTTGATAATGGGAGGGAGGTATGTGGATTTCCAAGCCCTCTTGAGAATCTGGTTGGCTTGAGGGAGGATGCTACGAGCTCCCTCCCTGCTGAGGTAACTGGACTATATTGAGAGTTGAAAGGTGCTTGTAGATCTCTTTGGTTGTGCAAATACCGTTCTTAGCATGTTTCCAACGTTGTTGTTCCTGAACTTTCTCTGGTTCTGGCGTTCTGGCCGGTGTTGTTGTTACCGATAACGACAGCAGTAGAAGAATTTTCATACATTGCAAACCTCTGTTACACCCTCTACATTCTTGCTAGTAGTATATTTCTTCAAACTCTGATATATATGACGTGAAAAAAACAAAAGTTTACAAATCAAATCTATACATGCTGCTATATTTATTGAAGAATCAAAGGATGATGCGATTGAACAAAACCAGACTAACATTAAAAAAAAATGAGAAACACAGCTGCATCTCTTCTTTTGTACGCTACGGAGTAGTATGCTAACGTTTCCTCTTTTGTCCTCTCGTTTGGTACTCCCTGTGCTTCTGTCGTGAGTGACTCGTATGAAAAGAAGAAACAATGTAAACAAATGACAGCTCTGTTCGTTTGAGTTTATCAGCTAGAAAATAGTGTTTTTCTCTCATAACAAATCAGCCATATAAATTAGCCGGAGCCAACATAAGTCCTGACAAACGGGAGACGGAAAGGGTAAAGTGAATCAGAAAACTTGGCACAGGTACAATACAATCAAATGTCATCCAACGAGCTAGTTTGTGCTTTCCTCTTGGAAGCTACATTCTTGTAACTGCAGTCTGCAGATCGCATGCCCCGGCTCGATGCAAACTAGGACTAGGACACCCAAGAGGACGCAGCCTGCACTATACGTAGGGCTGTTCCAGCATGAGGTTTTCGATCGCTCTCACCAAATTTAACTACCATGCCACGGAAATTCTCAAAATTCAGGAACCAACAACAAAACTGCCTGATGTCTGATGTGCAAATAATGGGATGGGACCTGAAGTGTTGGGAGTAAAGAGATCTACCACATGGCATATATTCTGACATGGACCATTTTCTGAGGAACAATAGGAAGCAAGCTTATATCCGATCGATAATTCGCAACCACGCGAACGAAAATCATGCTCTGTGCATATCTTGATTGGGTCCCTTCCCTTCCCTTTAGATGGGCAATTGGACGATGAATGCAGGTTTTCGGAGGACCAGTGGAATGGTGCACTGCTACTGCACATTGGCCATCCCAACTCTTTCCAAGTGTTTTTTTTTAGGGTTTTTTTTTAATCTTGGGAGGACGGAGGGTAGGAGAGAAGAGCACGCGGAGGACGTTGATGCCGCCCACCCGCACCTCGGCTAAATAGTTTGGATCCGAGGGGATTTTAATAATCTAGATAGAAAAATTCTGATGTGTTTTATTGGATTACGTGCTTGTGTGTTAAAATCCACTATAATTCCATCCTGTTTGGATGAGATTTTAGGATTATTTTTATATTCAGATTCCTAGAATCCCATGGTAACCAAATGCTACCTAAATTCTAGAGGCCAAGGCATGGAGGCAAGCGGCAGAGGCCAGCCAGAGTGGAGCGGGGGATCGGAGCTTGATAGCGCGGGGTGCGGGACACCACCGTGCAACGCGAGATTTCGACCACCATTCCGCCCTCTAGCCAAAGAGATTTGGAACCTTGTGCTGACCTTGGAGCATTTCGATGTGCAACTAATCCAGCCACATGTCTAGCCAACAGAAATTTGTGCTTGGTGGGAGGAAGCAGCCGCCACAATCCCGAAGCAGCGATGACGACACTTCAACGGGTGGTAATTTCGATGTGGAATATTTAAAAAGCAGAAAGATTTTTTAAAACACCGCCATGGACGGTTAAGGCTGGATAACGAGCTGGCTCAGCTCATTCTGACTCGTTAAGATAATGAGTTAGCTCGGTTCGACTCGTTATCCTAACGAGCCAGAAAGCCAGCTCGGCTCGGCTCGTTAAAAGCTCGAACTGGTTAAGCTCGCGAGCTAGGTATAAAAAATACATAAAATATAATATTTGCATTTATCTAAAGTTTGAAAATAATAATAATATAAAAAAATGTATCTAAGCCAGTTACCAGTCAATTTATAGGGACTAGACCAGTTACCAGTCAATTGTAAAGTGCAAGACATGAAGTAATGCAAAAACTAATATAAGTTTTGATACTTTTTTTCCTGAAAGCTTGGCTCGTTTAGCTCGCGAGCTGGCTCGAGTTGGCTTATTATAGCTAACGAGCTAAAATCTTGGCTCGGCTCGGCTCGTTATTATAACGAGCCGAGCCGAGCCAAGTCGAGTCAGCCACGAGTCGAACAAGCTAACGAGCTTCGAGTTTTTCGTTCAACCTTATGGACGGTAGACAGGTCACCTCCAAAACCAAATAAGACATCAATCTTCACTCATGGGTCTTTAACAACATAATTTAGCACCCCTTGAAGGGAGTGGAGATCGGTCTTTTTCTGGTTGTGTCCTCTGGGGTGTTTTACGTCTTCGACTTTTTTTTTTTTTGAGTTAAATGCATTATTGATTTATTAATTTTTATTCATATTTCACTTAGGTCCATCAACTACGAAAGTGATTTTTCAGATCCATAAACTTTTGAAGCGATACATCTCTAATCCATACCTCTTTGTTTATCTTTTTAATCTGACATGGCAGTCCACGGCGTCGAATCCACGGTCAGCACAGGCAGCGGCGCAGCGGATGGCGCAGCGGATGGGGGAGAAAGGCGGCGACGTCGCCGGCGAGGGCGCTGCTGCCGCCCAGCTCGCTGTCGCCGTCGCCAGCGAGGCGCGCCTATCCCTGCTCTCGTCCTCGGCCACAACAACGATCACCTCCGCCACAGCCTATTCGTCGTCGTCCACCGCCGTCGCCGCCGAGCACGCGGCGCCCGACATCTTCCTGCGCCTCTGGAACTCCGAGGTTGGGGATTCTTTCCGCGGTGCAGCCGCGCAGCAGCAGGGGCATGGTCCTGAGGGGAGTGCGGCGGCTGGTGGTGTGCCGGCGCAGGCGCTGCCTACTGAGCTCGGCGGCAACGATTCCTCGGCCGCGTCGACCTACGGGACCGAGGCTGCGGCGGACGACGACTACCGGGCGTTCCTGGACCTGGCGATGGAGGACTTCGCGCTGCTGCAAGGCCGGCTCGGCGCGTTCTCGGTGTTCCAGCAGGCCGACGTGTTCGCCGACGCGCCCTGCTGCCTGTTCGCTCCGTTTGAGTAGACCGAGAACGCGAGAACGCCCGGTAGTCCGAGAACGCGCCGAGCAGGGCGGCAACGTCCGGCTACTGGAAGGCGACTGGCACAGACAAGCCCATCATGGCGTCCGGTGGCAACCGCGAGAAGGTCGGCGTTAAGAAGGCGCTCGTGTTCTACCGCGGGAAGCCACCAAAGGGCCTCAAGACCAACTGGATCATGCACGAGTACCGCCTCGCCGCTCGCGGATGCGGCGAGCTCAACCACCAGCCGGCCGCCTTGCAACGTCGTCGGAGGCAAGGCCACAGCGTCTCTCAGGGTACGTGTGCTACTATTTTCTACAGTGTCAAGAACGGAACATAATCCGATCTACCCTGAGATTGCATTAACAAACATATGCATGCATCAATAATCTCTCAGAATGTTTTCACTAATATAATATAATATATAGCTAGTGTGGTGATCAAGCTCTAACTAGTGTCTCAGCTCGACGACTGGGTGTTATGCCGCATCTACAAGAAGATCAACAAGCTTGGAGCCGGCGAGAGGAGCATGGAGTGCGAGGACTCCATGGAGGACGCGGTGGCAGCCTACCCGACGCATGCCGCGGCTGCCATGGCCGCCGTCGCAGGCGGAGGAAGGCCGGCTCATCATAACGGCAATAACTACACTTCGCTGATCCACCACCATCACGAGGACAACTTCCTGGATGGATTTATCACAGCAGAGGACACAGGCCTCTCAGCGGGCGCCAGCTCCCTGAGCCAGCTAGCCGCGGCGGCGAGGGCAGCTGCTCCAGCTGACACCAAGCAGCTCCTCGTCCCGTCGTCCTCCACCACCCCATTCAACTGGCTGGACGCGTCGGCATTCGCGATGCTTCCGCCGGCAAAGAGGTTCCATGGGTACAACAGAGACACCCAGCAAAGAGGTTCCATGAGTAGACCGAGAACGCCCAGCAGACCGAGAACGCGCCGAGCCGGCCTTGCAGCAGCGCGAAGTCCTCCGTCGCCAGGTCCAGGAACGCCCGGTAGTCGTCGTCCGCCGCAGCCTCGGTCCCGTAGGTCGACGCGGCCGAGGAATCGTCGCCGCCGAGCTCAGCAGGCAGCGCCTGCGCCGGCACACCAGCAGCCGCCGCACTCGCCTCCGGACCATGCCCCTGCTGCTGCGCGGCTGCACCGCGGAAAGAATCCACAAACCTCGGAGTTCCAGAGGCGCAGGAAGATGTCGGGCGCCGCGTGCTCGGCGGCGACGGCGGTGGACGACGACGAATAGGCTGTGGCGGAGGTGATCGTTGTTGTGGCCGAGGACGAGAGCAGGGATAGGCGCGCCTCGCTGGCGACGGCGACAGCGAGCTGGGCGGCAGCAGCGCCCTCGCCGGCGACGTCGCCGCCTTTCTCCCCCATCCGCTGCGCCATCCGCTGCGCCGCTGCCTATGCTGATCGTGGATTCGACACCGTGGACTGCGATTAAAAAGATAAACAAAGAGGTATGGATTAGAGATGTATCGCTTCAAAAGTTCATAGACCTGAAAAGCTACTTCGTAGTTGATGGACCTAAGTGAAACATGAGTAAAAGTTAATGGATCAATGATACATTTAACTCTTTTTTTTTACATAAACCTCTACTTTCCTTAATAAGCAGAGCTCCTGCCAAGTTTTTTTTTAAGAAAAGAAGACGGAGTGACGGGCTCTCTACAAGCATGTGTCAATCCTAAATGCACTTTTTTTTTCTTTCTCTTGTATTTTTTTTTCTTTCTCTTGTAGTATTTCCTATGCTGATTGCTCTGTTTGGAACATTGCGATTCACGCACCACTCTTCTCAAGAAGAATGGGAACAAAGCAGCAAACTCCTGCCATTGTCGATTTTCACCAGTAGATTAGAGCCCTAGACCAAAAGACTGCTGCCGCTCCAGCAAAGCAACGAAAGGCCGGCGGCGGCCGGACGACTAGGAAACAAAGAAAGCGCACACCGGACCGTGCCATGCCATTCCATGCCGTGCCGCGCCGTGCGATGCAGCCTGCACCTCTGTCTGCAGCAACAAGACAACACGGCGGATGGATCCCCAGGAGTAGCGCCTTTTTACTACTCCTGCCTCGTCCTCACTCCTCAGTCCTCACCGGCCACCGCTGCTGCTGGCTACAGTGCTCACCACCACGGTGGCCGTGGCTCACCCAAAAAACCCATCGGCCTCGCCCAGTCGCGCCGATGCCCAGTCAAAACCTGAGCAGCATCACTGTATGTGAGCTCACCGCCCGCCCGCGCGCCAACCGCTAACGGAAAAAAAAAAAGACTTCGCCGGCCCGCCCGGCCGCCGAGCTTACCGCGTCACGCACCGTGCATGGACAGGATCCCGCGAGCTCGGAATAGCAGTGGTCCAAGTCTCGCATCGCACGGTGGAGGTGTCCCGCGCCCCGCGACGGGCTGTCAGGCTCCGATCCCCTTTCCACACTCTGGCTTGGCCTCTGCCGCTTGCCTCCATGCCTTGGCGTCTAGCATTTACTATTTAGCCGAGGTGCGGTTGGGCGGCAGGGCAGCAGCCACCTCCTCCCGCGTGCTCTCCACTCCCAGCCCCCCGAGGACTACTACAGCACTAGGCTTGGTTGGCCACAGCCGCGACACTGCTCCGCTCTGCAAAGCATTGCCTGGTTTCTTGGCCCGCCGGGGTCGGTCCGCGAGTTGGCATGGCCGCCGCGGGGACACAGCAGCTGGGTCGGCTTCTCGGCGGTCTCTGGTTCCTGGCCGCGTTGCTGCGGCCGGGCGGCGCGGCGGCGGCAGTGGCCACGGTCGATGCGCGGCGCGCCGTCGCGGCGACCGGGGAGGACTTCGTGTGCGCGACATTGGACTGGTGGCCGCCGGACAAGTGCGACTACGGCACCTGCGCCTGGGGCCGCGCCGGCCTGCTCAACCTGGTGAGTGACAATTGACGACACGGCCGCGTAATTAAGACCCTGACACGCCTCGCGAGCTCAGCCAGTTGACGCGCAGTTTCTGTCTGTCCTCTCCTCTCGCGCAGGATCTCTCCAACAAGGTCCTGCTCAATGCCGTCAGAGGTAGGCGACCGACGACCGGCCGTGGCCGCCCCGCTGTATCGAGGGGTTCTCCCAATCCCATCCCAGTAGCTCTTTGTTGCCAATGCGGTGGTGAATTTTGTTTGTTTCAGCCTTCTCGCCGCCGCTGGTGCTCCGCCTGGGAGGGTCGCTGCAGGACAAGGTGGTGTACGGCACCGCGGACCTCGGCGGGCGGCCGTGCGCGCCGTTCGCCAAGAACGTGTCGGAGATGCACGGCTTCACCCAGGGCTGCCTGCCCCTGCGCAGGTGGGACGAGCTCAACGCCTTCTTCCAGAAATCTGCGTGAGTTTTCATCGATTTCAGCCACTGAATTTTCAGTTCTGTGCTCCTCTTTGGGCTGTGAGAAATTCATCGGGCGGTGCATGTTGCAGTGCCAAGATTGTGTTCGGGCTCAACGCGCTAAATGGCCGCGTTCCGTTGCCTGATGGATCCGTGGGAGGGCCATGGGATTACACCAATGCGGCGTCACTGATTCGGTACACCGCGAACAAGGGCTACCGAATTCATGGGTGGGAGCTTGGTATGTTGTTTTATTGTGCATTTCATCATGCTAGTTGGTTCGAAATGCCCCTACTGTCTGGTCTGAAAGTGATAATTTTTAATGATGTATAACTTGTTTCTGAAAGTCTCTTTTCATATGCCTGGTCTCAAAGTGAGAATTTTTAATGCATAACTTGTTTCTGAAAGGCTCTATTCAGTATGTCTATCTATTTTCAGAGAAGGGCTAGAGTTTCTGTTCAAACATCTTTTCAGTGTTCTCTAGTTTTCTGAAATTATTGATGTTGACATGTGAAATGTCCAATCTTTAGGACAGTAGCATGTGTGGTTAGGCTGCCTAATACCAATTTCTGAATTATCCACAGCTTTTATACCTAATAATAAATAACATTTTGGGTCCCCCCAATTTTGAAAATAATTCTCCAAAAAAAAATTAGAGTCACTAGCTACAATTTCAATAAAAAATGCAGGAAATGAACTCAGTGGTACTGGAGTAGGAACTCGGGTTGGCGCGGACCAATATGCTGCAGATGTGATCGCCCTAAAAAAACTAATCGACGACATATACCGAAGCAATCCATCAAAACCATTGGTGCTTGCTCCTGGAGGATTCTTTGACCAAGCCTGGTTTAGCCAACTTATTGACAAAACCAAGCCAAATCTACTGAATGTGATCACCCACCACATTTACAATTTAGGACCAGGTATACTCACAGCTATTTACTTGCGGATAATTTGGTTGATGCAAACAGAGCTGAAAAACAATTTGCTGAACTGAACATCGCAGGAAAGGACACGCATCTGATTGACAAGATCCTCAATCCATCAACCCTCGACGGAATGATAGGCACATTCAGCAATCTTCAGGGGATGCTGAAATCCGCAGGAACATCGACCGTCGCATGGGTTGGGGAAGCTGGAGGCGCTTACAATAGCGGACGGCACCTTGTCACTGATGCATTTGTGTTCAGCTTCTGGTAAGCTAACAAGTTCTCCGGTGTCGAATTCTGTTTAGCTGTTCTTGGATATGTTTTTGAGCTCGTTTTGGTTATTTTTTTTTTCAAGGTTTTTAGATCAGCTTGGGATGTCAGCAAAGTATGACACAAAGAGCTACTGCAGACAGAGTTTGATTGGTGGCAACTACGGCCTGCTAAATACCACAACGTTCCAACCAAACCCTGACTATTACAGGTAAAAATACATAATGTTCTTAATGGCTAAAGTAGTATAGTAGGTATAAACACTTGACGAAAAACTTAGCCTTGTACCGACGAAAAGAACTTGTCTTGTGCTGGAGTACAAGAAGATTGGATGCATCGAACAAGATATAATCCTTTGTCCTAAATGCATAGAACTACCCCCAATTGCTAAAAAGGTTGATCTTGCAGAACAAAAAAGAAAAACAAAGTTGCCGATTTGTCACTTCAATGACAGAATTCCTCCCAACTTTCTGTGCAGTGCTTTACTGTGGCATCGCCTCATGGGAACCAAAGTTCTAGCAACAACATTCAGCGGCACGAACAAGATCCGCGCATATGCGCACTGCGCAAGAGATTCAGTAAGCAATTCAGTACCTATTTCATCAGCAACATCACATCGGCAGCCAAAAAAACCTTCATCTCCTAAAGAATTCACGCTCAATCTTTACTCTGCGTGCGTCCTCCTCGTCCAGCCAGGAATCACTCTACTGCTGATCAACCTCAGCGGCAACACGACGACCCAGGTCTCAGTGACGGTGACGACCCAAGGGACGGTAGCGGCGCACAAGCATGGCGCAAGGAAGCACGTCGGCGGCAGGAAGTTCCGGCACGTCCACGGCCCCAGCTTCACCGGCGTCGACGAGGCAGCCGGCGCCGTGAGAGATGAGTACCATCTCACCCCCAAGGACGGCAACCTGAGGAGCCAGGTCATGCTGCTGAACGGCAGGGCGTTGGCCACCGACGCGGCGGGGAACATCCCGACACTGGAGGCTGTCAAGGTGGATGCGGCACAGCCCATCGCTGTGGCGCCGTACTCCATCGTGTTCGCTCGCATTTCACATTTCAGTGCCCCGGCATGTAGTTAGAGTAGTAGCTAGATGGGTAGTAGATTCATAATGGGTTTAGGCCGTGATTGGTGATGATGGACAGCTAAGCTTTCCATCTGGTAAGATGAGGTGAAATGAGGTACAAGGCATCTAGTCGAGAGAAAAGGGATGCAATTCAAGGGTGAGTTTGTTTTCTTTTTATTCTTAGAATTGTAGAAGGTTGAAGAAATTATGATGAACAACGATGGGAAGGGGAAAGGCTCGTTCCCATTGTCTTTCAGTTCATGGTTGGAAACACCAGTGAAACATATTTGAGAGTGGTATTGGCGAAATTTGCTGAGTTCAAGGAAAGTATCAACTTTTCAAAAGCAAAAATGGAAAGCATCTAAGAAGAACTTTGCTTGGAACCAAAGAAATTCCAGAATATTGTGGTGCACCGAGAAAAAGGAGAATTTGATTTGACTTCAAGTTTCAAGGTCTGTTTGGAAAAGAGGAATTCAAAACAGAGAAAATGAATAAAACACAGGAATATGAAACGTGTGTACGTTGAAAATAAATAAAGAATTGAAAAACACATGAATTTTATAGGAACCGGCGGTTGGAACACGGGAACATAAGACATGTTTATTCCTCCATTCTATTGAACAAGGACTTATCATCCCTCCATTCACATGTAGGAAAATTTTCAAGAGTTCGGAGTGGATGTTTTATTTCCTCCATTTTATAAAAAGCAAGTATTTCTATAGGAAAGGAAAACTTCATTCCTCCGTTCCAAACACTATGTGATGCAAGCAAAACAAAGATATTAGATTACTTTGAAATTACTCCAATCCAAACAGGGCCTTGGGTTCTTTTATGAACTCGTCGGCAGCAGCCATGACAGTATACAAAAAGCATTCGTATTCCGCAATAACGAAGAGCATAACATTGGATGATTGGAATGGGCATCAACAGAGCAATACAGAGTTACCACCAGTACAATGCAACAATCATGTATCATTGTTCAAAGATTTCAACATCATCGCCATCATCAAGGGACTGGGAAAATTTGCCAGACGCAGGACATTTGTTCTCTTCTACGTGGAGCTACAGGGAGTAAGAGTAAGGCTAACAGTAACGCCTCCAGGAGGCCCAAAGAGAAATACGAACAGCAGCAGCAATCCTGAAACAATGAGACCAAAAAAACAGCAGTGCAGCTAGGCAGGCTAGCGCACAATACACAAGAACTGGTGATTTGGCAGGAGTTATTCGAGATGTCCACGGTCTGTTGATCGTATACTTCTGCTGTGCTTGGTGTGGCCCTTACAGGTACTTGAACAGAATGCCACCTTGGGTGGCGAAGAAGGGGGCAAACACAGAGGGACTCCACGGCCATGAGCTTGATGAGGATGTTGAGGGACGGGCCCGAGGTGTCCTTCAGGGGGTCACCAATGGTGTCACCGATCACAGCAGCCTTGTGGCAGTCAGATCCCTTGGGGCCAAGGGTCCTCGCATGCTCGCTGGCACCAGCCTGAAACAAGCAGAGGGTGAAATTGAGGAGAAAGTTAGCACTGACCATAGATGAACAGACATGGTGTTCAATGAGACTTTTTCAGGACATTCACCTCAATGTACTTCTTGGCATTGTCCCATGCACCACCAGTGTTGGAAGCAGAGATGGCAATCTGTCGAAAGCAGAAATCCATAAACCCTAGAACAAGCAAACACATTGAAGTGCACAAAGAGTAGAAGGCAAAGCGCGCACCTGCACTCCAGAAACCAGGGCACCAGCAAGAACGCCAGAAAGAGTCTCAACACCGAAGAGGGTTCCAACAATGAGGGGAGTGAGCATGACCAGAGCACCCGGAGGAATCATCTCCTTGATGGAAGCATCAGTGGAGATCTTCACACAGGTTGCATAGTCGGGCTTGGCAGTTCCCTCCATTATCCCAGGAATGGTGTTGAACTGCCTGCGGACCTCCTCCACCATCTTCAGGGCGGCACTTCCAACACTCTTCATGGTCATGGCAGAGAACCAGTAGGGAAGCATGGCTCCAACAATCAAACCAATGAAAACCTTCGGGGAGAGGACATCGACAACCGTCACTCCAGCTCTGCTGACGAAGGCGCCAAAAAGCGCCAGGGACACAAGAGCAGCTGAACCAATGGCAAATCCCTGCAAAGAGATACAGATGAATTAAGTTACCAGAGGAGTACAACTGTTCTTTTGTTGCAGATTACTATCTACTACTACTACATAGGGATACAGATGAATTAAGTTACCAGATGAGTACAATGGTTCTTTACTTCTTTTGTTATCTTCTACTACTACTACTTCATTCTCATATGTTAAAATATTAGGGAATACATAACCTACCAACAGTGCCAATAATGACAGTGGCAAATGAACAAGTTGAGCCAACAAATGAATAAAAAGCATTTTTACCTTTCCAATAGCAGCAGTTGTGTTGCCAGCAGCATCAAGAGCATCAGTTCTCTCACGGATTCTGTGGCTCATTCCAGCCATCTCAGCAATACCACCAGCATTGTCACTGATGGGACCATAAGCATCAATAGCAAGACCAGTTGCGATTGTGCTCAGCATACCAAGAGCGGCAACTGCGATGCCGTACATTGCAGCAATGGAGAAACTGACATAGATGCTAATAGCGATAGCGAAAATCGGGATGATAACCGACTTGTACCCAAGAGCGAGACCAAAAATGACATTAGTGGCAGCACCAGTTCTGCACGAATCGGCGACATCTTGCACAGGACTGCCACAGAATAAACATGTTAGGATTAAAACACCATCACAAAGAAATGATAACAAGAAAAACATAATAGAGACTGGTAGGATGCGAACCTGTATGCATTGCTAGTGTAGTATTCTGTGACAAAACCAATAATCAGACCAGCCCACAGACCAATTGCAACACAGAAGAACAAGCCCCTGGAAAGATATGGCAGTTGTCAAGACGGTACATTCCATTCTACAAATAAATGGCAAAGGTTAACAAAAAAAAGCATACCAGTTGGAGACCTCCTTCTGAGTACCGAAGTTGTAGATGGTGAACTTAGCTGGAAGGGCCAACCAGCTGATTACAGCAATACCAACAGTCATCAGGACGGTGGAGATGATGAGCTGCTTCTTAAGTGCAGGCTCAATTTCCTTCACAGCCTTGACCTTCAAAGAAATCAGTAGCAAACAGGGTGGTGATCAAGCAGACGATGATACCAACAGAGCTAACAAGGAGTGGGTAGCACATCCCAGTGAAATCATGGTCGATTCCGAAAGATGAAATAGACGCAACAACAAGGGCAGCACAGGAAGACTCAGCATATGACCCAAAGAGATCAGATCCCATTCCAGCAATGTCACCAACATTGTCACCGACATTATCAGCAATCACCTGCAAAATAAGATTTAAAAGTTCAGGGAAGGAAATGCCATGTATTAATGATTGTATAGCTCCTAGAATTGTCCTAAAATGAACACTATATGTCAAGAAAACTTACAGCTGGGTTCCTAGGATCATCCTCAGGAATGTTCCTCTCGACCTTTCCAACAAGATCGGCACCAACATCAGCAGCCTTTGTGTAGATGCCTCCACCAACTCTTCCGAAGAGAGCCATGGATGACCCACCAAGGCCATAACCAGTGATGGACTCAAAAAGACCCTCCCAGTCATCACCGTAATACAACTTAAATACATTAATGGTGATGTACAGAACCACAAGCCCACTTGATGCAAGCAGGAAACCCATAACAGCGCCAGAGCGGAAGGCAGTGATAAAAGCCTTGCCAACACCCTTCCTAGCTTCCAGGGTAGTTCTGGCATTCGCATATGTGGCAATCTTCATGCCAAGGAAACCAGATACCAAAGAGGTGATGGCTCCAAGCAAGAACGACACAGTGCTAAAGAGTGCAGTGAACAGTGCAGGCTTGCAGTACTTGTCCTTGCTATAGGTGCAGGGCTGGCTCTTCGTGCTGAATCCCTCAACCGAACCAAGGAAGAGGAAGATCACAACAGCAAAGATAGACATGAAGATACCAACATATTGGTACTCAGTGAAAAGAAAGGATGTTGCTCCTGTACATAAAAGAAAAGTCATTTTAGATATCAATCATATAGTTAGGGTCACTAGGATATAAATATAACACCACAATCAAGCAAAATCAGAAAGAGCACTAAAGCTATTGGTCCAATTTTTGTCTTTCCAGTACCAGCAAATAAATAACGAGTGCCTAATACAGACCGACACATCCAACATCCATTTGTCAACTACACAGGGAAGTAACAAACTCATGGCCCCCCAACCAGATAACTACAAAAGTGCTTATTTTCCTGTGTCCCCATCTCAATCATAGAAAATAGCACATCCGGTCAAAGATTGGTGACACGCTTAAAACAAAACCCCACATATGGGGCATGTATCTGATGAGCACTAGGCCATCCATGCTGATCTAAATGGGAAGCTCAGAGGTCAGTGAACAAACGACACGTGAGTGACAGATGGCAGAGAATCCCCATCCCTTACCCAGGAACTTCCAGGTCCAGATATACCTAGCACTAGAGACATTGGATCCCATGTATTGATTAATGGTAGCGTATGTCAGCCAAATGGTGCTCTGCCTAACTTGCTACGTGTGTACCTATACAGTTTGACAGATCCATCCCGCACCTTCCACCATTACCAGGCGCCAGGCCAGATCAGACCATGTCAACATCTTTACTGCAGCACCGACACAGGGGCAAGAACGCTGCTAGGCATTAAAAGAACACTTCTACAAGCCTAGATCCACCAGCCACTACAAGCATCCAAAGCCAAAGCCCAGATTCACACGTCCAAGGGGTGAGAAAAAGGAATTATTTGCCAGCCCCACTTGGGACCCGTGAACCGAATACTAGCAAAACAACAGTCACATCACATGAGAGCCCCCGCTTGAAAAAATCCACATTTGGGACAGGTGCCAGTAGTGACCAAAATTATCATAAAAAAGTACATAGTTTGGACTCTGGAGGGGGGAAGGGGTAGTACAGCAATTGGCAGCCCCCACAGAGATATTTGTCTTCCATTCCGTAGAAAACATGCAGTCCGAAACTCGTTTCAGTCCAAAGAAAAACATCATTCTGTGATGTCTAGCCAGTAAGCTATGGTCCCCGAAGAGGGTAAAAATAGAATGGCATTTGAGCTCACCCAGGCACACATCCTAATATTAGGAACTTCACGGCCAGAACAGCGTGAAATCCACTAAATAAACGAACGGATAACAAAAGTCTGGACCTTTTACCCCCCGCAAAGATCTCAATTTTTCGAGAAACGAGTGTATATCTATCCTATAATAAACGACAAATATACTAAGAACGTAATCCTCGGTTGGCAAACGCGCCAGAGCAGCGCGAAATGCGCGGATCTAAGCGGACCCAGCGAGCGGCAGCCCCCAGATCTGAGGAATCCCCGGGCTCACCTTCGGAGATAGCGTTCTGGATCTCGGCGCACTTGACGACGACGTTGTGGTCGTTGAGCCCCTCCTCCTCCTCGATGAGGTAGTCGCCGTAGCCGTTCTTGCCGCCGCCGCCGCCGGACGCGGCGGCCGCGGCCGGGGAGAGCTTCACCCGCGACACGATCACCCACTGCACGACGGCGAAGGCGATGCCGATGACGGCGGCGACGGGGATGAACACCTCGGTGGCGAGCGCCGAGAGGATCGCCATGGCGCTGCGGCAGAGGCCAAACCCTAACCCTACGCGGGGAACGAAAGAACGCACGGACACGCGGCGGCGGCGGCGGGGTGGGGGAAGGGGAGAGGCGACGGACGCGTCTCGCTCTGCACGCTCTCTCCCTGTGCTCGGGGCGCGTGTTCTTATAGAGCGGGGGGAAGGTGCGTGTGGAATGGATGGAGGTGGCCAGGAGAGAGAAGAAGAAGGGGGCGGGTCGTGAATGCGCTTAACTTGGAAGGGTTAGGTGTAAAAGTTGCAGGCCTGTATGTCAGTGACTCAGTGTGTGTGGGTGTCCCTTGTTTTATAGCCTTTTGCTGTTGCTGGTGTGGTGGGCTGGAATTTTTTTGCGCTTTTCCTGGCCCGGGATGGCAGGTGGGCCCAGGAGATAAATATCTTTTATCTTTTCTTTTGTTCTTCGTTATAGGCGGGAAAAGATCTGGATCAAGGGTAAGGGAGTGAGCTTGCACTGACGTGTCATTTGCTTTCAACATTGGATAAGCTAATGATCTTGGATACTGCACATTGGCAATGTTTTTACTCCGTCTTCTTTGCCCATCACCGAGGAGACGAGGACTCGAGATAGGTGGCAAACTCATCTACTTAGCGTGAGGGATAGGCTGGCTCCTGTTAGTTGATCTTCACCGGCCTATTGGGCCCTTGCCTCTGCTCCCTGATCGGGGGAGCCTAACCCTAACTGGTTAGTGGGCCCCTGTCGCACAGCACATAAATAGAGGAGTGGGGGTGAGGGCTCGAAGGACGAGGTTGGCCGGAGCCGCCACACCCACCAAAGAAAATCCTAATCCGATCTAAAGACGTGCTGCCAGCGACGGGATGAGCCCGCCACCACCGCCGTCGCTCCCACTGTAGGGCCACCATCGGACCACTGCAGTATCGGCCACTGGACCTCGCCACCGAGCCGGAGCTGCCTCGACACCAGCGTCCACGAGGTCACAGCGCAACCGCGCACGGTGAATGGATGTTACCCGGATCTACGGGTCACACAGAGGTACACATATTCGATTCTTACATTGGTATCGGAGCGAGGTTACTAAGTGTGTAACCCTAACCCTAACCAAGTAAAAGCAAAAAGAGAGAGACCGGGGTACTATCTATCGGTCACCACCGCCACCGCGTGTGGGGAAGAGAACAGATCCGTGTTCGGATCAGAGATGAAGAAAATCAAGGGCTATCGGCACTTGAACCCTAACCCTAACTGGGTTAAAGAAAGGGGAAAAAGAAAAGTTTTCGGCCTTAAGATGAATAGAGCCGAAACCCTAACCCTAGAACAAATCCTCATCCCTAACCAGTTGAATCCGAGAAGAATGAAAAGAAATCCAAATCGGACTCGACCGAAAAGAGAAACAGAAAAGAATCAAAGAAGGGGAAGGGAACCGATTCGGATGAACTCCGAAAAGAAAAAGAAATAAAAATAAAATGGAACCGTATCCCTAGATCTTGTTTTCGGATGAACTCTGAAATGGAAAGAGAGACGATCAATCCAAATCGAAGAAGAACGGGGGTCGGCACACGAACCCTAACCCTAACCCTATTCCCCACATCAGTTCGAACAAAAGAAAGGAAAGAATCAAAGAAATCCAAACCCTAATCCCCTCCTTCGGTTCGGATAAGAGAATCAAGATCCTAATCGGAGAAGAAGGGAAAAAAAAGGGGGGGACAGTCCTACCTCGCCGCGCGAGAACCTTCGCCGGCGCGGGAGAAGAAGACCGAGCCGGGGAGCCATTTCGCCCAGGCTCGGCAAAGGGGGCGCCGCGGCCAGGCCGCTCGACGGCGGCGCGCTCACCCGTTGGGGAGCGCGCACGCCGGCGAGGGGGCCGGCAACAGTGCCATGGCTGCTGTCCTCGCTCGCTGCTCGCTCGGTTGTGCTCGCTGCGCTGAGAAAGAGAGAGGGCGAAGAGAGAGAGCAGCGGAGAGACTGAGCTAGGGTTTGCACTGGCTGCGGCGTCGGCGGGTTTTTATACCGCCCGAAACGAGCGCCCGGCCGTCGGATCGATATCAACGGCACAGATCAGATCGGCCCATCGCCGGCCCAGGCGGGCGTGCGCACGAGGCCGGATTCCCGGCCCAGGCCCAGGTTGCGGCCTGGGCGCGGGGGAGCGCGCAGGACAGCGCGAGCGCCGACGTGGGCCATGGGCCGCTTTGGCTGTTGGGCCAAAAATAGTGAAAGAATCCAGATCAGTTTTTGATTTTTTCTTTTCCAGTAATTGCTAATTTCTGGAAAATGAAAAATAGCTCGAAAGAAAAAATAGAAAAAGTAATTATAATTTTTCCCTATGGGTAAAATTCAAGAAATTGAGTGAAAATCTTTTTCGCTGCTAAAGAAGTTGTTTATACTCCAGTTATTTTGAATCAATGTGATATTTAACTGGAGAAAAGGAAAGTTTTTCCAGTAAATGTTTATTTCCTGGAAATTGATTAATGGATTAAAGAAAATATAAAAAGCAATTTTCCCTATGGGTAAAATTCAAGAAAAGGAGAAGTTTTTCCACAGCTAGAGAAATTGTTTATTCTCCAGTTAATTTGTACCAACGTGGTATTTAATTGGAGAAAAAGAAAAGTTTTCAGCTGCTAAAGAAATTGTTGATTCTCCAGTTATTTGGAACCAATGTGGTATTTAATTGGAGAAAAAGAGATTTGTCATGGATTATGATGTTGTTATTTTCTGACCAACGTTGTTAATAACAATATCATAATTTTAATGATTTATGCATTGATTCTACTTCTGCCCAACGGTGATGTAGAATTACTGTATAAGAACATATGTTAATTTTAATGATTTATGCATTAATTCTACTTCTGCCCAACGGTGATGTAGAATTAGTGTATGAGAACAGTTATAAAAGTTAATGATTTATGCATTAATTCTATTTCTGCCCAACGATGATGTAGAATTAGTGTATAAGAATAGTTGTATGTTTTGATTTTGACCAACGTTAGAATCAAGGCATGCAAATGGTGTTAATTTTATGTTAAGAAAAGTTATGATCTGGTTTTCATCCTGTCTAAGGTGGACTGGGTAGTCACCTCACCGTGTTCCACTGAAATTGTGGCACCGGTGAGGGAGACAAAAGTGAATGATGCCATTTGGGCAACTAAAGAGAGGGATTTTGAATTCCAAAAGATAGTCCTATGGCTTTTGAGCATAGAAAGTGGGTCACTGCCAACAAAAAATGTTTGGCTGTGATAAAGAATATGATTGAACCTACAATTGTAGGCTAAATCCCAGAGTGTGACACGGTCACCGAGTACCTCGATAGAATAAAGAGTCAGTTCACTGGCTCTTCAAAGACATATGCTACTCAACTGAAGTGGTGGCATAAGAGAGCTCACGATGCGTTGTCGAAATTATGGCAATGTTGTTTAGGCCATATTTCGAGGGGGAGAATAGAAAGACAAGTTAAGAATGATATTCTTCCTCCATTAGAGCTCTCAAATTTAGAACAATGCAGAGAATGCATAAAAGAAAAGTACGTAAAGAAGCACAGGAATTTTTATAGATTATTCACACCGACATCTGTGATCAGCTTTCCTGTAAAAAGTGTGGATGGTTATGATTCGTTCATAACATTCATAGATGATTACTCCTATTATGGCTATATTTATCCAATCAAAGAAAGAAAAGATGTATTGGATAAATTTAAGATATTAAAGATTAAGATAGTCAGGTCTGACCATGGGAGAGTACTACGGTCGGCATACCCTAAAAGAATAGCATAGTAGCCCAGTATTCTATACCGGGTGAACCTCGGCAGAATATAATAGCTAAAAGAATCAATCGTACCTTGATGGATATGGTGGGCAGTATAATAATTTACTCCACCTTATAGTTGAGCCTGTGGATGGAGGCGTTAAAACCTCCATTCATATTCTCAATAGAGTATCAAGAAAGTCGGTGCTCAAAACACCGTATGAGTTGTGGACAGAAAGAACACCCTCACTTAACCACTTGCGTGTGTGGGGGGAGCCCTGCTGAGGCTAATGTTTAACCCAAATATTGAGAAGTTATATCCCAAAACAGTAAGTTGTCATTTATTTGGCTACACAGAAAAGTCAAAAGGTTTTCGTTTCTACTGTCTAGAGAGATATACAAAGTTTGTGGAAACGAGACATGCTGTCTTCCTAGAGGACGAATTGATGAGGGGGAGCATGGTAGCTCGAGAAATTGACCTTGAAGTGAAACGGGTATAAGCGCCCACTCCAATGATTCATGAGCCAATTTTCTCACTACCTGTTGTAGCTGCACCGACAGTGCTAGATACTGTGGTGCCAGCACCAGTTGTTATCCCACCTGTGGCAACAATGAATGAAAATGAGGAACCTGTTCTTCAGGATCTAATAGAACCAATTGCCACACATGAGGGGGAGCAACAACAGCCTCAAACAGAAGATGTGCCAAATGTGGAGGCCCCTAGAAGGTCTCAAAGAGTTAGAAAATCAGCTATTCCTGCTGATTATGAAGTGTACAACACTAAAGAATTTCAAATGGAGGATTATCAAAGCCTCGTTTGAAGAAGCCATGAGTAGTGATCAGTCATCAAAGTGGCTTGAGGCCATGGAAGATGAAATGAAATCATTGAATGATAATAAAGTTTGGGACTTGGAAATAATTCCTAAAAGAGTCAAAACAGTAGGCTATAAATGGGTCTACAAGACTAAACATGACTCTCAAGGGAATATAGAGACATATAAAGTGTGACTTGTGGCAAAAGGCTTTATGCAAAGAGAAGGGATTGATTACAATGAGACATTTTTTCCAGTCTCATGTAAAGTTTCCTTCAGAATTATAATGGCATTAGTGGCACATTACGATTAAGAATTATATCATATGGATGTAAAGACGGCATATCTCAACAGAGACTTAGAGGAAAATGTTTACATGGCACAATCGAAAGGTTTTGTTATGGAAGGAAAAGAACGAATGGGATACTGCCTAAAGAAATCCATTTATGGATTAAAACAAGCTTCAAGATAGTGGTACTTGAAGTTTGATTAGACAATAAAGAATTTTGGATTTTAAAGAGAATGTAGAGGACAATTATGTCAATACAAAGTTTAAGAATGGGAAGTTTAACTTCCTTGTCCTGTATGTAGATGATATCTTACTTGCTAGTAGTGATGTCAGTCTACTACTGGAGACAAAGAAATTTGATATGAAAGATCTTGGCGAAGTCTCGTTCGTTCTAGGGATCAAGATTCACCGAGATAGAAGAAAAAGGGTATAAGGACTGTCACAAAAGGCATACATGAAAAGGATCTTAAAGAAATTCAGTATGCACAAAAGTAGTCCCTCACCTGCTCCTATAGTCAAGGGCGACAGATATGGGGATTTTCAATGCCCCAGGAACCAATATGAGCTCAATCGACAAAGTGAAAGTGGTTCCATATGCTTCAGCTGTCGGAAGCTTGCAACATGCTCAAGTATGTACGCGCCCTGACTTTGCATTTGTTACCGGGTTTTACTTGGCAGATTCCAGAGCAATTCTGGAATAGAACACTAAAATTAGTAAAGAAAGTCTTGCATTATTTGCAAGGAATGAAAGGCCTCATGATGACATATAGAAGATCTGATTCACTCCACATGGTGGGATATTCAGATTCTGATTATGCGAGAGTGAATGCATATCCAGACGTGGATTTTCTATCATCTCGCAAAGGGGAGTTATTTCATGGAAAAGCTCAAAGCAAACCGTCACTGCATCGTTCACAATGTATGACAGTTTGTAGCGTGATATGAGGCAACGGGCAGGTGAACTAACTAACGAAGTTCATACCCGGTTTAAAGGTGATTGACGACATCTATAGACCACTTAAAGTAATACTGCGATGATAATCTAGCAGTACAGTATGCTCACAACATAAGTCAAGTGGTGCTGCCAAACACATTGACATAGAGTATTATGTTGTGAAAGATAAAGTCCGGGATCAAGTCATAAGTCTTGAGCATATAAGAATAGAAAGGATGCTCACGGATCCGCTTACAAAAGGCTTACCACCCAACATGTTCAGAGGACATGATGTTCAGAGAACATGTAGCTAGCTTGGGTTTAAGGGAAAGCCTAAAATATTCCTGGACAAAAGAAGGCCCAAAGATAAGTATCTATTTCAGAACAAAGTAGTGAGTTGTAGCTGTTAAGTCTATCGGCAATGGACCGTGACGATGAGACATGCTCTATGAGCTAATCTGTAATGAAATGAACAAAAGTAAATGATATGAAAGTGAAAGATGGAATGAGATCAAGGGGGAGAATGTTAGTTGATCTCCACCAATAGGCCCAACGGCCTATTGGGCCCTTGCCTCTGCTCCCTGATCGGGGGAGCCCAACCCTAACTGGTTGGTGGGCCCCTGTCGCACAGCACATAAATAGAGGAGTGGGGGTGAGGGCTCGAAGGACGAGGTTGGCCGGAGCCGCCACACCCACCAAAGAAAACCCTAATCCGATCTAAAGACGTGCTGCCAGCGACGGGATGAGCCCGCCACCACCGCCGTCGCTCCCACTGCAGGGCCACCATCGGACCACTGCAGTACCGGCCACTGGACCTCGCCATCGAGCCGGAGCTGCCTCGACACCGGCGTCCACGAGGTCACAGCGCAACCGCGCACGGCGAATGGATGTTACCCGGATCTACGGGTCACACAGAGGTACACACATTCGATTCTTACAGCTCCGTCTTGTTTTTTTTGGGTTGGGTCGAACCCTTTTTACGTTTGATTAAAGGGTTGAGGTCATCCCTGATTTCCTATTTAGTTGAAGATACATGTGAGGTGGGTTGAGCTCCCTGACATACGGCTCCATAGTGTCAGTCTCTTTTTCTCCTCCCTGGGAGATACATGTGAGGTGGGTTGAGATCGTCGTCGCTGCCCGGGATCGGCAGCTCTGAAAGGTTATAATATGATCGGGGAAGGTGAATAGCCTATTTAAAATTCTATAAAATTACTAGAGTAATTTGATTAGTATGATAAATAGTGAAATATAAATTTACTTTAGCTCTACAAGGGTTGCAAGCCACCTATCCAACAAATCTAGTTGCTATAATCACTAGGCACACAAGAGGCTATGTTGCTACTCACTAAGAGCTCTTAAATTTGCTACACTAAAGAGCTCCACTAGATGAACTTAAGCTAGAAAGCAAACTCTCAATTCTAGCTGCACTAAAGAGCTTGCTACAACTAGTTTCCAGAAATGTAAATGAGTAAGTAGGGTAATTATACCGCCACGTAGAGGAGTGAACTAATCATAAGATGAATACCAATTCAATCATCGAGAGAATACTAACAGGCAAAAGACAACCAATTTTTTCCGAGGTTCACGTGCTTGCCGACACGCTAGTCCATGTTGTGTTGACCAACACTTAGTGGTTCGGCAGCTAATAGGTATCACACACCTATCCCACCACAAGAGGCGCCGCAAGAACCTACCCACAAGTGAGATAACTCGATGACACGAGCAATTTACTAGAGTTGCCTTTGGCGCTCCGCCGGGGAAGGCACAAGACCTCTCACAAGCAACCGATCGAGGTCGGAGACAATCACCAACTCCGCTCAACGATCCTTCAATCACTGGGCCGTCTACGTGTCGACAAACACCAAAATTAACAAGCTCACAACCAGCCCAAAACACCCCACTAGTGTCACAAGACGATGCAACTCAATGCAATGCACTAGAGGCTCCAAGCTCACTCAAGATGATGAAATCAAGTGAACAAGTGAGTGGAGTGTGTTGCTCAGCTTCCAAAGGGTGTGCACAAGTGTATCAGGTGCCAAAAGAGTGGCCAAGACCAGCCATACCCTCTATTTATAGCCACACAAGCAAATAGAGTTGTTACTCCTTGGAGTTGCTTTCTGCGAGGGCACCGGACAGAGCGGTGCGGTCACCGCACAGGGGGTGACGGTGCCCCCAACGGTCGAATTCAAATGGTCGACCAACGCTGGTCACCGGACATGGGCGACGGGGGCACCGGACAGGGGGTGGCGTTGCCACCCTGGCCGAGCCCCCGAAAACCCTGCTCTCTAGATAATTAGGGCGGTGCACCGCCACCCCACGGTGGTGCCCTTTCGGCCCTAACTCCAGCAAGTCCCAGCCTCGGTAAAAAAGCAGTGCTGGCACCGGAAAGCCACCAACGGTGCACCGTCACGCACATGGCGGTGCACACCGCCGTGTCTGGTGACCACCTCAAAGCTGCTGCTCTCGTCCATGTCCAAGCGGGCACCGAACAGGCCTGGGCGGTGCACCGCCTCACCCATGGCGGTGACCACCCTGAGGCAAAAACCTCTGTTAGTTGCATTTTTATTATCGATTCGATCCACAAACAGTCTAACACTACTTTGCAAGCGACGCTAACTCTCAAAGTGTTTTCTCAAAATATGTTAGAGCCAAGTTAGCATTACTCAAAATATTTTTGATAAATATTTTCGCTTGCTCTCCAATGTGCATGTAAGGAAAATGGACCCTAGGCCCATTTACTTTGGATTTTGGTGTTGGATGACCAACGCGACCAAATTGGACTAATGAATTTGCAAGTGATTGTTTTGTAGTTCAATAGGATGCAAGACGTGACTTGGACGAAGGCGACGTAATGATCTGATGATCAACACCTTAAGCAAGACCTTAGGAGCACAAGAGAAGACCCAAGATATCAAGCAAAGTCCAAGCACGAAGATAGAAACCAAGCCGCACGCAAGATCGCGAAGAAACGAGCTCACAGAAGTGACCGAACGCTGGACCAGACGCTGGAAAAAAGTGACCGAACGCTTCGATCAGTGGCTCGGCAACAGCAGGCATCAGCAGCAGCGACCGGACGCTGAACAAGCAAAACGACCGGACGCATCGATGGCACTGTTCATCAGTCCGGCAACACACTCAGCAAGTGACCGGACGCTGGCGGCAAACCGACCGGACATAGGACAACAACGTCTGATCGAGTACAGGGAGGTTCCAGAGCAGCGAACTTGCGACCGGACGCGTCCAGTGGCAAGTGACCGGACGTTGGCAGCGTCTGATTAGTTGTTCACGGTTCCAACGGTCGGGACGACCGGACGTGTCCGATCAGGACGACTCCAACGTCCGGTCAGTAGCAGAAAAGCGGGACTTCGTCCCCAACAGCTACTTTCTCAGTGGGTCTTATAAATACATCCTCTAACCGACCAAATAAGAGGAGTGAAGCTGAGGAAACATATCAAGGGTGTTGATACACCATTTTAGTGATCTCCACTTGCATAGTGCTTATTGTTTTATTAGGTGATTAGCGTAGGTGCTTTGCGAAGTGCTTAGGTTGATTAGACCACCGCTTATGCGCTTGCTCTAGGTTTAGGCCTAGTATTTAGTGAGGTTTGCATATCTCTTACCACTCGGTGCTTGCGCGCACCATTGTTGTACATCGAATGGGCTTGTAGTCTTGTGAGATCACACCAACCGCGTTTGTGGTGTGGCCGCCACCGTGTACCGAAGGAAACAAGGCCCGCGGTGTTTTGGCCAGAAGCTTGATAGTGAAGACGGCGAGGAGCATCTGGGAGAGGCTTGCCTGAAGGCACGTCGGAGACCCACTTGCGCGTGGGAAAGGCCCGATGCTATCCACGGAGTTACCCGACCGGGAGCTTGGCCCTTGCAAGGGATTCCTTGCGAGGGGCTCCAACGAGGACTAGGGGGAAGCTTACGCGGTTTTCGATACCTCGGTAAAAATACCGGAGTCGTCGACGGGAGTTTGCATATCTCTACCTTGCTCTTTAGCTTTCGCATTTACATTGATTGTATTATTCCTTTTGCGGTAGAGATAGCAACACACTAGCAAAACCGTAGTTGCACATTTAGATAGTTTATCTTTTGCATAGGTTTTGCTAGGGTTAGAAAAAGATGTCATAGTTTAGAGTTAGATCTTTAAGTTGCCTAATTCACCCCTCCCCCTCTTAGGCGTCACGGTCCTCTACAGTGCACTAGGCCTAAATACAATGCATGAAGTCCAACACCTAGTGACACTAAATGACCGAATTATCTAGTTAAGAACCCCTCTTAATAGTACGACTATATACTCTAAATGTGATCACACTCTCTATAGTGTCTTGATCACCGAAATAAAACCCCTATTTATACCTTTGCCTTGATCTCCATAGGGTTTTGTTTTTCTCTTTCTCCTTTTTCAAGTTGAGCACTTGATCATCATCACATGTGGCCATCTCATCATTTCATGTGATCATCACCATTTGAGTGCCACCATGCTCCTCACTTGGATTGCACCAACCTAGCTCATATCACAACTCGTGACAAATGTTAGTGCAAGGTTTCGTCAATTATTCAAAATCAAACTAGGACTTTCATGCTCACGCCACCGCCGTCGTTGCTTGCCTGCTGCGCGCGCTCGCCACTACAGCTCGCTACCCCGCACTGCCGTTGCTCGGGCCCGGTTGCTCGCGCCGCCGCCGCTGCCCGCGTCCGCTTGTCTACTACTGCTCACGCTGCCCAAACGCCAAGCCGCAACTGGTTTGTCCCGTCCGCCGGATTTGGAGGAACGGACGCAACCCGGATATGAGGGGTATATTCTCTAGTGGGTTGGTTCCAATCTAGTTGAACCGCAAACCAAACACTCTAGATTCTGGGTCCAATCTATTCCAACCCATCATCGAAACACATGCTTAAGGGCCTCACTGGAGTCTGGAACGCGGCAATACACAGAACCCGTATAGAGATTTTACAAAGATAAGTTCGTTTTTATAGAAAAAAAAACAGAAAACAAAAAGAACTCGGATTCCAAAAGGTTGTTAATCTTCTTCTGAAACGAGCAAGTCACCTGACAGTCTCCATTTACATATTAATAATGAAGCAAGAGAAAATACATGAGAAAAGTCATCTAGGCTATAAACTGGGGGAGAAAATAACAACAAAACGAAATAAAAAAAAACATCAACCGTCTCTAACAACCCATTCGGACAACCATTACTAAAACCACTGCAAAACCATCTTAGGCCTCGTTGGATGTTCATATATTAATACCAATCCACATGTGTTGAGGTAGATTAGAGGGGTAAATAAATGGACATCCAAATAAGCCTTCATGATTCTGATGAGAGTTGTAACTCTTTCTATATAGATCACGTCAATTTTTCATGTCCCAAACGGTGAGGCCTTGTGAAGTGTATTGTTGCTATATATATCTGGCCACATTTTGTCTTCCGTGTACATAGACAGCAATGCAACGGAAATTGGCTGCACAGTAGGCTAAAAAAATCTTGACTGCATTTAACCGCACCCAGACTGTTTGGTTTGTGTTCGAAACAACTAGCCCTAGTGTGGATTCTCTTGATTGCATTTAATTTAACCACAATCACAAGATGAGTAGTGTACTAGTGTGTTACTATCAAACGGTGGCAGTGATGAAGGCCTTGCAATTAACACGTCGTGGCTGATTGATGGACAGGATACAGCTGCTCTCTAACCTTTTCACCATTTTAATTTAATTTGCACCTACAATCAGCCATTCCCACGCTTGCCGTAGCTTTTAGTTTGATCCTATAGTATATATCCATAGTATATATCCATCTCATGCCACTTCAATTAATACTACGATCACGTACAGTGCTGTGTCACGCTAAACTCCAAACTTATTTGGAATTGGAAACATGGATTTTTTTTTTCTAAATTCAAAATGTTGCTAGACCTTAGAGATTTCAGTTCACTATTATTGCCCATTTCCCCTCAAGCCATGGAGCTATCGTACAGCAACGTTTTGGGAAGTTATGGAGTGCATGTCCACCGACTGGTGACTGGTGAGTGGTTAGTTTAAGAAGGCCTTTCTCCTATAGCTGGCTCACTGATGCTTGATAGGGATCTTCATCCTACTGCTAGCTCACTGATGGTGCTTTGTTTATAATTCAGTGGTTGTTGCACATAATAAAACCATACACATGCATGGCCCTTTTTGTGTTGTAAATTGCGTATCAAGTTATTACATTTCAGAAGTTGGCTGGTCCTCTTCTTGATGAATCCCCTTGCAACAACATGGATATATGTTGAGCTCCCTGCTTGCATTGCTCACAAAAACCTTTCATTGACCTAAACCGTACTTTGTTTATAATACTACTTCATATGGGTGTGGTGTGGCTCGTGAGATGTCTGGACAACTTGAGTAGCTATTACGCTATTTTAAGGTTTCTCAACAGATCTTACCACTTTGCACTTAAATGGCGATCCTGCATGTGAAATTTCCAGCGTGCTGCATTTAAGGTGGGTTATAGGTGGCCGTCAGGCAATAGGATGGTAGTACCTGACGCAACATCAGATCCTTTTTGTACACTGGTCGAAATAGAAACGCGTTATTTGATTATACTAATTTTGGTAGAGAGTTTCACCGTGTTGTTTCCAAAAATATACTCCGTCCGGTTCAAATTATAAATCATTTTGATTTTTTTATGTTCATCTATTTTTGCTACGTATCTAAACATATTATTATATCTAGATGCATAGTAAAATGGATGTACCAAAAAAAGTTAAAGTGACTTATAATTTAGAACGGAGAGAGTAGAATGTAATGAAACATGGATAAAACAATCATTCTTAATGTCGGTGCAAAAAGTGACCAACAAGTAAATATTTGTAGTTTTACCGTGCGTTGTGATCGGATGTGGCCTAGCACTCAATGACACAAGATTTATACTGGTTCAGGCAACGTGCCCTACGTCCAGCTTCAGTCGGTCAATGACTTTATTCCTGAGCCCAGATGCTCGAAGTTTCCTATGGGATTACAAACAAATAGGAATGAGAAGGGGTGTTAGAGGCCGTGTCGAACTCTGAACCAAGTGGCCGAGAGTGACGGGGGCTCTAACGTATGCTAAGTATTGAAGCATATGCTCTGTGTGTCTCTAAAGCTTGTTGAGCTGTTGTGTTCTCGAGTCATCGAGAGAGTCTTCGAGAGAGAGACAGCGTCGTTTTTTAGGAGAGAGCGCATCCCCTTTTATAGTCGAAAGGGATGACCTTACAAGTCAGAGAGAAAGAGAGAAAGTGTATACGTGTGCTGCTTAGTCTTGTTGCTTACGCCATCAGGTACGGCATGGCTGCTAGCGCCCACAATACTGTTTATGCCTAGACGCGTCTGGCAGACTCTACCGTGTTCGTCTGGTACGGCAAACATCGACGCCCACAATACTGTTTGTGGTCTGACGTGTCTGAAAGGTTGTATAGTGTCTGTCTGTCATGACCTGAAGGCACCGTCTTGTAGGTGCGCAGGGTATGTAGAGTACGGTCCTCGGTATTACGGTTGACTTGAGCGCCTTACCTTATTTGCTCCATCTGCTCCCTAGACCCACACCGAGCGAGCATCCCCGGTCGGTCTTTCTCAATCGTCCCCGACCGTGTCGGTCGGGAAAGAGCAGCGAGCAGAGGTCCGACGTATCCTTGGTCGGAGAAAGGGGTCGGACGAGGCGGAGCCCGTGACCCAGAGGTCGGGCGAGTGCGGGGCCAACCCCCAGAGGTCAAAGGTGCCAGTCGGGGACCGGATTGTGGTCCTGTTATTGTGTATTTGGGCTGACCCAGGCGTGTGCTGTCATTGTGTCGCCTGCTGGGCCGAGTTTTGTAGGGAAGCGGGTTCATAGGGGACCCCGGGTTTATGAACCCATCAGGAGCCCCCGAGCCCCTTTGGGACTTCTGTGAAGTCGTGAAGGGAGCTCCTATCGGATATGTCCGAGTGGAATTCAGGCTCGTCGTTCATGACGGAGTTGGCATAGCCCACATGGGGCATCCCACTATTCCTTACCTGTCTCTCGGCAACCGCCCGAGCCGTTTGATCGACTCGGGTGACCAGTTGCCCTCTCCTCGATGGAGATTCCGTCGGTAGGCCCTCCAACCCCTGCCTAGGAATGCGGAGGGTCGTTTGCGTGTGGTTGTGCCTCATTTCCCGTGCTCGGGTTGTAGTAGTGGTGGGCCTCGCCCAGGCGACATTTCGTCGGGTAGGCCGCGTCCCATCTGCCAGGGCCACGAACGCAAGAGGTCGGGTGAGGCGGAGCCCACGACCCAGAGGTTGGACGAGGCGGAGCTCGAACCCAAGGGGTCGGGCGAGACAGAGTAGGTCACCGCACAGTGGGTCATGGAGGCTCGTCGTTTGACTGTGGCTATAGATGTGCACCGGGAAGACGTCGTCCAGCTTGCGGACGCAGCGGAGGCCAAGTCAGAGGCGAGCGTCGTCCCACCCTCAACCAAGCTGAACGTCGTTCCGACCATAGCCGACTACCGTTGTCCTCATCAATCGCATCATCAGTCGACGCAGCCGGGGGGCCATAATGGAATTAGAGTAGAAATAGTCAGTTTCTGTAAAACATGAGTTCATGGGGGAGCCCCCGTGTGAACAGTTTTACATTCGTGAATATTTTAAGTTCGTTTTGTGATGAAATCAATCGTGAGGGGAAGCTTGTCCCATCCGCCCTTGTTTTTACCCTTGCGTAGCTTTGTTTTTTGTCCTTTCTTTTTCACACCTGCCCGTTGACCCGTAGGCTGCAACCTTAAGAACCCAAACATGGCCCACGAGGCTCAGCTGCTCGTAACCGTAGGTCGTGGTGGGGTGTGATCGGTCGGGAGGTTAAACCAAAAGTTACGTAGGGTAATCAAAGGAACAAAATGTCATTTTGTTTGGGCGACACCCTTTCGTTTGGGCGAAAAGTATTACTACATGATAGTAAAAAAGGAGGGTGGTATCACATCCCCATGGAGCCCCCGAGTGACCCAGGCCGAGAATGCTTAGGCTGGGGCGATGTAGGAGCAAACGTTGAATGGAAATAAGCGGTAAGACCGAGCTTTAGGGTAAGAAACGACGTAATTGTTCGATGTTCCATGTGTTGATGAGAACGTTACCGTTGTCGCCTTTTAGCCGGTAGGCGCCCAGTTGGATCACCTGGCCCTTCCCATGATGGAGAGAGCTTATGTTTGTCCTTGATTGACTGGGTCCTCCTGAGTACGCGATCACCGACCTCGAGGATCCTCCCCCTTATTTTTCTTTCATGGTACTTACAGAGAGTTTGTTGGTAACGAGCGGAGCGGATGACGGTCGTCTTACGAGCCTCCTCGAGCAGGTCAACCGCATCCTACTGAGCCTCTATGGCTCGGTCTTGGTCGAAGGCCTTTACTCTAGGGGCACCGTGATCGAGGTCGGATGGTAACACTGCTTTGGCTCCGTATGCCAGGAAGAAAGGGGGTGAATCTTGTGGACCGGTTTGGGGTCGTTCTTAGGCTCTAGAGGATCACTAGGACCTCTGCAATCTATCACCCGGCATACTTTTTGAGTCGGACGAAGATGCGGGGCTTGAGTCCTTAGAGGACCATGCCATTGGCCCGCTCGACCTGACTATTAGTACGCGGGTGTTCGATCGAGGCCCAATCAATCCTGATGTTGTATCCATCACAGAAGTCCAGGAACTTCTTCTCGGTGAAGTTTGTTCCGTGGTCGGTGATGATATAGTTAGGGACACTAAACCGATAAATGCTGTTGAGGAAGAACTTGACCGCCTCTTCCGAGCGGATATTGGTGATGGGCTTTATCTCTATCCACTTGGTGAACTTGTCCACTGCTACGAGTAGGTGTGTGAAGCCACCTGGGGCCTTTTTGAGGGGCCTGACCATGTCAAGGCCCTAGACCACGAATGGCTAGGTGATGGGGATGGTCTAAAGCTCCTACGCTAGTAGGTGAGTTTGCCGAGGGTAGAACTGACATCCTTCACACCTGCGGACAACCTCCTCTATGTCTCGAAGTGCAGTGGGCTAGTAGAAACCTTGGCGAAAGGCTTCCCTGACCAGTGACCTTAGGGCCGCGTGATGTCCGCAGATTCCAGTGTGGACCTCGAGGAGGAGCTGTTTCCCCTAGTCGGTCGGGATGCACTTCATGAGTACTCCCGATGGACTCCGTTTGTAAAGCTCGTCACCGATGGCGACAAACGTCTTGGCGTGTCGAGCGATTTGTCATGCTTCAGTCCTTTCTGGTGGGAGAACCTCCTTGAGGAGGTAGGTGAGTAGTGGTGCTCTCCAGTCAGTCAGATTGAGTGCCATCACGGCTATGTCATCGGGGAACGTTGCCATGGAGATGCCAAGGTCGGAGCCCCCAAGCACTTGGTCGTGGTCGGGGCACATCGGGGGTTCAGAGCCCCCGAGTGCCAGATTGGTGTTGGAGTGTGTCTGGGTCAGATCCTCTAGAACACGGGCAGACGACTCATGGAGATTGTTGATGATGACCCCATCTAGAGATGGAACCCGCCTGGTGGCCAATTTTGTGAGGAAGTCGACGGCATCATTGTCCTTTTAGGAGGCATGATGCAGTTTGATCCCTCGGAACTTGTCCTCAAGCTTGCGCACCTCCTGGCATGATGCTGCCATGATCAGACTCTTGTAGGAGGACTCCTTCATGACTTGGTCGATGACCAACTCAGAGTCGCCATGGACATACAACCACGTGGTGCAGAGCTCGACGGCAATGAGCAGTCCATTGATGAGGGCTTCATACTCCGCGGCATTGTTCGAGGCTAAAAAATGGAGATGGATCACGTAGCGGAGCCTGCTCCCATCTAGGGAGATCATAACCACTCTAGCCCTTGAGCCAGGCGCCATGACCGACCCATCAAAGTATATCGTCTAGTATCATGTGTGACGTCAGGGGTTGGGAGCTAGACTTCTGTCCATTCGGCGATGAAGTCGGCGAGAGCCTAAGACTTAATAGCGGTGTGGGGGATATACTTGATGTCGTGGCCCATGAGTTGGAGAGCCCATTTGGAGATTCGTCCCGTGGCATCACGGTTGCGGATGATGTCTCCCAACGGGTACAAAGTGATGACGATGACTTTGTGATCGATGAAGTAGTGCAGGAGCTTCTGGGTCACCATCAAAATAGCGTATAGAAGCTTCTAGACCTAGGGGTAGCGAACCTTGGCATCGGTGAGTACCTCACCGACAAAGTAAACCGGTCGTTGGACCTTTAGGGGGTGTCCCGGCTCCTCCCTCTCAATGACGAGGGCAGCGCTCACAACGTGGTTGCTTGCTGTGATGTAGAGGAGGAGGGATTCTCCCTGTTTGGGAGTGATGAGGATTGGGACCGATGTCTATGAAGCTTTGAGGTTTTCCAAAGCCTGTTGTGCCTCCTCTGTCTAGACGAATACGTTTGTCTTCTTGAGAAGTTTGTAGAGAGGCGTCCCCCGTTCGCCTAGTCGGGAGATGGACTGGCTCAGGGCGGTCAGACTGCCGGTGAGCCTCTATATGCCCTTGACATTATGTATAGGAACCATGTTGGAGATGGCCATGATTTTTTTGGGGTTGGCTTCGATGTCACGCTTGGACACGATGTATCCGAGCAGCTTCCCCTTCGGAACCCTGAAAATACATTTTTTGGATTCAATTTAATGCTGAACCTTCGGAGGTTCACGAATGTGGCGGCCAAGTTTGCGATCAGGTCGCTAGCTTGAGCCATTTTCACCACGTATGCCATCAACATAGACGGCGATTGTTGGTTTTGGCCGCTCGACTTTGTTAGGTTTGTTGGGCGGGTCGATTTGGTCGGCGAAGCATCGCTGCATGCACCGTTGATTGGTGGTGCCATCATTCTTCAGACCGAAAGGCATGGTTACGTAACAGTACGAACCATACCGGGTGATGAAAGAAGTCGCGACCTGATAAGACTCTTTCATCGCGATCTGGTGGTAGCCTGAATAGGCATCCAGAAAAGAGAGGATTTCAAATCTTGAGGTGGAGTCGACTATCAGGTCTATGCGAGGCCAGTATAATCAACACACATTCTCCATTTCCCATTCTTCTTTTTCACAACTACAGGATTAGCTAGCCAGTCAGAGTGGTATACCTCTTTGACGAATCCGACTACCAAAAGTTTGGCGATCTCCTTACCTATGGCCCTGCGCCTCTCGTCATCAAAGCGACGCTGATGTTGCTTGGCAAGCTTTGAGCCCGGGACGATGCGTAGTGCGTGCTTGGCGACCTCCCTCGGTATGCCCAGCATGTCAGAAGGCTTCCACGCAAAGACATCGCGATTTGCGCGTAGGAAGTCGAAGAGCTCGCTTTCCTATTTGGCCACGAGCTTGGTCCCGACCCGAACCATCTTGGTCGAGTCGGTGGGGTCGATCTCTAGCGCCTTGGTTTCCTCGATCAGATGGAAGGCACTTGAGGAGGTTAGCTCGTTGCAGTCGGGGACTACTGGAGTCACCGAATTCCCGAGCTCCGAGAGCTCGGTGGAGTTGATGACAGTAGTGGCGAGCTCGTAATGCTTGCGATCACACGTGTAGGTGTGCAAAAAGGTGCTACCCATGGTGACACCGCCGTTCGGTCCTAGCATCATCAGCTTGAGGTAGGTGTAGTTGGGGATCACCATAAACTTGGCATAACATGGCCACCCCAAGATGGCGTGGTAGGACCCTAGAAAGTCCACCACCTCGAAGGTTAGGACCTCAGAGCGAAAATTGGCTCAGTCGCCAAACGTGACGGGCTGGTCGATCTACCCAAGTGGGTATGCCTACATCCCTAGGATCACGCCGTGGAAGGGAGAGCTCACTGGGCGGAGCTCCGACCGGGGGGATGCACATGGCATCGAGGGTGTCGACATAGAGAATGTTGAGGTCGCTGCCTCCGTTCATCAGCACCTTGGTGAGACGCTTCTTGTGGATGATGGGGTCGACGATGAGTGGGTAGCGACCAGGTCGAGCGACGTGGGAAGGATGGTATCTCTTATCTAAAGTGATCGAGGAGTCTAACCAGCTAAGGAAAGAGAGGATGGCTGACTCTGCGGCGCATGCCTCTTTATAGCGTACCTTGTGCTAGCGCTTGGAGTGGATGGCGTCGGATCCCCCAAAGATCATGAGGCATTCCTCAGGGTTAGGGAAGCTGTCTTCATCCTTGCCTGCCATGCCTCCCTTCTTAGTCGCGTCCTCCTTGCCTTTCCCTTTCTTTGGCTTGCCGGCTTACCACAGGAAGCGCTTGAGGAGCTCGTAGTCCTTGTAGAGGTGTTTGACGGGATAGGTGTGGCTGGTGCATGGACTCTCCATGAGCCTGTCGAAATGGTCGGGCTAGCCCTATTGGGGATGCTTGACCGCATGGTCGGCCACGGTGACCAAAGCTGGGTTGTCCAGTCAGCGCCGATCCTTCTTGTTCTTCTTGCCCCTTTATGTGGAGGGGCCCTCGCTTTGGTCCTTGCGCTTGGCCTTGCCCTATCCCGACCACTGTTGAAGACCACCCCAACCGCCTCCTCATCGGAGGCGTGCTTTGTGGCGATGTTAAGCAGGTCACGGGTGGTATTGGGCTTCATATAGCCGAGCTTGTGGATCAGGGACTAGCAGGTTGTCCCAGAGAGGAACGCGCTGATGACGTCCGTGTCGACGACATCAGGAAGGGAGTTGCACTGCTTTAAGAACCTACGGATGTAATCCCACAGGGACTCGTTGGGCTCCTACTGGTAGCTCTTGAGGTCCTATGAATTCCTAAGATGGACATAGGTCCCCTGGAAATTTTCGACGAAGACCCTCTTGAGGTCCGCCTAGTCACAGATGCTGTCGGGCAGAAGGAATTCAAGCCATACTCGAACATGCTCCCCCACGCAGATTAGGAGGTACTGGATGATGAAGTAGTCATCATCCACTCCTCCAGCTCGGTAGGCGAGCCATAAGTCTTTGAGCCATATACCGGGGTTCATCTCCTTGGTGTACCTAGCGATGTTGGTGGGCAGTCAGAAGCGCTGTGGGAATGGCGCTTTCTAGATGCGGTGATCGAAGGCCCATGGCCATGGGCCATCGGGGCTAGAGCTTCGGTCGTTCGGTCAGCCACCATGCCTGAGGTGCGTGTCCTCGCACTCCTCGATGGTCAGGCCGGGGCCCACGCCGCCTCCTCTCGCCGCCATTCGATGGATGTCATCATCATGCTGGGAGTGGCATCAATTGTTGATGCTACTATGAGCATCACGGTTTGACCTGAGCCATTCACACATAGGTGGTCGATGTGGAGCGAGCGCCGATCGGGCTACGGTGTAGCCATGGCTTCCTGCTCTACGCCCGGCAACTGCTGTGGTGAGTGGACAGAGTGATTCGACTGGTGCGGCCCTAGTCCCCTAGTTAGGCAAGAGGCCATTAGCCGGTGTTGCGACACGGAGCTCTCTACCTGCTAAACGACGACGATCTCCACCAGCGCCTGGAGGTTCCGGTGGATTGCCTATTCTTGGGGGTCGCCAGGCTCGGGGAGACTGCGTAGAAGCATCGCATCAACTGCGATGTTCTGGCTAACCCGAGCAAACTAAGGGGGGGTCATTCCCTCTGTCCAGGATGTTACGCTGGATCTGACGGGCGTGACCCCGAGCGCCGCTCACCGAGTTATGTGGATGTGGCGCATCGTGCTGCGCCGAGCGCGCCAGTGTAGGTGGTGGCTGGCTCTGCCGCCTTTGTCATAACTCCTCGACGTGCTCCTACGCATGCGCTAGGGCCTTCGTACGGGGTCCAGAGGGGTGTGAGTCTGCATAGACTCTACTACCACTGGTGGCTATCCTAGAGCGTCCGCCATAGCGCACTCCCAGGACAGAGGGCGGCCAGGTACCACAACATCGTCGATGCTAGAGCCATCGCTTTCGACCTCGTCATCGATGAGGTCGTGGAAGGAGGTGGGAGCGTAGCCTACCATCCCCATGAACTCGGACATGAGAGGGGGCAGTGTTAGCATCCTTCGAAGCCCCTGTGCACACATGTCCATAGGGGACACGAAGCCATAGGGGAACCGGTCGTACGACGGTCGTGGTGAGGACAACGGGGTCCCTCCAAAGAGTCGGCAAAAGGTGTTAAATAGTGAGTAAAGAACAATATATACGTGTCAGTGTTTCGAGTAAACACAAACGAGTAAATTTGTATATTGCACGTCTAGCTCAGATGGTGTGCTAAGAAGACACAAGGTTTATACTGGTTCAGGCTGAATATCCATACGTCCAGTTCGTTGCTGCTGCTCGTGTTACTAGCATGAAAAAGTTTATAGTAGGGGTTACAAATGGGCGAGAGAGAGACTAGTCCCAAGTCTCTGGTGATGTGTTGTTCGTGATGAGGTGTGGTGAACCGATGCTGTGTGATGCACTTGTTCGATGTCCCTTAGTGGGACGCCTTGCTTTCCCTTTTATAGTCCAAGGGAAAGCAAGGGTTATAGCCGAAGGGAAGAGGGAAAGAGAAAGATAAAATAGGCTCCCGGAGCTATGCCGTTCTCCTCTTCGTGCGGGTCCCGCTGACCCTGTAGATCATGGTAGTAGCGGCATCGTACCGGGGTCCTATTGGCCGCTACAGCATGCGTGCAGGCGTCATGCGTCGTTCTTGTCTTCCATCCCATCCGAGCGGATGAAATGGTCAAAGAGTCCCCTGACATGGGCCATGCAGGGGGCTAGCGGTACAGTGCCAGTCAACCGACATCGGTCGACTGATGTTGGATGTTGGTCAGGTAGGAAGTTGGCAGTATAGTGACCACACGTCCATCACTGTGGGCGATATGAGTTCCCCGTAATGACATGTCGTGGGGATGGGTCATGCTGAGATGTGACTGCTCCCTACACGATACCAGAAGTTTGACCTCGAGTAGTACTTTCTGGCCCATAGTGGTAGGCGGTGACATGAGCTTCCGTTAGGAACCGTGTCTGAGGGATCAGGCGAGGCAGAGCCAACCCTCAGACGTTGGCCGAGGCAGAGCCGTCCCTCTAGGGTCGGCCGAGGTGGAGCCTACCCTTGGGAGTCAGCCGAGGTGGAGTCTACCCTCGGGAGTCAGCCGAGGCAGAGTCTACCCTCGGGAGTCAGCCGAGGTAGAGTCTATCCTCAGGAGTCAGCTGAAGCGGAGCCAACCCTCGGACGTCAGACAAGGCGGAGCCGGCCCTCAGACGTTGGACGAGGCGGAGCCAACCCTCGGGGGTCGGACGAGACGGAGCCAACCCTTTGAAGTTAGCCGAGGTGGTGCCAACCCTCGGGGTTGGGCGAGGCGGAGCCCATGGCCTCAAGGTCCACCGAGGGGAGCCAACCCTCGGGGGTCGAAAGAGGTAGAGCCCATGGCCTCGGTGGTCAGACAAGGCGGAGCCTAGCAAGAGGTGTAGTCACGCTCTTGAATGCTCGAATGAATCAACGTTGATGGTTATTAGCTTCTCCTCTTAGGGTACCCTAGTATTGGTCCCTAATGGTACGTTACTCACCATGGAGTTTGAGCCCAGCATGGGCTCGAGGCAAAGCGCGGGTGTCTCGACGTTGAGGTCATCGAGTGGCCCGAGGCCGGTGGAGGGCGCTCCTCCTTCAGTGGGAGCCGGGACAAGTGCGTCCTCGCGGAGGCGGAGTACGCCGAGCTGGTCAGCGATGAAGTCTAGACTTCCGAAGAGGAAGGTCTAGAGCGGCTTGAAGACGGGAAGAACCCACATCCCAACAAGTGGGAGCGTGGGAAACTCCAGCGAGCCGAAGCGAATCATATCGCTCGAGCCCGTCATGCCAAAGATGGTGGAAAGGTGGGCCATCCGATGACCAAAAGCATGAATGCACAACGTCTTCCCCATGGACGGTGCCCACTGTCGGTGCGAAAAGTGATCAACAAGTAAATATTTGTAGTTTTGTCGTACGTTGTGATCGGATGTGGCCTAACACTCAATGATACAAGATTTATACTGGTTCAGGCAACGTGTCCTACGTCCAGTTTGAGTCGGTCGATGACTTTATTCCTGAGCCTAGGTGCTCGAAGTTTGCTATGGGGTTACAAACAAATAGGAATGAGAAGGGGCATTAGAGGCCCGGTCGTACTCTGAACCGAGTGGCCGAGAGTGACTGGGGCTCTAACGTATGCTAAGTATTGGAGCGTATGCTCTGTGTGTCTCTAAAGCTTATTGAGTTGTTGTGTTCTCGAGTCATCGAGAGAGAGAGAGAGAGAGAGAGAGAGAGAGACTCATTTTTCAGGAGAGAGCGCATCCCCTTTTATAGTTGAAAGGGATGGCCTTGCAAGTCAGAGAGAAAGAGAGAAAGTGTATACGTGTGCTGCCTAGTCCTGTTGCTCACGCCATCAGGTACGGGATGGCTGCCAGCGCCCATAATACTGTTTGTGGTCTGACGTGTCTAGAAGGTTGTATAGTGTTTGTTTGTCATGAGCTGGAGGCACCGTCTTGTAGGTGCGCAGGGTATGGTAGGGTACGGTCCTCGGGATTGCGGTTGACTTGAGCGCCTTACCTTATCTGCTCCGCCTGCTCCCCAGACCCACACCGAGCGGGTGTCCCCGGTCGGTCGTTCCCAGTCGTCCCCAATCATGTCGGTCGGGAAAGAGCAGGGAGCAGAGGTCCGGCGTATCCTTGGTCGAAGAAAGAGGTCGGGCGAGGCGGAGCCCGCGACCCAGAGGTCGGGCGAGTGCGGGGCTGCCCCTAGAGGTCGGAGGTGCCGGTCGGGGACCGGATCGTGGTCTTGGCCTGTTATTGTGTATCTGGGCTGGCTCAGGCTTGTGCTGTCGTTGCGCTGCCTGCTGGGCCAAGGTTTGTAGGGAAGCGGGTCCATTGGGGACCCTGGGTTTATGAATCCGACACTTAATATATAGTTTTATACTTTTGTTTCATAGACATTTGATCCCATAACTCATCTAGGGTAGAAATTGAGTCACGGTAGTTTCAACTATAGTACATCTCTCTTTACTTAAAAGTGTTGCCATGCTATCAAAAACGTTTATATGGCAACCTATCAATGTAGATAAAACTCTCAATAATACTGGCCCTACTACTATGAACTTGTCCTTTCCAAGAAAACTATGCATACACTGCCTTGGTCCAAAATAAATCAACTCCTAAAATCACACTAAGTCAAACTAACCTGACTTTGATCAACTTTATATTGAAGAATAACATTATTTGCAATATCAAAAAATATATTATGAATTTTTTTCATGTGTATATAGTGATACTAATTAATTTAATGTCATAAATATTGTTATTTTTTCTATAAATTTGGTTGAATTTAGAATAATTTGACCTAGAACAACTTTATAGATTAATTTATTTTAAAATGGTCATGGCATATCACATTGGCTTATGAATGGGTACGGTGATTAATCAATACTATATACATTGATTCATAATTACGGATGTAAGTGGGCTAGCCCTCTAACACGTATATAGGTTTGATTTTGCAACTTGCTTGTGGCAACCCATAACTAAACCCATATCAGTATATGTGGGCTTGCGAGCTAATACTCACTTGCATTTTTATTCGTGATATACATAAATCAGAATTTGATGCTGACTTCCAGGGCATCACGAAGATCGTCGCACCTTGAAAGGTCTACAGAGGGAATTATATTTTAACATGGATCGAAGTCCCCTTTCGCTCCCAGGGAGGAGGGAAAAAAAACTTACCAAGCTACTTGATCTCCTTGTCCGTTTCTTTTCCTTTTTTTTGTTAGAAGAGCTCTTGCTTCGTTGGTTAATCAATCAGACAAGAAGTAAATTTAGCAGATGTATAAAAAAAACATTTCCATAACATTTCTAAATTCTTATATATTATACTAGTTTCACATAAATAGCTATAGAATTAATATTGGTCAAAGCCTTAATAAACACATAAATAGCCTCTCATAGGTATTATATGAGTCACATACCAAAACATATAGCACGGTCTGTTAGATGCACTCAATCCCCATATTGTGCACAGATGATTCACACTAAATAAGATACACCTTTCATTTTTAAATTATAGTTGATTTATTCACATCAACTTTGTTCTAAGTTAATTTTTTTTCTAATTTTAATCAAGTTCTAGGGGAAAAAATTGTAACAACACCTGCAAGCCGAAATAAATATAATTTCAAGATATATTTTAAGAATAATTTAATAAAATAATTATTCGATATTATGGATGTTGTTGATATTTTTATGAAGTTAATCAAAATTTGACGAATTAGGACAACATAAAGTGAAACATAACTTGGAAAAAAAATGAAGTACTCGCCCCCTGAAAAAGGAAAAAAAATAAGTTTGCATCGTTCTCCAACGGTCATGCAAATTGACAAGTCGATCTCCACGTAATTAAGACTTCGTAATTTGTACACGAACATCAATGAGACAGCTACATGCATGTTCTTTCTTTTTTTATGCTTTTTTCCGAAAAAGAAAAACTAAGTAGTGTGCTGCAATTTTTTTTCTCCATCACGTAAAAGGTTTGCGCGTTTTTGTATTAAGATAGAGAAAAAATTTAATACAACACGTCTTAGTGGCGCCCTAGGGGGTTAGAAGAATTGTACATAGACGCTCAGATCTATCCTAGTGTACTGAAATCTATGGTGTTGCATTGAAAACTGATCAACCCGAAAAGAGACACCGGCTAGACGGCCTATGCCCGTGCAGCCGAGCAACGGCGGCGGCGCCGCTTGCGCGCACCCACGTTCGCTAATAATCAAACCCATCCTAAACCACCATGATCCCTACCACGGGGTATATACGCACAATACGTTCAAACGTCAAGTTCGATACCATCGCTCGCGCTCCGCTACTAGTTGCACGTCGTCTTTGCTGTCAAGCCATGTGGAGGGAGGATCTCAACAGCGCGCCGTGGAAATCGTGAGCGCCCAAACAAAGACCGACCGACAGTGGACAGCTTGGTATACATGCCAGCATCGCGCTTAGCTAGCCGCTAGCGATCCCGCCCCGCGGCCCCGGCCCGGCGCATGGGGGATGGCGTCGTGGCGACCGACGACCGACGTGACGCGCGCGCGACTCGCGTCACATGGTTGGGGCTCGGTTGGTGGCGCGGACGGACGACCGGGACGACGGATCCGCCGGACCAGCGGTGGCGACGGCAGTTGCTTCAGGAGTTCACAAGGTTCTCGTTCGAACAATCCGACGGCAGTTGTGTTGGGGCACGGTCACGTACTGCCACTCTGCCTCTGCCATGCCACCACACCACTCGTCGGATCGGGGCAGAAATATCTATGTTTCTGGGTCCATCCAAGCAAGAAACCCACAGTACTACTACTGTCAGGATTTGTTCTAGACGCTCGCTCAAGGAGAGGGTCGGTTCGTTTTTCTTATAATCTGTACTTTTTTAGTTTGTTTATTTAGTTGGAACAGTATTTTTCTCTTCCAACAAATCAGACGGAACAATATTTCAATTCGCTTTTTCAGCGAAGCAAACGGGGCCAATGTTGGCAAGGGGTGTGGACTCGTTGCTATATGCGGTGTGTGCCCGAGATAGAGGTAGGTATGGGCGTGTATGGCTGGCTGGTGGCCTGGCGCTGTGCTGCAGTAAAAGCTTTACTGCGAGACCGGCAACCCCGGTGAGCACAGAGATGCACATGACATGCTTTGTTCAAAACGGTAACGCTCGGCTCAGACCAAAAGTTCAGTCGGACGATCTCCTGCTGCTGCTCCTGCTGCTACCGTACCCAACGCGAACCATCAAACAGACCCGCAAAAAAAATGCATCGGCCCGTGTTCCTGAACGAACATCGTGTGTGTGGCTGATGTGAACGTGCCGCCGTTGGCGCTGCAGGCACAGCATGCAGCAGCCCCATGCATAAAAAAGGAACAGGGAAGGTGCGTGATCGGCCGGCCCGCCCGAACGCGACGGCAGACGGCTCCAAAGGGCCTGGCATGCGGCGCGCGATAACGTGGTCACAACTCACAGTCACAGCTAGCACCCCTGCCGCAAGCGCCAAACGGACATGGCATCGCTGTCGATGACGAGGGATCCCACCGACCGATCAGGCGCGCCGGACGGACGGACGACCGGAAACTGCAGCGGACGAGAGCGACGCGCACGCGCACGCGCACGGGCACGGCGCTAGCGGCACAACGCACACGCGGACGCGCGCAATCGTCGGTGCGGCGCTCGATCGATCTCGTGCTCCACCTTGCCGCCCGCATCCGGCCTCGTATTTTTTTATTTTAACACTTTTTTTAAACTATTTTTAAAACTAATACTGTTTTTTTTTTCAAAACTAACTATTTTAGGCGCGCCTGTTTGCACGGCGCGGCTAATTCACGCTGTCGCACCATACATGACGGCGCGGCACAGCGACCGCCGACGTGGCAGGTCTGACGCGCCACCCGTCACAGCGCGGCAGGCCTGCCGCGCCACGCATCACGGCGCGGGGCTGCCGCGCCACACATCACGACGCGACAGACCCCTTGTTCCCTCTCTCAGTGTCTCCGTCCTTAGACGAGAAAACGCGCCGCCGCGACTCCCGCCCGTCGCGTCCGCCCGGCGAGCCCGCGGCCGCCACGCCCGCCGTGCCCCACCCAGCGCGCCCGCGCCCGACGAGCCCCGCCCACCGCGACCCCGGTCACCACGCCGCCCTCCGCGCCCACCGCCGTGTGCCCGTCCTCCCTCACTCCATCTCCATCTCTCCCTGTCTCGTTGCCTCTCTTACTGCCGCCGCTGCCCCTCCATCTCCCCACTGCCGCGCGCCGTCCATCCTCGTCGCCGCCCCTTGTGGCAGAACCGTCCGAAATAGCACGCTTCCGAAGGCGCTCGTCTTCCATCAGACACTAAGCATCCCGAAAGCTGGCTGCATCGGACGGTTCCGTCGAGCACACCCTAAGGAAGTACTCGAATAATCCACGTTTTTTCTCCAAGATCCAATAATGAGAACGAGTTTACAATACTTAGTCTATTTCATACAACTAGAGTTCTTAGAAAAGACATTATTATAGTACCAAGTTCAGAGTATGGAATTTAAACCGCAGAATTACAATAAACATCTAACGGTAGAATACAAGGATCCATATGTGCCCACCAGAATAATCCTCCATACAACAGTCACTCTTCAAGCTGTCCCTGCAACAGGGGTAAATAAACCCTGAGTACACAATATACTCGCAAGACTTACCCGACTAGTGGGAATAACTTCCCAACTTCAAAGGATATGATAAGCTTTAAGGTTTACTGTGTTTCCTTTTTGCGGAAAGCAATACTAGTAGTGAATTCTTATGTATATTTCTTATTAGCAGTAATGATTAGTTCATTACCTAAACATTCTTGTGCTACTTAGCAATTAAAATATATTCTTACTCTTATTAACGATTTCCTATATACTACGACAAGAAGTACTTAGCTACCATATTTCTCAACATATTCTAAGGCTACAAAAATTACGGCGAACACGTAATAATACAATGAATCTACGGTAAAAATTTTATGGTCAAAGCTATTACCAATTTACCACAAAAATTCCTACAAATACTAATCTAAATAATACTAAGCACTCGTAAATGATTTAATAGCCACCGGTATCAACAAATATATATATATATATATATATATATATATATATATATATATATATATATATATATATATATATATATATATATATATATATATATATGAACTAAATACACTAACAGATATAGCACAATTTTAGAACCTAACAAAATTGGTTTCATAATTTTTGGACATCTACCGAATTTGTTATAATTTTCTAAAGATTAACTCAAAACTAAATTAGAAAAACATTTGCTAATTTGCTGGAAAAAGGAAAACCACTTCTCGCGCGGCCCATCCGCGCGGCCCACACACGCGCAGCGCGCTCTCACGCGCGACCCACGCGAAGCGGGCCCACGCGAGAGGCGGCCCGCGGCGGGGAAGCCCGCGCGCGCTGGTACTCTTGCAAAAACACCCTTGAGCTACCGACAAATCAATCCGCACTCCACATGACTATTCCTAGAGAGAGAAACTTTGCAATAAGGCCCTTTCACTCTTCCCTCTTCGCATCGGCCAAGTCCCCCGGTCACCCCCATGAGCACCGGCCCCGCGGCGGTGGAATTGGAGCGCCCGCCGGCCATCCGGGACCTTCCTTGCCCAAAATAAGAGGCCGGCGCTCACCTAGGGGTTGACGCGAGTCACCGAGCGGAGGTAGAATGGACGGGGACACGTCCAGGTGCTCCCTCTGCGGCGGCAGACACCCTACAGCGGCGGTAGCCAGGTTCCGGTGAGCCTCGGCACAACATAGGTGATAGAAACAATGGGTGAGCATCAGCAACTCACCCCGCAGCTACCCGTGGTGGTGGCTTGGCCGGGGACGGACCGGGCGCGTCAGGCCATGTGCGCACGGCAAGCCCAGCGATGGACTGCGGTGGCACGATCGTGTCAGTGCCGTGAGGGTGGCAGTAAAGGTGAGGCTTAGATGCGCACGGTGAGAAGGAGGCTCGTGCGAGTGCAATGGTGCAAGCAATTGGGCTTAGGGCGGGGAATTTAAGTCTACACTCGGTCATGGTCGAGGCGCGGCCTTAACGGCTCGCTGGTGGGAGACGCCAAAATTGGCGCTTGGCTGGGCCACTGTTAAGGCTGTGCGGGGTCGGGCGGCGAGAAGATGGAAGGGCAAAGCTGCAGGCACCAGTGATTGATGAGGTGACCGCACCACTGGCACACTCGTGGGCATGACCCGATGGCGAGAATAGAGGAAGAGGGAGAGATATATGCGACAGGGCACTGCTCGGTTGGCCTTGGCGGTAAATGGCCGGCCGAACACGCGTCGACACCTACGACCGAACTACGCAACGCACGGCCAGACCACATGCGTGGGCGGGGAGGGCAGGTGGGAGTAGCCTGCGCGGCCGCAATGCCATTAAGACGAGTCGACGGCGCGAGCGCAGCTGTGGCACCCCACGTGCACGCGGTGGTAAGTGGCAGCAGCAACGCGGCGTGGCACTGGTAGCGACAACGAAAAACCGTGCAGCCATGCGGAGACACGATGACAAAGTGATGACGGGACAGCGGGGCCAATGAAGGGCGGTGCGCGCTGCAGCGCTGACGCGACGGCAGCGGCACCAGTGGGCAGTGGAGCTAGGCAGCGCAACAAGGCAGCGTGTGCAGCCACAGTGGCACCGACAGCGGCGTCAGCAGTAGCGTGCAGCGTGCCAGGTGCACGGTCAGGGTGGCCAGCGGCGCCCCAGGCGCGCGGTGACCACGCACACACGGCTAACCGGCCCAAAACGCGTTGTGCACGCTTTCTAAAGCATCAACCATGACCCATCTAGCTCGGTTATGACCCAACCAACTCTGTCGAGCTAAAGATGGTACCTAGGACTACTGAATGGAGCAACATACTTGGGCCAAGGTAGACTAGAAAAGGAAATATGAGCCTGCCAGTGATGCTATCAACCGGCGCCCAAACAACATTTTCTAGCTTTTGTAGCAATTAATTGATGATCAAAGCACATACTATCTAAACCAACCCCTATACCATTGACAAGTACTTACTTGGATGTACCCCACCAAGCAAAATATATAGCACAAGACTTTAGCTAAATTTTTCAAAATTAATTCACTAATATAGCCTTGTCACACCTGCTTTCAACTTTGAAATTTGCTGAGTCTTGGGCTGAATTTTAGTTCAAGTTCCATTTCTAAGCTATTAGAAATACTATCTAACAATAATATTTTTCAACAACAAGTACTATCATTGCCATCTACAAAGTTTGTACTTTCAATTTTCTTTAAGTGTCACATACATGTTTCATAGCATTTTTGCTTAATAAAAATTAGTTTTCAACCTTAAGTGACATAACATGACTATTGAATTAACTTTCGTTTCGTAGTCTAGTTGATCGTTTCGAGTTATAGAAATTGATCTACACACTTTATTACATGCATTAACAAATAAACATGATGCTCATGATATTAATGATTTACAGTGTAACACCGAGGGTGTTACACCCCTCCATCTCTCCGCACTATCTCGAAGCCGTGAAGGACACTGCTGTGCTGCCCAATCGTCGTCCTCCAGAAGGGGGATTGCCACCGGCCGGCTAGCCATTGTCCGCCGACGGCCATCTCCTTTCCATTGATGGATTATTGTGACCCATAATCTTTATCGAGGTAATGCTCTTCTGTATCTCTGTTAATTTTTTTGCTAGGGTTATGATTCAAATTTAGTTTGACTAGGATAGAGATTTATATAATAAGTTAGCAAAGATATTTAGTGAAGTTAGTAAATATAAGTTATGTATAGTTTTGCAGTTAGTTTTGCAGTTAGCTAGATATGTATAGTTAGTAAAGTTACTTAGTATAGTAAGTATAGGTATTAATATTAGTGTGTTTAGTGCAGTTAGTTAGTATAGTTAGTTAGAATTGTTGGTATAGGTATTAATATTAGATTAGTTAGTATATTTAGTTGGTATATGTGTAGTTAGTATAGGTGTAGTCAGTTAGTTAGTACGCATGACGATTTTGATGACCTAATAAAATTTCTAAAATGCTTTTATAGATGGATTGTTGTGTTAGAGTTTTCTACGGAGGAAGTGTTAGGAGAGAAGATGGTATGTTTGAGGATATGGAAGAAGAATTGGAATGGTTTGATGAACCTCCTAGCTTCAGCGATCTTTGTGGCCGTTTGAATGGAAAGTTTGGCGGTGATTATACACTGAAGGAGAGGTTCGATAGTGGAAAGACTAGGGCACACTACGTGCTGATGCCCTTATAGGACCATGCTCACTGGTCCCGCTACAATAGGGTAATCCAAAGTTCCAATGTGACCTTGGCTGAGGTGGTTGTGGAGAATGGATACATGATGCATGATCTCTAGGAGGGGCCATCCTTCGATGATGATACTAAACAAGAATATGGGGTTCATGTCGAACAGTGGAACCAACTATGGGCACTATGGATTTGGATGGTCAGTTGACGTAGGAGCAGTTTCATTCAAGTCAAGTAGGTTGTATAAGCAATGACTTCAATGTGAACGAGTTCGATCAGGAAGAGGAGGAGCAGGAGGAGGAGGACAGGATCAGTGATGTAGTTAGCAGTGATTCAGATGATGACCAGGGAGGTAGACATGTTATGCCCACACCGGTTGATGCCATGCTAGTACCTGTTCATGGTATGCCATTACCAGTACTAACTGAGGTTTTGCATGCTATGACGGCTCAGGGTAGACTAGTCACAGATTTGCCAGCAGATGATACCCCCTATAATTCATGAGGCAGAATTAGCGAAGCATAGCAGTATGTTCCACCACCACCTTACACAGCGACAGAGCTTGAGCAACTAAGGTCGATGAATGTACCTTTTAGGAGCATTTCAAACTATAGGGATGTCAACATGACAGATATGGTAGTTTGTGACACCGGTCTCCAGATATGTAGGAAATCATTATATGACCATGACAAAGAAATCCTTAGTAAGGGGATGATATTTAATACAATGTCAGATATGAAGCACTTTCTTCAGGACTATGCTGTGTATCACCATAGGCCGTACAAGCGTCACTCATTCGGACCAGGAGTTGAGGTACCATGTGATATGCAAAAATGGTTGTATGGAGGTTAAATGCACCAATGAGATAGAGTGAAGGCAAGTGGAGGATAAGTAAAGTGGTCGAACCCCACACTTGCCTATCAAATAGGGAGAAGGAAAATCATCAACAACTCACTGCACGTTATCCTTGCCCATCGTATATTGGGGTTCGTTGATGACAATAACGACATTTCAGGTGTCTTCATTACAACAGTCCATATCTGGATTCGTTAAGTATGATGTGAAGTACGAAAAGGCTTGGCAGTGCTAAGCAAATTGCCTTGGCGAATTCAGTTTGGGTAGTTGGGAGGAAGCGTACAACAGGGTGCCCCACATCTTATGTGTAATGCATTACTACAACCCTAGCTTGAAATGGTTTATGGACACTGGAGGGATGCATTTTTGGGACCCGTTGAGGCATGTCCTGCATGGCTGCATCGTGTGTTCTGGTCGTTCACGTAAACGGAACATGTATTACAGTTTTGTCGACAAATCGTACTTGTTGATGGTACTTTCCTAACAGGAAAGTACAGGGGCACCTTGATGATGGCTGCTGCTGTTAATCCAGAGGACTAGATAGTACCCATGGCTTTTGCTTTGGCAGAGGGAGAGAACAATAAATCGTGGTCATGGTTCATGCGGCTTCTACGTGTACAAGTGCTTGGCCCATCTTGCACTATATGTTTGATCTCGGACCGTCACCTAGGGCTTCTTAATGCTGCAACTGAGCATATAGATGGGTTCCCGCTTCTAGTGCACAGATGGTGCATGAGACACTTTTGTCGCTAATTTCTGGCGGTGTTAGAGGAAGGAGGAGGTATGTGACAAGGTAAAGACTCTATATTGTGTATGTACATAGCACCAGTTCAAGGAGAAAAAGAGAGAACTAGACAAGATGCTAAATGAAGCGGGCAATGCCTAGTTAGAGGCGTAGATGGAACAGAAGGCTAAGTGGGCATTAGCATATGATGAGGGGGGTTCAGATATGGCATCATGACCACTAACTCATCGGAGTCTTTCAATCGTGTTTTCATTAGAGTTTCGATCGTTGCCTGTGTCTAGAATTGTTAAGTTCTCCTTTCGTAAGTGCAACGAATATTTTGTCAAGAAGTGGTAACTTGTGCAGAGGAATATAGCTGAGCAGGGGCGAATTTGGAAAGGCCTGGAGCAGAACATTTGAAGGAGCTTAGGAATTGGCCAAGCAGCACACCGCCGAGCCGTATAGACCCCGTCACCATATCTTTAATGTACGGGGCTAGGGTGGCATAAGCTTGGACGGCGAACGTTATGGTGGACTGAAACTATCGAGTTGATCTTGACAAAGTAGAGTGCAATCGCAACATCCCTCAGATCATGCATGCCCTTTGCTCTCATATGATCACGGACCTGTAGGGTTCGGGGTATAACTTTGAGGATCTGCCATATATGTCACCCTTGTATCTCCGTTCAAACACTGTTAGTATTTGGGAGAGGAGCTTCGAACCATACCTTGACCCGACATAGTGGCCACCTTATCATGGTTATGACTACGTGCCGCATCTAGATCTAATGAAGGTAGGCAAGGGTAGGAGGAAGAAGAAGCGACTCAAGGGGGACATGGACGCTATGAGAGGGTACGATGAAGACATGTACGAGAGGGGGAGACTTCAACGAGTCCCGTGGTAGGAATCTTTGCTCCGTTTGCAAAGAACCTGGTCACAAGGCTAGCAGGCATAGAAGACAAGGGCAGTAGGTGCATATAGCATACATTTTATTATATTAATGTTAATTGTAAGTAACGATGCCTATATTGTAATTGCAGGGTCCTAGTTACACTCAGCAGTATCGCCGGGTGTATCGCCAGCGAGACTGTACCGACGTTGGGTTCACCCCTAACGTGTTGCCTTCATGTCCGAAGAGGTAGCGACGCCCGCGGTACCCATATACTCCTAGGGTCAGTATGAGTTCTTTAGGATGACATGATTCACTTGTACTCGGATACCCATATACTGATGGAACATGTAGTATGTCAAGTAATGTCGAACTTATGTGTTGATGAATTTGTGTCGTAGTTATGACTTGTTGAACTTATGTCGAACAGAGGTATTAGTCGAACTTACGATGAACTTGGGACGTGTACAAGTTAGTATTGCTGAACTTGTGTATTGATTGTCTCGTGCACTTAACCTTCCTGCTGACCTATTCGTTAAACCAACACTGATGAAATAACTTGGCTCATGTGAGAACATAACAGAAGTGTCTTGTTCCATTTATTGCTGCTTTGACCGCCGTGCCATGGCTGGGGCACGTCCGCTTTGCCACGCCATGGTAGCTGGCGCGTTAGCCTTGCCGCGCCATGGCAGCTGGCGCGTCAGCCTAGCCACGCCATGGACGGTGGCGCGGCAAACCCATGCTGGGCGCTGGCCAGACTCCCTTCTGAGCGCATCAGCAACAACAAGATTTTGATACATATAATTTAGGGGGTTTCGAAAAGATCACAATGGTGAGAACAACTTTTTATTTATCTTTTTTTAAAAAATAGAGCATAGACATGACACAAGGTCATTATTGATTGGTACAGTCTTCTAGATAATGTTTGGACAAGATGGGCACCAAACTAAAAGAATTATGCGTGCCATGTCTCATGGCTAATGTTTCCCTTGGTAACACTGGTACTCTATAGATTGTGGAAGAAACCTCTTTAGCAAACCCCTCTATCAGATATGCTTTATCAGGACACTACAGGAACCAGCCCAACTTCATTGGTCATCAAGCATCTGTCGCTTAATGCTAGCAGGCACAATGAGACACACTAAGACCCAAAAGTAATACCCGAATGTGTGACAATGACAAAAGCAAAAGCATTATATACCGAGAACGTAACAAATACATGCAAATTGCAGCATTGTAATACCATTTTTTATGGCAAAAGTTTTATGAGATAACACAATGTCCGTTATAAAAATTAAACAGATGTTTGTTATATGGGTACAATACATAAATAGTTCAAATAAAACACAATGCAACACCGAGAAAGTTCTACTACAATACAAATACCAAATCTAAAGCATTGAACTAGCACACATGTACCAATCCTCTACCATACCTCTACTAATCCTCAGTCTGAAATATACTGAGTAAGCAACTCAGTCATCTGAGTACCAGTCCTCTACCACTACCTCGTTGATGTGGCTAGGCTCACCTACATTGCCCTGATCTGTCTATCGTCTGTAGTAAGCTGCCTCTGCTTCACCTGCGTCCTATGTGGCCTGAGTCAAGAACGCGTCCTCCTCTTGTCTGGCTCATGTGGCTAGGCTCACCTACATTGCCTTGATCGGTCTGTCGCCTGTAGTAAGCGGCCTCTGCTTTCTCTACGGCCTAAGAGAAGAACGTATCCTCCTTCGCCTGCAAGCCCTGCATCTGCTTGAGCAATAAGCTCGCTAAGTCTGCCTAGTGTCTTCTCAGCCTCCTCCGCCTGCAAGCCCGCCTCCACTAGAGCGATGAGATCGCTCAACCTGGCAGTGTTGTCCTTATCCTCATCCCCATCATCGGCCAACACAATCGAAGATTGGATGGTGCGACCAGCTCGCGTTCTGTGTTCATCTAACTTCTTTTCCTTATACCTTGCACGGGCCACCTCTGCGGCATGGTCCTCGCTGCATCCAATCTCTTTATGTATAAAATACAACCAGTTAGCAACGTGATTATATTACATTTAAAATTAGACAACAAAAATAAAAAAGACTTTCAAGCACTCACTAGCACACAATGCAACAACATGATCATTCAAGACCTACATTTGTACTCTTGTCTTCTCTCTTGCCCTCTCCTCCTCTGACGCCCTCCGTCTCTCTAACCTCCAATTGTCAAGCCTAACATCGATCGGGTTACGAATACCGCGCTGTCTAGCAAACAAACACATCTTCTTTTTGTGTTGTTTAACGAATAGGTTGACGTAGTCCGGTCCATATCCACTCTTCCGTGTAATTACTTGCCTCCCCTTCAGTTCATTCAAGAACTTAGCTTGACCATCATAACATTCCCACTTGTATTTCCTAGTGCTCTGTTCAAACGAAAAATTATATCATATATGTCTTAGCAAAAGAAACAAAAATATGATTTCATGTTTCTCACAAAAATAACCAACCTCATCATAGTCAACCATATGGCTGCAATAATGGCCTATTCCAAGCTCTGAAGGGACTAGACCACAGTTGGATTTAACACCACATTCGCACATGACTGGAGGTGCTTTGTAAATTAACCTTTGTTTCTTCTTTTTCTTTGCCTTTGGTGGCTCTGACCATTGATTCTTAGGATCGTAGAGCCACTCATTGAAACAACACTTCACAAATCCATAACGCTATAAGAGAATACATTAGTACATGCACACATATAGAGATAAACATTTAAATAGATACACTATCTACTTACTTCGTGCTTGTTCGGACACACAAACTCCAACGTATTCTCAGGGTTTATCATAGTTTGATCTCCGTATTCGCACAGAGGAGGTTCCTCGAGTCGTCTAACTGCGGCTAGATGCTTCTCCTTAGCCGCCATTGGTGGGGGGGGGGTAGGGGGGAACCCATCGCTCGAAGTGCTCACGTGGATGTCTCCCTCTACACCAATCGTCGAAAAGAAGGTACCTAGGGTCAAATTTGTCTGCACCGTCGATCCACTTGAAAGAAAAAGCACCTCTTATAGGCCTACAATATAAGATTTCAACAAAATATTAGTAGCCTACTTACACAAATGAAGAAAAAAAGATAGTGGAAATAATTATTTATATTACAACGACTGCATTTGTAAAAGCAGTGCGTCACTGTGTCTGGATGTCTCGATTGAAACACGTCGGCCAGGAAACCACAGTCACAGTTAGGGACATGGAGGTCAGGAGGGACGGGGGCATCTTTGCTAGACGCGTCGGGGTATAATTCTCTAGGACGACCCCGCTTTTACCAAAACTCCTTCCGATACATGTCTTGCATCTAACAAAACGGTTGTAATTTAACAAACAAAAATCAAAACATCATAAATTAATGTCAATGAGAACCATTTGCATTACAACAAATAAAATATAACCTACACTTTGGTGCAAACTCTATCTTAGATGTAAACATGCAAACTATATAAAAACTATACTTTGGTCACTAAAAAATAAAATTTGGTACATCAACAGTGTATCCATATATTTATTCACATATAGAAGTTGAGATGCAAACTCAAACAAGCAAAATTCATATAAAAATTGACCTTAGAATACATGGTAATCATAATTCTAACTAACCAATTATCCTTGATATTGGCAATCCTAATCCTAATCCTTCGATCAAACGTTCTACCGAACTCATATTTTCTTCCATACCCTAACTACTCATTCAAATCCTTTGATCCACCGTGAAGGCCGAGTAGGAGCTTCATTACCTTGACAAGGCCGAGGAGGAGCTTCGGGGAAGATAGGGAGGGGGCCGGCATGGGAGGAAAAGTCGCCGGCCGGCCGTGGGGGAGCCGGGATGCAATGGCGTGGGCGCCGCGAGCGGCCTCACATCGAGTCGGGCAGACAGATAGAGGGAGGGAGCCAGCGCCGCAACGGGTAAGTAAAGCCTCGCCGCGTCATGATCGGTGGCGCGGCACCGCCGTGCCATGATGCACGGCGCGTCGGCCCCGCTACGTCAGCGGTCGCCGCGGCCGTTGACTGCCCCATGCCGCGCCGCCATGCATGGCGCGACAGCATGAATTTGCCGCGCCGTACAAACAAGCGCGTTCAAAAATGTTACTTTTAAAGAAAAAAAATAAACAGAGTTAGAATTAGAAATAGTTTAAAAATGTTAAAAAAATCCCCGCCGCTGGGCGCTGGCTTTCCGCGTCCAGTGACGTACTACCAAGTATGCTTTGGTTGGACGCTACCGCTACCCACAACCCAGTAGGTCCGTCCGCACCCGCAGCAGCCATGACGATCGAGGGGGGAAAGGCCAAAAGGCAGAAGAGCTCGAGAGGAGATCTAAGTTTTGCTTTGTTCAGTCGTGCAGAGACGGGTGAGCAATTGGACATGCATATCCGTTCGCAAGTAGGCAGGCGATGGATTCCTGGCCATGGACGTGCTCGTAGGCGCTACGCGTTTCCAAGCACGCATTCGAGATCTCGATCGTCTACTCGTTGCGCTCTGTGCTCGTCAACGATACTACTACTACTACTATACTGAAGTGAAGTGATGGCTAAATAAATATAGAGGCACGGCACCAAGCATCGTCGTCGTCGTCGTCCCTGGACAACTCGTAACTACCGTCGACGTCGCCGTCACGCTCACATGGATAATGGATGGATCCTAGGAGCAGTGTACCAGCAATACAGTACTAGTGTAGTGAGTGCCGCCTTGCGATTACTGACTAATGCCCCCCCCCCCCCCCCCCCCCCCCCCCCTCCCTTTTTTTTTAAAGTCCTCCGCGGATTAAACAAGTCCGGCCGTCTGCGTTTCGTTTCATGTTCATGCCACTACGCCTGTGTCACGAAGTCGTACGACCTTCATGTCCACGGTACATGTGTCCCCAAGATCATCACCTATTCGGACGCCGACTGGGCTGGATGCCCGGACACGCGTCGGTCGACATCCAGATACTACATCTTCCTCGGTGACGCCTTAGTGTCATGGTCGTCGAAGTGCAAAGCCACCGTGTCGAGATCAAGCGCGGAAGCCGAGTACAGCGCCGTGGACGAATGCATATGGCTGCGGCAGCTTCTTCGCAAGCTTTACTGCGATGTTCCCAGCGCCACGGTGACCTACTATGGCAACGTCTCCGCCGTCTACATGAGCAAGAATCCGTCCACCATCGATGAACGAAGCACATCGAGCTAGACATCCACTTCGTCTGGGAACGCATGGCGCTTGGCGAGCTGCGTGTTGTTCATGTGCCAATGGACCATTAGTTCGCCGACGTGATGACGAAGGGCCTGCCGACGAACAGGTCCACCGGATTTCGTTCCAGTCTCGCTGCCACTGCGGGGGTGATAACGGAGTCCTGCCCACGGGCTGTACACGTCATGTAGACCGCACGGTCAAACCCAGGCGCGCACGCACGACGCCCGCTCTGCGCCACGACGCGCACGCCACACCTCTGTTAGTCGCTCTGCCGCGCCGAGAGCAGTTTTACCCGTAGAGGTTACAGGCCTTGTACTTATATAAATATGACCACACAAGATCAATACAGAGTTGAGGTTGATCCGTATCCTCTCTCAGTCGGGGTCGGGGCTCGAGCCGCCGTTGAGCGGACGCAGGACACGGTGGAGCAGTGGCAGCACTGGCACGTTCCCGGGCCCTTTTTCTACTCGACAAGAAGACATCAAAGCGGTACCGAGTAGTACAGGCCTTACTCTTCCGATGCATTGATCAGAGCGACGATAGGCCGTAGCATGTTTTTTGTTGGGTTGTGCCGTGCGTCCTTTTTTTCTTCTTCCCCCAATTCGATTCGGCGTTTGCCAGCTCACGGGCGCGTGGATTCAGCTCGCTCGCGTCGGTGCTGCCGGTGCCGGGGGATAGATAGTAGATACCCTCGGCCCTCGGTATATCCCCCGCGGCAGCCGTCGGGGCACCGGCATATTCCACCGGAGCTGGCGTTCACACTTCACACAGGGCACAGTGCACTCGCCCAGCGTTGCTTCCAGCTGTTCGCAGCAGTGCCAGCGCCCAGCGACACGCCAGCGTCAACGCGGCGCGGGCACTGGATACGTTACGACCGCCGCCTGCTTGTCCGTTGGTGGATTCGCTTTCATCGGAGTTGACACATCGTGGCGTGCGTCGTCCACAGCCCGCGTGCACCGCGTACGGGACAAGACAGCCCGGCGCACGCGCACGGCTGCCGCCACCGGGAGTCGGAGAAGGCAGGCGCCCGCCGGTGCGGGCTGCCTGGGGCGGCTGGTGTCGAGTCGTGCCGTGGCCGTGGGCCTCCGCTGCGTCCTTCGCTGCAAGCTACACGTGACTGCGTTCTATTGGGATTCTGTACGCCGTCATCTCAGCTCCATCTTGTGTTTGTTGCATTTTTCGTTTCGACTTCACCACTCAACAGTCGCCAGTAACCGGTGTCGGCTCGACAATAACGCGATCATTCCACGCGGATGTTGTACCGTGTGCCTGACACAATTCCCATCAGCGTTGGATCACAAGTCCAAAGAGAGTAGCAGGGTTTCTATAGCACTAAATATTCTATCATGTAAATAAAAAATCTATTAGAGCAACTCCAACAACTTGACTAAAATTAGTTGACAAATTCTATTATTTAGCTATTTTGTAAAATAGAAAACTTCTAAAAAAAAGAAGAGATTTACACCAGCTTTGTTTGACTATATATGGCCATCGAAAATAAAGGAATAGTCAACTTTCTATTTTGCAAAATTAGATAGCACATATGTTGGATCCTACTTTTTTACTATACAAATTCTAGTCAGGCTCTTAGAGTTGCCCTTACTACGCTAAATACTGATGTTTTCGCTTATTTTCATACCTGTCCCTGTCCTCACCTGCGTGGCACATGCTTATTCAGCCTACGTGGAGTGCCAGACCAGCCACTGCCTGAGGTACGTGGCTAATTTGGACCAGGATGGATGACTAAAATAGATTAGGAAGCCCAAACAACAGTTTCTTAATTCAGAGGCCAGATGAAATCTAAACAATAGCTTAGGGACCAGCCACGTAATTTACTCAAAACATAACATGTCTAGAAAAGACAAAACATGCTATAATTTAAAACAGAGGGAGTAGGACCTATGGACAAAGAAGAAAAAGAAGAAATGAGAAAAAAAAACTAAGAAAACAGGCAAACACCTAGCGGTAGCAAAACTATTCTTAACACTTCGGCGTTTGGATAGTAAGTGGGTATGGGATATGGAATTGTGCTGGGCTATGATGGGCTGGTTTTGGGTCAGGGGAATGAGATTGTAAACCCAGGGCCCACGAGGTAAAAAAGAAAAAACACACGACAACTTCATCCACTCTTGAACCCACAGTTATCAATTCCGTTCCGGTACCGTCCGGAACGGCCGGTATGCCTCGTGCCGGCGTGCAGACCGGAACAGAAGAAGCTGCGTCCCGTACCGGCCAGGATACCGGACGATTCCGGCCATCTCGGACGATTCCAGCCATTCCGGGCGGGATTGAGAGTTCCGTCCATGCCGGTACCGTCCTCGAGGAGGAAGACGCTCGACTGCTCGAGTCCTGTTGTTTGCGCCCCCGCTCCAACTGATGCATGCCGAACGACCAGGCACCATGGACGACTGTTCGAGTAGTCGGGTCTTGTTCTAGCACTCCGACCCCGCAAGCCATACTGCAGTCCGGAGTTTTTTACTCAGCACTCATGGGCTCATGGCGTTGCGTTTGCTTTGGTGCCTTGTTTGCTGCTTGGAACGGGAGGTCTAGAGGTAGGTGACCGTGACGGCGGTTAGTAGTTCCCTGTATTGAGTTGGGTAAAGGCCCAATACATACTAGCAGGCCGGCCCAAGTTGCTATTCTTCTATTTTCATTATTTGTGAGTGGTTTCTGATATTCTAAAAACTTGTATAATCCAAAAATATATAAATTAATGAAAACTGGAATGATACACCGGAATGCATCGATATCAGAATGTACCGTTCCAAGAGCAAAACCAGAATGGCCTCCAGAATAGGATTGACAAGTTAGCTCCAACCTGCTTTATGCCTTTATCCGTTCACTGCGAGGCGGTAGTTCCAAACCTCCAGTCAACCCCATCCACTCTCCCGTTAAGGGCTTCTCCAACGCTGTTTTTTCATTAGTAGCCCCAAATGTCATGTAGGATTAGATAAAAAAAAAGTAGGTGCTCTACACTTGTCGTAGGGTCTGTTTGGTTGGGTGGCTAACTCCTGATTTAGTTCTCTGAAGCCAAGATGAACTTGTTTGGTTGGTTATAGATGGGTTGTAGCCCGGCTTTGAGAGGCCATCCGTGCACCTCTAGTCAGACCACGAAAGAACGAGATAAGATTCCATTTTTTTGGAGCACGGCTTGGCCAGGCCTCCCTGCGCGTCTCCTCACCGCCTCGGAGCACTTCTCGCTCGACCTCTCCAAGACGGAGGCACTCATGCAGGCCTTCCGCAGAGATCGGCGTCGCTCCTTCGCATCTCCTCGCGTCCGCAGAGGCTATCCATCGTACGGTGCCGCTCCTCCGCATCTGGAAGACACGCCGCCGTGGGGGCAGCAGGAGGACGCGGACGCGCCACCGTGGGCGAAGCAGAAGCACGCGGACGCACTGCCGTGGCGACACCGGCCACGAACACCGAGCAGGTGCGTGCGGAAGCCGAGCAGGAGCTATTGTCTGGGCCACAGTGGGGGGGGGGCAGACACGAGCCAGGTGGCGCACAGGAGGCTCGTCTTGAACAACTCTGTGTTCTTGCTCCTGAGGCACTCGGAGAGGGCCTCGAACATTGGCCTAAACTCGTGGCTCACCAGTCACCACCGCGTACGCTACCTTCCTCTCCCACTTCGATGCGATCTTTCCTTCCTCCTGTGAGATTCAGAGTTCTTCTATCATGGTGGGTGGCCTGACGCGTAGAGGGAGGCCCGGTGGACGGCGCAGCGCGCGGCAGCGACCACGGCGTGGTAGCCCTCACAGAGCGGGGTGGGCCGGAGCCTCTGAGGAATCATGTTCCTCGTCCAAAGCTTCTTTGGGTGTGCTAGGGGCGATGACAACATGTACATCGCCGGCGGCCACGACGAGTCCAAGAACGCCTTCCGCTCTGCCTTCGGAGCCGGAGGACCTGCTGAGAAGTGGTGCTCACTGCGTGTACGACGAAATGTCTCAAAGGTGGTGAAGTTACCTATCCAAAGAGGAGGTGACTCTATCCAAGCCAAACCAGCCAATCAAACACACTAGTTGCTAGCCAGACTTAGATAGTGTATGCAACCAAACAAGTCTATCTTGGCTCGCTAGGGCCTGTCTTGGGCTAGCCTGGCTTATTTCTTAGCCAGGCTAGATGGAAGGCACGAAACCAAACACACCCATAGTGGCTTGTAGAGAGAGAAGGTGGTCTATGCTAAAAAAGATGAGGGAGGGGAAATAAATGTGAGGTATGATGAAAGAAAAAAGTTTCTTTACAGACCACAAGTAGTGATAGTTTGCATTGTATGAATAGTAGTATCAACATTTACTAGTTTACGTGGATCACTTTATTTGTACTAGAACCACCGGTAATATTAGCCTCCATTAGTGGTACCCTAATACCATTTTTTTTGTTTTTTAGCCCTTTTTTGAATTTTTTTAACAAATATGCCCCTAGAGGTATGCTTTTTAAAATCTGGACCCTTAGCTCGACGTCATCGTTGGTGGCGCCGAGCTTACATGTCTCGGCGCCATAGATTTTGGCGCCTAGGTCTTGGGCTCGACGTAGACGTGGCGGTGACTTGGCAGCCACCTTGGTGCCGTAGATCTTGGCACCGAGCTGGGCGCCGTGGTTATTGGCGTCGAGAACAGCGCCATGATCTAGGGCGCTGAGGTGGTGTTTTAACCCGGCGCCCAACCTTCCTGCCCGAGCCTTCTTCCTCTTCTTTCTCCTCCCTCACGGGTTTTTTCTCTCCCCACTTTGCCCTACCTCACGAATCGGCATATTGGACCTTGGAAACTTTAATTTGATCCGTAGATCTTTGAGAGCAAGGTATCCTCTCTCCCTTCTAGTTTTTTTTTTCCAAATCGATTCGGTGTATATTAGTCAAATTTTTCAACTTAAGAATCATCATTACTTAGAGTTTCATGCAATTTTAATATTTATATTATACAACCGTAGGATGCCAAGATGTGGAAAAAGCTACCAAACCAAGGTAACCTCAGCGCACGTTGTTATGATAAGGGTTCATTGTTGTGGATCAAATGGGAAACCTTAGGTGTAGGGTTTAATGTTAATTGCTTTCAGTTCTTAGAATGAAAATAGCTAAATTGTAGTTATGGCCGGATGATCGGAAATGCCTTCAACCCATTGTCTCTGCCTAGTGGTGTTCCAGTGCTCATGTGCTTTTGCGGCGATCCTTGCAAGGTAGCCAAGTCCGATGAAGAGGACATGTATAGGCAGAGGTATTGGATGTGTTCCAATTTTGCGTTTGAACCTACACTTCGTCAGCGCCGCATTAACAAGATGGTGAGGAATTGATGTTTGTGTCATATGACGTCTTGCATAATTTTTTTGTTTTGTAACACTTGCATTTTGTATAGACCCCTCCACCACTCTGTGATTTCGTCGACATAGATCGACACTGAGATCAAGCCTGAAGACAAGAAATGGATGTAGAACTGTTGCGGTGGGAGGCAGAGGACAAGGAGATGATGGAGAAGAGACGCGGAGAGGAGGCTACAAAAAGGAGCACAAGTAAGAGGAGGAAAGGAGGCGTGTTGCTGCGTATAGGGAGGAGAGGGAGAAGAAGCTTGAGCGTGCACGCCGAGCAAAAGCAGCGATGGAGGAGAATCTTGATGCATTGAGGTAGGGAAAGTGGCCTTGTTGCACTCAGTAGTCTCCATTACTCGTTAGTTCTATGGTTTATTCATAAACAATGTTGTCTACTCTTGGACTTTTCATTGTGTTGTCATGTAATGCACTTTAAGTATAGGCATGCTTAGGTCATATACTGCGTTATTTAGTTTGTCGGCACGTACTTCTAGTATTATTGTGTTGTTTAATGTGTCATAGTATTGGACTTTTCATTATGTAGTTGTTTTTATTATTTGTGGTCATTATATTCAGTTTAATATTGTGGACGTAGTGAAATGTGATCACGTGCTGCAAACAAAACCTAACAAAGTAGGGCATTATATAATTCAACACACAAACCACATAAAATGACATATGAGAACATGTACCGAACTAGGGTATAGAGGTCCTGAACAAACCCTAACATGCCTTAGATAATTGAAACGAACAACAAGCACAAGAAATGGCATGTGAGAACATGTACCAAATAAGGGTACATAGTTCCTTCAACTAAAACTAACATGCCTTAGGTAATTAAACTAAACAATAAACACATGGATGCTGTAAGAAACCGTGATGCCTAAGAAGGGGGTGAATTAGGCAACTTAAAATTCTAACTCTAAACTATGGCCTCTTTTTCTAACCTTAGCAAAACCTATGCAAAAGATAAACTATCTAAATGTGCAACTACGATTTTGCTAATGTGTTGCTATCTCTACCGCCAAAGGAGTAATACAATCAATGTAAATGCGGAAGCTAAAGAGCAAGGTAGAGATATGCAAACTCCCGTCGACGACTACGGTATTTTTACCGAGGTATCGAGAAGCGCGTAAGCTTCTCCCTAGTCCTCGTTGGAGCCCCTCGCAAGGGCCAAGCTCCCGGTCGGGTAACTCTGTGGATAGCCTCAAGCCTTCCCCACGCGCAAGTGGGTCTCCGACATGCCTTCCGGCAAGCCTCTCCCGGATACTCCCCGTCATCTTCACTATCAAGCTTCTAGCCGAAATACCGCGGGCCTTGTTCCCTCCGGTACATGATGGCGGCTGAAAGGTCCTTGTTAGTTTTGGTAATTGAGTGACAACCTAGGTGGACTAATTGTGTTTATGTGAGATACACAGGTGATTAGTCCATAGGTACATGTGTATGAGCAACATATGCCATGAAGGTGAAAATGGCTTGGAGATGTTGCAAAGCTCATACATGTGATGATGAAGGAGCTTAAATGCACATGAGACATGACATTGAGTCATGTGATCAAGGTGGAGAAGATCAAGACAAGACTTGGCTTGATGGACCGGTTGCAAGCGTGAAGGGCAAGTCGAAGGCTTTGGAGTGATGGACCGCATGGCGGTGAAGCTTGAGCAAGACTTAGCGCCGATGGACGATGGCAATAGTGAAGAGCAAGTAGAGTCAAGATCGATGAACCAATATGATCATGTGATGATATGAAGTGGATCATATCATTGTTGATCGTATTGGTGCATGTGTTGCATCGACATTAAAGGAGATGGAATGGAATGCGCAAGGCAAAGGTATAACCTAGGGCATTTCATTTCACCGGTCATAGGTGTGCAGAGAAGTTTATGACCGGGTTTAGGATAGATGGCTGTACTATCAAGAGGGGCAAACTTGTTTGCATATCGGTCATCTAGTGCCACTCGAGTGATCTAACTTTGCATTGTCGCTAGGATCGAGTGGCGTGGCAAGTTGAGTGGCTAACATCCTTTGGGAAATGATTGTGAAAATGCTAACACACATACACATGGTGGTGTACACTTGGTGATGTTGGCACATTTACAAAGGAGGTGGTGTTTGCAGGGGTGAGATGGATTCGACGCTTTCAGGAAAATGGAGTGCCTATTTTCTATTGCGCCGGATGCAAATTCTTGGTGGTTGGCTCTTTGGAGCAAGGGTGAAGAAGTTAGAAGTGAGAACGAGTTGGTCGCGAAGATGCTGGCGTCGGTCAACTGACCGGACGCTGGATCTGAATGCACCGGACGCTGACTGCCTGTGTCCGGTCGCGCTGACGTTGAGTGCAGCAGTAGCTGGAGAGTGATCGGACGCTGGTGCTGCGTCCGATCGCGTTCGACCGGACGCGTCCGGTCATGCTCGGGAGCTTACTGGAAACGACCGGACGCTGAGGGTCTAGCGTCTGGTCAGTTGAAGCTGCTACGTCCGGTCAGGTCAAGTGACCGTTGGAATCGGGACACGTGGTCGTCTGCAGGCGACCGAACGCTGAGGTCCAGCGTCCGGTCAACACGACCGGAGCGTCCGGTCGGCCCGACCGTTGCCCAGTGAAGGGGTAACGACTAGTTTAGCCCTTGGGGCTATAAATAGAAGTGGCCTTCGGCCATGGCTAGTGCTGAGCACCTCAAGGGACTTAGTGTCCATGCTTGTGAGTGCTTGGGAGCCCTCCATCACACACATACTTGATAGCGATCATCCGATTGTGTGAGTGAGCGATTCTAGTACGATTGCATCGTAAGGTTGCATCGAGTGGCACTAGGTGATTGAGTTGCAAGCCGGTGGTGCTTGTTACTCTTGGAGGTTGCCACCTCCTAGACGGCTTGGTGGTGGTCTCCGTCGAAGCGCGCAAGAAGCTTGTGCGGCGCTCCGGAGAAGTGCTTATGAGGGGCACTTGTGCTCGCCCCGCGGGAGTCGCGAAGAGCAACATTAGTAAAGCGTGTCATTGAGCTACCCTCACTCAAGGGGTAGGTTCTTGCGGCGCCCGACGTGTGGGCTTAGCGGGTGATGCTAATTAGCCGCCGAACCACCAAGTGAGTGGTCGACACAACGGAGACTAGCGTGTTGGCAAACACGTGAACCTCAGGAGAAAAATCATCGTGTCAACCTTGTTCTTCCCGTTGGTTTGCATCCCCATTACACAAGCTTGCATTTACTTTCATATATATTAAGCTTGTGTAGTTGCTCTTGTAATTAGATAGCTTGTGTAGCTTGCTAATTACCTTCTTGCTTGTGTAGCATAGAAGTAGCTCCCTTGCGTGGCTAATTTGGTTTTAGTAACCTTGTTAGTCACATTGCTTAGTTTATGTAGCTAAGTATTTGCGCTCTCTAATTAGGCATTGGTTGCCTTGTTATTGAGCTTTGCTAGTAAGCTTAGTTGGCTTTGTGCTTTAGCTTACTAGCATGTGTAGGAGCTCCTTTGTTGCTTAAAGTACTAGTGGCATAGGTTTGTGTGACCTTGTTCCTAGAATTGGTTAGGAGAGCTCTAGCTAGCCCGACACCTTTGTTGCATAATTGATATCTTTGCAAGGTGCTAGTAAACATAGATAGAGGGGTGTAGTCTTGGCTAGACCGATAGTTTTAATTCCGCACTTGTTTCGGTTAGCCAACGTGATTAAGTTTTAAAAAGGACTATTCACCCCCCTCTAGTCGCCATCTCGACCCTTCAGCGGCCACACCACAAACGCGGCTGGTGTGATCTTGCAAGACTACAAGCCCCTCCGATATACAACCATGGTGCGTGCAAGCACTGAGTGGTAAGATGTATGCAAACCTCACTAAACACTAGGCCTAAACCTAGAGCAAGCGCATAAGTGGTGGTCTAATCAACCTAAGCACTTCACAAAGCACCTACGCTAATCACCTAATGAAACACTAAGCACTATGCAAGTAGAGATCACTAAAATGGTGTTTCAACACCCTTGGTATGTTCCTCAGCTCCACTCTACTCATTTGGCCGGTTGGGGTTGTATTTATAAGCCCCACTGAGAAAGTAGCTGTTGGGGATGAAATCCTGCTTTTCTGCTACTGACCGGACGTTGGAGTCGTCCTGATCAGACGCATCAGGTCGTCCCGACCGTTGGAGCCGCGAACAACTGATCAGACGCTTCTAGCGTCCGGTCACTTGCCACCAGACGTGTTCGGTCGTAAGTTTGCCGCTCTGGAACCTCTCTATACTCGATTGGACACTGCTGTCCTGCGTCCGGTTGGTTTGCCACCAGCGTCCGGTCACTTGCTAAGTGTGTTGCGGGACTGATGAATAGTGCCATCGGTGCGTCCGGTCGATTCACTTGTTCAGTGTCCGATCGCTACTGCTGACGCCTGCTGTTGCCGAGCTACTGATCGGAGCGTCCGGTCACTTTCTTCCAGCGTCCGGTCGCTTCTGTGAGCTCGTTTCTTCATGATTTTGCGTGCGGCTTGATTCCTATCTTCATGCTTGGACTTTGCTTGATATCTTGGGTCTTCTCTTGTGCTCCTAAGATCTTGCTTGAGGTGTTGATCATCGGATCATGACGTCGCCTTTATCCAAGTCACGTCTTGCATCCTATTAAACTACAAAACAATCACTTGCAAATTCATTAGTCCAATTTGATTGTGTTGGTCATCAAACACCAAAATCTAAAGTAAATGAGCCTAGGGTCCATTTTCCTTACAATCTCCCCCTTTTTGGTGATTGATGACAATACGACCAAAGCAAGCAAATAATAAAATTTTTGAATTTAAAACCTATCTACTTGCTAGGATGCAATGCAAGGGGCAAGATTATATGATGCTAAAAGATACTACTTGTAAGACTACATAAAAACTCATCTTGCCCTTGCAAATGTCCCCATGTGGTATTATGGATTTAAGCCTTGCTTCCTACAAATTCTCCTCATTACATAGACTAATCTATAATCCACTATCCTCCCTTTCTCGGACCATTACCACTTGTAGACCATTACCACTTGTAAATTATTATGATCTAGCTTATGGCCCTACAAATTAATGCTTGCTTTTGGTCCTCTAAATTCTCCCCCTTTTGGAATCAAACACCAAAAAAGGAAGACATTAGTAGCACAAGGGAGGGTCAAACTTTGTGATCCTTTGTGTGTACAGTGAATAGATCACAAAATTTGACTCTCATATTATATAGACTAAGCTCCCCCTAAATATATGCATATATATGGTAGAAGACAAAGCATATGCATAATTGGCAAAGTATTGCACAAGGAAATTTAATCTATATAATGCATGGAGAAAGCATATGAATATTAAAATAAAATCAACATGATGATATTGGTTTAGAAATACCACATATAGAAATCAATTTGATTTCTACCACTTACAATCGGTGGTGGATATTTGAAGTATGATGCTTAACTCCGGAGACTCTATTTTCATTGCAATGAGACTACTACACACATGATAAGCTTGAAAAGGTGTTAGTCTCAAAGCATCCAACTTGTAGAGTAATCTCCCCCTAAATTTGTGCACACAAGTATGGAATACTTGTAGAAAATATGCACATTGATTTTAGAATAAAAAATACCACTTGAAAGATGACATCACATGAATGTGAGAGTCATTTTCGAAGGCGATATTCGGGAGAAATTATCTACAATTTGAACTTTGGCACAAATTAGATGAACAATTGAAGGACAAGCTATGTGTTGTGCTCCTAAGCAGTTTTAAACCATGTTGGATCGCTCCAAGGAATAAGAATGAAACCGAGCAAGCCTACCATATGAAATACCTAGTGTATGCACGACAAAATATATAAGAATACAAATGCAAACCTAGGCATGAGGAGTAACTAGATGCTAAAAGATTCCAATTGTAGGAAAATTTAAATTTAATACCAATTGAAGTAAATTGAATCTAGTTACCTAACATGGGGAGGGGAATTTGGGTCCATAGTATTTACTAACCCACTTGGCAATGATTTTGTCCATCATGATGCACCCCATGAAATGCATCCATACTTTGCCAAGTCTCCAAATTCTCCGACGTCCATCAGACTTCTCACTTCCCTTTCGGGATCCAAACTTTCTTGGTGCTCTTCATGATGGAAATGATTTCTTTTGTCACCCAAAAGCATTTGGCCCCATTGTTGGCTTGCTTGTTCACCTTGATGGTCACCACTTTGTCATTTTTCTTCTTCTTCAAGAGATAAGGTGTGGAGGCCTTCTTGTCCACCTTGTTGGTGTAGGTGTTGGAGAGCTTGCTTGTTTGCTTTTTATCCTTCTTCTTTGCTCCTCCCCTATTCTTTACCTTACACTCATAGGACTTGTGGCCTTCCTTGTGGCATACATAGCAAACCATAGTTTGTCCTTCATCAAGCTTCTTCACTCCCTTAACGATGTTATCTTATTAAAGTTGGGATTGCTTCGTCTTGCCTTTCACTTGAGTCAAGTCCTTGGTGAGGCGAGCTACTTCTTGATTGATTTGTTTATTCTCCTTTGCAACATCTTGTGTGCATGTATGTACAACAACTTTCTCAACACAAACTTGGTTGCACAAAGGTGAGTCTAAACATAAATCATTACAAGAAGTAGAGGCATCCTTTTTAGACATGTTAATAATAGAACTTTTCCTTTTAGATGCCTTGGTGGGGGTTGTGCTGACGGCTTCAAGATTATCAACTTTATTAGTTAACTCATCACAATGTTTGCACGTGGTTTCCATTTTAGCAAGCAAACTTTTATAAGCATCTTGTGAGCTAGCTAACTTTTCTTTTAATTTTTCATTTTTCTTTACAAATTGCTCATCATTAATTGTGCGTGCATTTGTTGTTGCACTAGCCTCAAGTCGCTCAATTTTAGTAGATAGTTCAACATTGATATTAGCAATGTTCTCATATTGTTCAAGCAATGTTTTGTAGGCTATTTGTGAACTATCTAGCTTTTCTTTTATTTTTACGAGCTTCTTTTGTTGACTAGTGCAAACTTTAGCATAATTAAGATTTTATTGCATAATTTCTTCATAAGAAGGCATTTCATCATCACTATTACTCTCACTAGAGGATGAGCTTTCGTTACCTTTTGCCATAAGGCACGTATTTGAAGAGCTTGATGATGAGTGCTTGCGCCCTCGCCTCTTGTGATGGTCTTCTTCTTCACTTGAAGAATCATCACATGACCTTATTGATGTGAGGGCTTGGTTCTTGCACGTCTTCTTTTTTGTCTTAGGTGTGGGCTTGTTTGGACAAACTTCCACAAAATGCCCCAACTCATCGCATCCATAACATCATCTCTTTCTTTGCTCATTTCTTTGATTAGTAAAAATGAGATCTTGGATTTGGATGGGCACACCCTTGATATTGAGCCTTTGGATCATCTTCTCCACTTTGTTGATTAGTTTGATTGATTCTTCATCAAGGTCGGAGGTGGAGGAGGAAGATTGATCATCTTCACATGAATCTTCATCATCATCATCATCATCGTCCTCATCTTCTTCTTCATCTTCACTTGAGGAGCTTGAGCTTGATCTTGTCTCAACTTGCTTGCCCTTCATCTTCTTTTTCTCGCTACATGCGAGAGCTTTGCCTTTGCTCGATGAAGAGGCTTCTTCTTGACCCATCTTACATGACATTTCAAATGCCACTATCTTGCCAATAACTATACCCGGGGTCATGGTGCTCAAGTCCTCCATGTTGTGAAGGATGGTGATGATGCTTGCATATTTTTTTTGTGGTAGCACGGAGATGATCTTCCTCATGATGTTCGTATCATCTAGCTTTGTTAATCCTATTGAATGGAGCTCATTGATAATAAGATTCAAACAAGAATACATATCACGAATAAGCTCATCATCATTCATTGTAAAGGAATCATAATTTTGCTTAGCTAGATAATGTTTTTGCTCATGGACATTAGATGTGCCATCATGGAGCTCTTGGAGTTTTAACCAAATTTTATGTGCCGTATTTAAAGTGAATACTTGGTTAAACACATCCATACTAAAAGATTCAAACAAGCAATTCTTAGCTCTAGCATTGAAATGTATTTCCTTTTCTTCACTCTTTGTGGGTTTATTGGGATTCTTAATGAGTTTCATCCCGTCATGAGTGACTCTCCAAACTCCTAAATTGACCGCCTCAAAGTAGCAAGCCATTCTACCTTTATAATAGGGGAAGTTAGTGCCGTCAAAGTGTGGAGGCCTAGAGGTATCCATCCCAACCACTCTAAATAGCGTCGGCTCAACGACGGTTAAGCCAAAGGTCCAAATTGAGCCAACTGGCTCTGATACCAATTGTAAGAAACCGTGACGCCTAAGAGGGAGGGGGTGAATTAGGCAACTTAAAATTCTAACTCTAAACTATGGTCTCTTTTTCTAACCTTAGCAAAACCTATGCAAAAGATAAACTATCTAAATGTGCAACTATGGTTTTACTAGTGTGTTGCTATCTCTACCACAAAAGGAGTAATACAATCAATATAAATGCGGAAGCTAAAGAGCAAGGTAGAGATATACAAACTCCCGTCAACGACTCTGGTATTTTTACTGAGGTATCGAGAAGCGCGCAAGCTTCCCCCTAGTCCTCGTTGGAGCCCCTCGCAAGGGCCAAGCTCCCAGTCAGGTAACTCCGTGGATAGCCTCAGGCCTTCCCCATGCACAAGTGGGTCTCTAACGTGCCTTTCGGCAAGGCTCTCCTGGATGCTCTCCGCCGTCTTCACTATCAAGCTTCCGGCTGAAACATCGTGGGCCTTGTTCCCTCTAGTACACGGTGGCGGCCACACCACAAACGCAGTTGGTGTGATCTCGCAAGACTACAAGCCCCTCCGATGTACAACCATGGTGCGTGCAAGCACTGAGTGGTAAGAGGTATGCAAACCTCACTAAACACTAGGCCTAAACCTAGAGCAAGCGCATAAGCGGTGGTCTAATCAACCTAAGCACTTCGCAAAGCACCTACGCTAATCACCTAATGAAACACTAAGTACTATGCAAGTGGAGATCACTAAAATAGTGCATCAACACCTTTGGTATGTTTCCTCAGCTCTACTCTACTCATTTGGTCGATTGGGGTTGTATTTATAAGCCCCACTGAGAAAGTAGCCATTAGGGATGAAATCTCGCTTTTCTGCTACTGACCGAACGCTGGAGTCGTCCTGATTAGACGCGTCCTATCGTCCCGACCGTTGGAGCCGCAAACAATTGATCGGACGCTGCTAGCGTCCGGTCACTTGCCACTGGACGTGTTCGGTCGCAAGTTCGCCACTCTGGAACCTCTCTGTACTCGATCGGACGCTGTTGTCCTGCGTCCGGTCGGTTTGCCGCCAGCATCCGATCACTTGCTAAGTGTGTTGCCGAACTAATGAATAATGTCATCGGTGTGTCCGGTCGATTCACTTGTTCAGCATCCGATCGCTACTGCTGACGCCTGCTGTTGCCGAGGTACTGATCGGAGCGTTCGGTCACTTTCTTCCAGCGTTCGGTCCAACGTCCGGTCGCTTCTGTGAGCTCGTTTCTTTGCGATCTTGCGTGTGGCTTGGTTCCTATCTTCATGCTTGGACTTTGCTTGATATCGTGGGTCTTCTCTTGTGCTCCTAAGATCTTGCTTGAGGTGTTGATCATCGGATCATCATGTCGCCTTTGTCCAAGTCACGTCTTGCATCCTATTTAACTACAAAATAATCACTTGCAAATTCATTAGTCCAATTTGATTGTGTTGATCATCAAACACCAAAATCTAAAGCAAATAGGCCTAGGATCCATTTTCCTTAAAGATGCGCCATGTGAATATGATAGGGTCGTCCTAGTAGTGTAGCCACATAGCAAATTGTGTTGCACCTTCTCCATAGTAGCCTCCCATTGTTGGTGGTGGTGGTGGCGGGGATGACGACGGAGGCCCCTTGTTCTTGTGATTAGGGAAGGTGCAATATGGATCATTGCAGAGTGCCTCCTATGAACTTGCACCATTGTTGTTGTCGTCATCTTCGTCTTTCCTTGTACTCGCTGCTAACTTCCCTTTGTAGATCAAAGATTTGATCCTGTAGGTAGTAGATGTACTGCTGATGCGGATAAATTGGTTGAGGATCGACCCACCTAGTGAACCCATAGTTTTCCTCGAACTCGAAAGACTATAATAAGTATGTCCTGTGAGTTGTAAGGGTATTCGAGAAACATATTCAACAAACGAAATGTAATAGTAATTAAGTATGCCCTAGTGTGACGCCAACCTCCCTGCTAGGCCCAACCACATGTATCCGGACTAGCCTCAAGAACCATCCCCAACTGTCATTGTTCTTCTTCTCAACCAAAGCAAATGCCAAAGGAACCAACTTGTTGTTCGCGTCATAGGATATGGCTATAAGGAGTGTGCCCTGGTATTTGCCAATCAAGAATGTACCATCAATGGAGAAGACGGGACGATAGTGCTTAAAGGCCTCGACACACTGAGGGAAGCACCAGAAAGCACGGAAGAATATATGCCTCCCATCCTTCCATGCATTTGGTTTTGGGATGTACTCATAATGCATGCCTAGATTCACCGCTTTGATTGCATTGAAAAGTACTGGCAGCTGCTCATACCCATCCTCCCAGTCCCCATATATCATCTTTCACGCTCGCTGCTTAGCCCTCCAAGCTTTACCATAAGTTATCACATAACCTTCATATAACGTCTCAATGGTCCTGATAATTGTCCTAACCTTCATGTTGGATTCTCCCTGCAATATTCCCATCAACCGCTTGGCAATGAGGGTCGATGTCAACTTTAAATGCTTTAGTGTCAGCACATGGTTAGCACAATTGTATGGCCCGACAACTTTTGTGATCTTCCACTTTTTGGTGACCTTATGCTTTCTTACACAAACCCTCCACGGATAGCATTCCTTGTCACACACAACTATGTAACGGCGCTCCGTATATGAATGCAAGACCTTGTAAGGTCTCTTTCATATCACTGCAAATGTCTGCAATAACCTCTTCAATGCAGGGAGGTCCTTGAATACCCTACCCTTCTCAATTACCATGTTAGGGTCGGCCTCAAGAGCTTCCAGGAGCTCATCATCACGTCCTTCTGCACACGCCTAATCGAAATGAGCAAGATCGTTGAACTCGTGAACTCTTGGATCACGGCGGCCAGGAAAGATATGCCTCAGCATCTCAACATCACTCTCTGTCAGCTCTCCAACAAGATGATCATCATCAGAATCAAGAGCCCTTGCCATCTCATATGGCTCCGAATCATTCATAATTTCAACACTATTAGAGCCATAGAATCTATCTCCACAGTGTACTTGCGCATCAATAGTGGACACATCCACATTGTCAGGAATGTCTACTGCAATATAAGTAGAAAAATAAGGAAAGAATGAAAAAATGGATGTAAAAAAGGGGGTAAGCTCCCAATAACCATGCAGATAAGACACTTCCTCGGATGATTCTATGTCAAAGGGATCTCATGAGGAGGATCTGTCACAACATCATGAGTCTGACAAGCATCTCCAACTAGCTCATTGAGGGCAGATTGAGCATCGAGAACCGTAGGTGCAACCTCCACATCCACATCAGGTTCCGGGACAGGAGGGTCGAAGTGTGCCTGCTGACTCATTGATGGAGAAAACCCACGAGGGATAGGATCAACTAACACTCGATGCACAACCATGTTCAAACTTTGGAACTGGCACTTCATAGCCGATCTCACATAGTTCTTTCACTAGTCTGCACATCCAATTGGGATCATCTTCCTTAGGATGTTGGGAGTAAGGATGGCAATGGGTAAATCCCCATCGGGTATGGTCACCCCAGACCCATCCCCGCCATAAAAATTTGGTACCGCCAGAATACCCATACCCGCCATGGGTGGGGAATTTTTCCCAGACCCATACCCGACCGGGTAAATCATACCCGGCGGGTCACCCGTACCCGCCAATAATTTATTCACGCACATGAAAATCAACAATTCAACAGCAATCACCACTAACCAGAGCACATAAAATTAGACAAATAATAGCATATCACCGTTCTTGCTCGAGTTGCTCCGTCGCCGGCATGGTGTGGCGAGTTCCTGACGCTTCGATGCGATGCGAATACGCGAGACGAGGTCACGAGGGGCGGGCGGGCGGCGTAGTTTTTTTTCGGTGGCGGCGGCGTTTTTTTGGCGAGTGGTGATTGCGGTGCCAGGCTGCCAGCGCCGAGACGAGGTAACGACGCGCTTTACTCATGCGCCTATTTTTTCGGCGGCGGGAGGCCAGGCGTCGAGCCTCCCTCGAGCGGTCGAGGGCTCCAGCGGCCAAGTCGCCAGGCGGGACCGGTGGGTGAACCTAGGGTTTTACATGGGCTGGTGGGCTTATTTAGTTTTGGGCCGGGTATTTTTCACCCATGGGTAAACAGGTACGGGGATTGCTGGAACATACCCATACCCGCGTACCCGATGGGTGAAGGGTTTGGTCCATTTACGTACCTGTGGGTAGTGTGTATAGTCCATATTTAGACCCTAATGGAGTAAATACCCGTCGGGTATCGGGTCACGGGTCCCCATTGCCATCTTTAGTTGGGAGGGAAATCTAGGTGAAGTACACCCTCCACTATGATGCCATCATCGTCATCAGCTCTATAGCAAAATAGCTCCTCCCGAGCCCTTGCAACCAACTCACTAAATGAATGCTTCTCATTGAATAACATAGGCACGCTTTGCATCTTAACAAACTCAACATATACATAGCGATCTCTTGTCATGGTGCCTCCATGATATATGCTCACTAGGTTGTCCATCTAGTAGTTCAAACAAAAAATGAAATACAGTTCGTTTAGTCCAAAGTAGTTGCTATATAGTACATCTCTAATAGATATTAACCAACTACACCCTAAATAACTATGTCACTAGCTATCTAACTATATTTATCTCACTAACTAAATCAACTAGCTACCTAATAACTATATCTATGTACCTATGTCACTAGCCATCTAACTATATTTATCTAACTATATCTATCTCACTAACTAAATCAACGACCTACATCATCAAATTTACTAGAAACTATCAAATAATCAAAGTAGCACTACAATTCAAGCTAACTAAGTACCTACATTGCATATTCAAAAAAATTACCTGTCAAAGTCAATGCAACGATGCGACGCGGACGTGGACGCCAGGACCGAAGCAGGACGGGGACGCGGAGGACGGGATCGACGGCGAGGTCGCGGCGCGCTGGGAGCAGGGGCCGTGTCACGGTCGGGGTTGTCGGAGGGAGTGCCTATGCGCGCGACGGACACGGCGAGCCGGGACAGACGAGGCGGCGCGGGCGCGGGACGGCCGGCGCTCCGCGCGGCGAGGTGGCGTGAGCGGGCTGGGGCCACGGACGCCCGGGGCTACGCGCGGCGGCGGGCGCGGTGGTGCGGCAGCGTTGGCGGCGCCCTGGCTCGAGAGGGGTAGAGAGAGAGATGAAGAGAGAAATGAAGGGAGGGCCCATACGTAAGACAGGGTTTGGCGCCAATAACCACGTCGCCAATCTCGACATCAAGATCTACGACGCCAAGGTGACTGACAAGTCTGTGTCGAACCCAAGACCTAGGTGCCAAAATCTATGGCGCCGAGACGTGTAAGCTCGGCGCCACCAACGATGGCGCCGAGCTAAGGGTCCAGATTTTAAAAACATTACTTCAGAGACATGTTTATGAAAATTTTTCAAAAAAAAAGCTAAAAAAACAAAAAAAAAAACCAGTACCCTAATACAGCAAGCAAGCGGTAGCTCCATGGCTATCTGCGACCGACAGGTGCAAGGTGAGCCTGGCGGCGCGGCGAGCGATTCGATGGGGGTACTGCATCTCCCCTTCCCTCGAGCTTCTGGAGGCGACCGATTCGTCATTTCCCGTTAATTTCCCTTTCCCTATCTCAGTCCATTTCCATTTCCCACTAACCAAACATGGTTGAAATTTACCCCACCTCTCGTTTCCGTATCCCACCCTTCATTTCCCAGAAACCAAACGCCACCTTCACGTACGTGGCCAACCATCGTCTCTTCTCTTCAATACGAATCCAGAGCCAAGGTTCGGGCGGCAGATATGGCCACGTCGCCCGTTAAACTGATGGCCGTTGGATCCAGCGAGGAAGCAACGTGGACCGTTCGATCGCGGTCATAATGGGTCTGTCGCCCATTAAGCCGTGAACCCGTGCGTTCGCGAATCGTCGGAATCCGCACTGATCTCCTCCGTGTCTCCGCCGCCGCACCACGCTGGCACTGCTCCCCAGTCAGGCCAGACTCACTCCTGCAGTGCGGCCCGCCATCGTCGCCCACTGCCAACTCCGTCGCCCTCCGCTCCGCCCGTCGCCCTGTCCAATCCCCGCTGCTCGACGCTTCGCCATTCCCAACCATCTCCCTTACCCGAGCCGACGCAGCCGCCGACCGCCTCCTCAAGATCCTGTCGCCTGCCGGCGCCTCCCTACCACGGGCGAATGATGAAATGGGAGGAGGACGGACGAGGTGGTGGCGCATAGCCCATCCTCGGCCATAATAACAGTGGTGGCTAAGCCTGAGCCGGAGGCGAAGCCACGGCAGCGGGCCGCCGCGCCGCTCGCACCTACTGCTCCCCTACGTGGCTTGCGCGGCCGCCGGTGGCCACCCATCAGCGCAGCCATGTGCCACCCCGTCAGCTACAGACCCACGCCGTCCGTGCCACCCAAGGCCCGACGTTGCCGCCGGCTACCTGCGACAAGACTGCCACACCCTCCGCTCGTGCAGGCTGCTCCTCCTACGCGCGCCGTGCCGAGGTCCATCTCTGTGGCCTTGCTCGCGCGACGCCGTCGGGACCCTCCCCTGCCACGTGAGCCTATAACTGCCCTTGAAGAGGTTGCTGTCTTCGTTCAGATGCGCCCCCCCCCCCCCCCCCCCCCCCCCCCCCCCCCCCCAAGTCTCTGCCGTGGAGGAGGCTGTTGCCTTTCTGCAGATGTGTGGCCATGTTAGTTTCAGAGATCTGCCCCTATGTATAGACACAAGAAAATTTCAGATTTACTTTCTATGCTTGTCCGAATCCAATGCTACTGTCTGATTAGTATTACCTGACACACAAATTATGTTTTGTGGGCTGCTTGGAACTATAATATCTTGAAGGTAATTTGCGTGGTTTTACCAATGGGAGTTTTGCAATTTGATTAGATTCATTTATCTGAACGTGTATCTGAAAATTAATTGAAGCTATGCCGTTATACTTTCATTTTGTGTGCAAATGTTTTCCTAATGCAGCATAAACCGGAGAATTTCTTAACATTGAATAGAAATATTGGACTAAAACATGTGAGCAAAAGTTTTAACTAAGGATAGTTCACATTTTTCTGTTACTGTCTGACATTAAGGTGGTTGCTCGGTTGTAATTATTCATTGCCAGTTGTGACCCTGCTTGAAAAAATGTCACATCTCTAATCATAAACTATGTCAATTTGCTATGAGAACTATAAAATCATTATATATAACGAACACATTTCCTATAATTTATTTATCCAAGCTTGTTCCTTACTATTCCTGGCGCTTCTGCTGTGGATGCTCTAGCGACATCTCCGGTGAGTTAATGCTATGATTACAAGGAGAATACAATTTCTATTTCTCAATTTAATCTGGTTAGCTCCTGTAATTGTCACTTTTACGATGACCATTTCTGGCATTACATACATAACATGAAACTTGGTGTTATCAGGCTTGTAGGATGCAGGTTTAGAATGAAACCCTATACTAAGAAATGCAACAAAGAAGACTGTTCACCTCACTCAGTTTGGTTGGAGGTAAGTTCATTATACACATACACTGATACTAGCTTGTTCCTTACAATTCCTGGCGCTTCTGCTGTGGATGCTCTAGCGGCATCTCCGGTGAGTTAATGCTATGATTACAAGGAGAATTTGATGAACAGAAAAATTTTAAGAAAAGAACGCTTCTGCAGCTGCAAACAATAGATCATTTCACTGAAAAGGTTAGCTAAAAAAAATAACAATTTCTATTTCTCAATTTAATCTGATTAGCTCCTGTAATTGTTACTTTTACGATGACCATTTCTGGCATTACATAACATGAAACTTGGTGTTATCGAGCTTGTAGGATGCAGGTTTAGAATGAAACCCTATACTAAGAAATGCAACAAAGAAGACTGTTCACCTCACTCAGTTTGGTTGGAGGTAAGTTCATTATACACATACACTGATATTAGTTACAAGATATTAATGACACTGATCAACCATTTGCTGTAATTAACAGGTACAATATTCCATTCCTTAGTGCTGATGAAACCTACAGAGTTGAGTTTATGTTCTTCGAAAACAGGGGAATAAAGTTGATTGGAAAAAACTGCTGAAAATCTTCACAAGCAGTACAAACATACGAGATTCCACCTGAAATATCTACTTGGATTGGACATAAGTTCACTTATGTTGTAACAAACGGCTACTCTTCTACTACAAGCTCTCTTTTGGTGAAGAGCTTGACTTGGCAAGTTTAGCAGGAGCCCTCTTCCTGAATCCTAACATACTGATTGATGCACTTGTAGCCGCGAGTTCACCCACCGTGTGAAATCCGTCTCCGTGTCCACTTTCAGCACGCAAGAGGTCGAGGCTCTCCAGAAGGGCAGCGTGCCAACGAATCATTCTTGAAGGACTTTGATGCCCATAAAATGAGGCTACCTGATAGCAGGTAATGAGTAATTCAACCACTTTTATGTGTGTATCGTTTACTTATCAAACACATGCTCTGACTATAACCTATTGTTGCAACAACATTGGCAGGCAGTCTTAGGGAATTCATAAAAGCTGTCTATGTGGAGAGAAGGTATGCTGGTGGGTAGATCAAGAGATAAACAGATTCCATGGCGATAGTTCTTCCTAATTTAAACATAGCCCCCCTGTAACCTGCCTGAAGTGTCTCTTTGGAGTTGGGTTATAGACATTTAATTTTACTTGGTAAAATTACACCAAAGGTAAGGTTATGGCAACACAAAATCACGACTGGTTAATAAAATCCTGCGTGCCTCCTGACTCCTGTAGGTATGAACTGGGCCATTGAATTATTTGAATTAGCTTCTCACGACATCAATAGCCTTCCTTCCCAATAAATTTCTGTGCTACTGTCTCCCTCAATCTGTTCATTTTTTGTGGAGATTATGCTTGACAAAATCTCCCAAAGGAATAAACAATAAGAATTTGATTTAATTTGTAAACACCTGCCATAAGAATGGGGATGTCAACTCTACAGATCGAGGATTCCAGTTCCAGATGACCTTATCCGATTGACTGCCCGGTCTGATACAAATGAAATGAGCTGGTTCAACTGCTGCAGCCACTAATTGCTAGTACTTCCCTGGTGTGCCTTGTGTAGGCTGTGATTGCATTTGCTAATTTAGCCTCGATCTTTAATGTAATCAGGGATTAGATTCTGTTTGAGAGCTAGGCGGGCTTGGCTGTTTGTGTTGTGTGGATATTGTGTTGCACTGAAGAGTAGTGCTAGTAAAGTTATTAGACATTCGTGAGAAGATGGTTCCAGCTCCTCCACGGTACTGTGCTTGTACTATGTTCACGTTGCGCATTTGCATCTTTTTGGATACAGTACTACTAGGGTGTTAGAAGTAGAAGATAAATTAATGTCACACATGGCAGTATGTCAGTATATTATATAAGAAATACAATATATAATAAGCAAAAGAATGTGTGAGTACAATAGATAACAATTTTGTCTGAAAAAGAATAGACAACAACTGCTCCGATCCATGACTCGTTCTTAACTACATTTTGTCAGGCTAGCCACACGTTGAGGTGAAATTGGTTGTGCAATGCTGTCGTTATCTATTAACGTTCTTTTTTTTGAAACAATATCTATTAACAATTAAGAACGCCATATGATTTAAGTGTCACGTAACTGCCTCATCCTTTATCATATTTGGTTTTAACAATCATCAATAACAATGGCAGAGTCTTTACCAAAGATATGATAATAATAATAAGGATTAAGTCTATTATTGGCCCATCAACTATTGTGTTGATCTAATTTTAACCCTCAATTACATAACCATCTAATATCGGTACCCCAACTATTAAAACCGTTCACTTTTAGCACCTAGGACAAAGACAAAGACTATTTTGACCGACGTAGCGGTTTTTATGTTGATTTTTGGTCCACTCGAAATGGCAACCGTGGATAAGCAGTGGGCCCGGTAACAAAAGGCTTCATGCATGTAAAAAAGGAAGGGAGCATTTTTTATGTTGACTCCATGCACATTCGGACAGCTCAAACATGGCTCTGGAACAAGTTGCTCCCGTCGCCCTCCTGCTCACTGTCCTCGTCGCCGCGCCGCTCACCTACGTCCTCCTCGTCGTCGTCGCCGGCGGCAAAAAGAAGCCCGCTAGTGCTGCTGCTCCCACGTCACGCCACGATGGCCGGAGGCTGCCGCTACTGCTGCCGCCGTCGCCGCTGCTGGGCCACCTCCACCTGCTGGGTGCGCTGCCGCACCGCTCGCTGGCGTCCTTGGCGCGCACGAACGGCCCGGTGCTGCTGCTCCGCCTAGGCCGCGTGCCCACAGTCGTGGTGTCCTCCGCGGCCGCCGCCGAGGAGGTGATGCGGGCGCGCGACCTAGCGTTCGCGACCCGGCCCCGGAGCGCCATGGCCGAGCGCCTCCTCTTCGGCAGCGACGTCACGTTCGCGCCCAACGGCGAGTACTGGCGCTAGGCGCGCCGCGTGTGCGTCGTCCACCTCCTCAGCGCGCGCCGCGTCGAGACCTTCCGCCACGTCCGGGAGCAGGAGGCCGCCCGCGTCGCCGGAGGCGCGGCCGTCGACCTCAGCGAGCTCCTCACCGAGAACGCCAACGCTGTTGTGTCGCGTGCCGCGTTCGGCGACGAGAGCGCACGATTGAGACGCGTGCTGCTGTCGGGCAAGCGCGAGCAAGCTGCCGCGTCCATGGCGGACGAGCCTTGGGACGGGGACGGGGAGGCCCACCTGACGGTGAGGTTGGTGATGTAGACGATGGATGGCGTGTTCTCCTGGAAGAGGCGCATGGTGGCGAGCTCGTCCGCCTGCAGCTTCCGGGGCATCGCCGAGGACCAGCTACGCGGAGGCGAGCGCCACGATGAGGGAGCCCACGACCGACGATAGCAGCCGCCCCGTGGCCTCGGCGGGGACTAGCTCGTGGAGCCGCCGTAGCCGTGCCCACGGGCACGGCGAGGGGAGGGCAAGCGAGGAGGTTGGGGCGGACGCGGGCTTGGTGGCTGCGGTGCGCACTGTTAACGCCAGAATCACAATCGCACAATCTTGATTAGTGGCTATCCTAAGAACAATTGAGATCAATCGGGTATGAACACAATGAACACAACTGGCAACTGTCACCGGGGAGGACAGTGCCCTTTTTCACTTCAAACCACAGCGAATACAATCGAGTCTTTTCACAGATCAAGCAAGCACTAGCACGATCTAACACTCAGCTATTTATATCAATAGCTTTTACAACAAGTTACAGTAAAGAAAACAACACACGCACTGATATAACACGCCCTCAGCGCAACTGCTTCACAGCGCGACGTCGTGGGCGTGATCACCCTGCTCCAGAGAAACTGCTTGGTTTGAATCCTCGCTTTCCCGCTCTGACTGTTTCAGTCACATGCAACTTGTCAGTTTCGTGCACAAGCTAGATTAACCCAACATTCTTCCCCCTTAATCTTGCTGTGCACCAATGTCCCGGACACCAACCAGGTGTCTCATCACAGTAAACTTCCCTGCTGCCATTGGCTTAGTCAGCACATCAGCCTTTTGGTCATTTGTGTTGATCTTTTTCACAACAATCTGTCCTCTCTCCACACACTCTCTGATGAAATGATACTTGACATCAATGTGTTTGCTGCGCCCATGAAAGACTGGGTTCTTCATTAGAGCAATGGCAGAATTGTTATCAACATACAGTGTAACAGCTCTAGGTTTAACTGAATTTAGCTCTGCTAACAGACTTCTCAGCCACAATGCTTGCATTGCTGCTAAGGTAGCAGCTACAAACTCAGCTTCACAAGATGATAGAGCCACTGTCTTCTGCTTCTGAGAGCACCAAGTCACAAGACACTCATTAAGATAGAATGCCATCCCAGCTGTGCTTTTCCTTCCTACTATGTCAGCTGCCAGATCACTGTCTGAAAAGCCATTCAGTACCTCTGGATCACCTCCTTTGGTATATACAAGACCATATTCAACACTGCCCTTTATGTACCTGAAAATCTGTTTCACTGCTTTCAGATGCAATATTGTGGGCTTCTCCATGAATCTGCTTACCATTCCAACTGAAAAGGCAAGATCTGGTCTTGTATGCAGTAAATACCTCAGACAACCAACCATGCTCCTGTACTCTGTTGCATCCACTTTTTGACCTTGCTTATCATCCTACAACTTAGTACCAGGATCCATAGGAATTTTTGTGGAGTTACACTCCTCCATGCCAAACTTGGCAAGCACCTTCTTGACATAACCAGATCGTTTCAATGTGAGGTATTCATCATGCTGCTCAACTTCAATACCCAGATAGTAAGATAGCAAACCCAGATCACTCATATCAAACTCTTTCTTCATCTGGTCTTTAAACCTCTCAATTTCCTGTGTCTCACTTCCAGTGACTAACAAATCATCAACATACACACCTAGGATAAGATTAGCTTTTCCAGCTCCTCTTTTATACACTGCTTGTTCACTTGCACATTTTTGAAATCCTAATTTCTTCAGACTCTTATCCAGTCTGATGTTCCAAGCTCTGGGAGCTTGTTTGAGCCCATACAAAGCTTTGCTCAATTTAAGAACACACTGTTCTTTTCCTTTGACAGCATACCCTTCAGGTTGTGCAACATATACTTCTTCCTCTAATTCTCCATTGAGGAAAGCTGTTTTCACATCCAAATGATGCACTTTCCACCCTCTGTTAGCTGCCAGTGCCAAGATCACTTTCACTGTGTCAATCCTGGCAACAGGAGCAAATACTTCTTCATAGTCAACCCCTTGTTTCTGCACATAGCCTTTTGCAACCAGCCTGGCTTTGTGCTTTACAACCTCTCCATCAGCATTCTTCTTAAGCTTGAAAACCCATTTCAAACCTATGGGTTTATGACCTGCAGGCAACTTTGTTAACTCCCAAGTTCTATTCTTCTCAATTGACTTGATCTCACTGTTCATTGCCTCTACCCAATGTGGGTCAGTCACTGCATCTTTGAAATTAGCAGGCTCTTCAGTCTCAGCTAGCATTGCTTCTTCTTCTTCTGAATCTGCCAATTCAATTTCTTCAGTGTTGTCATAAATCTCATTCAAGCTTTTGAAATTTTGAGGTTCTTCATCTGACAAATCATTCAACTCAGGGTTTAACTGATCTACCACATACTGTGGATTTCCTTGTTGTGTGTTGTCTGCATTTCCCTCTGCACCTGACTGAACCCCTTGCAACTCAAGTCTATCAGTCACAGTACCCATGTTATTTGCAGACTGAACTTCTCCTAGTTCTGTCAGTGGTTCTGCATCATTTCTTTCCACTTCCACTGTCTCCCAGTTAGTGCTGAATTCTGATGCTTCTCCATCCACCTGAAATTCCATCAATTCTTTAGGTGAAAAACCACTCCATTCACACTTCACTGATTCTTCAAAAATGACATCCCTACTGACTGCCACTTTCTTTTTCACAGGATCATATAGCCTATGAGCCTTGCTTCCTTCTTCAACTCCAAGATACACCATCTTCTGACTTCTATCATCCAGTTTCTTTGGATGTGGAGTTGTATTCTTCACATGTGCCAAACAACCAAACACCTTTAAATGTCCAAGATGTGGTTTCTTTCCACTCCATGCTTCATATGGAGTTTGCTCACCCATTGGCTTTGAAGGTAATCTATTCAGTAGATACACTGCATGTCTGACAGCCTCACCCCAGAACTTCCCTGGAACTTCCATGCATTTCAGCATTGACCTTGCCATCTCCATCACAGTCCTGTTTCTTCTCTCTACCACACCATTCTGCTGTGGTGAATGTGGTGCTGTCATTTGTCTCCTGATTCCTGCATTTTCACATATCCCTGAAAAAATGCCTGATAAGAACTCCCCACCCCTGTCAGATCTCAGGACTTTTATGCTATTACCAGTCTGATTCTCAGTTTCAGCTTTGTATTTCTGAAAGAAATCACAAGCTTGATCTTTGCTCTTCATCATATAAACATGCATCCATCTACTGTAATCATCTACAAGAAGCATAAAATACTTGTTGCCAGCTGGAGTTGCTGGTGTAATTGGACCACACAAATCAACATACACCAACTGTAGTGGCCTCTCAGCTTTAAAACTTGTTACTTTTGGAAATGGTGTTCTAGCTTGTTTCCCCACCAAACAACCATGGCATACTTGTTCAGGTTGTGTGAATTTTGGTACACCTGCTACCATCTCCTTATCTACTAGTAATTTCATTGCCCTGAAATTTACATGACCAAGTCTAGCATGCCACAACCAAGCTGGTTCTTCTATGCTTCCCATAAAACACTTTGACTTCACTGATCTCAGTTCAACAGTATACATCCTATTGACTGATCTCTGAACCCTCATAACCAAATTCTTGGACACTTTATCTATCACTTCTAGATAATCATCATCAAGTGTCACTCTATGGCCAATTTCAGTGAGCTGTCCTAGACTCACTAGATTGCTTTTCAACTTGGGAATGTAATAGACATTATGCAACTGCCATTGATCACTACTGTTTTTGTACTGAAAAGTAACAGTACCCTTCCCCATGATCTCAACAGCAGACCCATCCCCAAATCTTACTTTTCCAGCTACACCTCGATCTAGTTCTCTAAACTTACTAGGATCACCTGTCATGTGATTACTAGCACCATTATCGAGATACCATACATTACCAGTGCTGGCTCCACCGCCAGTGAGAAGTAGTTCAGGGATCACTCTGTCTTCTTTCAGGTTCACTGCTTGCTGCTTTCCTGAACCCTGACAAGGACTTGGTTTCTGCTTGGGCTCTTCCAGCATCTCTGCTACTGTAAGCATCAATGCTGGTTCATAATCATCCACCCTTGCAAAATGAGCTTCTTCACCCTTCTTCTCCTTAGGACACTTGTTTGCATAGTGCCCATAGTCTTTGCAATTGAAACACTGAATGTGTCCCTTGTCTCTCTTCGCAGCTCCTGGCGTTTCACCACGCCCTCCTCGGCCACGACCTCTCCCGCATCCTCGGCCTCGCCCACGGCTTCCCCCATCCGCCGATCGTCCTCTCCCCGAGGCTTCTCCTCCGGATTTCTTCTGCCGCGCCTCCCACTCAGCTTGAGTGAGTAACAGTTGCCCACTGCTATCCGCCTTGACGCCACTAGTTCCAGCTCCCCGCTGAATCCGCTCTTCGAACGCCTTCAACCTCCCCACTGCTTCTTCGAACAGCAGAGTCTTCAGATCAAAGAACTGCTCGATGCCTGCTATAACATTGATGAAACGCTCTGGAACTGTATCAAACAGTTTCTTGACCAAAGCGGCATCATCAAGTGCTCCTCCAAGATTGCTATACTTCACTGACATCGCCGTCAGTCTCCCCGTATACTGATCCAGAGACTCATCCTCCGCCATCTTCATCGCGTCAAACTCGGCTTTGAGCGTTTGCAGGCGCGCATCTTTCACCCGATCTGCACCCACATATCTCGCCTTCAAGCACTCCCAAACTTCTCTTCCTGTCTTCTTCGAAGCCACTTGCATCAAGATGTCATCCGGCAAGCACTGCAAGAGGTGCGCCCGCGCCTTCTTGTCCTTTGCTAGATTCGCCACCGTCTCAGCCGCCGACAATGCTGTTGATGTGGATGACCGTTCCCCCGGCTCCACAACCTCCCAAACACCTTGGTCCTCCATGATGGCTTGCACTCGGATGCTCCAACTTGTGTAGTTGGTCGCCGTCAGCAACGGATAGACTATCCGTCCTCCATCGCCGCCGCCTGCTCCGCCGGCTCCCCCGCCGCTCCGTGCAACCTCACTCATTTGTGGACTCTCTAGGTTATTTGGTGTGCGATTGAGGCTCTGATACCAATTGTTAACGCCAGAATCACAATCACACAATCTTGATTAGTGGCTATCCTAAGAACAATTGAGATCAATCGGGTATGAACACAATGAACACAACTGGCAACTGTCACCAGGGAGGACAGTGCCCTTTTTCACTTCAAACCACAGCGAATACAATCGAGTCTTTTCACAGATCAAGCAAGCACTAGCACGATCTAACACTCAGCTATTTATATCAATAGCTTTTACAACAAGTTACAGTAAAGAAAACAACACACGCACTGATATAACACGCCCTCAGCGCAACTGCTTCACAGCGCGACGTCGTGGGCGTGATCACCCTGCTCCAGAGAAACTGCTTGGTTTGAATCCTCGCTTTCCCGCTCTGACTGTTTCAGTCACATGCAACTTGTCAGTTTCGTGCACAAGCTAGATTAACCCAACACGCATGAGGTGCCTGAGGAAATGATGTGGGCGGCGTGGTGGTGGGAGCGGGGAGAGGAAGCAAGCTGTGGCGGAGGACGCGGCGGCGGCGGCAGCCATCGAAGCTGCTGTCGTTTGTGTTGTGCGCGCGGGGGACAGGACAGTGGAGCGAGCGTCCGCGGCTGGGGGTGTTTGGACGACGAGTCGATGATGAGTGGATGCGCTGCGTTGCTGCTGCCTGGTGCAGCGGCACTACTTGCCTGACATTCCTACTGGCTGTTGGCTTGACAAAACCGCCTCAACGTCGGTCAAAACAGTCTGGCTCCTACCCCAGGTGCTAAAAGTGAACAGTTATGATAGTTAGGGTACTGGTACTAGACGGTTTTGTAGTTGAGGGTTAAAATTAGACCAACGCATTAGTTGAGGGGCCAAAAGTGAACTTAATCCTAATAATAACAACATTGTCTTTTTGATTCGGTCAAAAATAGATTTTGTTTACATCAATTGATGCCCACTTTCGAACTAAATAGAGGCAACTAAACATGCCATATTGGCATTGCCTATGTTTTTAGCGCCTGGACGGATGGAGGTTCGAACGGACGACGCGTCCGGACGCACCTCCAGCGCCCCGCCTGAAATAAGGAAATGAGCCCCGCCTGCGTCCATCCCGCGCTAGCGCGCCCTGCCTGCGTCCATCCTGCGCTCGGCGCCCCGCGTCCCCAACGAAGTACCACTGTCCGTATTGCACCATGCCCACGCCCCGCATCCCATCCCGCTCCATCGCCACCGAACTCCGCGTCTTGGTTGAGTTCGAACTGCCACGGTGAGATAGAGGGAAGGGAAGGGAGGGGAGGGAGAGGCGCGCCGCGCAATGTAGGAGCTAAAGTCCTACGGTAGGCCACTATCCGCCAGCCATCAGCGCCATTGCAACATGTGCAACAACCAATCCACTTTTGAAACATCCAGATAAAACATTTGCAATATGCGTCTAAAGACAGATGATACACTTGAAACATGTGTCTGAAACACTTACAAAAACACTTGAAAACACGTGAAAAGCCATTGCAAAATATATACAACATCCGGATAAAAGCACTTACAATATATGTGTGAAACATATGCAACATCCAAATAAACACACTTGCAACACACGTCTAGAAAAAACAAATGAAACATTTTGAATAGACGCTTGCAACATACGTGTATAGCCATTGCAACATATGATAGAACCGTCTAATCTAATGCCTCCTAGGAGTACTTGTCTTCCATTAGACACTAAGTACTCAAGGGAGCACACCAAATTACGCAGTTCTGTCGAGCACACCCCAGGGAGAACCCAAAAATCCACATTTTCCCATCAAGATCACAAATGAGAGAATAAAGCTTATAACATTTTAGCCATTTCTTACATCACTTTTCATGCAACATCAGAGTATAATATTTATTGTTATAACAGCGGAATGGAATCATGTTATTAGAGTTATGAACAATTTAATTTAACAACGGAATATAAACATGTGATCAGAGTTACAACGGAAATAAATATCTATTCCTGACATGATGAAACATTGATATATAAACTATGAAAACAAATTATAAAACTTCCATTTATAAAAACATTTACTGAGAGTTATAAATAAAGACTAAGATCGTAGCAGAAAGAAATCCTCTCTGAGCCCACCAGGAGGAATCCACACACAAGGGTCAGCTCTAGCATCCGCCAGTCACCTACAACAGGAGGAAATAAAACCCTGAGTACTCAATTATACTCAGCAAGACTTACTCGATAGGAGGAAAGAAAAGACTCCAAGGATATGCAAGGCTATCTTGCTTGTGGGTTTAGAGCATCTGCAGGAGCATTATTAAAAGTGCGTTCTTATATTCAATTTTATTAGCAGTCAACATTGGTTCATTAACTAACCATTCTATGTAAGCACCTGTGCTACTTTCAAGCAGGTGGTAAGCAATCAAAATCATTTACCATCTTTCATCTTCCAGTTTTTACTACGGTGCTAGAGTGTAGACAAGTCATACCGGATCACCGACGATTCGTGAATCAATGTGCCCAGCTGGGTACCCTGAAACACATCCCCCCTTGTACCCCAGACACAAACAGGACCAACCAGTCACTCTCATGTCACAGGGTCTAGGTCCCCATCCAAACTTAGACTCCAAGCCCCCGCTCCTGAATTCCGGACTTAGTGCGGTGCTTAGACCTCCACCATCTCCGCCTCCAATCAGTCGGTCCGAAAAGAGCCAGAACCCACGACAAGAGAGCAACAAGCCTTCCCTATGCCCATACCCAAGTATGTGCTCGGGATAATAAGTCTGTGACTTGCCTAGAGTCTAATGCAACGGCCGGTCCTTAACCAACCCAGATGGCACAAATGCAATCCGAGCCTCACTCAAATGCCAAACCAAGTCCATATCTAAAGTACCTTTCCCCCCGGTCTTCAATTATCATTCATATATATATATATATATATATATATATATATATATATATATATATTCCAGGTGATAATAATATAGTAACAACCATAATATTTTTTCTATCTCTTGCGAGTGACATGCAATCACTCGACTTATACCAGAGTCCTATAGCATAGCAATCTACACGATCCTGTCATACTAGTAAGACTCATAGGATATATATATATATATATATATATATATATATATATATATATATATATATATATATATATATATATATATATAAAGTGCAGAAAAATAGGGGTTTATGCATTGGGGCTTGCCTGGGTAAAATATAACCAAAAGTTAGCATTCCATCTTTGTAACAGGACTCATGGCACCATCTTCTCAGCTATTCCAGTTGATTCCACGATCCATCATCATCTCTATTATGGTATGCAATGCGATGCAGAGATGATGCAACAGTTCATTAACAAGGCAACAACAACAACTTTTAAAACAGAGTACATACTACGAACTAACCAGCTAGCTCTAATGACTAACTTACTAATCTATGTATCAACATCGTCGAGAAATATGTCATTTCCCAACAAGTGTTTTAGTTATACAATTCCAAGATGTTTCTTTATTTCATTTATTTGATTTACTATATATTCAAACTAGGGCTCATTTTCTATCCTAGCAATTTAATTACTCTGCAACTACAAAAATTACAGTGGACACCTAACCATGTGATGAACCTACCATAAATTTTTTAGATATAATACTATCACCGAGTTATCATAGAAATTCCTACAAGTTAATATCTTAACAATATTAAGCATTTTAAAATAATTAGAGCAACCCTGGAAACATTTTAAAACTAGATGAACCAATTACGCTAATAGATAGATCATGATTTTAAGAACTTAACAAAATTAGTTTGGCATTTTTGTGATTTTTCTATACTTTATTTTCAATTTTTGGAGAGCACTGAATTAACAAAACAAAAACAACACAAAAAGGAAAGGCCTGAGCGGCCAGTGAGCGGCCCAAGCGGGCAGGTGGTGGCCCAGCAGTCGGAAGTGGTCGGCCCACATGAACTAGGCGCACAGCGCGCGCACGTCGCGGGTGGCACAAGGCTGGCCCAAGCGGGGCGCCAAGCAGGCCGTGGCCGTGGAGGCACAGGGCGAGCGGCCCAACAGGCTGGCCCACGCGGCGTGGCCTAGGCACGGGCGCGCATTTTGTAGAAAGACCCCGCGCTTTTCTCTATTCAACCCGAGATCCACAAGCACTGTGATGCACTATTCATTAGAGTCACACAAATTGCATTCAGATCCAAGAAACATTTTCTATTTTTACCTTTCTCCCTCCACTCAATGCACGGAGTAGAGGAGCACCGGCCGACGATCAATCCTGGTCAGGGAAGGCACGGCGGTGGGAAGCCCACCGGCGAGGTGCATGGGAGCCCGCGTGGCCTTGGGCTGGTCGTGGCAAGACCTAAGCCGGCCCCCGGCAGCTTGCCCGCGCGAGCCATTGTGACGTCCGGCCAGGGCTACGCTAGCGGAAGAGCGTGGTGGGGCTCCAGCCACAGCAGGCTCGACAAGGAGGCACGCAGAGGCGATGGGGAAACAGCGGAGCTGGTCGAGGTGCTGGCTCGGCGCGAGATGGTTGTGAGCAGCGGAAAATAGCGGCGGTGGCTGCTCATGAACTGGGTGCTCGACATGGCGGCCGCAACCGACAGAGGGCAAGGAGAGGGAGAATGAGTGCATGGTAGGGAGAGAGAAGCAGCGTGAAGACTTAGCCTCCACTTGAGCATGAACGCAGGGGCAGCACAGGCAACAGTAGAGGCAGATAGAGACAAGCAGAGGTAGGCAAGCAGAGATAGGCAGAGGCAACAGTAGCTTGGGTAGGTGGAGCGAACGACCGAGAGCGAACGAGGCAAGGTAGTTGAGGTGAGCAGCTAAGATTGCTCGCTACAGGCGCCAGTTCACGAACAGAGCACCAACGACATGTCCTCAACGCGTTCTAGCGGTGTTCGCTCAATTTTTGCGTGAGCATCGTAACTCTAACATAACCATGACCTGCACCACATCCTAGTATACACCTAACTACAACCGATCGTGCGAAAACATAGATGTAGTGCTTAACCATTTTTTTTGGAAATCAAATGCCAAAATGACATTGTCTACTATCATTTCATACTTGAAAGAATTCAAGGTTTTAGTTAGAACTAATGTTCCTAAGCACTTTTGGTTGAATTTTAAACGGTCAAAACTTTATCAAACTTCGCCCACAACCATTTCGTGACATAGCACACACTTTATACCAAACAACAGAACCGAAACAACAAGGCGTTATTTAACTATTTTTCATTTTATAAATCATCAAAAAGTGTACTTTCAACACAACTTCAAATTTTATTAAAACCCCAAACACATGTTCTATATTATTATTGCTTTATTATAAAAATCGCTTTTTAAGCCAAACTATTACTTATCCATAGAACTAGGGATTATGTTTTTCATTATCGCATTCGATGAAACTAACTCACTATACTTATAGATCTATTTCTCAGGCTATAATCTCTGTGCTAAGCGAGCTCGTAACACCAGAGGTGTTACACAATATCCTAATCTACTTTTACAACATCTATATCAAACATTTGTAACTGATGGGACCATGACGCCTAAGAGGGGGGTGAATTAGGCGACTTAAAATTCTAACTCTAAACTATGGCCTCTTTTTCTAATCCTAGCAAAACCTATGCAATAGATAAACTATCTAGATGTGCAACTATGGTTTTGCTAGTATGTTGCTATCTCTACCGCAAATGTAGTAAAGTAATTAATGTAAATGCGGAAGCTAAAGAGTAAGGTAGAGATATGCAAACTCCCGTCGACGACTCCGGTATTTTTATCGAGGTATCAAGAAGCGCGCAAGCTTCCCCCTAGTCCTCGTTAGAGCCCCTCGCAAGGAATCCCTCGCAAGGGCCAAGCTCTCGGTCAGGTAACTCCGTGGATAGCCTCGGGCCTTCCCCACGCGCAAGTGGGTCTCCGATGTGCCTCTCAGCAAGCCTCTCCCAGATGCTCCCCGCTGTCTTCACTATCAAGCTTCCGGCCAAAACGTCACGGGCCTTGTTCCCTCCGGTACACGGTGGCGGCCACACCACAAACGCAGTTGGTGTGATCTCGCAAGACTTCAAGCCCCTCTGATGTACAACACTTGTGCTCGCAAGCACGGGGTGGCAAGAGGTATGCAAACCTCACTAAACACTAGGCATACACCTAGAGCAAGCGCATAAGCGGTGGTCTAATCAACCTAAGCACTTCGCAAAGCACTTATGCTAATCACCTAATAAAACACTAAGCACTATGCATGTGGAGATCACTAAAATGGTGTATCAACACCCTTGGTATGTTTCCTCAGTTCCACACACCTCAAATGGCCGGTTGGGGGTTGTATTTATAAGCCCCACTGAGAAAGTAGCCGTTGGGGTCGAATTCCCACGAAACTGCTACTAATCGGACGTTGAATCGTCCTGACCGAACGCATCCGGTCGTCCTGACTGTTGAGCCGGCAATACACTGATCGGACGCTGGCCAGCGTCCGGTCGCCTGCCACCAGACGCGTCCGGTCATAGATTTGCCACTCTGGAACCTCTCTGTACTCGATCGGACGCTGCTTCCCTACGTCCGGTCGGTTGCCGCCAGCGTCTGGTCGCCTGTCTGCCGAGCCACTTGCCCAGCGTTCGATCACAGCGTCCGGTCGCTTGTCCAGCGTCCGGTCACCACAGTGAGCTCATTTCTTCGTGATCTTGCGTACGGCTTGGTTCCAATCTTCATGCTTAGACTTTGCTTGATCTCTTGGGTCTTCTCTTGTGCTCGTAAGGTCTTGCTTGAGGTGTTGATCATCGGATCATCACGTCGCCTTCGTCCAAGTCATGTCTTGCACCCTATTGAACTACAAAATAAACACTTGTAAATTTATTAGTCCAATTTGGTTGTGTTGGTCATCAAACACCAAAATCCAAAGTAAATGGGCCAAGGGTCCATTTTCCTTACAATCTCCCCCTTTTTGGTGATTGGTGCCAACACGACCAAAGCAAGCAAATAATAAGAATTCAGAAGTTAAAAAACTACCTACTTGCTAGGATGCAATGCAAAGGGCAAGGTTATATGATACTAATTGATAGATACTAATTGAAACTTTACTTAAAAACTTGTCTTGCCCTTGCAAATGTCCCCATATGATATTATGGATTAAAGCCTAGCTTTCTAAAAAAGATTCTCCCATTACTTAGACTAATCCATAATTCACTTTCCTCCCTTTCTCGGACCATTTCCACTTGTAGACATCAACTTGATGCTTGCCTTTGGTCCTTCAAATTCTCCCCCTTTGGCATCAAACACCGAAAAGGAAGACATTTGTAGCACAAGGGAGGGTCAAACTTCGTGATCCTTTGTGTATAGAGTGAAATGAATCACAAAATTTGACTCTCACATTATATAGACTAAGCTCCCCCTAAATATATGCATACATACGGTCGAAAGCAAAGCATATGCACAATTAGCAATTTATTGTACAAGAGAGTTTAATCTATATAATGCATGGAGAAAGCATATAAATATGAAATGAAATCAACATGATGATGCCAATTGAAGAATGATGCTTAACTCCAGGGACTCCAATTTCCTTACAATGAGACTACTATACATGTGATAGGTTTGAAAAAAAATTGATACCATTTGAACAAGTGTTAGTCTCAAAGCATCCAAGTTGTAGATTAAGCTCCCCCTAAATTTGTGCACACAAGTGTTGAATACTTGTAAAATTTGTGCACATTGATTTAAGTATCAAAATACCACTTGAAAGATGATATTTGGGAGAGATTATCTATAATTTGGACTTTGGCACATATTAGACAATTAATTGTAAAACAAGCTATGTGCCGTGCTCCTAAACAATTTTAAACCATGTGGGTTTGCTCCAAGGGTTGATAATGAAACCGAGCAAGCCTACCATATGATATACCTATTGAATGCATGACAAAATATTTAAGCATGTAAATGCAAACATTAGGCATGAAAGATAACTAGATGCTTTAAGAGTATATCAATTGAAAAACAAAACTAATTGAAATGAATACTAATTGAAAGTAATGACATCTAGTTACCTAACATGGGAAGGGGAATTTGGGTCCATAGTATTCACTAACCTACTTGGCAATGACTTTGTCCATCACGATGCACCCCATGAAATGCACCCAAACTTTTCCAAGTCTCCAAATTCCCCTTCGGTCCGACGGACTTCTCACTTCCCTTTCGAGATCCAAACCTTCTTGGTGCTCTTCATGTTGGAAATGATTTCCTTTGGCACCCAAAAGCATTTGACCCCATTGTTGGCATGCTTGTTCACCTTGATGGCCACCACCTTGTCATTTTTCTTCTTCAAGAGATAAGGTGTGGAGGCCTTCTTATCCATCTTGTTGGGGTAGGTGTTGGAGAGCTTGCTTGTTTGCTTTTTTCTCCTTCTTCTTTGCTCCTTCCCCATTCTTCACCTTGCACTCATAGGACTTGTGACCTTTCTTGTGGCACACGTAACAAACCACGGTTTGTTCTTCATCAAGCTTCTTCACTCCCTTGACGGTGTTATCTTGATGAAGTTGGGTTTGCTTCGCCTTGCCTTTCACTTGAGTCAAGTCCTTGGTGAGGCGAGCTACTTCTTGCTTGAGTTGCTCATTCTCCTTTGCAACCTCTTGTGTGCATGTATCTATAATAACTTTCTCAACATAAACTTGGTTGCACAAAGGTGAGTCTAAACATAAATCATTACAAGAAGTAGAGGCATCCTTTTTAGACATGTTAAAGATAGAACTTTTCTTTTTAGATGCCTTGGTGGGGTTTGTGCTAACGGCTTCAAGATTAGCAACTTTATTAGTTAGCTCATCACAATGTTTGCACATGGTTTCCATCTTAGCAAGCAAACTATTATATGCTTCTTGTGAGCTAGCTAACTTTTCTTTTAATTTTTTAATTTTTTTAAAAGTTGCTCATCATTGATTGTGATGCATTTGTTGTTGCACTAGCCTCAAGTTGCTCAACTTTAGTAGATAGTTCAACATTGAGATTTGCAAAGTTTTCATATTGTTCAAGCAAATTTTTGTATGCTTCTTCTGAACTACCTAGCTCTTCTTTTAAATTTTTGAGCTTCTTTTGTTGACTAGTACAAACTTTAGCATATTTAAGATTTTGTTGCACAATTGTATTATAAGAAGACAAATCATCATCACTATCGCTCTCACTAGAGGATGAGCTTTCATTACCTCGTGCCATAAGGCACACACGAGAAGAGCTTGATGATGAGTGCTTGCGCCCTCGCCTCTTGTGATGATCTTCTTCATTTGAGGAATCATCCCATGACCTTATTGATGTGAGGGCTTTGTTCTTGCACGCCTTCTTTTTTGTCTTGGGTGTGGGCTTGTTTGGACAAACTTCCACAAAGTGCCCCAACTCGCCGCATTCATAGCATCCTTTCTTTCTTTGCTCTTTTCTTTGATTTGTGAAAATGAAATCTTGAATTTGGATGGGCACACCCTTGATATTGAGCCTTTGGATCATCTTCTCCACCTTGTTGATCACTTTGATTGATTCTTCATCAAGGTCGGAGGTGGAGGAGGAAGATTGATCATCATCACTTGATTCTTGTTCATCATCATCATCATCCTCATCTTCTTCTTCACTTGAGGAGCTTGAGCTTGAGCTTGACTCAACTTTCTTTCCCTTCATCTTTTTCTTCTCGCTACAAGCGAGAGCTTTGCCTTTGCTTGACGAAGATGCTTCTCCTTGACCCATCTTACATGACATTTCAAATGCCACTAACTTTCTAATGATAATGCCCGGGGTCATGGTGCTCAAGTTCTCCATGTTGTGAAGGATGGTGATGATGCTTGCATATTTCTTTTGTGGTAGAACGGAGATGATCTTCCTCACGATGTCCGCATCATCTAGCTTTAATAATCCTATTGAATGGAGCTCATTGATGATTAGATTCAAATGAGAATACATATCACGAACAAGCTCATCATCATTCATAGCAAAGGAATCATAATTTTGCTTGGCTAGACAATGTTTTTGCTCACGGACATTACTTGTGCCGTCATGGAGCTCTTGGAGTTTTAACCAAATTTTATGTGCCGTATTTAAGGTGAACACTTGGTTAAACACATCCATGCTAAAAGATTTAAACAAGCAATTCTTAGCTCTAGCATTGAAATGCATTTCTTTTTTATCACTCTTTGTAGGCTTTTCGGGATTCTTAATGGGTTTCATCCCATCACGAGTGACTCTCTATACACCTAAATCAACTGCCTCAAGGTGGCAAGCCATTCTTGCTTTATAGTAAAGGAAGTTAGTGCCATCAAATTATGGAGGTCTAGCGGTATCCATCCCAACCACTCTACAATAGCGTCGGCTCAACAACGGTTAAGCCAAAGGTCCAAATATGAGCCAACCGGCTCTGATACCAATTGATGGGACCGTGACGCCTAAGAGGGGGGGGTGAATTAGGCGACTTAAAATTCTAACTCTAAACTATGGCCTCTTTTTCTAATCCTAGCAAAACCTATGCAATAGATAAACTATCTAGATGTGCAACTATGGTTTTGCTAGTATGTTGCTATCTCTACCGTAAACATAGTAAAGTAATCAATGTAAATGCGGAAGCTAAAGAGCAAGGTAGAGATATGCAAACTCCCATCGACGACTCTGGTATTTTTACCGAGGTATCGAGAAGCGCGTAAGCTTCCCCTAGTCCTCTTTGGAGCCCCTCGCAAGGAATCCCTCGCAAGGGCCAAGCTCCCAGTCGGGTAACTCCGTGGATAGCCTCGGGCCTTCTCCACGCGCAAGTGGGTCTCCGATGTGCCTCTCGGCAAGCCTCTCCCGGATGCTCCCCGTTGTCTTCACTATCAAGCTTCCGGCCGAAACGCCGTGGGCCTTGTTCCCTCCGGTACACGGTGGTGGCTACACCACAAACGCGGTTGGTGTGATCTCGCAAGACTTCAAGCCCCTCCGATGTACAACACTTGTGCTCGCAAGCACGGGGTGGCAAGAGGTATGCAAACCTCACTAAACACTAGGCATACACCTAGAGCAAGCGCATAAGCGGTGGTCTAATCAACCTAAGCACTTCGCAAAGCACTTATGCTAATCACCTAATAAAACACTAAGCACTATGCATGTAGAGATCACTAAAATGGTGTATCAACACCCTTGGTATGTTTCCTCAGTTCCACACACCTCAAATGGCCGGTTGGGGGTTGTATTTATAAGCCCTACTGAGAAAGTAGCCGTTGGGGTCGAATTCCCACGAAACTGCTACTGACCGGACGCTGAATCATCCTGACCGGACGCATCCGATCGTCCCGACCGTTGAGCCGGCAATACACTGATCGGACGCTGGCCAGCATCCGGTCACCTGCCACCGGACGTGTCCGGTCGCAGATTTGCCGCTCTAGAACCTCTCTGTACTCGATCGAACGCTGCTTCCCTACGTCCGGTCGGTTGCTGCCAGCGTCCGGTCGCCTGTCTACCGAGCCACTTGCCCAGCGTCCGGTCGCAGCGTTCGGTCGCTTGTCCAGCGTCCGATCACCACAGTGAGCTCATTTCTTCGCGATCTTACGTACGGCTTGGTTCTAATCTTCATGCTTGGACTTTGGTTGATCTCTTGGATCTTCTCTTGTGCTCCTAAGGTCTTGCTTGAGGTGTTGATCATCGGATCATCACGTCACCTTCGTCCAAGTCACGTCTTGCACCTTATTGAACTACAAAACAAACACTTGCAAATTCATTAGTCTAATTTTGTTGTGTTGGTCATTAAACACCAAAATCCAAAGTAAATGGGCCAAGGGTCCATTTTCCTTACAGTAACGTACCTCTAAAATATCTGAAACACTTGACACATACGCATGCAACATACATTTTTCACCCTTTTTCGGGATGACGCAAAGCAGAGTGGGGGAACGGTTGGTTCCAGCCAGCTGGTGGCCAAGGATGGTGGCATAGCCTGGCAGCGGTGAAAGGTCCTAATGGCTAGAGGGGGGTGAATAGCCTATTAAAAATTTCTACAACAACACTAAGATAAGTGATTAGTCAATAAGATGGCAAAGTGAATTTTGCGCTAGCACTACACTTGGGGTTGCAAGCCACCCACCAAATTCTAATTTCTATGATCTCTAGTATGTCACACAAGAGCTATGTCGCTAAATTACACCTAGGTGAACAAAGCTAGCTAGATAACTACAACTAAAGAGCTACACAAGCTACAAGCACTACACTTGGTGAACACAAAGTAGTGAGGGAGAAAGGTAGAAGTGATATACCACCGTGGCAAGTGATCCATCAATGAATATCAATGAATACCGAGGAGACAATCAAGACACAATGAGTTTTCCTCCGAGGTTCACTTGCTTGCCGGCAAGCTAGTCCCCGTTGTGGTGATTCACTCACTTGAAGGTTCACGCGCTAATAGGCATCACACGCCTAACCCGCAACCGGGTGCCGCACAACCAACACAAGATGAGGATCCACAAGCCACGCGCAATCCACTAGAGTTGCCTTTGGCGCTCCACCAGGAAAGGCACAAGAACCCATCACAATCACAATGATCGAAGCCAGAGATAATCACCTTCCTCCGCTCGACGATCCACCAATCACCAGGTTGTCTAAGTGTTGGCAAACACCAAGAGTAACAAGAATTTCACCAGCCTAAATCGCCCAACTAGTGCCACAAGATGCTAGAACACTAAGCAATGCACTAGAGGCTCTCTAATCTCACTCAAGATGATGAAATCAAGTGTGCAAGTGAGTGGAGTGGTGTGCTTAGCTCTCAAAGGGTGTATGTAGCTGTTAGAAGTGCCAAGAGAGTGGCCAAGGCTGGCCACGCCCTCTATTTATAATCCCAAAAGCAAATAGAGCCGTTACCCCTTGGAGCCAGCCTCTATGAGGTCACTGGACACGACAGTGGTGGCACCACCTAGGGGTGGCGGTGCCCCCTAACGGTTGAATCCAATGGCTAGTTGACTGGTCAGGTGGTCATCGGATAGGGTGGCAGTGGCACCGCCCCTAGGGTGGTGGTGACCACCCAGCCACTGTCCAAGTGAAAGGTCCTAATATGGCTAGAGGGGTGGTGAATAGCCTATTTAAAAATCTACAAACCTACTAGAGCAATTTGATTAGTATAACAAATAGTGAAATGCAAACTTGCTCTAGATCTACAAAGGTTGCAAGCCACCTATCCAACAATTCTAGTTGTTATGATCACTAGGCACACAATTTACAAGGTCACTACTCACTAAGAGCTCTCACAATTGCTACACTAAAGAGCTCCACTAGATGAACTTAATCCACAAAGCAAGCTCTCAATTCTAGCTACACTAAAGAGCTTATATAGCTAGTTTACGGAAATATAAATGAGTAAGTGAGGTGATTATACCGCCGCATAGAGGAGTGAACCAATCACAAGATGAATACTTTATCAATCACCTAGAGAATACCAAAGGGCAAGAGACAACCAATTTTCTCCCGAGGTTCATGTGCTTGCCAACACCGTCCCCGTTGTGTCGACCAACACTTGGTGGTTCGGCGGCTAAGAGGTGTTGCACGAACCTTGTCCACACAATTGGACACCACAAGAACCTACCCACAAGTGAGGTAACTCAATGACACAAGCAATCCACAAAAGTTACCTTTTGGCACTCCGTCGAGGAAGGTACAAATCCCCTCACAATCGCTGGAGATGGCCACGAACAATCACCAACTCGTGCCAATCCTCCTCCGCTACTCCAAGCCGTCTAGGCGGTGGCAACCACCAAGAGAAACAAGTGAATCCCACAGCGAAACACAAATACCAAGTGCCTTTAGATGCAATCACTCAAGCAATGCACTTAGATTCTCTCTCAATCTAACAATGATGATGGATCAATGATGGACATGAGTGGGAGGGCTTTTGCTAAGCTCACAAGGTTGCTATGTCAATACAAATGGCCAAGAGAGTGAGTTTGAGCCGGCCATGGGGCTTAAATAGAAGCCCCCATGAAATAGAGCCGCTGTACCCCTTCACTGGGCACAACATGGGGTGACCGGACGCTCCGATCAAAACGACTGGACGCTGGACCTCAGCGTCCGATCACGCGATGCGTGTCACGTGTCCCCTCTCTTCAAATGTTGATTGCCTGATCTCAATGGTCAAGTGATGACTAGACGCAGTAGCTCAAAGTAATCGAACACTGAACCCCAGCGTCCAGTCGTTTCCAGTAAGCATCTAGAGACGACTTTTCATGACTGGACGCATCCGGTCATGCTCGACCGGACACACCTAGCGTCCGGTCACACGGCAACTCCCCTGTGCGCTGCCTTCGTCCAAGTGACCCAGCGTCCGGTCAGAGACCGACGCCAGCGTCTTCATGCTTCACCTAACCGGACACGCCGGTCCAATCGAGACCAGCGTCCGGTCACTTATAGTGACCTCCATCTTTTCTATCTAGGGCACCGGTGGCACCGTCGGACTGTCCGCACTCTATGGGCAGACACTCCACCGGTGAAGTTCCTAACCCTTGCTCCAATGTGCCAACCACCAAGTGTGTCATCTTGTGCACATCTGTTAGCATATTTTCATAAACATTTTCAAGGGTGTTAGCACTCCACTAGATCCTAAATGCATATGCAATGAGTTAGAGCATCTAGTGGCACTTTGATAACTGCATTTTGATACGAGTTTCACCCCTGTTAATAGTACAGCTATTGGTCCTAAATGTGATCACACTCGCTAAGTGTCTCGATCACTTAAAACAAAATGGCTCCTACTATTTATACCTTTGCCTTGAGCCTTTTGTTTTTCTCTTTCTTCATTTTCAAGTTCAAGCATTTGATCATCACCATGCCATCACCATCATCATGATCTTCATCATTGCTTCATTACTTGGAGTAGTGCTACCTATCTCATAATCACTTTGATATACTAGGTTAGCACTTAGGGTTTCATCAATTAACCAAAACCAAACTAGAGCTTTCACCGAGAAACCCCTCTCTCTGGATTTTTATGGCAGTGGCACCACCCTCCTTGCGGCGGGGCACACCGGACGCACAGGTGCCCACTTCACCTCTCCTGTGACTCAGGCATGTCTAGGCGGGCACCGCCCTAGGGGTGGCGGTACCACCGGACATAGTGTGGCGGTGCCCCCAGGGCAATTCGCTGCTCTCGGCCTCCCAGCCGGTCACCGCCATAAGGGTGGTGGTGCCCCCGTGGTAGCACCCCAAGCCCGGCAATGCCTCCGTTTCTTCATCTTTTTCATCACCTTTGCAAATGTGCAAACACTCCAAGTGTCTTACCATCACGTGCAAGTGTGTTAGCATTTTCACAATAATTTTTCAAAGGTTAAACACTTCTCACCGATTGTGCACTAGGCCTAAAATGCATACACATGTTTTTCAATGCCTAGTGGCACTAGGTGATTGAGTTGTCCGATAAGAGCTCCCCTCTTAATAGTACGACCATCTATCCTAAATGTGATCGCACTCTCTATAGTGTCTCGATCACCAAAAACAAAATGGCCCTATGGATATCACCTTTGCCTTGAGTGTATTTTGTTTTTCTCTTTCTTCTTTTCAAGTCCCGGAGCTTGATCATCATCACATGTCCACACCACCAACATGGACTTCATTTCATGTGGCCATCTCCATCCATGAGTGCCACCTAGCTCCTTTACTTGTGTTGGACCATCCTATCTAGTGACACACTTAGATGCAAGGATTAGTCCAAATAGGTTTCATCAATTAGCTAAAACCAAACTAGGGCTTTCAAGCGGCCAGCTACTCCTGCTCCTGGCCTGAGCCATCTAGCGATGGCCCCCTCTCCTGTCCGCCTAGCCACATGTGGCACCCGACACCTGTGTGGCTGCTATGGGGTTGGCTCGGCCAGCCAGCAACAACGGCGAGTGGCCAAAACCCAACGACGGTGATGAGGCGTAGAGAGGCGTGAGGAGCGTAGTGGCGCGACAACTCGTAGCTCTACTCTCCCCAACCATGGTGGACGCAAGGCAGAGAAACGAAGAACAAGAGAGATACCGTTTGGGGGCGTGCACCAGAGGGAGCAGGGGTGTGTCCTAAGCGATGAGCGAGAGGCGCTGGTGGGGCACGACGAGTGAGGGTGAGGAGCGAGCGGCGTGGGATGGGGCGTGTAGCGGGGTAAGCGCGGTAGCACCGAGGCGGAGTGGGTGCGTGGCGTCCGGACGGACGGACGCCTGTGCCCTATCATTTATCGTATGTTTTTCTCTCCTAACTATGGCAACAATGTTTTTAGGAGTGATTCGCAAGTGTTTCACATAACCTAATTCTCATTGTACTCATTTGTCGACCATTTTGTGAGTGTTTTTATTTATCAAGCGAAGCACCAATGTCCAATGGTACAATGATAAAGTCGCATTTAAAAAAAGGAATTCTCGGATGGTGTCAACTTACAACTTAGCAATTTAGCAATCACTCTAATATATTAAAAAACAATCACTTTAATATGTGTCGTGGGTTGGGTTGTTACGTACTTACAGGCATCCACACCACTTAGCTGAGCCCATTGTTTGTTGAAAAAATAACGGACCTCAAACTTTGTGGCCCATTCGCTCAGGCTCCAGGCCTAGACCAAAAACTCATTTTACGTGAAGCCCAAACTCCTCCAGCAACATCGCACACGACATTGTCCGCACTCCACCGAGAGCTCATTTGCTAGCATCGCTCCGAGCGCAGGCAGCCTCTCGGCTCCACGGACATCGAGCTGACGAGCTCAAGTGCTGGTGGCTCTAGGGTTTAGAAATGAGCCTTTTACCTATATGCTATTATAAAAAATGGTCTTTTATAGGTCACTAAAAAATTCGAACACACCTATGTGTTAAACTTTTTTTTGCCTTCCACATTATTCCGTCCACATTCCGTCTGATTTGTACTGTTTACCAGCCCTAACATGTGGCCCCGCCAACGAAGATGTCCAAAATACCCCTCGCTCCCCGTCCCTCTGCACGTCCGCGCCATGGACCTCCTGCTGCAGCTCCGCGCCACGGGCTGCTTATTCCTGTCCACCCTGCATCCGCTCTCGTCCCGCCACCGCCCTCCCTCGTGCTGAGCTCGCCCACGCCACCCACGGTGGCCTGGCCCCTTCGCGTCCGCTTCCTCCCGGTAACTTCGCAGTGAACCTCCCTGCTCCCACGGCCACCACCACATTCTCCATGGGGCAGTGGCAACGGGAGGGACGACTAGCGGTCGCGGCGACCTGGTTGTGGTGCACCGGTAGGAGGTGGGTTTCGGCGGCTTTGGCATCGGCCTCGGCTAAGGGCAAGATGGAGAGCACGCTCGAGGATACACGGCAGCGACATGCCGTGCGTGCTGGACATAGATGACGTGGCCACCGTCGTGGGCGGCGTCGAGGAGACCTACAGCGAGGACCGCACCACTGAGGAGCAGCTCATCACGCCCTGGACGAGCTCGTCGCCACCTCTACGTAGGCCCTCACGCCGTGGACATGCCCCGACACTGACCCGCTCCCGCTCCCTACTCTCTCCGACGGCGCCCGCACCCGCGCCCACACTGCTTGTGGGCGCAGTCTCCTCGCAGGGTCGACCGAAGCTAGGCGCGTCTGCGCGTGGGGTAGACATAGCCATGGTCGGAGCCTCGCCATGGTGCGCGAGCGCGTGGGGACGCGATCGTTGAGTCCGTAGACGGAGGAGGAGGACGCCCACACGATGGTTGGATGCGGGTCGACGTCCTTGCTGGCCTCGAGGAGGGCGACGAGGCCGACGATGTTGGAGTGCACGTACGATGCCGGGTTCTCCATGGCGTAGCGCACGCCGGCCTGTGCCGCGAGGTGGAGCACGTGGGTGAAGAGCACGACGTCGAAGAGCTTGGCCAGGAGGCGAACGTCATTGATGTTGCCCTCCACGACGAACACGCCGTGGGAGCCCAGCAGTGCGCGGTAGGCCTTATTGAGGGACGGGTCGTAGTAGGAGTTGAAGTTGTCGATGCCCACGGCGCCGTCGCCGTGCTTGCGGAGCGCCAGCGAGCAGTGCGTGCCCACGATGCCGGCGGTGCCCATGATGAGCACGGACAGCCCGGCGCCCTCCGTGGACCCAGGAGGCCGCCGCGGTGACGTCGACGGCCAGATCTAGCACTCACAGTGCAGCTCGCCTAGGACGCGGCGAAGTAGCGGGAGGAGGTATCGACGAAGGAGTGGACGCTCAGGTATGTGGCCGTCATGGCCACCAAGAAGAGCGCCCACAGGAACATGGTCCCCCTCCCGCACGCATGCCGGGGAGCGCCAACAGCGGAGGGGGCTCCCGCGTGCAGGTGGTGGAGCGGCCATGGTGGGGTGGGGCGCGGTCGGGGAAGGGGCGCACGCGACCTTGGCCGAATCGGGATCGAGTGGGGGAAGAAGATGGTCGGTGTCCTCGGTGGATGCCCGCTCTGGGGGCGCACGCCGTTTGGAGCTCCTCCCAGGCCAGGGGCGCACATGGCCATGGTTAGAATGCGGGTAGCGGTCGGGGGGAGGGGCGCGCGGGGCCGAGGGTGGCGGGGCCTGCCGGAGCTCGCGTGGCGGCCGGTGAGGGCACGGCAGCCGCCGATGCAGGCGCAGGCGCGGTCCTGGCCGGCGTCGTGGGCGGGATGGTATAGCCAGCATGGGCTATAGGGAAGAGAACATAAAGAAAGAGGAAGGTTCAAAATGGTCATTTTATCTGTCTGTTTGATGGTGTTAGAGGCAAAACTAGATGGAATGGTGTGGAAGGCAAAAAAAAATTATCATAATGGCACCTAGGTGTATTTGAATTTTTTAGTGGCATGTTAGGACCATCTTTTATAAAGGAGTAAAGTTTATGGCGGTTTCTCAAACTTGTATAGATGTGTTATTCTGGTCCCTAAACTTAGAAAGCGTGTCGTTTCAGCCATTAAACTTTGGATTCGGCTACTAAAATTTAGGAGGTATGTCGGGAGGACGTTGCATGGGGTGTTCGGATACTAATAAAAAAATAAATTACATAATCCGTCAGTACTCCACGAGACGAATTTTTTAAGTCTAATTAATCCGTCATTAGCACATGTTTACTATAGCAAAACATTGTCAAATCATGGACTAATTAGGCTCAAAAGATTCAAATTAATTTCATAATTAGCCTATATTTAATACTCTATGCATGTGTTCAAATATTCGATAGGACAACGACTAAAATTTAGGAGGCACAACCAAACCAAACACCCCCTTTGTTTGGGTCTCGTATTAATCGTCTGGATCCACTTGTCAGCTCTGTCTCTCTGTCTCTTATCTCTCGTAGACGTCGTTCCACGGCGCCCGCTTCAGCGCGCCGTCCTCGTACTGACACGCTGCCAGTGCCCGCATCTCCCGCCGCGTCCATCACCCTGCCGGCCCACTCGAAGAGCTCTTGGGAGTCACCAGGGCTGTACTCCTCGACGATGGTGCGGCCTGTCTCGAACTTGCCACAGCGAACGGCGGAACTGGAAGGTGACGGCGTCGAGGGCCGCGAGCGCCACGACGACCGCGCAGGACACCGCCGCCTTCTCCATGCCCCGGCCGTCCAGCAGCACCGACGCGTCACACCCCTGCGGGAAGCAGTCGTGGAAGTCGAGCCACAACAGCGCATGAACGAGGAGCAGCAGGCACAGCGACGGCTTGCTGCCGGCGGTGCGGGTACCAGCAGCCATATGCATGTACTCTGTGCTGCGAGCCTGCGACGACTGGACTGAATGACTGACGACGGTGACAAGAAGGTAACTGATGTTCTCCTGTCGCTAGACAAGATCAGATAGAGTACAACTCACAAGTGCATCTCTACTCACCATCACGAGTGAAAAAGCAGCAGCCCGGCGGTGACGTGCACAAGCGCCCAGGCGGCGGCGATGCGCACGCGCGCCCAGGCGGGGGCGACGCTCACGCGCGCCCAGGCGGCGGCGGCGACGCGCACTACTGGATGGAAGAAGACGATTTGTTTTCAAAACAACCCCTCCTCCCCCCCCCCCCCCCCCCCCCCCCCCATGAAGTTTATAAATATTAGTGTTATTTTTGTGTCTGGACGAATTTATATATAATCCCACTATTCTTCTATATCAAGCAATCAAGTCTTATCTCGATACATGGGCATATATATATCTATACTCGTTTGGATGAATATGAGACACAAGCAAAGCTTCAGAACCAGAACGATACACTTTCTAAGTTCAGAAACCAAGATGATATAAACCTACAAATTTGAGGACCGGCCATAAACTTTACTCTTTTATAATGGCACGCAGGTAAAAGGTTCTTTGAAATCCCCAAATCCTCCATTCAATTCAAATTGGATCTTCAGCCTCGGCATCGCCTTGCGCCGGCGCCGTCGGCCACGACGATCTCCAGTGTCTGGTAAGCTCCCTTTGCCTCCCCATTGCTGCATTTTCCCCCAGCATCCCCTCACACCTCCATCTCGCTCGGTCCTTGCTTTTCACAGAGATTGCTCTCGGGGGAGGCATGGAGGGTTGGTCTAAGACGAGCTCCGGCGCGGTGTCCGGTCTCCCTGACGACCCCCTGGTGGAGATCCTCTCCCATGTCCCTGCCAAGTCCGTCTGCCGCTTCAAGTGCGTGTCCAAGGCCTGGCGCGACCTCATCGCCGATCCTGACAACCGTAAGAAGCTGCCCCAAGCCATGCAAGGACTGTTCGTCGAGACGTCTGAGGTCTCCGAGGTTGACGATGATGAATCGGATGAATTGGAGCGTATCAATTTCAGTTTCATAGACCTGACAGTGATGAGATCCGTACCTATAGACATCGAACCTTGCTTCCCCTTCATTACGGAAATGACTGGGATCAAGACCTTCATCTTGGATTCCTGCAACGGGCTTATCCTTTTCGGGCATCGTCAGGAGCCATCTGATCCCCTTTACTATACCGTGTACAACCCAACCACAAAGCTATGGTTAGTCGTGCCCGCTTGCGGCTCTGGTGAACCATTAACCTACACCTATTTGGCTTTCGCTCCGGCCTTGTCCTCTCACTTTCACTTGGTCCAGTTCCAGATGCCCGATCTGTACGAGGAGATAGTGGCGTTTCATGTTTACTCATCTGAAACTGGGACCGGTAGTCAAAACCAAATTGATGAACAAAAAGAGCAAGGGCAGTTGGAAGGCTGGCATCATCAGTTTACCCTAGACAGGGAGACTCTCAACCATCTTTGTGCCTTTGTTAATGGCTTCCTACATGTGATTGTTAGTCACTCAGATCTACAGCACATACTTGTTGTAGATGTACAAGGGAAGGCAAGAAGGATGATCGATGTGTCGGGTATGGCTGATGGGAGGCCCGGGCACGCTTTTGTTTGCTATTTAGGTCCGTCCCAAGGGCACCTACATTGTGTGACTAAAAAGAACGAAAAACTATCCACCTGAGTTCTTCAGGATTATGATCCACAAGAATGGGTGTTGAAGAACACTGTGAACTATTTGGATGTCTTTGGAGAAAAAGGACGCTTCTTAGAGTTTGCAGTGGTTGACATTATCAAGATTGTAATGTGGTTTTCTTTCTTCATGACTACTGTAAGCTGACAGCATACGACATGGACCGTAAGGAAGCGAGTGACATTGCGACTTTCAAAGATGACAAAGACCAGCTCGTTACGATCCCTATTTCTCAGAATCACCTGATCTCACAAATAAGCACTGAAAATGTGTGCTTTAAGTATGAGCTAGCAACTTGGTTAAATTCCAATAGACTCAGGTGAAATATTATGCTTGTGCTTGGATGTATGCTAGCTTAATTAGTACTGCAAGCCTGTTGAGACATTGGATGTATGCCTTCTCATGCTTTTGATCTTAGTGTACCTTTTATGGATGCTAGTTATATTAATGAATGACGACGTCCTCCTCTTCATCCTCAGCCACCTCCCGTCCGCCGCCGCCGCCGCCGCCGCCGCCGCGCGGACCAGCGTCCTCTCCCGCTGCTTCTGGGCGCAGCTCCCGGTGCTGTTGTTCCCGCCGCCTGCCGAACCGGCCCTCGCGCTGCCCTCGCCCGCTACTGCCGCGCGGTCCAGGGTTCGCTCCCACCGCTGGCGCCGCCTCTTGGCGCATTTGCCAGCGCAGCGTTCCCCGCTCCCCGCCGAACCAGCCCGCGCGCTGCCCTCGCCTGCCTCCGCGCACGCGGCGCTCGCCCAACACTCGGCCCCCTCGCTGTGGATGCTGAGCGTCGTCGCCAACGACGCTGACCCTGCGGACACGGCCGCGGTACTCCGCCTCACCAACGCGCTCTTTTTCCGCAACGAGGTACCTGAGGATCGGAAGAAGGCCCTGGCAAGGGAAGCCATTGAGCTGCCTTGCTTCGACGGGGCCGTACAGCTTTTCCTCCACTTAGGTTACCTTCACCTCGCACCTCCACCGTCGGGCGTGTTCACGAAGCTTACTGTGCTGTTTCTGAGCCACGGTTCCAAGGCGCCTTGGACATCGGCGATACCTTGTCGTCGGCCCGCTGCCCTTCGCTGCAACTACTCCATCTCTTCAACGCTCAAGGGGTGTCGAATCTTGGTATCTGTTCAGAGTCTCTCGTCAGTATGTTTTTGCATAACCTGAAAGGGTTACATCATCTCACGGTTGTGTCGCAAATGCTGAGAGATCTGCATATCTTTAATTGCTTCTTCAAGAGGCAACCAGTGGCTGGCATCACTGCTCCAATGGCTGGCATCACTGCTCCGGTTCTGGAAAGGTTCGGGTGCCTTGATGAATATGATCCGAGGTGGGTCCAGCTGGGTGAGCTGGCGCAGCTACGGGTCCTGGCGACCTCCTTCTTTGCAGGTGCATGGTATGGGTTGACTGAACATCAGTACAATTGGGGCATTGTTAAGTTATTGCAGCGCTTTAAGAAGATCCCTGATCTTCACATTACGATCTTCTATCCAATTGTGAGTATATGCCCGTTATCATGGATTTCAAACTTTACTTTAATATTGCTGAGTACAACCTTCCGGTAACTGCATGTTTGTAACAGAAACTACTTTGTAGTAGTACCGATTGCTAGATCTTAATGTAAATGTCATCAAGCAACTGACTAATCAATAAAATGACTAGTGAAAGGACCTTCAGTTGTAGGTACAATTGTACAAGCATCACATGTATTGTTATGCTCACTTTTCTAACACTTGCCAGATATGGGCATGAATTCAAGCATCGGATGTATACATGCATTTAACTATTTCATCTGGCAAACAAATGAATTGGGGTTTTTGGATCCAACCTCAAGCCAAATGGACTGAATCTGCAGGGCACTTACATTCTTTAGCGAATTTATAGAACAGAGAAAATAAAAAATGCATAATTCCACTGCCCTGTCAATAAAGTCTTTATCAGGAATTCAGGATCAGTAGTTGAGAAGATTGCCAAATTACTCTTATATCCTGTCTTTATCACGATCAGTAGTTGAGAAGATTGTATTGATGTTGGTACCGTGCATCATGGTGTTACAACATGCCAATAATTGGAAATCATGCTAGATGACAACTCTGCCATATTTTGCCTTGAATGCTTTGTTTTGTTTTGGTAATTGAAATAAGTTTCCTTACCAAATGGTGAATGAGTTGAAAGGAAATGAGTTCAGTAGGATATTTAGTTATCAGCATGGGTAGATACAACAACAAAGCTTTTTAGTTCGAAGCAGTTGAGATACGCTAGATATTAAACCCAATAAAATATCCAACCACTAAATAATAATAATAAGGTATAAATAATAATTATAATGGTAAAATTTCCATGTATTCTTATTCATGGATAATATTTTGGGGGATATTCTGTCAAGTATCTCTTTACAAACTCTTCTTATGTTAGATTTTGGTAGAGGTTGAAGCCTGCCTCTCTTTACATTATTTTGGCCCGACTCAAAACTAATTTAGCCAGCCAGCCAGCCAGCCTTATTTGTCCGCACTCCACCGAGAGCTTATTTGCTCGCTCCGGCCGCAACCAGCCTCTCCGCTCCACAGACACCGAGCGGACGCGCTCACGTGTGGGCGGTTCTAGGGTTTAGAAATCCCCCAAATCAATCGAATTCGATCTTCAGCCTCGGCACCGTCCTGCGCCGGCGCCGTCGATCACGGCCATCTCCGGTGTCTGGTAAGCCCCTTTGCCTCCCCATTGCTGCATTTTTTTTTTCTGTCACATCCCCTCACACCTCCATCTCGCTCGGTCCCCGCTTTTCACAGATTGCTCACGGAGGGAGGCATGGAGGGCACCGAGGGCTCATTTGCTCGCTCCGGCCGCAGCCAGTCTCTCCACACCACGGACAACGCGCTGACAACTAGGGTTTAGAAATCCCCATTCGATCATCATCCTCGGCACCGCCTTGTGCCGGCGCCCTCAATCACGGCCATCTCCGGTGTCTGGTAAGCCCCCTTTTCCTCCCCATTGTTGCATTTTCCCACTCACATCCCCTCACACCTACATCTGGCTCGGTCCCTGCTTTTTACATAGATAGATCTCTTAGGGAAGCATGGAGGGCTGCTCCAAGAAGAGCGACGTCACTGTGCCTGGCCTCCCTGACGACCCCCTGATGGAGATCCTCTCCCGCGTCCCTGCCAAGTCCATCTGCCGGTTCAAGTGCGTGTCCAAGGCTTGGCGCGACCTCATCGCCGACCCTGACAACCGTAAGAAGTTGCCCCAAGCCATGCAAGGACTGTTCGTCAAGACGGCCGACTCCGAGATTGATGACACTAAATTGGCCAATATCAGTTTCAGTTTCATCGACCTAACAGTGAGATTCGTGCCTATGGACATCGACCCTTCCTTCTCCTTCTTGATGGAACGGACTGGGATCAAGACCTTCTTCTTCATGGATTCCTGCAACGGGCTTATCCTTTTCGAGCACCGTCAGGAGCCGTCTCACCTATCGGCGGGTACCTATATGGTGTGCAACCCGACCATAAAGCAATGGTCAGCCGTGCCCGCTTGCGGCTCTCGTGAAGCTCTAAGTCACACCTATTTAGCTTTTGATCCGGCGGTACCCTCTCACTTTCACTTGGTCCAGTTCCAGATACCCGATGTGGACATGGAGATAGTGTCGTTGCATGTTTATTCGTCTGAAAATGGGACCTGGAGCCAAAACCAAATTGATGAACAAAAAGAGCAAGGACAGTTGGAAGGCTGGCATCATCAGTTCACACTAGAGGTTATCGATTATCGTTGCGCCTTTTTTAATGGCTTCCTACATTTGATGGTTTGGGACCTAGATAGACAGCACATACTTGTTGTAGATATACAAGGGAAGGCAAGAAGGATGATCACTGTGCCAGGTATGGCTGATGGGAGCCAAAGGCACAACATTACATGTTGTTTAGGTCAATCCCAAGGGCACCTACATTGCGTGACTATAGAGTATGCTGATGAAAATAATGACAAACTATCCATCTGGGTTCTTCAGAATTATGATACACAGGATTGGGTGTTGAAGAGCACTGTGGACTTGGACTCTTTTGATGTCTTTGGAGAAACAGAAGACTTGAACAAGTTTCAAATGGTTGACATTCATCAAGACTGTAATGTGGTTTTCGTTCTTCAGGAGTCTTGTAAGCTGACAGCATACAACATGGACCGTAAGGAAGTGAGTGTCATTGCCACTTTCAAAGATCACAAAGACCCGTGTGATTTTGCTCGTTACGTTCCCTATTTCTCAGAATCATCAGATCTCACAAATAAGTACTGAAAGTGTGTGCTCTAAGTATGAGCTAGCAGCTTGGTTAAATTCAGTAGACTCAGGTGAAATGTTCTAGTTGTGCTTGGATGTATGCCTTCTTAATTAGTAGTGCAAGCCTGTTGAGACATTGGATGTATGCCTTCTCATGCTTTTGTCTAATTAGTACTGCAAACCTGTTTGGATATTTATGTAGTGTACCTTTATGGATGCTAGTTATATTAATGAATGCTTATGCGCAACTCGGAACAATTTTGATTTTTGGTGATAAGTTTTATGATTAACATGTTTTTTTCGTGGCTGTGTTAATGAGCAATTATTTACTGTGAATTTAGTTTCTTTGGCCGTGTGTTTATTTATGTCAATCAAATAAAAGTTATCTTCCATATTTTGCTAATGTTGCATGTATGGAATCATTTCAAATTGAAGGCTTGTGGTTACATCAAAAGTTTAGAACCCAAAAATCCTATTTAGGCTAAAGAAAAAACAGATGTGCTGGACATGTAATCTCTTTGGAGGAAACTTGTATAGTTTTAAATGTAATATATGCAATTAACTGTCATGTAGACATGCCACATCGTATCTTCCTAATAGGGCATCAGTTGTAATGTTGGTAATGGTAGAGGCATTCCCAAGGCACATTGATCCAACCGGATCTGCTTGGAAGGATTGTATACTCCGGATCTGCATGGAAGAAGGTTAGTTCTCTCCAAGAGAAGTATAATGTTGGACCTACCCGATGCTGAGAGACAGCTATATGCCTATTTCTAAATGTCATGAAACCCTGAGAAAAACTGTATTTCTAAATGTCAATTGTTTTCTTTCCATCAATCAATAGTTGAGCTTGTGCTTTCATGACAACTTATGACATGTTCTTTCTTCAAGTGGGATTCAGATTTAAATCTGTATTGAAGTTCTGAAAAATGTCCTGTGTCAGCTGTCAGCTCCTTGCTGAAACCTGTAAATTGACTCCAATTGGCTGCTTGTTCTTCCTTGGAAAATAGCTGAGCATATTCGTTGAGATCAGCAAGGTCATTACCTCGCTGGAGCATGTCAAGAGCTTTCTACTCTGACATAATCTTCGAAACTGACTCCAATTTAGATTAAAAATATGGTGTAACAGTGTAAAGATAATAGACAATAGAGGACTCGAGGATCGAAGGGCTCCAAGTGCCAAGACCTAGGTGATGCCGTAGTTTGGCTCCCCTGATCACAGCTTAGAAATGTATACCATTCCTTAACACTTGTTCAAATGTAATTATTTGAAATTTTTGTCACAGCTGGGAAGGAAAATAGAATTTAGCATAGAACTAGAAAGCAACGCGCGGCCTTGCCGCGCCTGCGTAGAGTGCCTACCATTTCAAGCCAGTTGGGTCATGTATTAGCATTTCTCTGATCTCGTTGGTTGCTTCTTTTTTATGAACCATTGATGCATATTTTGTGAACTTGACCACTGTAATAGAACTGATATTAGGTAATTCGTCATGGAAAAACATTAGTGGATGTTGTAGCGGATTGTACTTTGATAGATCATCGTCACATTTATTGGATATGAAACGGCCTTGTAAATATCTCTGTAATACAAATCCTGAGCCAAAACTCAGGTGTACCCGATGTCCTTGTCGCCCATTAGCCCGCTAAGCCGTCGGATCGAGCGAACTCCATTACTCACTCGATCACCGGCTTTCAGAGGATTCCCCCACTTAAGAATAAAGGGGCATAGACTATGAAAGGGCTACGTTCACTTGATGAACGGTAAAAGGTATTCTATTACATAACGAGAGCATACGAGCAGAATACGATACTAGAGCTTTCCGAAAGTTTGAGCTGAAATTCCAGGGTAATAGTGTACCATTTCTAGCTGGAACAGTATTTTTCTCTCACACAAATCAGCCAGCAGTACTTCTTCACGAATCAACAACGAAACGAACCAGCCAACCGAATATGCGGTCACAATATGAACTGTCCGATATGGATCGGTTCAGGTCTCATCCATTAAGTCGCAAGCACAGACTCTTACACAGGGAGCTATTTTTTAACAACTAACATGGGAATAACCAACCAAGGTATCTGCAGTAGAAGAGTACAAGCATGTTATAAAAGACAGAGGAAATGGCCGCTGATAAATTTGAAATTGAAAGGAACCGTTCGATTCAAAGAGTGTGTTGCTGGGAAAACCCTCGATGTTAACTTCAACTCTTCTCTTCCAATAGCGAAGCATACAATTGTGAGGCATACACAACAAATATGGTTGGAGCAAATTAAATCCAAGCCACTAATAAGAAGACAAAATGGGGAACATGCATTTGGAAGTTCGAGGAACGGCGATTTAAATGTCTTTTATTTTTGTTAGATGCTACGGGGACCGGAAGATGTTTCGTTTAAATATAATAGACTGACAAATGATTGAATAGGGATAGGTGCGGACTCTGTATATAAATAAAAAATGTACTTCGCTGAAAAGCCATGGCTGAAAGTACTGTTCGCTGATTTGTTATGAGAGAAAAACATTTTCATTCGCTGAAAAAGTACGGCTCATAAGACAAGCGAAGAGGGCCGGCTTAATATAAATACATACGTAGGCTGACAGTTCTTGGTGTTTTGTGGATATGAATGTTGTTCTCAAATGTTGCAGCCCAGACATATCTCTTTGTTACGAAGCTAGAATGTATATGAAGTAGCTTCTATAGTGTTCGAACAATGGTCATATTGTTAGGTATTTTGTCATGTATTTGACTCAAGTATCAATGTAAAAATAATATTCAGAGAACACTGAAGACCATGAATGGACGTATCAACATCAGATACTACTTCAGATCATATGGCCTCGATATTTTAGCTCTTTATAGCATAATCAGGTATTATTTGGATACAAGAAAAATGTAGGTAAAGGAAGCATTCATATAATTTCAAGGATCATGTGTATTTACATATGATGTTTTGGTTACCATACTCTTAAATCAAATTCCTTACATCTAGAACTTGCCATAAAAACAAAAAACATGAATTTATCACATATCCATTTCAAGCTATTGATGGAAAGCACGTTGTGAAGTAAAGTGTTAGGCAAACTGAAAAATAAAAACAAATGAATTAGCAAAGCAGTTAATGAGGCCATTGTTGATATTCCCATCTCACTCACCTCTGAATTTCGTAGCAGCTATACAAAAAATCTGGAGGAATTTTATTAATGAAAATGGTAATTGGGCCTTAGCAGTCTATTCATATCAAGAGATTTGAGCACTGAGTTGTCATAACTCCCTCGAGGAAATAATTACAGCAGGGATAATCCTACTATTACCTCAGCTCTTCGTCACCCCAGAGAAGTGGTAGGAAGGCGTCTGCCTCCATCACTTGTATCTAGCTCAGCTGCCCTGTTTTCTGAGCATCCCGAATACCCCAGATGTACAGGAAGGCAAATCATTCTCCAGCATCCGCGTGGAACTTGGTGGTGTTAATAAATAAAAAACGCACCTGACGGTGACGGCCCACAAGTCCACAGCCCAATAAAAATCTAACTGGGAAGGTGACTGGCCGCTGGCAGCAGGTTGCTCTGACCGAATGATTGGCGGCCCTTTCTGTCCTCAAACTGGCCGTGCGACCTTTCGTCCGTTTCAAATCTAAGTGGGCCGGCCCATAAACGGCCCATCCAGCCGACGGTTATCATGACCCAGCGCGCATACTATGAAACCTCTGCCCCGGGGCTAGGGTTTCCTCCCAGCCGTCATCGCTTCGCGTCCGCCTCAGACCGCCGCCAGGAGGGGTAAGGTAAGCCACCCGCCGTTCTCCTCCCACCCCATTTTGTCCGGCCGTCGTGTTGGGTAGCGCTGGCTCGGTCGCTTCGTGGAAGCGCTCGGATCTGCTCTGTACGCGCCTGTTCTCGGTCGGTCGAGGTGTAGCTCGGGCGTCAGGGGCTGTTTCGCCTTGTAGATTTTGTGTATCTGCTCTTATCGATAGATCGTGAGAAGGTTTTGCGACGAGTCTCTTTGACCTTAGTACGCGACACTATCGGGGTCATGATATTTAGGGATGCTGTCTTATTAGCCATGGTTGATTTGGGCATGAGGTAGATTTAGTAATGGTGTTTCTATGATTCTGTTTTTGGTGTTAACTTTGGGTCAACACTAGACTAAGAATTGTTAATAAGTAGCTTTCATGTTGGACGACAAGATCCTTCTATGGTTCATTCCAGTTCTTATGATTTTGTGTCTTGTCCTTTGCATCTTCAGCCGCCTGACATAATGATATTTATCTGTTTGCAATTCAGGAGGGAGTTTTGAGAAGATCAAATGGCTCCTAAAGGTACACGCCTAACATTGCATATTTCTATGCGTGCCACACTTGATCAATAAATGCCCTGTGTCAACCTTTAAATCACTGTAAATTGAGTGCTCAGTGTTATGCAGTTCCTGTTTCCTTTGCATGTGTGTCACCATTGTTGAATTGTATCAGGTCTTAGTTGGTAATTGTACATTTAGCACTCTGATTTAACCACTACCTGTTCGTTTTACTCATGCCTTGACCAGAACATGGGAATCATCTCAAAAGGGAGTGTATAGAGTTAGCAAACTCTAAACTGCATTGTCTTGTATACAGATGGGGTCTCTAATGCAATCTTATCAATGCATTGGTAGTGTGTCTATTGTTTGATTATCAATATACAGATGGAGAGTAGTCACCATGCTAAACTTCATGAACTATTTCTATTTGATAGGCTTACTGTAAGTATGCATGACCTCACCATTTTATCTAATGGCGTTGTTTGATTAGCCGCTCCTGCCAAGAAGGCTGATGCCAAGGCCCAGGCCTTGAAGGTTGCCAAGGCTGTGAAGTCTGGGGCAGGCAAGAAGAAGACCAAGAAGATCCGCACGTCCGTGACATTTCACCGCCCCAAGACCCTGAAGAAGGCCAGGGACCCGAAGTACCCAAGAATCAGCACCACTGGAAGAAACAAGCTTGATCAGTACCAAATCCTCAAGTACCCCCTCACCACAGAATCGGCAATGAAGAAGATTGAAGATAACAACACTCTGGTCTTCATCGTCGACCTCAAGGCAGACAAGAAGAAGATCAAGGCCGCTGTTAAGAAGATGTATGACATTCAGGCAAAGAAGGTCAACACCCTGATCAGGTTAGCACTTTGCTCCAGTGTTAGTTTTTTCTGCATAATTCGTTATTTTGTGCAACTATGAGTGAATGAGTGATTCTTACTTTGTCTGTGCAGGCCTGATGGGAAGAAGAAGGCTTATGTGAAGCTGACGCCTGACTATGATGCTCTTGATGTGGCCAACAAAATCGGCATCATCTAAGTTACAGGCAACTGGATTCTGCATCTGTGTCCTACTAGTTCTATGTGAGAGTTTTTGTAGCTATTCCTTTCTATGGCCCTCAGTGGCTGCATTACCATGTGTTGATGCACACTTATGAATTTGATATCATCCAAGTGACCGGTTGAGCTAATTTTTGCTTTGTACTTGCTTATACTTCTGAGCATAGCGTCAGATTTTCCTATGTTACTAGTAATTTTTGTTATATTGGGTTGTTTTTTCAACTAAACCTTGTTCTGAACCTCAGACTACATGTGCCTGTATTATTCCATTTTGTACTGGCATTATTCCACTTCTGTATAATAGCTTAATCTGTTGCGGGAACTCGATTGTCCCTGCATGGTTTGTTGGGGGGGCTAATGCCAATTTACCAACACTGTTTACTTGCTATGAGTAATTAACCTGTATATAGATTGTAGCTGTATTTTGTGAAAGCTTGCAAACTCAACCTTTTACAAGGAGAATGCAGAGGCGTACTTCAAGATATCCAAAGTAACTGACTTCAAGATATCCAATAATTTGTGCCTATATATATATATATATATATATATATATATATATATATATATATATATATATATATATATATATAAACAGGCCCTAGGACTCTAGGAGCAGAAGCGTAGAAGCACGAGTGAAGGGAAGTGTAGAAGCACGGGTGCAAAGAAACTACCTGTAGGCGGTGGCCATTAACGGTTCTGTTGTTTCGTCATAGGATACCCCGCATCTCGCGCTGCGGACCCTCGCCCGTGCCTCGTGCCGTGCGTATCTCGCGCCGTGGACCCTCAACCGTGCCTCGCCCCGCTCGCACTCGCGTCTCCCGCCGCGACCATGATCCATCCGCCTGTTGACTCGGGCCACCTAGAGCTCCTTGTCGGCATTAAGCTCCGCGTCAATGAGAGCACATGTTGCAACCTTATGTTTCATGTATCTTAGATGTACGTTGTATATGTTTCATTTGGATGCTGCAAAAATAGATCTGGTGTTGCATATGTTGTAATGACTATACATGTATGTTGTAAGTGTATGTTTAAAATGTTTCAGTTGTTTCAAACATATGTTGCAAGTGCTTTATCTTGATATTGTATATGTTGCATTGACTATACATGTATATGTTGCGAGGTATGTTTTAAATGTTTCAGCTGTTTCAAACGTATGTTGCAAGTGTTTTATGTGGATGTTGCATATGTTGCAGTGTTCATACATATATAATGCAAGCGTATGTTGTAAATATTTCATCTGTTTCGGACGCATGTTGCAAGTGTTACATGAGCAGGCGTAGGAGAAGGTGGTCCCCTCGGGCGCAGCGGTCCCCGCTTGCGCGCGAGAAGCGTGGCAGCAGGCGCGGAGGACAAAGCTGTATCCATTGGCATGACAGCAAGCGCGAAGCACGAAGCTACATCCATGGGCGAGCAGCAGGCGCAGAGCACGAGGCGAAGCGGAGCACGAGGCTGCATCCATAGGCAAGTAGTAGACACGGAGCACGAGGCGAAGTGAAGCACGAAGCTGCATCCACAGGCGCCTTGAGGGTACAATTATTGAAAACAGGCGGGTAGCAGGCACGTGCGTCCGGACAGGCGCCGCGTCTTGACGTCCGGGCGCTAGTCTCTCCCTTTGTCATATTTGGCTGTTATTGGTAGGTAATAGTATATCTCTATGCCACGTGGTTGTGTTATCATTCTGTTAGAATTCCCATTCTCTAAAATACTAGTATAGGAGATTGAGAAAACAAAACTAAAGAGACTTTGCTATGGTACCTCTAAATAACTGTGTACCGTTAATTTGGATGATTATTAGCACATATTACTTCCTAGGAGGTAATATAAGAAATATATATTTATATCTATTTTTAGTTTGAGAAATAGGGAAAATAAGGAAATTATCTATCAAACAAATCTGACGTGCATCCACATGCATGCTACATAGATCTGTGCCGATATTTCCCAACGTCTACTATGTAAGTTTTTTAGTTGATTGATTAATTATTTCTATGTGTCATAATTTATATCCCAAAGAGTGTGTTACGTGAACTTGTTTTTTTTTAAATCTGACCTATTTAAGGTTGCAGGTCTCACATGAGTTATAATATTTTTTTTATTTTGGGATGCGAGACATACATATTTGTGTAACATGCATCCATAATTAAGCTATGAGTATTTAATTTAACATAATCAGTCATAGTAATATTTGTTTACGTGTCATATCTAAGGCTTAACATCCCGTGTACGTATGCTTTATGTGTGAAGATAAGGACATGTTCATGGTGTAACGTGACAAATTTTTATGTTACCCTAAAAAACCCAATTTTTATGTTAAGAATTCTCAAAAAAAAAATGTGTTAAGAATGTGTAATAGCTTCACGTCGTCACGTGTGGCATATATCCATACATGTGTGTTGGATGTTACGGAGTAGACTCTAAAATCACGGCTGGAAGTGTCCCCTTCCCGGTGATTACAGGATTTTGGCAGATTTTTGTTTGTTTCCTTTGATGTTTGTTTATTTAACTAATTCATAAAATCTAATAAATCAATGGCTTAGATTATTTTGAACTAAGCATTGCCCAAACTAAAGGGATAGGGGAGATGCTTTGCAGCAGATTGACAAAAGTCATCCCCTTTCCATTTACTGTCACATGGGGCCCACAGGACAGTGGCTCTCTCTCCTCTTTCTTCCTCTGCGGCATCCTCTCCCTCTGTCACGCGGCAATGAGCAGCGGCAAGGAGCGGCCAGCCAGCGTGGCGGCGCGACAGCGAGCCCGGTGTGGCCAGCCTGTGTGCGGCGGCCCGCACACCCAGCACAAGGGCGACACAACCATCCTGACGGCCTCCACCATCCCAAGGAACCACACGTCAGTGACATGATGAGGGGGAAGGGGATCGAGAAAAAAATGGTAATGGACCTCCTCCATTTAAGGGATTGAGAAAAAATATAGAAAAAGAGGATTAAGAAAGGGGATATGCTAAAGCATTTTTTTTTTTTTTGGCTTCAATCCCCCCACCCCCACCCTGTTTTTTTTGCTCCGTGTAGGGAAAGGGGACTGCTTTTACTCAATTAGGTGGAGTTACTCCATGTTACCTACTGATCCAAGGATTAACACATGATGCATGAAAAGGGAGCCTACCATTTTAGAACTTTGATTGTCTAGTTTGAGCTTCATATAGCACTAGTGGTAACTTAATCTTCAAGTTATCACTAGTTAGGTTTCGTTTGGCACAACTTCTCCATTGGCTTCACGAGCCTTTTGAAGTTGTTTTGTGCCAAACGGTTATTTTTAAAATAGCTTCACACGTGAAGCTCCTTAAAAACGTGCTCTCACAAGGGATTAGTGTGGGATGAAGCTGAAAATAGCTCCTATACCAAACATGGCCTTACTTGCTCACGTGGAGACAATTTTTTTTTTTTGTATAATCTCGAAGAGAGTTGATCAAATGCTTGTATCACAATATATCTTCTTCAATATTGTTTGGCTTTGATTGATATGATTGCACTCTATATGCTATGTCTCTAGAATTTGTAAGTGCTTTGTGATATAGTACCTGAGAAGCTTTGTCACTTTCCATGAACTTGGATATCATGGTTTGTCAGGGGGATTATTTGCATTGCCAAAAGAGGGGAAAAAAGATACAAAAAAGTCATGCTCTATTTAGATTCCATGGTCTAAAGAGTTAGCGTCTAAACTATAGACCGTGAGACCCAAACAACGCGTTAACAATAGAGATAAACATAATTCCCTTTCGTAAAGCATATCTCCATTTTACTGATGGTGGTGAAAGCATATCACCATTTTTTTCATTGACCTAGCGACAATATAACTCCTAAAGAGTCATTCTTTTGAAGAGCGTATCGACTACCAATTTCCCCTTTTCTATTTTTGGCTTTCTTTTCTAATATAAGAACTCTTTATATTTCCTAAATTGCGTATTGTTTCTCCTCAACTGATGATTCCCTGAAGCCGCGCCTGACTTTTGGTTCACAACTGAAATGCTATGCAGGGGTCTTGTGCACGAGTACACGCTCGGCTGCACGCGAGTCAAGGACGGCATCCTCCGGGCGATGGCCAGGCTTCTGGAGCTCGACGACGACAGCATCATCGACCAGTTCGGCGACAAGGGCATCACGTACGCCAGATTCAACTACTACCCTGCCTGTCCGAGACCCGACCTCGTCCTCGGCATCAGGCCTCACAGCGATATCCGCGTCCTGACGCTGCTCCTCGCGGACGAACACGTTGGTGGGGTTAGTCCCAAAACATATAAGCTGGAATCAGGCTAGTCTTTCGGGTTAAGTAAGACCTAAGACCTTATATGTTGGATCTGGGACCTATAAGAGCACAGGCTCTGGTAGTGAGCCGTGAAGGCTACAAGCCAGCTCTAACATCGAGAACTCGGTGGTCATCACCGGTTCCAACAGACGTATCTGTGGCAGAATCGTCTAATCTAACGTCTCTCAGGAGTGCTCGGCTAAATTACGCAGTCCCGTCTTGCACATCCCAGGGGAGAACCCGAAAATCCACAATTTTTCATCAGGATCATGATTGAGAGAATAAAGCTTACATCATTCTTAACCAGTTCTTACATTACTTTTAATACAACATCAGAGTATAATATTTACTGTGGTTAATAGCAGAATATTATCATGTTATCAGAGTTATGAACAATTTAATTTAACAACGGAATATAAACATGTGAATAGAGTTACAGCGAAATTAAACATTTATTCATGACGTGTTGAAGCATTGATATATAAATTATGACAACAGATTATAAAACTTCCATTATAAAAACATTTATAGAGAGTTATAAATAAAAACTACGATCGCAGCGTAAATGAATCCTCGCTGAGCCCACTAGAAGGTATCCACATAGGGGGAATAAAACCCTGAGTACTCAATTGTACTCAGCAAGACTTATTCGATAGAAGAAAAAAAAGACTCCAAGGATATGCAAGGTTATCTGGCTTGTGGGTTTATTGCATCTGCAAAAAGCATTACTAAAGGTGCGTCCTTATATTCGATTTTTATTAGCAGTGCATTAGTTCATTAAATAACCATTCTATGTAAGCATATGTGCTACTTTTAAGCAGGTGCTAAGCAATCAGATTTCCTTTTTTCATCATTCATCTTCCAGTTCTTACTACGGTACTAGACCGTTGACAAGCCGTACCGGATTTTTCGGTGATTTGCGAATCAATGCCCTCAGTTGGGTACCCCGAAAACACACGCCCCGCTTGTACCCCAGGCATAAGCAGGACCAACCCACTACACTCCTGTCACAGGGTCCAGATCTCAATCTAAACTGGGACTCCAAGCCCCCACCCCTAAGTTCCGGACTCAGTGCGGTGTAAGGACCTCCTAACCCAAAAACTACCCTGACAGTCGGTCCGGAAAGAGTCAGAACCCATGACAAGAGAGTAACAAGTCTTTCAAGCGCCCATACCCAAATATGTGCTCGGGATAATAAGTCTGTGACTTACCTAGAGTCTTATGCAAGGGTCGGTCCTTAACCGACACAGACAGGGAAAATAGTGTAACCAAGCTATGTCCCGTTGACCGCAGAACACAACCTCTTACACCCACCAATACCCAAACCATATCCCTGCCCGGTCACCATTTTTCCTTTCCACCATTTATATTTTCCAAATGATATTAATACAGTAATATATTTCCTATCTCTCGCGAGTGACAGACAATCACTCGACTTCTATCAGAGTCCTATAGCATAGCAATCTACACGATCCTGTCATACTAGTAAGACTCATAGAATAAAGATATTTATATATACAAGTGGGTTTCAATCAACTCCTTAAAACTTAATGCACAAATATAATTTAAAGTACAAAAAAGTAGGGGTTATGCACCGGAGCTTGTCTGAATAAGATTTAATCAGAAGTTAGCTTTCCATCATGGCGACATGATCTCCAAAAGCACCATTTCTCCAGCAACTCCTGATGACTCCGCAATCCATCGACGTCCCTAGTATGATATGCAATGCAATGCAATATAAAGATGTAATTAATCGACTGCAACCGTAACTTGTAAAATACGATTTACGCCTTTCAAGTTAACGAGCTAGTTCTAACGACGACTGTACTTAGCCTATAGATCCATGCTGTCGAATAAGACGTTATTTCTCAACAATTATTTTAGTTATATAAACCCAAGTGGCTTCTGTATTTTATTCTATCGATTTAATCATTATTCGAACTAGGGCATCATTATCCATTATCTATCTAGCAAACTAATTATTCTAGAGCTACAAAAATTATAGTGAGCAGCTAATAATATTAGTAATTTACTATAAAATTCCCAGAGTCAACACTATCACCGATTTATCACGGAAATTCCTACAAGTTCACCTTTTAACAATATTAAGCATGTTAAAAATAATTAGAGCAATCCTAAAAATATACAGAACCTATGTGAACGAAATACCCTATCAGGTAGATCGTGATTTTAGAAACTTAACAAAATTAGTTTTATAATTTTTGAATAACTACACATTTTATAGTTTAACTTGTAAACTGGCCCAGCAGCCTAGCTGAAAGCTCTAGTTTGGTTTTGGTGAATTGATGAAACCCTAAGTGCTAATCTAGTTTATCAAGTGATCATGAGATAGGTAGCACATTCCAAGTGATGAAGTAAATAAAGACCATGACATGATGATGATGATGCCATGGTGATGATCAAGCACTTGAACTTGAAAAGAAGAAAGACAAAAAAGACTCAAGGCAAAGGTATAAATGGTAGGAGCTATTTTATTTTGGTGATCAAGACACTTAGAGAGTGTGATCATATTTAGGTTCGATAGCCGTACTATTAAGAGGGGTGAAACTCGTATCAAAATACGGTTATCAAAGTGCCACTAGATGCTCTAACTCATTGCATATGCATTTATGATCTAGTGGAGTACTAACACCCTTAAAATGTTTGTGAAAATATGCTAACACATATGCATAAGGTGATACACTTGGTGGTTGACACATTTGAGCAAGGATGAAGAAGATAGAGGTGAAAATGATTTAGTCACTGGTCATGCAGTGATCGGACGGTGGGTCACAAACTGATCGGACGCTGGAAGGCTACATCCGGTCCTGCTGACGTGGCAACACACAGTGTTGAGGATGACTGACCGAACACTGGCTGTGTCCGGTCAAGCATGACCGGACCCGTTCGGTCGTGAAAAGTCGTCTCTAGATGCTTACTGGAAATGACCGAACGCTGGGGTTCAGCGTCCGGTCACTTTGAGCTGCTGCGTCCGGTCATCACTTGACCGTTGAGATCGGGCGATCAACATTTGAAGAGATGGGACACATCGCACGCATCGTGTGACAGGACGCTGAGGTCCAGCGTCCGATCGATATGACCGAAGCTTCCGGTCATCCCGTGTTGTGCCTAGTGAAGGGGTACAACGGCTCTATTTCTTAGAGGCTTCTATTTAAGCCCTATGGCCGGCTCAAGCTCACTCTCTTGGCCATTTGTATTGACATAGCAACCTTGTGAGCTTAGCCAAAGCCCTCCCACTCATCTCCATCATTTATTCATCATCTTTGTGAAGTTGGTAGAGAATCCAAGTACATTCCTTGAGTGTTTGCATCTAGAGGCACTTGGTATTCGTGTTTCGCTTGTTACTCTTAGTGGTTGCCGCCACCTAGACGGTTTGGAGCAGCGAGGATTGTCGAGCGGAGGGTGGTGATTGTCTCCGGCTCTGATCGTGGTGATTGTGAGGGGTTCTTGACCTTTCTCCGATGGAGAGCCAAAAGGTACTCTAGTGAATTGCTCGTAGCTTGTGTGGTCCTTATCTTGTGTTGGTTGTGCGGCACCCTATTGAGGATTTGGCGTGTGATGCCAATTAGCGCGTGAACCTTCAAGTGAGTGAATCGCCACAACGAGGAGTAGCTTACCGGCAAGCAAGTGAACCTCGGTAAAAAATTATTGTGTTCATCATTTGATTCTGAGGTGATTGGTCTTCATTGTTATTAATTCTTGTGATTGATTGGCTCCTTCCTCGACACGGCGGTATAACCTTCTTGCTCACTCTCTTTACTTTACCGCAAACTAGTTGTCAAGGTCTTTAGTGTAGCTAGTTGTGAGAGCTTGTTAGTTTGGTTAGTATGGCTCTTTAGTTAGCTTTTGAGAGCACACTAACTTAGTGAAGTGTCATAGCTATTGTGTGGATAGAAACTATATAAACTAGAATTGTGGTAGTTGGCTTGCTTTTTTAGTAGGCTAGCGCAACACTTGCTTCGCCTCATAATTGTCTAACCGGTTTGTTAAGTGTTGTTGTAGAATTTTTTTTAATAGGCTATTCACCCCCTCTAGCCATTAGGACCTTTCACCAGCACGGCGGGGCATGCGCGCGGGCGAGATCAGCCTAGCACGGCGGCCTAGAGCACAGCGTGCACATGCGGCCCAGCGTAGGCGGCACCAGTCCGGCCCAGGCGGGGCGGGCATGGCCCAAGCGGCGCGGACGCGAGCTGCAGCAGGCTGACCCAGCCAAAGCACGGCCCAAGCAAACCGGCCTGGCGGTTTTTGCAAGAACATCCCCAAGCTTCTGCCTATTTCGTATGGTACCGTTTCTACTATTCATTAGAGTCAACTGAATTGCACCTAAGCCCTTACCTTTGTTCCTATTCTCGTTTTCCCAATTCCAGGAGAGCCCGAACAGGGGATGGGCACAGGGTAGCCGGCCGACGGCCAATCCCGGTCGGGGAAGTGTGGGGATATGGCCCCCAAGACATGGGTCGCACCATCGGAGGTGGCCCCGCCCATAAGATCAAGGCGTGCACGGCACTGCTCGGCGTGCACCGCAAGACATTGTATAGTACCAAATAGGATACTTTACTTGTAACTCTGTCTCTCCAGACTATATAAGGAGAGGTAGGGGTCCCCTAGCGGATAGGCTACATCAAGCTATTTGGTCATCCAGATCAATACAATACACTAAAAACACAGGACGTAGGGTATTACGTCGATCAGACGGCCCAAACCTGTCTAAATCGCTGTCTCTGCGCCTTGTGTCACCATCCGGTTCCTGATTACGTGCACCCCCATCGACAAATCTTCCATCACGGGATATCCCTCGATGGACTGCTGAGCATATTCTATCGACAGTTGGCGCGCCAGGTAGGGGTGTGCGCTTGATCCATGGCGAGCCAGATGGACCTCAAATCAACAACACGTTCTTGTCGTCAATCTCGTGGAGATCCATCCCGATCCACGACGACGATTCATCGCTGCTACACCAGCCCCTGTGACAGCAGATCCGATCTCGGAACCACCTCCGAGGTCATCTTCACCAACAACTCACCACCCGCCAGGTGCTCATCGTCAACACAGACCAGATAACGCCATACGCCGCCGATCAGACGCTCCGTCTAAGGCTAAGTCACGTTTTAATATTCTTCTAAATATTCTCCAATCTTCGTATATCGCCATAATGTTTCTCCAAGCTATTTTTTCTATATTTTCTCTCCAAATGATTTTCCGAACCCTCGAACAGTAACGTTGATGCTAGAACGCCTCCAGAGACGGCCCTGTCTCTGGCTCCTCCCTACACGTGCTACGGGCTCCACGCTCTGCGTTATGGGTGGTCGGCAGCGGCTCCTTGGTCATGCCTGTTCCTCCTACACGTGCACGGGCTCCGCGCTCGACGTTATGGACTATGGGCTAACTAGGGGTGGAGACTCAGCTACACAGTAACTGTTTGGGCGGTTTATATTAAACATAAATATATTTTCACGCCAACTGATCGCCGAACTGCATACGCCGTTTCATCACCATTGCTGATTTTTCTCCAGAGTTTATTTATTTGTGCGTCATGTACTACCCATTCTACATGTTTGCATTACAGGATCATCGTCCAAGTGATCGAATCACCTGATGCTCAGACTTCTCCACCGATCAACTAGTTGGACCGCTTGGTTCATGGACTCCGTCGTCGACCAGTTGATCGAACGGATCGCCAGCTACACCGGTTACTCCTCGGCGCACGGATACTTCGTGCTCGAGGACTAAGTGGGCATACTTCACCGCATGGACGTCATCAGCTACATCGGTGCTCGGACCTCGCCGCCTACGCCGGGGACTCCTCGGTGCTCGGACCTCGCCGCCTACGCTGAGGGCTCCTCGGTGCTCGGACATCGCCAGCGACATCGGGGAGTCCTTGCTCCTCGGTGCTCGGTCATCGCCAGCGACGCTGGGGACTCCTCGCTCCTTGGTGCTCGGTCATCGCCAGTGACACCGGGGACTCCTCGCTCTTCGGTGCTCAGACATCGGCAGCGACGCCGGGGACTACTCGCTCCTTGGTGCTCGGTCATCGCCAGCGACGCTAGGGACTCCTCGCTCCTCGGTGCTCGGACATCACCAGCGATGCCAGGGACTCCTCACTCCTCGATGCTCGGACCTCACCGCCTACGCTAAGGGCTCCTCGGTGCTCGGACATCGCTAGCGACGCCGGGGACTCCTCGCTCCTCGGTGCTCGGTCATCGCCAGTGACGCTGGGAACTCCTTGCTCCTCGGTGCTCAGACATCGCCAGTGACGTCAGAGACTCCTCGTTCCTCGTTGCTCGGACATCGCTAGCAACGCCGGGGACTCCTCGCTCCTCGATGCTCGGTCATCGCCAGCGACGCCGGGGACTCCCTTGCTGCTCGGATCTTGCTACGTCTCATCGGTGTGCTATCAAGCTGCTCCATGCTGTTCGGATCAGGGTGCTGATCTTGGGCAGCACGTCTAGGGTCTTGATACGCGCATGTCAGACGACGTCGGCAAGCTTTCAGACTTCTTTGACCCTGCTACAAGATTCATTCTTCATCTTCTAGCAAGCTCGGGGACTAAGTGGGCACACTTCACCTTGCGGTGAATGTGCTTGTTCTCATCTCGAGGCTATGCCTAGAGACTGGCTGCCTGCTCGACTGGTCTTCTACTTTATGACCCTGGCACCACGTGTCTGCGTCACCTACTGTCAGGCTCGGGGACTAGCTGTGGGGGTATGGCCCCCAAGACATGGGTCGCACCATCGGAGGTGGCCCGGCCCACAAGATCAAGGCGTGCACTGCAAGACATTGTATAGTACCAAATATGATACTTTACTTGTAACCCTGTCTCTCCAGACTATATAAGGAGAGGCAGGGGTCCCCTAGCGGATAGGCTACATCAAGCTACTTGATCGTCCAAATCAATACAATACACCAAAAACATAGGACGTAGAGTATTACGTCGATCAGACGGCCCGAACCTATCTAAATCGCTGTCTCTGCGCCTTGTGTCACCATCCGGTTCCTGATTACGCGCACCCCCACCGACAAATCTACCATTGTGGGATACCCCTCGGTGGACTGCCGAGTATATTCTGTCGACAGGAAGACACGACGGTGACAGAGGACCGCCTACGGGGTGCGCGAGACCAACCCACAACCAAGGGTGCCCACAACACGAAAGGAGGTGGCCCATAGCAGTGGGGCGATGTGCGGTGGCGACGCGGCATGGTGACCGGATGTGGCTGCTGTAGGGGAGGCGGTGCGCCGACCGATGGAGACGGTGGACGGCGCGTGGGGCACTAGCGGCACGCCAGCACGGGTGAGGCGCGTGGAAAGGCAGCGCAGTGGAGCTCGCGCGCTCTCTCGAGAGGGGCGTGGGCCGAGACAGTGGCGTCCATGGCCAGGTGATGGCCACAGTGACGTCGGTGACGCTCGGCCGGGGCTACGCCGGCAGGAGAGCGTGGCGGGACTCTAGCCACGACAGGCCCGTCGAGGAGGCGTGCAGAGGCGAAGGGGAAAACATTAGCAGGTGGAGACGCGGGCCCAGCACGAGTGGGTGCGGGCAGCGGAACATCGACGGTGGCTGCTCGCGAACAGGGTGCTCGCCAAGGCGACCGCGACGGCAGCACGACCACGACGGGGACGTGGCACGGGGCAGCGCGGTCAGTAGTGGGGCTGAGGGGCACACACGCACATGTGAGGAACCGAGCGATGACAGCAGCCGTCCATGATTGGAGGCGGCATGGTGCTGCGGTGGCGCGAGCTAGCAGGGGATGCGGTGCACGATAGCGTGGTGACCGAGCACGGAGGTGGAGCGGCGCTTGAGAGGGACGACACCGTGGAGCAGCCGGCCCAACGCGGCACTGGGGACCCACGCGCGCTCGCGCGCCCACGCAACGAGCCGAGCGACGGTGGGCACAACCTTGATTCGATTTTCCAGCGTGGTCGTCCGCGGGAGGTGTGGCAACGCGGGCGCGAGACGCTACAACGGCGACGCAACCATTGCGTGCAGCGGGGCAGCCGCAGCCTCGAATAGCAGTAGCAGCCGAACAGGGGGGGACGCCGGCGCTACATGTGGTGGAGCAAGGGAGAGCGCCAAGGGACGAGCAGCAGGGAGCGGGGCAAGACAGTGTGGCTCGGCACGCTCGTGAGGGAGGGAGGCACAGGGACGGTGGCCTGGCGACGGTGCTCCTGGGGCTGGGGCGCCTCCTCCATGGCATAGCAGGAAAGGAGAGGGAGGGAAAAAAGCAGCGCGCGGCTTGGCTAGGAAGAGCCAGCAGAAACAGAGGCAGAGTGGGCAGAGGAGAGGGGCGCAGAGAAAAAGATGAGGAGACCTGAGCGAGCTCGTCCGAGCACGTGGTCCGGTCGGCCATCTTCTTCATAAACACAGCGTGGGCAGGACTGACTGGCACAACATGGCCGGCAGGGCCATGCCGGGCAATGACGCGTTCCATCGTCACTTCGACCGGGGCCACGGCTATGTGCAGCGCCATTCAAGATGACGTGACGACGCTGGCCAGAGCAAGCAGCAATGGTAGGACCGACAGCGGTGCAGCAGGCCTGGACACGACGTGAGACGGCAGGAGCACAGCGCAGAGCGAGGCAGTGGCCGGGCTAGCTGGAACGACGTCACACACCCTTCTAAAAGCGAACCGAAAACAACTTACTAATACGACGAAGGCTCAAGTACACACTTTGATGCAACAAATCGTACCAAAACACGAACTAAGATTTAGAAAATTTTGTTAGAATTCAAACACCAAAAATAGCATTTTATCTACTAAACTTGCACTTCAAACTTTTATCTAAATATGAATTACAAGCTATATTTTATTTGGTTTATAAAAATTGTTTTTCACACTTAATCCCATAGAACAAACCATCCACTACTTATTTGCTAGAATTGTTGTCAGACATTTCTAAATATTTTTACGCACTGAATAATTTAACTTGGATGTTTATTCGAGTCCACAAAACTAAGTCACACAGAATCCACTTATCACTTCAAGTTTGTTTTAAAATCAAAATTCGAGGAACTCATTTTCGGGAAATTTTCTTAGGCCTAAATCTCAGTGCTAACGAGATCATAACACCAGGGGTGTTACAACATCTCATCATGGAACTCGGCGCAGTCGACGGGGTCGATGTGGTCGGCGTCAAACTGTTCGAAGACGACGTCGTAGAGCGCGGCAACGTGAGCGGTGCCGGCTCGACGGACCCGACGCCATTGCTGTCGAGGAGGAAGGACTCGACCGCGCGGCGGAGGTCACGCGCGGGACAACTGTCGTCGTAGGTCCACGGAAGGCATGGCATCTTTGGCGGTAGTTTGCGAGGCCATCTCCTGCTCCTCTGCTCCCTTTTCCCTCCCTCTGCTAGTGCCCGTGGAAGAAGTCGCCGAGGTCGCAGTTATAAATCCACCACCGAGAAGCTTTTCTATGACGTGTGTGTTGGGGTTTAGCCCCACATCGTGTAGCGATGGTGGGGAGCACAACATATAAGACGGGAGAATCCCCACTTATCAGGCTAGTCTTTTGGGTTGAGTATCAAGCTAGTCTTTTGGGTTGAGTAAGGCCCAAGGCCTTATATGTTGTAGCTCCGGTAGACCTGAGACCTGTGGGAGTGCAGGCTCGTGGTAACAAGCTAGGCCGGCTGCAAGGCAGCTCCAAGATCGAGAACTCGGTGGTCACCACTGGTTCCAACAATTGGTATCGGAGTCCATGGTCGAAAAAGCTAAATCCAATAAAAAATCTCGGGCATCACATATGGCGGGGGCACCCCGATGTGTGACTAAGGGGGAGATTGTTGGGGTTTAGTCTCACATCGTGTAGTGATGGTGGGGGAGCACAACATATAAGATGGGATAACCCCCACCTATCAGGCTAGTCTTTTGGGTTGAGTAAGGCCCAAGACCTTATATGTTGTAGCTCCGGTGGATCTAGGACATGTCGGAGCGCAGGCTCGTGGTAACGAGCCAGGCCGGCTGCAAGCCAGCTCCAAGATCGAGAATTCGGTGCTCACCACCGGTTCCAACAGTGTGGGCCCAAACACCAACATGTCAATGTAAGTTAGCTTGGAATGACACGTCAGCAAAACCAGGGGGCAAAACCACTACAAGGGGTTAAATAACTGGTTTAGGAAAGTTTAGGGTGTTCCATACATGGTTTTATAGTTCAGGGGATGAAGTAGACACAACATCAAGAGTCAGGGGGTTATGTAGACTTTTTCCATTATTCAAAGAAGTGAAATTTTCACTGTGGGTCTGTCAGAGGAGGTAGGGAAGGAGGTGGCAGACGCTTTATTTTAATTGTAAGTTAGACAAGTTTCCTATGAGATATCTGGGTTTACCTATCAGTGACAGAAAACTTACCATGGCCGAGTTGAGTGATGCTGCTGAGAAAATGGAGAAAAGACTGCAGACCTGGAAATGTGGTCACTTATCCTTTGGGAGGGGGGAGATGAATTCTGGTTAATAGTAGTATGACAAGTATCCCCATATACACTATGGGCTTTTATTGGCTGTATGAGGGGACTCATCAGAGGTTTGATTCTACAAGAGGCAAGTTCTTCTAGGAAGGAGTAGGAAATAAGAAGTATCATATGATCAAGTGAGAGGCTTTGGATAAACCTAAAGAGTTTGGAGGACTAGGCTTCATTGATACTAGAGCTATGTATTCTGCTTTGTTTTGTAAGTGGATTTACAGACTGGAAAGTGGAGAGGACAGCCTATGTATAAACCTATTGTAGAGGAAATATTTAAGAGGCAAAGGCTTTAGTCAGAGTACTAGTAGAGGGAGCTCACAATTCTTGCAAGGGTTGCATTCAGTCAAGGAGTGGTATGAAAGGGGTAAAGGACATGTTGTGGTTGGTGGTAAACAAACTAGGTTCTGGAAGGATGTATGGTTAGAGGAGTGTGCACTCAAAATTTATTTTCCAAACTTATACAAGATTTGTCATGATCAGGATATCTCTGTGGAGGGGGCAAATAGAAATCAATGGAGGTTGAACTATAGAAGGAATTTGGGGACAAAGAATTAGCTAAGTGGAGGGAAATGATGGGGAAACCAGGTGATTTGAATCTTATTGAGGGGACGGATAAGGTGATATGGAAGTTGGAAAAGTCTGGCAATTAAGTTTCCATCCAGGAGCATGTACATATCTATTACCTTTGGAGGAGAGAGAGATGTCAGAATGATGGAGATTTGGAGGGCAAAGATTCCCCTGAAAGTGCAGATTTTTTTCTGTGGATGACATGACATGATAGATTACAAACTGCCCAGCAGCTTAAGAAGAGGAATTGAGATGGGTCTAAACTCTACAAATATTGTGACAAGGAAGAAACGGTTGATCACCTACTTTTCCAATACCCTGCGGCGGTGGTGACATGGAGTTGGGTGAGGGATAGCTTGGGATGGCCAAAAATTCCGACTTCTATTATCTCATTTCAAGAAATTTGTGTAGCGGTTGATGATAGATGTAATAACTCTCTTATGTGGTGGATAGTAGCGGCTGTAGGTTGGGAACTGTGGAAATCTAGAAATGGCCTAGTGTTCTCAAATATTATTGTTATTAAATCTCCCAAGCAGGTGGCTTACAAAGCTTATGGTTTCTTAAAGCAGTGGATCAAGTTATCGAAGACGGAGGACCGCAACAAGATGGAGGCAACGCTGCTGAAGATGGAGGAAAGGCTGTCAACTTGGTGACCTGTGTGTTCTGAAGATCCCGGAGCTGCTCTTTTCTATCATGTTTCTCTTGCTTGTTATGTCCAGTGCCGCTAGTTGTTGTTTTTTTTTAGGCGAGGACGATGTTTCTCTTATCTACACTTGAATTGTAAGCTGGTAAACCCAGCAATACCCTCTATTACGCTTTCAATAAAAGCTAGGCCAATATACCTTTGGTCTAAAAAAGAAGGCATGTCACCATTTTTTCATTGACCTAGTGACAGCTAGCTCCTAAAGAGTCATTCTTTTCAAGAGCGTATCGACTACTAGTTTTCCTTTTTATTATTATTGGGTTTCTTTTCTAACAAGAACTCTTTATTTCCCAATCATACGTATTGTTTCTCCTTTGTCCGTTTATATTGCTATATAGTGCCAGTGCTTGGTGTCTGGTGGTCTTTTTGTCTACTAGTATAATGCCCGTGCTAACGCTACGGTTTTATTTTAGGAATGCACATAAAAACAACCAATGTTTTTTTTTCATAGTTCAACTTTTACATAATTGTATTTGAGCATGTATACAATCCGGAAAATACTTTTGCACCACGGCTTCCTCCTCGCCTCCACGAAGGGTCGCGGGCGACCAGGGCGATCGGGACGCTGACAGCAGGTACCATGGCTTCCTCCTCGCCTCCGCGAAGGGCGTGGGCGCGGGCGATTGGGCGATCGGGACGCTGACAGCAGGCACCATGGCTTCCTCCTCGCCTCCACGAAGGGCGTCAACAATACTAATAATATTTACAAAAAATTGAGCTAATAATATTTACAAGAATTTTATATTATGAATAGATGAAAATCATATATCCTGCCATGGCATAAAATTGTTCAGATGGTATGGTCACTGCAACAATTCCCAAATCTTCACGCCTAACCAGAGCAGCAAAAAACACTAAAAAAGTTGATCTACAGTGAAGCAATAATATGTATGAGTCAACTGAAATGGACTAAAAATCCATACTACTCTTGCTGATGAGGAATCAATTTTCAATACCCACAAAAGTGTGAGGAATAAAAAAAATCACTCCATGAGAAAGGAGTATCAAATAATGTGAAAAAAACAGAACTAAACAGAACTAAAAGGCGTTGTTCCCGACGCCTTTTATTCCTCTCTTCTCTCTGCTCGTCAGTTTCGTTAGCCTTTATCCTTGCTCGGTATTCTCGTTGTTTTCTATTCCTCTCTTCCCTCTTCCGCTCAGCCTCATTCACAGGTGGTTGAACTGAAACTAAGAAGGTTATAAAAATATAAAAGTAACTCCGCCACAGCCCATGAAGCGCTCGTACCTGTGTTGTTGTATGTTATGTCATCTAAAGTACTGTGATCTGCTTTCTGGTTTGACATGGCCTTTTTTTTGTTTTTAATTAACCACAGTAGAATTCATGTAGATCCGTAGGAATCCGAAAGATGCAAATATCAGGACGTTGCATTGCTATCTCTATCCAGCTACCACATCTGCATTGCCACCTTCTCTATGCAGTTTCAAATATTATAGAATAAAAATTTTTCTTAATCAATTAATCTGACATGGGATGACATTTGTGAGAGGAATCGACAGCTGACTGCAATGCATTGCACGTGTGTTAGTTTCCTCAGCAAGCAAGTACCTGGATGCTGAAGATGAGGGCCAGAATGTACGCCCAGCCGAAGACGGAGATGATGCCGATGCTGCAGAATGTCTCCTCCGTCAGGTGCGCCGCCGCGTCGTACCCGTTCAATCTGGTTGCCTGTGATAGTGAATACAAGACAGCCATGGTACCATATCAATCTGGTTGCAGCTAATGCTTCACAAGAGAAAGACGACATACAAGAGGCACATATATATATACCTTCCGGTAATTGCTAATTGCTGCCTTGACCACCGAGGAATGAGACTGTGGAACTGAGATGCATAACAAGGATACAAACAGGTGTTTCAAAAGAAGAATGCATATAGTGATTAGAACATTACATGTAATTACTGTAAAGGAATGAGGTGTGAAGATTGAACATTCAAGGCGAGGAGATAAACTAAGAAGGCAGGTAACATAAAACCATACAGGGAGCCGCCAGACCAGTCAGATTTTGGGTCAGTTTGCATGACATGCATAATTCAGGATTACAGTCCAAACCTTGGATCTCCGAGTCTTCACCGAGCTCAAAAAGATCGAGAAAGGAATCCTCTGGAAGAAACCTACAGTAAGGCTGCTTGCTCCCACTGCAAAGAGGTAGGTGTCACTCACAACTTGTCTTATTTGGGCATTCAGAACTGAACAAAAACAACTTGCACCTAACTACACCGAACATCCTGTGACATTTGGCTCTGAGGGCTTCACAAGCCGAGCCTAGCTACACCAAACAGAACTATACCGGCAATTTCAGTTAAAATTTTGAGCATGCAGCAAGTTCAGTTCCACCCCAACTATACTGAACAAAAATTGTCTGGTTCGGAGGACTCACCGGCAATGGATGAAGATGACAGGGTAGCCGGCCTTGAGAAAATACCTGCATTGAACCGATCTCCATTGAACCAAAAGATGAACGGACCAGCTCCATAACAGCAAGCAAGCAGAGCAATAAAAAGCAGATGAGTGCGTGATTTGTCTGCGTACTCGGTGGAGGCGGCACCGCGCTGGCCGGAGCCTAAATTGTCGATGAAGCGCACGCACCGCTGCTCTAGGGGCACCGTAGTGCCGCCGGAGGTGATGCACACCACTCCGCGGCTCCCTGCAGCACGCAATCGCGGCCTCATGAGCTGCGGCTGCTGGCCTCGCGGCCTCTCGAGCGGTGGCTGATGGCGCGCCCGAGTGGCGGCTGCTAGCCTCGCGGCGGCGGCGGCAGCTTCGTCCTCACAGCGGCCGGCGAGATCCAGTTACGACATGTCCTCACCACCCACCTGCGCTAGAAGGAGGGCCACGCCAACGTCGTCGAGCTGCGGACCCTGCACGCCGGCGCCGACAACTACGGATCCGGCGGCTCCGGCGGGCCTCTCGCGCGACGCCACCGCGTACGGGAACGGAAGGAGGGAGCAAGTCTGTCATTCGAGTACAGCTACAGAGCTACCAACCGCCGCCACCGTACGCCGCTCCCGCCGCCATGCACTACTGCGAGTACTACCCGTCCACTACCAACCCCAACGACTGCAGAAGCGGCGACGTGGATCGGGACCGGCGTCTGCGCGCGTGGGTGGGGGTGGAGCGGTGAAGTGGGGAGATCGGGGAAGAATATCGGCCGTTGGATGTGGTTGAGTAAGGAGAGAGAACGAGTGAGAGTTAATCTAGTATGTATATTTTTAATGTTATTTTTTTCTACGTGCGTTTTGTGGGGTGGACATAGTTTAGGTCATGAATGTAGAGGTGAGATTTATTTGATGGCTGTAGAATAATTTGAAGTGGTGTATTATAGGGGTAGAGATGTATTATAGGGGTAGAGATGATGGCGATGCTGACAAGGAGGACGGCAACTTGCCGTTAGCATATCTCCAGCACCATGTCGCCTAGTGCAAGTGAATTAATCGACTCGGAGTCGAGGAAAAGAATCAACACTACAATATGACGAGAGACGAGACGGACACAGTGATTCACATAGAGATGACACTACGACAGGCATCTTATAATTGAGCAAGGCAACAATGGAGACACACAGACACAGGGACAGAGCAGGCCAACTGGCCAAGCGATCCCCAAGGATCCCAATGGCGGACGACGAATCATGGAGGGTGCCTAGCATAGTGCAGGAGCTGGCGGCCACCGTGCAGGAGCCGCCGAGTCGGTACCTGATCCCCGAGCAGGACAGGCGCCATGACCAGCTCGCCGGTGTGGAGATGCCGGACCCCGTCCCTACCATCGATCTCCAACGGCTGTTGGCGTCCGACGACTCTGCCGACGCGGAGGCTACCAAGCTGCGCTCGGCGCTGCTGAGCTGGGGCTTCTTCTTGGTCAGCCTTCTAACTAGTTTCGTTCTTCAGCTCCCCACCAACTGCTAAGCTTAACTTCTTTCTTGCATTTCAGTTCATCATATATAAATAGCAGACGTGTTCTTTTCTCCAGGTTACGAACCATGGGATCGCGACCTCTCTGATGGACGATATGATGGCTGCATCACGCGAGTTCTTCCGCAAGCCGCTCGAAGAGAAGCAGGTGTACAGCAACCTGATCGAAGGGAAAAAGTGGCAGCTAGAAGGGTACGGGAATGACCCGGTGAAAACCCAGGATCAGATCCTGGACTGGTGCGACCGGCTGCATCTCAGGGTTGAGCCAGAGGCCGAGAGGAACCTCGATCGCTGGCCCGGACACCCGGAATCTTTCAGGTAATGGATCAACCATTTCTGCAATGACACGGAAGAATTTCAGAAACAAACTGATTCCCTGAAACCAGGCTTGGTTCAACAGGGGTCTTCTGCATGAGTACACGATGGGCTGCAAGCGAGTCAAGGACGGGATCCTCCGGGCGATGGCGAGTCTTCTGGAGCTCGACGACGACGACGGCATCCTCGGCCAGTTCGGCGACAAGGGCTCCACCACGAACGCCAGGTTCAACTACTACCCTGCCTGCCCGAGACCTGAGCTCGTGCTCGGCATCAGGCCTCACAGCGACGTCGTCGTCCTGACGCTGCTCCTCGCGGACGAACACGTCGGCGGGCTGCACTTCCAGAGGGACGGGACCTGGTACTGCGTCCCGGCAGTGCGTGACCGGGCCTTGCTGGTCAACGTCGGCGTCTCGTTGGAGGTAGCCAGCCATCTCTGAACCTCTGCAATTTTTGCACTGGCACTTTGCAGTGTTTTATGTGCAAACAGATTCTGATGAATTCTTGGTCGTCGTCGGACACTTGTGACCGGTGCAGATAATGTCGAACGGGATCTTCAAGGGCCCGGTGCACAGGGTGGTGACGAACTCTGAGAAGGAGAGGATGTCTCTGGCCATGTTCTACGGTACGGATCTTGAGAAAGAGATCGAACCGATTGCTGAACTGTTAGATGAGAAGCGGCCAGCACGGTATAAGAAGATCAAGTTCAGGGATCTTGTGGCTGCTCACTATGAGTACTTCTCTAAAAGGGAGAGAGTCATCGAGTCGCTAAAGATCTAGATTTAAGGTGACGTTCCTCGTTAAAAAAATAAAGTTGTAAGGTGATGTATCTTTTAGTTTCACGGGCAATTGTACCCGTACAAGGGAACGTCCACTTTAATTGCGTGGTCATTTAAATGAATTGTAGTTCAGAGAGTAACGATTTGAAGCTCGAAGATTGATATAATGGTCGTGTCTGTCTCCATACGTATTGGGATCGGACTCTCTACTAACGTGTGCGGTTCTAAATGTATGAGTTCGGATCATATAAAGGACAAAAAAGATCATGAGGATATTATGAGAAGTAAAAAACAGACAGAAGAATCACTTCTCTCTTAAATATTAGGAATAGATATAGATAATATAATGCCCATGCCAAATAAAATATATGAACTAAGAAAAGTATGTCCTAAAACATTTTTTTTGGATTATCTACCAGATTTATAAACTCTTAGACTGGACATAGACTCTTCAGTTCAGTGTATCACTTAAGGGCTTGTTTAGATGTCTATGTATCGACCTCAATCCATATGACTCGGAATAGTTTGATGTGAAATTTAATTTAAATTACACACCAAACAACTCCAACACACATTGAGGTTTTGATGTTTGGCTGCACACAAATACATCCCAATTCACATGGTTTGTGAGGGATTGGGGTGGAACTTAAACTAAATTCCACCTCAATCCCTCCCAAACCACGTGGATTAGGATGGATTTATGTGCAGCCAAATAAGCCCTGAGGTGGATACATGGGTATCCAAATAATGCCTAAAAAGGTTAATGACACGGATCCTCACTTTGAGAGTGTAAGGACCTATATGTGAATATGGAAAAGAAATCCATGTCTTTTTTACTCATTTAACTGTCTAGCAAACATGATAATATGTGTTCCTATTAATATGGAAAAGAAAGACTACTGCTACACTGGTGGGAGTGGGACTAAAAAGGAAAAAAACTTGTAAACCCCGTGAACTATTAGTGTTCATCTAATTCGCTCTCAACCAAGAACAGTAAGTATTTTACCCCTCAAAATATTAAAAATCGTGTAAATAACACCTTGGGGTGGTTTGAATGTGGCTTTGCTAATGTGGCATATTATGTGAAGAATGGACCGGAGATTCATTAACTTTTGAGGGATGCCATCTAGGTCCATCAACTCTAAAATTGCATTTCTAGGTCTGTAAATTCTTCAAGCGGTCTCTGTAGATCCACGCCCCTTCGTTTTGGCCCTTAGATCTGGCGTGACACGTACAATCAGTAGTCAGTGCCGAGTAGGGATGTATAAAATGCAATTAGACCCTTTTTCTCACGCTATCCCCTCTCTTCCATGCCTCTTGCGCCACCGCCACTGCCACCGCCACCACCCTCCATGTTCGTGTTTGCGCCGCTTGGTCATTACCGGCTACGCTGGTGGATTGGCAATGTGCACGGTTAGCGATGAGGAGGTCGACGATGACTCGGGGTTTGGCCCGGTGTTGGAGCGACGCGAGCGTGAGGGAGGTTGCATAGAGGATGTGGAGGCAGTCGGCAAGGAACCTGGCGAGAGCTGTGGGTTGAGTAAGAGGGTGAAAAGCCAGTATACAGTGTGAACGCGGAGCATGCGGGCAAGCATGACCCATTTTGTTACGCTAAAGCTAACGGGCAATCGAGCGTTTCTTAGGCTCGGCGTACTCGATTTCCTGGGAGCCAGATTGGGTGACTTTACACAGTAAAGTTACATTGTAACTTTCTTGCAATCTCCACCCTCCATTCCCTATCCAACGACTCAGCATGCATTCAAAGCAAAACTTGCAACACTTAGCACTTTTCGTCCACTCCGGCAGCAGTATGCTGTATGCGGCAGGTCAATGCCGGGGATCCTGAGCAGCTTCGGCGGGCTGCCCTCCCTCGTGGCGAGGACGCGCAGCAGGTCCGGCCACTGGAACCTGTTGCCGAGGCCGTAGTCAACAATCTTGCAGCAGCCATGAAGAGGTCCTGAGGAAGTCCGCGACGGAGGTGCGGCGGAGCATGAACGAGTGGCAGAGGTGGCTGCCCGTATCGGCGAGGCGTGCCTCCAGGCCCTCCGCGAAGCAGTGCGCCAGCCTCTGCGCGGCGTCACCCGTGGCTGAGGAGTGGCGGCGGATGTGCGCCAGTGGCCGTGCGCGGTCAGGCGGTCGTCCGTGGCCGTAGCCTGCGCGCACTGGAGCAGCAACGCGTGCAGGTCCACCGTGCCGTCGCTGCCACTGCCGGTGCTAGTACATGTAGAGCTGCGGCCCATCTGCCGCCACCACCGCGTGGGACTGTAGTCGTCCGTGGAGGCGGCGAGGTCCTGCTGATGCACGCCCTTCATGCAGATGTCGTCGCGCTCATGGTCGTGGATCATCATTTCGTCAAACATCCGGCGGGCGTCGGCTTCATCTGTCGTCTCGGCCGACAGCATGAGTTTGGCGTGGCCTCGTACTACTCCGGCTCCAGGTCACCGTCGTCGTCCCGGGTAGCAGCATGCCTGTTCTTGCGCCCCCGGCGTCATGGAGGTTTGGAACACAGCATATACAGTCCAAGTTGACAACAGCATATACAGTCCAAGTTGCAGGTTTGGAACACACCTTTGCTCTCCTTTTTGCTGGCATGGGAGATTTAGTTGACTTACGCTTCCATTTGCATATGTTTGATGCTTGTATGACCCCCATATGCCACCCAAAACTGCCAAGCCTCATCTGGATTTCTGAATTTTAAACCAATTTGAGGTATCACCATCTGAACTTCTGCCATTATATTGCAAAATTCTGCAACCAGGATGTAATCTTGAGACGGACAAAGGGTTCACCTGGGCTGGTGTCGTTCTGTGCTTGGGGATGTGGATGCACACACGATGAAGGCATGGGCGGATCCAAGGGTATTCCCCAGTATCCCTGGGAATACTCAACTATTTTGGTACATCTTTATGTATATATGTATGTATACTTGTATACATATGTATAATGCAATATTCTATAATACTTTTGCTCATTCTAGCCCAAAACAGCTGAAAAAACGGCCTTTCAGCCTGGCTTCCGATCCGCAGTCTCCACTGATCACTCTCCATTTGTCAAGGCTCCATGTTGTTCACCTTTTTGTTTATGCAGCTGCAATTTTCAACCAAAAATATAGATTCTAGAAAGAATTTTTTTTAATGTGGAAGTAGGAATACCCAAGTTTAGAATCCTGGCTCCGCCACTGGATGAAGGGCAGGTAAGCTGGTCAGGATGGCCGGCAAACGAGGCGATCGAGCAGGACGGCAAGCACGGCGGCGACGGACGGGATGGCCAGCTCGGCTCTCGGGCCAGCAGGCGAGGTGGCTCTCGGGACGACTGGAACTGCAGCTCACGGCCAGCAGGCGAGGCGGCACGTGGTCCAGCAAGTGAGGCGGTGCGCGGGACAGCCGGCGCGTCGAGCGGCCAGCCAGGCGAGGCGGCGCGCGGGACGGCCGGGTTTTTATTTTCGAAAATTAAAATTTATCGGTGTCACAGATAAAAAGAATAAACAGGATATATTAAAAATATCGAACCACATTCAAATAAAATTTAATTTGAATTTAAGTAAATTTTAATAAATTTAAACAAAATTTATATAAAAAAATAGATATTTTTTTATCGATATCTAAGAATAAAAAAGATATATCGAAAATATCAGGAGATTTCAACCGAAAAAGGAAACCATGCGCAGCACACAAACTCCCGCGTGAAACTGGAGTGCTCCCGCCAGCGTTCTGTGAAAAAAAAGCAGGAGCTACAGGACTGAGTTCTTGGGAGCCGTTGGATCTTGAATGGACGTAGGAGATGGATGGAAAGTTACGTCGTGACTTTATGCGTGCGTGAACGGAGCGCAGGAAACTGTCACGGGCCCGGCTGGACTCGGCCGTCCACTGCACGCCGCATGAGAGAGAGAAGTCGCGGGGCCCGTCCGGTTGCGTGCATGTGGAGTTCTACACGCCGCCTCCGCCTCCGCCCACGTCGCACCTCGGGGGGGCTCCTTGCACGCAACCCGCCGCCACCGCTGACCGCTCCATGCTATGCCCCTAGCGCCGCCACTCAATCGAGCCTGGGCCATGTTTAGTTCTTGTCAAAATCCAAACTTTGACACTACGTAAAAAAAGATTTCCTGTCACATCAAACTTGCGGTACATATATGAAGTACTAAATATTGACAAAATCAAAAACTAATTGCACAGTTTGGTTGTACTTTGCGAGACGAACGTTTTGAGCCTAATTAGTCAACGATTGGATAATTATTACCAAATACAAACGAAATGCTACAGTGTACTACTGTATCCACAGTAATTTTGGGGCGCCGAATCCACGGGTAACTAAACGAGGCCCTGGAGTCGATCAAGATTGCGATGTGACTAGACAAAGTGACACTCACAGACAAAGAAACGGCGGGCCATCGTATTAGAAGTACGAGGCCGCGCCGTCTAGGCGGTTTCTCAATGTGTCCACCTAGACTTTATTTTCATAGCCGTTGGATGAAATTTGGACTGTCGGTTCCATCCTCATAGCTTTCCGAGCCTTCCTATCTCATTCATCATCCATTATTACACCGCCTGCACTCAGAGACCCGGAGCTGACATACGTAGGCTGTGTTTAGTTGCAGGAAGTTGGATTTTGGGGCTACTGTAGCACGTTCGTTTTTATTTAGCAAATAGTGTTCAAACATGGACTAATTAGGCTCAAAACGTTCGTCTCGCAATTTCCCACCAAACTGTGCAATTAGTTTTTCTTTTCGTCTATATTTAATGCTCCATACATGGGCCGCAAACATTCGATGTGACAGGTACTGTAGCAACTTTTTAGAAATTAGGGTAGAACTAAACAAAGGCGTAACATGCTAATTTAGTGCAGGCGCTAGCCACTCATGCAAGCTGCAAGTTGCTTATTCATGCACGTGGTGCATTAATGCAGCACCAGCTCTAGGCGCTTGTGCATGCAACATTCATTTACTCCACTCCAGCGTCTACCTGTAGTTAATGAGATGGGACTTGATATATATATATATATATATATATATATATATATATATATATATATATATGGATTAGGCACGTGTGAGCTTGTTGTTTGCTCTATGCTCCCTCTTCCTGATGCTGCATGCTAGAGTCTGGTTAGTCTAGCAATTGATGCATGTACCAATATGAGCCATGGCAAGTGTCTGTCTCAGTCTTGGGCCTCACTTGATGTGTCAGCACGCAGTAGAACTGTGTCCCTGTTGATCCATAATTATTACTATAAATAGTTAATGAGAGGAGACTGAATAGACAGACGTCTTCCTTGTTTAGCACGTGTAGTTGTCTACTCTGAGCTCCGTCTCCTTGTTCGCTCCAAGGTAGGGTGCCTCCGTCTTAGATCCTACTTGAATTGATGTGCCTTGATGCCTGCATGCTAGAGCCTGGTTAGTTCAGCGATTGATGCATGCACCGATGTGAGCCATGGCAAGTGCCTGTCTCAGTCTTGGCCCTCACTTGATGTGCCAGCACGCAGCAGAACTGTGTCCCTGTTGAGTGTTGATCCATAGTTATTACTACAAATAGTTAATGAGAGGAGACTGGATAGACAGACGTCTTCCTTGTTTAGCACGTGTAGTTGTCTGCTCTGAGCTCCGTCTCCTTGTTCACTCCAAGGTAGGGTGCCTCCGTCTTAGATCCTACTTGAATTGATGTGCCAGCACCTACAGAATTGTATACTTGTTGAGCCATGATTTATTCACTTTTTCTTTTTCTTGCCTTTTTACCTCTGTTGGACCACATGATGTGATGTATCTTGATGTGGTGAAGCCTCATAATTAAAGCTCTTTGTCTTGTCCCTGTGCTACCATCTATGCACTACTCCCTTGGTCCCATTAAAAGTCACATCTTTATTTTTGATACCATGTTTGACTATTCATTTTATTCAACCTTTTTTTATAAAGTATAAAATAAATAGATCATTATTAAAGTATTTCCAATGATAAAATAAATCATAACAAAATAAATAATATTTATACAAAAGTTTTGAATAAGACGAACAATCAAACAAGATGGCACGGAGTCCAAAACGATACTTTTAATGGTATGGAGGGAGTACTTAGTACTTACTCTGTTGTTCAGGGTTGCACTGTTTACTGTGCATGTCCCTCACTATTTATAAAGGACTCCAAGGCCATCGTTCATCACCACCTCGGCTAGCCACATTGCCATTGCACATACACCAGCACTAGGCTATTCGTTGCGTATTGAGAGACTACAATTATCTGGTTGTGAAGGTCCTGGTTGCCTAGCGTGTGGTAACTAACACATCATGGTGCGCAAGTGATTATTTGATGTGCAATGCTATGTCTTCGAACGATTGGAATTCTACTAAAACATCTCGTTTTTCTTTCGAGTACATTTTTAAAATCATTTTTTTTAACTTCCACGTGTACTGTGGAGAGTAAATGTGAAGGGAGGGATTTTTCCTTTGAAAATAGCCTATGAAAGTATGAATAGAAGCCATGAGAAAATGACGAATTAAAATATTTATTTTTTATACCTGTTGTATGGTACTGTATGTACAGGTATAGACATGGTCAATGGAAAGGGTGCCTTCTTCTAGCCGGGCTGGAAAGAGGTGGCGTGGCAAGGGAGCGGCTGCAGCACCAGGTGCCCTTACCTAGCCTCACGTTATTTTTCGTGTTGTGTCTACCATCCTGTGGTTTTATAATTTGAAAATAATTTCTTGCTGCACTAAATCTGTATCGTTGGATCATATTTGAGTGCTACTCGATGTTATTACTTTTTTTTAAACTTCTCGGACGTTATATTTGCTTCACAAGCAGCTAATGTTCCTTATTAAGAGTCAATTTTAGACCTGGATCTTGTTAGCCATTCGATTAGTGTTATACGAACCCTGATTAACATTTTTGAAGCATAAGCATTTGGGAGAAAGTGATTAGATATCTATTTTTGAGAAGAATCCATGGTTGGCGTACGTGTTGCCTGTCCCTCTGTCCAGAATGAAAAGGGCCCCCGCATCCCTAGGCTTCCATTAGGCAATTGCTGATGGGCCAAGAGCCCAGTACTCGCACTGACCAGAATTCCCAGCTCGAACTCAAACCCCAGCTCGAATCCTCCTTCCCGTCTCTCGCCAGCCTGGCTCCGGGCTTCTATCCTCTCGGTGTAGGCGAGGGGATCGGTCGCAGTAGTGGCGTCGCCGGTGAGATCTACCCACCGACAGTCGCAATGTCCGCCTATCTCGTGACAGGGCTGAGTCATGGTAGTAGGAGGCGGCGCGCCGGGTCTGGACCTACGCCGTGCCACTCCAGGTCCACCTCCACAGCGCCGGCTGCCAGCCGCCCCGCCAAACGAGTCCACGATATGGTCGGAGGAGGAGGCGCGCCGGGTGTGTGCCAGCGCCGTGCTGCTCCAGGTCCACCTCTACAGCGCCGATGTCCTCTCGTTTCCCCTGTCGCCGCCCTTCCTGGTATGCGTTCGTATACCCCCCTCCCCTCCGAAGAGGGGATCTATCCTCAACGGCTATCTATCGCCGCCTGTCCTCGATCCATCAGTGTGGGTTCCCTGTTATTCCTGCTGCGAACTCCATCCCAATAGACGCGACACCGCCATCCAAATTGCGTGATGCTGCTTTGCTCCTAGCTCCTTGTCTCGTTTGGCTGCTAATCAAATGCTAAATAATATCATATTCATAGCTGCTTACTTTCTAGTGTTATACTGTACCGTGATGAACGAACAGATTGCCGTGTCGAGTTGGAACTATTTCTAGAGGGATTCAATTTACCACTTGGAGTTGTATCTGTTTCCAGAAAGATTAATAAACGTAAAATGTTTTCCATTGGATCAAACATAAATATGTTTTTTTCACTGGATGGAATGTTAGTTGAGCTAGGCATTGGCATGCATGGACAGGGTACTATTATATGGAGCCCCTGGGACCCCAAGCGTAGATAGAGAGCATCACATACACAAATAGATTTGTCTGGCTGTATTGTGCCTCCTCTCTCATATTATACAAATATTGTCTTTACGTCTCATGGATATAATGGATATTGTTTTTTTGTTTTCAGTCCTACTTGTAGCTGGACTGACAATACGTGAGCGATAGACACTTCGTAGATCCATAAGGGAGGCAAAGAAGAAAGGTGCCCTGTTTGCTTCCCCTTACTCATAAATATAGTAAGTTTTATCCAGGGGTTCAAGTATGTGCCTGTCCCTGACATGTGAGATGTATTTCTTGCGTAGGACCCTGCGCTGGGCAGCAAAGTAGTCCAGGTCAGTGTAAGATGTGTTGGGGCTAGAGGGCTGGTGTAGGCCAATACTCTAGGTGATTAATCTAGTTTCTTGTCCCTCCTATAGTATCCTCTGCGGAATAGACTTCGTACTATGGCCCTCCTGCGCACGAGTGACAGTACTGTGGTGCATAGTTCTGGTATCAGGAACGTGTTAAAAGGACATATCCAGGTGAAGCGGGTAGTGTTCAGTTTCATCTTTGCTGTAGGGGAGGTAAGGTCAGCTTGCCATTCTAGGAAAGCCCCCCCTCCTTTCCTGGATAAACTATTGGACCTAGGGGGTGATGTTTTATCTAAGTACTTTATCAGGTCTATTGGTTCTTATAATTCAATGTTTGCTTTTACATCACTGGGAGCCAAAATTGATACAGGCATAAACAGGGGCCCTGGGCCATATGTATTCAAAATTAATGGGCAGGTTCATCATCGAATTAGGTCTTTGTTGCCAGATGAGGGTAGACCTCCGGTGTATGTGCAGCTGTACATTTATGATACTGAAAATGAAGTCCAGAATCGAATATCAATTTTTGATAGAGATAGAGAATGTGATAGCGATAGCCAAGTTGACAGATCAATTGTGGAGGGCCTGGTGAGGATGTTTGATGAGTCTAACGGGCTGGTCAAATCATTTAGGGTGGCTAGAGACCTTTTGGGACATGGGCAGTGCCAATCTCTACGGCTTAGGCTATTGCACGATAGGTCTAGGGTCGCACCCCAATATAGAGTGCCAATAGGAACAGAGATAGCTGCTTTGATAGTGGGGGATTTCTTGGAGGAGAAGAAGACCCCCGATGTAATCATTCAAGATAGAGGAGGCGGGCTTAGAAGAATTAGCAACCTACATGCCAACTATATGGCACTGTAATACCCAATTTTGTTCCCTTGTGGGGAGCAGGGGTTCAAGTTAGGAATTAAATATAGCCTATCAGGAACCTTGCCCGTTAGGACTAGAGATGAGGTTACTATGCTTGAGTATTATGCTTTTCGGTTACAACAGCATAGATGTGAGGCAACAACACTGATACGTGGCGATAGGCTATTCCAGCAATACATTGTTGATGCCTTTGCCTCCATAGAGGAGAACAGACTCAGGTTTATAGTAAAGAACAATAAAAACTTGTGGTCCGAGGTGTACAAGGGCATTAAAGATGCACTACATAAGGGTGATGTGGATGGAAATAGCATTGGCAAAAGGGTTATTTTGCCCGCTAGCTTTACGGGGAGTAAAAGATACATGGTACAGAACTACCAGGATGCCATGGCCATCTGTCGATTCTATGGTCCTCTGGACCTGTTTATTACTTTTACATGTAATCCAAAGTGGCAAGAAATAGCTGATACTCTTGCATTTGTTCTAGGGCAGAGGTCTGACGCTAGACCTGACATAGTTAGCCGTGTCTTCAAGCTAAAGGTGGACGAACTTGTTTCTGAGCTGAAGAAAGGGACTTATTTTGGGAAAACATGAGCAGGTACACTTCCTTTTTTTGTGCTAGGGTTGCCCCTCGGCTTTGAAAAACTAGTTGTTTCTATGCACGTCTGGTTCTAATGATGTTATTTGTAATTTTTTCCAGTCCTCTATACTGTTGAATTCCAAAAACGCGGTCTACCCCACGTCCATATCTTGGTTTGGCTTCAAGGTAACACTAGAGACCCACGTCCCTCTTTTATTGACTCAATCATATGTGCAGAGGTACCAGATAAACAATAAGATCTTCTTGGCTATAACCTTGTTGATGAATTTATGGTGCATGGTCCTTGTGGCGAGATTAACCAAAAATGTCCATGTATGAAAAATAGCAAGTGTTCTAAATTCTTTCCAAAAGACTACCAGACAAACACACTTATCGGTGAGGATGGGTTTGTGCGGTATAGGCGTCGTCCTGATACTGGGCAGTTGTGGAGCGGTATGGGGTTAGACTTGACAATAGGTGGGTTGTTCCATACAACTTGGCACTTTTAAAGCGATTTGTGGCACACATAAATGTAGAGTGGTGCAATAAAACACACCTCATCAAGTACCTATTTAAGTATATTACCAAGGGCCCAGATCGCGCTAGAGCGGTGATTGAATCATTTGGCACCCAAGTCCCTGATGGCGATTCACATGATGTTCCCATTGGTACCACCAATGGTTCCCAGCCATTGGAGTCACTAGATGCCCAGAGGCAGCCTGTAGATGTGGATGAGGTTAAAGAATACATTGACTGCCGTTACCTATCCTCCCATGAAGCCATATGGCGTATGTTTGAATTTGATATGCACTATAGAACCCCTACAGTGGAGAGGTTAGTTGTGCATCTCCCTTGGATGAATACTATCGTGTATCCAGCTAGGCAACCATTGGCTGACATTGTGGATGACCCTCGTCACATGCGGACAACATTGACTGAGTGGTTTTCTACTAACAGGTCATTCCCATGCGCCCGAGAGCTAACATACATAGAATTCCCCATGAAATGGGTTTGGAATAGGAAGGACAAGGCATGGCATCCATGCAAGGGACCAACAAAAATCGGTAGAGCCATATACATCAACCCTAGCTATGGTGAACTTTACTACCTCCGTATGCTTTTGAATGTTGTCAAGGGCGCTACGTCATATGAAGATCTTAGGACGATTAGTGGTGTCCTGTATCCTACATTCAAGGATGTCTGCCAGGCTATGGGCCTCCTTGGCGACAATAGTGAGTGGCGTGAGGCTCTAAGGGAAGCATCCGTGTGGGGTTCAGCCGCTTAGATGCGACAGCTTCTTGTTACTATAATTCTTTTTTGCTCTGTTTGCGATGCAGCGTCTCTATTCCATGAGTTCTACACATATTTCACTGATGATATAGAGTATAAAATAAAGAAACTGATGCAGTTGCCTTACTATAGAGTTCCTGACCATCATCTAAAGAATCAGGTCCTGATTGAGCTTGATAGCCTATTCATCAAAAACGATGCTTCAGTGATAGATCATGGTTTACCTTAACCTGACCTTAGCACTAGTAATAAGATGAAAAATAGATTACTAGCTGAGGAGCTGGCTTATGACTCTGCAAATCTCCGACACATGCATGATACCCTTGCTAACCAGTTGACCTCTGAGCAAAGACATATATATGATGTTGTGCTACAGTCAGTCTATGAAAATTCAGGGCATTGTTTCTTTATGTATGGGTATGGTGGAACTAGGAAGACATTTCTCTGGAATGTGCTGATTTCACGTTTGCGCTCAGAAAAGCATATTCCTAGCTATAGCATCTTCTGGTGTCGCTTCACTCTTGCTCCCTGGAGGCCGTACTGCGCATTCTCGTTTTAAAATTCCTATAGTTATTGATGAGTCGTCCATGTGTGATATTAAAAGGGGTTCTTTTCTTGCTGACTTAATTGTTCAGAGCTCTTTGATTATATGGGATGAGGCCCCCATGACTCACCGGCATTGTTTTGAATCCTTAGACCGTAGCATGCGTGACATCCTTGGACAAATAGACTCTTCCAGCTTCCATAGGGTGTTTGGTGGGAAAACTATGTTACTCGGTGGAGATTTCCACCAAGTGATGCCTGTAGTTGAGGGTGGTACTAGATTAGATACGGTTGATGCATCCATTACTAACTCCTACCTATGGAGCCATGTTAGGATCCTGAGGCTTACAATCAATATACGTCTGCTTGGGATGGCGAGTGCTGGGTTACCAACTGAACAAATCAAATCATTCAATGATTGGGTGTTGAGCATTGGTGATGGAACTGCAAAAGGTACTACCCATAATGAGGATGAAGGTTCTGACCTTATTGAGATACCACGCGATATACTAATTCCAAGGATTGGTTCTGCTGTTGATGACATTGTGAGATCTACTTACCCTAACCTAGAGACCTCATATTCTGACCTAGTATATCTAAGGGAACGGGCTATTGTTTTTCCAAAAAATGACACCATTGAAGAAATTAATACCCATGTGCTTTCCTTAATCCCAGGCCATGAAAGGATATACCTCAGCTCGGATAGTTTGGTTGATTCATCAAAGGATCATGGTAACTTGGACCTGCTCTATCCCGTTGAGTTCCTAAATTCTCTACAATTCAAAGGAATCCCCCCATAAGCTTATTCTAAAGATTGGTTCCCCCGTAATGCTTCTACGCAATTTAAACCAGAGTGCTGGCCTATGTAATGGTACACGTCTTATAATAACACAGCTAGGAGATCGTGTGTTGGAAGCTTAGATAATAACTGGTTTGCATATTGGTGATAAGGTCCTCCTTCCTCGAATTTCCTTGCACGTATCTAGCACTAAATGGCCATTTATACTTAGCAGACGCCAATTCCCAGTGCAGCTGTGTTATGCAATGACTATAAATAAGAGCCAGGGATAGACTTTGCATAGTGTTGGCCTATACCTTCCCCGTCCAGTGTTTTCTCATGGATAGCTCTATGTTGCTATATCGCGTGTCACATCTAGAGATGGACTTAGGGTTCTGATTGATGATGACATCGATCTAGACTCCAACACCACTGAGAACATTATTTATAGAGAAATCCTCCAAGCCCTATGGTAATGTTTCCTCTACTACCATATGTGTTCCATACCTATCCAAATTGTTATGGCATCTTCCATGTCACCCATTGAAAGCATCTAGGCCCCTAGTTGGATTTCGGTGATTAATGTCAATACAAGTTTACTATGACTAACGTGTGTTTTGCAGAGGCAATTAAGTTAGGTCATGGTAATGGAGATCGATTGGGCAATCGAGGTTGTCATGCCCCTACGATGGAAATCGTTTCGGTTTTCAAAGGATGGACGACAAGGTTAAGGATGACTAGTTCTAAGTGTCGATTGGAGTTGGAGAGACACTTAGAGTAGTTTAGGACTTTGTTTTTCCTTTGGCCGTACTATGAAGGGGGGTATGAACGGGTAGCTTGACCTAGTTGAGTCTAGTGAGTTAGGTGTGGTGCACACTTGTTAAAACTAGATCTAGGTAGCTCCTATGAATGCCTAAGATCCTTTGGAGCAAACTTCATTCACATATGTTCGAAAGTTGGAAGTGAATGGAGGGTCAAACACTGACCGGACGCTGGCTCCGGTGCGACCGGACGCTGGCCGCAGGGTCCGGTCAGTTCGTTTGACTGAGGTGGTTAAGTCTGTTGTGACCGGACGCTGGAAGGTCTTGTGACCGGACGCTGAGGGCTAGCGTCCGGTCGACTCCAGTAAGGGTCCAGACTTGGAAAAGAGTGACCGGACGCGTCCGGTCAGTGCTGACCGGACCCTGAGGGTTCAGCGTCCGGTCGACTCTAGTAAGGGTCCAGACTTGGAAAAGAGTGACCGGACGCGTCCGGTCAGTGCTGACCGGACCCTGAGGGTTCAGCAGTCCGGTCGAGTCCAGTAAGGTTCCAGTAAGGGTTTTATGCGACCGGACGCGTCCGGTCAGTGCTGACCAGACCCTGCCAGCGTCCGGTCGACTCGTTACTACTGGTTCGCGGGTTGAACTGACCGGAGCATCCGGTCATCACGACCGGAGCGTCCGGTCATCCCGCAGAAGCTCATAACGGTTCGTTTTTCAGGCTGGCTTATAAATAGAAGCTCCACTCATGAGTGGAGTATCCTTTGCTCATTCCAACAGCTGAGAAACACGTTTGTGAGTGCCAAGAAGAGCAAGATCCTAGTGAGGTGTTTGTGATTTGAGAATCCAAGAGAGTAGCCTCACTAGCAAATCAAGAGTAGCAAAGTGTGCATCCATCTTCTCATTAGGCTTCGCGTGGTCAAGTGAGAGTTCGTGCTTGTTACTCTTGGTGATCGCCATCACCTAGACGGCTTGGTGGTGATTGGGAGTTTGGTGTTCACCCGGCGGAGCTTGTGGGTGACCCAACTCAAGTTGTGAGCGGCTTTGGGTGATTCGCCGCGACGGAGTGTCGAAGAATCAACCCGTAGAGAGCACTTGATCCTTGCGCGGATCAAGGGGGAGCTACACCCTTGCGCGGGTGCTCCAACGAGGACTAGTGGGGAGTGGCGACTCTTCGATACCTCGGCAAAACATCGCCGCGTTCCTTTCCCTCTCTATTTACCTTGAGCACTTACTTTGAGTATTTACTTTGAGCAATTCAATACTTGTTTTACATCCATAGAATTGCTTGCTAAGAGTAAGGTTGGAACATAGGTTGTGAGGTTCGTTGTGCATTAGTTTGATAGAAACACTTTTCTAGGCACAAGGGGTTAATTGGGCTATCCGTAGGATTTGTTTATTGCAAGAAAATTTCGAATTAGCCCAATTCACCCCCCCTCTTGGGCATCTTGATCCTTTCAATTGGTATCAGAGCCTCGTGCTCACGTTTTTAAGCTTAATCGCTTAGAGCAAGATGTCCCACGGGGATGGACCTCCTCCTATCTTTGAGGGAGATGATTTTCCATATTGGAAAATCCGCATGGAGGCATACTTAGAAGCTCTAGATGTTGGAATTCTTAGAGCCGCCTCTCAAGGGTTCCCCGCACCTAGGAATGCCGCACAACTTCAAGGCGATGAAGTGAATTATGAGAAATGGAATGCAAAGGCTCGCAACACCATTTTTAGAGGCCTTTGCAAAGAGGTGTTCAATCGTGTAAGGAACCACAAAGACGCCCATGCTCTATGGTCGGACGTTTGTGCGCTCCATGAGGGAACCAAGAGTGAGCGTGAGGAGCGCTATCATCTTGTGATTAAAAAGCTAAATTCTTTTGAGATGTTTCCCAAAGAAAGTGCTAATGAGATGTATTCTCGATTAAATGTTCTTGTAGAGGAAGTCAATGGGCTTGGACTTACTCAAATGTCACCATCCGATGTTGTGAGAAAAATCTTGAGTGTCCTCCCCATTGATAAATATGGGCACATTGTGACCGTGCTACATCAAGGTGATCTTTCCACCGCTACACCGACACAAATCTTGGGAAAGATCAATGCTCATGAGATGTACATGCACATCACACCACAAGATGGCTCATCCTCTACAAAGAAGAAAGAGAAGGACCTAGCATTCAAAGCTAGCCAAGACAAGGGCAAAGCAAGACTTGAGTATGAGAGCTCAAGTGATGAAGATGATGAAGAAAGCCTTGCCCTCATGGTGAAGAAGACCACCAAGATGCTAAAAAGGCTAAACAAGAGTGGCATCAAGTTTGATGGCAAGAAGAAGAAGTTCTTCACTAGCTCAAGAAGAAAGCCAATCTCCGAGATGGATTGCTACAATTGTGGCGAACTTGGTCATCTAGCTCATCAATGCACAAAGCCCAAGAAAGACAAGTTCAAGAACAAGGGCAAGAAAGATGATTCAAGTGATGAAGATGAAAAGAAGAAGAACAAGCCATACAAGAAGAGAGATGGCAAAAAGAGGGAGTTCTACAAGAAGAAGAAGAGTGGCAAGGCCTATATTGTCGGTGATTGGCTCACGGACATTGATTCATCAAGTGGATCATCCGATGATGATAGTGACGATGAAAAGGTGGCCGCCATTGCTATTGATCTTGCATCTTCACCACCACCATCGCCATCATCCTCTACACACCTATGTCTTATGGCCAAAGGTGAACGCAAGGTAACTAAGAGTGATGATAGTAGTGATGATGAACATGCTAGTGATGATGATAGTGATAGCGATGATGATGACTCACCTACTTATGATGATCTTGTCAAAATACTAAGAAAATATACTAAGATCATTAGAAAGAGTAGAGCCACAAATGAAAAACTTGATGCTAAAAATGACTCACTCTTAGCTAAATGTGACACATTAGAAAAGGCTAATGATGAGCTCAAAGAAACAAATGATTCTATATCATCCAAACTCAAGGAGCTCAAATCTTCTAAGAAAGAGCTTAAAGATAAAAATGATAAACTTGAGTGGGTGCACAATGAGCTTATCACTAGTCACAATAAGCTAAAAGATGAATATGCAACTCTAAAGATCAATTATGATACCCTTATTATTGCACAAGAATTCTTACCAAATGAGCCACATGATGCTACTAACCATGTTGTTAAGATTGATATAGCTACCTCATGTGATGATTTAATTGATGAAAGCATTGAGCATGGATCTAGTAGCAAGGGCAAGCAAGTGGTTGAGTGCAATGACTATGATGAGTATGTCAAGCTCAAGAGTAACAATGAGAAGCTCATGAAAGATCTTGAAGAAATGAAAAGTCACAACACCATTGTGCTAGAAACTCTTGATCATGACAAAGAGGTGATCCTTGAAAATGAGAAGTTAAAAGAAGAAGTCAAGAAACTCAAGGAGGAGAAGAACAATGATCTTCTCAAGGAAGAGAACAAGAAGCTCAAGATGGAGAAAGAGCATCTCAAGGTGGGATTGAGCAAGTTTGCTAGAGGCAAGCATCTCCAAAGTGAGCTACTCATGAATACCGTCATGAAGATGGATAGAAGTGGCATTGGATATATGGCAAGTGTAGAGAAGAAGAAGGCTCAAGCTCAACACCAACAATCAAAGCCAAAGCCAAAGCCAAAGAGATGTTTTGAATGTGGACAAGAAGGCCACTTTGCTCATGAGTGTCAAACTCCACCGCCACAACCCTTGCCCAAGCATGCTAGACCCTTTGCTTTCAATGCTCACTACATGCTTAGAAAAGATTCGAGTGGAAAGATGAAAGTCATGTTCTTAGGTCCCCCAACAAGAGTAGGCCTAAGAAAATTTGGGTGGCTAAGTCACTTGTTGAGAAGGTGAAGGGCCCTCAACAAGCTTGGATCCCTAAAGCTTGAATCTCTTGTGTGTAGGTGAACTACAAGACCGGTGGAAGTCATTGGGTTATTGATAGTGGTTGCACTCAACATATGACCGGTGATCCTCGTATGTTCACCTCACTAGATGAAGAGGTAGATGGACAAGAGAAAATAACATTTGGAGATAATTCAAAGGGCAAGGTTAAAGGATTGGGCAAAGTGGCAATATCAAATGATCACTTCCATCTCCAATGTGCTCTATGTTGCTTCATTGAGCTTCAACTTGCTATCCGTTGGGCAATTGTGTGATCTTGGCTTTCAATGCTTATTCACCGAGAAGGAGGTTGTTGTATCCAAGGTCGATGACAATCAAGTGATATTCAATGGATTTAGATACAACAACTTATATCTAGTTGACTTCACCTCCGAAGATGCAAACTTGAAGACTTGCCTATTCACCAAAACAACACTTGGGTGGCTATGGCATAGAAGGCTTGCTCATGTTGGGATGAGCTCACTCAAGAAGCTTATGAAGAATGATTTGGTGAGAGGGTTGAAGGATGTGAAGTTTGAGAAGGACAAACTTTGTAGTGCATGTCAAGCCGGCAAGCAAGTTGCAAACACTCATCCAACCAAAGCCTTCATGTCAACCACAAGAGTGCTAGAACTCCTACACATGGATTTATTTGGACCGACAACATACAAGAGTTTGGGAGGAAATCTCTATTGTCTTGTGATTGTGGATGACTATTCAAGATATACATGGGTGTTCTTCCTTCATGACAAATCCGAAGTTGCATCTTGCTTCAAGAAGTTTGCCAAGAGAGCTCAAAATGAATTTGAAGTGAAGCTCAAGAAGATAAGAAGTGACAATGGCAAAGAGTTTGACAACACAAACATAGAAGCTTATTGTGATGAAGTTGGAATCAAACATGAAGTCTCCGCAACCTATACTCCTCAACAAAATGGTGTAGTTGAGAGGAAGAACCGGACTTTGATCACTCTTGCAAGGACAATGCTAGATGAGTACAACACCCCCGAAGCTCTATGGGCGGAAGCAATCAACACCGCATGTTATGCATCCAACCGCCTATTTCTTCAAAAGTTCCTTGTCAAGACACCATATGAGTTGCTCAATGGGAAGAAGCCGGACGTCTCCTTCTTTAGGGTGTTTGGTTGCAAGTGCTACATCTACAAGAAGCGGCAACACCTAGGGAAGTTTCAAAGGCGTTGTGATATAGGTTTTCTTGTTGGTTACTCATTGAAGTCCAAAGCATATAGAGTATTTAATCATGCCACCGGCTTGGTTGAAGAAACATATGATGTGGAATTTGATGAATCTAACGGCTCCCAAGGAGCACATGAGAATCTTGATGATGTAGGTGATGAACCATTGAGGGAGGCTATGAAGAATATTCCGGTGGGAGACATCAAGCCAAAAGATGATGAAGATGATGTACAAGTCATTAACCAACCTTCTTCATCAAATGTACCACAAGATGGTGAAAAAGTTGGGAGAGTAGAAAATGAAGATACTCATATCTCCCATGAGCAAATGGCGGTACAAGCACAAGATGTTGATGCCCCACAACCTCCTCCTCAAGTGGTCAATAGAAGAAATACACCTCTCCTACAAGATCATCCTCAAGATCTCATCATAGGGAGTCCAACAAAGGGGGTGATGACTCGATCTCAAAAACTTACCTCATTTATTGCTCATCACTCTTTTGTCTCTTGCTATGAGCCTACCAAGGTAGAAGAAGCTCTCAAAGATCCGGATTGGATCAATGCCATGCATGAAGAGTTGAACAACTTCACTCGCAATGAAGTTTGGAATCTTGAAGAGCGACCAAAAGGTGCAAGAGTCATTGGAACGAAGTGGGTGTTCCGCAACAAGCAAGATGATCAAGGTGTTGTTGTGAGGAACAAGGCAAGACTAGTAGCAAAGGGGTTCTCTCAAGTTGAAGGTTTAGATTTTGGAGAAACCTTTGCACCGGTTGCAAGATTAGAAGCCATCCGTATCCTTCTTGCATATGCATCACATCATGAAATGAAACTATATCAAATGGATGTGAAAAGTGCATTCTTAAATGGCTTTATTAATGAACTAGTCTATGTTGATCAACCTCCCGGGTTTGAAGACCCTAGATATCCTAATCATGTTTATAGGTTGTCCAAGGCACTATATGGGCTTAAGCAAGCCCCAAGAGCTTGGTATGAGCGCCTTCGGGACTTCCTTATTGAGAAGGGCTTCACCATTGGGAAGGTCGACACCACACTATTCACCAAGAAGCTTGATGGGCATATCTTCATTTGTCAAGTATATGTTGATGATATCATCTTTGGATCATCAAATGAAGACTCATGCAAAGAATTTGGTGAATTGATGTCTAAGGAGTTCGAGATGTCAATGATTGGTGAGCTTACATTCTTTCTTGGTTTTCAAGTCAAGCAAATGAAGAAGGCATCTTCATCTCTCAAGAGAAATACACAAAAGATCTTCTCAAGAGATTCAAGATGGATGAATGTAAGCCAATCAAGACCCCAATGCCTACCAATGGACATCTCGACCTAGATGAGGGAGGTAACTCGGTTGATCAAACTCTCTACCGTTCCATGATTGGTAGCTTGTTATATTTAACCGCATCTAGGCCCGACATCATGTTTAGTGTGTGTATGTGTGCTAGATTTCAAGCTAGTCCTAAGGAAACTCATTTAATTGCCGTAAAAAGAATCCTTAGGTATCTTAAGCACACACCAAGCATTGGCCTTTGGTATCCCAAAGGAGCTTTATTTGAATTAATTGGCTATTCCGATTCGGATTACGCCGGATGCAAAGTTGATAGAAAGAGCACATCCGGAGGGTGCCATTTGCTTGGTAGATCACTTGTGTCTTGGTCCTCCAAGAAACAAAATAGTGTGGCTTTGTCCACCGCCGAAGCGGAATACATTGCCGCGGGTGCTTGTTGTGCACAAATATTATACATGAAACAAACTTTACTAGACTATGGAGTAGCTCTAGAGAAAGTACCTCTTTTGTGCGACAATGAAAGTGCGGTAAAACTTGCAAATAATCCGGTTCAACACTCTCGCACCAAGCATATAGATATCCGCCATCACTTTCTAAGAGATCATGTAGCTAAAAATGATATATCACTAGAAGGTGTAAGATCCGAAGATCAATTAGCGGATATCTTCACTAAACCGCTAGATGAGGCTACATTTTGTAGATTGCGGAACGAGCTCAATGTACTTGATTTTAGTAACTTCACTAAAAATTGAGCTTGTGTTGTCCCTTGCATTCATTGTAATATACAACATGTTTAATTTGTGGCAATGCATATAGGGCTTGTCTAACATGGTTAAGATAACCGCCGAAAAGCGTGTGAAGAAGCTTAACCTTGGATCAAACTTGACAAGCAACTAGATTTACTTACAAGTATTACATATGCATGAATGTTGTTTTGTCGTTTTGTTCCATTTGCCCTCTTGTTGCCTATTTTCTTAAAAAGAATTATAGCCTAAGGCAAAATATTTTGAAAAATATGAGGGTTTGAGAGAGGTCACTCACATCAGTCCCAATTGGTGTTTATTTGGATCTTATTCAAGTTGGGACTTGATTGGGAACAGGTAGCGCGAAGGAATGTTGAAGGATTGCTGTAAAAGGTGCACCGGACGCTGCACCGGACGCTGCTGTCCAGCGTCCGGTCAGTTCACAGGAGGTGAACTGCTAGTGAAGGAGTGACCGGACGCTGCGTCTGTGCGTCCGGTCAGGAAGGGTTCTGCGTCCGGTCGATCGAAGGAAGGACAAGCAGTACTGACCGGACCCTGCCTGCGTCCGGTCATGGACCACCGGACGCGTCCGGTCGCGATTCCAGAGGATTTGGACCTCTCTGGAATCGACCGGACGCTGGGTGGTAGCGTCCGGTCGCTACCACCGGAGCGTCCGGTCAGTGGATCTCGCGCGGCTTTAAGACTCTTTTCCGTTTCCTTTTCCTGTCGCGTTTTGGGGGCTATTTATCCGAACCGTGTTTTTCTTCTTCCTTGATCTAAGCCTGAACCGCAGCCGTGCCCTAGCCCACGCGCCACCAAGCCGCGCCGCCGCTGCCTCGCCGAGCCGCCGCAGCCTCGCTCGCCAGCCCTAGCCCGAGCAGCCGCATCGCCGCCTCCTCGCGCCTCTCCTCGCGCTCGCGCCTCCGTGCCCCTGCCCAGCTGCGCCGTAGTCTCCTCGTGCCCTGCAGCCGAGCCCCCGCGCCAGCTCGACTCTGACAGCACCGTACCCGGCCACCTCGCGCCGAAGTTCGCCGCTCCACCGTTGCCAGGCTTGCTCGTCTTCACGCCAAGTGCTCTTGCCCTATCCTCCCATTGGTTGGGCGTTTGACCTAACCCTAGCCCGGTTCCGAGGATCCCCCAGCGTGACATCTTATCTCTTCTCGGTTCGCTGATTTGTCAGGGTAGAAAGCCATTCGATTCAATGTCGCATCTACATTGCTTTCTCTGCTAGGGTTTCGTATCTATTAGACATATGGTATTTATTTGTATATCCATCTATTCTATCGTGCAGCGAGTCAGGTTCCGTTGTGGTTCAATTGGCAGTTGGCAGTTAACTCGGAGCCAAGCTCGCGAGTAAGGATCGAGGCCAAGCCTCGAAAGCGGCAGTTTGACAGTTGATCTTCATCAGCGACAGTTCACCATCTTATCAGTTCAGATGGCTCGCACCAAGAATGTTGGTGGTGGCCCAGGTGATGATGATCGGAGGCCCCCGCCTCGTCAGCCAGCCGGATCCAAAGGCAAGTCAACCAAGCAGCTGACATCCAAGAAGCGCAAGTACCCCGACGCCGAGACAGCGAGAGCAGCAGCTGTTGCAGAGGCCGCAGAGCGTGCCGAGAGAGGTGGTACCCGCAGCGGAGTTGTCATTGCAGATCAGCCAGTTTCACCCGCAGTCAGAGCTGCGATTGAGGAGGTTGAGCGTCGTCATGGTAGTCCAGCTGGGACTGCCACGTTTGCAGGACGACGGGTCGCCATTGAGGAGGGTCCGTCAGCACAGCAGCAGCCTCCACCAGCAGAGCCTCAGCCAGCCCAGGAGACTCAGGAGAGTCAGGAGACCGAGCCGGCACCTCAGCTACGCCGCTCGAGTCGTACCAGTGCTGCAGTTCCACCGAGGCCAGTTACACGGCGCAGGGGTTCACGCCCTCCGCCCAGACCACAGGGTCTGCCTCCAGTGGTTCACCTCGACTTGAGGGCCGCTACAGCCAGGCAGGTTCAGCAGCTGCGGTTTGTTGAGTTTGAGGTTTGGTTTCCTCCGAGGAGGGATGAGAGAGCAGCTGAGGGGTTCTACACGCCACTGCAGGAGGATTTCTACAATGCATATCTTAACAGTGGGGCAGTGTTCAGATCACAGAGGGTCTGTCAGATAGAGTCCATTGTGGCAGCAGCCGGAGAGGGCATTCGGCAATACTTGTCATATTTGCCAGGACTGTCAGATCTGATTGGACGGACAGGGATATATGTACCTTCTTGGGTCCGTCAGTTTTATGCCTCGCTCTACATCGATCCTCATCACTGATTCATTCACTTTGCTTTCAACGGCAAAGACCACAGAGTGACTAGTGGTAGAGCCAGGGAGATACTGAGACTACAGGAGCAGCCTGTAAAGATGCATGAGGTTTGCTATGGACATCAGGAGCCTCCTAGGCGTCCTCATGGAGGGCAGGTGCCCCCTACAGAATCTAGTGCGGCATTGCTTCAAGGAGCCGTTCGGTGAGGGGTCGAGCAGGAACCCCAGTGACTTGACTCCTACAGCGAGGATACTAGAGGCCATCATCAGGAGGACACTGCTTCCCAGGTTGGGATACAGAGAGGGCCTGACTCGCTTATAGCTCTGGCTTCTCAATGCCATCATGCAGATGATAGTGTTTGACATCTGGGACCTCCTTCTTTCAGAGATGGAGGATACTATAGCTGAGGGATTCAAGGGTCGTAGGCAGCTTCCCTATGCTCACTGGATCACGTTCCTCATCCGCAGGGTTGTGATTGATAAGCCCCCTGGCATGATGGATGAGTATACAGGTGCCACTACAGAGTTCCCGGCTTACAACCTGTCACAGCGGATCAGACACACCACTCCTCAGGCACCCAGTCAGCCTAGCCGTCATCCCCGACGTGCCAGAGTCCTGCAGCTCAGCAGGATGAGATCATCAGAGGGATTGCAGCTACTGAGGAGGAGGAGCTAGAGGCACAGCAGGAGGTGAGCGAGTACAGTGACAGCTCTGACGACTGACTACCAGCCTATACCTCAGATGCCTCCACGCAGACACGATGCAGAGGCCGGTAGCTCCAGTTCTGCTCCACCTGCTCCACAGACAGACCCCGCTCTCATTGCTATTCTTGAGCGGATGCAGCAGGATCAGACACGACAGGCACAGGAGACAGCTACAAACTTCGCACAGTTTCAGGCTCGTCAGGACGAGTTTCAGCGGCAGCAGCAGCTCCTTCAGCACCAGCAGTTACTTATGCAGTAGCAGCTCATGGGATTCATGCAGCATGTAGTGACAGCCATTGGGATCCCACTGCCACAGACCTCGCCCCAGCTTGCACAGCCACCTACCACTTCGGCGACTCCAGCAGTATAGCCCATCGGGCTTCAGAGTCAGGGACAGCCTCCAGCTCAGTTCACGTCACCTCCAGTACATGTGTCTCAGTGGTTAGCTTCACCTGGTGTAGCCCCGCAGTTCACTCCTTATCACACGGGTTTCTCACCAGAGCAGACTTCTTCGCTATTCGTGCCTGAGTCGTCAGTCTCCAGGAGTCTTGGAGCATCATTCAGCGAGTTGACTGGCATGCCTACTCCGCCTCACATGCATTCTGCCGGTCCGTCTACAGCCAGCTCCAGCTATTATGACCACTCAGAGGCTCCCCTCGTCTGTCGCCTCGTCAGATCCTACGACGGACATACTTGCAGCATCACAGACAGCACCAGCCCCAGCTCAGACCCAGACCGCTTCAGCGACACTTCCTGCTTCAGAGGGTCAGTCAGTTCAGAGCTCAGGGTCAGATGATGATGGTGCCCAGTTCCATCTTGCTCCACGTACTTCAGCGCCCGACTCGTCCGCTGCAGCCCCGCCGACCGACCCTTAGGTTTTGGTGTTTGACGCCAAAGGGGGAGAGGGTTTGAGTATGTAGACTCAGGGGGAGCGAGCTTTAGGGGGAGCTAGTTATCTAGTATTAGCTTATAATATACATTTGGAGTTTTATTTGTGTGATACACTATTACTTATGCATTCGTGTGTTTACTTTCATGCATACTATTATATATATGTGATAGTGCTATCTACGTGGTTGTGATATTTGACATGTGTGACTTCTACTTTGCTTTATCTATATGTCATATCACTTGGGTAATGCTCATTTGCTATTGCTTCCGCGTTTATATTTCGAAGCAAATGAGCTTTGTTATTTGTACTCATGCTTAATTCATATCCTTTGAGTACACTGTGTTGGCTTGGGTCATATAAGCTTGACTAACTCTTTTTGTTCTTATTGACAAAAGCTTATATGAACCAAGCCCGTCAAAAACCTCACTCCATAACATACTCGAGGTGGTATTGTCATCAATCACCAAAAAGGGGGAGATTGAAAGCATCTAGGCCCCTAGTTGGATTTCGGTGATTAATGTCAATACAAGTTTACTATGACTAACGTGTGTTTTGCAGAGGCAATTAAGTTAGGTCATGGTAATGGAGATCGATTGGGCAATCGAGGTTGTCATGCCCCTACGATGGAAATCGTTTTCGGTTTTCAAAGGATGGACGACAAGGTTAAGGATGACTAGTTCTAAGTGTCGATTGGAGTTGGAGAGACACTTAGAGTAGTTTAAGGACTTTGTTTTTCCTTTGGCCGTACTATGAAGGGGGGTATGAACGGGTAGCTTGACCTAGTTGAGTCTAGTGAGTTAGGTGTGGTGCACACTTGTTAAAACTAGATCTAGGTAGCTCCTATGAATGCCTAAGATCCTTTGGAGCAAACTTCATTCACATATGTTCGAAAGTTGGAAGTGAATGGAGGATCAAACACTGACCGGACGCTGGCTCCGGTGCGACCGGACGCTGGCCGCAGGGTCCGGTCAGTTCGTTTGACTGAGGTGGTTAAGTCTGTTGTGACCGGACGCTGGAAGGTCTTGTGACCGGACGCTGAGGGCTAGCGTCCGGTCGACTCCAGTAAGGGTCCAGACTTGGAAAAGAGTGACCAGACGCGTCTGGTCAGTGCTGACCGGACCCTGAGGGTTCAGCGTCCGGTTGACTCCAATAAGGGTCCAGACTTGGAAAAGAGTGACCGGACGCGTCCGGTCAGTGCTGACCGGACCCTGAGGGTTCAGCGTCCGGTCGAGTCCAGTAAGGTTCCAGTAAGGGTTTTATGCGACCGGACGCGTCCGGTCAGTGCTGACCGGACCCTGCCAGCGTCCGGTCGACTCGTTACTACTGGTTTGCGGGTTGAACTGACCGGAGCATCCGGTCATCACGACCGGAGCGTCCGGTCATCCCGCAGAAGCTCATAACGGTTCGTTTTTCAGGCTGGCTTATAAATAGAAGCTCCACTCGTGAGTGGAGTATCCTTTGCTCATTCCAACAGTTGAGAAACACGTTTGTGAGTGCCAAGAAGAGCAAGATCCTAGTGAGGTGTTTGTGATTTGAGAATCCAAGAGAGTAGCCTCACTAGCAAATCAAGAGTAGCAAAGTGTGCATCCATCTTCTCATTAGGCTTCGTGTGGTCAAGTGAGAGTTCGTGCTTGTTACTCTTGGTGATCGCCATCACCTAGACGGCTTGGTGGTGATTGGGAGTTTGGTGTTCACCCGGCGGAGCTTGTGGGTGACCCAACTCAAGTTGTGAGCGGCTTTGGGTGATTCGCCGCGACGGAGTGTCGAAGAATCAACCCGTAGAGAGCACTTGATCCTTGCGCGGATCAAGGGGGAGCTACACCCTTGCGCGGGTGCTCCAACGAGGACTAGTGGGGAGTGGCGACTCTTCAATACCTCGGCAAAACATCGCCGCGTTCCTTTCCCTCTCTATTTACCTTGAGCACTTACTTTGAGTATTTACTTTGAGCAATTCAATACTTGCTTTACATCCATAGAATTGCTTGCTAAGAGTAAGGTTGGAACATAGGTTGTGAGTTCGTTGTGCATTAGTTTGATAGAAACACTTTTCTAGGCACAAGGGGTTAATTGGGCTATCCGTAGGATTTGTTTATTGCAAGAAAATTTCGAATTAGCCCAATTCACCCCCCCCCCTCTTGGGCATCTTGATCCTTTCACCCATACACCCCTGCAATTGTTTGTTGTATTTTCCTCGTTTTTTATGTTTCATTTGACTCCTGTTCCCCTTCCATGCTCCTCTGTTGCCAGATGGAGTACAGCTTGCTATCCCATATTAATCCAACAAGGCACAATTGGTGCATCAAGGTTAGAGTTGCTAGGATGTGGCACTCATCTAGGACTTCTAAGGGAAATGGTGCTACTGCCATGGAACTTGCTCTGGTTGACGAACAGGTGACTGCCTGACACATGAGCCTATATTGTTTTACTCCATGGTTAGTATGGACTTTTGAATCTCTGTGCATCAGGGTGTAGGCATCACAACCTGCATTGCCAAGAAGGATGTCAACAAGTTCGCTGATGCTCTAGTGGAAGGGCATTCATACATGATAAAAAGTTTCAAGTTAGCAAGCAAGGAAGGAAGTACAATGCTGTGCCTAGCACACACACGATCTTTTTTACCCCATGGACTGTTGTTGAGGATGTCCCTGCGGAGCTATCCAACAATCTTCCACTCTATGTTTTTAATTTCGTGGACTTTGAGGACTCGGATCGCAGGGCAAGAGACAAGCATGGTGGCCATGGTTTAGTGGGTACGTGCTGAGCCTCATGGTCCAGATTTCCATAGCCTCTTTGGTGATGTAATGTTGATACCATGTTATGTTGATGGAATTTTCAACATATGTTATTGGATAGCTTACTGTCATCCATCCAGTCATACAATCTAGTGGTCTAAATGGGACGACTGTCAGGCGTTTGGTGGACCTACGCGATTTAAGGTTGGTTTCCATATTTGCTTATGCATTTGTTGGCAATTATTATTATTTTCCTAATCTTTCACCATGCTGCAGTGACTGGCTTTTGCAAGTAACCTTGTGGGCTGAGCATGCCACAACCTTTGAGGATGAGTTCCTAGCTGAAACTGCCGGTAAAGATGAACCAGTTATAATAGTTTTTGCTAGGATGCATGTGAGGCAATACTTGGGTGAGTGTTAGCATCGTGTTCCTCAATGCTAAATACTGTGCCCATCATGCATCCTGATCTGCCCGTTTAAATACTAACCTAGGTAATGCAACATGTGGGAGTGGTGATGCAATAAAATGGTGCATGAACATCGACATACCTGAGGTCAATGCATTCCGTGCTAGGTAACATGTTACACAACCTTTTTTCTTGTTAAGTTATGCACATGCCTATGTGGGTGTGCTCATGTAGTTTGTCCTGTCCTCAGCCTATAGGGGAGAGGTTCTGAGGCCGTGCTCCTACTAGGAGATGGTGCATCTAAAGCTGGTACTATGGATGACCCAGGTTCTAATAGGAAGACTGTGTTGGAGCTCCTCTCATTGGATCCTCATGAGAATAATGTACTTCCTTCCTATCGACTCATCATATTTGTGCCTATTGTTGCATGGTGGAGGAGTTTAACCTCTGTTATGTTCTAGGGTGTACGCTTTACTTGTGATGCAAGGATACGGGAAGTTGACGTTTCGAATGGATGGTGGTACAAGGGATGCGCTACATGCAAACGAGGGCTAAAGCCAACTTTTGATGGCTTCGAGTGTACCAGCTGTGATGAGACACAGCCAATAGTGATCCCTAGGTATCCCTTGCTCGCCATTGGTTTCCTTCCCGTATTCATGCCTGTCAGCTGATCTTAGTAATTGTTTTCCGTGCAAACATAGCTACAAGCTAGGTGTGGTGATTGAGGATGGTACGGGCCACGTCAAAATATTTCTATTTGGTGGTGTAGCAGAGCAGGTTGTCCGACACACTGCTGCTGACCTTGTGGAAGAAAGCTCAACTAATCAGATTCTACTTCCTGCTCCCCTCCGTGGTCTTGTTGGACGGAACTATGTGTTCCAGGTGGTAATTAGTGAGCAGACATTCAGGACTGGATAGCTGACTTTCTTGGCTAGGAGGGTGTTTGCGTCCCCAATGGACGCTGATGGCCAGCGTGGTGGTCCTCGTGCTCCTATTTGTGGCTCTCCTCTGGGTCCATCGTCCAATAAAACCTCAACTGTACTAAAGGATTCTAGTGTTAAGACAATGGTTGAGACAACAAATACTACCTCTGCTAAAGAAAATGATGATGCTGATCCCACCTTGGCTAAGGTCCCCACCCATGTAGAAAGTGTCTCCACTCCACCTCTAGAGTCTATTCTAGTTGCTGATGGCAAAGACTTGGCGAAGGAAAAGGAAGTGCTCTCTAGTGCTCGTGAGGATATTGGGTATGCACCTTTTGTCTCTATATAATCACCTGCCACTCTTGTGTGCTACCTAATATTCCGATTAAAGATGATACCCAATTCCATGATATATAGGTTCCATAATGAATGGAATAGTTTTACTATAAACATGGTATGGAGCCTAATGATGATGTATTTGTGTGATGCAGGAGCTATCTGGGCAAAAGATCAAGATCTGCTTGGAAGGAACTATCCTTCTCAAAGAAAGAGAAGGCAAGGTACATTACTCTCTATCGTGTTGGATCCCTGGGCACCTTGAACAACTAAATGATTGCACTTTTTTTTAATCTTCCAGTGACGAGTAGGCCTGCATCCGTGTATTGCACCATGAACCTACCACCGCTATGTGTTGTAAAAAAAACTACCGCCGCTACGCCTCCTGTCTAGACCACACATGTGGTTGCCGTGTGCTCTCCGTGCTGGCGTCCTAATAATCAGCACTATATGCACATGGAGCAATAAATAGTACCTATTGCACTTATGCTTCGATATGTGCCGCTGTCTGTGTTAGCCTTTTGTGGTCCATAAAGGATCATGTACTCCAGACTCTGCTACATCAGTTTATTCAATAAGGTCCTATGTATGTCTACCTGTTCCAGTGTAGCAAATGTATTAGGCCATTTCCTGTTGGCTAGGCTGGCATCGTGCCATGACCCACGTTGCTACTACCGTGTAAGATATTGTACTCCGAGTTAGTTTGTACGGTTATGTTTATCAGTTTGAATGGATATATTTGACGTCCGTTCTTGTGTGGTGCCCACGTGCTTCTACTTGTGATTCGTCTGTCCTTTGGTGTAGTAGCAGCTTTCTACGGTACCTTTTTTTTACAACATGCAGTACCTAGTTGGCTAGGTTTTTCCAAAACAGCTTACTGTCATCTAAATCAAGACATAATGCACCTTGGAGATAGTTTTATTAGATTAGCTGCAATGGTTAGATGATGTGAACTTGTATGCAACCTTGATAGAAGTAGGGGAAATTTACATTGGACAGGCGCAGTGTATGCGGCACTTAGCTTGGAGCCTAAGGAGTTGGTTGTCTCCAGAGACACACAGACACTTGATAATCAGATGATTCATATGTGCGTCCATAGTATCTTGTTCTATCGTTCCTTCTCGGAGAGAATCATGTGCTTTTCGACTCCGTTTCCAAGCATCGGGCTTTTGGAGAGCGTGTCTAGAGTTGTCGGTGCATCCCTGTTTGTCATCGTTCTTCTATCTTCGTTCTCGAGCACCGAGGCTCCCATCGTGCCATTCAACAATGTGTGAGCTATTTGTATAGTTGCATGCCAGGGTGCGCTCGGTGTATCCATCAGGCTCTTGGAACTTGCCTCTTTAATGCTAGCTTATCTTCCCGGCCGGCTAAAAAATAGGGGTGCCGTACATGGATTCTGGTCGCCAAAAAACACAGCACTGTTATGGGTTGGCTCTAGAACCATGGGTGCATACGAAGGCTTAGATGCGATGAATGCATGCAGCCAGTGCCTGATGAAAGTAACGACGACGCATCCATGCATGCATGGAGCTAAAAGCCTTGAACGTGATGAGCTCTGTGGTGATTTACTGCGTTGCCGCGTGCGAGCAAGAGGGCATACAGTTCAGAGGAAAAAAGGAATGCATATAACAACAGCTAGAAACTTGTATGACGAAACCCCGGTGACATGGATGGTGTGTCATTAGGATTACATACCCACCATATGCATGCCCTGGGGCTCTACTCAGAACAACATACGGGTTGTCCTGTACATATATGCATACATTACAGCTACGGTAGTAGAAGGAAACTAAATTAAGTTGGATAGTTTTATGCCTCTGGATTGCATGTACCCCTCCACCTCGGACGGTGTTCATGGCTTAGTAGAATGGTGCACGTGTCGGTCTCCCTTTACGAGGGCTCTTAGGCAACGCGGCCTCCTTATTGAGTGAGCATGTAGATGGGGTAGCATTAGGTAGGCTCTTAGGCAGTGCAACCTCCTTGTTGAGTGAGCACATAGATGGCGTAGCATCTTGCACCCTGGGTGAGCTAGAGACTGCAGCATTCGCCATCTTGAGGGAACACTTGGGTTCCATGAGTAGCTTCTTCTCCTTTCCAACTTGAGTAGCATGGTACATGTCGCACAAGGAACGGTACTTGCTGGTACCTTCCGCATCTCCTGTGGGATCCGGGGTGCTACGTGCCTCCGTTTCTATCTGCGTGCAGGAGAAAAAAAGCCCGATCACGAGGCGTGCCACATTTTGGTGACCATGGAATGGCTTATTCTGCATTAAAAGGTAAAACGATGAATTCACCTTGCATTTGACTGAGCAGAACCAGGCCACACCGATTAGGCGCCGTTTGCATGATAGACATTCATAGATTTTGCGCCCACGCTTGAATCCCACAAGAGAGCGTCCATTGGTGGGCCACCTGGTCAGATGTACCACCTGACACTGGTTGATGGAATGCTGTTGTATTCCTATTATGTCAACCAATCCCACGATATCTTGAATCCGTACCACTTCTTTGAATGATACTTTGCGCACCTAGGTGATGATTTACATGGTGTTACATACAATGATAGGAGTAAATAGAAGAGCGTGGTTGTTTTATTAGATGTGGTAGCATTTGGAAACCTGTAAAATCCGATGAGATTGATGATTTTCTCGGCAGAGGGAGCATAAAGCCTCTTGTTGTAGTTCCGAACAGTCTAGACAAAAGTAGCTGCACCGATTGTGCGCTACTGTTGACCTATGCACGGGACAGGGGTGACCAAACTTGTTGCCAAGCAACGTTGCCATATGCTCAGCGCTTATGCCCATGGCAGCCATTACGGCCAGCACGCTGAGCGACGAACGGTTGCACTTGCCACCTGGTGTTTTTTTATTGGTGTTGTATTTTACCCTATCCGACAGTATGTGCCAATGCACGTACCCGCTACTACACGACAGGTAGCATTGTTGTGGTTTAGTTCTTTGGATAGAAGACAAACTCAGGTGATATGAGGATTCACTTCTTTGGATAGGAGGCAGACTCGAGTAACATCGGTTTCAAGAATCTATGAGAAGATACATGGGAGCGGAGGTTCTGTGAAAATTCAGAATCCACACCTGTGCGTTAGGAGGTACCCTGGTGGCATGTAGGTGTTGGGACACATTTCATAAGTTGTCGACAGTGCAAGGCTGTAGTGGACGGAATAGGTCACAACTAATAATGGACAATTAGTCACAAGGAAAAACTAATAATGGACAATTGGAGTAATCATTACTAGCATGTCCATTTCGCACCTTGCTTTTCCTTCTAAAGACACGAGCAGGTTCGTGGGGTTATAGTAGGATTGAGTATCTGTGCTAGGCTGCTACTTCCATGGGGCTGGAGAGCAATGGAAGGGCAATGGGTGTCCTAGAAGGTATAGGGCTGGTCTATTTAAGGAACCTTTCGATGGCTAGCCGCTATAGGTTGCTCTACCAGCCTGATCGGCTGTGCTTATTTGGCTGTGGCTGCCGCTGTTATACTTCTTTCATCATAAGTAAAACAGTGCATCTTTTGCTCTTGGAATTAATCCAATAATCTTACGTCATGATTATAGAGAACGATATCAATAATCATGTTGCAGGCAGGTACTGTGCGAAATATGTTAGTATCTGGGTTACCTACTACTCATCACTCGGTGCCCTGAATATTCTAAGGATCCTAAATGGACATACATCTTGAATTGGTATATGGAACGATATGCATTTACCATCTCCAATATACATAAATACATACCGTCAGAAAAGCGTGTTTGGGTCAGCTTTTAGAAATGTGAATCTTTAATTACTAACCTTTTAGAATATTTGATTCCGGTAGGAAAATTACGGCCGTATGTTTAGTGCAAGGATGTTATCGTTATGTTACAGTCTTGTCAGAGTAGATAAGACTCGGCTTGGTGGTTGCATGCTGTAGGCTTCCGCCTAGACACTTGTTGTCACATTGTGGTACGAGCTGATGCCTGGTGCGCTTGCAAGCTGCAAGTTTTGGAGCCTTTGGTTGCTACTGGCTACTACTTGGCCTGGTTTAGATTGAGGTTAGGAATCAGTATTTGGCACTATAGCACTTTCATTTGTATTTGACAATTATTGTCCAATCATGGCCTAACTAGGCTCAAAAGATTCGTCTCGTAATTTACAATCAAACTATATAATTAGTTATTTTTTTTATCTACATTTAATACTCCATGTATGTGTCCAAAGATTTGATGTGATGGAGAGAGAGTGAAAAAACTTGCAATCTAAACAAGGCCTTGGTAGTAATTGGAAAAGACAAGGTTTGCTGCTGCTTTGGTGCTTCCGTGCCTGGACCAGCGCAGTGTGCAGCCGTGTGCACGCTAGGCTCAGGACTGATGGGTACCATCTATAAGTACTGCTCTCTTGGTGTGCCTGTAGCTATGGCAGCAGCAACAATGAAAGCACCTCCCCGCTCCCACGACCCATCCAAATGTACAGGTGTCATCATCCCCTACCCCTATCTTGTGATGCAGTGGTAGACACACATTTATTTGTTTGGCTAAGCAGGCCACATTTATTTGTTTGGCGTCGTGAAACATGTTCTGTCTGGTCACATTTGTACAGCAGTGCCTATCTCAGTCTCTCATGGATCAGATGAACTTGTCCCCGTACTACCTTCGTCCCATAGCAATTGTGCTTTTTTGACTCCCAAAATTAAATGTTTCTAGTTCTAACTAGGCATAGACAAGGGAGTAGTACTGATGTTTACGGTACCTAATAGTATGGAATTAAACAGATTAGCTTGCGATGCTCATAAATATAACATGTGTAGCGCCATTTCACAGGCGCTCATATATCACTCCACACAATATATACAGAGGTAGGAAGACAACGAAAGATTGTCCACGATCAGCTGTCGCTCTTATGATTTTGTGGGCCTAATTTCATACAAGATACCTGCTCACGATCGTTAAAGCTGTGATGAGCATTACTCTCGCTATGGACTTGCTGCTATTACATCGTGTTGGAACATGCCATATATGTAGCGTAAATTTTGCAAAGACTTGCTCCACGAGCCGCCACCGCCACAATGCCCTGCTTGAGTTGTCGCCGGTACGTCGCCGGCCACTCCGCGTGAGCCGCTGCTGGCACACCCTATACGAGTCGTTGCCGCCGGTCCACTACGCGGGAGCCGCCGCCGAGGCTCCCTGTGCGAAACGCTTCTTGTCCGTAGCGCCGGTCCGTCCCACGCTAGCTGCTGCCAGGGCGTTGCGTGCGAGCCGCCGCTGGGCCACCCCACTCTAGATGGCCTCGCGTTCTCCATTACTGCGAACCTAGTGGTGATCTCTATTCCTAGTCAGAAAACAAAAGAGCCCTTCTGCTTTCCTGCTTTGAGACAGACCCCCGCGTTTTCGCCGTTTGTTTTTTTCACAGTTGCGGCCCAAGTTGTCTATTGTTTTCACCCTTTCATACGGTTTGGTAATTACTTTTTGGTTATTATATTAGCATAAATAATGTTATGGTCCTATGGATGAGAATGCACGTCATCTAATAGCGCCGAAGATGAAATCTTCAAGGCTGACGGTGAAGAGGAGGATGACATATTTTGTACTCCAAAATAACAGATAGCAACGCACTGGTACACAAAAAATAAAATTCACAACTAATAATGACTCAATTAGTAATTACAGACAGTCTATCATATCATCTATCTATTTAGCTGTCTGTTTTCTGATTACAAGACTATGGGCTGAACTGCCCTAGGCTTCCATCTTCTCCATCAGTGTTGGTTTCGTTTAGCTGTGTTCACCCCACTAGCAGACACACCCTTAGGGTCTGTTCGTTTGGTCCCAAAACCAACGGGATTGGGAGAGATTGAGGGAGATTAAATCCCCTATAAGTCAAAATCCTCTTCAACTCCCTCCAATCTCCTTCAATCCCTTTGGTTTTGGAAACAAACGAACAAGGCCTTACCAGGCTATTTGCCTTCCCCATAGTGGGCCATCTTCCTCTGTAGCTTCGATATTTTATCTTTCAACATAGCATTCTCTACGAGTAACTTGCCTTGCTTACTTTGTAGTCATGAACACGTCTTTTCAAGGTCGTCCCTTTCTTCAACAACTTCCTTACATATTTTTGCGACGTCCATCACCCTCGCCTTCCATACATCCAGTTTCCTCCTACTAAAATCATTGATTTTAACAAGGCCAAATTTCTCTAGCATAGTGACAGCGTCACGAGCGGCCTTTCCAATGGCTCTTCTTGCAGAAATCGATGAGGTGGCTGTGAACTCTCGTGGACCACGGTATCCCATGGAGACCCAGTTAAGAAGGTCCACTTCTATGATAGCACAGAACTTCGTGTCCTCCCTCTGCTTGCATGTTATTCTTGGTTCATTCAGTCCAAGCTGACGCACAATCCATGCGAGGCTCCTCAAGTAGTTGATGGTTAGCTTTGCCATGTAGCTCATCTGGGATGGTAACTAAGGAAGAAATTACAGTATGTTAGGGAAAGTGGAGACACAGCTGTAGAATATTTTGCTTAGCTTATACAAAAAGTGGGTATTAATAGGTGTTCCATCTAAATATCGTGCCAAGCACATATTATAGATCCTTCCCTACACTGAACCAGCGCGATGCCTAATTATTCTTAGGCTTAGTGAATGAGAAGTAGGAATTGATAAACATATTTCTTGTCAGCCATACCTCGTCCCCTGTGGATTCCTTCTTGCACGTATAGGATGTCTATGATGGTATAGGCTTTGTGTCCCCTTTTATAGAGACTCCCAGAAACTATGGTTCGCACAAATGCAGATGAAAGCAAGGGGTCTAGGATAGCCCACCCCGTTTATTGTATGTCGTCTATTGGCCACCCCGTTTCACATTTTGACCTCGCACCAATAGCCGAGTATGGGTGTTGATGTTGATAGATATAGGAACCAATTTTAAAATGGGTTCACGTGTACCTATTATTGCCACCCATATTAAAATTGGACTCAGGCATGAATATCTACACTGTCCCTAAAATAAATACTCCTTCAATTCCAAAGGGAACAGAATTATCACTTTCCAATAAAATAAATGATTTTAGATTTGGCTAGATCTATACAAAATACTATTAACATTATGTGATACCAAATATGGGTTATTACACTATGGGGTGTATTTTATATAGCAAATTTATTTGTAGAGGCAATTGTTAATATTACTTGTGTTTTCTTGATCAAATTTTGTAAAAAAAATTGCTTATTCTAAATCTAGAATTAAATACTCTCAACGTTAGTAAAAGCTTGCAATTCTAGGCCCAACGCTGTGTCCATGAAAGCTTGCAATTTTAGACCTATAAAAGGCTAGCAGTGGTGGGACCCTCTCATCTGCACCTGGGTAAATCTACCGCCAGCTCTCTGTCCAGCCAATCAGCCATAGGTGTTGTGGCATGTGCGCGTGATGGAAGACAAAAGTCTGTCAATCTAGTAGGGATACATTCCTGTTCACTAACTTCACCTTGGGAACGTATATTTGCAAGCATTTGCGGACAGAGGGAGTACCTTTTTGCATCAGGACCTCTATCCTTATGTTCCATCATATGAGGTAGATTGATTTGACCCATAAGACAGTCAGCCAGTCACCCATCTTGCCAATTGAGACAAGACAAAACATGCTTCAGAGTCTATGAAAATTAAATGCTAGCCTGCATGCTTAGCCATAGCGCAAGTATGACAACCATCCTTTAAGCAAGGACAGCATTGGGGATGGCGACAATTTTTCTGCGTGATGCTTCTTCTACGGGCAAAAACAAATGCCTGTCTTGGTATCGCCCACGGTTTCGGTAGGTTCACTAGACTTTTATAAGAATAAAATAAAGTTCCAAATGTACACATCGTTGGAGGCGTGCGTGTTCATATCATTTTCTCCGTAGTTTAATCTTGCTAGAAATATTCTCTCCTTGCAAAAAAATATATAATCTCATTTTTTGAGAACCAAACAGTTTAAACTTTGATTGAATTTTATAGAACAACAGCAATGTTCATGATATACAGTAAGTACTATTGGATTAGCTATATTAGTTATATAATATATTTTGTATTAATTTTTTTGGTAGACGTAGATGTTGTTATTATTTATTATAAACTTAGACGGACGTAAACTAACTATTTGATTATTTGTTCGGCGGGGTACTGTGGTTGCATTCTTGGCCCTGTTCAGTTGCACTCTAAAATGCTAAATTTTTCAAGATTCTCCGTCACATCGAATCTTTGGATTCATGCATGAAGCATTAAATATAAATAAAAAATAAAACTAATTACACAATTTAGACGAAATCCACGAGACGAATCTTTTAAGCATAATTAGACTATGATTGGACACTAATTGCCAAATAACAACGAAAACGCTACAGTAGCATTTTGCGAAAAAATTTTGGCATCCAAACTGGCCCATGGAGCAAGACAGCAAGTGATTTTGACCACACTTTGCCAGTGCACGACAGTCAATTTATATGCTTACTACGGCCTCTGTTTAAGGCCTTGTTTCGATTGCAAGTTTTTTCACTCTCTCTTCATCACATCAAATATTTGGACATATGCATGGAGTATTAAATGTAGATAAAAAAATAACTAATTACACAGTTTGATTGTAAATTACGAGATGAATCTTTTGAGCCTAGTTAGGCTATGATTGGATAATAATTGCCAAATACAAACGAAAGTGCTAAAGTGTCAAATACTGATTCCTAATCTCAATATAAACAAGGCCTAAGTGGTCACATGTCTCGCCTCACTGGATTTACACTTTATAGTGACAAGTGCCATCCACAGTTACACTTCTGGTGTTATCACATCAATATTTATTTGGGTTCCCAGTCCTGGTCACCTACTGCGTGTTTTTGTTTGGGCCTTGTTTAGATTGAGGTTAGGAATCAGTATTTGGCACGGTAACACTTTCGTTTGTATTTGATAATTATTGTCCAGTTATGGCCTAACTAGGCTAAAAAGATTCGTCTCGTAATTTACAATCAAACTGTGTAATTAGTTATTTTTTATCTACATTTAATACTTCATGCATATGTTAAAGATTTGATGTGATGGAGAGACGCGCGCCCCTAGCGATGCGTGTGTGTCTACTTATACCTATAGACCAATGCAAGACCACACATCCTAGATCAGCTACTCGCGGGCAGGCAAAGACCAACAGATAGGTAAATCAACTTTCCAACATCTTCACATTCGTTCCCACCAGCAAAAGTGCACTGTTTGTGCCACGTGCCCACGTGCATAGGCCAAGCTAGACATAGGTTTCTCTGCCCAACATTTCTATTCATTTTTATACTTCAAATCTCCTTCGTTCAGTGCTACATCTATTTTTGCATATGAGCATGGGAACTGGTAGCTCTGAATAAACAAGTGGATACAAGTGAAGTGTGGTCATGTGTTGTTTCCTTTAGATGATAGCGAGTCGAATATATATATGCGAGTTTTAATCGCGTACACCTTTTCTTAAGAAATATGCTCATCATAAAAATTCGTTGTTACATATGTCTGACAAATGGCAGAATGAGTAGCGGTAACATGGACAAGGGGAAGAGCACGAATGGGGAACCAATGCTACAGGGCTCCCAGAGAGTACAGTCAAGTGATTCCGTAACCCAGGTACACTTTAACGTTATTAGGCACAGCCAACACCGTTTCGTATCACTACCCTAGGCAATTTTTTTCCTGACGGCCGACACCGTCAGGGACAGTAGCCAATACCGTCAGGAAAAGTCATCCGTGACGGTAACCGTCAGGGATACGCCGTTAGGGATAGACTGACAGGGAAAGTCTACCTTCCCTGACGGAAAACCATCATTGATTGATTCCTGACGGTGGGAACCATCAGGAAAGGTCTTCTGCGTCAGTTTTTTCATCTACCGTCACGGAAACCTTCCCTGTCGGTTACCATTCGTCAGGGAAAATCTAAATATTTCCCGTCGGCTTTAGACCATCAGGAAAAAACTAAATCTTTCCAGTCAGGTACCAACCGTCAGGAGAAACCTAGGACCTTTCCTATCTGTTGCTAACCATCAGGGAATGCCAGTTCTACATATCCATAAAGCATAATTTAACCATTCAAATCAGTGATTCATAGCTCTTTTAATCATGCATCCTAAATGTCACACCAGGTAGTCTTGGCACATATAATCAAATAATCATCATTTAATCATGCATCCACACAAGCGGTAAATGTTACACTGTCTTTGTACATATAATCATATCTTAAAATTGTACATACATCAGATAGTAAATGTTCAACAAATCAATCTTAAGCTACTAGTTGTCTTGCAAAATAAAGATAGAAGAGCGAAGCTGCAGTGCTACAAATGTAAGAAATAGAAGTCAAGTAACTATTGCTTCTTAACAGGCCGATGGCAATGCAGCAGCTACTGCACATGTCCTGTCCCTCTCTACAACCAAAACGATAAATGGAACCATTCATGAGATCATATGTCATGGGTGTAGCCAAGAGATCATACTTTCACAGCAAGTGTAGAAGTAGAATCTTCTAATTGCAGTTCAGATACAAATAGAACACTAAAATAGTCCTATTAAAACATGTATCTAGCACCTCGGTCTGATGCATGTAAATAACAATAGTTGCACCAGACCAAAAATAATTTTGTACCATACAGTAAGAGCCAACGCAGTCAGGGATCTCACCGTTGTGTTACAGAAGTAGGGGAAGATCTACGACATTTTGGATGGCACTATGCAGCAGCTTCATTTTTGTAATAACGCACAGCTCAGTGAGGACAAATAAACTGCACATCTGGATACACATCTAGTCGAATATGCCTTTACAACATTAGTTGCTATGAGTAACTGTTCAAGAAGGTGATTGGCACTATTTTCTGTTTGCATAATAGTAAGCTCTTTACTATTCTAACTGTAGTTCAGAAAACTTCAACAAAATAGTGCACTAGAACCTATCTTTAGAACTAAAATGTTCAGATTTAAAAGGTTGTCTATCCAGCACAAAGAATAAGAATATTCAGTCTTGTCACATGGTAGCCTGATCTTACCATGTCATTTCTTCTCCCAAAAAAAAACAAAACTGTGCAGAAATCACATACTAAAAATAACTATGCAGAAGTACTTGTTGAATAATGCAAAATGCAGCTACGCAACACAAGAGGATACCCGTGTGTTTGCTTGCATTATCATCAGTGTACACTTGCAGTTGCAGGAAAGATTATTCAAATAAAATTCAGTGTACTAGCACTCTGTAAGGGTAAATTGTGTCAGATGGTGTCATCTCTATTGTGTCAGCTTGTGAGTAATTAGATAATAGAGTTGTCTGCATTTGCATCAGTTGTAGTGAGTCTTGGCACTATCGATTTGAGGGTAGAGACTAGAGACTACAGAATGAATGACCTTATGATTTTATTAATTACTAAGAAGCTCATCTCATTTTGGAATTTTCCCTTGTTTGATTGGCTAGTTTGGAATATGTTGAATATCAGTAGCTACCAAGAAGCTTATCTCATTTTGGAAAATTTCATATCCAATTGTTGTAACACATAGTTGCATTAGACAAAAATGGCTTCATGTTATTCTGCCTCACCATAATTGCTACAGATCTCTCACAACACAGGACTTGCTCCCACACCTCAACTTGACATCAACTTGACACAAAATCCTAATAAACTTGATAATAGAAAAGGCAGTCACAACATCTCATGTTCGACATTTTCAGGATTTGAGCCACCCTGCAATTTTGATGTGGGCTGAAGGCAAAGTTTAACATAATCATTGAAGTATGTGTGCAGAATTAAAGCATGTAGATGGATTTAATTGCAAGTTACTGAACCTCAAGAACTATGAACTGACCAAGCGAGATGACATTGTTAAAGCAGGCATGTCCATCTTCATGCTCATTCTTCCAAGTGAACTGATTGCAAAAAATATATATATAATCAAGAAAGAATGTGCGGTCAATAACACTAATCTTAGTATGCACAATCATATTTAGTGTTTTATATAGCATGAATCAGCAGGTTAACTACAAGCAGCAGGAAACATATAGCATGAATCAACATGATTAACTAGCAATCTAATTCTAAATCTGCATAACTAACAAGATAGCTAGCTAGTAGTGACAAGCAATCAATAAGATATCTTGCTAAAACAGTTATCTCAATACGTCAGGCTATGATATGAACATTAAATATTTATTTAACTGCCAATGATGCCTCGCAAAGTCTGTATAGAATAAAATCCTTCACCATGTTCATTATTGAGCATGAATAGCTGTAGTTCAGAGAAACAAGGTAGTTCCAAGATGCATCTGCAGCCTATATACATGCAATAGAATTTGTAGATGTACCATGCCCACAAAATCTCTACCCCTACTTTCACTTCAAATAAATATGTCTGTAGCAGAGTAACAAATCATTCTTACATTGGCAGATTTCATAGCTATTGCCTATTGGTGAGTTTGACAGCAAGTAACTGAATGAAAAGCAATGAAAAAAATAACAATTCAAGAATTGCAATAATCTAAAATTCCAGATTTGCAAAGGCATAATTAAAAAATCTACCAGATCGATTTATAAGGTACCAAGAACAAGTGTCTGCAACGTCTTACCATAGGGAGAGGAGAAGCAGCGTTAATAGCCTGATATTGCTAGCAACTACGGCAGCGAAGGGTTGCTCACCTGCACCAGACTACTAACACATGGATGCCGCCTGTGCTGTGGCGCCTACGCCGCATCCACGCCACCACCCACTAGGTTCTCCACACCCGCCTGCAGGTTCGCGTCGCCCATCCCGCCGCGGAGCCGGCAGCGGCCCGCGCCCTCGTACGCGGCGCCGTTCGTCGCGGAGCCGGAAGCCACGCCCGCGCCGTCCGTCGAGGTGGCGCCTGCCACAGTGTCGCTCCACCCGCGCTGACCAGAGGCCCGAGCCCAGAGCACAGAGGCCCGAGCCACCTCGGAAGGCGAGGACCGAGGAAGAGCTAGATCTGGGGGGAGGACAGGAGAAGAGAAGCTCGGGCGACGCATGGGACTGGGGGACTGGGGAGAGGATAAGGATGGGGAAATTTCCCCTTGCGCGCCTTGTGCGCTTGCCAGCCGTGCGCTTTTCTTTTCGCCTCTGTCTCTGCTGCGTGGGCCGATCCTTTTCCAGAAGCGCGCGAGTTCTATTTTTTGGCCCTGCATGCAGCGCCCCTGACGGTGCCTGACCCTTTCGCTTCGGTATATGGCGAACGTAGGGGCAGAGTCAGCGTTTCTGACGGAAGGTTGGGGACCGAGGGGAGTACTCCGTACCGACGGGAAAGAACTGAGCTGGGGTAGTGTATGCCCACCTTGGTAGTAGCTATTATTTCATGCATTGCACATGTTCTTGTTAGTGATTACCTAGCGTGTAAATGGCTAGGCGTAAATGCAGGTAGGTGGTAATTCTTTTCATGATCTCATAACCCATTATATCTACTCATATATATACATATTTTTTTTTTCTTTTTTAGGAACCTCTTGTAGTTGTTATCTCGCGCAAGGACATCCTGCGCCAAATCATTACCAGCATAGGTGCAACTATTCGTACTGCAGGGGTGGTAGAGATGGAGAACTCTAAAAGGATGGTCTGGCTTAGCGTTGAAATCCCTTCTAAAGATGGTACAAGAGGCACGATGCTTGAGAACTTCTGAGGTGTTCCTTGCAGAACCGGTTATGAGGCAGAAGAAAATGTTTCTGAATTAGCAATTTTCCACCTCATGTCACATTTAAATATATGGGTCAAGGATATAAGTTATGATCCACTCTTAGAAACAAGTAGGCACTTACACTATTATATGTACTGGTCACAATACCTTCAGACCACATATCGAGAATTGAGTGCGGAGAAGGATGCCTTATTCAATGCCCATAAGGCTATTTTGGAGCGTCTAAGCTCCATCTGTGCAAGATACAGTAACATCCTTCCCCTAGCGTCCAGTGCTGCAGTGACAAGCGTACAAAGTTAATCAGTTACGTACACAGGAGTAGAAGCACTAGAGATACAATATGGAGGTCTTGCTCATGAGCTAATCAACATTTTGCACGAGAACACCATTGGTGTTAGTCTGGCTAATGTTAAATGAGTGGTACGTGTGCTACCTAGCTATTTACTATCCAATTTTAGCTTCACGTTACATACCTCTCCTAATTTGTCAATCCATTTACATGTGTTTGTGTAATCTCTCGCAGGAATTCAATCAAATGATGATGCCACCATCCAGTTCAGTCCAGTGCAGATGAGGCCTTAGGCTACCCTAATAATCTCCTTCAATTATATTTGTCGCATCAATATCTATGACAGACCGCGTACCACCTAGCGAATCTACCTCGTACTAGCATGCATAATGCTCCCCCCCCAACAGGGGGACATTTTAGTCCATCTGGAACGTTGTGTTAGGCAAATGGCACTATATATTATAGTATCCAGAATTGTCCATGCCCTAGAATGTAATTTTTATGTGTCTCAAGTGTGCACCTTCCCACCATCTAGGTTGTATAATAAATCATAGTATGTGCTTTGACCCAATATTGGCTCAGTTAATATGTTACTATGAATACCTGTATTTTGCATGTGAAATTATATGCACGTATGAACGCACACACACCCACGTGTATGTATGTGTGTCTCTATATGCTCCCCATAAATATTGTGCTAATGGGTATGGTGCTATTTGATGAGTAATTTCATCTCCCGAACAGGTTATAGATTAGCGTCTTTAGTCAGCTAGGTAAATCGCACCCATCCCAACTATCATTGGCAGTATGGACATAGTCCCTAATGTACCTGTGCTGGCATCGTGTGCTTAACTACACAACCAACGAGTATAAATTAGCACATACATTATTGCTGCTTGGGATTTTTATATCCTTACACAATTCATCATAAAGAGGGTAGAACTTTAAGGTACATACAACCATACGATTCACTGTTGTTGCCCCATAGATTAGTACAAGGGTAGGTCAAATGTTTCCAGACAACATATAATTCTATAGGTCCGAGTCCCATGGAGGTGATTCAAGCAGCAGTCCACGCTTTGGCTACCAGAGGCCATCACCTAAATTACTTGATAATGAATTTTGGGGAGGAAGTGGCAAGCATATGCATCTTAGTTTGTGTGCACTGGTACTGACTCTGACAAACTCAATGCATCAAGTATGCAAAAAATCATTAATGGTGGCAAGAGCAGGGAGACTGACGTAGTGTTCCCATATTATGTCCTCTACAATTTGGCTTGATCCATTGAGACGTGCTCACATGGCTTCTGTGGCATCTAGGGCACGAACAGGCCAACCCCAAACGCCAGCAATGTGGCAAATCTTTTTAGTTTGTGATCTGGCAAGGGCTTGTGTATTCACCTTCATCTCATCTATGCAGGTAGAAAGCCCCCTATGTCTAGTAAAATATTCCTTCAATTCTCGCACGCCAATTGCCCTGGCCAACCCATTGTGGCTATCGATCTTGCCAATGGACATAGTATCATAATACTCTTTGATTTCCTCAACTAGGCCATCATCAACCATATCATCAATACAGCGATTCAAATATTCATTGAGAGCCAACTCATCAACATGGAGCCACAAGAGGCAGCTCTTAAACCTCAAATTTGGCCGATACCTTGCATTTGTCAAGGGATCACCAATGTAGGGATCATATTGTTCAGCAAGAAACCCATGGATTAGTGAGTTTGACCCACCTACCAAAACTGGCACATGGCCACGCCTTGCAATAGACGCTAAAGTTGTAGTTGCAATAGATCGAAATTAAGGTATGGATAAATCATCACTAATTGCTGAAACCATTCCGATAAGGTGATGAGGAATACCGTGTTGGTTACTTAGATTGACCTTGTTGGTTGTGATGTTGAGGCCAGCATAGATTTGCATCTTGTCAGTGTTTACCGCTTCGCCACCAATTGCCTTGCACACATAGATTGATAGCTTCGTCTTTCCTGTACCCGTGGCGCCTAGAATGACCACTGGCGACAGCATCTAGAGTCTATGGCAAGGGGAAGGAGTATGGGGGATGCAATCGGGGGAGGAGGGGAAAGTGTCACCGGTGGTACCAATCGTCGTTTGCCGCTGGTGTGTACTATATCAACGCATCTAATTTCTTCTACCATCACTGTTTATGTGCACTTCAACATGGCAACCATACAGAGAAATACAATATCCTTAAGGATTTGATATGTGCTCCAACTAATTCATTTTATAGGTGATCACATCTAGGTACCAAAGTAGGCTTGAAAGGATCAAGATGCCCAAGAGGGGGGGTGAATTGGGCTAATTCTAAATTTTCTTGCAATAATTAAATCCTACGGTTAGCCCAATTAACCCCTTGTGCCTAGAAAAGTGTTTCCTATAAACTAACGCACAACGGACTAGCAACCTATGTTCCAAACTTACTCTACATGGCAATTCTATGAATGTAAAGACAAGTATTGAATTGCTCAAAGTAAATGCTCAAAGTAAATAGAGAGAGAGAGAGGAACATGGTGATGTTTTGCCGAGGTATCGGAGAGTCGCCACTCCCCACTAGTCCTCGTTGGAGCACCCGCGCAAGGGTGTAGCTCCCCCTTGATCCGCGCAAGGATCAAGTGCTCTCTACAGGTTGATTCTTCGACACTCCGTCGCGGCGAATCACCCAAAACCGCTCACAACTTGAGTTGGGTCACCCACAAGCTCCGCCGAGTGATCACCAAGCTCCTAATCACCACCAAGCCGTCTAGGTGATGGCGATCACCAAGAGTAACAAGCACGAACTCTCACTTGACCACGCGAAGCCTAATGAGAATATGGATGCACACTTGTCTACTCTTGATTCACTAATGAGGCTACTCTCTTGGATTCACGAATCTCAATCACTTCACTAGGACCTTGCTCTTCTTGGCACTCACAAATGTGTTTCTCAGCTGTTGGAATGAGCAAAAGTAACTCCACACACGAGAGGAACTTCTATTTATAAGGCAGCCTGAAAAACGAACCGTTATGAGCTTCTACGGGGTGACCGGACGCTCCGGTCGTACTGACTGGACGCTTCGGTCAGTTCAACCCACAAACCAGTGAAAATGTGTTGACCGGACGCTAGCAGGGTCTGGTCACCACTGACTGGACGTGTCTGGTTGCATTAAACCCTTACTGGAACCTTACTGTACTCGACCGGATGCTGAACCCCCAGGGTCCGGTCAGTACTGACCGGACACGTTTGGTCACAGATTCCCTTCTCTGGAACCTTACTGGAGTCGACCGGATGCTGCCTCTCAGCGTCCGGTCACTTGACCTCTCCAGCGTCCGGTCGCACCGAACGCGGTCTCTTTATCAAATAAACTGACCGGACCCTGCGGCCAGCGTCCGGTCGCACCGGAGCCAGTGCCCAGTCAGCATTTGACCTTCCATTCACTTCCAACTCTCGATCATAAGTGAATGAAGTTTGCTCCAAAAGATCTTAGGCATTCATAGGAGCTACCTAGAGCTAGTTTTAACAAGTGTGCACCCACCTAACTCACTAGACTTATCTAGGTCAAGCTACCCATCCATACCCCCCTTAATAGTACGGCCAAAGGAAAAACAAAGTCCTAAACTACTCTAAGTGTCTCTCCAACTCCAATCGGCACTTAGAACTAGTCATCCTTAACCTTGTCGTCCATCCTTTGAAAACCGAAATGATTTCCATCGTAGGGGCATGACAACCTTGATTGCCCAATTGATCTCCATTACCATGACCCAACTTAATTGCCTCTGCAAAACACACATTAGTCATAGTAATCTTGTATTGTCATTAATCACCGAAACCCAACTAGGGGCCTAGATGCTTTCAATCTCTCCCTTTTTGGTGATTGATGACAATACCACCTCGAGTATGTGAAAGAATGAGGTTTTTGATGGGCTTGGTTCATATAAGCTTTTGTCGATAAGAACAAAAGTGTTAGTCAAGCTTATATGACCCAAGCCAACACAATGTACTCAAAGGATATGAATTAAGCATGAGTACGAGTAACAAAGCTCATTTGCATCGGAGTATAAACGCGGAAGCAAAGGCAAATGAGCATAACACAAGTGATATGACATATAAATAATGTAAAGTAGAGAGCACACATGTCATATATCACAATCACGTAGATATCACTATCACATAGATATAATAATATGCATGAAAGTAACACACGAATGCATAATAGTAATAGTGTATCACACAGATAAAACTCTAAATGTATATAATAAGCTAATACTAGATAACCAGCTCCCCCTAAATGTCGCTCCCACTGAGTCTACATACTCGAACCCTCTTCCCCTTTGGCATCAAACACCAAAACCTAAGGGTCGGTCGGCGGGGCTACAGTGGACGAGCCAGGCGCTGAAGTACGTGGAGCAAGATGAAACTGGGTGCCATCATCATCTGACCCTAAGCTCTGTACTGACTGACCCTCTATAACAGGAAGTGTTGCTGAAGCGGTCTGGGTCTAAGCTAGGGCAGGTGCTGCCTGTGATGTTGCTAGGACGTTTGTCGTAGGATCTAACGAGGCGATAGACGAGGGGAGCCTCTGAGTAGTCATGACAACTAGAGCTGCTGTAGAAGGACCAGCGGTATGCATATGAGGCGGTGTAGGCATGCCGGTCAACTCGCTAAAGGACGCTCCAAGACTCCTGGAGACTGACGTGTCAGTCACAAAAAGCGAGGAAGACTGATCCGGTGAGAAGCCCATATGATATAGAGTGAACTGCAGGGCTACCACTGGTGAGGACAACCACTGGGACACCTGAACTATGGGTGAAGCAAAAGGAGCTAGAGGCTATCCCAGACTCTAAAGCCCACTGAGCTGTACTCCTGGAGTCATCGTGGCGGTGGCAGACTGAGCAAGCTAGGGCGAAGGCTCTGGCTGTGGGGCCCCAAGAGCTATTACTACATGCTGCATAAATCCCATGAGCTGCTGCTGCATATGTATCTGCTGCTGATGCATCTGCTGCTGCTGCTGCTGAAGGAGCTGCTGCTGTCGCTGGAACTCGTCATGACGAGCCTAAAATTGTGCGAAGTTGGCAGCAGTCTCCTGAGCATGTCGTGCCTAATCCCGCTGCATCCGCTCAAGAATAGCAATCAGAGCGGGGTCCGTCTATGATGTAGGTGGAGCTAAGCTGGAACTGCCGACCTCTGCATCATGTCTGCATGGAGGCATCTGAGGAATCGGCTGATAGTCATCATCCGAACTGTCACTGGACTCGGTCATCTCCTGCTATGCCTCAAGCTACTCCTTCTCAGTAGCGGCTATGCCTCTGATGATCTCATCTTGCTGAGCTACTGACTCTAGAACATCTGGATGACGACTGGGCTGAGTGGGTGCCTATGGTGTGCTGTGCCTGATCCTCTGTGCCATGTTATAAGCTGGAAACTCAGTGGTGGCACCCTTATACTTTGCAACCATCTCAGGGGTCCTGACCTACATAGACTTGAGCATCAAGAATGTGATCCAATGTGCATAAGGAAGCTGCCTGCGACCCTTGAAGCCCTTAATAATAGTATCCTCCATCTCTGATAGAAGGAGGTCCCAAATGTCGAACACGGTCTGCTACATCAGGGCATTAAGGAGCTAGAGCTGTAGGCGAGTCAGACCCTCTCTGTATCCCAACCTAGGAAGTAGTGTCCTCCTGATAATGGCCTCTAGCACACGAGCTGTAGGAGTCAGGTCACTAGGGTTCCTCCTCGACCCCTCACCAAAGGGCTCCTTGAAGCAATGTCGCACAAGATCAGTAGGGGGCACTAAACCTCCATGAGGACGCCTAGGAGGCTCCTGTTGTCCATAACATACCTCATGCAACTTGACAGGCTAATCCTGTATCCTTAGTATCTCTCAGGCCCTGAAACTCATCACCCTGTAGTCTCTGCCGTTGAATGCAAAGTGTATGAAGTTGTGCTGTGGGTCAACGTAGAGCGAAGCATAAAACTGCTGAACCCAAGATGGCACATACAATCCAGTCTGGCCAATCAGATCTAACAACCTCGGCAAATATGACAAGTAGGGGCGGATATGCTCTCCAGCTACTGCCATAATAGATTCTATACTGCATACCCGCTGAGATCTTAACACTGCCCCACTGTTGAGATAAGCATTGTAGAAATCCTCGTATAGTGGTGTGTAGAAACCCTCAGCTGCTCTCTCATCCCTCCTTGGAGGGAACCACACCTCAAACTCAACAAACCTCAGCTGGCGAACCTGTCTGGCTGTGGCGGCCCTCAAGTCAAGATGTACTATTGGAGGCGGACCCTGTGGTCTAGGCGGTGGGTGTGAACCCCTGCGCTGTGTAGCTAGCCTCGGTGGACTGTAGCATTGGTATGACCAGAGCGGCGTAGCTGGGGTGCTGGCTCGGTTTCCTCGGCCTGCTGACCCTCATGAGTCTCCTGAGCTGGCTGAGGCTCTGCTGGTGGGGGCTACTGCTGTGGCTCCTGCTAAGACTCCCCCTAATGCTGAGGCTCCTCAATAGCTAGACGACGTCCTACCATCATAACAGTCCTAGGTGGACTACCATGAAGTCGCTCAATCTCCCTCAGTCTGCCCTGCGCGTCTAGTGCCAGCTGATCTGCTATGACAACTCCACTGCGGGCACCTTCTCTCTCGGCACGCTCTGTGGCCTCAGCGACTGCTGCTGCTCTCACTGTCTCTACATCGGGGTACTTGCGCTTCTTGGATGTCACCTACTTCGTTGCCTTGCCTTTCGATCCTATAGGCTGGCAAGGTGGGGGCCTCCGATCGTCATCTCTTGGACCACCACCAACATTCTTCGTGCAAGCCATCTAATCTGACAAGAAGATGAACTACCACTGATGAAGATCAACTATCAAACTAACACTCCCGAGGCTTGGCCTCGATCCGTACTCACGAGCTTGGCTCCGAGTTGTCTGACAACTGCCATAAGAACCTCAACGGCACCAACTCGCTGCACGATGGAATAGATGGATATACAAATGAATACAATATATCTAATAGATGCAAAAGACCTAGGAAGCAAGCAATGTAGGTACGAAATTAAGATGATGGGCATGCTACCTGACGATCAGCGATCCAGGAAAAGAAGAGACGTCACGCGGGGAACCTCGGAACTGGCTAGGGTTAGGATTGCGAACCACTTTGAAGAATTCGGCGGCCCTGGATGATTTAGGTCAATGCATTGAGATTTGAACAGATCAAAATCACGCAAGGAGGATGCTATGGTCTTACCGGTGAGAAGACAGGGCTAGGGCTCAGGAACAGCGGGCTTGGATGGCGCCCGGTGGCTGGGGAGCCGACGTTGGCACACACGGCGTGGCAAGGTGGCGCTGGGTCGCGGGAGGCACGTGGAATCAAGGGCGCAGGTGAAGGTGGCGGTTCAGCGTAGGACAACGATGGTGCTTGCGGTGGCGCGAGGTGCTCGATGGTGTGGGCACGGGAACTGCTACGGCAAGCTTGCGGTGGCATACGGTCGAGGGAGGCGTGGAGGGACTACGGCGGTGCTGGCACGGGAGGCGCTGGCGTGGCAAGCTACGGCGGCATCGGTGGCTAGGGCACGGGTAAGGCCGGTGGTGGAATAGGCCAGCAAGGTACGGTCGATTGAATAAATAGGTCCCCCAATGCGACTAGAAAGGAAACGAAAAAGGAGTCCTGAAGCCACACGAGATCCACTGACCAGACGCTCCGGTGGTAGCGACTGGACGCTACCACCCAGCGTCCGGTCAATTCCAGAGAGGTCTAATTCCTCTGGAATCACGACAGGACGCGTCCGGTGGTCCATGACCGGACGCATGTAGGGTCCGGTCAGTACAGCCTATTCCTTCTTCAAATGACCGGACGCTAGATCCCTTCCTGACCGAACGCACAAATGCAGCGTCCGGTCACTCCTTCAGTAGCAGTTCACCTCCTGTGAACTGACCGGACGCTGGACAGCAGCGTCCGGTGGTCCTTTTCCAGCAAATCTTCAAAGTTCCTTCGCACTGCCTATTCCCAATCAAGTCCCAACTTGAATAAGATCCAAATAAACACCAATTGGGACTGATGTGAGTGACCTCTCTCAAACCCTCATATTTTTCAAAATATTTTGCCTTAGGCTATAGTTCCTTTTAAGAAAATAGGCAATAAGAGGGCAAATGGAACAAAACAACATTCATACATATGCAATACTTGTAAGTAAATCTAGTTGCTTGTCAAGTTTGATCCAAGGTTAAGCTTCTTCACATGCTTTTCGGCGGTTATCTTAACCATGTTAGACAAGCCCTATATGCATTGCCAAAAATTAAACATGTTGTATATTACAATGAATGCAAGGGACAACACAAGCTCAATTTTTAGTGAAGTTGCTAAAGTCAAGTACATTGAGCTCATTGTGCAATCTACAGAATGTGGCCTCATCTAGCGGTTTAGTGAAGATATCCGCTAATTGATCTTCGGTTCTTACACCTTCTAGTGATATATCATTTTTAGCAACATGATCTCTTAGAAAGTGATGGCGGATATCTATATGCTTGGTGCAAGAGTGTTGAACCGGATTATTTGCAAGTTTTACCGCACTTTCATTATCGCACAAAAGAGGTACCTTTTCTAGAACTACACCATAGTCTAGTAAAGTTTGTTTCATGTATAAAATTTGTACACAATAAGCACCCGCGGCAATGTATTCCGCTTTGGCGGTGGACAAAGCCACACTATTTTGTTTCTTGGAGGACCAAGACACAAGTGATCTACCAAGCAAATGGCACCCTCCGAATATGCTCTTTCTATCAACTTTGCAACCGGCATAATCCGAATCGGAATAGCCAACTAATTCAAATATAGTTCCTTTGGGATACCAAAGACCAATGCTTGGTGTGAGCTTAAGGTACCTAAGGATTCGTTTTATGGCTATTAAATGTGTTTCCTTATTATTAGCTTGAAATCTAGCACACATACACACACTAAACATGATGTCGGGCCTAGATGCGGTTAAATATAACAAGCTACCAATCATAGAACGGTAGAGAGTTTGATCAACCGAGTTACCTCCCTCATCTAGGTCAAGATGTCCATTGGTAGGCATTGGTGTCTTGATTGGTTTACATTCATCCATCTTGAATCTCTTGAGAAGATCTTTTGTGTATTTCTCTTCAGAGATGAAGATGCCTTCTTTCATTTGCTTGACTTGAAAACTAAGAAAGAATGTAAGCTCACCAATCATGGACATCTCGAACTCCTTCGACATCAATTCACCAAATTCTTTGCATGAGTCTTCGTTTGATGATCCAAAGATGATATCATCAACATATACTTGACAAATGAAGATGTGCCCATCAAGTTTCTTGGTGAATAGTGTGGTATCGACCTTCCCAATGGTGAAGCCCTTCTCAATGAGGAAGTCCCAAAGGCGCTCATACCAAGCTCTCAGGGCTTACTTAAGCCCATATAACGCCTTGGACAATCTATAAACATGATTAGGATATCTAGGGTCTTCAAACCCGGGAGGTTGATCAACATAGACTAGTTCATAAATAAAGCCATTTAAAAATACACTTTTCACATCCATTTGATATAGTTTCATTTCATGATGTGATGCATATGCAAGTAGGATACGGATGGCTTCTAATCTTGCAACCGGTGCAAAGGTCTCCCCAAAATCCAAACCTTCAACTTGAGAGAATCCCTTTGCAACTAGTCTTGCATTGTTCCTCACAACAACACCTTGATCATCTTGCTTATTACGGAACACCCACTTTGTTCCAATGACTCTTGCACCTTTTGGTCGCTCTTCAAGAGTCCAAACTTCATTGTGAGTGAAGTTGTTCAACTCTTCATGCATGGCATTGATCCAATCCAGATCTTTGAGAGCTTCTTCTACCTTGGTAGGCTCATAGCAAGAGACAAAAGAGTGATGAGCAATAAATGAAGCAAGTTTTTGAGATCGAGTCATTACACCCTTTGATAGACTCCCTATGATGAGATCTTGTGGATGATCTTGTAGGAGAGGTGTATTTCTTCTATTGACCACTTGAGGAGGTTGTGGAGCATCAACAACTTGTGCTTGTACCACCATTTGCTCATGGGAGATATGAGTATCTTCATTTTCTACTCTCCCATCTTTTTCACCATCTTGTGGCACACTTGATGAAGAAGGTTGATCAATGATTTGTACATCATTTCCATCATCTTTTGGCTTGATGTCTCCAACTGGAATGTTCTTCATAGCCTCCCTCAATGGTTCATCACCTACATCATCAAGATTCTCATGTGCTCCTTGGGAGCCGTTAGATTCATCAAATTCCACATCATATGTTTCTTCAACCAAGCCGGTGGCATGATTAAATACTCTATATGCTTTAGACTTTGATGAGTAACCAACAAGAAAACCAATATCACAACATCTTTGAAACTTCCCTAGGTGTTGCCGCTTCTTGTAGATGTAGCATTTGCAACCAAACACCCTAAAGAAGGAGACGTCCGGCTTCTTCCCATTAAGCAACTCATAAGGTGTCTTGCCAAGGAACTTTTGAAGGAATAGGCGGTTTGATGCATAGCAAGTGGTGTTGATTGCTTTCGCCCATAGAGCTTCGGGGGTGTTGTACTCATCTAGCATAGTTCTTGCAAGAGTGATCAAAGTCCGGTTCTTCCTCTCAACTACACCATTTTGTTAAGGAGTATAAGTTGCAGAGACTTCATGCTTGATCCCAACTTCATCACAATAAGTTTTAATGCTTGTGTTGTCAAATTCTTTTATGTTGTCACTTCTTATCTTTTTGAGTTTCACCTCAAATTCATTTTGAGCTCTCTTGGCAAACTTCTTGAAGCAAGATGCAACTTTGGATTTGTCATGAAGGAAGAATACCCATGTATACCTTGAATAGTCATCAATAATCACAAGACAATAGAGATTCCCTCCTAAACTCTTGTATGTTGTTGGTCCAAATAAATCCATGTGTAGGAGTTCTAGCACTCTTGTGGTTGACATGAAAGCTTTGGTTGGATGAGTATTTGCAACTTGCTTGCCGGCTTGACATGCACTACAAAGCTTGTCCTTTTCAAACTTGACATCCTTCAACCCTCTCACCAAATCATTCTTCATAAGCTTCTTGAGTGAGCTCATCCCAACATGAGCAAGTCTTCTATGCCATAGCCACCCAAGTGTTGTTTTGGCGAATAGGCAAGTCTTCAAGTTTGCATCTTCAGAGGTGAAGTCCACTAGATATAGGTTGTTGTATCTAAATCCATTGAATATCACTTGATTGTCATCTACCTTGGATACAACAACCTTCTTCTCGGTGAACAAGCATTGGAAGCCAAGATCACACAATTGCCCAACGGATAGCAAGTTGAAACTCAATGAAGCAACATAGAGCACATTGGAGATGGAATGATCATTTGATATTGCCACTTTGTCTAATCCTTTAACCTTGCCCTTTGAGTTATCTCTAAATGTTATTTTCTCTTATCCATCTACCTCTTCATCTAGTGAGGTGAACATACAAGGATCACCGGTCATATGTTGAGTGCAACCACTATCAATAACCCAATGACTTCCACCGGTCTTGTAGTTCACCTACACACAAGAGATTCAAGCTTTAGGAATCCAAACTTGTTGAGGGCCCTTCACCTTCTTAACAAGTGACTTAGCCAGCCAAATCTTCTTAGGCCTATTCTTGTTAGGGGGACCTAAGAACATGACTTTCATCTTTCCACTAGAGTCCTTTCTAAGCATATAGTGAGCATTGAAGACAAAGGGTCTAGCATGCTTGGGCAAGGGTTGTGGCGGTGGAGTTTGACACTCATGAGCAAAGTGGCCTTCTTGTCCACACTCAAAACATCTCTTTGGCTTTGGCTTTGGCTTTGATTGTTGTTGTTGAACTTGAGCCTTCTTCTTCTCCATACTTGCCACATATCCAATGCCACTTCTATCCATCTTCATGATGGTGTTCATGAGTAGCTCACTTTGGAGATGCTTTTCTCTAGCAAACTTGCTCAATCCAATCTTGAGATGCTCTTTCTCCAACTTGAGCTTCTTATTTTCTTCCTTTAGAGCATCATCTTTCTTCTCTTCCTTGAGCTTCTTCTTTTCTTCTTTGAGCTTCTCATTCTCAAGAATCAACTCTTTATCATGATCAAGAGTTTCTAGCACAATGGTGTTGTGGCTTTTCATTTCTTCAAGATCTTTCATGAGCTTCTCATTTGTGTTCTTGAGCTTGACATATTCATCATAGTCATTGCACTCAACCACTTGCTTGCCTTTGCCACTAGATCCTTGCTCAATGCTCTCATCAATCAAATCATCACATGATGTAGCTATATCAATCTTAACAACATGGTTAGTAGTATCATGTGGCTCATTTGGTAGGAATTCTTGAGCAATGACAAGAGTATCATGATTGATCTTAAGAGTTGTATACTCATCTTTTAGCTTGTTGTGACTAGTGATGAGCTCATTGTGCACCCACTCAAGTTTATCATGTTTATCTTTAAGCTCTTTCTTAGAAGATTTGAGCTCCTTAAGTTTGGATGATATAGCATCATTAGTTTCTCTAAGCTCATCATTAGCCTTTTCCAATGTATCGCACTTAGCTAAGAGTGAATCATTTTTAGCATCAAGCTTTTCATTTGTAGCTCTACTTTTTCTAATGATCTTAGTGTATTTTCTTAGTATTTTGACAAGATCATCATATGTAGGTGAATCATCATCATCGCTATCGCTATCATCATCACTAGCTTGCTCATCATCACTACTATCATCATTCTTAGTTACCTTGCATTCACCCTTGGCCATAAGACATAGGTGTGTAGAGGATGATGGTGATGGTGGCAGTGAAGATGCAAGATCAATAGCAATGACAGCCACCTTCTCATTGTCACTATCATCATCGGATGATCCACTTGATGGATCAATGTCCGTGAGCCAATCACCGACAATGTAGGCCTTTCCACTCTTCTTCTTGTAGAAGTCCCTCTTTTTGCCATCTCTTTTCTTGTATGGCTTGTTCTTTTTCTTCTCATCTTCATCCTCATTGCTTGAGTCATCTTTCTTGCCCTTGTTCTTGTTCTTGAACTTGTCTTTCTTGGGCTTTATGCATTGATGAGCTAGATGGCCAAGTTCGCCACAATTGTAGCAATCCATCTCGGAGATTGGCTTTCTTCTTGAGCTAGTGAAGAACTTCTTCTTCTTGCCGTCAAACTTGATGCCACTCTTGTTTAGCTTCTTTAGCATCTTGGCGGTCTTCTTCACCATGAGAGCAAGACTTTCTTCATCATCTTCTTCATCACTTGAGCTCTCATACTCAAGTCTTGCTTTGCCCTTATCTTGGCTAGCTTTGAATGCTAAGTCCTTCTCTTTCTTCTTTGTAGAGGATGAGCCATCTTGTGGTGTGATGTGCATGTACATCTCATGAGCATTGATCTTTCCCAAGATTTGTGTCGGTGTAGCGGCGGAAAGATCACCTTGATGTAGCACGGTCACAATGTGCCCATATTTGTCAATGGGGAGGACACTCAAGATCTTTCTCACAACGTCGGATGGTGATATTTGAGTAAGTCCAAGCCCATTGACTTCCTCTACAAGAACATTTAAATGAGAATACATCTCATTAGCACTTTCTTTGGGAAGCATTTCAAATGAATTTAGCTTTTTAATCACAAGATGATAGCGTTCCTCACGCTCACTCTTGGTTCCCTTATGGAGCGCACAAACGTCTGACCATAGTACATGGGCATCTTTGTGGTTCCTTACACAGTTGAACACATCTTTGCAAAGGCCTCTAAAGATGGTGTTGCGAGCCTTTGCATTCCATTTTTCATAATTAACCTCATCGCCTTGTAGGTTAGTAGCATCCCGAGGTTTTGGGAAGCCTTGTGAGGCGGCTCTAAGAATACCAACGTCTAGAGCTTCTAAGTACGCCTCCATTCGGATTTTCCAATATGGAAAGTCATCTCTCTCAAAGATAGGAGGAGGTCCATCCCCATGAGACATCTTGCTCTAAGCAGTTAAGCTTAAAAACATGAGCACGAGGCTCTGATACCAATTGAAAGGATCAAGATGTCCAAGAGGGGGGTGAATTGGGCTAATTCTAAATTTTCTTGCAATAATCAAATCCTACGGTTAGCCCAATTAACCCCTTGTGCCTAGAAAAGTGTTTCCTATAAACTAACGCACAACGGACTAGCAACCTATGTTCCAAACTTACTCTAGCATGGCAATTCTATGAATGTAAGGACAAGTATTGAATTGCTCAAAGTAAATAGAGAGAGAGAGGAACACGGCGATGTTTTGCCAAGATATCAGAGAGTCGCCACTCCCCACTAGTCCTCGTTGGAGCACCCGCGTAAGGGTGTAGCCCCCCCATGATCCATGCAAGGATCAAGTGCTCTCTACGGGTTGATTCTTCGACACTCCGTCATGACGAATCACCCAAAACCGCTCACAACTTGAGTTGGGTCAACCACAAGCTCCGCTGGGTGATCACCAAGCTCCCAATCACCACCAAGCTGTCTAGGTGATGGCGATCACCAAGAGTAACAAGCACGAACTCTCACTTGACCACGCGAAGCCTAATGAGAAGATGGATGCACACTTGTCTACTCTTGATTCACTAATGAGGCTACTCTCTTGGATTCATGAATCTCAATCACCTCACTAGGATTTTGCTCTTCTTGGCACTCACAAACGTGTTTCTCAGCTGTTGGAATGAGCAAAAGTAACTCCACACACGAGTGGAGCTTCTATTTATAAGGCAGCCTAAAAAACGAACCGTTATGAGCTTCTGCGGGGTGACCGGACGCTCCGGTCGTACTGACCGGACGCTCCGATCAGTTCAACCCATGAACCAGTGAAAATGTGTTGACCGAACGCTGGCAGGGTCTAGTCACCTCTGACCGGACGTGTCCGGTTGCATTAAACCCTTACTGGAACCTTACTGTACTCGACCGGACGCTAAACCCCCAGGGTCCGGTCAGTACTGATCGGACGCGTCCGGTCATAGATTCCCTTCTCTGGAACCTTACTGGAGTCGACCGGATGTTGCCTCTCAGTGTTCGGTCACTTGACTTCTCCAGCGTCCGGTCGCACCGAACGCAGTCTCTTGATCAAATAAACTGACCGGACCCTGCGGCTAGCGTCCGATCGCACCGGAGCCAGCGTCCGGTCAGCATTTGACCCTCCATTCACTTCCAACTCTCGATCATAAGTGAATGAAGTTTGCTCCAAAAGATCTTAGGCATTCGTAGGAGCTACCTAGAGCTAGTTTTAACAAGTGTGCACCACACCTAACTCACTAGACTTATCTAGGTCAAGCTACCCATCCATACCTCCCTTAATAGTACGGCCAAAGGAAAAACAAAGTCCTAAACTACTCTAAGTGTCTCTCCAACTCCAATCGACACTTAGAACTAGTCATCCTTAACCTTGTCGTCCATCCTTTGAAAACCGAAATGATTTCCATCGTAGGGGCATGACAACCTTGATTGCCCAATTGATCTCCATTACCATGACCTAACTTAATTGCCTCTGTAAAACACATGTTAGTCATAGTAATCTGGTATTATCATTAATCACCAAAACCCAACTAGGGGCCTAGATGCTTTCAAGGCTGCAAACACAAACTATATGGGTGCTCATTTTCCCTATGGTAGTCAACTATATTCAACTCATTCTTAGTTAGAGGATAAGTATTTGGTGCATTTTTTGAGTTTGTCTCTTCATGGGTGTCTTGTCTTGCATTGTTTCTCTACAAGGTAAATGTTACTAGGCCATTATTTCCTTCTTATGTGTAGACGTTGATCAGACCAGGCGTCGCCTATTGGCAATAACGGCACTATCCATTACATCATTATCGTTGTGTACTTCCACATGTGAAGTGTGTATAGCGACATCCTAGCGCTTGTTTGGTTGACAAGCGAACAAATTTTCTTTCCAGACCAGTGCTTGAATGTAAACCGTGCGCCCAACTTGTAATCTTTGGAAAATTCATATTGACCTCATTTGTGTCCCCTAGCCATATAGTTGCAAAATGCCTACAACTTGCCACACCATTATTGTTTCTGTCATCATCTTGTCTCTATGCATTTTACATAAAGGCACTAATGCCCATGAATAATGGAGAAAGCCCCTAAGGCATCTGGTGACTACTAACACTTTGTTACTCGCCACTGACCATGCCACTACACAACTCCACCCGCATGCGATGACACAGTCGCTAACATTAACGAATATCATCGAGATGGCACATCATGCCCATGAGTAATGAACTATGTCCCTTAAGGACCCAACAACTACTCCTATGTTGTCACATCACCACCGCCCATGCCACTAGATGACACTACCCGCGTGCACTACCACAGTCTCTTGCATTAGAAAAGGTCCTTGGATTGCTCGACATGGCTCAGTTCATCTATAGGTTATGGCACCAAAAGACTCTTCCACCTTAGGAGATCTAGCATGCCATAACACAACAACCTTTCCGTCAAGCATCGTACCTCCAATTCCTCTCTTTTTCTATTTTTTATACGAATCGGGCTCCCTTCCTCTTCTCGCTGCCCCTAGCAAGGTGAGGAAATCATGAACATATTTATAGGAATCTTACCCTCTCATGTATGTTAAAAAATGACTTTCCTCCTTTTCCTCGCAGATGATAGATGCAGGGTGTCGAGATGGCAGAGCATGCCCATTAGTAATGGAGTGTGTCCCTTAAGCACCCAACAGCTACTCCCACGTTGTCACATCACCACCGCCCATGTCACTACACAACACTACCCGCGTGGGTTGTCACAATCTTTCGCATTAAAGAAGGTCCTTGGATTGGTGGACACAGCTCCATCCTTTTATCTATAAGATGCGGCACCGAAGATCTTCTCCACGTCATGAGATCTGGCATGCCCTAACACAACAACCTTTCCATCAAGCATCATACCTGCAGTTCCTCCCTTTTTCTGCTCTCTTATACAAATTGTGTTGCGTTGCTCTTCTCGGTGCCCTTAGCAAGGTAAGTAAGTCATGAACGTATTTACATAAATCTTACCCTCTCCTATATGTTGAAATTGACTTCATTTTCCTCGCAGATGGCAGAAGAAGGGTGGACCACCAGCTATTGCCTAAATAAGGATGGCTTCCCCAAGCTCCTATATGCCATCATGGTCAGGATATGTATTTTGGATCACCCGGAATATGTAGGAAGGGAGTATGAGGAGTATGGCACTCAAAGGTGTGAGGTGATCATCCATATTGGGGCAAGTAGGGATTTCCCTGACATAAATCCTTGGGTGGTGTCCACTGTAGGGTTTCAGTTCGAGGACAGTTACCAAGCTGTCGCTCGAAAAGCTTTGAGGTACCTATGCCAGATTTATGAGAAGCCAATATGTTGTACACCAATGAGATTCTTCCCCCCTTTTGTAAAGAACAGCCCTGTGTGGGTAGCCCGAATGAAGACCCTCGAAGGCCCTGAGCTCTGTGAAGGTGATCCAACTACAGTTTTCATGATGACTACTTGCTTTCCTTGGATAAGCAGTATGATAGGCAGGCTAAGTATTTGAGGAGGTGCATTCATAGGGCAGAGGAGGCAGAGAAGCAGATTAGAGAGCTCTAGGTGCAGCTTGCAAATGCTAAGGTGCAGGCCACTAAGGCGGAGAGCCGTGAGGCAGTGGCAGTTGAAGCCTTCAAACAAGCTGAAGACCGGCACACTCAGCAACTGAAGGATATCTATCTTGTCACTAGGGCCAGGAGAAGGATTGTCGCCATGGAAGATAGAGAGTGCCCAATACTAGATGGAATCCCAATTGCAACCATGGAAGGGAAAATAGTGGACACACCGCCTGCACCTCCTCCAACCAAGGCCTCCCTTGAGATAGGGTCACCTGATGGCGAAGAGATTCTCCCACTCGCTCAGCCACCGCCAGGAGATGGCACCTCTCCTCATGCCATCCTCTCAGAGGATTTCTCAAGCTCCGAAGCATGATCTAAGTGGCCACATGGCCCCTCAGGGAATGAAGTTAATATGGTCCAAAGCTAGACCCTTAAAAGTGGTTTTAGCGATGTGCCCTTACGCCTAAGGGGAGTGAATCTTAATTCACTTTTTTTTGTAAACCCTCACGTGAGGAGATGTACCCTTATTATACTGTAGTGTTTGCTCTTTCCACCTACAATGTAATCCCCACCCAGTGTTGTGCTATGAATTAGTAGTTCTAGCTAGGTTCGCTTACGTCTAAGGGTAGTGAACCCTAATTCACTTCTTTGTAAACCCTCACGTGGGGTGATGTACTTGTATTGCAGTGCTTGATTTTTCCACATATGGTGTAATGTAATCCTACCATGTGCTGTCCTTTCAATCTAATCACTCCAGCAAATGTTTCTTTATATGAGAAAGCCATTGATTTTATTACAAATATTAGCTTTCTTTGATGTATTTTTTGAAGATTCAATGTATCAAGCAGACCCTTCCATATAACCCATAATGGAAAAGACATCTTAGCCTTTACTAAATTTTCCAAGATTTGATATACCAAACAGACCACCCGCAGCGAAGCATGGGCATCAGTGGCTGCGAATAAAAGTTGCTTGTAGGAATAGAGCCACGACGATATAAGACTGATGTGATAGAACTCCGCTGTCAGCTATAAGCAGGCCAATGGCCCAAGACATGTAAGTATGAATTCTGTACTGTAAGGTTTTTAATATCAGTCTTGTTCAACTATGCGTATCAGCTGCCGTCTCTATTAGGAATAAATTCCTTACCCTGTGCTCTTCCCTCTCGTCCCAGTATACATAGAGTGGGCTATTAGTCCTCAGATAAATTTTGAAGACAAGATTCAGCTACACTCCACATCGTGCAACTCGGAAAGCACATGGCAGACCGTCTGCAAAAGCCACGGACATCGCGCACATAGCCCTGCGCACTCGCGCTCATTTCTCGAACGCTGGTGCTGTCCTCTCAGCGTCACGACGCTGTCCCCTCCTACACCGCCACCCACTACACGCCGCACCACCGCGCGCCATAATTGCCCCACGACGCCACTCGTGCTGTCACCTTCACCGCCCCCGATGCCGCTGCTGCCGTTCTACACGACCTCGATTCCCTCAGCCCCAATGCCGCTCGATGTCGCCAATGATGGTGAGCACCCACCCCCTTAACCCCGCCATCCATCGTCTATAAAAGCGCCCTCGGCTGCCTCATTAATCACCTCAAGGCACTCCCACCATCAAAACCAATCACCCAAATTCAAGTGCCAACCCATTCCAACAATTCAAGAAAGAGCAAGAAATGAGTGCTACCATCTGAAGACTTTCGAAGCAAATATGAAGGAGTATATCGTTGGAAGCAAGAAGTTGAAGCCCACAAAATGTGCCTAGATGAAGAAGAGCTCGCCATCACCATCTTTGCCTTTCCAATCCCTCCATTAGTGGGATCAATAATCTTGTATATCCTTATAATGCGCCCGTTACCCTACGGAGAGCGCTAAGATATCAGCTGAAACAAGAAGGGTGGAATAAAAACCCCTAAGAAATTTCATTTGGCGTCAGAGATATATTTGAAATTTTTCCCTTCCAAGTCACCACTTTCCCTAGGATTTGCATGAACTCCCAATGCAACGAACATCACCGACCACATTGGTAAAGCACATCACCCGCAGCGAAGCACGGGCAGCAGTGGCTAGTAAGTGAGGAAAGCAGCCAGGCGACACTCACTCAGGAACAGACCAGGCCAAGCAAAGCAAAGAAGGAACATCTCCAGAAATTCAACCCAATGGCGGATGAGTCATGGAGGGTGCCGAGCCTTGTTCAGGAGCTGGCGGCTACCGTGCAGGAGCCGCTGAGTTGGTACCTGATCCCCCGAGCAGGACAGGAGCGGTGACCAGCTCGCCGGTGCGGAGACGCCGGAGCCCGTCCCGACCATCCATCTCCAACGGCTGTTGGCGTTCGACTCTGGCGACGAGGAAGCTACCAAGCTGCGCTCGGCGCTGCAGAGCTGGGGGTTCTTCCTGGTGAGACTATCTGCAGCTCCGTTCTTGAGCTTCTCAGACTTACAGTAGTTAATACCCTCCGAGAGCTCACTGATGGAGTTCTTGCTCTTGGTTCTGTCCAGGTTACTGACCACGGGATCGAGAGCTCACTGATGGATTCTCTCATCGCTGCATCACGGGAGTTCTTCCGCAAGCGGCTGGAAGAGAAGTAAGCGTACAGCAACCTGATTGAAGGGAAGCATTGGCAGCTAGAAGGATATGGAAATGAGCAGGTGTATACCCAGGACCAGATCCTGGACTGGTGCGACCGGCTGCATCTCAGGGTTGAGCCGGAGGACGAGAGAAACATGGATCGCTGGCCCGGAGACACCCGGAGTCTTTCAGGTAATTAATTTTAACCGCGCGTTTCCTTTCCTCATTTTTTTTAATCTTCAGAAGCAATTGGTATGGAAGAATTTCAGGAACAATTGAGTTCCTGAAGCTAGACATGTCCCACTGGACTGCTGGAAATACGTGTTTGCAGGGGTCTTCTGCACGAGTACAGTCAGAGCGGCAAGCCAGTCAAGGACGGGATCCTCCGGGCGATGGCCAGGCTTCTGGAGCTCGACGACGACGACGGCATCATCGGCCAGTTCGGCGACAGGGGCTCCACCAACGCCAGATTCAACTACTACCCATCCTGCCCGAGGCCCGACCTCGTCCTCGGCGTCGGTCCTCACAACGACGCCTGCGTCCTGACGCTGCTCCTGGCGGACGAACACGTCGGCGGGCTGCAGTTCCACAGGGACGGGACCTGGTACTGTGTCCCGCCCGTGCGTGGCCGGGCCTTGCTGGTAAACGTCGGCGGCTCCTTGGAGGTAGCCTTCTCTGAACTTGTGTGATATTTGCAGTCATGTATGCTGTTGACGCAGAAGTGATCCGAATCAAACATCAACAGAGCCTTGAACGCTTGGGCCGCTACAGACCGAAGAATACAGCGAGGATGTCACTCTTTCATGGTGAAGAGCGGAGAGGTTTACAAGCAAACCACAAATCATCAAAGGATAACCAATGTGCTTACGTGACAAAGAACCGACTAGTTTTCAGTCAAACTAGCAAATAAACCGTCGAAGCTCTCGCCCGGGAGAGACCCGGTCAGGGCAAGGATGTCGTCGGGTTGCCCTAGTTCGGCCGGCAAGCCTAGGGCGCCATTCTTGGTCGTCGGATAAGGGATGAACAACATGGGGGTTGGAGAAGAGGGCAAAAGGGTTGGAGTAGAGGTAGTAGATTGATTTGTTTGACGATTGGATAGATGGGAACGCAATCGGCCATGATCCTCTCATATATAGAGAGGGGGCGGTCTTATCCCAGTAGAAAACCTCTGCAAGCCTTATTTTCCAAGTTTCCCACGAGTTTGTAGCAGCTCGGATCGGAATCCAAAAGGCTAGATCCGAACAGGATTTTCTGTTAGGTATGTCGGAAGTCCCGACTTGAGTTGAAACTCCCGACGTAGAGATAACCCCAAACACCCGAGCAGATTTCTTCAAGCCTCCCGGAAGTCCTGCCACCCGTCGGAACTTCCGACAGTCGGAAGTCCTGACTTGGGTCGGAACTCCCGACGTAGGGATAACCCCACACACCTGAGTAGATTTCTTCAGGCTTCCCAAAAGTTCCGACACCCGTCGGAACTTCCGACAGTCAGAAGTCCCGACTTGGGTCGGAACTCCCGACAACGAGGCCTCTTTCTGAGGGCATAACTTCTTCATCCGGACTCCGAATTAGATATTTCATATATTTTTTTGACCGTCTCGACGAGAGGAACGTAATGGTGAAGTCTGTTTCACATTTTGACAACTTCACAAAATGAACATTTTTTGTTGTCAACATATGCCCCCTGTTTTCAGATGAATGATGCATAAACCTGAAAACACTTAATCAAATAAATTAAAACCAAACAACGACGATTCCCATCTCATCGGCTGCTCTGTGGCTAAGGGCGATGTATACATAGCCATTTTTTCTAAGGGCGATACATGTATCGGCTATTGTTTGGTGAGCACTTAGGCTTCTTGTCAAACACTTAGAAAGTACCTTTTCAAGTACCTCCCGTTGAATGCTCTTATGAGATGTTCAACTTGCAATGTCTTGAGCACATATGAATTTCCGAATATAACTTTGACCACTTTGTAAGGACCTTCCCAATTTGGTGACCACTTGCCAAACTGATTGCTCTTCGATCTAATTGGTAGTATGGTTTTCCACACTAATTCTCCCACTTGGAAGGATTTGCTTTTGACTTTCTTGTTGTATGCTTTGACAACTTGAGCTTTATTTTTCTCTATTTCCTTGAGAGCTTTTAATCTCACATCAGTCACCTCATCGATATTATCCATTATCAAATCATGATACACAACAGCTGATAAATTATTTTGTTTAGCAAGCCTGTATGCATCCAAATTCACTTCGATAGGCAATATGGCCTCTTGGCCATATACTAACTTAAAAGGAGTAACCTTTGTAGCACCATGCCTTGAAATGCGATGTGCCCATAGAGCCTCAAACAAAACTTCATGCCATCTCCTTGGATTCTCCTCAATTTTCTTTTTGATGAGCTTGATCAAAGTCTTATTACTAGACTCAGCTTGGCCATTGGCTTGAGCATAGTATAGAGATGAATTGAGCAACTTGATCTTATATAATTCGACAAATTCCCTCACCTCTTTAGACACAAACGATGTCCCTTGATCTGTAGTTAATGTTTGAGGGATGCCGAATCTATGAATAATATGCTCAGTGATGAACTCAATTACTTTTTTGTGTGTCATATTCTTCAAAGAAACTCCCTCGGTCCACTTAGTAAAGTAATCCGTAGCAACTAACACAAATCGGTGTCCCTTCGAAGATGGGGGATATATTTGGCCAATGAAGTCTAACCCCCAACCACGAAAAGGCCATGGTTTGATGCTAGGATGAAGCACAACAGCAGGCACAAGCTGAATATTTCCAAACTTTTGGCACTCTTCACAACCTTTGTAGTAGAGAAAACAATCGGCCATCATAGTAGGCCAATAGAAACCGGCTCTACGCAATAACCACTTCATCTTCGGGGCCGATTGATGCGTACCACAGATGCCTTCATGGACTTCTCCCATAGGCACTCTTGCCTGATCTGATCGCAAACACTTAAGCAGTAAATCTTCGGTGATTCTTCGATAGAGCTCATCATTATACAATACATATTTGAAAGCGCTCCGCCGAACACTTTTATTTATTTTGGCACTTGGATCACGTAGATATCTCAACAAGGGAGTCCTCCAATCTTCTAAATCGGCCCCAACATCACTGGAAGTTATATCGGGCCGATTTGATAGCTTCTCAGGCGAATTGATCGGGCTGGTCACAGGGGAGTCAGCTGAGCCAACAGGGCCGATAGGCTTAGCCGATTTGGAGGTGTCGGCTTGGACGACTAGGGTAGTCGGCTTAGCCGACTTGACCACAACAGAAGAGTAGTCGGCTGAGCCAACTTGGTCAGTCGGCTTAGCCGACTGGTCTGTACCTACATAAGAAAAATTAAAATCTTCATGCATCGACTGTTTTTGAATATGAAAATTATATTCACTGACATCATAGCCAGATGCTTGTTGAGCTAACATGTTGGCCTTTTTATTTTCATGCCTCGGAATATGCCGAATTTGAAATTCAGCAAAATAATCAATAACATCAAGGCAAGCATCAAGACAAGCTCTTAGTGATCATTCTAAACATTGAAATTCACTAGCAACTTGTTGTATTACCAGCAAAGAATCACCATAAGCTTCAACATGTTTTACTTCCATAGACCGCAACATGATCAACCCGAATAATAGAGCTTCATATTCGGTTTGATTGTTGGTACAAGAGAAATCTAATCGGCTTGACATTCCAATTTCAGCACCATTAGGAGAAATCAGAATAATACCAACACCTTGGCCATCTTTACAAACCGATCCATCAAAGTATAATTTCCATGGAGTAAAAGTAAGGTAATTGACTTCATCATCTAAATCAATACCATGCTCAACAATAAAATCAGCAAGAACTTGACCTCTTAATGTTTTCAGTGGTTCAAAAGTCAAGTCATATTCTATTAGTGCATATGCCCATTTGCCTATCCTTCCACGAAGAATTGGCCGATATAACATGTGCTTTATCACATTGGCCTGGCAAGCAACAACACATGTACTAGATAAAAGATAATGTCTCATCTTAGCACAAGCATAGTACAGTGATAAACATAATTTTTCTATATGGGCATACCTTGTCTCAGGATAAAAAACACGGCGACCAAGATAAGCAATCACATATTCTTTACCTTCATCTTCTTGAGTCAAAACAACCCCAATTACCTTCTCTTCGGCAGCAATATATAACTTGAAAGGAACTCCTCTCCTAGGTGCACGAAGAACCGGTGGTGTTGACAAATATTCCTTTATCTTTTCGAATGCCTCTTGTTGTTTTGCCCCCCAAGTGAACTTAGATTCATCCTTCAGCTTCAATATAGGGGTGAAAGGAATAATTTTCTCGGACAAGTTAGCAATAAATCTCCTCAAGTAGTTCACTTTTCCCAAGAACTTTTGCAAGTCCTTCTTGCACGTAGGTGCTTGAACTTTCTTGATCTTCTCTATCCTCTTGGGATCAACCTCTATGCCCTTATCATGAATTATGAAGCCTAAAAACTTTCCAGCTGATACTCCAAAAGCACATTTGAGTGGGTTCATCTTCAATCCATAGCGGCGCATCCTCTCAAAAGCAAGACGCAAATAAGCCAAATGAGATTTATGGGCGAACGATTTGATCACAATATCATCAATGTACACCTCCATAATCACCCCCAATTAAATCATGGAAAATCAAATTCATAGCTCTTTGATAAGTAGCACCTGCATTCTTCAGCCCAAATGTCATCACAACCCACTCAAAAAGACCAACAAACCCAGGACATATGAAGGTCGTCTTAGACATATCTTCCTCGGCCATGAAAATCTGATTATAACTAGCATTACCATCAAGAAAGCTAATAACCCGGTGTCCTGAAGCATCATTGATAAGCATATTGGCTATATGCATAGGATACTCATCTTTCGGAGTAGCTCTATTCAAATCTCTAAAATCAATACATACTTTGATCTTCCCAGAATCCTTCTTCTCAACAGGCACAATATTAGAGACCCACTCCGCATACCTGCATGGCTGGATAAACCCCGCTTGCAACAACCGATTAATCTTTTCTTTAATCCTATCATAAATTGTAGAATTAAATCGATGGGGTTTTTGCTTGAAAGGCCTGAATCCTTTCTTAATAAGGAGCCGATGCTCAACAAGCTCTTGGCTCAATCCAAGCATCTCTATATAATCCCATGCAAAACAATCAACATATTCGTTGAGAAGCGCGATTAACTCAACTTTGTAATCGGCTTCCAAATTTTGATTAATAAACGTTGGCCGGGGCACAGAGCCATCCCCAATATCAACTTGCTCCAAAGGGTCGGCCGACGTAAAACCTTGGCCCAACTTATCGAGCTCATCAAAATCATCAATAGCCTCACAGGCATCGATCTTATTAGTCCGATACTGTTAAACACGATGTTTTAACCATTCAATGTTAGCATCCATTATAATAATGATTACATGATGATATTGAGCCAATTATTAATCGGCTTCAAGGACACAGGAACAAAACCTTGCCTGGTAACACTAACAAATTCAAAACTAGAAAGATCTCTACCAGATAAGCAAGCAATAGCATCATGCCCCCTGAGTGTAGGAGCATCGGCTGCAACAACATTAGCCGATGAATCTGAATGCACGACCTCAACAGCATCTCCCACCCATTGGATGAGAAATTGGTGCAAACTAGATGGCACACAATGATTGGCATGGATCCAATCACGCCCAAGTATCAAGTTATAGCTACCTTGCACATCGACGACGAAGAACACCGTGGCCAAAGTCTTGCTTCCAATGGTGAGCTCCATGTTAGCAACTCCTTTGGCTAGAATAGGAGCACCTCCTCCGACACCGTTGATCGTCATGTTGGTCTTGATCAGCTCCTCATTAGTGCCACCGAGCTTCTTGTAAAGCGGATACGGCATCAAGTTCACTATCGCCCCACTATCCACTAACATGCTATGGACCGGTGTGCCATTGATATGGCCATTTACATGTAGAGGCTTGAGATGGTTGATAGTGTCATCTGGTTTCTGAAATACAGCGCTTTCCGTTGCAAAATTAAATTCTATCGCCGTGGAGTCATCTGCCACGATGTAGTAATCAGCAGATAAAACAACTACATTGACCTCCACTCTCTCTGGAGTAGGCTCATAGTCAACCATCTTCTCATCGGGAACCTTAGGAACCTCCATGCCAACCAGAGCAGCAATGGTAATAGCAAAATCATCAAAGGACACCTCAGAGGCACCGAGGACAGCAGGAGTCAGCTCAGCTGACTCGGAAGTCGACTTAGCTGACTCTGGAGCTTCCAAAGCAGTAAGGGCAAGCAAAGTCGGCTCAGCCGACTCAGGAGTTGGCTTAGCTGACTGGCTCAACACAGGAGTCCGCTTAGCCAACTCTAGAGTCGACTTAGCCGATTGGCCAGCAGTAGTAGCGGCGTTTCAACCTTCTTGAGGGATTTCAACATGTACGGGGTTGAGGATTTCATCTCCATCTTGGCAAGCTTCTCCCTCTTTTGTTGGTTATGTTGGGCACGCTGCAATTTGCGCCGTTGAGTTTTATTCAACCCACGAGGACACCATACGGATTGTCAGTACTTGGAATCTCCTTCGACGTGTTTCTTCTCTTCAACTCAAAAAACATCTTTAGGAGCTTCATCTTGCTTAGATGTCAGAATTTCTTCGATTACAATTAGCCCATCATGATTAGTGACAGGAGCTTCCATGGAGCCAATTGTGATAACCGATTAAGGTCTAGCTCTTGGTGGGGGAACGATAGAAATCTCAACCTTCTTAGGCACATAAACTTGCTGCATTGGTGTCTTTCCCGACTCTTGTGGAGAGAAAGTCCTGGAGGTAATCACACGATCTTGATTTGTACCGCTAGAGCTTGATTGACAATTGTTCAATCGGCTAAAGACAGAGGGTCTTGAAATTGAACCAGTAGGATCTCCCCACCTTTGTTGGCTATGCACGGGTGCTGCCGGAGGATACGGCACCCAAACTCCATAAGAACCCCATTGCGGTCTAACCGGAGGCGGAATCAGGGGACCCCAGCAAGAAACATGAGGAACAACTCTCTAAGACGGAGCTGTTGGTTGCACCACCGCCAATTGCTTGATCTTGTCATCTTCCCGCTTAGGCGGAGTAGACTCTCTTTTTTTAAACCACCAATTCTGGGAATCGACCTTTTGTTGCTTATACTTGGCTATGAGCCTATCAAAGGTGCATTGCTTCTTCACGAACTCTCCCTAGTTCTTCTTCTCATTGGTCTTCTAGGTGCCAATCTCCGGTCACTGTGGAACAAATGTATGCAAAACACGAACACCGAAGGCGCCAGAGCTATTGGAACCTGGAGAATTGGCTAAGCTGACTGGCGCAATCGGCTCAGCTGACTTGGCTGAGGTGGTGGTAGAGTTAGCTACGCCGACTCCTTGAGTCGATTGAGCCAACTGGCCCTGCTATGTACTGGAGTTGGCTTGTCCAACTGGTGGAGTTGGCCTAGCAGGCCTCTGATGTGCCACCATTGTTTCATACCACCGCTGCCTTTTCAAATATTGCGTTGATGCAGTGGTGATCTTCAAATTGTTGTTGCCTTCATCATCCTTCTCAAGCACCACTTTGTGCCCCAAATTCATTTTGACATTCGGTGCTACACGTGGTTCGCCGATAATCATGTTCTTGCCTTGGGCTTTATCGGCTTGCTCTGGATGAATCAAAACAGCAGGTGCCCCTGCTTCAACCATGTGCATGGGAAAAGGGGTCTTATCAACTTGCATTTCAGTAAGACTCAATCGTCCCTCATTAAGGGCCGATTGGACCTGCCGATGAAAAACATTGCAATCATTAGTGGCATGAGAAAAAGAATTATGATATTTATAATAAGCCCTTCTCTTTAATTCATCAGCTGAAGGTAATATATAATTGATTCTAATATAACCAAATTTCAACAATTCATCAAAGATTCGGTCACATTTAGAGAAATCAAAAGTAAATTTCATTTCCTCATTCCGATTTTTATGAATCGGCTTGAGAGAAGGACAAGTAACCAATTTATTCTCTGTTGGCCATTTAATTTCAACAGCTAAACATTCTTTATTATCATCATTAGAATCATCGGAACAATCACCAACAAAATGCACATTCTAACGATGAGATTTATAAGCATCACAAGACTCTTTAAAGCTCGATTCAATTGAAATGGTCTTTTGCATAAGTTGATTAACATTGTGAAACTCATAATGCTCAAGCTTTTCTCTAATACTAGAACGTAAACCAGCAAAGCACAAATTAGTTAAATCTCTTTCAGAACTATTTAAATGGAAACATCAGTTCTTAGTCTCTCTAAATCGTTTGAAAAAATCATGGACGGACTCATCGCGCCCTTGACGAACCGATGCAAGATGAGACAATCTTGTTCCATGAGCACCGCTATAAAAGTGATTATGAAATTTCTCTTCTAATTTAGCCCATGAACCAATAGAACAAGATGGTAATGAAGTAAACCATGCAAAAGCTGTGCCAGTAAGAGATAAAGGAAAATTACGAACTTTCATAAAATCATAAGCACTAGCTTTACCCAATTGTGCAAGAAACATGCTAATATGCTCCATGGTTGATTTACTATCATCACCACTAAATTTCTAAAAGTTAGGTACCCTCCACCCATCAGGTGCTTTCATGAAATCATAAGTAGAAGGGTACGACTTTTGATAAGTATTCCTACTAGACTTAAGTTGCACTCCTAAACTACTCTCAAGAGATTTAGCCAATTCATCCTTAAACCGATTCAAAGCATCATCAAAATCGGTAGTAGGAGCATTAGGAGTATCATTAAATGTAGGAATTTGACTAGGTGACTTCGGTGGGTTTGGTAAAACATTATGCCCCACTAAAGCTCTATTCGTTGATGCTCCATAATCGGTTCGAAGAGCTCGACACGAACTTTGTGCACCAACACCTGTACGTGTAGATGTGCTAGCACCAGGTTGACCGGCCTTATCGGTTTTAGATGCCAAAGGGGCCAATTGAAATTGGCTAGCAGAAGCATAAGAGGTTTGATTTTCATAAAAATTCAAAGGCATACCAAATTGAGGTTGTTGCACGGCACCCGATTGATCACAATCGGTTGTCTTGCCCTCTAACTTATCCATACATGCTTGAAGTAGATTAGAAAGATGCTTAAGGTTATTACTATGCAATTTTCTTTCATCTATCAACATCTGAGCAAAATTAGCATGAGTAGGATAAGCATCGGCATTTACCTCCTCGTCACACTTAGCTTTTCTGTTGCCCTTCTCCTCGGCGCCTGAAGATTCGGAAGCGGTAGCATCGCCGTAGGAGGGTTCATGAAACTGAGTGACCTTGTCATGCTGATTCTTGGTGTAGTTCTCCAAGAAAGCCTTGACATCAGCATCGAGCTTGGCCTGAAGCTTTTGGCGCAACTCATCTAGAAGCTCGTCCATGGATTGAGGAAAGATCATGTTAGCCTCATTGAAGGGGCTGGTCTTATCACCCTTGTCGGTGGTAGCACCATCGTTGCCTCCCATGTTGCTAGTAGATTGATTCTTGATTTGCTTCGCTTTCCCCAGCGGAGTCGCCAAAAAGTGTTGTTGATGTCAGAAGTGATCCGAATCAAACACCAACAGAGCCTTGGATGCCCGGGCCACTATAGACCAAAGAATGCAGTGAGGATGTCACTCTTTCATGATGAAGAACGGAGAGGTTTACAAGCAAACCACCAAAGGATAACCAACGTGCTTACGTGATGAAGAACTGGCTCATTTTTAGGCAAACTAGCAAAGAAACCATCGAAGCTCTTGCCTGGGAGGGACCCTGTTAGGGCAAGGATGTCGTCGGGTCACCCTAGGTCGGTCGGCAAGCCTAGGGCACCATCCTTGGTCATCAGATCAAGGGATGAACATCATGGGGGTTGGAGAAGAGAGCAAAAGGGTTGGAGTAGAGGTAGTAGATTGATTTGTTTGACGATTGGATAGATGAGAACTCAATCGGCCATGATCCTCTCATATATATAGAAGGGGTGGGCTTATCCCAGTAGGAAACCTCTCCAAGCCTTATTTTCCAAGTTTTCCATGAGTTTGGAGCAGTTCAGATCGAAATCCAAAAGGCCAGATCCGAATAGGATTTTCTGTTAGGTATGTCGGAAGTCCCGACTTGAGTCGGAACTCCCGATGTAGGGATAACCCCAGACACCCGAGCAGATTTCTTCAGGCCTCCCGGAAGTCCCGACACCCATCGAAACTTCCGACAGTCGGAAGTCCCGACTTGGGTCGGAACTCCCGACGTAGGGATAACCTTAGACACCTGAGCAGATTTCCTCAGGCTTCCTGAAAGTCCCGACACCCGTCGGAACTTCCGACAGTCGAAAGTCTCGACTTGGGTCGAAACTCCCAACAACGAGAGATCTTTCCGAGGGCATAACTTCTTCATCCGGACTCCGAATTAGACGTTCCATATATGTTTTTTTGACTGTCTCGATGAGAGGAACGCAATGGTGAAGTCCGTTTCACATTTTGACAACTTCACAAAATGAACATTTTTTTGTTGTCAACATATGTATACAGATTTGAGAGTTCCTGGCCGTTTGCGTTAGACACTTTCAAGAGCCCGGTGCACAGGGTGGTGACCAACTCTTAGAAGGAGAGGATGTCCCTGGCTATGTTCTACGCTACACATCTTGAGAAAGAGGTCCAGCCCATCGCTCAACTGTTAGATGAGAAGCACCCAGCACGGTACAAGAAGATTAAGTACAGGGATCTTATGGCTGCTCACTATGAGCACTTCTCTAGAAGGGAGAGAGTTATTGAGTCGCTGAACATCTAGATTTAAGGTCATGTTCCACTTATAGAAAAATAAAGTTGTAAGCTGATGTATCTTTCATGGGCAATTGTGCCCGAACGTCTATTTATTGTGTGGCCATTTAAACAAATTGTGGCTCAGAGATTAACGATTTGCAGCTCGAAGATTGATATAATGGTCACGTCATGTGTCTCAATATGTATAGGGATCGAACTCTCTGCCATCGCTGGACAGTGGACACACCCAACATGTGTGGTTCTAACTTGTATGAGTTTGAATCACAAAAGAGACACAAAGGAGTATGAAGATATTATGAGAAGTAAAGAAAATCCAGACATAAGAACCACTTCTCTATTTAACATTAGAAATAGATATAGCAGATATAGATAATACGATGCCCATGCCAAATAAATATATGAACTATGGAAAGTATGTCCTAGAACTTTTTTTTGGATTATCGCCTAGGTTTATAAACTCTTAGACTGGACATAGACTCTTTAGTATTTTAAATGGTTCAGTGAATCACTTCAAAAGGTTTAATGACACGGATCCTCACTTTGAGAGTGTAAGGACCTATGTGTGAATATGGAAAAGAAATCCATGTCTTTTTTACTCATTTAACTGTCTAGCAAACATGATAATATGTGTTTCTATTAATATAGAAAAGAAAGACGATGATGACTACTACTACACTGCTGGGAGTGGGACTAAAAAAGAAAAAAACTTCTAAACCCTGTTAACTATTAGTGTTCATCTACTTCACTCTCCACCTAGAACAGTAGGTATTTTACTCCTCAAAATATTAAAAAGCGTCTAAATAACACATTGGGATGGTTTGGAGGTGGCTTTGCTAATGTTGCATATTATATGGAGAACACACCGGAGATTCATTAACTTTTGAGGGATATCATCTAGGTTCATCAGCTCTAAAATTGCATTTCTTGGTCTATAAATTCTTCAAGCGGTTCTCTATAGACCCATACCTCTTCGTTTTGGCCTTTAGATTTGACCTGACATGTACAATCAGTAGCCAGTGTGGAGGAGGGATTTACAAAATGCAATTAGACCCTACTTCTCACCCTATCCCCTCTCTTCCGTGCCTCTTGTGCCACCGCCACCACCCTCCATGCTCGTGTTAGTGCCTGTGTGGTCGCCGGCTACACTGGTGAATTGGCAATGTGCACGGTTAGCAACAAGGAGGTTGACGATGACTCGGGGTTTGGCCCGATGCTGGAGTGACGCAAGCGTGACGGAGGTTGCATAGAGGATGTGGAGTGTCTTGATGGCACGGGCAAGGAGGTCAGTGGTGAGGTAGTAGGCGAGGAACCTAGCGAGAGCCATGGGTTGAGTAAGAGGGTGAAAGGCCAGTACACAGTGTTAGCGCGGAGCATGCAGGCGAGCATGACCCATTTTGTTAAGTAGGTGAAGGGTCGAGATGGCGGACTAGAGGGGGGGTGAATAGTCTTTTCTAAAATTAATCGCGTCGACTAACCGATATAAATGCGGAATTAAAACAATCGGTCTAGCCAAGACTACACCCCTCCATATATGTTCACTAGCACCTTGCAAAGATACTAATTAAGCAACTAAGGTGTCAGGCTAGCTAGAGCTCTCCTAAACAATTCTAGGAGCAAGGTCACACAAACCTATGCCACTAGTACTTTAAGCAACAAGGGAGCTCCTACACATGCTAGTAAGCAAAAGCACAAGGCCAACTAAGCTCACTAGCAATGCTCAATAACAAGGCAACCAATGTCTAATTAGAGAGCGCAAATACTTAGCTACACAAACTAAGCAATGTGACTAACAAGGTTAATAAAACCAAATTAGCCACTCAAGGGAGCTACTTCTATGCTACACAAGCAAGAAGGTAATTAGCAAGCTACACAAGCTATCTAATTACAAGAGCAACTACACAAGCTTAATATGTATGAAAGTAATTGCAAGCTTGTGTAAAGGGGATGCAAACCAACGGGAAGAACAAGGTTGACACGATGATTTTTCTCCCGAGGTTCACGTGTTTGCCAACACGCTAGTCCCCGTTGTGTCGACCGCTAACTTGGTGGTTCGGCAGCTAATTAGCATCACCCACTAAGCCCGCACGTCGGGCGCCGCAAGAACCTACCCCTTAGTGAGGGTAGCTCAATGACACACTTTACTAGAGTTGCTCTTCGCGGCTCCCGCGGGGCGAGCACATTGCCCCTCACAAGCACTTCTCCGGAGCGCCACACAAGCTTCTTGCGGGCTTCAACGGAGACCACCACCAAGCCGTCTAGGAGGTGGCAACCTCCAAGAGTAACAAGCACCACCAGCTTGCAACTCGATCACCTAGTGCCACTTGATGCAACCTCATGATGCAATCGCACTAGAATCGCTCACTCACACAATCGAATGATCACTATCAAGTATATGTGTGATGGAGGGCTCCCAAGCACTCACAAGTATGGACACTAAGTCCCCTTAGGTGCTCAACACCAGCCATGGCCAAAGGCCACTTCTATTTATAGCCCCAAGGGCTAAACTAGCCGTTACCCATTCACTGGGCAAAAATCGGGCCGACCAGACGCTCTGGTCGTGTTGACTGGACGCTAGACCTTAGCGTCCGGTCGCTTGCAGACGACCACGTGTCCCGATTCCAACGGTCACTTGACCTGACCTGACACAGCAGCTTCAACTGACCGGACGCTGAACCCCCAGCGTCCGGTCGTTTCTAGTAAGGTACCAACCTCGACCGGACGCATCTAGTCACACTTGATCGGACGCAGCCAGCGTCCGGTAACACTCCAGCTTCTGCGTCATCGTACGTCAGCCTGATCGGACGCAGCCTGCCAGCGTCCGGTGCATTCAGATCCAGCGTCCGGTCAGTTGACCGACACCAGGATCTTCGCGACCAACTCGTTTTCACTTCTAACTTCTTCACCCTTGCTCTAATGTGCTAACCACCAAGAACTTGCATCCGGCGCAATAGAAAATAGACATTCTATTTTCCCAAAAGCGCCGAATCCCGCCGAGCTTGCGAGGCGGGAGGGACCCAAACCCATCTCACCCCTGCAAACACCACCTCCTTTGTAAATGTGCCAATACCACCAAGTGTACACCACCATGTGTATGTGTGTTAGCTTTTCACAATCATTTCCCAAAGGATGTTAGCCACTCAACTTGCCACGCCACTCGATCCTAGCAATGATGCAAAGTTAGATCACTTGAGTGGCACTAGATGACCGATATGCAAACAAGTTTGCCCCTCTTGATAGTACAGCCATCTATCCTAAACCCGGTCATAAACTCCTCTACACACCTATGACCGGTGAAATGAAATGCCCTAGGTTATACCTTTGCCTTGCGCATTCCATTCCATCTCCTTCAATGTCGATGCAACACATGCACCAACACGATCAACAATGATATGATCCACTTCATATCATCACATGATCATATTGGTTCATCGATCTTGACTTCACTTGCTCTTCACCGTTGCCATCGTCCATCGGCGCCAAGTCTTGCTCAAGCTTCACCGCCACGCGGTCCATCACTCCAAAGCCTTCGACTTGCCCTTCACGCTTACAACCGGTCCATCAAGCCAAGTCTTGTCTTGATCTTCTCCACCTTGATCACATGACTCAATGTCATGTCTCATGTGCATTTAAGCTCCTTCATCGTCACATGTGTGAGCTTTGCAACATTTCCAAGCCATTTTCACCTTCATGGCATATGTTGCTCACACACATGTACCTGTGGACTAATCACCTGTGTATCTCACATAAACACAATTAGTCCACCTAGGTTGTCACTCAATTACCAAAACCAAACAAGGACCTTTCAGTAGGTTGTGCGCGTGCTCCTATTTAGTTTTTCTGGTCTTCATGGTGTCTCGTCTTGCTCGTGCGCAGGCATGAGCCTCGAGTGTCGTTGTCACCCTAGCCTCTGCTCCCCGTAGCTCCACCGTGCCCCTATGGCCAGTCTCTGCCCACATCGCACCTCTCTAGGGGCCTCGTTGCACGCCACCGCCCTACACGCAACCCACCGCCACCGCTCCATGCTATGCCCCTAGTGCCACCACTTGTCACTAGCTGTGCGCCATCGCAACTGCCCCACATCCATCTCAGTGCACTATCTATCCATCCACCGAGGCACCGCCTCTTTGTCCTGCACGCTTGCGACACAGCCGCCTATCCTACTCCTCACTCTATACGCTGCACAACCCCCTACCAATTCAGCCTAGCCAAAGGCCTATTAGTTTGGCCCATGGAGGCATGGACAAAGGTGAGTGCCTTGAATGTGGTGGTGTGTGTGGTGGTGGGGGAGAGAGGGAGGGGCTAGAGGCTAGCGACTTAGGTGTTAGCGATGGTATCGTACCTAGTGGCATCGATGTTGGCGGCAAATGGGATGGGGATGATGACGTGGGAGTGGAGGGGTGGGGAACAGAGGCACATCACTATATCTGTCCCCAGTTGGCCACCAGCTGACCTGCCCTATTGGCTTGGAGGCCAAGCTAGCCACACGGAGGACAACAATGACCAATGTGGGGTGAGGGGGTGAGGGAGGCATGGAGGCCTAGCGAACGTGGTGGCAATGGGGCTGAGCGCTAAGACATAGTGGAAGGTAGCATATATAGGAGGAGATGACGCCACTATGGAGCTTGGAGAGGAAGGGGAGGGGGATGAATGAGGTCAAAGAGGCATCGATGAAGAGGTCTTAGAGACGATCGACAATGAGGGCCTAGATGACGTTGAGTGTGAGGAGCTCTTCGCCCTAGGAGGTCTCGAAGGAGGCGATGATAGTAACACTATAGCAGAAGCGGAGCATGCTAAAGCAGCCCATCGTGTGGAAGACAAAGAAACACATAAGGATTCCTTCAAGACCCACACCGCACCTATACCTGTACCCTGCCCGTGCCTATACCTCGACCCGACCTACCCGCGTCTATACCCTGACCCTAACACGCCTGTGCCTGCATGTGTGCCTTATCAACTATCGCTCCTCTCTCATGCCTCCACCGCTACTCCGTCCCTCTCTCTCTCTGCGGTGTGAGCGAGCGTCTTGGCACAACGGCACAGCGGCCTCGAGGTGAGTGGACCACGACGAGGAGGCCCGAGCGGCCCTCGACATAGTGACGCAACGGCGCTGGTGGCCCTGGTCATGGGCGGACCAGCGCGGCGGGGCTAGCACGAGTGGCTCCTCGGCAGATCTGGCTCCCTCTCCCAGTCGTGTGGGCGCTACCTCCTTGATGTGTCGTGCAACCACCATTGGGCCGCTGCCTCTAGTGAACTCCACACGTCAATGAGCCTCCATTCTCCCAAGTAGCATGGAGATGTTGCGTTGCGCTGAAAGCGCGTGTTGCAATGTATGTTTTATGTGTTTCAGATGTTTTAGAGGTATATTGCAAGTACTTCATATTGTGTTGCAAAAGTAGATCAGGATGTTACACATGTTGCATATGTTTCAAGTGTTTCACATGATGCAAGAGTTTGTTTAAAATATTTTATTTATTTCAGACGTATGTTTACAAGCATTTTGATCTAGATGTTGCATATGTTTCACACACATGTTGCAAGGGTATGTTCTAAATGTTTCGGTCTTCTTTTGCAGCAAGTGTTTTCATGTTGCAAGTTGTTAAGTGTTTATCTGGAATTGCATAAGTTGCAATAACTATACACAGTATATTGCAAGTGTATGTTTCAAATGTTTCAGCTGTTCTCATAAGTATGTTGCAAGTGTTTTTTCTGGATGTTGCATATGTTGCAGTGGCTATACACATGTTGCAAGCGTATGTTTACAAATGTTTTATCTGTTTTAGACATATGTTGCAGCAAGTACTTCATGTCGCAAGTGTTTTCATTAGGCAACAAGTGCAAGCAGAGGCGGTCCCCGTGTGCATGCCCAGCACATGGCGTGCATGCACACGGAGCATGCAGACGCAGGTAGCAGCAGCATGCGCAGCAGGCAAGGCGGCATATGTAGGCACGTAGCAGCAGTAGGCGCATGCGGGCGCGTGCAGCAGGCGGGGTAGGCAGCAGCTGCATGCGCATTAGGCAGACAGGCGTGTGCGTCCGAACGGGGGCTAGCCTCTAGACGTCCTGATGCTAGCCACACCGTTTTATTTATTATTGTGAACAAAAAAAATAAAGTAAACCTGTTGTAAGTCCCTGGAAACTGAGGTAGCATTTGCCATGTTCGGTTGGCTAAAAACGGCTAATGTTGATTTGTTGTGAAAAAATATTGTTATTTTACTAAAATGGTACAGCTGATTAGTTCAAGCGAACATGGCCATTGGTTCTAGGTATTTTTTGTTCAAAGACGAAGTGCATTTTACTGCAACCTCAAGCTACCGTATAAATAATGTCGTGTTATGTAGTTGCGGTGAAACTCTCAACTTTGAATATCAGGTCTAAATAAGTATTACTACGTACTTGCTGTAAACTCGTGGTCCGTGGTAACAGTTGATTTTGATTATATATATATATATATATATATATATATATATATATATATATATATATATATATATATATATATATATTGATACCATAAGATTTATATTTTTAAATTTACTATAATAAATACTTTTATACCATATAGTTCACATTTGAAACTACCTTGTTTTTCGAAATTGATTGATGGTCAAAGTTAAGAATGTTGGACTTAGGAAAAAAGCTAATACAACAAGTAGAAAAATGGAGAGAGCATATAGTTATAGACTTATAGTCCTGCTGTCCAATAATATGAATATTAGAAATATCTTGCTCTAAAATAATGAAACATTGAAATGCTACAGTACCTGAATCATTGTCACAAGACATATAACATTTAGTATGGATATTGACTGGGGTTACAAAGAGCAAAGTGGGGTTTTTTCCTTAACGAACATTTTTTTGGGCAAACGAGCAAAGCGTTTATTTTACATCAAATCTGAAATACATAGTATATTTATGGACAAACATGTCCAAAAAGTACATTTTATGTTTTTATACGGAGGGAGTAAACAGTTGTTGTACCCTTACAGAGGAACCGTTAGAGCAACTCCAAGAGTAAACCGTAATGTGAGACAAACAATTCTTTGTTACGTAGTCGGGAATGAGAGACATCAAACCTCGTTTATATCTCCACACACTCGATGAATCTAGTTCCTTTACAAAAATGTTCATAGAACCCAGCCAGGTACTCCTTGGCCTTCACTGTCCTGTACCGTGCCGGTTGCTTCTCATTTAACAGAGCAGCTGCTGGCTCAATCTCTTTCTCAGGATCCAGGCCATGGAACATGGCCAATGAGATCCTCTCTTTCTCTGTGTTGGTGACCGCCCTGTGCACTGGGCTCTTGAAGATCCCATTGCTTATTATCTGTGTCCACGAAGGTCAGATCAGAGAATCAACAACCCGAATATGCATCATGACAGATATCATAGTGTAGATAATTTGGAGCTGTCAGTACCTCCACGTAGTCTCCTATGTTAATCAGCAACCTGTAAGGACTGGTTGGAACGTTGTGCCACACACCATCCCTAAGAACTTGCAGTCCACCAACATCTTTGTCCATGAGAAGAATCGTAAGAACACCACTGTCTGAGTGAGGCTTGACACCAAAGACAAGATCCGGTCTCGGACACGGTGGGTAGTAGTTAAATCTGGCGAAACTGGGAGCCTTGTTGCTAAATTGTGCCACAAAGTAATCTTCGTTAAGTCCTAAAGTCTTGGCTGTTGTCCGAAGGATACAATCTTTGATTCTCTTGCAGTTCAATGTGTACTCATGTAAAAGAGCCCTGTAAATAGCGGTAAATTAGTTGACCAAATTATTTCGTGTTACTGATGCCATGGTTTTTTTTTACTTGAGCAACATTGTCCATGCTATAATAAGAAAGCAAATGCTACCTATTCTTGCAAAATTGACAACACACCTGAAAGTTTTGGGATGTTCAGGCCAATGGACGAGATTCCTCTCATCTTCCGGTTCTACCCTGAGATGCAGCCGATCCAACCAGTCAAGGCTTTGATCCTTGGATCTCACTGGGTCATTTCCATATCCTTCCACCTGGAAATGCTTGCCGTCTATCAAGTTGCTGCACTTTTGCTTCTCTTCAAGCGGCAGATGGAAAAACTCTCTTTACGCATCGATTAAATCATCCATCAAATTGGTTTCTATGCCATGGTTAGCAACCTGGAATTACATCCACTTGGTTGTTACATCTCACAAAGCAGCAGATATTTGATGAAGAAAAGTAACACTAGCAAGCAAGAAGGGCAAGAACAGGAGCTGAGATGCTCACTCACCAGGAAGAGCCCCCAGCTCTGCAGGGCTTGCCGGAGCTTGCCGCTCTCATCATCGGCATCAGCAGCCGACAGCCGGCTGAGGTCGATTACAGGGATGGGCTCCGGCGTCTCGGCACCTACATCTACGCTGACAGGATGATACTGCTCCGGCTGCACGTACCTGCTTGGTGGCTGCTGCACCTTGGCCGCCAGTTCTTGCACTAACATAGGAATCCTCCATGATTCATCTGCCATATAAGTGCTCTCTTGGAATTATTTTTTCCCCAGAGTTTATTGCTGGATTTCACTGGCTAGCAAGAGGCTTCGGGTCGTCGCTCGGCAAACTGGACCCCTAAAACACAATTATTAGTTTAGAGTTGTTGTGTTAACAAAATACATTAAATCCATATGGTCACTGTCGAAGAATAGGGCGACAACCACATATAGTCATCCCTGTCATTATCAAATTCATAAAATAGGACAAATAAAATATTTACTACTAACTAATCTGATCCATAACTTAAGAAATTTCTCTAGTCAACAAGAGGGTTCATCAAATGAGGATAGCTATCAGCCTGATATAGAGGTACGTACTTAAATATTTCTCCTTTGCAGAAAGGTACTCACACACACAAAAAAAAAAACATTAGTGATGTTGATGTCCTCAAGACCTCAACAACACCTTATCTGAATCTCTGACGCACACAACAAGCAGTAGGCCTAACCGAAATCAACCACAAGCGGAGACAATTTGTGCCGTTCTGGGAGATGGTGGAGGCAGGAAGGCAGCGTAGACAGGTAGCCGGTAGCCGGTCGCCGGTCTTGGCGGCGGAAGGCGATGCCCGAAGAGAACAGGTATGAGCACGCAACGGCCTGCCAGGCTACTACTCCGGATCAAAGATCGATGCACCTCTTATCGCGGTGATTATTTAGGTATTAATAAGATGGCTTTAAACAAAAATATTATAAACTAAAAGATTAAAGACCACTTCGGTATCTACAATTTTACAAATGTTATCCCTATATGAGGTTATATAAAAAAGTTATGATTTTTCTAAAATATGTTGCGCTAGCAAATGATAAATCGAGACAATTTTTATTCACACCCTTACAAAGCATATCGACAAAAAAACTATAACTTTTCATATAGTCACATACTCCCTCTGTACAGAAATGATAATCATTATAGGAAAAAAAATCAAACTTTATAAATTTTGACCAAAAGTTAGTCAAATTATATGAAACTTTAGAGCACAAAAGGGTTAAAGTCTACTTTGTATGATTTTTCCTCTAGTCAAATATGATATCATGTCTGGATGGAGGGAGTATAAAGATAAAATTTATATAAGAATTGTATTTATCGTTGAGATCTAAACCCTTTTAGTTCACAACATTTTTGTTTGAACCATCTTGGTACCAAAACAATCAATATAATGTTTAGATCTACAAATACAAATCTGAACATTATATCAATTATGGAGGTATCGAAACAATTTTAAATTAATAAGCCATGAACTAAAAAATTATGGGTCTCCTCAAAATAAAATCTGCAATTTTTATATAAATTTTATCTTCATTCGAGCTATACTTTGGTGTTAAAGTATTGAGTTGAACCCTTTCTTTGATGTTAAGGGAGTAGATGAATAGCGATCGACTATTCAGAAAGGGTAGAAGAGTGGGACCCATTCTAGGATATATAATGCATTACACACGTTTGATCATTACCATTCAATACGTTTATTCTATTCCAGATTCCACTTCTAGACAGAGAAACGAACTAAGACCTTGTTTGGATGCGCATGTATTTATCTCAATTCACATGTGTTGAAGTGGATTGGAGTAGAATTAAACTAAGTTCCATTCCAATCCACTCTAACATATGTGAATTGAAGTAGATACACATGCATCCAAACAAGGCCTAAAAGAGAATATTTAATAATACAACGAAACATTTATACAAAATACCACATATGTGTGTGTATAAACACACGTCGTAGTCAGTAACAGATGCACACAGCTGTTCCATAGAACCGTCTCCATAGATTTTTTTTCTTATAAGAATTATTGCTGAAAGCAGCTCTTATATTATCCTTGGGTCTCTGTACCTCCTGTCACAGTTTAAACATTTTTTTAAACAAAGATGCAATAGCTTAGTTCTTCAGAGTCTCGACAATTCTCATTCCCTTGGCGAAATGTTCTTGGAGCGCAGCCACGAAGTCCTTGGCCTTAATTCGTCGGTACCTCGCCGAACGACGATTCTTGTCCACTAATCCAGCCGCCCGCTCAAGCATTTTCTCACCATCAACGGCATAGAAGACGGCCAATGACATCCTCTCTTTCTCTGCGTTGGTCACGACCCTGTGCACCAGGCTCTCAAAGATCCTGTTGTTCAATATCTGCGTCAAAATTTCACATAGAAATTCAGAGACATACATCACTATTTTCGGAATTGATTCGCACTACCATGGCGTCTCCCAAGTTGAACAGCAAGGAGTGTTGGACGGATGGGACAACTGGGAAAAGTTTTTTTCCCTTACCTCTATATGCATGCACTATTGGATGTACATGGGGATATCTCTCCTACTGCACACATGTATCCTCGTATGTATCCAACGGTGCATGCACAAGGGGGCATATGCCCTTACACACAAACTTTCTGTAACGACCCGGGCCGTTCCAATTTTAGCCCTTGACCAACGACCCTCTGAAAATGTTCTACTTTAATTTCTCAAGGACATCAAGTGATGTTCCATTGGAGCATGGCCTTATCTATCAGAGCTAGTGCATCAATTCGCGGCTCAATCTAGCTACGTTTGTCAAGTCAACTCGTGGTCAATGTCCATCAACCGGGAACTTATATCAAGGAGTCCACTCTCGAAGGATGTAATCAAGATTCCTTATCCTTCTCTAGGCAATGTTGTGTCTCTTGAGCCTGGTTTAGTTTGCAAATTTTTTAGCGAAATGGTACTGTAGCACTTTCGTTGTTATTTGGCAATTAGTGTCCAATCATAGTCTAATTAGGCTTAAAAGATTTGTCTCGTGAATTTCGTATAAACTGTGTAATTAGTTTTATTTTTTATTTATATTTAATGCTTCATGCATGCGTCCAAAGATTCGATATGATGGGGAATCTTGAAAAATTTTACAAAATGAAGTGCAACTAAACAGGCACTTGGATCACAAGATTGACCCCAATGCCAATTTGCCCAATCTTTAACTCAATCTCTCCAAGACAGTAGATTGACGGAGGATCCGACCACTCCAGCAGACCATCTGACAAAATTTCGGAGACAACAGATTAATAAGTGGAGAGTGAGCTGTTTTCCACTCAAGTGCTGTGGCCCACATGTCAGCACGAGATAGAGATGTTTAGCACCAGCTGAGCCTCAACTCCACTCCTCTCCCCTCTCATTTCACTCACTCCCTCTCTCTCTAGAATGAAGAATAAGAGAAAAGAAAAGATGAACTAGAGTGAGAAAGTGGAAAAAGAGGAGAGATCGAGCATGGAAAGGGCAGCAAGATCAGCCCTAGATCAAGGACTTGGGCTTCACCAAATCCTCATCTCATGGTGTTGGTGTTTTATAGACCGACTAGTGAATTTATACAAATGTCGCGCTGCTCCAGGAAGACGATAGTAGCATCCAAAAGACACGAGGAGTTATACTGGTTCAGGTCGGAGCCCTACGTCTAGTCTCAGAGATGATCGAGTGCGTGTTCCTCGCTTGAATGCTCTGAAGTTCTTACAATTGGGGTGCAGGAATGGTGGAAGAGGTAGGGGAGCTAGAGCTAGAAGATGGACTACCCAAATGAGAGGTTCGGGAGTCCCGTGTCCATGGAAGGGTGCCCTGGCTGCCCTTATATAGAGTCCGGGGCCAGGTCACATACAAAGAAGAAGGTTCTCCTGACCAAGGGGTCATGAGCCTAAGGGAGGGAACCTAGCTAACTTGGCTTGTAAGTAACGCCGTCTTGTGGTGTATGTCCGGGCATGGTTGTCGTCATAGTCTTGTGCCCACATCGTGGCATGGTGTGGCGTGGTGCTATAGTGCCGATCGTGGCAACACTATGGGCACGGTGGTGTTTCGCCAGCCATCGTGCGCGACGTGGTCTCGCTGTGGACTTCGTCATCACCTCTTGATCTCCTGGGGGCATCGTACAGGAGTTGGTAGCCATCCCCAGGTTGTTGGTCATCTTGTTGCTTGTGGAGCCGGTGGCCACGATCCCGAGCACCCTTGTCGTGGCCTTCGTTGGCTTAGATGGTCTCCAAAGTCAAGGCCGCCGTCGTGGCCCCCATCCCGTAGTGGGTGGAGTCATACATCAGTCTTGTTGGGCCGTATTTGGATGGTGGGTCATCATACTGGCCGCCACCACTCGGCGGTGTTGTTTTGTCTACGCTGTGTGGCGTAGGGATGATGTCTGACCAGGCTGAGGGGACTATTGTCCCCTCGGTCCTTGCGGGGTCAGTATGGCGTGCCTCCTCTTGTTAGAGCAGGCGTGCTTGGCATGGCTCGATCTCTCCCTATTCCTCCCAGAGGTCGTGAGGAGTTGCACAGCGCGCGGTGAAGGCCGAGGGGAGAGGTCGTGGTCAACCCCGGCCTTAATGTTTGGCCCAGGTCCGCATAGCTTGGCTAGGCCTCGGTCGTTTGGGCTTATACTAGCTGGCATACCGTGGGCCGCCCGAGCGGCTGACTAATCAGTGTCCTGAGATACCCAGGGTATCGTAACCTCGACAGTAGCCCCTGAGCGTTTTTGTGATCACGAAGTGATCGTGAAATCATAGATATTCACGTGTGTTGGGTGTGGGTTCGTAGTCGTGGTTGTCCGAGCTTCGTCGCTTGACCCCTTGCGGGCTAGTGCGTTCAATGTGGTAGGTGGCTGTTACGTCTCGTCCTGCCAGGCCGCCCTGACGGTGCGGTACGCGACTGCTGAGCCCGGCCGTGTCAGTGTGCTGCGTATTGGGGCACGTGATCCAGGCAAGGCCGTGTGGTCTCATCGACACTGTACTGGCTCTACCTTTGGGAGGATCTTGATTTCCCTGACCTCACATGGGCATCTGACATTGGCTGTGACCTCCCATGGTTTGCCACGTGGCGTGGGGTTCTCAGGCTGCTTAGTCCGCCCTTAGGCCTATAAATAGGGGGGCTTCCCTCCGTTTGAACCACTCGTAGCTACTTCTACAAACTTGGTCTTAGACCTTTTTGAAAGGCTAAGCGAGGGAGAGGGAGAGAGATAGAGCTCCAAAGGGAACAGTGAGGTTTCTAGCATGCGTCCCACTAGAGGTCACCTGTGGTGGCCGAAAGCCGTCGCTACCCCTTTCAACAGTTGGTGCTAGAAGGAGTCTTGCGAGCGGGGAAGGACATGATGGCCTGGCTACCATGTAGGGAGCCATGCAGCCTTTGTGACATGGCTGCACTTTGGCCTCCCTTTTGTTCCTTCTTGGCACCGGAGTGGTTGCCAAGGTGCTTGTTGGAGCTAGGCAGTTCTGCCACTTTCTTCCTCCCCGTGCTCTGTTCCTCGGGGATTGCGACACTACAGGAAGGCTTGCGAGTCGTTAGTTGCTTCGTCTCGCTTTTCCCTACAGCGTGCTCCCCTGAGGCTTTTCAGTGATACCACCGTTGGGGTGGTATTAGTTTTTTATTCCTTGTGTGCGGATCGACCGCACTTCACTTTATAATCATGAAGCATGAATAAAAGCTCAAGGAATTCTCCTTTTGGAGTTTTTGCGTCCTCTTGCGAAACCGTGGTGAGCCCCCGGGCCGTTTGGCCGAGTTTGGGTTCATTAGTCCAAAATCAAGGTCTCTTGAGCGGGTCATCGACCTCTCGTTATGCGGGGTGATGAGGTCATCTGACGACCGTGGGCCTTTCCGCTTGAGCACCTTGGTCGTGGTTGGTTGGGTACTTGGACTTTCCTGATACGTAGCAGGACTGCATTTGCTTTGTAATCGTGATATTCAAATGAAAGCTTTAAGGAATTCTCTTTTCAGGGTCTCGCGACCTCTCGCGAGGTTTCGTTGAGTCCCGAACCATTTGGTCGAGATTGGGTTTGTGGGCCCAAGGGTGTAGGTTTCGAGCGAGTCATTGGCCTCTCGTCGCGCGGGGCAGCGAGGTCATCTTGCGACCTTGGGCCTCTCCTCTCGAGTGTTTTGGTCTGACAACTTTCGGCGGGTCATGATCGTGATCTCAGGTCTGTCCAGGTGGTTTTCATTACGTTGGGCACCGACCTTTTCGGGCCTGAGTGGCCTTGACCACGCATGGTCAGATTGCTATCGCGTTTTGCGAGATCCAGCGCTGCTTCGTGAGGAAGGTGCTGTTGAGTGACCTTAGCCACCCGCTCTATCGATCTCCCTTGAAGGGATCGCTGATCCTCGTCGGTATGCGATGCCTGGGAGCTAGCCTTAGGTCATGGTTTTGGGACGTGGGGAGGAGCTGGCCGTGGCTTGGCCCTGGCCATTTAATGATATTTTTGCCTTTGACAAGAGGAAAAACCAGAATTCTCAAGGACCCATGAAGAGGAATAGAGGGAAGTTGCTGGTTAGGACGGCAACCATAGCCACTCAAGTTAATCTTTTTGTGAATTTTTTGCGGATTTAGACTATTTCCCCTAATGAGATAAAAATGCTTTCTCTTGATGAGCCACCGCGATCCCTCCATCCGTTCGAGAGTATTTCAAAAATCACATTGGCTCCGTGATGCCGAGAGATTCCACACTAAATTGGCAATCCCTTGGCTACAACCAACACGATCTCTCCGACCTAGAGTTACCTTTCTCCCAGGAAGAGATAAAAACACTATATATTCCATGCCTTCCGACAAAGCACCAGGACCGGATGGCTTCACGGGGGCCTTCTTCAAAGCGTGTTGGGAAATCATTAAGGAGGATGTAATGGCGGCCATGAACACCCTATTCACCTTGAATGCCCAGGGCTTCGAATGGCTAAATTCGGCTTGCATTATCCTTCTACCCAAAAAAACAGATGCAACAAGAGTTACTGATTTTAGACCCATCAACCTCGTCCACAGCATTGCAAAGATCTTCTCTAAGGTGTTAGCTAACAGACTTGCCCCTCGACTGAACGGCCTCGTCTCCAACTGCCAGAGCGCATTCATAAAAAAGAGAAGCATCCATGATAATTTCCTTTACATCCAGGGCGCGGTACAAAGGTTGCACAAGCAAAAGATACCGACGTTATTCATGAAACTAGATATCCACAAGGCTTTTGATATGGTTCACTGGGGGTACCTGCTCGAGATTCTGCAAGCCCTGGGCTTCGGACAGCGATGGCGTGAATGGATCTCTATCCTCCTACGTACATCCACTTCCACACCCTTACTTAATGAGCGACAGGGTGCCGCTTTTAGCCATGCCAGAGGCGTCCGCCAAGGAGATCCACTCTCACCCATGCTATTCATCCTTGCTATGGACCCGCTTCAACGTTTGCTTGACCGGGCAACCGACCATGGGATACTCACCCCCTTACCAATCACGGCGGCAAAATGGAGAACCTCCATGTATGCGGATGATGCTGCCATTTTCATCAGCCCCACAAAAGACGATGTCGAAGCCGTCAAATCCATCCTACACGCTTTTGGCTCATTCTCGGGACTCCATATCAACCTACAAAAGAGCTCGGTGCACCCAATCAGCTGCAAAGACGTTGATCTTGACCAAGTCCTCTCACCCTTCACCGGTTCTAGAGGGACCTTCCCATGCAAGTACTTGGGCCTGCAACTCCACATCAGAGCACTACAAAAGATACACGTGCAGCCTCTAATAGACCGTATCGGGCAGAGGTTACCCAAGTGGAAAGGAAGATGGCTTAACAGAGCGGGACGCCTCACTCTAGTAACATCAGTCCTCTCCTCCATGCCAACCTACCACCTGACGGTGTTCCCTCTAGCTGCATGGGCTAAGAAAAAGATTGACAAAATCAGGAGATCGTTCCTGTGGAAGGGGGAGGAGAACGCCAATGGCGGACACTGCCTTGTTAACTGGCTAACAGTTACCAGGCCAAAAGATCTGGGTGGTTTAGGCGTCCCCAATCTTGATAGATTTGGGAGAGCCCTCCGGTTACGATGGCTTTGGCAGGAATGGGTGGACGATTCCAAGCCTTGGAACGGCTCCGAGCTTCCATGTTCTGATGATGATCGTCTCCTCTTCAACTCCTCAATCATTATAACTTTGGGGGACGGTGCAAAGACTAGATTTTGGCACCACAATTGGCTCGATGGACAGGCGCCTAGGTACTTAGCACCAAACTTGTTTTGCCTAGTTTCAAGGAGAAACCGAATGGTGAAACAAGAGCTCCGGAACAACAATTGGATACGCAAGCTACAAAGTAAAATCACCTCGGCTGTCCACATAGAGGAGTTTGTGTCCCTTTGGATACGGATAAAAGATGTGCACCTACAGCATGGCGTCCAGGACACCATCAACTGGCGGTGGACCAGTGATGGGAACTACTCCACCCGCTCGGCCTACAGAATATAGTTCAGAGGCTCGCTCGTCCCCTTCATTACAGAGTTGATCTGGAAAGCGCAAGTGGAGAACAGATGCAAGATCTTTGCTTGGATCTTACTGCAAGATAAAATTCTAACGGCACAAAACCTACAGAGGAGAGGGTGGCCACACCATCAACAATGCGTAATCTGCAATGGTCCTTTAGAGACTGGCCTCCACCTATGCCTATGTTGCCTCTTCGCAAAGGCGGTTTGGGATCAAATCCTCTCGTGGGAGAACTTCACTCAGATCCAGCAGCAACCCCAGGTGCAACCCACCGATATCAGATCATGGTGGGAAGAGGTGGCGATGAAAGTGCCAAGATCCTAGCATAGGCGGCTTAACAGGGTAGTAATCTACACCTTTTGGAACATTTGGAAAGAGAGAAATAGAAGAATCTTCGACAACAAGGTACAGACGGTGCCGCAGGTGGCCGCAAAGATAAAGGAAGACATAGAGCAAAGGAAGAGAGCACTTGCTTAACCTTTTGGGCCGTGCGTTTCCCTAATTTGCATGTTTGTGGGGGTTTGTATTCCTAACCTCGAGTGCCTTTGTTTGTACATAAACTCTTTTTTTCCCATCTTAATTGAAAGGCAGAGCTCCTGCCATTGCGTTAAAAAAAAGATAAAAATGCTAGGGCGTGTATGTTTTCCAAGCATAGTTTCATTATGGAAATTTGACAAGTACTCCATATAACTCATGTAACACAATATATAGGTTTATTGCAACAGGGGCGATAGCTAACGCCTAAGTTTGTGGTGAGAAGTACAAAAGTACAAAGAACAAAGTTTTTTATTCTCCGCAGAGGCACGCACTCACTGATCACGAACATTGTTTAAAACAAACATATAAGGTTTAGATCTTCAAAGTCTCAATCAGTCTCATTCCTTTAGAAAAGTGTTATTTGGCCTCCTCCAAGAAGTCCGCCTCTGTAATCCTCTTGTACCTTGCCGGTCGCTTCTCATCCAGTAAACCGGCCGCCGGCTCAAGCACATTGTCACGTTCCACAGCATAGAGCATGGCCAGTGAGATCCTCTCCTTCTCTACATTCGTCACAACCCTGTGCACTGGGCTTTTGAATATCCCGGTTCATTATCTGTATCAAAATTTTGTAGTCAAGTTTAGCATAAAGGATTCAGGAAGTTGGATATACGTCAGTTCCAATTATTTATTTATTTTTGGAATTTTAATCACCACAGAGATTCAGGACACACAATAGCTTGGATTCCCAATTCCCTACCTCACAGGAGTCTCCCAGGTTAATCACCAGAGTGTGTGGAATGGATGGAACATTCAACCACTTGTTCTCTCTCTGAACCTGCAGTCCACCGACCTCACGATCGACCAGGAGAACCGTGAGAAGAGGGGCGTCAGAGTGAGCCTTGATACCCAAGACGAGCTCCGGCCTTGGACAAGGAGGATAGTAGTTGAATCTGGCATAATCTTGAGGACGACCACCAATCTGGATGATGAAATCTTCTTCATCAAGCTCTAAGATCTTGGCCATCGCCCGCAAGATTTTTTCCATAATAGTCTTGGTTTTTATTGCGTACTCGTGCAGAAGATCCCTGCAAAAAGGTCCTAGAACAGTTCAGGCAAAGGCCATTTTGGCTTGCTAATGTCAATAGTAGAGCTGACAAGTACTGTTTTTTGTTTCTTGGAGTATACTATACAAGACGCATGAGTCATATGTAACATAAACGCTCACATTGCATTTTTTTCATTTATTTTTCTTTGAAAACTTGTAAAACAAAAGCCTGAAAAGTGAAAAAGGCTAAAACTGAAAAGGAGTAGGTGACCTGAAGGATTCAGGATGTTTGGGCCATTGAGCAAGGCTTCTTTCGTCTTCAGGCTCCACCTTTAGCTGTAGACGATCGCTCCAGTCAAGGATAAGATCCTGAGCTGTCACTGGATCACTGCCGTACCCTTCCAGCTGGAAGCGCGAGCCTTCCCTCAGGTTGCTGTATTTCTGCCTCTCCTGGAGCGGCTGATTGAAAAACTCTCGTGACGCCTTCATTAGATCCTCCATTAGAGACGCATCTATGCCATGGTTGGTAGCCTGCATGGCATGGCACAGAGATAGCCATTGCATGCATGAGGAAGCCGGCAGCGATGGAGCAAGGTTCGCACGATGATGCATGGGAACTGAGTAACTGACACTGCTACACAAACTTTACTGGGGGCGGACGTTTTTGGTTTTCCGCGGCGGGCAAAGCCGTCCGCCGCGGCCTAGAGGCCACGGTAAATCGTGGCTTAACCGCGGCGGGCAGCTTTGCCCGCTGCGGTTAACCGATTTACCGCGGCGGGCGGTGTAACGTGCCCGCTGCAGTAAATATACTTTTACCACGACGGGCACGTTACACCGCCCGCTGCGGTAAATTATTTTACCACGGCGGACACCTTTTGTGGCCCGCCGCGGTTATGTTCATTAGCCGTGGCGAGCTTTATTATTTGCCCGCCTCGGTAAATTATTTCCTGAATTAAAAAAATACAGCAGGCATATAAATTCAAATTCAAATCACATCCAGATTTCACAGATTAAACTTAAAAAGTATGCATGCATTACACATAAGATAATATACATATATATACATTCACTTAGTCGTTCTTGTCATCGTTAATTCATTACATTTACATATTAAAGTCGTTATACATGCGCTAAGGTGTAATCCTGCGGACGCATCATTGTGGGTCATTTCCTCAGCCTCTCGTACTCCGGTAAAATCGCTAGCGGACTGTTCTCATTGAAGGACGTGCCCCCTTCAAGCACGTATTTGTCTAAGACAAACTTACATATGTCCGTCTTTGTCTGCTTGAAGCTGTGTTGGATGCTCTGCACGTCTCTCGACCAGTTCAATCCATTCTTGAGCACCCTCCAACTGCTGCTGTACTGCTTGCACACCCTCAGGAACTCACAGGCGTAGAAGCCACAGGTTTGTGATTCTACCGGTTGTTTGGCACACTGCATGATCGATACGCAAGCATTACAACACAGGCATTAGAACACATATGAACGGAAAGCACAATTAAACCTTTCAAATACTTACCGGAAAGTTGCGTCTGATTTTAATGCGGTTCTTATGCTTAGCCTTAAAATTCTCTGTTCTTCGATCATAGCATTCAGGATCCTTCACGTACTCCTTATAAGCGCTATATGAAATATACTAGTATTAGGCAGGGCAATAGAACGCATATGAGAAGACAGTTCAGTCACTTACACTCTGAGGCAATCTTCAAAGGCCTTGTACCCTTTTAAGTTTGGCACTGTCAACGAATCAAATACGCAGGCCCTGCCATCCTGATGGTAGATGATAAATGCAACCCAATGACCCTCGAGGCCTTGGCTGCGCCATTGAAACAAAATACAGGTTACGACGAGAAATAATAATACTAGCTAGCTACCCACTTATCTCTACAGGCATGTCTTCGACTTACCCAAAGTGGTAGGCAGCTAGGATACACCCATTTCCCCTGATCTTCTTCATTGCTCCTAGTATGTATCTTGAAATGTTCAACTTCTCATTGTCCATCAGTTTCTTCCTGTGCGCCTCTCTCTGTCGCTTGGTCAAGTCTTTCATGGTTGGATGATTGTCATCTAGGTGGTAACCAATGATGATTCTTTGAGCAATATGCATTAGAGATAGATAGATAACATCAAGTTTTAGTTCCTTGGATATATAGGCCATCAACCTGCAAGGACAAGCCATCGTGGCATATATAAGTAGTCTTGACCGATTCAAAGGCAGGTGATATGTGAAACTCGCAATTCATCACTTACATAGAGAACAAGGTGACTTGGGCGATGTCAAGGTCTTGTTCCCGCAGTAGTCTGTACATGTCGTGGAAGTCCACGGGGAGTTCTACATCGTTGCCGGGCAAGTGGAAGTACTCCGCCACAACCTTGACTAGAAAACCATGCAGGCCAGCTTTTGCCGCTTCCATGTACCAGAGATGAAACCTCCTTGTCTCCCACCTTTCCTCATCGACGAGTTGGGCCTTGGTTATCATGAACTTCCCATGCTCGTAATGGCCGGGGCAGTCATCCGATTCGGGAAATAGATGGAAAGGTGATCTCGGCCTGGGATAGAAATGTCAGTACCATATTATGGCAAAGAAAAGTTATTAGCAAATTATGCTCGCCGCTACCATACCTTTCGAACTCAAGTGAGTATGTGAGCTGCCCTTGGTTGCCTTTAGTCTTTGCCGGCGGTAGAGGACAGTGGCTTGTGCTCGCAATGGCAGCAGGCGGTGTCTTTGCCCCCGGTTCCTTCGTGCCTCCCGGTTCTTTGCTCGTGCCCTTAGACGGACTGCCGAGAGGTGGAGGTGGACTTGTTGTTGGAGGAGGAGAACGAGGGTGAGGGCTTGTGCCTCCCGGTCCTTTGGTCATGCCCTTAGACGGACTGCCGGGAGGTGGAGGTGAACTTGTTGTTGGAGGAGGAGAACGAGGGTGAGGGCTTGTGCCTCCTGGTCCTTTGCTCGTGCCCTTAGACGGATTGTCGGGAGGTGGAGGTGGACTTGTTGTTGGAGGAGGAGAATGAGGGTGAGGGCTTGTTCCTCAGGGTGAGTTCATTCCCTTGTCATCCCCGCCATTGCCTTCGTCATCGCCGTCGCCGTGATCCGGATCATCGGGGGGACAAGATCCGGCAACGGATGGTTGTGATGCTGGTGTCGCTGTCAGCGTAGAAGTCGGCGTAGAGTAGTACTAGAGTAGTAAAGTAGAGTAGTACTAGAGTAGTAAAGTAGTAGTAGTTGGCTCAGATTTGCCCCATTGTCATCACATCGCTTTTAAACTGGTTGCTTGTATCTAGTATACAAGCCATCCTAGTTTAGCGGGGGCACTCGATCATCATCGCCGCTACCTCAGCATAAAAGGGTTCACATCATTGCATATGCCACTGACTCAGCTTAGAAGTGTGAAAAGAATCATCATTGCAAATACCAAACAAAAGCCATCAAGATAGTTTCAAAATTCGGCCCCAAAGGGCTAAGTCCTTCGGCCATCAAGATAGAGTAGAAGACTAGAGGAGGTGAGAGTAGAGAAGAGTAGAGTAAGAGGAGTAGAGTAAGAGTTGTATAGCTCAAAAGTTTGTTTGGCATCATAGGCAGCAATAAACCCCCATCACAGCTCAATCAAATTTAGTCCGTAAGAGTAAGAGTAGTAGAGGAACTGCTCAATTTAGTCAGCAAGACAGTAGTCAGCAAGACAGTAGTAGTAGAGTTCAGTAGTAGCAGTGTTAGAAGATTGAGTAGAGGCCACTGCCTCATCGTCGCTCAGCACATGTTTTTATAAGTTTAACAAAAAATCATCATCGCAAATGCCACACAGATAAGACAGTGTCAAAAAATAGATCCCAAATCCATCCCAATTTATCAAAATTCATCCCAATTCCATCACAATTCATCCAGGCATTATGCTCAGTCAAAAAAAAGCATCACAGGTAGCTGCAAGTTGAAAAAATCATCATAGGCAGCATATAGGCAGTGGCATTGCTCAAATTACTATTGAAGTTAGGCATCACAGGCAGTAAGGGCATCACATATGCCATTCATCACAGGCAGCAGTTCGAATTCATCACAGGCATTGCTCAGAAATGGACACAGAAGGGAGAAATCACATACAGTTTCAAACCTCGGAGATGGAGTCAGGGAAGAAAGGAGCGAGCACGGTGCTAGGGTTCCGGCGCGCGGACGGAGGCGGCGGCCCTTGGCGTCGGTGTGGTCGACCAAGGTCAGCGGGGGCGATGGCGGCGGCCCTCGGTGTCTGCGGCCGGAGCTATGGCTCTGGGCTCCGAGGACGGGGCCCGGCGTGCGGACGGTGACCGGGGAGGAGGACGGAGGCGGGGGGCGCGTGCGGTGGCCGCGGAGGAGCTCGGTGGCCGGCGCTAGGGTTCCGGGGATGGGGCCCAGCGTGGAGGAGCTCGGCGGTCGGAGCAAGGGTTCCGGGGAGAGGAGGACGGGGGCAGGGCACGGGCACGGGGGAGGAGGACTGCGGCGGGGGTCACCGTGGAGGAGCTCGGCGGCGGGCACGGGCACGGGGGAGGAGGATGGGCGTGAAAGACTTAGAAAATTTGGGCATGGGCATGGGCACATATATAGCCACGGATTAACCGTGGCGGGCAATATAAGCCGCCCACCGCGGTAACTGTTTACTACAGCGGGCACCTTAGACTGCCCGCTGCGATTAATCTATTAACCATGGCGGGCGCTGTTACGTGCCCACCACGGTTAATATTTTTGCATTTGCTCATTCAATCTAACACTGATATTTATTATCAATCTAAAACTTATTTTTGCATTTTGCATTTGCTGTGTAGTAGTAGTAGTAGAGTAGTGCTGTGTAGTAGTAGAGTATATGTGAGTAGTAGAGAGTAGTATTAGTACAATAGATAGTAGTAGTAGGTTGAGTAGTACTAGTAGAGTAGTATTGTATAGTAGTAGTAGTAGATTCAGTAGTACTAGTAGAGTAGTATGGTTCCATGATATTAATAATAAGTTACAAAACTTGTCTTCAATAGATCGAGCTATATTATTACATATATGTCTCTGGGATACATATATCATTTTGGTGCAGGTGCTTTCACCGTCCTCTTCTCATCGTCGGGGCGGGCCCACGGCATCATCCTGGACTTGTTGAATCGGTCCTCGACGGCCTTGATCTTCTTTGGATGATCGGTAAAAAGCTCGAGCTCTGCGTAGTTGTTGTATTGTTCGGGACTCTGCACCCCATTAGCTCCCACAATCCGCTGCTTTCCGGACACAACCACATGCCTTTTTGGGTCCTCTGCATATATATAGTAGGCCACTTGCGCGACATTGGTTGCTAGTACCCACAGGTCATCTTTGTAGCCGATACTTTTGAGGTCCACGGTGGTTAGCCCATAACTGTCCACTGCAACCGTATTCAGTTTGACCCACTGGCAACGGAAGACGGTTATGCATAGGTTTTGGCCGTAGTCAAGTTCCCATATTTCTTCGACTTGCCCATAGTATTGCCTCCTCTGGCCTGTGGACTCTTCTTCGCCCTCGTATCGAACACCGTAGTTCTGTGCCGAGCTCTTCTTGTCCTTGTCTTTCGTGTGGAACCTGTAGCCCTGGACGTCATACCCTTGCCACGTGGTGATTTGACTGGATGGGCCTAACACAAGCCTCTTAACGGTCTCTGTATCTTCATCAGGGCATCCTTCAAGGGGTATGTGTTGCTCTTTGAGCCACTCTATGAAATTGCTCTTGTGATGGTTCTGGACCCATGCCTCCGTGCGCTGTCCGTCATTAGCGGCACGGATCTCTTCCAGGTGCTTTTCAATGTATTTCTCCATGCTCACTAACTGATGAAGGATGCTGTAATGAGCTTCTTGCACCGTTCGGTTTGCCACATTGGTGCGTACTTTTCGGCCTGTGCACCCCATCCCTGAGGTTTTGCCTTCATGGTGATGGATAGGTAGCCCAATCACCCTCCCATCTCTTGTGTACCTCATACACTAGTTCACGGTCTCCTCCATTGTGTATGCCTCGATCATAGAGCCCTCCGGGTAAGCGCGGTTATGGACGTATCTGTTGAGGGTGGACATGAACCACTCGTACGTCCACATCTGGTGTAGGTACACGGGGCCTAGTTGATGGATCTGATCGACCATATGCATCATTAGGTGTGGCATAATATCAAAGTAAGATGGTGGAAAGCACATCTCGAGCTGGCAAAGGGTCTCTACGATGAACTCCTTCAGGGCAAGCAGCTCAGCCTTATCAATGACCTTCTGGGTGATGCGGTTAAAGAAGTATGACATCCGTGTGATGACCATCTTCACATACTCTGGACGGATAGCCTTAATCGCAATTGGTAGGAACACCGTCAGCATGACGTGGCAGTCGTGTGAGTTGTAGCCGGTCATTATGAGGTCTTTCATGGAGACCAGGCTCTTGATGTTGGAAGAGAAACCAGTCGGCACCTTGATACCCCTAAGCAACTTAAGAAAAGCCGTCCTCTCATCTTGCATTAGGTTGCAGGCCGCACCCGAGATATCGACTTTACCGTTCTGAGGCGGTCCCGGGTGAAGGTCCGGCCTGATGCCCAGATTGACAAGATCCGTCCATGACTTGATACCATCCTTTGTCTTGCCCTTGATGTCCAGCAGGACACCGATCGTGCTTTCGAAGACATTTTTCTCTAGGTGCATGCAGTCGATGGCATGGGGTGTATTCAGTGTTTTCCAATACGACAGGTACTTGAAGAAAATTGACTTCTTCTTGAAAGGAACGGCGGCGGGGACTTCCTCCGTCTGGTCCCGCTTTCACTTCCTTGTCTGCTTGGTCCCCTCTTCAGGCGGCTTCTTCTTCTTTCCAAACTCCACCTGATCCATGTCCTTGACCATCTCATACACCTTTGTCCCCCAACTAGTCTGCGTCGGTTGATCACGCTGCGGCTCGTCCTGATTGTCAAAGTATTTGTTCATAATACTTCTTCTATACCTGTGATTTTTGGCGAGGAACCGTCTGTGCCTTGTGTACACCATCTTATTGGATCCCTTAAGGTAAGTGTAGTAGGTCCCGTCGATGCAAATTACGTAGCCGGTCTTCCCTTTGATCTGCCTCGACAGTGAGAAGAGACTGGGGTAATCGGTGATGGTGACAAAGATGATTGCTTTTAGTGTGAACTTCTCCTTGCGGGATGCATCCACCATCTGGACCCCAACATCAAATAGTATCTTCATTTCCTCCATGAACGGCTCCAGGAACACATCTATATCATTGCCGGACTGCTTCGGTCCGGAGATAAGCATGGTCAGCATAAGGTACCTACGCTTCTAACATAGATGGGGAGGTAGGTTGTACATGGTGAGCACGACGGGCCAAGTGCTGTGCGAGCTGCTAAGCTCATCGAACAGGTTCATCCTGTCGGTACTCAGCGCAAACCTAACATGCCTAGGCTCCTTGCCAAGCTCCGGGTAGGCCTCATCGAAATCCTTCCACTGCTTGCCATCGGATGGGTGCCGTAGCTTGCCATCGTCTTTTAGGCGGTCAGCTGATGCATGCCAGGACATGAGCTTGGCATCGTTCGGGTTCCCAAATATTGCACGCAGGCGATCGGTCACGGGCAGGTACCACACCGACAATGTTGGACTTTTCCTGTGTGTGTAACCCTCTTCTTCATCATCCTGCTGAACCGAGATCTGTTTGGCCGCACTGCTCTTCTTTGCCCCCTTCTTGTTCTTCTTCCGACCACCCCGCAAGCCTCCCTCGTCTTCTGCATCCACGCGACGACCAGCATTTTTCTTGTACCGACTAAAGCCGCAGTGCGGACAACTTGTCAAATTCTCATACTCATTGCCCCGATATAGGATGCAGTGGTTAGGGCATGCATCAAACTTTCTAAGCTTCATCGCCACTGGCCGGATCAGCTTCTTGGCCCGATAAGTATTGGCGGGCACCTTGTTAGCCGTTGGGTACGTGGTGGCAAGGTAGCTTAACAACTCATTGAAGCTAGTGTCAGACCAACCATGACGAGCCTTCAACATCAACATATGGAGGTTAAAACGGAGCGCCGTGCACTCCTTCGAACAATCACCGCCGTCCTTATAGAGAGGATCAACTACCGCCTGCTTCAACTCTCTGAAATTCTCCAACCACTTTGGGCAACCCAACACAATGTCATCTTCATCAAAGTGTTTGACTAGATCTTCAACAAGCTACACATCCTCGGGTTGGCTCACAGTATCCTAACCATCCCCACCGTCGCCGGCTTCGTCGGCCATGTCTTGCATTAGATCATCCACCATGATGTAATCACGACAACTGTTGTCATTGTCGGCTGGCGCAGCTGCTACTAAAGATGATGAGGAGCCGGGTGCTCCTAAAGGATCTTTATTCACCAGTGGTGCTATCGTCGTCGGCGTCGAAGAGCTCACTCCAGATGCACCGCCACTCGCACCAACTCTTTCGCCGTGAAATGTCCAGACTATGTAGCCCTCGACGAAACCATACATGATCAAATGAGTTTGCACCTCGCTGTCTTGGTGGGCTTTTAGGTTCTTGCAACGAGAACATGGACATATGGTTGTCATCCGCTTCAGTCTCTCACGGTGAGCTTTACCAGCAGTAATAAACTTCCTTGATTCAAAGAGGTACCGCGGATCATTCACTTTATCGATCCGGTACATCCATTCTGACCTATCCATCATACCTGCGAACATTATCCATCACAATCAACATTAAATAAAGAAGAATTAGGAGAAATTGATGATTTTTACGTCCAAAATCATGAAAAAGAGAGGAAATGACGATGTGAAAGATGAAGCATGCATCTATGATGAATCTAAAGTTAAAGAAATACATGACATCATTTTTTCCATTAAAATTGATCTAGATCTAGAGAGAACTCTAGGTGATGGAAATAGAGAGAGAGGATGGAAGGAGAGAGGGAGAGCCTTTATGAACCTCTTATGATGTCCTCCTCTCTCAAATCCAAGCTCTTCAACTCAAATCAAAAGTTTCCTCAAATTTTAGGGCAAAGCCTTCCCCATGAGTTTGAGAGAGGAAGACCCGTGGAGAAGATGAAGGGGTGGTGCAGTGTATTTGTATAGGCTTTACCGTGGCGGGCAAGATAAAGCGCCCGCCTCGGTACATCAACTCTTTACCGCGATGGGCAGTTTAAAGAACCTGCCACGGTAAATCGTATTAACCGCGACGGGCGATTCATACCGCCCGCCGCGGCAAATAACGATTTCCTACGGCGGGCAAGTAAGGTGGCCCACCGCGGTAAACCCTTTTTCCGCAACGAGCGCCTTGGTGGCCGGCCTCGCTGGCCGGCCACCGGTTAACCATGGTGGGCAAAAGAGGTGCCCGCTGAAAGGTCCTAATATGGCTAGAGGGGGGTGAATAGCCTATTTAAAAATCTACAAATCAACTAGAGAAATTTGATTAGCATGACAAATAGCGTAATGCAAACTTGCTCTAGCTCTACAAGGGTTGCAAGCCACCTATCCAACAATTCTAGTTGCAATGATTACTTAGGCACACAAACTTGCTATGTAATTACTCACTAAGAGCTCTCAACCTTGCTACTCTAAAGAGCTCAACTAGATGAATGTAAATAATAAAGCAAGCTCTCAATTCTAATTACACTAAAGAGCTTGTATCAACTAGTTTGCAAGAATGTAAATAAGTGAGTAGGGTGATTATACCGACGTGTACGGGATGAACCAATCATAAGATGAATATATAGCCAATCACTGGGAGAATGCCAAAGACAAGAGACAATCGATTTTCTCCCGAGGTTCACGTGCTTGCCAACACGCTACGTCCCCGTTGTGTCGACCAACACTTGGTGGTTCGGCGGCTAAGAGGTGTTTCACAAACCTCATCCACACGATAGGACACCGCAAGAACTGATCCACAAGTGAGGTAACTCAATGACACGAGCAATTCACTAGAGTTACCATTCGGCGCTCCGCCGGGGAAGGTACAACTCCCCTCACAATCACTGGAGACGGCCACGAACAATCACCAACTCGTGCCGATCCTCCACCGCTGCACTGAGCCGTCTAGGTGGTGGCAACCACCAAGAGTAACAAGCGAAATCCATAGCGCAACACAAATGCCAAGTGCCTCTAGATGCAATCACTCAAGCAATGCACTTGGATTCTCTCCCAATCTCACAAAGATGATGAATCAATGATGGAGATGAGTGGGAGGACTTTTGCTAAACTCACAAGGTTGCTATGTCAATGAAAAATGTGCAAGGGTTGGAGCTACAACCGACCATGAGGCTTAAATAGAAGCCCCCATGGAATAGAGCCATTATACCCCTTCACAGGGTAAAACGCGCTCTGACCAGACGCTCCGGTCATACTGACCGGACCCTGGACTCAGTGTCCGGTCCACTGATCTTTGCCACATGTCACTTTGAGTTAAAACTGAACCATCAGATCTCAACGGCTAAGTGCCGACCATACGCTCCGGTATTACTTACCGGACCCTGGTGCCTGAGCATCCGGTCGAGTACAGTAAGGGTCCAAAACCATTTTTCCTCGACCAGATGCATCCGGTCCACCTCGACCGGACACGGCCTAGCATCTAGTGGTATACCCTAGCTACTGTACCGCTAGGTCAGCGTGACCGAACGCAGGCAGTCAGCTTCCGGTGCATTCGGATCCAGCGTCCGGTCACTTGATCGACGCTGGCATCTCCTCTGTCTTCTTCACCCTTGCTCAAATGTGCTAACCACCAAGTGTATCACCTTGTGCACATGTGTTAGCATATTTTCACAAACATTTTCAAGGGTGTTAGTACTTCACTAGATCCTAAATGCATATGCAATGAATTAGAGCATCTAGTGGCACTTTGATAACCGCATTTTGATACGAGTTTCACTCCTCTTAATAGTACGGCTATCTATCTTAAATGTGATCACACTCACTAAGTGTCTTGATCACTAAAACAAAATGGCTCCTACATTTTATACCTTTGCCTTGAGCCTTTTGTTTTTCTCTTTCTTCTTTTCCAAGTTTAAGCATTTGACCATCACCATGCCATCACCATTGTCATGATCTTCGTCATTGCTTCATCACTTAGAGTAGTGCTACCTATCTCATAATCATCTTGACAAACTAGGTTAGCACTTAGGGTTTCATCAATTAACCAAAACCAAACTAGAGCTTTCACCCGCCACGGAGCCCATTTTGGCCACGCTGCGCAAATTGATTCCTGTAGTAGTGTGACTACTGTGAGGGAGAAGAAGAAGAAGCAGAGAATCGATCTCACCAGGAAAAGCCCCCAGGTCTGTAGCGCTGAACGGAGCTTGGTGGCCTCGTCGGCGGTCGACAGCTTGTCAAGGTCGATGATAGGGAGGGGATCAGGCATGTGAGCCGCGAGCATCAGGCTGCTAGGGCGGTCCTCCTCCCATTGCACCAACTGGCTCGGTGGCTCCTCCACGAGGGCAGCCCAGCTTTTTCACTGGAGTCGGCCCCTTCCATGATTCACCAGCCATCGGTGCTTGTTAACTGCTACCACACACAAAGATGAGGAGCAGCTCTCTAAGCATATTTATAGTGCTTCTAGCCTACTTTCAGTAGGTAAAGTGATTAGGCTATAGACAAACTTTGTTATATAGAGATAGATCGACTTCCCAAAGCCATAAATCCTAGAAACGCTAGTGATAAACCACAAGCTATCTGTTGTGGACACTATATAATTTGTTAGGCTAGAAACAAACTTTGTTACCTAGAGATATGCTTAAGTTTCCTTTGCTAATAAAGATAGACTTAATTTGTTAGCAATAAAGCCACTTTCCCAAAGCTCCTACATTTTATACCTTTGGCTTGAGCCTTTTGTTTTTCTCTTTCTTCTTTTCCAAGTTTAAGCATTTGACCATCACCATGCCATCACCATTGTCATGATCTCCGTCATTGCTTCATCACTTGGAGTAGTGCTACCTATCTCATAATCATCTTAACAAACTAGGTTAGCACTTAGGATTTCATCAATTAACCAAAACCAAACTAGAGCTTTCAATCTCCCCCTTTTTGGTAATTGATGACAATCCTTATACAAAGATATGAATTAAAGTTCATTTGAATCAATGTTGCTTGCCTAAGCATATTTACCATGTGTAAAGGATATGGGCAAGTTTCATGAACTCCTTATGATAGCAATTGCTCCCCCTACATATGTGCTAAGAGTTTGGATTGAAGCTTTGCACATATGATTAGATAGGAAATATAGGAGTCAATTTCTACCAAATGATGCTAAGGTATAAGAGATAGACCTTTGAAGCATGATACTAATCGGAGTGCACCAATATACCATCCTTAGCACCATTAGTATCTAGACATATACAAGAACTAGAATACCCCGTGAGATCAACATTACATGCAAGGGTCTAGTTTCCATAGAATGAACATAAGTCTAGTTACTTAGCCTATGCATGCTAGTTTTTCATTTGGACATTCAAACCTACAACTAACATACACCACACAAGCATGGATATTTGAAATTAAAACATATGTCATGCAAGCAAACATATGTAATGCTCATTCAAATGCACCATACAAGTTTATGAGCTTGCTCCCCCTATTTGTATGCTCAAATTTTAATTGATCCCCTTCTTTTGTCATATATTATCTCTCCCCCTTTGTTTCACTATCTTTGTACACTATTTCTCCCCCTTTGTCATCAATAACCACAAAGGCTTAAAGTATAGATAGGGTAGGATTATTAATGTCGACAATTAGCACAAAAGGTGGCCTTAAATTATAGATATATTGGGGTGAGACCATGTGAAATGAGGATCATTTTCCCAATTTGGTTCAATCTAGATTACTTGCAAAAGATATTTAACTCGGTTTGATCCAAGGATAAGCTTCTTCACACCTCCAAATAAGGGTTATCTTGTACCATGTTGAGTTAAACAATTATAGCTCATTTTCTAAATCAAACACTAGGTTTACAAGCCTACAAACATGTCATATGCTATCACTAGATCATTTTAAACATACAAGCAATAGTGGTACCATACAAGCATCAAATTCATTTGATTTTCATGAATGAGCCTATTCAAATGTGAAATATGTCTAGATGCACTAATCATGTCCTTAGCAAGGATGTATGCCATGCCAATCAACTTTTACCTTGGATTGCTCGAAGGAGAGACATGTCATATAATGGGGGTGCATCAACATATATTTGAGAAGTCAAGTATGTTCAATTCATTCCTTAGCTTGCAAAACCTCTTCTCATCAAGTGGCTTGGTGAATATGTTGGCAAGTTGATCTTCGGTGCCCACACTCTCTATGCAAATGTCCCCTTTTTGTTGGTGATCTCTTATGAAATGATGGCGGACATCAATATGCTTTGTTCTTGAGTGTTGAACCGGGTTGTTGGTGAGCTTTACGACACTTTCATTGTCACATAGCAATGGCACTTGCTTGAACTTGATTCCAAAATCACTCAAAGTGGCCTTCATCCAAAGTAATTGTGCACAACAACTACCGGCCGAAATGTACTATGCTTCGGCGGTTGAAAGTGCTACACTATTTTGCTTCTTTGGTGACCAAGATACAAGTGATCTTCCCAATAGTTGACATGAGCCCGATGTGCTCTTTCTCTCAATTTTGCATTTCGCATAATCGGAATCCAAATATCCAATCAACTCAAATCTTGCTCCTTTGGGATACCATAATCTAACATGTTGTGTATGCTTCAAGTACCTCAATATTCTCTTAGTTGTCTTCAAATGACTTTCTTTTGGTGAGGCTTAAAATCTAGCACACATGCATACACTAAACATCACATTCGGCCTTGATGTGGTCACATAGAGTAGGCTTCCAATCATAGACCGATACATCTTTTGATCCACCATGTTACCACTAGTATCACTATCCAAGCTTCCACTTGTCCCCATTGGTGTACTAATAGCTTTACTCTCATCTATTTCAAACTTCTTGATCATGTCCTTGATATACTTGCCTTGACTTACAAATGTGCCATTCTTCATTTGCTTGATTTAAAGACCAAGGAAGTAACTAAGTTCTCCAATCATAGACATCTCAAACTCACTTGCCATCATTTTGCCAAACTCCTCACAAAATTCTTGATTTGTTGACCCAAAGATGATATCATCAACATAGATTTGCATTACAAACAAGTCATTTCCAAGCTTCTTGGTGAAGAGAGTGGTGTCAACCTTTCCCATCTTGAATCCCTTAGAGAGTAGGAAATCCCTCAATCTCTCATACCATGCTCTAGGTGCTTGTTTCAATCCATACAAAGCCTTTCTCAACTTGTAGACATGGTTGGGTTTCTTCTCATCTTCAAAACCGGGAGGTTGCTCAACATACACAAGCTCATTGATGTACCCATTGAGAAATACACTTTTCACATCCATTTGGTACAACTTGATGTTGTGGGCACAAGCATAAGCTAGCAAGATCCTAATTGCTTCCAATCTTGCAATCGGGGCATATGTTTCTCCAAAGTCAAGCCTTCAACTTGAGTGTAACCTTGAGCCACTAATCTTGCTTTGTTCCTTATTACTATCCCATCTTGATCTTGCTTGTTCTGAAAGACCCACTTAGTTCCAATCACATTGTGATCCTTAGGCCTCTCAACTAAATCACATACTTGGTTTCTTGTGAAGTTGTTTAGCTCTTCATGCATAGCATTGATCCAATCAACATCCCTCAAAGCTTCATCTATCTTCTTAGGTTCAATGGATGACACAAATGAGAAATGCTCATAAAATGAAGCCAATCTTGATCTTGTTTGCACACCTCTTGAAATATCACCAATGATAGTATCCAATGGATGATCTCTTGCAACATTGGTTGGTTGAAGCACTTGCACTTGATTGCTTGCATTAGATTGATCACTAGGTTGAGATGATGAACTAGCCATTTGTTGATCTTGCACATTGCCATCACTAGTGCTTGCTTGGATTTGATCATGAGAACCACTAGCTTGCGCATTTGAGTTAGAGAGCACTTGATTCTTGTCATCTTCAACATCAATCACCTCTCTAGGCCTTAACTCACCAATGTTCATGTTCTTCATTGCATTGACCAATTGAGTGCCTCTTACATCATCTAGATTCTTATCTTCCTCTTGAGAACCATTTGTTTCATCAAATTCCATATCATGAACCTCCTCAAGAATACCACTAGCCAAATTCCAAACTCTATAAGCCTTGCTAGTAGTGGAGTAACCAAGCAAGAAACCTTCATCATATTTCTTTTCAAACTTGCTCAATCTAGTGCCTTTCTTCAATATATAGCATTTACAACCAAAAACCCGGAAGTATGCTATGTTGGGCTTTCTTCCATTCAATAGCTCATAAGGTGTTTTCTCCATCATGGGGTGACAATAGAGTCGGTTGCTATAGTAGCAAGCCGTGTTGATTGCTTCAGCCCAAAATGAATGACTCATATTATACTCACTCAACATTGATCTTGCCATGTCAATCAAAGTTCTATTCTTCCTTTCAACTAAGCCATTTGATTGAGGAGTGTACTTGGCCGAGAATTGATGTCTAATTCCAAATTCATCACACAACTCATCAATTCTAGTGTTCTTGAATTCACTACCATTGTCACTTCTAACTTTCTTGATGGTTGTTTCAAACTCATTGTGAATGCCCTTGACAAATGATTTAAATATTGCAAACACATCACTTTTATCACCAAGAAAGAATACCCATGTGTATCTAGTGAAATCATCCATAATCATAAATACATATTTATTTCCTCCAATGCTAGTGTATGTGGTTGGTTCAAACAAGTCCATGTGCATCAACTCAAATGTCTTGGATGTGCTCATCATGCTCTTCTTAGGATGTGTGTTACCAACTTGTTTTCCGGCTTGACACTACATAGCTTATCCTTTTCAAATGTGACATCTTTCAAGCCTCTAACTAAGTCATGCTTAATCAACTTGTTCAATTGTTTTATTCCAACATGAACAAGCCTTCTATGCCATAACCAACCCATGCTAGACTTAGTGATCAAACATGTTGACAATTGAGCTTCTCTAGCATTGAAATCAACTAAATATAGATTCTCATATCTAAATCCTTTGAATATCAAGTTAGAGCCATCTACACTTATGATCTCTACATCATCCACACCAAATATGCACTTGAAACCAAGATCACACAATTGAGCTACCGATAATAGGTTGAAGTTCAAGCTCTCTACTAGTAGCACATTGAAAATGCTCAAATCATTGGATATTGCAATCTTACCAAGCCCTTTGACCTTGCCTTTGCCATTGTCACCAAATGTGATACTATCAATCCTATTGCTATTGCTATCATTGATTGAATTGAACATTCTTGGATCACCGATCATGTGTTGTGTGCACCCACTATCAAGCACCCAATGCCTTCCTCCGGCTTTATAATTTACCTACAAAAGAAGATCAATTCTTTTTAGGTACCCAAACTTGCTTGGGTCCTTGTAGGTTAGTCACCAAGGTCTTTGGTACCCAAATGACCTTCTTCTTTGGGCCCACAATTGGTGTACCAATGAACTTAGCCTTCACACCATTGGCACCCTTATAAAGCATGTAACAAGAATCAAATTTGATTGAGGATACATTAGGTAGCTTGTTCTTGTTAGTCTTGTAATTTTGCTCTATATGCCCAACTTGCTTGCATCTATTGCAAAACCGACCATTGCCCTTCATAAAGCTAGCTTTGAGAGTGACAAAGGCCGCCTTGCCTTTCTTGGGGGTATAGCCTAATCCCTCTTTGTTGAGAGAAAATCTTTGGCTACCCAAGCACTTTAGCAAGTGGGCTTCTCCACCATAGGCATTGCCTAAGGCACGAGTGAGCTCATTCACCTCCTTCTTGAGGGTTTCATTTTCCACCATAAGTGAGGCATCACAAGTGAGACCATCACTCAAGGGTGAAGTGGAAGTAGTAGTGCTACAAGAAGTGTTAGTAGGAGCAACAATAATGGGTTCATGAAAAGATTCATCAATAAGATCACATGTTAGTCCCACATCACATGTTATGATCACTTGCTCCTTCTTGGCTTCCTCCACTTTGACTTGCTCAATGAGAGAGGAGTGAGCCTTTTCAAGCTTAGAGTGAGCTTTGCCAAGCTTCTCATGGGCTTCCATTATCCTCTCATGAGTTGCATTGAGCTCATCAAGGGATTGCTCAAGAAATTTGACTTTCTTGTTCAATTCCTTGCACTCCTTTCTCTTCATCTCAAAGCAAGTATGACTTGCTCACACATGTCCATGAGCTCCTCCTTGGAGTACTCCTCATCATCATCATCACTCCTACAAGCATCACTTTCACATTCATCATCATCACTCACATCATATTTTACCTTGGTAGGTTTTGCTATGAGGCACGTCGATGGAGTATCGAAGATGGAGGGCTTGTTGTTGATGGCGATGCTTGTTAGTGCTCTCTTGATAGATTTCTTGTCATCATCACTAGAGCTATCACTATCTTAAGACCCATCACTATCCCATGTGACCACATAGCCTCCACCCTTCTTCTTCTTTTAGAAGGTCATTCTCTTCTCCTTCTTCTCCTTCTTTTCTTTCTTATCCTCCTTATGCTTCTTCTTCTCATCCTCATCATTGTCACTATTGTATGGACAATTTGCTACTACATGATCAGGGCTTTTGCAATTGTAGCATCTTCTCACATACTCTTTCTTCTTGGTGTGATCTCTTCTCTTTCTTGCACCATAGCCCTTCTTCTTCATGAATTTTCCCATCTTGCGCACAAAGAGAGCCATAGCTTCATCATCAATATCACTAAGATCATCATCATCACTTGATTCTTTCTTGGACTTGCCCTTGTTCTTTGATGATGATGAGCTAGCCTTGAATGCTATGCTTTTCTTCTTCTTGTCTTCTTCTTCCTTCTTGTCATCCTTGTCATCCCCCTCCCTTTCCACACGGTATGTCTCTTGTGTCATGACATCACCTAGTACTTGGTTAGGGGTAATATCCTTTAATCCTCCTCTTATGATGAGCAATCTCAACATCTCAAATCTTGGAGGTAAGCACATCAAGAATCGATGGGAGACATCATCATCCTTGATCTTTTCTCCCAAAGCCTTCAAGTCATTGATAATTACTTGTAGTCGATGGAACATCTTTGGAATGCTCTCATCATCCTTCATCTTGAAACTTGTCAACTTGTCCTTGAGGATGTACAACTTGGCACTCTTCACCGCCGGTGTGCCCTCATATGTTTCCTCCAATCTCTTCCATACCTCATTTGCTCTTTCACAATCCTTGATTTGCTCAAACACCTTGGAATCAATGGCATTGTATATGGTGTTGAGAGCCATTGTATTGCATTGCTTGTTGATCTTATCTTGGTTGGTTGGATCATTGGGATCAATGATAGCATAGTCATTCTCGGTCACTTCCCATACTTGATCATTGATTGAACCAAGATACATCCTCATCTTTCTCTTCCAATAATCATAGCATGTGCCATCAAAGAACGGTGGTTTGCCCCCCACATGGTTGAACACAACTTGAGCCATAATTTGACACCGAGGTTGTTAAGCCTTCAATCAAACGGTGACCATGGCTTCGATACTACTTGAAAGGTCCTAATATGGCTAGAGGGGGGTGAATAGCCTATTTAAAAATCTACAAATCAACTAGAGCAATTTGATTAGTATGACAAATAGCGTAATGCAAACTTGCTCTAGCTCTACAAGGGTTGCAAGCCACCTATCCAACAATTCTAGTTACAATGATTACTTAGGCACACAAACTTGCTATGCAATTACTCACTAAAAGCTCTCAACCTTGCTACTCTAAAGAGCTCAACTAGATGAATGTAAATAATAAAGCAAGCTCTCAATTCTAATTACACTAAAGAGCTTGTATCAACTAGTTTGCAAGAATGCAAATAAGTGAGTAGGGTGATTATACCAACGTATAGGGGATGAACCAATCATAAGATGAATATATAGCCAATCACCGGGAGAATGCCAAAGACAAGAGATAATCGATTTTCTCCCGAGGTTCACGTGCTTGCCAACACGCTACGTCCCCGTTGTGTCGACTAACACTTGGTGGTTCGGTGGCTAAGAGGTGTTTCACAAACCTCATCCACACGATAGGACACCGCAAGAACCGACCCACAAGTGAGGTAACTCAATGACACGAGCAATTCACTAGAGTTACCTTTCGGCGCTCCGCCGGGGAAGGTACAACTTTCCTCACAATCACCGGAGACAACCACGAACAATCACCAACTCGTGCTGATCCTCCACCGCTGCACCGAGCCATCTAGGTGGTGGCAACCACCAAGAGTAACAAGCGAAATCCACAGCGCAACATGAATGCCAAGTGCCTCTAGATGCAATCACTCAAGCAATGCACTTGGATTATCTCCCAATCTCACAAAGATGATGAATCAATAATGGAGATGAGTGGGAGGACTTTGGCTAAACTCACAAGGTTGCTATGTCAATGAAAAATGTGCAAGGGTTGGAGCTACAACCGACCATAAGGCTTAAATAGAAGGCCCCATGGAATAGAGCCGTTATACCCCTTCACTGGGTAAAACACGCTCTGACCAGACGCTTCGATCATACTGACTGGACCCTGGACTCAGCGTCCGGTCCACTGATCTTTGCCACGTGTTACTTTGAGTTAAAACTAAACCGTCAGATCTCAACGGCTAAGTGCCAACTGGATGCTCTGGTATTACTGACCGGACCCTGGTGCCTCAGCGTCCAGTCGAGTACACCCTAGCTACTGTCCGGTCGAGTACAGTAATGGCCCAGCGTCCGGTGGTATACCCTAGCTACTGTATCGCCAGGTCAGCGTGACCGAACGCAGGCAGTCAGCTTCCGGTGCATTCGGATCCAGCGTCCGGTCACTTGATCGACGCTGGCATCTCCTCTGTCTTCTTCACCCTTGCTCAAATGTGCTAACCACCAAGTGTATCACCTTGTGCACATGTGTTAGCATATTTTCACAAACATTTTCAAGGGTGTTAGTACTTCACTAGATCCTAAATGTATATGCAATGAATTAGAGCATCTAGTGGCACTTTGATAACCGCATTTCGATACGAGTTTCACTCCTCTTAATAGTACGGCTATCTATCTTAAATGTGATCATACTCACTAAGTGTCTTGATCACTAAAACAAAATGGCTCCTACATTTTATACCTTTGCCTTGAGCCTTTTGTTTTTCTCTTTCTTCTTTTCCAAGTTTAAGCATTTGACCATCACCATGCCATCACCATTGTCATGATCTTCGTCATTGCTTCATCACTTAGAGTAGTGCTACCTATCTCATAATCATCTTGACAAACTAGGTTAGCACTTAGGGTTTCATCAATTAACCAAAACCAAACTAGAGCTTTCACCCGCCACGGAGCCCATTTTGGCCACGCTGCGCAAATTGATTCCTGTAGTAGTGTGACTACTGTGAGGGAGAAGAAGAAGCAGAGAATCGATCTCACCAGGAAAAGCCCCCAGGTCTGTAGCGCTAAACGGAGCTTGGTGGCCTCGTCGGCGGTCGACAGCTTGTCAAGGTCGATGATAGGGAGGGGATCAGGCATGTGAGCCGCGAGCATCAGGCTGCCAGGGCGGTCCTCCTCCCGTTGCACCAACTGGCTTGGTGGCTCCTCCATGAGGGCAGCCCAGCCCTTTCACTGGAGTCGGCCCCTTCCATGATTCACCAGCCATCGGTGCTTGTTAACTGCTACCACACACAAAGATGAGGAGCAGCTCTCTAAGCATATTTATAGTGCTTCTAGCCTACTTTCAGTAGGTAAAGTGATTAGGCTATAGACAAACTTTGTTATATAGAGATAGATCGACTTCCCAAAGCCATAAATCCTAGAAACGCTAGTGATAAACCACAAGCTATCTGTTGTGGACACTATATAATTTGTTAGGCTAGAAACAAACTTTGTTACCTAGAGATATGCTTAAGTTTCCTTTGCTAATAAAGATAGACTTAATTTGTTAGCAATAAAGCCACTTTGTATATGTATTTTATTATTTTTGCAAATGAGTTACTATGTTTCAGTTAACAGGTTGTTTGCTCCAAAATCTATCTATTTTCTGCCACGCTTTGTTACATAGAGATAGATAGACTTCCTAAAGACATAAATCGTGGAAACGCTAGTGATAAACCACAAGCAATCTGTTGTGGACACTATCTAGTTTGTTAGGCTAGAAACAAACTTTGTTACCTAGAGATATGCTTCAGTTTCCTTTGCTAATAAAGATAGACTTAATTTGTTAGCAATATAAAGGCACTTTGTATATGTATTTTATTATTTTTGCAAAAGAGTTTCTATGTTTCAGTTAACAGGTAGTTTGCTCCAAAATCTTTCTATTTTTCGCAGGGTTTGTTATATAGAGATAGTTGACTTCCCAAAGCCATAATTCCTGGAAACGCTAGTGATAAACCATAAGCTATTTGTTGTGGACACTATCTAGTTTGTTAGGCTAGAAATAAACTTTGTTATCTAGAGATATGCGTCAATTTCTCCATTGCTAATAAAAATAGACTTTGTTAGCAAGAAAGGCACTTTATTTATTTTTATTATTTTGCAGAAGAGTTTCTATTTTCAGTGTTGTTAACAGATAGTTTGCTCAAAATCTATCTATCTATTTCTTTGCACTAAAAGTTGTTTTATTTTTTGTGCCTTGTTTGATTGAGCCGTCTTTAATATATATATGTGTGCCATATCAGGTTTTGTCGGTGTGATCAACCCCTAGGGAATCTGTTATCCAAATGTTTCATACTGAGTTTGGGTTCAATTTGTTTAGTACCAGTATCTGAAAATAGGTTAATTGTGATGGGTAATAATAACATGCAATAGTGATGGGCATTTTGCGTGTCATCCTGGACGTGTTACTAATGATTTATCAAAGGTTGTCGGTCACATTTTGTACTCAATAGTGATTCATGGAAATTGACGTGCATCACTTTTACTAAAAGGATCCCATGGGAGTGCCCAAGAGGGGGGGGGAGGGTTGAATTGGTTATGTTGTATGGTGACTTAAATCCTACTTAGACTAGGACTCATGTGTTGACGACAGAAAATAGAAATATATATGTCAACTAATATTTTCCCAATAATGATGTAATTCCTGTAAAAAATTAAGTTTTAGGCTATGTTTATCTTGGATTTGGCATCCTAAGTTTTTTCCCTTGTTGCAACACAAATGCATATGGGCTAGTATTGATAAAGTTTCTATCTGCAGCTACCAAATTCTATCTCTAATAATGAAGTTTATCTCTGGCTAGCTTTTGTGATAACAATAGAAGGACAGGTTCTCTTCTTGATAACAAATCTATCTTCAGCACATAAAGCATCTTTAGATGACAGAGTTTATTTCTAGCCTAACAAACTAGATGGCTTGTTGTATGAAACAATCAGTCCATTTCCACAGTTTATGGCTTAGAATTGAAAGTCGATCTTTAGGCAATAAAGTCTGTCTCCGGGTAACAAAGTTTGTTTCTAGCCTAACAAACTAGAAAGATTTTTTTTATGAATGATTAGTCCGTTTCCTAACGAACTAGAAAGCTTTTATATGAGACTATCAATCCATTTCCATGATTTATGCCGTAGAACGTAAATTTTTATAGGTAATAAAGTTTGTCTCTGGATTACTAGATTTGTTTCAACTTTAACATACTAGATAGCTTGTTGTATTAGACTATTAGCTCGTTTCCAAAGTTTATTGTTTTAAATGTTGAACTTTAGGTAATATAAAACTTGCCTCGCCTTACCAACAGATTCTACCTTAACATACTAGATACTTGATGGAAAAGGGTTCGATCTGGTATATATCTCGAGCAAATAATAACAAGAAAACTACCTATAACAATATTTTTCCACATGAAAAAGATGACGAATTGCAGTGAGCATATTTCCTACTAGATAGGCGTGAGCCAACAATATAATGAGAATGCAACATTGAACAACGGTACTACTATCTTGACTTGGGTGTAAAGCAATATTTTCCTATACCTCAAACTCATGTAGCTTTGCTATATTGGTTCGAATTTTTTCAAACTGACCGATGGATACTCCGGTGGTGGTCACTAGAGTTCTTCGATGGGTTTGGAACCTTATGTGTACCTCTCTAGAACACACTAGAACTGTAGTTGTCATACGTCTGAAGGGGCCGGCAGCCCATCTGGCCCAGCCACCAAGGGAAGCAGCAGCGCCAGCTAGGGGGAGGGCGCGCACGGCAAGGGCGGCCTCTCGCTGCTCCACTATCCTTATCCAGGGAATCTTGAATAAAGAAAAGAGAATAGGAATAGGTTCGGTTGAGATTAGATAGATTGAGAGGAGTCCAAATCTATAAGGACTTCCCTTATTAGATTACTTAGGATCTAGGATACAAGTCTACTTAGGACTATAAATAGAGAGGCGATATAATCATTGAGATCAAGAAAGAACAGCCTAAGGGCTTCCCTATCCCTCCTCTTTTCTCTCCCTACGCCTCCCTCTCCCTTCCCCTACCGTAGCTCCCCTTCCCCTCTCCCTACACAACAGCACCTCCACCAAACCCTAGCCGCCACCCTCATCCTCCATAGCCGCCCCCAACCAGCCCCCTCCACCATAGCCGCCACCCTCCTCCCCCAAGAGGACTCTTACAGCTGGTATCCGGAGACCAGATCGATCTGATGGTCGCCACCACCATGACTGCCCACATGAGGGAACAGATCGTGACCTTATCCACCTTCATGAACAACCGCTTCGACGAGGTCAACACAAACTTCGACAATCTCAACGCCAACCTAGACAACATCGAGCGTGCACGCTCTAAGGTGGATGCCGAATACGATGTCCACAAGGTCATCGATAATTGGAAGAAGAAGTTTGACGATGAGTTCTTCGCTCGCCCCAACAACTGGTATGCTCCGATCACCAACATGGGGGCTTCCACAGCCGCCAACAGCGGCGACAGCCCCCTGCTGCCCTGCGCCGCCGTGCCCTCACTGTCTGCTGCACCCTGCAACGAACATGCCGCCAACCGCGCCACCGGCGGCCATCTCCACAGCGGCCTCGCCACCAAGCTCATGGAGATTGACTCTCACCACAATAGCAATGATCCACGTCCCAAGGAGATCCCCGACATTCACAGGATCACCGATCAGTGGATGAAGAAGTTCACTAGCCTTATCACTCGCCTCGACATTCCTGAATAGATAGCAGATCCAAAACTGCTTTCGGAAGAGAATTCTTCAGCACCGACAATACCAATTGTGTTTGAAGGAGGAGCTCCAGAAATAACACCAACAATCAGCAACCTCGACACCGAAATTAGCCCCAATTTTGCTCCTACAGATGTGTCTAAGGGGTCTTCGGATGGAATCACCTCAGCACCAATACCAGAGATGCCCCACAAAGCGCCTATACCTCCACAACAATGGCTACAATTGGCGACAACAGAACCATTGTAGATCCCCAACAACGCCATGCTAGGTCGTTCTTCCTCATGAACGACATGATAGATCCACTGCCATGGCTCAATGGCTGTGAGTTCTTCTTCAGAGGACAACATACCCCCAACAACAAGAAAATCGAGTATGCAATTTTTCATCTAATCAACATAGCACAAATTCGATACATGCACAGGGCAGTGAACCAAGCAGTAACGGATGGGAAACACTCCGCCCACTACACCAACGAGTACATCGGCCCCTAACTCCAGACGATCCGCTAGACGAGCAATAGCAGATCAATAGCTACACCAATTGTGACAAGCACCGCACCAATGACTATGATACCGACGCCAGTATCCTCATGAGGATCGATGCCCCGCAGTCAAACGTGCGTGGTTGGTGCACCAGGTGCCTGGCGGGCGCCATCCTTAGCACCTGCACCCACATGCTAGTCGACAAAGGCGCGACCCACAACATCGTTGACATCACCTTAATGCGCCTCATCGGCCTCTCAGAGCAACGCATTCACACCACCATGATTCGCCGGTAGACCCCGTCCAATGTCCTCGCGCTACCCGCACCACCGTCCATCACGCAGGCAGCACGTCAGCAGGCTGCGCCTCCTCAGTCACCATCACCACCGCCCCTACCTCGCTACAACATGAGCCAGGCGACGCAACCACGCCGCTCCAACGACCACATCAGCAACCGAGGCACGGTCTTCGGCCACCTATGGCAAGACATACCACAACAGCAGGGCCTTCGCAATATCGCCACCGACATCATCAATGGAACCATAGCTCCAGCTTGGACCATTGACCAAGGCCTCCTGTTCTTCGATGGGCGCTTCGACACTCTAGCCACCTTGGCACTCTTGGTGGACCTGCTGGATGCACAACTTCACGGTGAACTAGCAAACATGAGACTTCCAGCGCTCGGTCTACATCCTCCGCCAACAACACCAGACCACAACGCCTCTCCATCAGCCATACTACAAGGACGCCTATGGCCACAGGGTACCAACTCGCTAACTACGATCATCTTCATCAACGACCTCGGTCGTCAGCTACCCCACATCGCTCCAACCATATGCCACCGCTTCTTGGGCTATATCCTCCCCAACGTCGACAACCATCTACACGACTTCGCCTCTCTGCCACGAACAATGCACCAGCTCTACATCGACACCAGCATCCCTCGTCCCTTGCTCATGGCCGCCCACCACGCTACAAGCAACTTGGGAGACACCAAAACCTTCAACTACTACATCTCCGGCTACTTTGGCTCCTACCACTACAACTTCGTGTTCTCCGTCGATGACGACAACACCGAGCAGGTCCACGACACTCTGGGCATCTTCTTATCCCGACCACAAAGATACCTTGGGGGCAGCAGGCTTCCAGGCAACAGCGTCAATGACTGGACAAGGATTCAGCGCGAGGACGCGTTGATCGGAGAAGGGAGAAGTGATGTCATACGTCTGATGGGGGCCGACAGCCCATCTGGCCTAGCCGCCAAGGGCAGCAGCAGTGCCAGCTAGGGGAGGGCGCGCACGGCAAGGGCGGCCTCCCACTGCTCCACTATCCATATCCAGGGAATCTTGAATAAAGGAAAGAGAATAGGAAAAGGATTGGTTGAGATTAGATAGATTGGGAGGAGTCCAAATCTATAAGGACTTCCCTCGTTAGATTACTTAGGACTTAGGATACAAGTCTACTTAGGACTATAAATAGAGAGACGATGTAATCATTGAGATCAAGAAAGAACAGCCTAAGGGCTTCCCTATCCCTCCCCTTCTCTCTCCCTATGCCTCCCTCTCCCTTTCCCTGTTGCAGCTCCCCTTCCCCTCTCCCTGCGCAACAGCACCTCCACCAAACCCTAGCCGCCACCCTCATCCTCCATAGCCGCCCCCCAACCAGCCCCCTCCACCATAGCCGCCATCCTCCTCCCCCAAGAGGACTCCTACACTAGCATCAGCACCAGAGAGTTCATCAGAGAGTGGTTCATCGAGGGAGTTTTCTTTGTAAATCTCAGTCCTTAGGGCACCAAAAAAGTCCCATGCTGTTGGATGAGAAGAGCACCAGACAACAGGCTACACCAACGACTATTTGAGTGTTTAAATCTAGTTGTTGAACTAGTCATTGGGAAAGCTCTGGTGGTCTTCTCGTGGTCACCAAAGTTTTTCAGTGAGCATGAACTCAATTCTGAAAGTGAGTAACAGCTAGTTTTGTGTGCACAGTTATAAATAGGTGATGTACTTAGTCACTTCACCTCTCTTGGACTCCTTGACTGATATTCAAACACATTTGAGCTCAAGTTAAGACTCCACTCACATTTGCTTATTAGTTGAGACTGCATTTGGATGAGATTGGAGAGGATCTAGTGCATTTACATTGAGAGTTTGCATCTAATGGCACTACTTCATCGTCTTGGCTACAAGATGTGACAGAACCGCCTAATTTAAAACACTCCCAAGAGTACTTGTCTTCCATTAGACACTGTAAGTACTCCGAGGAGCACACTAACTCAGACAGTTTCGTTGAGCACACCTAACGGGAGAGCTCGAAAATCCACATTTTCCATCAGGACATAAATAAGTGAATAAAGCTGCATTTCATACACCACAAGGTTACATAAAATCGTAGTTATTCAATATCAGATTTATTACAACAAATTTATACAGTGGAAAGAACAATTATGGGGTTACATGAATAAGAGTTGATATATTACCGGTTTACATATTTTTATCTTGCAACAGAAAATAATAGAGGGAAGTTGCTGGTTAGGACGGCAACCATAGCCACTCAAGTTAATCCTTTTGTGACATTTTTGCGGATTAAGACAATTTTTTTGAGGAGTGGATTAAGATTATTTCCCCTAATGAGATAAAAATGCTAGGGCCGGCATGTTTTCCAAGCAGAGTTTCATTATGGAAATTTGACAAGTACTCCATATAACTCATGTAACACAATATATAGCTTTATTGCAACAGGGGCGATAGCTAACGCCAAAGTTTGTGATCAGAAGTACAAAGGACAAAGTTTTTTATTCTCCGCAGAGGCACGCACTCACTGATCACGGGCATTGTTTAAAACAAACATATAAGGTTTAGATCTTCAAAGTCTCAATCATTCTTATTCCTTTAGAAAAGTGTTCTTTGACCCCCTCCCGGAAGTCCGCCTCTGTAATCCTCCTGTACCTTGACGGTCGCTTCTCATCCAGTAAACCGGCCGCCGGTTCAAGCACATTGTCACGTTCCACAGCATAGAGCATGGCCGGTGAGATCCTCTCCTTCTCTGCATTCGTCACAACCCTGTGCACTGGGCTTTTGAATATCCCATTGTTCATTATCTGTAACAAAATTTTGTAGTCAAGTTTAGCATGAAGGATTCAGGAAGTTGGATATACATCAGTTCCAATTATTCATTTATTTTTGGAAATTTAATCACCACAGAGATTCAGGACACACAATGCAATAGCTTGGATTGCCAGTTGCCTACCTCTAAGGAGTCTCCCAAGTTAATCACCAGAGTGTGAGGAATGGATGGAACATTGAACCACTTGTTCTCTCTCTGAACCTGCAGTCCACCGACCTCACGATCGACCAGAAGAACCGCGAGAAGAGGGCCGTCTGAATGAGCCTTGATACCCAAGACGAGCTCTGGCCTTGGACAAGGAGGATAGTAGTTGAATCTGGCATAAGTTTGAGGACGACCACCAATCTGGTTGATGAAATCTTCTTCATCAAGCTCCAAGATCTTGGCCATAGCTCGCAAGATTTTTTCCATAACAGTCTTGGTTTTTGTTGCGTACTCGTGTAGAAGATCCCTGCAAAAAGGTCCTAGAACAGTTCAGGCAAAGGCCATTTTGGCTTACTAATGTCAGTAGTAGCAAGCTGACAAGTACAATTTTTTATTTCTTGGAGTATACTATACAAGACACATAGGCTGTGTTTAGTTGGGCGAAATTTGGGAATTTGGCTACTGTAGCACTTTTATTTTTATTTGTCAATTAGTATTCGATCATGGACTAATTAGGCTCAAAACGTTCGTCTCGCGATTTTCAACCAAACTGTGCAATTAGTTTTTTTTCGTCTACATTTAATGCTCCATGCACGTACCGCAAGATTCGATGTGATGGCTACTGTAACACTTTTTGGGAAAACTTTTTGGAACTAAACAAGGCCATAGGTGCATTTTTTTCATTTATTTTTCTTTGAAAACTTGTACAAAAAAGGCTGAAAAGTGAGGAGGAATTGTTTTGAGTGCAGGAATTTCACAATAAACTGTTTGGTATATTAAATGATTCAGGAAAAAATATGCGCAAAAAATGATTTAGGAAAAAATATTTCCATTATTCCAGTTCCAGAAAGGCTAAAACTGAAAAGGAGAGTAGGTGACCTGAAGGATTCAGGATGTTTGGGCCATTGGGCAAGGTTTCTTTCGTCTTCAGGCTCCACCTTTAGCTGCAGACGATCGCTCCAGTCAAGGATATGATCCTGCGCTATCACTGGATCACTGCCGTACCCTTCGAGCTGGAAGCGCGTGCCTTCCCTCAGGTTGCTGTATTTCTGCCTCTCCTCGAGCGGCTGGTTGAAAAACTCTCGTGACGCCTTCATCAGATCCTCCACTAGAGAAGCATCTATGCCATGGTTGGTAGCCTGCATGGCATGTCACAGAGATAGCCATTGCATGCATTAGGACTAGGAGGCAGCGATGGAGCAAGGTTCGCACGATGATGCATGGGAACTGACTACTGAGAGAAGAAGAAGAAGAGGAAGAAGCAGGGAATCGATCTCACCAGGAAAAGCCCCCAGGTCTGTAGCACTGAGCGGAGCTTGGCGGTCTCGTCGGCGGTCGACAACTTGTTGAGGTCGACGATAGGGAGGGGATCCGGCATGTCAGCCGCGACCATCAGGCTGCCAGGGCGGTCCTCCTCCTGCTGCACGAACCGGCTCGGCGGCTCTTCCACCAGGGCGGCCAGGTCTTTCACTGGAGTCGGCACCTTCCATGATTCACCAGCCACCGGTTCTTGTTTATTGCTGCTACCACACACGAAGATGAGGATTGAGGAGCAGCTCTCTGAGCATATTTGTAGTGTTTCTGGCCAACTTTCAGTAGGAAAAGTGATTAGGCTACAGACAGACTTTGTTACGTAGAGATAGAGATCGAGTTTCCAAAGCCATAAATCCTAGAAACGCTAGTGATAAACCTCAAGCTATCTGTTGCTGACGCTATCTAGTTTGTTAGGCTAGAATCAAAGTTTGTTACCTAGAGATATGCTTCAGTTTCTCCTTTGCTAATAAAGATAGACTTTGTTAGAAAGAAAGGCACTTTGTATATTTTACTTTGTATATTTTATTATTTTTGCAAAAGAGTTTCTATTTTTCAGTTAACAGATAGTTTGCTCCAAAATCTATCTTTCAGTTGGTAAAGTGATTAGGCTACGGACAGACTTTGTTATATAGAGATAGAATCGACTTCCCAAAGCCATAAATCCTGGAAATGCTAGTGATAAACCACAAGCTATCTGTTATTGACACCATCTAGTTTGTTAGGCTAGAAACAAAGTTTGTTACCTAGAGATATGCTTAAGTTTCTCCTTTGCTAATAAAGATAGACTTTGTTAGCAAGAAAGACACTCTTATATATTTTTATCATTTTTGCAGAAGACTTTCTATTTTTCAGTTGTTAACAAATAGTTTGCTCCAAAATCTATCTATCTATTTCTTGGCACTAAAAGTTGCTTTTTTGTGTGCTTTGTTTGATTGAGCCGTCTTTAATATATATCTGTGTGCATATCAGGTTTTATCAGTGTGCACAACCCCTTGGGGAATCTGTTATCCAAAATGTTTCATACCGAGTTTGGATTCAATTTGTTTAGTACCAGTATGGGAAAATAGCTTAATAGTGATGGGTAATAATAACATGCAATAGTTATGGGTGTTTTGTCTGTCATCCTGGACGTGTTACTAATGATTTATCAAAGGTTGTCTGTCACATTTTGTACTCAATAGTGATTCATGGAAATTGACGCCCATCACTTTTACTAAAAGGATCCCATGGGAGTGCCCAAGAGAGGGAAGGAGGGTTGAATTGGCTATGTTGTATGATGACTTAAATCCTACTTACACTAGCGCTCATGTGTTGACAACAGAAAATATAAATATATGCCAATTAATATTTTTGCAATATTGATGTAATTCCTGTAAAAAAAATAAGTTTTAGGCTATGTTTATACTAGACTTGTTGGCATCCTAAGTTTTTTCCTTGTTGCAACACACGTGCATATTTGCTAGTATTGATAAATTTCTATCTGCAGCTAATGAATTTTATCTCTAAATAATAATGAAGTTTATCTCTGGCTAGCTTTTGTGATAACAATAAAAGGACAAGTTCTCTTCTTGCTAACAAATCTATCTTCAGCACATAAAGCATCTTTAGATGACGAAGTTTATTTCTAGCGTAACAAACTAGATGGCTTGTTCTATGAAACTATCAGCCCATTTCCACAGTTTATGGCTTGGAAAGTCGATCTTTAGGCAATAATAAAGTCTGCCTCTAGGTAGCAAAGTTTGTTTCTAGCCTAACAAACTAGATAGATTCTTTTATGAATGATCAATCCATTTCTTAGCAAACTAGATAGCTTGTTATATGAGACTATCAATCCATTTCCATGCTTTATGCATGCCGTAGAAAGTAAATTTTTATAGGCAATAAAGTTTATCCCTAGATAACCAGATTTGTTTCTATTTTAACACACTAGATAGCTCGTTGTATTAGACTATTAGCCCGTTTTCATAGTTTATGGCTTTAAAAGTCAAACTTTAGGTAATATAAAGCTTGCCTCGCCTTACCAGCTAGATTGGTAATATAAAGCTTGCCTCGCCTTACCAACAAATTCTACCTTAACATACTAGATAATGGCAAAGGGTTCGATCTAGTATATATTTCAAGCGAATAATAACAAGAAAACTACCTATAACAATATTCTTCCAATGACAAATTAAGATGACGTATTGCAGTGAGCATATTTCCTACTCCCTCCGTTCTAAATTATAAGTCATTCTAATTTTCTTGGCGAGTCCAAACATCTTAAGTTTGATCAAAATTATAGAGAGAATTACAAAGATTTATGACATTAAATAGGTATTACTACAAAAATATAATTAATGAAGAATCTAACTATACTTATTTGGTATCATAAATGTTATTATTTTATTATATAAATTTGGTCAAACTTGAGATGCTTTGACTCTCTAAGAAAGTTGGAATGACATATAATTTGGGATGGAGGAAGTACTAGACAGGCGTGTGGTGAAGAAGGGAGATGGTTGCTAGGAGATCACCGAGCCAACAACGAGAACGCAACATTGAACAACGGCATGAATACTGCTATCTTGACTTGGATGTAAAGCAATATTTTCCTATACCTCAAACTTACGTAGCTTTGTTATATTGGTTCGAATTTTTTTTCAAACTGACCGATGGATACTCCGGTGGGGGTCACCAGAGTTTTTTGATGGGTTTGGAACCTAATGTGTACCTCTCTGGAACGCACCGGAGACTCTAGTGCTAGCACTAGAGAGTTCACCAGAGAGTGGTTCAGTGAGGGTGTTTTCTTTGAAAATCTCAGTGCTGAGGGCACCAAAAAAGTCCCACGCTGCTGGATGAAGAGCACCAGACAATAGGCTACACCAATGACTATTTGAGTGTTTAAATCTAGTCGTTGAACTAGCCTTTGGGAAACCTCTGGTGGTCTTCTTCGGTGGTCACCAAAGTTTTTCGGTGAGCATGAAATCTATTTTGAAAGTGAGTAATGGCTAGTTTTGTGTGTGCGGTTATAGATAGGTGATTTGCTTAGTCATTTCACCTCTCTTGGACTCCTTGGCTGATATTCTCACACATTTGAGCTCAAGTTAAGACTCCACTCACATTTGCTTAGTTGAGATTGCATTTTGGTGAGATCGAAGAGGATCTAGTGCATTTACATTGAGAGTTTGCATCAAATGGCACTAGTTCATCGTCATGGCTACAAGGTTTTTGTTACTCTTGGTGGTTGCCGCCGCCTAAACGCTTGGAGGAAATATGACTCCATGGAGCACTCAATTGGAGACTGTGAGGTTCTCCAAAGGTGATTTATGAGGCATTCTTGTGCTCGTCCCTGCGGGAGATCGCGAAGAGCAGCTTTAGTGGATTCATGGCTGTTGTGTACCTTGTAATATAGTCTCATACACTAGCGCTCACGTCGGAGCCTAGCTTGAGGGCTTGTTGACTTAGTAGAGGAGTGGTGATCCTTAGACACACCACAACGGGGACATAGGTTACCGACAAGCAACCGTCAGGAGAAAAAAAATTCTTGTGTTATCTTTTCTCCCTTATGGTTTGGAACTCTACGCTTGCTCTTTGCTTGTGTAGTTGTTAGAGTAATCGAGTAGCTGCTTAATTCAAGTTTTTGCATTTTCTAGTGATAACTTGTAGTTTATCTTCCTCACTAGATCCGTGTTAGAGTGTAAAGTGTGCTTGAGCTTAGCCTTTGTTAGTTGTTCTAGTTGCTTGCTAGTTGTAGTCTGGCTACTAGACTTGTGTAGGGCTTGCTCTTGCTGGCTTGCTTAGAAGGTGCAAGTAGTTCTTAATAGGGCTCACTTTTGTTGCTAACTATTGTGTCTAGTTGTGACTGTGCCTTGTCGATTTTTTTAATAGACTATTTATCGTTCTCTAGTCATCAACTGATCCTTTCATTGACATAGGTACATGCAGCGGCGGATCCAGGAAATATTTCAGGGGGGGGGCTGAACAATACTGCTACTCGATCTTAAGTGTCAGCCCCCCTACACTATAGAACTTTGCCTAAAATTTCATGGGTGCTCCATAGATGCTCCACAGAGGGTTTCACTGCTCTGGTATGGGTAGGGGGCTCGACCACCCCCCCCCCCCCACACACACAGACCCCACCATTGGATCCGCCCCCGGGTACATGCCTAATATTAATAACTCACTGGCGGCAGTGATGTTTGTACAGTTTGTTTAAAAGACTTGAGGCACCAAAATATATTGGCATTAGGATAGGACTGACCAGTGGTTGCTTGAGACAGTAAGGGCATCAATAACATTGTGGTGAATATGGCGATATTTTAGGGAGAAAATATAATACATATACGCAAGAGGACATACTAGATAATCTAAGATTTAAATAAATAAAAGGATAATGAAACTAAATAATTGTGAAAAACTTGGACAATGGTTTAATTAAGGAATATTAGAGGTCACCAAAAGGAAACCAAAGACTACCTTGATTTAGTCTGCACAACCATGAGATATGAGAGTTCGTTTAAAATGCAGGAACTTCACATGATTTGGCAAGCCAAATATGAGAGTTTTGCAGGTTTTGGTAGCAAACCAAATACTAGCCAAAATCATGACTTACCAAATCTTGACACGACGAAATTTGGAAGCGAACCAATCAGGCCCTTTACATGAATCTGTATGATGATCATGTCGATAAATGTACAGCCTGGAGGAGCATAGTCAAACTTTTTTTTTTTTTACTGAAAGTGACTCTATGCTACTTCTATAAAATGAATATTTGAAATGAACCAGGGCCTGGAGCTGAAAAAGTAGGTTCTCCTTGTTCACTCTAACGTATAATCCCTGTTGTCAGAGAGTTTAGCTCAGAGAATCACAGACAAACATTTTTAATTAGAAAATCAGCTTTCATAGATAATCTAAAGCAAAAGATGGAATAGCCCATAATAGGCCATAGAAAAATGAGAGAAAAAAAAAGGGCTAACTACCTTGCTACTTATCCAAACGCCACTATCCCTCTGCCACAGCGAGGGCCGCCTCGTATCGAGCCGCTGAAGCCATGGCGACAACGCCGACCACCGCATTCCTCCGCCTCACTCCAGCCCCTTCTCCCCGCACCGCGCGCCCTCCTCGCTCTGCTACCTTCCTGCAGCCCACGCTCTCAGTTTCCCACTCCCTTCCCGACTGCCGCAACCACCGCCTTGCCGCCGCCTCCAAGGACACTGCTAGCAGCAAGGGGCAGGAACAACATCAAGAGCCCGCACCGTCCGCGCTGGAGGAAGGAGGAGCGGAGAAGGGAACGGAGGTGGGGGGAGCATCGCCCGGGGAGAAGAGCCCGGAGTTGGTGGCGGCGGAGCTGAAGGAGGTGCTAAGGGCGCGGAAGGAGGCGGAGGCCGCCTCGGGGGGCGGGGGGTGGTGGGCCGGCGTGGCGCAGGAGATGACCCAGATCGAGTGGCCGGCGCCCGGGAAGGTGGTGGGCACCACCGGCGTGGTGCTTGGGGTCATCGCGGGCTCCACTGTCGCGCTGCTGTCCGTCAACGCGCTCCTCGCCGAGCTCTCCGACACCGTCTTCGCCGGACGCGGACTTCAGGACTTATTCTCCGGCTGACGACGCCGCATGCTTCGTGTACTCTGTAACTATTGTTTTCTTGCACTCAGGGCTAGGGTGATAGATCAAGTGTCGAAGTTTGGAATTATGTCCATTTTTCAATTGCCGAAGGAAAAGATGACGAGTCTTGCGAAATTGGTAGTGTTACTAATATGTGAATGCCATCTTGTTGGTAAATGGTGACTCAAAAAAAGAAACCTAACTTGAGTTTCTATATAGTGGTGAGAATATAGGCTCCCAGATTACTACTAGTTAATGCTCAACTCTTATAAAATAAGGGCTCAATTTTCACTTATGTTCAAGCAATTGGCTGAAAAGAATTTCTGCAGATTAAAAAGCATATGGTTAATTTTATGCTGTTCTGATTCACTAGCACAGTAGTAGTTTGGACTAACTGAATTATGTTCACTGCCTGATCCCCTAGTGACTTCATTTCACCCTGGTGAAGTAACTGATAGATAGGGGAATTGATACTTATATACAATCAAAAGGGACGGGCACTTCCTGCTATCTAGGTTATGTGGAGTCCCTCTTAATAAATTGTACAATCTGAAGTACAGGGGTTTCCAAGAGGATTCTAACTCAACCTTGATCGAACTGGTGAGTTACGGATGGGATTATCAGCTTATGACATTAGCCTAATGCTTTGTTTTGTTGGGTTTGACAAATGTTTGCTGTTTCTGTATTAACTCTCTCCCCACCATTTAAGTAGCCTACTCTATTAGTCTTGCATTTGTTTTTCCTTGGATGAATGTATAGTCATGGAGGAAACAAGAATCTATATTAGGACCTTTTTGTGTTGCTTTGGTTACGAGATTATGGGGTTAAATTTAATTATTTGCTTGAATGATATATATGTATACAATTGTAGATGCACTTCTACCAGGAAGAAATTTATAGCCATTGTTGTGAGGTGGCTGGATGCAGCAGCATGTAATGTTGCAACTTGATATCTCTAGTTTTCATGAAAATAGCCCTTGACAGTTCCAGGTGAGAATGCTAATTGAAAATTCATGGTTCTAATTTCAGTTAGGAAGATTTATGTTACGAGAGATTTTGGAACCGTTCTATAACCTCATAAATATAAAGGGATGTGATGCGGTCTACAGGTGGACTGGAAGGGCATGACATCCCAACCAGCATTTGTTAAGTCTTTCTCAGCATATGAACGAGCCACTGATAACCTCTCTTTCTCAGATTTATGTTACCCGCTGGATGGATTTCTCTTTCAGGATCTATAGAATAAAACATAACCACTGAACACTGATAACCTCTCTTTCTCAGCATTTGTTACAACCTGATGCACTGGTCTCTAGAAGATCCCATTGTTCATTATCTGTGTAAAAAAGAAATGCACAATTCAAAAAGAGATTACAATTGTCTGTCTTGCACTCATAATAAGCACTTACGAATGATCATTCATTACCTCTATTTGGTCTCCTAGATTGATGAGCAAGGTGTGAGGCCTGGTCAGCACGTCATACCAGACTCTATCTCGGAAAACCGGAAGTTTACTAATGCTGTTGTCTACCATGAGAAGCGAAGCGAATGTGCCATTGAAGTGAGGCTTCAGACTGAAGACAAGATCCAGCCTCGAGCATGGAGGGTAGAGTTGAACCTGGCGTAGTGTTAGCCTTGTTGCCGAATTGTTAATGAAGTAGTCGTCGTCAAGCTCCAGCAGCTTCGCCATTTCTGGAAGCAGACAGCCCTGTACTCTAGTGCATTTTGTGGTGAACTCGTGCAGAACATCCCTGCATAGGGATGAAGCAATCTGGGGCATTTTGCCATGGTGGTTGTTTCAGAAGCCGTCCAGATCCATGGGCTGTGCACTCTGGATGGATGACACCTGGCGGAGAGAGAGGATGCTGGGGACAGGAGCTGACAGAGCTACAGTAGCCTAGAGGAGAGGGATGAAGGATAAATCAGGGGGGAATTTATTCAAAGGCCACGAGTCCAGACGTGAACAATCATGAAGACGGTACCTGGGTCTATTATGGCGCCGCCGCCGGATCCGGTGCCTTGGTATTGCAATGCCGGAGGGGACCAAGGTGGCCCCATACCCGGATAGCTACCGCATCTTGCTTCCTCCCTTCCATGGCTGCAGGTCCATTCCAGCAACCCTAGAGGGGATTTGTTTCAGGTATAAGTCAGTCGTTGGGGTAGTGAAGCGGTTCTTCGGTGACGGCTCTTCTGCCAGTCCTCATTGAGAGCAGCTAATCTGTGTCCGTAGGAATGGGCTACACTCCCAGCAGTGTGTGGATGGTCTGAGAGTTGATAATGGAGATACAGAACAGCTAGCAGCATCGTTGCCAAGGAGGCGAGGCCATAAGTGGTAAGGCTTTGCATCGTATTTGATCTGCGCATTTCATTTCCATATCTTTTGCTAGTATAGTTTTTAATTCTTTTCCTAGATTTATAATGCTAATAGCACCTCTAGTTTACAGATTAGGGTACCATACCATCAATCAATCTGATGAGTCTGTTGTAGATTTAGATTCCCCTGTGTTTAACAAAATTTAGCATCTTTGCTATACACGGCTGGGTATAAAAGATGATTATAGTGATTGAATAGGGAAACATTTTTCTGCTCAATTGTTCCATTAATGGTGGAAACAAAGTTTCTACTGGAACAAGTTAAAATAACTGCACTGTGGGAATGGTTCTTTTGGAATTGTTTCTTGCTGGGTTATTCAATACAGTAGGAAGGTGACATCCAGTATCAGGTGCTTGCATAGAAGTGCAATCTGGGATCTCCATACCTTCTGTGGATGGATATATGATTCTGTGTAACAAAAAATTGACGATATCAAGGAGACAATGGCTACACCTGATGGGGCTGAGGGTGAGTGCCCACTGGGCATGATCTCCGCTTGTACTTGAGTGGATTAAGAGTCTCAAGTACACAGTAACTCAATTTATTTATATTGTTTGTGTGTGTAGGCCTGAACACTAAAGAGCGTGTGGCGGATCAGCCCCTGCTTGTGCTGAAAGGGCAGCAACCAGTGTCCCAGCTGCAATGATCTGCGTGTGTTTTCTTACAGTATCAGCGCTGAAAAAAAAAAACAGTTGGTTGATAATGTTGGAGGGAACAGAGAAACTAATCAGCCAGGGCTTAGTAACCCAAGTGACTGCATTGCAATATATATATATAGGATAAGAACTGCATTGATTACATACAGCTCACTAGAGCTTTTACTAGACAGGAAAACTGCCTGGGTACCCGCACACCTCTTGAGCTACCCAAGGACTTAATGACATAGATTAACTAAAAACTTAAATACACTAAATGTGCCTGGGAAGCAGGGCTTACAGCTACAGTTCTCCCCCTAAGACCTGCTTCAACCCTTCTTGATCTGCTCGATGCCAATTCTGCTTCTCATATCTTCAAGCTTGGCCTTGCCCAAAGCCTTAGTGAGAATGTCTGCCAATTGATCAGCTGTAGGGATGTACTCAGTCCTGATGCTGCCTTCTTCAATACAATCCCTGATAAAATGTTGCTTAACTCTGATATGTTTGCTCCTGTCATGGAAGACAGGGTTCTTAGCAAGTGCAATTGCAGACTTGTTGTCAACCCTCAGTTCCACAGTCTCCACCTTTCTTCCCAACAAATCAGCCAACAATCTTGACAGCCACAGGGCTTGTGTTGCTGCTGAAGTCATAGCCATATATTCAGCCTCACAACTAGACAAAGCCACCACCCTCTGCTTGATAGATTGCCAGCTGACCAAGCTGTTGCCAAAGAAGAACAGACAACCTGTTGTGCTTTTGCTGGAGTCAATATCACCGGCTAGGTCTGAATCACAGTAGCCCACAAACCTAGCAGAATTTGGGGCTCTTTTGAACTGCAGACCATAGTCCAATGTTCCAGCCAAGTACCTCAGCACCCTCTTGACTGCTTGCTGGTGCTCAGTGGTCGGTTTCTCCAAAAATCTGCTCACATAGCCCACTGAGAAAGCCAAATCAGGCCTGGTATGAACCAGGTATCTTAAGCTTCCAACCAGCCTCCTATACTGAGTTGGATCCACCTCCTTGGCAGTGCTATGCTTGCTGAGCTTCAGGCGCTCTTCCATTGGTGTAGCTGCTGGATTGCAATCAGACATGCCTCCCAGTTCTAGGATTTTCTTGGCATAGTGAGTCTGCCTCATGGTGATCCCATTCTTGCCTTGCTGTACTTCAATACCAAGGTAGAAACTGAGCAAACCCAAGTCACTCATCTCAAAGGTGGATTTCATCCTTTCCTTGAAAGCCTTTACTTCATCTTTGACTGCTCCAGTGATGATCAGATCGTCAACATAGACCCCAACCAGCAACACTGAGCCCTCTGAACCTTTCCTGTAAATTGCTGCTTCATGTTTGCTCTGTTTGAACCCCATTTCCTTCAGAGTAGAGTCCAACTTAGCGTTCCACGCCCTGGGTGCCTGCTTCAGCCCATACAAAGCTTTGTGCAGGCGATATACCTTGCTTTCTTTCCCAGGAATAGCAAAACCAGGTGGCTGCTGGACATATACTTCTTCCTTGAGCTCTCCATTTAGAAAAGCTGACTTGACATCCATATGATGAACAGTCCATCCTTCCTGGGCAGCTAGAGCAAGCAACAGTCTCACTGATTCTATGCGCGCAACAGGAGCGAACACATCCTCATAATCAACACCCTCTTGCTGCACAAACCCACGAGCAACAAGTCGAGCTTTGTGCTTGATCACATCTCCTTTCTCATCTTTCTTCAGTTTGTAGACCCATTTTAGAGAAATTGGCCGATGGCCAGCTCGGGGAGACACAAGCTCCCAGGTGCCATTTCGCTCAACAGCGCGCAGCTCTTCTTTCATTGCTGCCTGCCATGCAGGATCATCCTTTGCCTCTGCATAAGAAATGGGTTCCCCAGAGTGGGTGAGGTGGAGCTCTGCGAACAAGCGCTGCGCCGGCGGCGGAACTTCCTGTTCCCCGCCCAAAATGCCATCTATGGTACGATAGCGCAGCTGCTCGTCGTTGTGATAAGTGTCCAGCCGTTCCTCATCATCTTCCAAGGGAGTCACGTGCTCCACTTGTGGGCTGGCTGGAGCTGGTGGTGGTGAAGGCGTTCTGGATGTCTCAGACACCTCTTCTCCTGCCTCAAACACCGATTCTGCTGCTGGGAAAACTTCAGGTGAGGCCGAATGGGGCTGAGGAGATGAGTGTGACTGCACTGAACCTCCAGCTCCAGGGACTTCTTCCTCCCAAGGAAATTCCACCACAAAATCACTACCAGACGTACCTGCTGCTGGTGATGTCCAATCCCAACCTCTTCCTTCATCAAAAACCACATCTCGGCTGACACGTACACGCTGAGATGCTGGATCAAAAACTCGATAGGCTTTGGCTCCTTCAGCATAGCCAATAAATACTCCAGCTTCACCACGATCATCAAGTTTCCTGAGCTGAGACAAACGGCGAGTATATGCCATGCAACCAAACACCTTCAGATGGCCAACAGTGGGTGCTCGGCCATGCCATGCTTCATAGGGAGTGACATCACCTAGAGCCTTGGTTGGTGACCGATTCAGAATATGCACAGCAGTCATCACTGCCTCCCCCCAAAACTTGGCTGGCATCTGGCGCTGCTTGAGTAAGGCACGTGCCATGGCCACCACGGTTTGATTTCTACGCTCCACCACGCCATTCTGCTGTGGTGAATGAGGAGCACTGTAATGCCTTTTGACTCCTTCATTGGCACAATAAGCAGCAAATTCTGCAACAGTAAACTCTCCTCCATTATCTGTGCGCAGAACTTTCAGTTTACGCCCACTCTCCACCTCTGCAGCAGCCTTCACCTTCTTGATAGCATCTGCTGCAGCATCCTTAGATGACAGCAGCACTGCCCACATGAATCGTGTGGCATCATCTACAAGCAGCAGAATATAGCGATTACCTGCCGAAGTTGCTGGTGTAACTGGCCCACAGAGATCACCATGCACCAATTCAAGGTGATCCTGAGCACGATATGTTGCTGCAGCAGGAAATGATCGCCTCTGTTTGGTGGTGACACAAGTGTCACACACTTGCTCAACATGATCGATCTTTGGCATCCCTCTTGCCATTTCCTCCTTGCCAAGCCTCCGCAGGGCCTCAAAATTCAGATGCCCAAAACGCTCATGCCATTTCCATGCCTCCTCATCCCTGCGCGCAGCAAGACACACTGGCTGTGCTGTCTTCATATGCAGTACATACAGCCGGTTCGCGCCACGCCTCACCTTGGCCAGTAGGCGACCGCTGCTGCGTTCCCAAATCCGCAGTACTCCATCATCAATCACCACCTTTGAGCCATTTTCATCAAGTTGACCGAGGCTCATGATCGAGTTCTTCAACGCCGGAATGAAATAAACTCCATGAAGAACACGATGCTCACCAGTCTTTGCTTCAAAAACAATTGAGCCAACGCCCTTGATTTCCACCTTGGACGCGTCCCCGAACCGAACCGTGCCTCGAACGTCCGTGTTCAGATCTGAAAACAGGTCACGCTGCCCAGTCATGTGGTGTGTTGCGCCTGAATCAAGGTACCAGCCGCCAGCCATCTCTTCATCATCTGCTCCCAGATAAGCACGCGCACGTGGCTCAAAAAACTCAACGCGCTGCGCTGTATAGTTGAGCTCCGGCGTGCTCTGTTCCATCTCAATGAAGCCGTGAGACAGAAACAGAGCTGCATCTTCCTCACACTCAGCAAACTGGGCACGCCCTTCATGTCCTCCTTGCTGCCCAGCTTGGTTACCACCGCCACAGCCTCCTCCACGGTTTCCGCCACCGCGTCCACCATGATTTCCTCCCCCGCCGCCGCGCTCTGTTCCATCACGGCGCGGCTGGGGACATTCACGCGCCCAATGCCCTTCCTGATGGCAGTTGAGGCACGTGTTGGGGCCAACACGGCCGGCGCCATTTCCTTCTCCACGTCCGCCGCCACGGCCAGCACCTCTGCCCCGTCCGCGTCCACCTCCGCGGCTGCGTCCTCCGCCACCGCCGCGCTGGTTCTTGAAACCAGAAACGCCAGCTTCTTCTGCGCCTTTCTTCTCCTTCCTTAAACGCGCACGCCACTGCTCCTCAGTGTACAGCAGCTTGCCGTTGATGGACACCGGCTCTGTCACAGCTTGCGCTTCACGGTCATCCACCGCCTTGAGCCTTCCTGTCACCTCTTCAAGCGTGAGCGCTTCGAAGTCGAGGAACTGCTCAATGGCGACGACGATCTGCGCGTACTTTGTCGGCACCGTGCGCAGAAACTTTTCCACGACACGCGCCTCATCGATGTCCCTGTCTCCATGAAGCACCAGCTGCTGGTGCAGAGTTGACAGCCGCAGGGCAAAATCCTCCACCGGCTCGCCAGGCTTGACGTCAATGTTCTCCCACTCCCGACGCAGTCGCTGCAACGTCGCTCGGCGGACCCTGTCCACACCGATACGAGTCGCAGCGATGGCATCCCATGCCTCTTTTGCCGTCGCCTTGTCGAGGAGCGGGAGCCCCAACTCCTTGGGCACAGCAGCGACGATCACCTCCAGAGCTCGCCTGTCGTCGCGAAACTGCACTGGGCCTCCTTCGACAGCTTCCCAGAGGTCGCGCGCCTGCATCCTGAGCTTCATCGTCTGGCTCCACTCATAATAATTGGTCTTGTCCAGCATTGGCCATGATGTGCCGCTGCCGGAATCGCGGTAGACCACCCTGCCATGCGGCGACTCATAGCGACCGCCGCCACGACGCCTTCGGTCACGCAGTGGTGACTGCGAACGGCGCCTGTCCCGCGGCGGAGTCCGCGGCCGCCGGTTCCTCCGGTCCTCCTCTTCTTCTTCCTCCTCCTCCTCCTCATCTCCCTTCTCTGCTGCTATCTCCGCCCGCAGCTCCTGCGCTGTCCTGGCCGCCGCCTCCGCGGCTGCTGCAGCCTGCTGTGCCGCCTTGACAGCCAGCGCCGCCGCCTCCTCTGCTGCCTTCAGGCGCGCAGCCCTGCCAGAGGAGTCGCCCAGCTCGCCCTCAGTGGCTTCCTTGGACTTCCTAGCCCGGCGCTCAAAGGAGGTTGACGTCATGAAGAAGATGAGAAGGTGAGAAGGTGTCTAACCTACTCTCTGATACCAATTGTTGGAGGGAACAGAGAAACTAATCAGCCAGGGCTTAGTAACCCAAGTGACTGCATTGCAATATATATATATAGGATAAGAACTGCATTGATTACATACAGCTCACTAGAGCTTTTACTAGACAGGAAAACTGCCTGGGTACCCGCACACCTCTTGAGCTACCCAAGGACTTAATGACATAGATTAACTAAAAACTTAAATACACTAAATGTGCCTGGGAAGCAGGGCTTACAGCTACAGATAACCATCTTATTTGCTTCTGTTATCTCAGGTATTGTTGATTTGTTGTTCCATCAAGGCCTGATGTCAGTGGGATTGCCATGCCTAAGAAGACTGAAGGTGAGAGCCCTTCAAACTAGGGTGCACTTGCAGTGAAGTGCAAATGATCAATTTTTGGGACATCACACAAAGTTGGGAATTTAAAATTTTCCTTGCTGAGGCATCAGCTGTGGAGAGAGGAATTGTAAATCACTTGGTTCCTGTAACCATGGTGTGGCAACCCTTGCTGCAGGTGAGATGTTTTTGCAATCTATACATTTGTTTTCCATTGAACTGAAAGTTTGGTAGTAAAGTTAGTGTTCAGATAGTCTATTTTGGCGCCTAGTCGTAGATAAATACAGTTTTGTTTAACCGTAAATACAGCAAGCGAAGCCCCACTGTAAGATTTTATTAAGAAAAAGAACCACTATACAAGCAACTGTACAACAAACAGAAGAGGGAGAAGAGAACATAAAGAAACTGAACAACAACCAAGCAAGAGAGAGCACGAGCTTAAGCAGAAAGAGCAGGGCCTGTTTGGATCACTACCTCCCACGCAATGCCTGGCCAGGCAAGCGATCCTGATCCCAGACCTCCGAAATTGAACGCTCCTCCTATAATTTTATATAGAGTTAACTAATGTGTTCTCTTGGGTAGTTAAACTTTACTCTCTCCGTTTTAAAAAGAAGAGAGAGTTTGTCCTAATAAGTTAAAGTTTCTAAATTTGACAAAATTTATAGAACAAAATCACATAGTACAATACCTATGTTCTATCTAGTTCTCATGTACTTTAGCTTTTCTCTTTTAGACAGACATTTAGACCCATTTGGAGTGGAGCTAGCAGAAGGTGTCTAGACTATACACACTTTATTTTCTTTAAAAAAATAAATTTAATATTTGGGATTGCAAGGTTTCAATCAGGTCCCTTATTCATTACATAGAATCACATCTATATCTTTGCAGTCTCGATGACCATTTCCCCTTGAGCGACGTGTTCATAGAGCCCAGCAATATATTCTTTGATTTTCACCTTCTTGTAGAGTGCTGGATGGTTCTCATCTATCAGTTTATCCGCGGGTCGGATTTCTCTTTCAGGATCTATAGAATAAAACAGAGACACTGATAACCGCTCTTTTTCAGCATTTGTTACTACCCGATGCACTGGGCTCTTGAAGATCCCATTGCTCATTATCTGTGTGAAAAGAAATGCACAATTTAGAGAGAAAAAAGATAACAATTGTCAGTCTTGCATTTATAGTAAGCATAACCAGATTAGCCAAGCTTTTAATTTCCCATTTGCAATCATAAAATTAAAGATTCTAATGATAGTTCATTACCTCTATTTGGTCTCCTAGATTGATGAGCAGGGTGTGAGGCCTGGTCGGCACGTCATACCAGACTCCATCTTGGAGAACCTGAAGTCCACCAACGCTGTTGTCTACCATGAGAAGCGTGACGAATGAACCATCAGAGTGAGGCTTCAGACCGAAGACGAGATCCGGCCTCGTGCATGGAGGATAGTAGCTGAACCTGGCATAAGCGTCTGCCTTGCCGCCGAACTGGTCAATGAAATAGTCGTCGTCAAGCTCCAGCAGCTTCGCCATTTCTGGAAGCAGGCAGTCCTTCACTCTTGTGCATTTTGTGGTGAAGTCGTGCAGAACATCCCTGCATAGAAAAGGCGACCACGGCATGTGGCGTTAGGCACTCTGCTACAAGTTTTGTCTGGCTCGATGGGATTTTGTTGTTAAGTCAGTTAGGAAAGGGCCACATAGCATGTATTTGATTTCAATAATGATACCCTCGGGGCGTCCGTCCTTCTAGACAGGACCGACCCGTGTGTCACGCCGCTAGCTGCCTGTGCCACACACCCTCACCTATGCCTCCCACCCGAACTAGCGCCGCTCGCCGTGGCGGCGCGCCTATCTGCCTGATGCGGGCGTGCCTATCTGCCTGATGCGGCCACTGTTGAGGTCTGTTTCGTCGATGAGCTTCACACCAGCGACCTCCACGTCACTCTGTGGTATCGAACTCCGCGTCGATGTTGAGCTCCGCATTGACGAGCCATGCGGCCACTGTTGAGATCTGTTTCGCCGATGAGCTTCACACCAGCGACCTCCGCGTCACTCTGTTATCTCGAACTCCGCGTCGACGTTGAGCTCCGCATCGACGAGCTTTTTGCAACGATATATTTCACGAGTTTCATTTGTATGTTTCATGTGTTTCATTTGTATGTTGCAAATGGATCTAATATTACACAAGTTACAATGGCTACACACGTATATTTCAAGTGTATGTTCCACATGTTTCACACGTATGTTGTAAATGTATGTTCCAAATGTTTAGCCGTTTCAGACGCATGTTTCATGTGTTTTCATCCAAATGTTGCAATGATTATATAGATATGTTTCAAGAGTATATTGCATATGTTGCAACGGTCGGACGAATGTTACAGAAGAGATGAGACGTTAGGATGGGGGAAGGGGTGCGGTCGAGATAGTGCGCGGCGGAGGACAGGGGCGCAGCAGCGGATGGCACCGCGGCGGGGGGAGGAGCGCGGCGTGGCGGGGAAGGGGGAAGGAGCGTAGTGAGCATGACGCCGAGGCACAGCCAGGATGGGATCAAGGTGCGGGACGTCGTGGGTGGCGTTGGACAAAGTCAATGGCGCGGGATGGGTTGCGGGCGGTCGGACTCGATCACTGGAGCTCGATCTGATGCGAGCGCGGGGGCGTCCGATGCGACGCTGGTGCAGGTGTCGCAACTGCGTTCGGACAGGGGCTAGCATCCGTACATCCGGACGCTAACCACCCCAAATTTGGTTTTGAAACGATATGAGATAAGATGGTCCATGTTTTTAAGAATAAGATTGCCCCACGTAGTATTTGATTGAGAGGAATGGATTATATCAATTTTGTTTTGATTGCAGGTACAGTTATTCATGGGTGTCACCTATCAACATTAGGACCCACATGTTGCAAGTACAGTTATTCATGGGTGTCACTTATTCGTGGATCATACCAAATACTTCCTCTATCCCAAATTGTAAGATGTTTGATTTTTTTTTGACATTAAGTTTGATCACTCGTTTTATTAAAAAATTTATGCAAATAGAGTCAAATTTAAGTCATTCTGGAAGAACTTTTATTAATAAACCAAGCCACGACAAAAGAAGTGATATTTTACACAAATTTTTAAATAAAACGAGTGATCAAATTTGATGTCAAAAAAAAGTCAAACATCTTATAATTTGAGATGGATCGAGTATTATTTAGTAGAGGAGGTATGCTGTTAATTTTGTAATCACAGCACCCAAAGAACAGCTCAGGACCTCAACATCGTCATCGGAAGATTACCTGAGACATGTGGGCCATAGGTCAAGTTTCCTGTCCTCTTGAGGCTCCATCTTGAGGTAAAGGCGGTCGGTCCAGTCCAGAACCTGGTCCTCCGACGGCACCCAGTCGTTCCCGTACCCTTCGAGCTGGAAGTGCTTGCCGTCGACCATGTTGCTGTGCTTCTGCTTCTCCTGGAGCGGCTGCCTGAAGAACTCCCTCGACGCGTCCATCAGGGCGTCCATGAGAGAGGCCTCCATGCCGTGGTTGGTGACCTGGACACCGAACGATACATACTCCAGATCGAATGGTACGGTATATACTTTGTACTAGCTAGCAAGATAGACTCTGTGCGTGTGCGTGTACTGCGTACCAGGAAGAGACCCCAGGACTCGAGCGCCAGCCGGAGCTTCGAGGCCTCGTCGTCATCACCGTCGCCACCCGGCTGGCACAGGCGGGCGAGGTCGATGGCGGGGACCGGCGCGGTTACCGTGGCCTTGCGGTCGTCGTTGCCTGCGCCTGCGCGCGCGACGTACCGAGCCGGCACGTCGTCCGCGGCGCCCAGCTGGCCGGCGAGCTCTTGCAACCGGCGGCGGCGGCACCGGCCGAGCTTCCCCTCCTGCACTTTCCATGAGACTGAGAGTGCTGAAGTTGAGAGCAGAGGGGTGTACGACTAATATCTTCGCTGCGACTGCGACTGCGACCCGATCAGTGGCGCTGCTGGCTACGTCTGCTCCTCTGCGATGCGTCTAGTGCTAGCTACACAAGCGATTATTTTGACGCGGGGCCCCGGGGCGCCGCCGTGTTCGTCGCACATGCTCAGAGATGACGTCCAAGTATGGACTCGGGTTGTTCCCGTCCTTGGCCAACCGGGAACGTGTCCACGTTCGGAGAACAGGATCCCGAAAGTAATTTTATTCCTCATTTTACAGAGAAGATTAAATTGCGTCTACCCTACAACAACTTGATAGATCGGTGTAAATTAGTCCAACGATTTATAAACTACTTAATCAAGTACAACTTTAGCGAATTGATACATATGTCCAAACGTTACTACTATAATATAGACGCTGGAATTAATGGTATATACGATCACAAAGAGGCAAAATTTCTTGCATAGTTTTTTTTCGTCTAACTCTAATCTCTATTTGGATTCTAGTTTTTTGTCCGCTTCGTGTCCATGTAGGCCGCTTTTTTTCTAGTTCACTACTACACAAACGTTTATGGAGGCGGGCGTTTTTGATTTTCCGCGGCGGGCAAAGCCGTCCGCCGCGGCCTAGAGGCCACGGTAAATCGTGGCTTAACCGCGGCGGGCGGCTTTGCCCGCCGCGGTTAACCGATTTACCACGGCGGGCGATGTAACGTGCCCGCTGCGGTAAACATACTTTTACCACGGCGGTCACGTTGAACCGCCCGCCGCGGTAAATTATTTTACCGCGGCGGACACAGTACAGAGCCCGCCGCGGTTATGTTCGTTAGCCGTGGCGGGCATTATCATTTGCCCGCCTCGGTAAATTTTTTCCTGAATTAAAAAAAATACAGCAGCCATATAATTAAATTCAAATTCAAATTCAAATTCAAATCACATCCAGATTTCATAAATTAAACTTAAAAAGTATGCAGGCATTACACATGAGATAATATACATATATATACATTCACTTAGTCGTTCTTGTCATTGTTAATTCATTACATTTACATATTAAAGTCGTTATACATGCCCTAAGGAGTAATCTTGCGGACGCATCATCGTGGGCCATTTCCTCAGCCTCTCGTACTCCGGTAAAATCGCTAGCTGGCTGTTTTCATTGAAGAACGTGCTCCCTTCAAGCACGCATTTGTCTAAGACAAACTTACATATGTCCGCCTTTGTCTGCTTGAAGGAGTGTTGGGTGCTCTGCACGTCTCTCCACCAGTTCAATCCATTCTTGAGCACCCTCCAACTGCTGCTATACTGCTTGCACTCCCTCAGGTACTCACAGACGTAGAAGCCACAGGTTTGTGATCCTACCGGTTGTTTGGCACACTGCATGATCGATACACAAGCATTAGAATACAGGCATTAGAACGCTTATGAACAGAACGCACAATTAAACCTTTCAAATACTTACCGGAAAGTTGCGTCTGATTTTGATGCGGTTCTTATGCTTAGCCTTAAAATTCTCTGTTCTTCGATCATAGCATTCAGGATCCTTCACGTACTCTTTATAAGCGCTATATGAAATGTACTAGTATTAGGCAGGGCATTAGAACGCATATGAGAAGACAGTTCAGTCACTTACACTCTAAGGCAATCTTCAAAGGCCTTGTACCCTTTTAAGTTTGGCATTCTCAACGAATCAAATACGCAGGCCCTGCCATCCTGAGGGTCGATGATAAATGCAACCCAGTGACCCTCGAGGCCTTGGCTGCGCCATTGAAACAAAATACAGGTTACAATGAGAAATAATAATACTAGCTGGCTACCCACTTATCTCTACAGGCATGTCTTGCATTACATCATCCACCGTGATGTAATCACGACAACTGTTGTCACTGTCGGCTGGCGCAGCTGCTGCGGAAGGATCTTTATTCACCGGTGGTGCTGTCGTCATCGGCGTCGAAGAGGTAACTCCAGATGCAGCGCCACTCGCACCAACTCTTTCGCCGTGAAATGTCCAGACTGTGTAGCCCTCGATGAAACCATACATGATCAAATGAGTTTGCACCTCGCTGTCTCGGTGGGCTTTCAGGTTCTTGCAACGAGAACATGGACATATGGTTGTCATCCGCTTCAGTCTCTCACGGTGAGCTTTACCAGCCGCAATAAACTTCCTTAATTCAAAGAGGTACCGCGGATCATTCACTCTATCGATCCGGTACATCCATTCCGATCTATCCATCGTATCTGCGAACATTATCCATCACAATCAACATTAAATAAAGAAGAATTAGGAGAAATTGATGATTTTTACGTCCAAAATCATGAAAAAGAGAGGAAATGACGATGTGAAATATGAAGCATGCATCTATGATGAATCTAAAGTTAAAGAAATACATAACATCATTTTTTCCATTAAAATTGATCTAGATCTAGATCTAGATCTAAAGAGAACTCTATGTGATGGAAATAAAGAGAGAGGATGGAAGGAGAGAGGGAGAGCCTTTATAAACCTCTTATGATGTCCTCCTCCCTCAAATCCAAGCCCTTCAACTCAAATCAAAAGTTTCCTCAAATTTTAGGGCAAAGCCCCCCCCCCCATGAGTTTTGAGAGAGGAAGACCCGTGGAGAAGAAGGAGGGTCCGAGGGCTGTATATGTACAGGCTTTACCGCGGCGGGCAACATAAAACGCCCGCCTCGGTAAATCAAGTCTTTACCGCGGCGGGCAGTTTAAAGCGCCCGCTATGGTAAACCGTATTAACCGCGGCGGGCTATTCATACCGCCCGCCGCGGTAAATAACGATTTTCTGCGGCGGGCAAGTAAGGTGGCCCGCCGCGGTAAACCAATTTCCCGCAGCGGGCGCCCCGGTGGCCGGCCTCGCTGGCCGGCCACCGGTTAACCGTGGCGGGCAAAAAAGGTGCCCGCCACGGAGCGTGTTTTGGCCACGCTGCGCAAATTCATTCCTGTAGTAGTGGTTTGCACATCCGCGGTCCTCCTGTATGAGTGCACGTTCTTGGTTTTTTTGTTTCGCTATTCCGTCCTCCTCCGTCTACACTTCCAATCTTCTTTTTTTGCATTTTAGATTTTTTTAGCTTCTTTTTTTTGGCCCTTTCTTTTGGGCCGGTGGCTTTTTAATTTACTTATAAACATGAAAACAAATATAAATATGTTATGGTGGGTCTTTGAGTTATTTATTGTTTTTCTCTAAGAAATAAAGATTTTTGCCATCAAATTTGTTGGTATAGTTTTGATTAAAACAAAACTTATTTTTTTTATGAAAATCAGCAAATGGTCTAACTAATGAAACCAAGAATAAAATCTTATAAGTAGTTTGTTTACTAATCATGTCTAAATAAATCTATCTCTACGATCCTTGACGAAGTTTGTTATGTAAAAAATTGAGAGTGGTCTCTCACCACAATCATTAGGGTACAAATCAATTCTTGGCACGTCAGCAGCTAACTTCTCGCCAACTTTAAATAGAGATTAGAATTACATATTTTATGGGTTTTCAAAAAAAGCCACGGAACTCAATATTTAACTATAGTAACATTGGATAGTATGAAACTTTTAGCCAATTTTGTGCCGGGGGTTTGGGGCAGAGCGAAACACCCACATAATATAGATATGTCGTTGTTTGCTATTAATATCTGCTAGGTTTTTTCGGTTGCAACGCACGTAGAGATGTGAATCCATGCAGCAGGTGTCCATGGGATCCGTCCCCCGTGAAATTCCCCAACCCCCCCCCCCCCCCCCCCCCCCCCCCCCCCCCCAACAAATACGTGGGCTTATCTACGCCGGTGAGATCGCCTGGAATAACTGGGCCTCTTCGGACCCGTATGTGATGGGAAACTTGGGCCGTTGGCCTGCTCCCTCAACCCAGCCGCGCGTACCGGCGTACGCCGTAGGCCGGCCCGGCCGCCATGGTTGCCGAGCGGAAGCAGCAGCAGGTTGCCACAAAAAGTGACAGGCCACCGCGCCTTGTCCGGGGAACTCTGGAGTCCGGACCGGCCAAAGCTGGCAGATCGCTGTCCCGGGTCCCGGCCGTGCTCTTCGGTCTTCGTCAGGTTGCTCCATGCCAAAACAAACCTCTCGATGATCGCCCATCGATTGGCCTTCTGATTGATGAGCAACTTGAGCTTATCGTCTTCCGACAGGGACAAACAACTTCAGTTAGGCGCGCGTGACTGTAGTATTGGAACTGCCGCCGGCGATCGGCCACGCGGCCTCAGACGGCGCCACGGCGGCGGCCATATTCCGGCTGTATTCCTCGTCCATCCAGACTCCTGAGCATGACGCTACGGTGTCGTCGCCTACTAACTCACGTGTGTGGCGCATTCGGCAGCGCACCAGTTCTCGATTCCAGCCAAATCCAGTGATCTAGATTATTGTGTGAAGAAGTGCGCCAAATCTACATCGTATACTGAATTACTGATGGACATGTGAACGACAGTAAGTGCATAAACATGGATCGACAGATACGGTGGCGTTCATGGCTGATGACACTGCCACGGGCTCGCTCATGATGTACAATACAATACAAACACAGTGAACAATCATGGTCGATCGTTCGTTCACATGGCGTCAAGCAAGCTAGCGCTGAGAGGCCGGAGATCAAGCCGCCGCCGCCTCGGGCATGCTCCCAGCTGACTCCCTGTCGTCGACCTTGATGTTGAGGAAGTCGATGGTGCGCTCGCCGAGCGCGAAGGCGTCCCAGAAGCCGTCGCCGAAGGCCTTGGCCTTGAGCTTCCTGTACATCGCCGGCCTGTCCTCGGCCACCAGCTCCTCCGCGGGCTCCAGGTCCTTGTGCGGCTCCGGCTGGTAGAAGAGCACGAGCGACATCCTCTCCCTTCCGCTCGTCACCACGCGGTGCGTGGGCGCCCTGAACACCGCGTTGCTCATGATCTCCATCTCCTCCCCGACGACCACCAGTAGCTCGTCGCTGGCGAGCACGGGCACGTCCACCCACCGCCCGCCGTTGCCGTCCCTGAGCAGCACCTGGAGGCCGCCGACATCGCGGTCGAGGAGGAGCACGGTGACGACGGAGTTGTCGGTGTGGGGCTTGGAGTTCCGGGCGCGGGCAGGGCGGGCAGTAGGTGAACCGCGCGTACGTGCCGCCGTTCTCGCCGACGTGGTCGAGGAAGAACGCCTCGCCGAACCCAAGCAGCCGTCCCATGGCCATGAGCGCGCTTCGCCACCTGCTCGCTGCCCAGGGCGTACTCGTGCAGGAGCCCCGCGAGCGACGGCGGCCGGGGCGGCCAGAAGCCCAGAACTGCGCCCGCCGCTCCTCCTCCTGCGCCATCTGTCCCTGAGCCTGATGCACCAGTGTCGATCGCGCTGCGTACACTTGGGCTAATAAAGAATTTGTTTGATTGGCCTTCGGTGTCTGCGTGCCAATTCATATAGAGTGAAATTTTTGTATTTTGGTCCCTTTTGAAAATAATTTTTACAAAAAGACCTACGTCAAAACGTTTTCTGAAAATAGACCATTTTTAGGCGTCTTAGAACATGACGCCGAGGTATGGGGGTCGGCGTCGACTGACACGACGCCGAGGTATTGCCACGTCACGGACGACCAGGGTCGTCGGCGACACGGTGGCGCGTGGGGTCCGAGACGGCGTCGTGTCAAACAACGCCAAGGGCCCAACCTCGGCGCGGCTGGACTGCGCGCCTGTAACAGAACCGACCAATTATACGAAATTAAGTAAGAAAATCATCCGTCAGAGCAGACGATTCAACAAACTTAAGCCCGTATAACCCGGTAGTCCATGAAATCACGAAGGATTTCAAACCAACTTCCATTCTAGCCAAGATCGTAATAAGTTTAGCGGTCACCATCACATATTACATAAAAGTTTGCATCTCAGATACATCAGAGTTTAAACATGGTTATTACAAAACAAGTTCGAATAAAAGTAGCGGAAGCCATTTGTTCAAACCACACACACTCTCACACGGAGTTCAAATACAGTGCCAGCGAATGATCATCTCCAACAAAAGCATGAGACGAGACGTAAGGAATGACTATGCACATGGTCCTAAGCATCACCCATCGCAGGATAAAGGCAGTTGATACAGTAGCCGTAATACATCTGCCCATCTGCAACAAGTGGGAATAAAACCCTAAGTACGAGAAGATACTCAGCTAGACTTACCCGACATAACCGAAAATAAGTGACACCAAGGATTATGAAGGCTTTATAGTAGGGTAGTTGACTCATTTGCAAAGAAAGCATTTTTTGCAATTCAAGAACCTTTCTAAAGACATTATTGCCAATTTAATTAATTATAACATGTCGACTAGATTTGCACCTATACTAGAGCAAACATGTGATTAAGCAGATAATGATAACCAATGATCATTAAACAACTTCCATACTGTCATATTCATTATAACTGTCCAAGTGTTCCATAAACATTTACTACGATGAAGTCACTCAAGTCAAGTGCTCACTATCCAGGAGCGATGGCGATTCGAATCGATTCCTAACCAGCTGGTGATTTATTCCTTACACAAACCTCACTCACCCGCTAAAGTGAGATATTGATCACCGGGTCAACTATCCAGGAATCTCGAGTTTGCCAGGAACCACATGTACCCGGGGGCCGACCGACTGCACTTTGGTCTTATCATCTTGCCCCCGTGTCCTACCACACCTGCTCCGGCACAGTGCGCTGCGGGCAATCTACTCGGCCCGAATAATCTCCCAGCTTCGCGGTCGGAAGGTACTTTATCCGGCCAGCTAAATGTAAGGCATGCGTTCAACATGACTCGAGGCCCAACAACGGTCGGTCCTTAATCGACACAGACGAAAAGCACTACAGTCCAAAACTCTATAAGTCTCCGTCCGGTTTCAACTTCATTTAACACTTAGTTATACCATGACTTCATAGTCATCCAAGCAGATCCAGGTAACCACCTATAGCTCGTAGGTGACAGGAAATCACCGACTTCTATCGGTCTAAACCAGCTAAGCATTGACTCGACTGTGGATACCAGGGTAACAAGGATATAGTATAACAAAGGTAGACAAGGTATAATGCAGCAACAGTTGCAAACAACTCCTGAACGTAATGCATCAATTAAAGTAAAGCATTTAATTAATAATTGCAAACCGAGAGAAAATGCTCCGGGGCTTGCCTCTCTCGAAGGAGCTTGGGCGGTGATCGGGGCACTCCGGAAGTTCCTCAACGTCCTCCTCGTCGGCTTTGGGCACTTCCTGCGGCTGCACCTCGAGCTGCTCCTCGGGCTCCTTGGGTATAACGACTGGGTTCTCGGTTTGCAATCCTGTATGATGCAATGTGCGTAAGCGCTTATGCAATCGGTGCATCGAATGAGATGAATACAATGGATATGTTTGAATGCAAGGTAGTCAACATCATCCAAGAACATATACTACAAGCACATGTCATCTACTGCATTCTCTTCTACTACTAATATGCTAAATCAACACATCTTATTAAATGTTTCAAAGATACACCAAAGCTTTACTAATTTCTTAATCACACAAAAAGCAACACTTAATTAAACCCTAATTAATAATAGGTTTGAATAGCAACATCTATTTTTATTATTTAGAAAAATCTTAGAAAATTACTACAGCACAGTACTACCCTAAATAGTCTACTATCAGATTTTCATAGTATTTGAATAAGTGGCTTAGCCTACACAAAAATAACAAGCTATGGCATGATTATGAACATGAAAATACTTTGTACTGTGAAAAGTGTCAAACAACAGAGTTAGCATTTTTCCTATGATCTTCATAGCATACAATCACTGTACAAAAATTATCACATACATGTTTTATACAAAGTTTGCTCTCTAGCTAAAATAACAAAAAATCAGCCATTAAAGGCACTTGAACTATACCTCAAAATTTTTATACAGCACATGCATGACACATATTTTTTCTAGGAAGTACATTACATAAGAAGATCAACAAACTTGGAATCATATTTTTCTGAAGCCAATAAGTTTTTCTACATATTTTTCAAGTTATCAGCAATATCCATAATTAAATAAAGTTCTACAGAAAAGTATCTCAAAAATGACATGCAATAATTTTCCCAAGTAGATCTGATGATAAGGAACCTAGCAAAATTTATTTCAACAGATTTGGAGCAAATTTGAGTATCCAAACATTTTCTAAACTATTTCTATTTTCAAATAATAAAGAAAAATTGAAAACGAATCCTCCTATTGATACTGGGCCGGCCCGCGGGAATCAGCCGGCCCACTGCCACCCTTGGCCTGCGCGGCCCGAGCGAAGGGAAGGGGAGGTGGCCCGGCAGGGGCTTCGGCCCATGGCCTCTTTGGCCAAGCTCGGCCGAGGCGAAGCCATGTCGACGCCGTGACGTAGCGGCGGCGTGGCTCGGCCAACGGGGCCGGCGGCCATTGCCGGCCATGCCAGGGCAAGCTAGCGGGCGCATGCGGTTCGCGCGAAGCTGGCGAATGCAGGCAGGTAGCTAGGCAGGGAGGAGAAAGGGAGGAAGTGTGCCTTCCACGGCGGCCGAGCACGGCGGCGCCATGGCCGACGGTGGCGAGGCGCTAGAAGGCGCTACCTGGGCTCAACAGTCGGCACAAGCGCGAGCACCACGTGCCGGAGAGTGAGGCGAAGCTGCTGGCGCACGATTGCTGGCCGAGGTGGAGGAGAGGCGGCGAATTTGACCGGCGGGTGCGGTGGCGCGGCGAGGGGGAGAGTGAGTGAGCTCGGCGCTGGCGGAGAGGAGAGGCAGCGTGGGAGAGTGCAAGCGAGCGTAGCGGCTTCTGCAGAAGTAGGCGGGCGCATGGGCACGGGTGCAGGCCGGCTGCGATGCGCGGCGGCGTCGACGGTGCATGGCCGCCACGCGGCGGGCTTGCCCTGCCATGGTCGGGACGCGGCGCGACGCGTCAGATGGCGGGCGAGCGCGGAGGCAGGCCAGGCGCGGCGCTGGGCTGGACTGGCAAGGCGCATGGCGCTGGCGCAGGAGGCTCGCGGCTGCAGGCCGGGCTGGCTTTGGCCGTGGGCCAAAAACGAGGCGGCGGCCCGCGAAGTGAGAAAAGCCCTTTTTCAATTTATATTTTCAAGAAATTTTTAAATGCCAGCTTTCAAATATCATTTTGAGCAAGAAAATGACATCTTTTGAAAATGTACCAAAAATGAAAATTGATTAGAATGTAATTCTCTACAACTTTGCTTTTATGACCAAAGCCAAATTCTTGATAGATTTTGAATTCTAAAATTAAAGTCAATTTTAACTCAAACCTTAATTTTGGGGAATTATTTTAAAGCAAAATTTTGAAATAATTTGAATACAAACTTTGCTCCAAGAATTGAACTAAATAATCCTAGATGATTTACAAGCATAACCAAACAAGTTCTACTAACCTAGCGAGCAAAATCAGGGCAAAACAACTCTAACAAGTGTATGCAACATTCAGGTTTCACAACATGTTTCATATGTTTCGAAGCAGTGTTTCAGTTATTATTTTCATGATTGGGCATATATGATTAGGATGCTTGATGATGCATGATATGCATGATTTGCAGTGCCTAAATGTTGGCATAACACCGGGGTGTTACACCCCTCTCCCCTTATAAAAATCTCGTCCCGAGATTTGGGTTACGAACCATTTGTTATAAAAATCTTCATAAGCTTTTTGTAGATACTCTCCCGTTTCCCAAGTTGCATCTCCCTCATCATGATGATCCCACTGTATCTTGTATGTTTTCACCACACTATTCCGAGTAGCACGTTCTTTAGTGTCTAACACACGGACTGGTTGTTCATGGTACACCAAATCTGATTTGAGTTGGATACCTCGAGGTTCTATTCTTTTCTCCAGAACACGTAAACATTTCTTGAGATGTGATACATGGAAAACTGGGAAAACGGTACTCATTGTCTCAGGTAACTCTAACTTGTAGGCTACCGGACCTCTTCGTTCTAGGATCTTGTATGGTCCTACGAATCTAGCGGCAAGCTTTCTTCGGACTCTAAACCTTTTCTTCTTCATTGGCGTGACTTTCAGATAAACATAGTCACCAACTTCAAACATAAGGGGTCTCCTTCTTCTGTCTGCATAACTTTTCTATCGTGATTGGGCCGCTTTCATATTCTGCTGAATAATATGAACTTTCTCCTCGGCTTCTTCTACAAAGTCAATGCCATAATACCTTCTATCTCCAGGCTCGACCCAATTCAATGGTGTTCTACATTTTCTGCCATATAAAGCTTCGAAGGGAGCCATCTTGATGTTTTCTTGATAACTATTATTATAAGAAAACTCAGCTAATGGTAACCATGACTCCTATGATCCCTTAGAAGACAACACATAGGCTCTTAACATATCCTCCAAAACAGCATTCACTCGTTCAGTCTGACCATCTGTCTGAGGATGATAAGCGGTACTGCGAATCAAACTAGTTCCTAAGCCTTTGTGTAAATGTTCCCAAAAGTGAGCCGTGAACTGTGAGCCTCTATCAGATATTATGGTCTTTGGTATACCATGCAATCTCACAATTTCTGTGATATACTTCTCGGCATATTGAGGTGGTCGATAAGTTGTTCTGACAGGTAGGAAATGAGCGGCCTTGGTAAGACGATCCACAATCAACCAAATCGAATCATGTCCTTTTTTAGTAGTGGGCAAACCCGAGATAAAATCCATACTGATATCATCCCACTTCCAACTAGGGACTGACAAGGGTTGTAACATACCGGCAGGTTTCATATGAATGGCTTTAACTCGACAACATGTGTCACATCTGGCAACATATGCTGTAATTTCTTTCTTCATTTTGGTCCACCAATAACGAGATCTTAGTTCTTGATACATCTTACTACTTCCGGGATGAATAGATAGCTTAGAAAGGTGAGCTTCATCCATGAGTTTATTCCTAAGCTCTCGATCCTTGGGAACCACAAGACGGTCGTCAATCCATAACACGCCCTGTTCATCCACTTTAAAGTGCTGAGACGACTTTTCTTTTATTTTCTCTTTGATGTGGAATATTCCCTTGTCGGTTTTCTGGCCTTCTATTATCTTACTCTCTAAAGAGCAACTAATCTGAATACTATGTAATACAGCAGGATGCATCAGATCGAACCCATCTTCAAGTAATGGCTGCACATTCAAGTAATGTGACTTTCTGCTCAAAGCATCTGCCACTACATTGGCTTTTCCAGGATGATATTGCACATTCAAGTTGTAATCCTTGATCAATTCCAACCATCTGCGCTGTCTCATGTTCAACTCTGGTTGGGTAAAGATGTACTTAAGACTCTTGTGATCCGTGAAAATATTGCACATATTACCAAGTAGATAATGTCTCCAAATTTTTAGGGCATGCATAACTGTAGCAAGTTCAAGATCATGTGTTGGATAGTTGACCTCGTGCTTCCTCAATTGACGTGAGGCATATGCAATGACTCTCCTTTCTTGCATAAGAACACAGCCCAATCCAGTCTTCAATGTGTCGCAAAACACATCAAATGGTTTCTCGATATCTGGTTATGCTAGAACAGGAGCAGTGGTCAACAGTTTCCGCAAAGTGTGGAAAGCTGCTTCACACTCCTCTGTCCACACAAACTTGTGATCCTTCTATAGCAGACTTGTCATCGGTTTGGCAATCTTCGAAAAGTTTGGTATAAAGCGACGGTAATAACCGGCTAGTCCTAAGAAACTTCTAATCTCAGGAACTGTGGTCGATGCTTTCCAATTCATAACCTCTTGCACCTTACCTGGATCGACTGAAACTCCATTTTCTGACAGAATGTGACCAAGAAAAGGAACTTTCTTCAACCAAAATTCGCATTTGCTAAACTTAGCATATAGTCGATGATCCCTAAGTCTGGTCAAGATAATTCTCAGATGTTCTTCATGATCCTTCTCGTTCTCGGAGTACACCAAAATGTCATCGATGAACACCACCACAAACTTATCCAATTCTGGTATGAAAACTGTATTCATCAAAAACATAAAGTATGCAGGAGTATTTGTCAAGCCAAAGGACATGACAAGATACTCATACAACCCGTATCTGGTGGAAAATGCAGTTTTTGGTATATCCTGTGGCCTAATCTTGATCTGATAATAATCGGATCTCAAATCTATTTTTGAGAACACTTTGGCCTTGGCTAACTGGTCAAATAGAACATCAATATGAGGCAAAGGATACTTATTCTTGATGGTTACAGCATTGAGTGGCCGGTAATCTATGCACATTCTCAACGTGCCCTCTTTCTTCTTCTTCACAAACAAGGCGGGACATCCCCATTCAGACTTGCTTGGCCGAATAAACCCCTTTTTTGATAAATCTTCTAATTGCTTCTTCAGCTCAGCTAGTTCATCTAGAGGCATTCGATAGGGTCTCCTTGAAATCAGAGTTGTTCTAGGGATTAACTCAATTCCAAACTCAATCTCCCTATCCAGCGAAAGACCAGGTAGCTCATCCGGGAATACATTCGGAAACTCACACACTACCGGAATCTGATGAATAGGAATGACTGCCGTAGCACATGTAACACTTATAAGGTCTGTTCTTCGAGGCAATGGTACTTGGAAAGTACCCTCACCCAGGGGATCCTTAAGGGTAAGTATTCGACTTCTAGTATCTATGACTGCTCCCCAATCCTTCATCCAATTCATCCCTATAATGACATCCAAAACTAATCCAGGCATAACTATCAAGTTCACTCGAAACTTCCTACTACCTAATTCAAGGGTTGCCCCTCGAACCATCCAGTTGGTCAAAACATCAGCCCCTGCTGAACTTATACGGTAACCATAACCCGATTCTGTGCATAGTTGTTCATGTTTCTGTGCAAATGCTTGACTCATAAAAGAATGCGATGATCCAGAATCAAATAGAACAACTGTAGGGTTTTCGTTGATAGGAAACTTACCAGCAGTGACGGGCTCTCCCTCAGGAATTTCATCCACAGTCGTACTATGCACCCTAGCATTATACGTCTGCTGCTTCTTCTTGGGCGGATACAGACAAAACCTCGAGAAATGGCCGAGTTGATCATAGTTATAGTAGGGTCCCCTCACTGTCCCGGTAGATCCCATAGCTCCCTTGGAACTGCCTTGTACCGCAGTTGCGGCTGCTTTGTTGGGCTGTACTGCCATCTTGTAAGGCTTCTGGGGTCCACGGAAATTCTGACTTCTCTGCTGAGGTGGCCTGAACCTCGTGCCAGGTGTCGATGGGTGATATGGAGGACGACCTCCCATAGGTGCTCTAGCTTGGGACGGACCACCTTCAAGGGCTCTCTTGCGTGTCTTGGCTGCGGTGCTGGCGTTGTTATTCTTCTCCTGCTTCAGACAGTCGCTGATGAAGTCATTGAATCTGACGTGGTTGTTGGTACCAACATGCTTCATCATTTTTGGATTGAGTCCCCTCTTGAAACTGGCTATTCTCTTAGCATCTGTGTCAACCATGTCGGGAGCATAGCGACACAAGTTGTTGAAGGCATGCAGATATTGCGTCACGGTCTTGGTGCCCTGATTTAACGCCAAGAATTCTCCCAATTTCATCTCGGTCAGCCCGGGTGGAATATAAACTCCACGGAAGGCCTCAGCAAACTCTCTCCATGAAATCTGAGCATTTGGAGGGAAGGTGGTGCGATGGTGCTTCCACCACATTCCCGCTGGTCCTTGCAACTGAAGTGCAGCATACTCCGTTTTCAACACCTCAGTCATCCTCAACACACGGAATTTATCTTCCATAGTGTTGATCCATTCCTCAGCATCGAGTGGCTCTATTGGTTCCTTGAATACTGGCGGCCTGGTGTCCATAAAATCTTTGAAGCTGCTATATTGGTTCACCCCAAGGCCACCACCCTGATTATTACCACGTTGAACGTTGTTGGCAATGGTGCGTAGAAAATCCTCCATGTTCTTCTGGGATTGTTCCGCGTTGCGCTGACTCCCGAGCAACTGTGCGAGGAACATCTCGGGGGTAAACGGGAGAGGAGGTGGCAAATGCGGTTCATGGGGAGGTTCATTGTTGTTGCCGTAGTTTCCACCACCACCACCGGTCCCCGCACCGTTAGCACCGGTCTCAGCGGCCTCATACGTGGTTCGGCGAGTGTTTGTCATCTGCATATTTCAGCAACAAGTAATGATTGAGTGAAGCTATAATAATTGCGAGTGAAGGAAAAATTATGCCGTACTGAATTTACTGGAGAGAATAAATTCATACAATAAAATAGAGGCACAACAATCGCATCCCAATTAAAATAACAGCACTTAATCAAATTACTTCAACGGCAAACATCGCGTCCATACAACCAAATTGCCAGCATACATACACTAGACTTTGATGCGTTCAGATATCGCATTCGTAATCAAGTTCCAACCACATGCCAAGTCTCATACGTTCGAAGCAACATACAATAGGTTACATGCCAACAAAAGAAAGGTCATCGCGACAGGACCTAGATACTAACGCAAGGCAACTAGCCTACTCCTCGGGGTCATCGTCGGGATCAGAGACGTCACCATCGCCCCCAGGTGAAACTACAGGCTCGTCCTCGTTGTCGTCGTCGATGTCCATGCCCGCGGTGTCTAGTGGAGCATATGGGCCAACCCCATTGTAGAGCGCGTGAAACTCCTCGTGCAGGTTGCCGTTGTATTCCTCTAGCTCATTGACCCTCTGCAGCAGAAGGTCCCTCTCGTCCTAGGCTTCATTCCTTTCCTAAACCAACTATCCAATCATGCGGTCTACATTGTTGTTGGCTTAAGTCAACGTATGCACCCGCTGCATAGCTCTATCACCTCTCTCAATCGCCTAGTCTTGCTGTAAGTTCATATCAGCCAACTGCTCCTGCAAGCTAGCTATAGCACGTGCCTGTCTCTTCTTCTGCTTTCTCCCCTTGAGCTTATCCTGACCATGCAAGCCAGTCAAAGTCTAGTAGGTACTCTCGAGACCCTCATACGCTCTGATGGCGGCGAACATAGCACTCATAGAATGGTTATCGCTAGCCTGTCCCTCAGCTGGACCTCTGACCAAGGCGCTTCCCTAAGGCTGAACCCAAATGGTATCATGAGGATCATCCCTAGGAAAAGTGCCAGCTAGAGCTGCTGCAAGCTCACTAGGAAATCTGCTCATAATATCCCTGATGACACGGAAGGCTGCTCCCTCTGCACCCTCAGCGGGAGTGCAACCCTCAAACTCCAAATGCCAACCATCCCAATCTGGAGCATCACCGAGAGTAGGAACCATGATCTCTACCACTGCAAGTCCATCCTCTGCTAACTGGCTCTCATTCCAGGAGTACACCGGCTCCTGACCCTCTGGGTACCCCACATCATGGAGCACTCTCCAAAGCAAAGTCGGCATGCCAAACTCGCTCAAGAAGGTGTCTGTGGTGCAGTGCTCCCTCAGGGCCAACGGACGTCGAGGTGCTCTTCCTCCGATGGACTTACGAGCGGTCTGCTTCGTGCGGGCCATCTGTAGCAAAAGTTCTTTCATTACCCCGGGGAAAACATATTTTAGGTGATACAACTTTTATCAAAAGGAGATAATTAATTTATAAGGGGAGGAATGCATGACATGAATGAAATGCACAAGTAATATGATGTATGTACGTGCCGTACGTTCTCACAAACTTAGGAAATAAATAATTTCTAACTATAAATTCAGTGGCAAACAAACGATCTCTCAAATACGTAGCTAATACGTTCTACACGATAGCGTTGTTATGTACCTACAGAAAATTCATTTCAGCCCAATTCCCAATAAATGCATAAAAGCAGTAAATTTTATCTACACGCTCTACATGAATCCCCAGATACATGTACAACGGTAGTAACTACCCGAATCATCGTCCTATTGACGGCATCGCCTCAATGGACGGAAGACCCATACATGAGATACCTTTGTAAAACATGCGTAGAACATGTAATTACTCCAGCATCATATAAGTATTCACCCTAGATCGGCGGTGTATCCGATCATGCTCTCACAACTCACACTTACCGAGGCATAGAAGCAATTGATCCATACATTACCACTCAAACAAGTGGCACTCATACAATAGCACGCCGTATGAGCGACGAAAGAGAAATATGATGCAAGAACCCCAAGTCAGTACTTAATTAAGCCACCTAAAGTCCTTAACTAGGCATAAAGGATATGACCACTGGCACACTTTATAGTTTGAAAATCACATTTTCCAAATGCCTTTTTGTTTTAAATACACTTGTGAACAGTAACACGCTAAACCATGCTTTGATACCAGCTGTAACAGAACTAACCAATTATACGAAATTAAGTAAGAAAATTATCCGCCAGAGCAGACGATTCAACAAACTTAAGCCCGTATAACCCGGTAGTCCGTGAAATCACGAAGGATTTCAAACCAACTTCCATTCCAGCCAAGATCGTAATAAGTTTAGCGGTCACCATCACATATTACATAAAAGTTTGCATCTCAGATACATCAGAGTTTAAACAAAGTTATTACAAAACAAGTTCGAATAAAAGTAGCGGAAGCCATTTGTTCAAACCACACACACTCTCACACGGAGTTCAAATACAGTGCCAGCGAATGATCATCTCCAACAAAAGCATCAGACGAGATGTAAGGAATGACCATGCCCATGGTCCTAAGCATCACCCATCGCAGGATAAAGGCAGTTGATACAGTAGCCGTAATACATCTGCCCATCTGCAACAAGTGGGAATAAAACCCTGAGTACGAGAAGGTACTCAGCTAGACTTACCCGACATAACCGAAAATAAGTGACACCAAGGATTATGAAGGCTTTATAGTAGGGTAGCTGACTCATTTGCAAAGAAAGCATTTTTTTGCAATTCAAGAACCTTTCTAAAGACATTATTGCCAATTTAATTAATTATAACCTGTCGACTAGATTTGCACCTATACTAGAGCAAACATGTGATTAAGCAGATAATGATAACCAATGATCATTAAACAACTTCCATACTGTCATATTCATCATAATTGTCCAAGTGTTCCATAAACATTTACTACGATGAAGTCACTCAAGTCAAGTGCTCACTATCCAGGAGCGATGGCGATTCGAATCGATTCCTAACCAGCTGGTGATTTATTCCTTACACAAACCTCACTCACCCGCTAAAGTGAGATATTGATCACCGAGTCAACTATCCAGGAATCTCGAGTTTGCTAGGAACCACATGTACCCGGGGGCCGACCGACTGCACTTTGGTCTTATCATCTCGCCCCCGTGTCCTACCACACCTGCTCCGGCACAGTGCGCTGCGGGCAATCTACTCGGCCCGAATAATCTCCTAGCTTCGCGGTCGGAAGGTACTTTATCCGGCCAGCTAAATGTAAGGCATGCGTTCAACATGACTCGAGGCCCAACAACGGTCGGTCCTTAATCGACACAGACGAAAAGCACTACAGTCAAAACTCTACAAGTCTCCGTCCGGTCTCAACTTCATTTAACACTTAGTTATACCATGACTTCATAGTCATCCAAGCAGATCCAGGTAACCACATATAGCTCGCAGGTGACAGGAAATCACCCGACTTCTATCGGTCTAAGCCAGCTAAGCATTGACTCGACTGCGGATACCAGGGTAACAAGGATATAGTATAACAAAGGTAGACAAGGTATAATGCAGCAATGGTTGCAAACAACTCCTGAACGTAATGCATCAATTAAAGTAAAGCATTTAATTAATAATTGCAAACCGAGAGAAAATGCTCCGGGGCTTGCCTCTCTCAAAGGAGCTTGGGCGGTGATCGGGGCACTCCGGAAGTTCCTCAACGTCCTCGTCGTCGGCTTCGGGCACTTCCTGCGGCTGCACCTCGAGCTGCTCCTCGGACTCCTCGGGTATGATGACTGGGTTCTCGGTTTGCAATCCTGTATGATGCAATGTGCGTAAGCGCTTATGCAATCGGTGCATCGAATGAGATGAATACAATAGATATGTTTGAATGCAAGGTAGTCAACATCATCCAAGAACATATACTACAAGCACATGTCATCTACTGCATTCTCTTCTACTACTAATATGCTAAATCAACACATCTTATTAAATGCTTCAAAGATACACCAAAGCTTTACTAATTTCTTAATCACACAAAAAGCAACACTTAATTAAACCCTAATTAATAATAGGTTTGAATAGCAACATCTATTTTTATTGCTTAGAAAAATCTTAGAAAATTACTACAGCACAGTACTACCCTAAATAGTCTACTATCAGATTTTCATGGTATTTGAATAAGTGGATTAGCCTACACAAAAATAACAAGCTATGGCATGATTATGAACATGAAAATACTTTGTACTGTGAAAAGTGTCAAACAACAGAGTTAGCATTTTTCCTATGATCTTCATAGCATAAAATCACTGTACAAAAATTATCACATGCATGTTTTATACAAAGTTTGCTCTCTAGCTAAAATAACAAAAAATCAGCCATTAAAGGCACTTGAACTACACCTCAGAATTTTTCTACAGCACATGCATGACACATATTTTTTCTAGGAAGTACATTATATAAGAAGATCAACAAACTTGGAATCATATTTTTCTGAAGCCTATAAGTTTTTCTACATATTTTTCAAGTTATCAGCAATATCCATAATTAAATAAAGTTCTACAGAAAAGTATCTCAAAAATGACATGCAATAATTTTCCCAAGTAGATCTGATGATAAGGAACCTAGCAAAATTTATTTCAACAGATTTGGAGCAAATTTGAGTATCCAAACATTTTTCAAACTATTTCTATTTTCAAATAATATAGAAAAATTGAAAACGAATCCTCCTATTGATACTGGGCCGGCCCGCGGGAATCAGCCGGCCCACTGCCACACTTGGCCTGTGCGGCCCGAGCGAAGGGAAGGGGAGGCGGCTCGGTAGGGGCTTCGTCCCATGGCCTCTTTGGTCAAGCTCAGCCGAGGCGAAGCCATGCTGGTGCCGTGACGTCGCGGCGGCGCGGCTCGGCCAACGGGGCCGGTGGCCATTGCCGACCATGCCAGGGCAAGCTAGCGGGCGCATGCAGTTCACGCGAAGCTGGCAAATGCAGGCAGGTAGCTAGGCAGGGAGGAGAAAGGGAGGAAGGGTGCCTTCCACGACGGCCGAGCACTACGGCGCCATGGCCAACGGTGGCGAGGCGCTAGAAGGTGCTACCTGGGCTCAACAGTCGGCACAAGCGTGAGCACCACGTGCTGGAGAGCGAGGCGGAGCTGTTGGCGCACGATTGTTGGCCGAGGTGGAGGAGAGGCGGCGAATTTGACCGGCGGGTGCGGTGGCGCGGCGATGGGGAGAGTGAGTGAGCTCGGCGCTGGCGGAGAGGAGAGGCAGCGCGGGAGAGTGTAAGCGGGCGCAGCGGCTTCAGCAGAAGTAGGTGGGCATGTGGGCGCGGGTGCAGGCCAGCTGCGACGCGTGGCGGCGTCGACGGCGCATGGCCGCCACGCGGCGGGCTTGCCCTGTCATGGTCGGGACACGGCGCGGCGCGTCAGCGGGTGGGCGAGCGCGGAGGCAGGCCAGGCGTGGCGCTGGGCTAGGCTGGCGAGGCGCGCGGCGCTGGCGCGGGAGGCTCACGGCTGTAGGCTGGGCTGGCTTCGGCCGTGGGCCGAAAACGAGGCGGCGGCCCGCGAAGTGAGAAAAGCCCTTTTTCAATTTATATTTTCAAGAAATTTTTAAATGCCAGCTTTCAAATATCATTTTGAGCAAGAAAATGACATCTTTTGAAAATGTACCAAAAATGAAAATTGATTAGAATGTAATTCTCTACAACTTTGTTTTTATGACCAAAGCCAAATTCTTGATAGATTTTGAATTCTAAAATTAAAGTCAATTTTAACTCAAAACTTTAATTTTGGGGAATTATTTTTAAAGCAAAATTTTGAAATAATTTGAATACAAACTTTACTCAAAGAATTGAACTAAATAATCCTAGATGATTTACAAGCATAACGAAACAAGTTCTACTAACCTAGCAAGCAAAATCAGGGCAAAACAACTCTAACAAGTATATGCAACATTCAGGTTTCACAACATGTTTCATATGTTTCGAAGCAGTGTTTCAGTTATTATTTTCATGATTGGGCATGTATGATTAGGATGGTTGATGATGCATGATATGCATGATTTGTAGTGCCTAAATGCTGGCATAACACCGGGGTGTTACAGCGCCGAGCTATTGGCACCATTCGGCGCGCGGCCCAGGCGGCCCAACAACGCACGGTGGCCTAGTAGCTCGGCGCGGGGTCACTTAACGTCGAGCCACAGACCTCGGCGCGATCCGACTCAACGCTGAGGTCTGGTCCCTTGAGGCTGCACCAAGGCCCCCTTCTTCTTCCTCCCTCCATTCTGAAACCGCCGGTCTCCTCTCTTTCTCTTCTCCCCCACGCGCCACCAAACCCTAGCCTCCAAAATCGACCCTAGGTGCCACGATCTCGGCTCCCGAAGTTTCCTCGAGGTAATGGTCCCTCCCCTCCTCCAATCTATCCGCATAGATATGCTTACATTGTCCCTAATCATGTGAAATCATGGGTATATGGTGTTTTGGTATATTTGTGTTTACATTTGCAAAATGTATGGCTTAGGATGATTGAGTGTATTGTTGTTTAACTGTTTTATGTGCTGAACATGTTAGGTTAATTTGGTTTCTAGTTATTTTGGTCATTATGGTTCTTTGTTTATTGTAGGTGTCATTAGGGTTAGTTATTTGTTGGTCATTAGGGTTAGTATGTATTTTATTTATTTGTTGGTCATTACATTTCAATTTTTTATGACTAGAAATGATTATGTTATTGGGGTTGAAAAAGATGAAATGATATATTTTAGTTTCTACTTATTGGATTGAAACTCGCATGATATATTGATATGTGACACTACTTGTTGTGTGATGGCTGTAGATGGATAAATTAGTGAGGTTGCATCATGGAGGCCGTATTGTTAGGACAAGAGATGATAGTTTAGAATTTCTGGACATGTGTGAGGAGTTGTTGATTTTTTCTGAAACACCATCTTTGACCAGTTAGTGGAGCGAGTGAAGGTTAAGTTAGGCTGGAATAAAGGAGACGTGCATGTTCAGTTTGAAGGTGTCATAGATGTTGGGTCATCGAAGGGTCCTCGGATAAAGTATTAAAGACAGAGGTCTTCTAAACCTTTGGTATAGGTTGCAATCCTATTTGCATGATTCAAATGAAAAATCTTTCTCAACGATTCCTCTTCTACTAACACGAGTTATACTAATAAGAGTAGACATGCTATATTTATGTTTGTATGTTTGTTCCTGCAGAAAAAACCGAATGTTGGTTCGATTTCAATCCCCTATTTTTAGAGAGAGTCAAATCTTTTTTTCAGTTTGGGAATCAACCATAGTACATAAAACTCAGAGGTAGGTAAACTGCAATTTATGAAATAGCGAATGCATAATGATTACACTCACATCAAAACTAACAATGGCATGTCGCAAACTAAACCTAGCATGCCTTAGGGGATTGAAAGAAACAAGTGATACAGACATTGCAAAGGGTACACACTCACATGAAAACTAACAATGGCATGTTGCAAACTAAACCTAGCATGCCTTAGGAAAAGAACAACTCATACAAGCATTCCACATTCGGATTGACTAACAAAGGTTGGTCCTAATAATGCTCCCACATATTGAACTGAGTTGCGCCTTCCCCATAGTATCCTCCAGTTGACGGAGGTGGTGTTGGTGGCGGTGGAGAAGGAGGCCCGTCCTTCTTATGGTACGGGCACTCGCAGTACGGATTATTGCATAGTGCCTCCTCTGCATTATTGCTGTTGTCATCGTCCGACTTGTCCCTGTTACCACTTCCAGGGCCATACTCCAGGTCAAAGATGCGTCCCTGTAGATATATGATGTACTGTTGATGGGGATAGATAGGAGGAGGGTCGATCCATCTAGTGAAGCCACAGTTATCTGGACAGCTTGAATCCTGAAAACCCATCTACCAATAAGTACTACTAGAAACCAAATGCAAATCTAAAAAAGGAGAGAGTTCAAAGGAAATACAAATCCTCGCGGGCATCTGAAGAAATGACGGCCTCCACCGTCACAGTCGTTGTACATCTGCACAACACAATCCAAACCGTGGCGGTATTTTGGCCAATCTTCAATGCGCTTGTCGTATGATCTAAGAGGTCTCTCACGGGTGAAGTCACTCTTCCTCTCCAAAGGAAATTCCTCTATTGGTTCTTCAAAAGAATCAGGACCCAGAGAACCCTCCCACACAATCGGAGGTCCCTTCCTCACCCTCTTTCCTCTCCCTCCGTCGAAACCCTTTCCACTCGAGGAACCTTCGCTTGATATTTGCTAAAACTAAACCAGAAAATAAGTTGTATGGATGTGGAGCAAGACATGGACCACTATATATAGAGATGAAGGCAGGTTCACCATGAATGCTACTTGACAAAAAACTTGTGTGCGTACTCGTTTATTGAATCTGCAAAGGCTAGATGCTTTATCTAAAAAGCCTACAACCATGACTGGTCATTTCATCTAAAAAGGCTACACCTGTGTTTTGTCACTTTATCTAAATACAATACATCACTCTGATATTAATTCACTGCGTATACGGATACAACAGTAAACGAATCTAGGCTTTTCAGTGAGTTTTCAAATAGACTTTTCATTGACTGCAACAGTACTTGTAGCCCTTTCAGTGACTGCAACAGCACAAGTAGCCTTTTTAGTGATACAAACAGTAGCACTACAGTCTTAGGATAGTTAACGAAGTACAGAGCATAAGACCATCTGAAATAAAAGCATAGTGCATTACAACATAATAATAAAAAGTTCAGGGAATAAGTTCATCTAAAATAAAAACAGAGTGCATTACAACATAGTAAAAAGAGTCCAGGGCTACACGACATCGCTCGTGAATAAACCAAATACCTACTGAGTGCAATGAGGCCACTTTCCCTTCCTCTGGGCATCAGGATTCTCCTCCATCGCTGCCTTCGCTCGGCTCACACGCTCAAGCTTCTTCTCCCTCTCCGCCCTGTACGCAGCAACACGCATCCTTTCCTCTTCTTCCTTATGCTCCTTTTCTATAGCCTCTTGTCTGCGTCTCTGCTCAAACATCTCCTTAACCTCCGCATCCCACTCCTTCAGGCCTTCTAGATGCTGCTTGTCCGACTCCTTGATCTCAGTGTCAATCCACTGCTCAAAGTCACACAGTGGTGGAACGGTCTGCAAGAAAAATAAATTGTTATAAAACAAATAAATAAGCAATACTTAATATCACAAGAAAATTAATTAACACACAATAAAAATTCCTCACAAACGATGCACGACGCTGTTGCTTTGTAGGTTCTCATGCATAATTGGGACACATCCAGTACCTCTGTCTATATGTTTCCTCATCTTCAGAGATGTCTACCTTGCAAGGATCACCACAAAAGCACATTGGTCGAGGAACACCTTCAGGGAGAGGCTTTAGGTCGTAAGGATTTGCCCTCTGACGGCCATAGCTACAATTGAAAGAATTTAGTCATATTAACGAAGAACCAAACCTAAACCTAGGGTTTTCTATTTATTGCACAAATAATGAATAAACATTGGGATTACCTTGGAATACGAGCTTTACCACGCCTTGGCATCCTAACATTACGTAGAAAAAAAATTAATCCAAAGTACCTTGCAACGAATGTAAAGCTACTAACACTAAATCACCATACCTCCCAAATAAGCTTTTCATTACAAACCCTAAGCAAATTTGAATCCCAACAAACACAAAATTTAACTCAATGATTATAAACCAGAACATATACAACAACAACAACCATACATTTAGGTCATTCAATCATTTGAACCACCATACATTGCACGAATGACATGAACATGAACCAAACCTATAATGCCAAGTTCAAAAACAACCGAATCTAAATAGATGAAATGAAAGAGGGGAAAGAGGAGTACCTTGGCAAAACGCCTTGGTCATAAAAAATTAAAATGTAATGATCAACAAATAAATAAAATACATACTAACCCTAATGACCAACAAATAACTAACCATAATGACACCTACAATAAACAAAGAACCCTAATGACCAAAATAACTAGAAACCAAACTAACCTAACATGTTCAGCACATAAAACAGTTAAACAACAATGCACTCAATCATCCTAAGCTATACATTTTGCAAATGCAAACACACATATACCAAAACACCATACACCCATGATTCCACATGATTAGAGACAATGCAAGCACATCTACGCGGATAGATTGGAGGAGGGGAGGGACCATTACCTCGAGGAAGCTTCGGGAGACAAGATCCGGACACCTAGAGTTGCATTTGAGGGTTAGAGTTTCGTGGGGGCCGTGGGGGATTTGGGAGCCGGCGGTCTTCAGAATGGAGGGAGGAAGAAGAAGGGGGCCTCGGCGTGGCCTCAAGAGACCAGACCTCGGCGTTGAGTCGGGCCGCGCCGAGGTCTGTGGCTCGGCGTTAAGTGACCCCGCGCCGAGATACCAGGCCACCGTGCGTTGTTGGGCCGCCTGGGCCGCGCGCCGGATGGTGCTAATAGCTCGGCGCGCAGTCCAGCCGCGCCGAGGTTGGGCCCTTGACGTTGGCTGACACGACGCCGACGTCTCGGACCCCACGCACCACCGTGTCGCTGACGACCCCGGTCGTCCGTGACATGGCAATACCTCGGCGTCGTGTTAGTCGACGCTGACCCCATACCTCGACGTCATATTCTAAGACATCTAAAAATAGTCTATTTTCAGAAAACGTTTTGACGTATGTTTTTTTGTAAAAATTATTTTTAAAAGGGAACAAAATACAAAAATTTCACTTCATATAGAGCTGCTAGCTAATTTATAGAGCGGCAGTAGAGCTACGCGACGTCTGCACGTGACAGCTGACAAGGAGGTGAGTCCAAACTGTTGTGATGATGATCTGGAGTTCTGGATCACGGCCGCATCTTTCCCCGATCGAGGGGAGATCTCTCATGCCACATGCTTACCCGTTCGTTTAAGCACTGAAAGTACCGCTGGTTGACTTATTATGAGAAAAAAATATTATTTATTTACTGAAAAAATATGGATTATAAGTCAAACGAATAGGACATTAATCTAAGATCTGAAAGAGCGTGTTGTGAAAACTGAAAATGGGTGCTGTTTTAACGGGGTGTTTTCCAACTTTTAGCCTATCCACGGGTCCAACCAAGCGTTCTTCGATCAGAGCATCAACGAACGTCACTGGATCCAGGGCCTGGCGTTTCACGCTAGAATCGGAACTGAGTGCCACACCCCAGTACCCCACACGGGCTCATTTTCCACCGCATATTTCCCAAACCCTCACGGCCCCACCCATACACGCCCCTTTCCCCAAGTTGCCTTTCCCCAAATATCTCGAGTTCGCAGGCCGCTGAAAGCTTGAATGAAGCCCATGGTTGGTTGACCTATCTGTGTCTCCGAGTAGCCAAAGTCTACTCTCTCTCCTCGTCTCCCCAGTTCTCTCGATCCAGTAATCGCAAGGTATACAGCGAGCTACATTGCTAGCATCAGAAATGCTCTGCTCTTCTCGTTCAGTATGGATCTGAGCATGTCATCTATCAGCGAGGGGTTCTCGACTATGACACTCGCCCCCTCTCCGAGCTCGTAAATTGCAAAATGTAAGTTCAATTGGTGGATTAGCTCTTCTTAGACGTTATAGTTGCTTTTTCTTTAAACAGAATAGCGAATAATCACAGTGACCTTCCGCTCGCTCGGGATATACCACGAGCTTGGTGATCTAGGAGCTCCGCCGTCACGGCACTTCGATTCCGTTTCCCCTGTGCCCGAGTACCCCGCCTGCCCGTCGCCCTACCTCCAGATCCGGCGTTCCCGACCGGCCCGCGACGCATCCACTGCCTGAAGCTGCATCAAGAACGCGCCTCCTGCGCTTTAAGGGACCGCCTGCACTCGAGAGGTAGTCCCATCCTTCTTTCTTCCTCGCACCATTCTTTTGTTTTTATAGTGATGCACAGTTCCTGATCTGCAAGCCTGGTTAAAGAAAGGGATATCATGCAACAGTTATTGCAACAGCTTCAGTGCCCTCAACTTCGTATGAAGCAGTAAGCTGACAAACGCCGCACCAGTTTGTCTGAAGCTCCAACCGTATCTTCAAACTTCCGTCACTAAACGATCCAATTAAAAGTTGACTTTCTGCTACTATGGTCACTATACAGTGCTTAAGAAGATTGGTTTAGTTGCTTACTGTCTCGATTTACTGAAACTATGAAAAGCAGTCAAATTCGCCCGCCACTGCCACGCTAGTCGTCCTCGTCGTTAGTACTATCGCCAACTTTACTGGTACGCCAGCCCTCACGAAGGACATCATTGTTGTTGGCTTGTTGCATTTGATCCGAGGAAGGACGCCATGGTTCCAAGTTCCATCGTGAAGGATGTCTTTCTCAGGAATAGAGACGTGCGTGCGCTGGATCCCCTGTAGGTGCCTTAGGCTTGTGAGATCAGGTTGATTGTATCTACGTGGAATCCAGGGGCACACAACGACTTTGCTCAGCTATCTTCCTGGCAACGGTTTTTTTTGTTATGGAATAGGAGGGGGTTTAACACCTAAAGGGCGTACCCAGTGCAGAGAGCTCCCGCTCTGTGCGGGGTCTGGGGAAGGGTGTCAGTGACAAGCCTTACCCTCGCCTGTGCAATGCGAGGAGACCACGACTCGAACCCGGGACCTTCCGGTCACAGGCGGTAAGACTCTACCGCTTGCACTAGGCCTACTAGAATTTTATTAAAAAGTAAAGATTGTTACAGGAAAGAATCAAGAGACAAAAAGGTCAAAAAGAAAATAGCTAAAATTACACAAAGCCTTCTAGCCATAAATCTATAAACGGGTGGAGTGCTGCTTTTGCTCTTAGGATAACTAGAGCAAACTCTCTCTTGAAGACATTATCCCGTAATAAGCTACGGTTCATAACATAATAGCAACATATCTGTTTGTGAACTTATGTATTTGCATGATCTTATCTTATATGGAATATTTTCTTTATTGTTAGATGGGATGTCAAAGCCAGACCTTGTAGGAGTTTGAGAGTGCCATGGAAGACGGATTACAACATACAAGTGCGATACCAAGGGATCTCACATTCGATTTCTTAGAACATATCACAAATAAATTTTCCAATGATCAAATAGTTGGCCGTGGTGGGTATGGAGTGGTTTACAAGGTATTATTATTATTTACGTCTTTATATTCCAAATTATACTAACTACAACAACCCATAATGTACCACATGTTAACACGATTTGGTTTAACAGGGAGTACTTGCCAGTGGGGAAGAGCTTGCTGTGAAGAAGCTTTATAATACACATCCAGGGGACAATGACAAGCAATTTAAGAATGAGTGTACTAACCTTATGAGGCTCCAACATGACAATATTGTACGCTTAGTTGGCTACTGCTACGAAATAGCACATAAAGCTGTGAAGCACAATGAAAAATATGTTTATGCTGAAGTGGAAAAAAAAGCCCTCTGCTTCGAATACTTGCATGGTGGAAGCCTGGACAAGCATCTTTCTGGTATGATTGTGCTCTACTTAGATTTTTGCATGAAAAGAAAAGGTCATCTCTACCTTTTATGTCTTGGTAATACACTTTTATTTATTTCTACAGATGAATCCTGCGGACTTGGTTGGCACACACGTTACAAAATAATTAAAGGAATTTGTGAGGGTTTATATTATCTTCATAAAGGAGTCAAAGATCCTATTTACCATCTAGATTTAAAACCTGCAAATATATTACTAGATAAAAACATGGTGCCAAAAATAGGAGATTTTGGTTTGTCAAGACTCTTTGATTCAACAACAACCTGTACTACAAAAGGAATCATCGGAACGCCGTAAGTTGATACCACGTGAAGAATCATTAAAGTTTCCGTTTATATTTTCTAATATCCATTATTGTATTTGAGAATATACCATGCAGTGGATACATGCCACCGGAATACATCAACAGGTACCAGATCACATCAAAGTTTGATGTATTCAGTTTGGGTGTTATAATCATACAAGTAATGACTGGACGTGAGGGTTACATGAAATGTGGAAATATGCCTCCCCAAGATTTTATTGAGCTTGTAAGAAAATATCCTACATCAAGAACACCATACCTTTTTTTTCACAAAATGTCATATTGTGCTAATTTACCTTTGTGCATGTATGCCATCTTTTGTAACACCCTAAATTTTGCAACATTTTAAAATAATAGAATATGATTTATTTATGCAATATTGTGAGCATTTAAATCTAGAAAGGTAATATTTTTTGTCAAAATAAAATCAAACATAGGTATACACCCATGATTATGCATTCATGCTGCTGCATAGTATTCTTTGTATTGTGTGGTTTGAATCAAATTTCAATTGTTTTGAATTTGGATTTGAAAATTTCTTTGGAAATTAGAAAAGAAAATGGAAAAGGTTTTCTTCTCTCCCTCCCCTCTCTTCCCTCTCTTTCGTCCTGCTGGCCCAACTAGCCCGGCCGGCCCTCTCCATCCGCCAGCCCACTCACAGGCCGTAGCCACCACGCGCCAGCCCAGCTTTGCCGCGGTCCAACCCGCGAAGCAGCCGCGCCTTCCCTCTCCTTGTTCCGCTGACGCGCCGGGCCCGCCCGTCAGGGCGCTCGTCTTCCACCTCGTGCTCGCGTTCGAGCCGGACTCCGCCGAGTTGGAGTCCTTCACCTCCCCGTCTCGTCCTCTGTTTTGGCGTGCACCGCAAGCCCCACCGCCTCTCATAAATAGCGGCCGAGCCCTGCGTTATTTTTCCATAAAGCCGAGCTTTCGCCGCGTCCTCGAGCCCTAGCAGCAAATCCGCCGCCGCCGAAGGGAATCCGTCGACGCCGCCGACGCCGAGGTCGTCCCGCCGCGTCTTCGTCGTCGTAACCTAGCTCCGTGAGTTCGCCTCGAGCTCCTCTGCCGCCCCATGCTCTCGGTTCGTCGAACCACGGTCTCTAGGGCCCTATTCACGTGCGCCGGCGAGCTCCTTCGCCGCCATTCATGGCAGCCGCCGTGCCGGTCACTGTTCCGGCCAGCCACCCTCTCTCTCCCTTCCCCGATCCGATCTGGGCCGTCCGATCTCAGATCAACGGCTCAGAAAAGAAGATACCGTTTCGGATTGCTGTTTTTCTAAAGAGCCCCTGCCTTTTCTAGTTATAGAACCCGCAGTCCTTTGCGCTTTTCAAAAATACGCTTTCTTATTTTCAAAATGTATTTTCTTCCGGTATAGATTTACAATACGTTTTCAGTTATTTATAGATGTGCCACTATCTTATTTTGCTCATAACTTCTTCGTTTTAACTCCGTTTTGATCCGTTCAACCTGCGTTAGCTTCGTAATTCCGTAATCTATAGGATAGTACTACTGTTATACATGTTTACCACCTTTGAAAATCGAGATTAGATTTAATCTATTATTTTATTAAAGGAAATCTTGTTTAATTCACAACTTCTTTGTTATAGCTCCGATTTTCGTGATCTTCGCGTCTGTGTGATCATAGTGTGATGTAGATTCGTTCAGGAGCCCTTTGATCAAGGCAAGTATAGTATGGGATCATCCTTGTTTCCTATTCACCTTAATACATTTAATTCATGATTGCATGTGTCACCTTGATAAGGATTTTCTAGACTTGAACTTATACCTTGTCTCCTATGGAGTATGCATTGGGTAGCTATTGCTAGTGCTCAACTAAACCATGATCTTGTAACTTGACCAATGGAATATGCAATAAACACTAAAACTTGACTTTTTAGTAACATGGAAGCAAGGGGCTGGAGCATTTATGTTACAAATTTCTCTCCCTAAGGACTTATCTGTAAGTGATCATCCGGGACTTACAGTACAACTGTGAGGGCCACATGGCTCTGGCTTTAACTCAGTATAAGGACCTTTTCTAGCTTGTTAGAGGTTACCTTTATGGTGCAAGAGGGGCTTGACGAATCGGGTATAGTGCGGCCTCTGTCCGTTAGTATATAGGCTGCGCGTCATTGTGCCTTTCGAAAGGGGAGCCCAACATCTGTTTGCCAATTGGAAACCTAGCAGCCCTAACTTGTTAGACGAACCTTTGAAAGGTTTCATAGTGAACCCTGTCTGCTCACCTTGGAAGTGTTTTGGGAGTTATAAACCCGGGTATATGGGAATCATGACTCACAGGTAAATATGTACAACCTCTGCAGAGTGTAAAACTGTTATAACAGCCGTGTTCACGGTCACAAGCGGCCTTGGAACCCTTATGGAATAGATGATCACTGTTATATTATATCATATTATTGTTTATGCTATTCGTTAATCATGTTTACTTTGATCATGTGTTTTACTTTGGGAATAAAACAACTTGTTGTTACGCTTATGCTAAAATTGAGACAACTAAAAGCTATATGCAGTTAAACCTGGGTCTTGCCTTTTGAGCCTCATGAACCCCATGTTACACTTGTTGAGTACGAATGTACTTACGCTTGTTTATTTTCACTATTTGGATAAAAATCCCGGATGGGTAACAGATTACCATAGTAGTGATGACTTTCCTGAGGAATACTAGACTAACCAGTTGATGTCCCTGTGCTATGGAGCCTCCGCGAGAGAGTTATCTTTTATGTCTTAGTTATATTTATGTAAAGACATTCGTTATGTAACAAACACTTGTGATGATACTTTCTATAATTTGTCGGCTTATGTGTGTGATTGATCTCTGGGCGCACATAAGATTATGCATCCTATTTTATCCTTAAAATCAGGTGTGACATCTTTGAGCATTATGATTCAAATCTGTAGGTACATGAAACTAGGGGAAGAGGTTTCAGGCCACAATGTTGTCTCTCACATCACATGAAATTAAGACATGCCTAAAAATAGCGTTAAGATGTGTGGAGGTTGACCGAGTGAAAAGGCCTACTATAACAGATATTGTTGATGAACTGGATAAGCTTGATACCGAGAAAAGGTCACTTAAGGACCAGGTATTATTGTTGTCACACAGCTACCCTTGATGATTCATTTCACATGCAACACGACTTGCTGTTTCTACTAGTTGTGCCTAATTCCTCATTCGATGTTGTATGGAACGAATAAGCTACATTTCCTGCCATGTTATCCTGTAATTAGGGGTGTAAATGGTAACGATATGTTCCCGACCATCCGATTGACCATAGAGGGTTGGATAGTGATATGGATATATTTTTCAAATATCCAAACATTTTTTCGGATATATGAGATACGAACTTGATAGATTTTTATCGAATACGAATATGACATGTATTATATAAATGTTATTGGAGCTGAAATAGCTAGAGCTGTGCACCCTTGACATTCTGCATCACTGTACATCTTTTCTCCATTAGCCCCATATGCCACTGATAGTATTGGAGAATTAATTTTGGCCCATAAATAATAGCATAATGTGCTTAATTTCTTACTAGATTTGAGTTGATATTTTGCGATAGGTAGGTATTAACAGCTCTTTTTAAGTACATAAATGGATTTGATGTAATTCACCGCAACATTGTCTAAAATTTTTGTAGATAAGAATTGAACTTCTAAGCTTTTGTTGTGGTAGGTTGACATACAACCCAAGGAAGTCTTCAACCAACACATGAGTTCAGGTAAGCATCTCGTTTAAAATATTCTCTGGTAGCTATAGCTGGCATATTGACGAATAAGCTGATACATGATGTTAGGAGATAAAGCTTTCCCTCAGCAAAATCCTTAAAATATGTTATAAAAGTCAGTTTTTTTTAATCTTGCAAGGAGATTACCTCTGCTTTTAAGAAAGCAATATAAAAGGTACAAAACAAAGCTGGCATACCAGCTGATCCGGACAGCATCAAAGACACTAGCCCTTTTACATCAATCAGATTTCATAAATGTATGTCGGGGCCATCGAACTTGGTTGGAAGTTCTTCATCCAGCACATGATATCGCTCCTTGTCCACCTCTTTGAGAAGGATGCTCCACTTCCGCATTAAGGAGAGTGCAATGTATACAACATCAGTTGGGGCTTTCGGGAACTTTTCTTTCGGGAATTTTTTCTCAATAGCCATCTTGTTTATGGTAGTCCACATCGCCCATAAGAAGCCTGCAAAATAAACATAATTAATCGTATGGGCAAGGGCCCCCTGCCCTGAAGCCAGGTACTTGTGAATTCCATTGTAGATTTTGGTATATCCCTCCATTGAACGAATTTCATTTGGAATGAGTTTCATACTGGCACTAAGTGACGACCATTTTGTTTTTTTCACCGTTCATGTGCCACTGTGGTGGTAAGAAATATCGACAGCAGAATTTGTTTTTGGTAGAACGTTGAAAACGGAGTCCGTATACGTCCTAGATGTCCATTACAGTGCGGGCTGCTCTTGAAGGCCAAGCTGGGCTCGAACTCGACTTGGGCAGGATCTCTCTCTTGACTTAGACGTCCTTGCTGAGTTGCTGGTCTTTTTCACCATGTCTTTCTCTGAGCACTTCATGATCCTCTCCAATGTTTCTAAGAATGATAACATCTTTAAGTAGCAATTTATTCTTGTAATCATGAAAATGATCGCTTAAGAACGAGCCCACCTCTAGAGTTTTTAATTACCGCATTTGAGCTCTAGTATTGCTCTTTGTATAGCGGGCATGGGGTTTGCTGAGTACCAATTTTAATTGTTGTGACAGTGATAGGATGCTAATTTGAAAAAAGGTGGGGTGGTGCAGGTGCTTCTGACGCAGTTTCTGCTTTGACTGCCACGGATGAATACCCATCTGAATTTTATGAAACTCAAGATCCTGGCCGGCAATTTGGTGGGGCACTCCAGAGGTTCTTAGCATGGGCTGGGCAACTGGGGTCCGGCCAACCTTACAAGCCACATGAGGGCCGTGATGGTCTCTTGTGGTGGCGTGATCTTGCACACTGCCAAGACGGAGATCTGTCACTAGCTGTCGTACAGGCTAACAATGAGCTCGAGGACCACTGCTGTGTCGAGTCGGTCCTGCCCATTGGCACCGTTATCGGTGTCTTCGATGGCCATGGCGGCCCTGCTGCTGCCCAATTCACCTGCGGCAACCTCCTACCCAACCTCATAGGTGAGACCCAAGATGCAACCATATTCACTCTAGACGCATAAACATGGAGACAATATGGATTGATTTCGTTTGATCTATGTAGAGGCTGCATCTGGCCCAGAAGGTATGACAGCTGGTGCTATCAGGAAGGCATTTCTGGCCACAGACCAGGGATTCATCACACTCGTGTCACGCCAATGGCAACTTAAGCCAGTCCTCGCTACTGTGGGGTCATGCTGCCTGGTTGGCATCGTGCACCTGAAGACTCTCCTCATTGCTAACCTTGGGGATTCCCGAGCTGTTCTTGGGAAGGTCACCCCTGATGGGAATATTGCCGCGGAGCAGCTGTCCAGGGAGCACAATCTCCGCGAGGAAGATGTCAGGCAGGAGCTCATTGCTGAGCACCCAGATGATCCGCATATTGTTGTATTGAGGCATGGTGTCTGGCGAGTGAAAGGCCTCATACAGGTCAGCCTTATCTCACTGTTTAATTTTGTGTCACAGTACTTGAACTGTATATATTCAGTGCTTACATATTGATGATGCAGGTGTCAAGATCCATAGGTGATGCATACTTGAAATATCCGAAATATAACAGGGAACTGCTCCCTTCAAAGTTCAGACTTGGAGAACCATTCAGCAGACCTTTGTTGAGTGCCAACCCATCGATTACATCACACAGTCTTCAACCAAGCGACCGCTTCGTAATATTTGCCTCAGACGGTTTGTGGGAACACTTGAGTAACCAGGAAGCCGTCAAGATTGTTCAAAGACATCAACATGCCGTAAGCTTTCACTTTCTTGTTTCATTGCATCCAGCTTGTCTATGTGATGTTTCTTAGTTTTGTGGCTTACATGGAAGATGGAAGGAACACCAGTTTTGTGGTATTTTTCAAGCTCTAGGTATTTGTAACTTGCTGCGTTCTATGAATGAGGTTTGTTGGCCTCAGACATTTCTGTTCAGCACGGTTATATAGATTATATTGCTGCATCATATATACATAATATTGGTGAAGCTGCAAATAAAGTAAACAACGCAAATTTGGTTCACTCGGCATATAGAGGTGTTGAGGATAGTTTTGGTTTCCTAGTTGGACGAAGAAGTAAAGTCTGTTTGGACACGTGGCATATACTGCCCCTGTTATGACTACTGGCTTCTCTATTTTTTCAGGGAAGTGCAAGAAGACTCATTAAAGCAGCTCTCCAGGAAGCAATGGCGAAACGTGACATGCCATACTCCGACTTGATCAAGATCGATAAGGGGGTTCGCAGGCATTTCCATGACGATATCACAGTCATCGTCTTATTTGTAAACCATACACCTCCAGAACCTCTTTCCATAAGATATCCCTAAAATAACAATGTAATGATTGTGAGATTGGATGTAACGTGATACCTTCTTAGGCTTGTGACTTCATGTTAAATAGGCTAGGAACAGCCTCTAACGTGACATTAGAAGCTTGGCTCACAAGTAGGTGAAACAACAAAATAACCACTAAGTCCTGCTTTCTACACAAGAAACCTTCGGGGACCTCAATGCACATGCATCCTCTTTGCTTCACAAGCCAACTAAGTGTTCTTGTAATCTTGTTCTTTGTGGTTATTTTGACAGACGCAAATCCCATGGAAACTCTTATCATGGTGGATATTGCCGGTGGTGAGTGGAGACAGGGAATCTCTGTTAGCAGAGGGGGCCAGGTTAGGAGAAGTGGAGGCAGGAAATCAGACGAACAGCACAGAAGTTGGGCTAGGGAGAGTAGGCGAGGAAGGATTGAGTGCTTGAGAGTTTAGAGTTGTTACATGAATGATGATAATCCCCCCCCCCCCCCTCTCTCTCTGGTTCTTATATCTATTACACGGCAATTGCCCGTAGGTGCACGCAGGCACGTTCTCACTTCCACTCATCACCAGCCAAGCGAATATTGGGCCGACGTACACGTGACCCGACCCGAGGTCCATGGGCCTCCTCATCCGAAGTGTTTGTGGTAGTTGGGCCGCCAACACTCCCCGGGGCTTGAGTACCGGCTTGACCCCAAGCCGGGGCTCTTGGGAAATCTTGATGCAGCTGGAGCAAATTCTCCCAAGTCGCCATGTCAGCCGGCCATCCAGACCAGAGAATCAACCCTTGCTCTACCGAGCCATTAGCAGTAGGGACAGTGCGATTCTGCAGAACCTTGAGAGGAATGCGAGGCAACTCAGTGGCAGACGGTAGGGAAGAAGATACCTGGACAGTAGGCATAACAGCGGCCTTTAGCTGACTGACATGGAATACTGGATGGATAGCAGTAGATGGTGGTAAAAGGAGCTTGTAGGCCACAGCGCCGATGCGCTCCAGAATTTCAAAGGGACCATAAAACTTGAAGGACAACTTCTGATTAGCACGGGGTGCTAGAGTAGACTGCACATATGGTTGAATCTTCACGAACACCTTGTCTCCCACCTGGAACTGGCGTTCAGTACGCTTTTTATCAGCCTGCCTTTTCATCCGCTCTTTGGCTCTGGCGAGATGTTGAAGGATCAGATCAGTCATAACCTGACGATTCTGCAGCCAAGTGGACAGCTCTGGAACAGCTACATCATCCCAAGCAGATATCCCAAAATGCCGAGGAAGATAGCCGTAAAGTGCTTCAAAAGGTGAACGCCCCAGAGCCGAGTGAGTTGTGGCGTTGTACCAGAATTCCGCCAGGGCAAGCCAAGAAGACCATTTAGCTGGACAGGCATTGACGAAACACCGCAGAAACATCTCCATGGATTGGTTGAGCCGCTCAGTTTGTCCGTCAGTCTGCGGATGATAACTGGAACTCATCTGTAAAGTCACATCGGCCAGACGAAAGAGCTCACGCCAGAATAAACTTGTGAAAATCCTGTCCCGGTCAGAAACAATGGCCGAAGGTAGTCCATGGAGGCGATAAACATGGTTGAGGAACAACTTCGCGACTGTAGACGCTGTGAAAGGATGTAACAGCGGCACAAAGTGGCCATACTTGGTGAAAGAGTCAATAATGACCAGAATGCAATTGACATGACCAGAGCGTGGTAAGCCTTCAACGAAATCGAGGGATATAGTTTGCCAAGCTCCTGTGGGAACAGCCAATGGTTGAAGAAGACCAGGGAGGCGGGTTCGGTCAGGTTTGGCTTGTTGGCAAGTCAAGCAAGACTGCACAAAGTTTCTGGCAGAGGCTTTCAGCCCTTTCCAAGAGAACAACTGCTTCAGTCTAGTGTATGTGGCTGGGAATCCAGAATGCCCGCCCAGAGCGCTCGAGTGTGTAGCGTGCAATATCTTCTGCTGCAATGGAATATTATCACCAATCCAGATTGTAGAGCCGTGACGAATGACACCATTGCGAAGAGAGAAACCCGGCAGCTCATCTGGGTTGATAGATAACTTAATCAACATGTCTGAACTCACGGGATCTGATGTATACCCAGCTATAACCTCTTGAATCCAAGTTGGTGTAATGACAGATAGCGCTGCACAGGTGGAATCATGTACAGTTTTGCGTGATAGAGCGTCTGCCACCCGATTTGAAGATCCTAGCTTATACACAATACGGAACTGAAGGCCCACCAATTTGGAGAATAGTTTCTGTTGCCAAATGGTATGAAGACGCTGATTAGTAAGTTGGACAAGACTCTGCTGATCTGTAAATATGGTGAATTCTGCATGTTGCAAATAAGAGCGCCATTGTTGGACTGCCAGCAAAACTGCCATGTATTCCTTCTCATACGTGCTTAGACCCCGAGAGCGTGGCCCCAAGGCTTTGCTGAGGAATGCCAATGGGTGTCCATCCTGGGTAAGCACTGCACCAACTCCATTGCCGCTGGCATCGGTTTCAATGCTGAAAGGTTTGTCAAACTGGGGTAGCGAAAGCACCGGAGATGTACTGAGTGCATGTTTCAGGGCTTCAAAGGAACTAGCATGAGCTGGTGTCCACACAAACAAGGTATTCTTTCGGAGCAGCTCAGTTAATGGTTTTGCGAGAATGCCAAAATGGCGCACAAATTTGCGATAATAGCCCGCTAAGCCCAGGAATCCCCTCAAATCTTTGACAGTCTGAGGTAGAGGCCAATTAACAATAGCACTCACTTTCTGGGGATCAGTTGTCACACCTTCAGGAGTAATGACATGGCCCAGATATGCAACGCTGCGCTTGGCAAACTCACACTTTGACATTTTAATCTTCCAGGAATGAGCCTGTAATTGCTGCAATACTAAAGCCAGGTGATGAAGATGTTCCTCATAGGATTTACTATATATCAAGATGTCGTCGAAGAAAACCAAGACGAACTTCCTGAGAAAGTGAGCCAACGTGGAGTTCATTGCATCCTGAAAAGTTCCCGGTGCGCCCGTAAGACCAAAGGGCATGACGCGGAACTCAAACTGTCCGAAATGGGTCTGGAATGCTGTTTTGAACTCTTCTCCCGGCTTGAGCAAAATCTGGTGGAATCCAGAGCGTAGATCCAGTTTAGTGAACCATGAGGAACCTGAGAGTTCATCGAGTAACTCATCTATGATAGGAACTGGGTACTTGCCCTTGACAGTAATAGCATTGAGCTGCCGATAATCGACGCAAAAATGCCAGGTATTATCCTTCTTTTTGACCAATAACACAGCAGATGAAAAAGGGCTGGTGCTCTTCTGTATAATGCCTGAGGCTAACATCTCCTTAACCTGATTCTCCACTTCATCTTTAATGGCAGGCGAGAAGCGGTAGGGCCAAGAATATACTGGAGCTGCTCCAGGAATTAAGGGAATAGAATGATCACAACTGCGTGAAGGAGGCAACTTAGTTGGAGGATCAAACAAGTCAGAGAAGTCTGTGAGGAGTTGTTGAACTTCAGGAGCATGAGTGGCATTGGCAGACTGTTGCTGGTTCTCAACAGAGCACAACTGCAGCACAGCACCCACTGGCAACTCAGGCAATATTCCAACTAAATGAACAGAACTGCCCTGGTGGTGCAAGTAAATCCATTTCTGTCCCCAATGGACCTCCATAGGACTATGAGCTTCTAACCAGTCAAGCCCAAGTATCATATCATAAGAGGTTAACGGCAAAACCTTCAAATCTGAAGTAAACTGACAGTTGTGAATAGACCAAGAAGCAGCTGGAATGTATGAGGAACAAGTGAGAACCGCACCATTGGCTACCTGAACTTGTAGTGGAACAGGCAACTGCTGAATACCAGAATAATGATCGGCAACAGATGTGCTGATAAAAGTGTGAGAACTACCAGAATCCAGCAAGATCTTGACATGGTGATTACCAATAGTGCCCCAGAAACACATGGTCCTTGGTTGGACTGTACCAGAGATAGCGGCCAAAGAAAGCTGAAGAAATACTTGGTCTATAGGGGGTGCCTCAGCTGGTACTGCAGCGTCCACCTCTTCATCCACATGGAGAATATCTAGAAGTTCTTGTACCACATGTAGTTGCACTTGTGGTGGGCACTGATGATCTCGAGCCCAGCGGCCGCCACATCTCATACAGAGGCCTTGGGCACGTCGGGCTGCACGGAGAGCGGTCCAACGTTCTTCAGCTGTTGGGCCACGACCCCCATCCGCAATCGGCCTGTTGAGCTCGGGCGCCGGTAATGCAGGACGGGGTGGTGGTGGAGGAAGAGGGAGTGCACGCGGAGCAAATGGTCGTGGACCACCCAGTTGCTCTCCACGTCGGTAGTCCCTCTTCTTGGCAGGGTCGGTGACCTCCTCCTGCAATTTGGCAAGCAAACAAGCAGTATCCAAATTTGGTGGGCGATGTAAAGCTACTGCTGCTCGAATGTAATCTTTCAATCCATCAACAAATCGCATAGCAAAGTAAAGTGGGTCGGTGGTACCACCATAGGCTGAGAGGTCATCAACGATAGCAACAAACTGATCGATATACTCTTGAACAGAATGAGTTTGACGGATTTGAAAAAGTTGTCTAAGCAAGAGCTCATGCTCGTCCTGGCCAAAGCGAGCAAGTATCAATTGAGTGAAGGTAGGCCAAGCAGCATTTTGGAGTTGGGACTCAACAGAAGGGTACCAACGTTTAGCAGCATTGGTGAAATGCATCTTAGCAACACGAACCCACAGGTGAAGGTCAGTACCATAGAGCTCGAAATAATCTTTGCATTGGCTAAGCCAGTATTTGGGTTGGGATCCGTCAAACTTTGGAAAATCAAATTTGGGAAGTTTAGGTGATTGGAAACCATTATGCCCCACCCCAGTGGTACCATTATGAGGACCAGGATCATCATTAGGTTGCAAAACAGAGCGCGGAGAGGGAGGGGAAGGGATCAATGGCATACCCTTGACCGGGGAATGAATCTGGGTAGTGACTACCCCAAATCCACTCTCCCAGTGGTGGTTGTCGACGCAGGGCCCGTTGGGCGTGTTAGATGGAGCGCCGATGAACGAACGCTCAGGAGCAGATGCGAATACGCCCTGCGTAGGAGCGGGCTGATCCAGGATTGCACGCTCCCAGTTGCGAGAGATCTTCGACACCTCCAGCTTGGACTTCGAGACATCAAGCTTCAAGTCGTCGACGATTCCTTCGATGGATGGCCGCCACCCATCGAGCGATGCGGTGACTTTCTCCAGCGCCGCCATGCGGTCGTCGTGCGCCTGCTCCAGGTCGCGGATCTGGCGGGACAGGCGCGCGTCCTGATCCGCGAAACGCGCATCCCACTTCAAGTCGTGCTCGGTGAAGCGGCGAGCGATCTCGTCGATGATGAGCTTGGTCTCCGGATTCATGACTCCGAGGCGGTGCTGTCGTCTGGTGAAATGGTCGTGGCCGAGAGGTTGGGGCGGATCCAGATCGACCGCAGCCACAAGTCGACTTGAGCGGAGAAGGGATTTACAGCGACCGAATCACTAGCAGTAGCTCACGGCTAGAAATCAGATCAAGCCAACCGTATCAATTGCTCAAATCAACCGATGGAATATGAGCGGATCGAAGAGGAGAACCCAAAATCGGTGTCTCTGATACCAAATGTTAGCAGAGGGGGCCAGGTTAGGAGAAGTGGAGGCAAGAAATCAGACGAACAGCACAGAAGTTGGGCTAGGGAGAGTAGGCGAGGAAGGATTGAGTGCTTGAGAGTTTAGAGTTGTTACATGAATGATGATAATCCCCCCCTCTCTCTCTCTCTGGTTCTTATATCTATTACACGGCAATTGCCCGTAGGTGCACGCAGGCACGTTCTCACTTCCACTCATCACCAGCCAAGCGAATATTGGGCCGACGTACACGTGACCCGACCCGAGGTCCATGGGCCTCCTCATCCGAAGTGTTTGTGGTAGTTGGGCCGCCAACAATCTCGTGCAGTGGCGCCTGATGCAGCCCGGCGCACCCGACAAGGCTCGCTTAGCGGATTAGCCCACACTCCCGATGATGGAGACGTCGCCGCCGCCATGGCCGTGTGGACCTCGGCCTTCATCATCGGCGGCATTCGGCACCGTTCCTCCTTTGCAGACCCGCTAGCCGGGGCTCGAAAGTCAGAGAGATGGAGGTTCGGCTTTGTGGATTGTGGTGCAGGGAACGTTAGTTCGTCACCCTCGTTGCTGGCAACCAGGATTACTGATGCAGTGGTGCAGATTCGTTCGTCGCTGGCAGTCAAGCCTTGCAAGGTTCCTCTTCCTAAGCCGAGGTCACCAATGGAGTTTTCCATCGGTGATGTACGTGTGAAGGATGCGAGATCTAGTAGAAAATCAATTGGGGAGAAGAGCTTCAAGGAAATTTGCAGCTCGGAGATGGTGGTGATTCTGGGCGCCGGAGAGAGATCGTCGTGCTCCAGTCCGGTGATGCCAGTCCGTGTCCGTTCGGTGGAACAGAAATTTCAAAATCAAGTGCTGATTCTGTCTCCGCGGCTGTGCGGACGTACGAATTTAATCTTGTATAGCAAAAACTGATCTGACCTGTAGAATGTATTGGTAGAGCCGTGCATGAACTGATGTGACTTTGAGGCAAGCTAATCTTGTATAGGAAAAGAAGCGCGGTGGACCAGGCCGCATGGGCGTGAGTCACACAAGCAGGCTAGGCCGCGTGCGGCAGGGCCTTTCATACCTACGCCGGTGAGATCGCCTTTCATACCTGTACGTGATGGAAACTTGGGCAGTTGGACTGCTCCCGCAACTCAGCCGCGCGTACCTCGTAGGCTGGCCGGGCCGCCATGGTTGCCGAGTTGAAGCACGAAGCAGCACCAGGTTGCCAAGTGTCCGGGGAACTCCGGAGTCTGGAGTGACATTTGGCGTGTTGTCGCGCTCTCGCGGCCTCCCGGGTCCCGGCCATCCTCTTCTATCTTCGTCAGGTACTCTCAGGTCGATGCATGCGAAAACCTCTCGACGATCGCCCATCCATTGCCCTTCTGATTGATGAGCAACTTGAGCTTATCATCTTCCGACAGGGACAAACAACTTCGGTTAGGCGCGCGTGAGTAGTATTGGATGTGCCGCCGGCGATCGGCCACGCGGCCCCAGACGGCGCCACGGCGGCGGCGATATTCCGGCTGTATTCCTCGTCCATCCTGAGCATGACGCCACGTTGTCGTCGCCTACTAACTCACCTGTGCGGCACATTCGGCAGCGCACCACCAGTTCTCGATTCCTCGTCGCATCATTGTGAAAAAGACTTCTTTTTCTTCTTCTTCTGAAACGAGTAAAACTCTGCTTATATATACTGAAACATCGGGGAAGACTTCCGGTTTGTACATCAAGATCATTCTTTATTTCATCAATCACATCCAAACCCAACAGATCCAGTGATCATCTAGATTGTTGTGTGAAGAACTGCGCCAAATCTCTTATCAGACTACGTCGTATACTGCTGGACATGCGAACGACCGTAAGTGCATAAACATGGATCGATAGATACGGTGTTCATGGCTGATGAGTGATGACACTGACGCGGGCTCATCCGCTCATGGGGTACAATACAATACAAACGCAGTGCGTGAACAATCATGGTCGATCGTTCGTTCACATGATGTCAAGCAAGCTAGCGCTGAGGTGATTACGCCGCCGCCGCCTCCGGCATGCTCCCTGACTCCACCCTGTCGTCGACCTTGATGTTGAGGAAGTCGATGGTGCGCTCGCCGAGCGCGAACGCGTCCCAGAAGCCGTCGCCGAAGGTCTTGGCCTTGAGCTTCCTGTACATCGCGGGGCGGTCCTCGCCCACCAGCTCCTCCGCGGGCTGCAGGTCCTTGTGCGGCTCCGGCTGGTAGAAGAGCACGAGCGTCATCCTCTCCCTTCCGCTCGTCACCACGCGGTGCGTGGGCGCCCTGAACACCGCGTTGCTCATGATCTCCATCTCCTCGCCGACGACCAGCAGCAGCTCGTCGCGGGCGAGCACGGGCACGTCCACCCACCGCCCGTCGCCTTCGCCGCCGGCGCCCTCCCTGAGCAGCACCTGGAGGCCGCCGACGTTTGGGTCGAGGAGGAGCACGGTGACGACGGAGTTGTCGGTGTGGGGCTTGAGCCCGTACACGAGGTCTGGGCACGGGCAGGGCGGGTAGTAGGTGAACCGCGCGTACGTGCCGCCCTTCTCGCCGACGTGGTCCAGGAAGAACTCCTCGCCGAACCCCAGCAGCCGTCCCATGGCCATGAGCACGCGCTTCGCCACCTTCTCGCTGCCCAGGGCGTACTCGTGCAGGAGCCTCCCGAGCGACGGCGGCCGCGCCGGCCAGAACTGCGTCCGCCGCTCCTCCTCCGGCTGCACCGTGAGGTACAGGCGATCGCACCAGTCCAGCACCTGCTCGTCCGTGTCCACGCGGTCGATGCCGTACCCCTCGGGCTGGAACTCGCCGGCGTCGTCCCGGTTCGCGTGCCTCAGCTTCTCCTCCAAGGGCAGGTGGAAGAACTCCACCCCGGCGTCCCGGACGCCGTCCAGCAGCGCCACCGGCATGCCGTGGCCAGTCACCTACTAGCAAAGTTCAGATTTTATATTCGATTCATAGTGAACTTGGCACGTAAAAGTAAAGCCTTTGTCCACTAAACCAACATGAACGTGCAGTGCGTTGCGTACCTTGAAGAGACCCCAAGACTGGAGCGCCGACCGGAGCTTGTCGGCCTCCTCGAGGTCGCCGGGGTCGGCAAGACGCTGCACGTCCACGGTGGGGAAAGCCAGCTCGGGCGCCGCGACGCCACCGGCTGGGCTTGGGCGGTCCTTCTCCCTCAGCACGTACCGGGTCGGCAGCGTGGGGAGGCCGCCGGCGGAGGCGGCCACCTCCTGCACCATCTGTCCCTGAGCTTGATGCACCATCGTCGAATTGTCGACCGTGCTGCTTCTACAACACTTGGGCTAGTAAAGAATTTGTTTGGTTGATTGGCCTGCTTCAGTATTTGCGAGCCAAATCATATAGGACTGCTTCCTAAATTTATAGAGCGGCGGTCGAGCTCCGCGCCGTCTACACGTGACGTGGAGCTGACAAGGAAGTGAGTCCAAAACTGTCAGTGTGATGATCTGGATCACGACGGCATCTTCCCCCGATCGAGATCGAGGGGAGATCTCTCATGCCTATCCATAGTTTAATCTAAGATCTGCACGAGCATGGTGTGAAAATGGGTGTTGTTTTTAACGGGGTGTTTTCCAACTTTTAGCCTATCCACAGGTCCGAGCAAGCGTTCTTCGATCAGAGCGTCAACGAACGTCACTGGAGGCAAGAGCACCACTGTTCTTAGACGGATGCCCGTGTAACCATCGCAATCTATGAGTGTTGAGATGAGTTGGTGTGGAATAATTTACACACCAAACCACCACAACACTTATGGATTAAGGTCTTGTTTTGACGTAGTCGGATTCGCAACGATCCACATGTGTTGGAGTGGATTGAAGTTGAACTTAAACTAATTTCTCCCAAATCTATCTCAACGCATGTGAATTAAGATGAATCCGTCAAGATCATACAATGTCTAACGTGGATACCAGACATCCAAACAAGTCTAAGTCTGGATCCAGCGCCAATCCATTCGAGAACATACACCACTAGTGGAAGCGACTGAGACCATCGGCGTCGTCGTGGTATTGACAATCTATTCGCACTCCTGTCGTGGCTAGGTGCAAAGAAAGGAACGTCCGTTGCTTCAGAGGAGCACAATAAATTACGGTCAGAGCCGGAGCTCACGCTCGGTTAATTGGTTCATATCATTGCTGGTTCGTGAAGAAATAATGTTGGCTGGTTTGTGTGAAAGAAAAATACTGTTCTGACTGAAAATTTACGATCGTTTACGACAAGCCACAGCCAAACGAATAGACGGTTGGCTGTTAGCATCAGGTCTTGTCTGCTTTTGCACAAAAGCAACGTTAACGTAAATGGGGGTGGTTCCACGGCAGCAACGAAAAGGAAATCGTTGAGCGTGACAATGGGAAGCGTGATGAGCGGTTACTGTCCATGACCGGGTGTAATCGGCACGCTGAACGCCCGGAATTATTGCCGTGCCATCCGATTACATCGTACGTCCAAGAAACAAAAACTAACGTCATCGGTTGGCGGTGTGATCAGATTACGCTACAAAATAAGCCAACCAAACAGTAATAGACGACAACTCTGCTTTGTAATCGTTGCCAAATGCATAGTGTAAAAGTCGTTTTTCTACCTTAATACAACGATATATAATTCTCTTGTGTATTCGTAAAAAAAAAATTGGCTTATTTTTATATACAGCACAAATTTTCTCATATTTTATCAGAGGTTGGTAACGACATAGTATGACATCAACTATGGGTGACAAATTTTTCAAAAAGAAAAATTGAGCACTTCACACGATTTTGACGGAGTTTTCAAGATTCTAACTTTTGGTCAATTTTTACTGGATATGTGCTCCTTTTATCTTCGCCATCCATCGTAGTAAATCCGCAAAACAACAGAAAGGATAAACTATCCCTTCTTAACTATAATTGGTTGGATCGATTGACATTTTCACACCGGTCAGGGCGTCCAATCGTCCAGATGTTCCACCGCTGCCTCCACCCGCACTCTGTGCGCCGCCGCCTAGCTCCGTGTTACCGGCGAGCTCCGCGCCACCGGCGAGCACACCGGTGACCTCCACACGCCACAACCACCCGCCCTTTGTGCCACCGCTGCCCGTGCCATCCCGACCCCACCCTCTGTGAACCGCCACCTAGCACTATGTTGCCGATGAGCTCCGTGCCGCCGGTGAGCACACCGGTGACCTCCACGCGCCGATGAGCCACCATTTGTCGAAGCAGCATCAAGATGTTTGTGTTGAGAAAACAAGTTGCAAACGTATGTTTTAATTGTTTCAGGTATTTCAGAGGTATGTTGTAAGTGTTTTATAACGATGTTGCAAAGGTAGATTGGGATGTTGCAAATTAGATCGGAATGTTGCACATGTTGCAATGGCTATACACTTATGTTTCAAGTGTACGTTCCTAATGTTTCTTCTGTATCAGACGTATATTGCAAGTGTTTTCGTCTGGATGTTGTATATACATGCATGCTGCAAGCGTATATTTCAAATGTTTCAGGTGTTCCATATATTTACAAGTGTTTCATCTAGACGTTTCATATGTTTGCAATGGCTTTCAAGTGCTTCCCAAATGTTTTGCAAGTGTTTCAGACATATGTTGCAAGTGTTTCAGCTGTTTTCGGATATATGTTGCAAGTGTTTCATCTTTGTGTTGCAAAAGTAAATCTAGTGTTTTACATATTGCAATGGGACCCACCTGTCGCAGCCATCTGCTTCAGCTGCTGGGTGACGTCTTGGTGGCGTGGATCCGCTACTGGGGCGCCGCCGAGCAGACGCAGATGGGCGCGTGAGAAACCGAGTGCAGACGTGGAGGCCCACATGGTTGGGTGCACGAAAAACAAGCGGCGTGAGTTCCATTTCTTTTGCACAAGTGACATCGTCCGACGTTAGCACCCTAGATCGGACATCCGAAGCTAGCAAGTCCGTATGTGTCGGTGCGAAATGTGGCCAACAAGTAAATATTTGTAATTTTGCCATGCGTTGTGATCGGATGTGGCCTAGCACTCAATGACATAGGATTTATACTGGTTCAGCAGACAGGCCCTACGTCCAGTGGAGGTCGGTTGGTGACTTTATTCCTGAGCCTAGGTGCTCGAAGTTTGCTGTGGGGTTACAAACGAGTAAGGAATGAGAAGGGGGTGTTAGAGGCCCGATCAGACTCTGAGCCGAGTGGAAGAGAGTGACGGATGCTCAAACGTGCGCTAAGTATCGGAGAGTATGCTCTGTATGTCCGAGCTTATCAGCTGTTGAGAGCATGTAGACTGTGTAGTTGTCGAGCTCTAGAACCGTTGTGCTGTTGTCCTCGAGTCTTCGAGTCTTTGGAGCTTCAGGGGGTTCGAAGCTTCTATCCTTCTAGTAGGAGAGAGCGCATCCCCTTTTTATAGTTGAAGGGGATGGCCTTACAAGTCAGAGAGAAAGAGAGAGTTCATACGGGCGCTGCCTAGTCTTGTTGTCCACGTCATCGGGTATGGGATGGCCGTCGGCGTCCATAATACTGTTTATGTTCTGATGCGTCTGATAGGCTCTACCATGGCAAATGACGGTGCCCACAATACTGTTTATTCTCTGACGCGTCTGGCAGGCTCTACCACGTTCGCCTGACATGCCCCGATGGCACCGTCCTGCAGGTGCGCAGGGCATGGCAAGGTACGGTCCTCGGTATTGCGGTTGACTTGAGCGCCTTACCTTATCTGCTCCGCCTGCTCCCCAGGCCCATATCGAGCGGGTGTCCCCAGTCAATCGCTCCCAGTCGTCCCCGACCGTTTCGGTCAGAAAAGAGCAGCGAGCAGAGGTCTTGCCATATTCTCGATCGGAGAAAGGAGGTTGGAGTCGGACTGTGCTCTCACCACGGCTAGGCCTTTCGGTCACACCTCCGATTAGATCTCCTGGCCGGAGGTGCCAGTCGGGGACCAGATCGTGGTCTTGACCTGTCATTGTGTATCTGGGCCGGCCCAGGCACGTGCTGTCGTTGCGCTGCCTGTTGGGCCGAATTTTGCAGAAAAGTGGATCCATTGGGGACCCCGGATTTACGAACCCGAAAACATGTTTATTGGGTGCCCCTGCGAGTGCACAAGCTGTTGTCAGCTAGTATATGGTAGGATCCATCTCTTTGGTTGCCTCAAGCATAGAGTACTAATATATTCTGGGGAATCTTCACCTGTGGCTCTCGAGCAAAGACTTGTGACGTTTACGGGGAGGTCTTCATTATTGTTGGAGATATGGTGATTGTGATTGTGATTGATTTAGAAGTAAATAATATAAGTGTGGCGTAGTAACAGAAGTCCATCAACGTTCCAATGAAAAAGCCGGCACGTGCTCGGATATTTTTTTCGGTTACGCAGTTTCACATATGCTTTTATATATTTATTAGGGTTATTGTGGTTCTTTTTTTTATCAGGTACAATTTTGACGTACACGACTCACACACTCCACGCTCACACCACACGTACGCGTCTATACACACGCAAAGAAGAGAATGAGAGGCTCTCTTCAGCCTCCAGTGCAGAGGAAACATGTAGTACCACCGAACACACACGTGCGTGTACCCACCTATACTATGCTTTTATATATTTATTATGATTTTTGTATTCTTTTTTTATCGGGTACAACTTTGAACACACACAGCCTACACACTCACACCACACGCACACATGTGTACGCGTATGTACACATAAAGAAGAGAATGAGAGGCTCTCTTTAGCCTTAGCTTGGACGCACACAGCCCACACACTCACACCATACGCACACACGTGTACACGTCTGTACACACAAAGAAGAGAATGGGAGGCTCTCTTTAGCCTCCAATGCACGGGAAATGTGTAGTACCATCGAACGTACACGCGTGCGTGTACCCTCACGCATGCGTACCCTAAGTTGAAACGCGCAGTACCACCGAACGCACAAGCGTATGTGCACCTAAGTTTTGTGAAAAAATTCCAGAAAAAAGATGCAAACACCATGTTTTGAACCCTGATGGGTAGCGTCCCACTGAACCTTCCTGCAACTAGACCACATGCCCATTTCCTTTTTTTCATTCTTCTTACTTTCAGTTAACCCCTCGAGTCCATAATTTGTCATTTTGGATAATGGTTAGTTTTCGATTCTAATGTATACATAAATCAACATATATACATAATTTTATTAAACCACTTTTTAAGACTAATCTCTATACATGTTTTTTGTAAACTAATAAATATTTTAAAGGTTATTGCTATTCGAAGTTTCAAAAGTTGGAATTATTTTTTTCCCAAACAACAAGAACTATAGGACTAGACTAGAGGGCCGAGGGGCGTATATGTGTCATCCTCTAGGACCACATGACAGCACGGACCACAGAAACATCTATCTATGGCACGATGAATGGGACGTAGCAAAATCTTCAAGTGCACATTCAGTGGCAAAAGGAAACGAATGCTACAATACAAAAACATAATCAAGGCAACTTGTTTCGTCCACTTGAACTGCTACCGGTACAGCAACAGCAACAATAGTAGTTCTTTCTACCAAAAAGTATTTTTCCTTTTTTTATTTATGAAAAACTATTAAATTTACGTAACAACAAAACAAAATAAAACTGATTAGAATAAATAACTCCCAAAAGTTCCTTGTTTATGCCCCGGTAAGGATTGACTACTTCAGAGACTCAAAAATACCATTTGAAGAATTTGGTATTTTTGTTTCATATTCATGAATATATCATGAAAAAAGAAATAAATTAGGTGACACTGATCTTTCAAAATTCAGAAATGACGTAAGAATGCCGAAAGCCTAACAAGTACTCCATCCTTCTTAAAATAAATAAACTTTTAGAGTTGTCCTAAGCCAAAAACTTTACAAACCAACCATACAAAATATAGTTCCACTGTCAGTTTTTATACCCTTAGAATATAATGACGACTTTTAAATTTCAACAAATTATGTTGGGAACTTAACATGGCAGTTAAGGAAAAATCGATTGTGACTGACTGTACATGCCGGTCGTGTAGTGCATGTAATTCAATAGAGCCTCTTTACCATATTTTATTTGAAAAGGTACCATGGAACACAGGTAATGATGCGTTTTTCAATCACCAAGCCCAAGTTGTGGATTTTGTACATCTTAATGGTACATCTCCAAACGGCCGTACAAACCTCAAAATAGTTCTTTATAAAAAAACTCAAATTAGTTTATATACTTGTACTGTATGTTGCAACTTGTGCATTCACTGGAGATTGTCTAGAGAGAGATTGGGAGAAAGGGTCCACGAGGGACACCGGCCCATGTGAAATGGAGATATGGAGCTGGTAGATGGCAGCTGCAGAGCTGCTGGATTCTGCCATACAAATATTCTGAATTCATGATAAAAAAATTCTTGTGGATACGAATAGACCACTAGCCACGATCGGGAGTGACTGTGATCGGTACCGGAGATCCTGGAGATCATGGAGGATAAAAAATTCTTCATACTACTCGCCAAAAAAAAAGATCGTCCATTGCCTGAAAGGCAACATTGTGCTTGGATATTTTTATGGTGTTTGACTATTTTCTATCTTTGTTGGCAGACCAATATGTGGCCTATAGGTACATGGACGCCTATTCATTCAATTTCTTGGTTGAAAAAAGACAAATGAAGATTCTTCAATACAAGAGCAAACTGACACTGCCTTCATGCATTTAAAATTAGTTAGTAGGCCGTATTTTATTTCATTATCATAACTCTTGGACCAATAGTTTCTTAACTAATACATTGTCGATGGGGAACCCTACGGCCCCCCCATGGACCATACTGCAGGGAGGTAGACCTTGGTAACAAGGCCTACAGCCCAATCGCCAAGAAGAACGCGGAGCAAAGCAACGTGCAAAACCGAAACTCCAACGCAAACTATATAAGGAAAGGCGCCCGAAGCGTAGCTTAGGACTCTGACCTTGTATCCGAATAGGACACAAACAACGCCTCTCAGCGCCTGGATTATAAAGGGCTGGTGAGGGTATCCATTGTAAGAGGAGAACGCATACCCGATATTCAAAGCAATACAAACGCAAACAGGCTAACGCCAAAAACTGGACGTAAGGTTATTACTTGACCAAGTCGAGGGCCTGAACCAGTATAAATCGTGAGTCTCTTTGCGTAACTGCCGAATTCCGCTATTCGCCGAAGCCCGAACGACTGTCCCGGGTACCCCCGTGGCAGGCTATCGGTGGTAAAACATCGACAGCTGGCGCGCCAGGTAGGGGCTTTCGACGAATTTTTTCTCGAGAGTTCGGCGGACCTCAACCTCAAGATGACCTTTCGGCGGGAACAACCTTTGTCTTCGGATCCTAGATCTGCAAGGCTGACGGCGACGGCAAGCTTCGTACCCGTCTCCGAGAAGAAAAAGAATTCGATGACGAAGTTCAATACAAACTCGCCGAGAAGATGACGAAACTCTCAACTTCGGATACAACTCGGAATAAGGAAGAAAGCGGATACGAAACCAACTCTGAAAAAGAGATACAACCCGATTCCAAGACAATCTTCACGGCACAAGAGCCAAGCCTAATTGGACTCGGAGACACAACAATGATCGCGAAGGAATACGACCCATACAACTCAAAGAAGAACTTGGGAACTTACGGACTGCGCAACGCGACATCAGTCTATCAACACTTTACCCAAAACAAGATGAACTCAGCAAGAAGAATACTCCTGGAGGGAGCACAAGAAGGGATGATCATGACAGTGACCCCGCAAGATTGTGTGGTGCATTGGCCAGGTTCTTTCACCTCAAGCAAAGTCCAGACTGGCACGCGCGTTGAAGAACTACCTTATCAAGAGGGAAAAGAACTCGGATCCAGTTTAGAAGCTACAGACAGCTCAACCAAACGAAGGATGGAATACCGTACAAGAAGAGCTCGGAAGAGGTATACTGTATACATGGCGGAGCAGTTAGAACAACCTTTGGAACCACCATAGATACCAGATATAAAATCTTCAGACGAATCAGAAGGCAACATCTCGCTAGATGAGAAAAGCGACAGCAACGAAAATGATGAGAAAAGACTAGCAAGGCTAAAGAAGAACAAATTGAAAGCTTGGAGGAGGAACCAGGCTAAACAAAGGAAGCAAGTCTGGAATAAATACAAAGCGGAGCTAACGGAATACAACAGAAAAAAGGCGGAAAAAGAAGCCACAAAAAATACAAAAAGGGAAAGAATTGAAGAATTAACAAAGGAGTTGTACACCCTCACGAATAACGAGAAAGCAAAGGAAGACCAGAAGAAAGAAGTCAGGGGATCAGAAAAACAACCCGGCGAAGAAATTCCACAGGAGCCACAAAGGGAGCAGCCACCCAAAAAATCAAATTTTCAAAGGATAGGACCAGTAGAAAGTGCTGATATTAATGGAAGAAAGGAACACTACTCAAAGCAACAAGAAAGAGACAAACCAGAATTGAGCCAACGCTACCAAGAAATATCAAGAAGATTCGACAAAGAAGATGACTACAGAGAGTCTGAGTTAAAAGAAGACAGGTCTTATTATAGAAGGGCAAGATCGCCAGATTACGGAAGAACGGAACCATACGACAGATTCCCTTATTTCGTAGGAAGACTACAAACTTTAAAGCTACCGCACAAGTTTAAACCAGCAAATCATTCCAAGTATGATGGCAAAGTCGAACCAAGACAATGGCTAAGGGTTTACTCCCAATCTATTGAATTAGCTGGAGGCGACGACGACATCAAGGCTCTATTCTTCCCAATGGCCCTCGAAGCAATGCCGCTACAATGGTTTGACAAATTAAGGCCAAGATCAATAAGGTATTGGGAAGACTTGCAAGAAGCTTTCTATAACAACTTCGCAGGCATTATTACCCATCCAATGACTGCAGCCGAATTGAAAGGAGTAAAGCAAAGGAGAGGAGAAAGTCTAAGGGAATACTATAGAAGATTTGGAGAATTCAGGGCTCAAGTCCACGACATTACTGATAGGGAGGTGATAGAGGCCTTTGCAGAAGGAATCTGGGCAAACTGGCAATACAAGGACTATTTCAATGAGAACCCAAGAACAAATAAAGACTTCAAGAGGGTTGTTGAGAAGCTAATTTCGTCAGAAGAAAGAACTCGGCACAGATTTGCTAGGGACAACCCAGAGAATAGAAGACCCGATTACAGACAGCAAGACAAAAGACCAAAGCAGGACAATATGGTGGCAACCACAGACAACAAAAGAAGATACAATGGCAACGGCAATGATAGCAATGGTAGCAATCACAATGGCAACTACAACAATAGCAACAACCGTAACAACAGCGGTTACAACAGTAATAGCAACTATTAGAGTAACAACTACCGAGGAAGAGCGTCGGAAAACATAGAAAACATGTCGTGTCACATACACCCAGGGGCCAGACATAAGTTAGTTGAATGCAGCACTTTTCAGCGGCAATTCATGAAGAGAGAAAACAAGAATCAAAACAACTCGGAGCCAAAGCAAGAAGAATCCAAGGAGGAAAAGAGAGCTGAAGGAGATTATCAAGAACCCCAACGCTAATTAGCGGTGATATTTTCAGGTGTTCCTAACACACGAAGCAAAAGACAAGAGAAACTAGCTCACAGAGCCATCATGGCAGCTGAACCAGCCATCCCAAGATATCTAGATTGGTCAGAGTACCCCATCCACTTCACAAGAGAAGACCAATGGACCAGTGCAGTAAACGCAGGATGCTACCCACTGGTACTGGGTCCGACTATCGCAGGAGTAGCAGTAACTAAAGTACTCATCGATGGAGGAGCCGGGCTTAACATAATTTTCGCAGATACTCTCAAAATGATGAATCTAGATTGTGAAGGTCTAATGACTCCCATAAGCACACCATTCTACGGAATAGTACCCGGCAGAGCAGCTATGCCCCTCGGACAGATAACCCTACCCGTCACCTTTGGCACACCAGACAAATACCGGACGGAATTCATCAAATTCAAAGTTGCAGACTTTGAATCATGCTACCACGCAATACTTAGGAGACTAGCTTTAACAAAATACATGGCAGTACCACATTATCCATACCTACTACTCAAGATGCCAACAACAAAGGGCGTATTATCATTGAAAGGAGATCTAAAGAAAGCACATGATTGCGACGTACAAGCAGTACAAATATCTGAAAGATTACAAGATATAAAGGAAGGAAAGGAGATTGCAATGCTGGCCAACGAAATAAACCCAGATGAGATTAAGATACCGGCTAAGAAGCCAAGCAACTTCGCACCACCAAAAGAAGACGCTACCAAGACTATTGACCTACTGACTGGTGATCCAGAGAAGACGGCAATCATCAGTGCAAATCTCGACCCCAAATAGGAACTCGCGCTCACCAACTTTCTTTGGGACAACAAAGATATTTTCGCTTGGAAGCCAGTAGACATGCTAGGGGTCCCAAGGGAGTTGGCTGAGCACATAATTGATGTGAACAAAGGGTCCAAACCCGTTAAGCAGAAGTTACGAAGATTCGCTCTAGACAGAAAAGCAGCAATCAAAAAAGAGATCACCAAGCTCATGGCAGCAGGATTCATCAGAGAAATAATCAACCCGGATTGGCTTGCCAACCCGGTCCTAGTAGAGAAGAAGAATTCAAAAGAATGGCGCATGTGCATCGACTACACAGACCTCAACAAAATTGCTCAAAAGATCCATATGTCCCACCAAGGATTGATCAAATCATCGACTCGACAGCAGGATCAGCTCTGTTATCCTTTCTAGATTGCTATTCAGGCTATCATCAAATATCCTTAAGAGAAGAAGACCAAAGCAAGACTTCGTTCATTACACCCTTTGGGGCATATTGCTATAAATCAATGCCTTTTGGGCTAAAAAATGCAGGGGCAACATATCAAAGTGCAATTCAAACTTGCTTGGGGAGTCAAGTCGGAAGAAATGCAGAAGCATACATTAATGATGTAGTAATCAAGACAAAAGAACCCGGATCATTGATAGAAGACCTCAAGGAGACTTTCAAGAATCTAAAAGCATGGCAGTGGAAGCTAAACCCCACAAAGTGTGTTTTTGGGGTACCATCAGGACAACTACTCGGGTTTCTAGTCAGTAACCGAGGAATTGAAGCAAGTACAAAGAAGGTTAAAGCCATCATGGATATGAAACCTCCAAAGAAAGTTAAAGACATACAGAAACTTATAGGACGCATGGCAGCACTCAACAGATTCATCTCCCGACTAGGAGAAAAAGGGCTACATTTCTTCAAATTATTGAAAAAGATAGGAAATTTTGAATGGACAGAAGAGGTAGAAGAAGCATTCCAAAAGTTAAAAGAATACTTGGCATCATCACCAGTAATGACACCACCAAAAGACAAAGAGGACATGATGCTATACATTACAGTAACCAAGAACGTTGTCAGCACAGCAATTGTGGTTGAGAGAGAAGAACCCGGACACACATACAAAATCCAAAGACCAGTCTATTACATAAGCAAAGTACTAACAGAATCAAAAGTGAGATACCCACACGTGCAAAAACTACTTTATGCAGTGTTGATATTATCAAGAAAGCTGAGACATTATTTCCATGAGCACAAGATTACAGTGGTAACTAATTTTCCACTTCAAGACATTATACGCAACAAAGATGCAACAGGTCAGATATCAAAATGGGTAGTAGAACTCGGTGCTCTCAACCTAGACTTCAAACCAAGAACAACAATCAAATCTCAAGCATTATCCGACTTCATTGCTGAATGGACAGAAATTAGTCAAAAAGAATCTGAACCAATACTTGATCATTGGAAAATGTATTTTGATGGTTCCCTAAAGTTAGGAGGAGCTGGAGCAGGAGTACTATTCATATCACCAGAAGGGAGACAATTAAAATATGTGCTACAAATACTTTGGCAGGCAACTAACAATGAGGCAGAATACGAAGCATTAATACACGGTCTAAGAGTTGCAAGCTCGCTTGGGATCAAAAGACTACTTGTCTACGGTGATTCAGCTGTAGTAATCAATCAAGTCAACAAGGATTGGGATTGCACAAAAGATAATATGGATGCGTACTGTGCAGAAGTCAGAAAATTGGAGAAAATTTTCCAAGGGCTCAAAATCCATCATGTACTAAGAGATTCCAACATTGCAGCAGATGTGCTAGCCAAATTAGGATCAGATAGAGCAAAAGTACCACCCGGTATATTTGTGGAAGAACTCACAGCCCCATCCATCAAACAACTCGGAAACACAGAAAAAGAGAAGGAGACAACAGATCCAATGGAAGTAGATCAAGCAGAAGAACCAGACCAGTCAAGACAAATCATGGTCATACAAAGTGATTGGAGACAAACATACATTGATTTTATCAAAGAGAAGAAACTACCCAAAGACAAAGCAGAAGCAACTCGGGTTGTACGAAGAAGCAAAAACTACGTTCTGGTGGGGGATAAACTATACAAAAGAGCAGCAGCATCAGGAGTACTGCTTAAATGTGTTCCGACAGATAAAGGAAAGGAAATCTTGGACGAAATCCACTCAGGATGCTGTGGAAATCACGCAGCCTCTAGGACACTAGTCGGCAAAGCATTTAGAACCGGTTTCTATTGGCCAACAGCACTCAAAGATGCAGAAGAGCTCGTCAGAACATGCAAGAATTGCCAAATGTTTGCTAGACAATCACATGTGCCGGCTCACAACTTAATATGCATACCACCGGCTTAGCCGTTCTCATGCTGGGGGCTGGATCAAGTCGGACCACTCAAAAAAGCAAAAGGAGGCTTCGAATACATATTTGTGGCAATTGACAAATTTACAAAGTGGATTGAATACAAACCTTTGGTCAAATACAGTGCAGAAAAGGCAGTGGAATTCATACAAGACATCATGCATAGGTTCAGCATGCCCAATAGAATAATCACAGATCTTGGTTCACCATTTACAGCAAGAGAATTCCAATACTAGGCAAGAGATTGTGGGATAGAAATCGACTTTGCATCAGTAGCACACCCACAGGCCAATGGACAAGTCGAAAGAGCAAATGGACTCATATTACAAGGTTTAAAACCAAGATTATATGAAGATTTGAAAGATTATGGTAGAAAATGGATCGATGAATTACCAAAAGTAGTATGGGGTCTAAGAACCTGGATCAGCAGAGCAACTGGATACTCACCATTCTTTCTGGTCTACGGATCAGAGGCAGTACCACCAGCCGACTTAATATGGCTATCTCCATGAATAGAACAATATGAAGAAGGCGAAGCAAAAGAAACAAGGCGGTTAGAAATTGATTCAATAGAAGAAATAAGAGACAGTGCAATCATACAAAATCCAAGATATCAGCAAGGGTTACGAAGACATTATGACAAAAGTACTCAACCCTGATCACTAAAGCCAGGGGACTCAGTACTATGACTAATCCAGAAGAAAGATGGACGACACAAACTACTCAGTCTATGGGAAGGACCCTTCATCGTGAAGACAGTAATAGGACCTGGCACATACGAGTTGATGACTTCAGATGAAATACATGTAAAGAACACTTGGCATATTAGCCAGCTCAAAAGATTCTATAATTAAGTACAACAGATTGTACTCAAGTTTCAAGAGAAATAAAACAGAGATTATTCAAGAAGAACAGCTTCAAATATAAGCCCTGTCCAATGGATAGAACCAACCCGTAATCAGGTTGGGGAAAAAGGGGCTTCCCTGTTAACAGCCAACCCAGAAACGGTTACGCTACACGGGAAATCTTGTCACTCAACCATATGGAGATGGTCTGACTGACGGCCAACGGCCAAATAGCTTCTTGGGTAAGGAGACCCAAGCTAGCATTTGTCACTCTACCATAAAGAGATGGTACGACTGATAGCCCTGTCCAACGGACAGAACCAACCCGTAATCAGGTTGGGGAAAAAGGGGCAGCCCTGCAAACAGCTCAACCCAGAAACAGTTGTTGCTATACGGGCGCAATCGCTTACCCCAAGAGCTGGTACGATTGCTTACTTACCCTGCAAATAGCCAACCCGGAAACGATTGTGCTATATGGGTCCGGTCGCCTACCCCAAGAGTGGTACGATCGAATACTTCGCCCAAGAAGCGGCACAAACACTCCGACAACTCGGTCGCCTACCCCAAGAGTGGTACGATCGACTACTTCGCCCAAGAAGCGGCACAAGCACTCCAACAGCTCGGTTGCCTACCCCAAGAGTGGTACGATCGAATACTTTGCCCAAGAAGCGGCACAAACACTCCGACAACTCGGTCGCCTACCCCAAGAGTGGTACGATCGACTACTTCGCCCAAGAAGTGGCACAAGCACTCCAACAGCTCGGTCGCCTACCCCAAGAGTGGTACAATCGACTACTTCACCCAAGAAGCGGCACAAGCACTCCAACAACTCGGTCGCCTACCCCAAGAGTGGTACGATCAACTACTTCGCCCAGAGAGGGACACAAGCACTCCAACAATCCGGTCGCCTACCCCAAGAGTGGTACGATCGAATACTTCGCCCAAGAAGCGGCACAAGCACTCCAACAACTCGGTCACCTACCCCAAGAGTGGTACGATCGACTACTTCGCCCAAGAAGCGGCACAAGCACTCCAACAACTTGGTCGCCTACCCCAAGAGTGGTACGATCGACTACTTCACCCAAAAAGCGGCACAAGCACTCCAACAGCTCGGTCGCCTACCACAAGAGTGGTACGATCAACTACTTCGCCCAGAGAGGGACACAAGCACTCCAACAATTTAGTCGCCTACCCTAAGAGCAGCACGATCGACTACGTTGCCCAAGGAGGGGCACAAACACTCCAAACAACTCAGTCGCCGACCCAAAGAGCGGTACGATCGACTACTTCGCCCATGGAGCGATCTACAGTACAAATCGGTTGATTACCCCAAGAAAAGTACAATCAACTCCATCAACTCTACTACATCACAAGAAGAAACAAGCTATGGCAAAGTAGAAAAAAGCCACAAGGAAAGATAGGGCGAAACTTTTCCATATTATTCAAAGACATCTCAGAAGAAAAAGAAAGACAGGTCGAAGCCTGCTCATTTCAGTCAAAGACAAATTCAAAAGCAGGGCAAAGCCTGATCATATTTTCAGAGACAAGTATATATTACAAGAAACCACAAGTTCATTACACAAAACATCTAAGGAGCTGGAGGCACAACAGGAAGCACATCCATCTGTTCCAAGATTTGGTCTGTAAGACCACCAAGCTCCACCTTCGCCTCATCCCATCGCTGCGCAAACTCTGCAGTCACAGAAGGATCTACAATCTACTAAAGCGGAGCATCAGGAGTGGCAACCCGGATGAAGGATATAACATTGTTTACACAACGGTGAAAACCACCCTTGACAAACTCAAAAAATCGAGTTGACAACACCAGGATAATGCCTCTCAACCCTTGAGCAAAGTCCTCCTGGCGACAAACAGCATCAATAATAGGCTTCACAGCTTCATAAAGAGCCCATAATTGATCTTGGGCACCTGTCAGCTTAGTTTGGAGAGCCCGGAATTGATCATGGGCAGTTGCTAACTTCTCCTGCAAATCTTGCACTAACTTCAAAGCCTAAACAAGGTCACGGTCGGCTCCAGATCTAATCAGCTTGGCCTGAGCAAATAAATCTTGGTCCTCTTTCAATTTGATATCAGAAGAAGAACTTACAGACTCAGCTCGATTTTGAGAAGTACGGAGGGTATTGACCATCTCCTCTTGTTCTTTCTGCCAACTCTCCTTATCCTTAACAAGAGCTAAAAAGAAAGCAGACAAAGAACTCAAAGAAAGAAAGAAAAAAAACAAGGCAGAAAAAGCAAGTATGCAAAGAAAGGAGAACCCACCAGTTTTTTTCTTTCTTCAATGCGGAGACCTCATTCTGAGCAGCAGTAACAGCCTGCAAAGATGAGCCGCGCACCTTCTTAGCCTCAAGCACCTTAGCATTGAGGGCGGACTCCATTAGAGCACGCTGCGCCTTCTCATAAGTCAGGACAACTTCAGTCCGAGCCAGCTCATCTTCCTTTCTTTTCAAATTGGCTTCAGCTATGGCAGTAAATTGCGCCTCATGAGGACCGAACAAGACATCCTGATCTTGAAATAAAGACTGCAAAGCAAAAATATGTGAGACAGTAGCAGAAAAACCAATATCGAAAGTTAAAAAGAACTCGAATACCTTGAGTTTGGCGCCATACGCGCCCGAGAAATTCTCCCACAAAGAAACCAACTCAGACAGCCACTCAACACGACCGAGTTGGACCAACTCCTCCCCACCCTGAGTTAACAGGAGAGTACTTGGAGTAGAAGTCAAAGGCTGGCCGGCACTAGAAGTACCAGCAGCATCCACAGCAGCAATAGATGAAGGATTATTATCAGCTAGCTCCCCATTCACTGCATCCTCCCAAGCAGCTGCTTCGAGGTTGTCCAACAGGGACAACCTGGCCGGCAGAATAGGAGCAGCAAAAGGGCTACCTAAGTTCACTTCAACTCGGTGCTCCATTGGAGGAGACACCGGAGTTCCAATAGCCTCCTCCTCAACACGCGGAGCAGGAGAGGCAATACGTGGAAGAGAAGCTACAAAGAAAACAACCCATCAGACAGAAAAGAAAAAACCAAGAAAGCAAGCATAAACAGGAAAATAACTTACCAGCAGTAAAATCTTGTAGAGGTCCACCAGCATCAAGAGCCAGGGAAGAAGAAGTATCCTCCGAAGGCCTACATTCAAAAAAAAAGCTCGGGCCAGTCAGAGACAAAAGCAAAAATGGCGAATTAGAAGACAAGATAAATATACTTACTTGATAACCTTCTTAAAGTTTCCAACCACCCCTGAGAAGCCAAGATTCAGGAGAGGCACATTGAACAAATCATCCTCAACCACCTCAAAGGAGGGGATTGGGAGGGCCTCTAGGACAGAAGCAGATACAACTGTCACAGAAGGGACACAAGTTGTTGGTTACCGACTATAATGAAAAAAGCAATTCAGTTATTTAGGAAAAGAGCAAAAAGACAAGCACAAGAAAATTTATAGCGGAAGACTTACGATCGAGTGATCAAGGGGACCTCATCCTCAGTCTCCACCTCGCTCAAGACAACAGACCGGCCTTCTATCAAGACAACAAAAGCTAGGATCAGTAAAACAAAGCAAACCAAAAGACAGAGGCATAAACAACATAGGAGAAAGCACAAGCTCACCTACGAGAACATTACCTATTAAGGCAATCTGACGAATTGAACGTTGCCTCTTGGGTAAAATATGCTTAGCAGCAACCTCTGACTTTCGCTTCCTGGATGACAAGATATATTGAACAATTCGAGGATCAGGAACATACTCAACGTAGGAGTGGTGACCTTCAAACAAGCCAGTAATCAACCTGGTAGAAGAAGAACCCAGCCCGGTAGCAGCAACTACCATAGGACCGGCAACAGCATCATCATCTTCATCTCCTTCTTCGGCGGGCTCTTCAACAACAGCCCTGCCACCACCAGCAACAGCTATCTCAAGCTTAAAAGCCCGACCAAAACCCTGCAAGAGAAGAAGAAAGAAGTCAAAAATAGAATACGAATTACAAAAACCCAAAAGAACTCGGAGGAGATTACCACTTACCTCAGGAGGAGGATGAGCAGCATCATACTCTTCAACATTAGCAGGCATCACAGAGACCCCACCCAGAATACGCCCCAGGCGTTCAAGAATGACCTCCTCAGGCAACTCAACATCAGGAACAAGTCGGGAAGGATCTAAGGGCCTAGTATATTCAAAGCCATAATGCACCCTCTGTATAAGAGGTTGCACCCGGCAACACAAGAAACTGGCAACTATACAATTGCCACTTAAGCTTGCCTATTTAAGCAATGCAACTCGAGCGAGTACAGGCTTCAGAGCAGCACGCTCAGCAGAAGAGATTTTATCTTTCCAAATAGAGAGGGGAATGGGAAGAATAGAAAGATCATGAGAAAAGGAAAGAGTAGGTTTTGAAATATAAAACCACTTCTCCGCCCAATTCTTGATAGAATCAGAAAGGGTAAGAGAAGGGAAAGAAACTCCCTGACGAGATTGGATAAGGCAGCAGCCGAGAAAAGGAGTATTATTTCCGTCTGACAAACGCACACGGAAAAAAATGACAAAAAAGAAGAAGATTTGGAGGAATTCCAATGAAAACTTCGCAAAAATGCACGAAGGTAGAAAGAAAAAGAACCCCGTTAGGGGTAAGATGATGGATTTGAATCCCATAGGATCCAAGAAACTCAAGTAAGAAATCGGACGGGGGATAACAGAGCCCCGCCCGCACGAAAGGAACAAAAAGAACAGATTGATTCAGAGTGGGAGAAGGGACATCGTGCTCACCAAGACCAGAGAAATTAGAGAGACATTTCTCCTGAAGAAGGCCATGAGCAACAAGCAGATCCAACTCCGCCTCCGAAGTCGATGGCTTGGGGAGTTGCCTCTGCATTTTCCGCATCGCAACAAATTCGATGTTCTCGATCACCTTGAGCGATGCCTCCTCGTCGATAGATTTGCCCTTATTCTTGCTCTTGTTCTTCACCACCATCTCAGAAAAACAAAGACAAAATTTGGATGGAAATAGCAGGAGATCGAAGGCACAACGGAGCTAGGGTTTTGGCTGAGATTGGGGAATATTTTACTGCAAAGGCAAGTTAAGCCAATAGTAACAGAGCAGTTATCTTTATACAAGAAAAATACATGGCCCACGAGGCCCAAAATCACGCGGATTGCCCGAAGAGGCCCTTCAAAGTTACCGTTCCACAATTACCGTGCACATAAAACAAAAAGGCAATGGTCCGTTCAGACTATAACGGATACATGACGAATTAACACATTCACAAGGAGGCAACCAGGAAAGAAGGATGCAACAAGTCAGTCATGACAAAACACCACAGTACAAACATACAAAAGAGCTCGGCCACATCAATAAACAACTCGGTCATAGAGTAGAAAGGAATATTTTTTCATTTCATCAAAGGTACATTGAGATTACAACAGAATACAAGATCTGATGAATTCGATGAAGAAAGCAAAGGAAATCATTCAGCACAAGGTTGCAACCCTCAAACCAAGATTCGATATTACCAGGCAGGATAAAACAACTCAAACGTACTTTTCTCCAAAGGAAAGGCGCACATCCAAGATTGCTATAGGTGACAGAGAAGGCACCCAAAAGTCATCCAAGATTGACAACGACAACCACGTCAATATGGAAGAACCTGGCACCATCTCTCAACACGTGCTGATCTATATTGGACTGAACCTAAATGGCGCAGCAGAAGACTGAATAATGGTTGATCTACAACGGACTATCAAAGAACAAGCCGGAACATGCGCCAATCATCACTGTAAGAAGAATAAAAAAGAAAGGGCGGGCACTAGAAGATGAGGCAACGCAACATGCATCACTCACATCACAAGTCCTACACCATTTGCCTCAATATCCCTTACAGCTAAATACCACCTCGAGACTAGCCTGCTACTAGTCTCTATCACAAGACCTACACCATTTACTAGCAGAAGAAAACAAAAGAAAGAGAACAGGCCCGGGGGCTCGTCGAGCTCCCAAACTATAATATCCATGACTACAAAAAGAAGAAGAAGAAACTGCACAACAGGGTATCAGCAACAGGCCATATTTATAGCACAACTCAGATGCACATATGCCAGACTCATGGAAGAAAAAAAGAACTCGAAAAGGACAACCATGTGAACCACTGCAGAGCCAGGACTTCAGTAAAAAATCAGATGTGACTAGACCATCACGAAGGAACAGTACATACCCAGAACAACCACAGTACAAGATAAAACATATCCAAGAGAATATTCCATAGCAGCAATACAACCCGTGAAGACACATTGATTTCTCCAACAACCAGAATGACAGCAGCAATAAGCAGCCGAACAAACAACTCAGAGACGTGTGAAGGATCACATACAAAATTACAGTGTCAAAGGATTACAGTTGAAAAAGAACTCAGACGAAGAAAAATTATAAATCTCATTGATCGAAGACAAATACAAAGGTTACAGACGGCCAAACAGGACCGGATAAACTCAGACATAAGATAGAGACAAGATTCTTAAATATTGCAACAAGGAACCTAGTGGCGGCAGCAGCGACAGCTCGGACGCAGAAGAACAGATAGAGCAGCATGATCATTACCAACCAAGCATAAGCCAGGGGGCTGCTCAACCTCACACACCAGCATATCTACGAATGAAGAAAGAATTGAAGAAGAAATTTCCTACTCAAGGAAGAACCACAACCAACAAAGAAGGTATTTATAGCAAACCAAAGGTAAGCAAGGCTAAAGATCACAAGAAAGAAAGAGGAAAAGAACAAAAGAGCAAAGCAACAAAGGCAAATAGTACCCAAACACAAGATTCCTGACAAAAAGTAAAAGAAGACGTTGACTCATGGCTATATAAGACCCATCCGTGACCAGCAAAAGACAAAGATCAAAGGAGTACAAATCAAGACCCTTCTTCCGGCTTCTTTTCAATAGAAAAGAACCCGAAGAAGGCTCGGGGGCTACAAGTACCTACCACAGAAAAACATATTTTCAAATTTTTTGACCCTCCAGCTTTTTGTACCAAAAAACAGAAGGCTCGGGGGCTACACTCAATGAGTGCAATTTTTGCAAAATTGCACTCGCTGCACTCAAAGGAAAAAGAACCCGAAGGACATCAAGCAAAAGTGCACATCAGCCAAAAGAAGAATCAAAGAAGACCATCTCAAGATTTCACTTCAAGAAAGATCCAGATCAAGACTACAACAACTCGACCCTTGAAGCTCAATCATGAAATGCTCGGGGGCTTGTCGATGGGGAACCCTACGGGCCCCCCATGGACCATACTGCAGGGAGGTAGACCTTGGTAACAAGGCCTACAGCCCAATCGCCAAGAAGAACGCGGAGCAAAGCAACGTGCAAAACCGAAACTCCAACGCAAACTATACAAGGAAAGGCGCCCGAAGCGTAGCTTAGGACTCTGACCTTGTATCCGAATAGGACACAAACAACGCATCTCAGCGCCTGGATTATAAAGGGCTGGTGAGGGTACCCACTGTAAGAGGAGAACACATACCCGATATTCAAAGCAATACAAACGCAAACAGGCTAACGCCAAAAACTGGACGTAAGGTTATTACTCGACCAAGTCGATGGCCTGAACCAGTATAAATCGTGAGTCTCTTTGCATAACCGCCAAATTCCGCTATTCGCCGAAGCCCGAACAACTATCCCGGGTACCCCCGTGGCAGGCTATCGGTGGTAAAACATCGACATACATATATACATATATTTATAATATAAATTTGGTGTCCCCTATTGAAAACACCTACTTATATATGGTTGTGATTTTGTATCACAATCGCAAATGACAAATTAATAGAGTTCTTATTGGTCAAAGTTCTATTCTAACAAAACCAAATACTAGACCTGACTCATGGAGGTCCTAAATATCAATATTATGGGGTTCATGGAAATTTTGTTCTGTACTAAAAAGGTGAAAAGGAACACCAATAGTAGCATCGGGAGGCACTGCCGGTGCCTATCTGGTTCCCAACTCCCAAGATCCGTTAGAGAAATAATAATAATAATAAACCCATGTAACTTCCAAGCCCTGCTAAAGGTTCGGTGTCAAATGTTTTTAATGGGTTGGTGTTACTCTGGTTTGGTGAAGAATGGATTGAGATTTGTGATGGGCTAGTTTGGGTTTGGGCTCTCACTAAGAATCCATGGATTCAGATTGAAAGTATAGACCTAAACTGTTGTCCAAAACCGTAGGCCTAAACTGTACGCTGAAACAAAAAATTGAGACGCACAAAGATCACTAGGAAGCAGCAAGCGGCTCAAAGCACACCCGCACCCTACCTATGCCACCACGACAAATGCAGCAGCACCCGTCGCCCACTACCACCCATCAAGCAGCAACACTCCCAACCCTCCTCCCTTGTGTAGTGTCGTGGCCAAAGGAAGCAACAACGTCCAACAACCATCTCGTGAGCCTACAACATAGTCGTGTCCTATCTCTATAGGCTCAACTTGCTGACCAACTCGACAACACAGAGGCGACTGACAAGGATGTCATAGAGCTCGCCACCATCACCATCTGTAAGAAGGCGTCAACCCCTCCCCAAAGGGGCACAAGGATGGTGCAGGGCTCACTGCCGCCGCCATCCACAAGAAGGCGGCCAAGGTCGGCGCTGCGTCAACGGCTACATTGTGGTGTTGGCCTCATTGGCGGTGCCCCTCCACAGCGTGTTTTGTGTTCCTTACTCCTTGTTTTAGTTTAGCACTAGTGATGGGAGAAAGCATTTAATGGAACGGTTAAGAAACCATGGGCCGAAATCGAACAATTAATCGGTTTAGGTGAGAAATGCTGAGCGGTTTGGTTTGGATTGGGCGGAGCAATGAAATAGATGGTATGGTTTGGTTTCTTAACTATACTGGCAATTGAATGGATTGGTGCGAGGTTGACTTGGATTTTGGCTCACTAGCAGGTCCCAACAATGTGATGAAAACATCACAGTGAACTTGAGTTCATGACTTTTAAATAGTTTAGTTTGCATCTTAAAATTATTTTTAGTACTCGAGCCTAAGGACCACTCATCAACATTGCACACGGAGAGACGTTGTTCCATTCATGACACTAACATAGTGACATGATCCACATTACAAGTAGAAACCTTCACATACAGCGGACTGTATATCTTGTCTACAGGAACATTATTCGGGATAGTTGATCAGTTTTGGGGCTTTGTTGGGCGCGTCTGTATCCATGCATGCGAGCAAACATCAGCATCATTCATGCAACGGCCTCTTGGTCGACTTCAGGGTCGAAATGGCAGACTAGAGGGGATGAATAGTCCTTTCAAAAAATTAACCATACCGGCTTACCGAAATAAATGCGGAATTAAAACTATCGGTCTAGCCAAGACTACACCCCTCTATCTAAATTCACAAGCACCTTACAAAGATCCTAATTAAACAACTAAGATGTCAGGCTAGTTAGAGCTCCCCTAACCAATTCTAAAAGCAAGGTCACACAAACCTATGCAATTAGTACTTCAAGCAAAGGGGGTTTCTACTTAAACTAGTATGCAAAATCACAAAACCTAAGCTCACTAGCAATGCTCAAAAACAAAGCTACTCAAGCCAAATTAGAGATCTCAAATTACTTAGCAACACAAACTAAGCAATGTGACTAACAAGGCTACTCAAACCAATTAGTCACGCAAGAGAGCTTCTGTGCTACACAAACAAGGAGGGTAACAAACAAGCTACACAAAGCTAACTAATTATAAAAGCAACTACACAAGCACAATATAGAGTTCATGCGCTTATAGGCACCACGCCTAGCTCTACAATAGGGCGTCGGAAGAACCTCCACAAGATGAGGGCATTCAATGACACACTCTACTAGAGTTGCTCTTCGCGGCTCCCGCAGGGCGAGCACAATACCCTCACAATCACTTCTCTGGAGCACCGCACAATCTTCCTTGTGTGCTTCGATGGATACCACCACCAAGCCGTATATGAGGTGGTAACCTCCAATAGTAACAAGCATCACCGACTTACAACTCAATCACCTAGTGCCACTCGATGCAATCTCTCAATGCAATCGCACTAGAATCAGTCGCTCACAATTGATTCGCACTCTTGTAAGCATAAGTGAGTTAGAGGCTCTCCTAGCACTCCCCAAGCATGGACACTAAGTCCCAAGGGTGTCAAGCAACATCCAAGGCCGGCCACACACTCCTTTTATAGCCCCAAGGGCTAAAATAGCCATTACCCCTTCACTAGGTTGTCTGTGCACTAACCGAACACGCTGTAGGGAGCACATGATGTGTTCGGTCGCAGAGTTCGGTCACTCTGTAAGTAGCACAGGACGCGTCCAGTCGTAGCGTTCGGTCATTCTCTGAGCGTCACGTATTTTGACTGTTTAAATATTACCGTTGGGCACAAATGGCTCCTAACATGCGCAAATGAACTCTATGTCCGGTCACTTGACCAAACCCTCCCGTTCTTAGCGTCCGGTTAAGAGCAAAGAGGTTCCAGAGAGGGTTTTTGGTGACTGAATGCATCTGGTCATGCCTGACCAGACTCTCTTGCAGTGATCGAACGCAAGGAGTGTTGTTTAGGTGTTTTCAATGGCGAAGTGTTGTTTCAAGGAGTGGTTGTATGGTCCTAAGAACCAATGGCCTGAAGAACCTCCAAAGGCAAAGCAAAAGAAGAAAGAAAGGTTAATTTACAAAGCACCTCCAGTCAAGTGCGAATGTGGTGTTAAATCCAACTACGATCTAGTCCCTTCAGAGCTTAGAATAGGCCATTATTGCTGCCATATGGTTGACTATGATGAGGTTGGTTATTTTTGTGGTAACCATGAAATTGTATTTTGTTTCTTTTGCTAAGACATATATGATATAATTTTTTGTTTGAACAGAGCACTAGGAAATGCAGGTGGGAATGTTATGATGGTCAAGCTAAGTTCTTGGATGAACTGAAGGGGAAGAATGTAATTGCACGAAAGGGGGATATGAACCTGACTACATCAACCTATTCATTAAACATCACAAAGACATGATGCGTGAGTTTGCTAGCCAGCGCGGTATTTGTATCCCGATCGATGTTGGGCTTGACAAATGGGGATTGGAGAGACAAATCACGTTAGAGGAGGAGAGGGCAAGGAAGGAGGCAAGGGAGGAGACAAGAGTATAGATGCAGGTTTTGAACGAGCATGTTGTTGCATTATGTGCCAGTGAGTGCTTAAAAGCCTATTTTTCATTACCTGATTTTAGATGTAATATAATCATGTTGCTAACTGATTGTATTTTATACATGAAGGGATTGGATGAAGCGAGGAATACGCTGCAGAGGTAGCTCATGCAAGGTACGAGGAAAAGAAGTTAGATGAGCATAGAAAGCGAGTTGGTCGCACCATTGAATCATCGATTGTGTTGTCTGATGAGGCGGAGGAGGCTGAGGACGACACTGGTAGACTGAGCGAGCTCATTGCTCTAACAGAGGCGGGCTTATAGGCGGAGAAGGCTAAGGACAACACTAGTAGACTGAGCGAGCTTATCGCTTTAGCTAAGGCGGGCTTGCAGGCGAAGGAGGATAATGACGTGTTCTTCACTTAGGTCATAGAGGCCGCTGATGAAGCGGAGGCCGCTTACTACAGGCGAAAGGCAGATCAGGGCAATGCAGGTGAGCCTAGCCACAGCAACAGGGTTGTGGTTAAGGATTGGTACTCGGACAATGAGTTGCTTACTCAGTATGTTTCTGAGTGAGGGTTTATGATTGCGCCTTCTGTTAGTTCCATGCGTTATTAATGATCAATGTAGCTATATACTACAAATTCCATTGTGTTGTCTTATATTCCATTTGAACTATTGATATATTGTACCCATGTATCATGTACTCGGATTATCCATGGTCGATCTTAAGTGATCCTATCTGTCTGTATCATGCGTTGAGAATTTCTAAAATGAACATAATTGAGTGAAATTATTTTGAATACAGCGCCATAGCCCACTGGTTCTACCGCGCCATAGCCCAGGCCTTGCCGTGCCATAGCCCACGGCACGGCAGTGACACTGACAAAAACCGACCAGCCTCAATTGAGCTGCTGTCGGTGCTGTAAACAACTACAAGTGTTGCCGCGACCGTGTGCAATGTGAAACGAATATGAAGCAAATAAATGGACGATAAGTTGCCGCATAACATTTTCATTAGTTTATGAGTTTGTAAGTTTCAGATGACAATATTCGTTCGACATAAGTTCGACGTAACGAACTAAGTCCTAGGAATGTAAGGATCCCTCGAACGCCTCTTGGAAACCTCATCGTCTAATGGAAGAAGGGGGTAGTCATACTCCACCTCAAGAAAGGGGTACATCTGGTGCGGCATGGGAGGGGCATCCTGTTATAAATTGATAAACAAAGGGTTAGAGTATTCAAATTAACAATATTCGAATTAACATTATGTATCATTGCAAAATTTGAACAACTTATTATGCAATACGAACACAATATGAAAGCACCTGCTGCCCTCGTCTTCTATGCCTACTAGCCTTGTGACCAGATTCTTTGCAAACGGAGCAAAGATTCCTGCCATGGGTCTCATTGAAGTCTCCCCTATCGTACATGTCTTCGCCGTACCCTCTCATAGCATCCATGTTCCCCTTGAGTCGCTTCTTCTTCCTCCTACCTTTCCCTACCTTCATTTGATCCGGATGTGGCACGTAGTCATAACCATTATAAGGTGGCCACTGTGTCGGGTCAAGGTATGGCTCGAAGCTCATCTCTCAAATACTAACGGTGTTCGAACGGAGATACAAGGGTGACATATATGGTAGATCCTCATAGTTGTACCCATGAACCCTGTAGGCCGTGATCATATGAGAGAAAGGGGCATGCATGATCTGAGGGACATTGCAACTGCACTCTACCTTTTCAAGATCAACACGGTAGTTTCATCCACCATAACGTTCGCCGCCCAAGCTTGTGCCACCCTTGCCCCGTACACTAAAGATATGGCAGCGGGGTCCATATGGCTCGGTGGTGTGCTGCTTGGCCAATTCCTCTGCCTCCTTCAAATGTTCAGCTCCAGCCTTTCCAAAATGCCCCTGCTTAGCTATATTCCTCTGCGCAAGTTTCCACCTCTTGACAAAATATTCGTTGCACTTATAAAAGGAGAACTCAACAATTCTAGACACAGGCAATGATTGAACTCCGGTGAATACATGGTTGAAGGACTCCGAGGAGTTAGTGGTCATGATGCCATACCTGAAACCCCCTTGTCATATGCTAACGCCCACTGAGCCTTCTGTTCCATCTGCGCCTCTAACCAGGCATTTCCTGTTTCATTTACCATCTTGTCTAGTTCTCTCTTTGTCTCCTTGAACTGGTGCTCTGTACGTACACAACATAGAGCCTTTACCTTGTCACATACCTCCTGCTTCCACTGACGCCGCCAGAAATTAGCGACAAAGTGTCTCATGCACCATCTATGCACTAGAGGCGGGAACCCATCTATATGCTCAGCTACAACATTAAGAAGCCCTACGTGACAGTCCAAGATCAAACATATAGTGTGAGATGGGCCAAGCACTTGTACACGTAGAAGCTGCATGAACCATGACCACGATTCATTATTCTCTCCCTCTGTCAAAGCAAAAGCCATGGGTACTATCTGGTCCTCAGGATCAACAGCAGCAACCATCATCAAGGTGCCCCTGTACTTTCCTATCAGGAAAGTGCCATCAACAAGTATGACTGGCCGACAAAACTAGAATGCATGTTCTATTTGCGCGAACGACCAGAACACATGATAGAGGACATGCCTCAATGGGTCCCGAAAACACATCCCTTCAGTGTCCACAAACCATTTCAAGCCAGGGTTATAGTAATGCATTGCACATAAGATGCGGGGCACCCTATTGTACACTTCCTCCTAACTACCCCATCGAATTGCTAGAGCAATTTACTTAGCATGTCAAGCCTTTCCATACTTCACATCGTACTTAACAAAGCCAGATATGGACTATTGTAAAGAAGACACCTAAATGTCGTTATTGTCATCAACGAGCCCTAATATACAATGGGCAAGGTAACGTGTAGTGAGATGCTGATGATTTTCCTTCCCCTTATTGTCTAGGCAAGTGTGGGGTTCGACAACTTTAGTTATCCTCCACTTGCCATCACTCTGTCTTTTTTGTGCATTTAACCTCCACATACAACCGTTTTTGCATATCATGTAGTACCTCAACTCCTGGTCTAAATGAGTGACGGTGTACGGCCTATGGTGATACATAACATAGTCTTGAAGGAAGAGCTTCATCTCTGACATTGTATTGAATATCATCCCCTTCCTAAGGGTTTCTTTCTCATGGTCATATAATAATTTCCTACACATCTGGAGACCGGTGTCACAAACTACCATATCCGTCATGCTGAATCCCTATAGTTCAGAACACCCCTGAAAGGTATGTTCATCGACCTTAGTTGCTCAAGCTCAGTCACTGTGTAAGGTGGTGGTGGAACATACTGCTGCGCTTCGCTAATTTTGGCCCATGAATCATAGGGGGTATCATCTGCTGTCAAATCTATGACTAGTCTACCCTGAGCCTGGACACCATGCAAAACCTCAGTTGGTACTGGTAATGGCATAGTATGAACTAGTACTGGCATGGCATCATCCGGTGTTGACATATCATCTGTACCTCCTTGGTCATCATCAGAATCATCTGAATCACTACTAACTACATCACCGATCCTGTCCTCCTCCTCCTCCTCCTCCTCTTCCCATTCGAACTCATTCACATCGAAGTCATTGCTTATACAGCCTACTGTACTTGAATGAAACTACTCCTACGTCAACTGACCGTCCAAATCCATGTTATCCTGAGTTGCTTCCCCTTCGACCCCTAATTCTTGTTCATTGCCTCCAAAGCCATCAATGGATAGGCCATCCTGAACACCCTGCATCCTGTACCCATTCTCCACCACCACCTCAGGCATGGGCACATTGGAACCTTGGAGCACCCTTGTGTAGCGGGACCAGTGAGCAGGGTCGCACAAAGGCATGAGGACATAGTGTGCCCTAGTCTTCCCAGTATCAAACCTCCCCTTCAGTGTGAAATCACCGCCAAACTTTGCATTCAAATGGACACAAATGTCGTTGAAGCTAGGAGGTTCATCAAACCATTCCAATTCTTCTTTCATATCCTCAAATATACCATCTTCTCTCCTAACACTTCCTCCGTATAAAACTCTAACACAACAATCCATCTGCAAAAGCATTAAAAGAAACTTCATCAAGTCATCGAAATCGTCGTACGTAATGTCCATAGTAATATTAATACCTATTCTAACTATAATTATACTAACTAATCTAATATTAACATCTATACAATACAACAACTAATTAGACTAAATCCAATGTATAACTAGACTCAATAAATGTACTAACTAAACTACCTTACTTTACTATCTATACTAACTTACTATACTACCTATACTAACTAAACTAACTAACTATACTTTACTAAGTATACTAACTTTATTAACTATACTAACTACACTAGGGGAGTACCTCGTGGCTGCGGCGCTCGTCCTCGCGGCGGTGGCGCACTAGACTGGGCCGGGGGCGCGGGCGCTGGCCTCGGCGGGCACGTCGGGCAGCCGCCGTGCGTGGCTGGAGGCGGTAGCGCGCCGGCGTGCGGACGCGGCAGCCGCATCGGGCGGCCGATAGTCGTGCCATGTAGGTGTTCATGGCGTGGCCGCCAACGTGCTCGGTGGCCAGGCGCGGGCAGACTGCTCGGGCAGGCAGGACTGGCCATGGGGTTTTTATACGGCTCTGCCGCGCCACGGATCAGGGCGCGACACTGCCACGCCAAGATCGGTGGCGCGATAGGCTTCACCACGTCAACGGTCAGCCGGTCCGATCGTCATCACGTCAGCCCCCTACCGCGCCACCATGCATGGCGCGGCACAGGCCTTTGGCCGTGCCATGGCAATAGGCGCGGCCAAAAGTGTTAGTTTTGAAAATAAAAATCAGACAGTGTTAGATTTAGAATTAGTTTACAAAAAGTGTTAAAATTAAAAAAAAATTCCCGGTCGCTGCCTAGTGCCAGTGTCCGGTCACTCCAGAGCCAGCGTCCGGTCACACCTAGTGACCCCTATCTCTTCTCTTTTCATCCCTTTTAACTCAAACTTCTTCTTTGCAAATGTGCTAACACCACCAAATGTACACCACGATGTGCAAGTGTGTTAGCATTTTCATAATTATTTTTCAAAGGATTAGTCACTCTTTTTACCACGTCACTCGATCCTAGCAACGATGCAAAGTTAGATCACTCGAGTGGCACTAGATTACTGATATGCAAACTATTTTGCCCCTCTTGATAGTATGACCATCTATCCTAAACCCGGTCATGCACTTCTCTACACAACCTTTGACCAGTGAGATCAAATTACCTACAAATATACATTTGCCTTGCGCATTCCATTCCATCTCCTCCGATATTGATGCAACACATGCACCAACTATATCACAAATGATATGATCCACTTCATATCATCACATGACCTTGGTTCATCGATCTTGACCTCACTTGCTTTTAACCATTGTCTTTGTCCATCGGCGTCAAGTCTTGCTCAAGCTTCATCGCCACGTAGTCCATCACTCCAAGCCCTTCAACTTGCCCTTCACGCTTGCAACCTATCCACCAAGCCAAGTCTTGTCTTGATCTTCTCTACCTTAGTGTTGGCGGTCCTTAACTTAAATATTTTTCCCGCCGAAGTGCATTAAAATGACAACATTCCATGCTACATCATAACAAACTATTATTTTATCTATCAAGTTCCACGAGTTTTGGTGCTCTCACTTGTTTTGTAGGATATTTAATTTTCCACAAAACAAAACTATCTAAAATGACAAAACGGAGTACACCATTGCGAATAGCACGTCGAGACAATCAAAATGGATATATTGTTTGCTATATTTGGAGATCCAAATAAATAGATATCAAATTCGTAAATTAAAAAGGAGCGCTGACGGCACCGCTGTCGCCAGCACCCCAACAATGCGATGCACCACCTATCAGGAGCGGCCACATGGCGGCAGCACAGTCAGCAGCCACTGCTGCCGGTAGCAGCGCCTTTTCCCGTGCGTGTGAAAGATAAGGTGGGCCATGAGTGGCCCAGCTGACCCCACGGCTGTAGCCAATGCTGGGACTGGGATAGGAGGAGGCAGGCAACAGGGCCAGCCACTGCCCTGGCAACGTGTGGCACGGTGGTTCCCCTCATGCGGGAACATGCGCGCTGGCGGGGCGCGATGCCGCTCGCCTAAGCCGGGCTAAAGGACGCGTGGCAGGCCTGGATTGGAGGTGCGATGGCGGTGGCGCGGTCCAGCGTGATCTGCGTGGATTTGGCTGGCTAGACCGGCCGGTTTGGCCCGAGTTGTGCCCCAGGAGGCCGAGAATTTTTTTTTAATTTTAACCCTTTTTTTAATATAATTTTAAATCTAACATTGTCATTTTTTTAAAACTAACACTTTTGGTCGCGCCTATTGTCCTGGCGCGGCCAAATGCCTGTGCCGTGCCATGCATGGTGGCGTGGCATAGGGCTGACGTGGCGCGGGCTGGCCAGGGGGGGCCGATGACATGGCGGGTCCTGCCGCGCCACCGACCATGGCACAGCAGTGCCGCGCCCTATTGCGTGGCGCGGCTGGACCGACCATACCGCGCGAGCAGCCACACCACCTAGCCGCTGCGCCTGCCGCCGGCCCGGGCTACTTGGATGGAATCGAAACGCGTCGCGCCCGTATTTTGTTGAGTTTTTTTCACGGCCGAATAGAGAATTTGATAAGCCAATGATTAGTTTTTCGTCTTTCATAATACGGTTATGCACCATTTTAACTAATCAATTACGAAAAATTGCCACCGGTGTCCAGATACGCCGGGACTGCCGGTTCCCGAACGCAGGGTACTTAATCTCGTCGGCTGTGCTGCCACGACTCAACGAAACGAATAAGAAGCAAGTTGACAAGCTATCACATAACATATTCATTGTTTTGACATAAGTTTGACATAACATAACCAAATAACCCCGCAAGTTTCGGATGCCAATATTCGTTTGACCTAAACAAACTAAGACCCAGGAGTGTAAGGATCCCTCGGACGCCTCTATCTCTTCGGATTTGTTGGCAACACATTGGGAGTGTAGCCAACGTCGGTATGGTCGCGTCGACGGTGCGTATGGCTCGTACCCTGCAGGTATATGATACGCACAATTACTTATAATTCTTTATGATCGTTAGTTCATGGAGCATACGTATTGAAACAAACTATCTTTGTTAGTACATGTGAGGCTCCTTGGGTGCCAAACGGGGCACCACCTAGCTGAGACATGCCGATCTCGTCCTGCGGCCATTCGTCCCACTGGCCGTGTTGTCCGCGGAAGCCTGGGGGTTCATCATCGTCGTCATAGTCCTCCTCCTCATCCTCTGTTGCAGGGTCTTTCCCAGCGCTATGATGTGGTGGTGTACGCACCGCGGAAGTGGCACCCTGCGTCATCGGCTGAGAAGAGCCGGCTGGTGTCCTCAAAGAGGCTGAAGACGTGCCACCCGACCGCGCGGGGAGTGGTGGTTCCTCGTAAGGAGTGTCCATGCAGCTCAACTTCTGAGCTAGCTTCCTACAGCTCTTCTTCACCTTCTGCATAAATAGACGTTAAAGTTAGTTCATTAGCCAAATGCATATACAATAAAGACATTTTCGAAACGGACAAGTTTATGTTTACCTCCACAAAAGCTGCGAGAATGCCTGGCCCCTGCCCTCTAGACTCGTGAAGCCAGAACGCTGCTTCATTGGACAACCTTGCCAATTGTGTCGCCTAGGTACAGAAACGTGGTTGGATAGTTTTAGCACACATACTTAATACCAAAAGGATAACAAATTGTACCATTCAAGTATCTTACCACGTATCTTTGAAGCGGGGCTCTCTGTAGCTGTGTGTCCTCCCTAGTGGTGACGTCGTACATATCTTCGATGACATCTTCCTCAGAGTCCTTGTCAATCGCCACGTCAGTGTATGGAGGCTTGATATATGTCCTCGTAGACCTATGAAGCCACCGTAGGTACTCATCGAAGGTGTGCTGGTCGTGTGGAGGACCCGCAAGGACCGCATGTGGTACTCTAGTCTGCCACAAATAGATGTACGAGCCGTGTGTCACGCGCCAATCCTTGGTCTTGTACCTCTTCCTATGGTCAAACCTGCAACAAAACGATATTAGTTGTACCAAACACACCTCTGAATTGTAGCATTGTTATTAATCGATAACGCACCCGTGCAATACTTGATCGGTGGAGTAAAGCGGTGGTGGGCAGCCTGTCATTCTTCCAAATTGTCTGCAGACCCGGATGGGCAAGTGAATCTCGACCACATGGAAGAAAATAAGAGGGACGTCGCAGCGATACTCGTGTGACTCATCCCTAGTGACAGGACTCTGATAGTCCTGGAGCTCCGGAGAATCCCAAGGACACCAAAACACCTGAAATTTCATAATTGTGTTAGGTTATGATATAGTGTATATCAAAGAAGACACTGCTATGATAGTATAGAGAGTGTAACCTGGTGCTGTGTCAGGACGTCGAGACCGTTCGTATACTCCCTATACTTGCGCCACGCATTCCCTCTAACTAACTGTGCTTCCGTCCAGATATATAGAACTGTAGGGAGTGTATCATGCCCATTCCATTGCTGCATTGAACACGATAATGAATTAGCAACAAATAATCTCATCATATCTAACTGCCCAGAAGAATATAATGAACCAAAGTACTTACCGGTAAATCATTATTAAGGGGCCTCCCAACGGGCAATCGTTCCTAACACCAAACCTGGAGTAGGTAGGAGCAACCCCCAAGGTTCGCATGTCCTGAGGTGCGACGGTAGGCAACGCATAGCTGTCGATACGTCCATGCTAGGACTGCGCTACCCTAGCTGTACCCCGCTATGTTCTCCCACGGCTGGCGAAGTATGTCAAGGAAGATCCAGCTGATGGTGTTGCCTGAGGCGTCTGGGAAGAGGAAAGCACCAAGAAAGTGCCAGAGCCACACTCGAGCGAACCTGTCGATCTATGCCTCCTCAGCTTGTGGGTCCAAGTACTCAAAGCGCTTTGTGATCCAGGACGACGAAACACCGGAACTTTTCCTGTAATTGATCAAAGAAAAAGAGACCCGATGCCAGCTGTAAAGCAATACAAGTATTAAATAGGCTTGAATTACTCACTTATTTTTCTTGGAAGCATCATCGTCCGGTGGAAGAAAACCAGTAAACTGAGCCACCAGCTCCCTCCAGTGATCGTTGTCAACTATCCCTGTCACTGGAAGTCCCCCCAAGCGAAGGCCTAAAATAACCTTGACATCCTGCAATGTCAAGGTCATCTCGCCACACGGTAGGTGGAATGTATGGGTCTCAGGCCTCCACCTGTTATAAGAATAGAACGACTGTTAGTTGCCTCCAATTTGTTATAAGAAAGTTTACGTATAAAGAATGTACTCGCACCTGTCCATAGCTGCAGTCAGTAGTGCTGGATCAAGGTGCGGAAGACCGTGGTTGACAACATGGATAAGCTCGAGGAAGCCGACACGCCGTATGTACGACGTATAACACTCGTCCCACTGATGCGCCCTGGTGTGAGTGCAGGGCCTCAAAGGAGGCAAGGACACCTCTGCGTCGTTGTCACTCAAGATGTGTGCTCGGTGCTGGTCGCCGTACTCCACCTCTAGAATGGGGTACAACGGGTGCTGTGTGGGAGGGGCCATCCTGTTACAAATTGATAAACAAAGTGTTAGAGTATTCAAATTAACAAAATTCAAGTTAACATTAGTAAGTTCACAAACAAATCACAAACAAATTCACTAACCTAACTAGCCTAAATCTCTAAACCCAAAATCCTAACTATACTAGATAATAAATACATAATCAATCCATATAAAACTTTGATTCTAAAATTACAAGTAATCTCTCCGTCTCAAAATAAATACACATCTTGCTTCTCGAGTAGTCAAATATGTTTAAGTCTGATCAAAACTAAATAAACGGTATCAATATTTCTATCTCCTAATAAGTTTATTACGAAAGTATACTCCATGCTTAATGTAATAGTACATATTATGTTTCATAAATATTAGTATGCTATTATATAAATTTGGTCAAAGACACTAATAGTAGATACAAAAAATACTAACTATACTACATAATAATAAAAAAATATGAAATCGAAAGGGAGATACCTTAGGAACGGGCGGTCTTGACGCGCCGGCGTTCGTGGCGCGGACGGCTAGGGCGCTGCGCAGTAGGAGTGGCCGAGCGCGCATGGGCGAGCGGGCGAGGACGGGCCGTGTGGGCGCGGCCGGGGCGAGGCGAGGCCGGGCAGGCGCGTGCGTGGCGTGGACGAGTGGGCGCGGGCGCGTGCGGACGCAGGCAGGGCGCTGGCGGCGGCTGGCGGCGGCGGCGGCGGTCGGGCGTCGGGCGGGCGGGCAGGGTAGGCGTACGTGCGGGCGGCCGGGCTCGCGCGCGGGGTATATATCTGCTCCTGCCACGCCACAGATCAGGGCGCGGCACTGCCGCGCCATGGTCAGTGGCGCGGCAGGACCCGACACGTCAGCGACCCCCCCGGCCGGCTCGCGCCACGTCAGCCCTGTGCCGCGCCACCATGCATGGCGCGACACAGGCATTTGGCCGCGCCAGGGCAATAGGCGCGGCCAAAAGTGTTAGTTTAAAAAAACGACAGTGTTAGATTTAAAATTATATTCAAAAAAGGGTTAAAATTAAAAAAAAATTTGAGGCCGATTGTCTTCCCAGTAAATGTAGACATCGCACAGTTTTGTCGGTTTAGCGTCGGTTCAAGGCCCAGAAGACTGGTTTTCATCCGGTTTTTTACGAAGGTCGATGGGGGAATTAATTTGCCATGATCCTATGCTCCAGCACCGACTACAGGATGTCGGCAACTCCCAGGTTGCCTAAAATTAGAGGAAGGGAGCTAGGAATATTCCTCCGGTCTCCGCTATAAATAGAGACCCTCTCCTTCACTTGAAAACACACCTACACACAAGAACTTCATTTCTTCATCCTATATTTTGTAGTAGTGTCCCTCTAGGTGTCTCTCACCTTAGTTGTAGTATAGAAAAGAGGGAAAGAGGCAACACGAGAGCTAAGGGGGAGCTAGGTCTATCGGATCCTCCTCGACTTTGTACCTCGGTGGTTGTAGCTGTTCTTGTAGCTACATCTGGAATATTACTCTGATATTTCTGGCTTATCTAATTAATTAAGATCAGTATTTATCTCAAGTTTATTCATCGGATTTCTGCTTGCATCAAGTGCTCTAGTCTTTGCAAAACTAGAGTAGTAATCTATAGATTAGGCGTAGTGCTTAGTCTTGCAATTACCTAGAGTTGCAGCCAATCCCACGGATAGTTGTGGTAGCCCCAGGTGGTGACAGCCCTGACGACCGACGTAGTCCACCATGTTCGGGTTGGTGTTTGTAGGACCGTAGTCGGAGCTTCCTAGCCCTCTTCACATCCTAGTCTGTGGCTAGTGTTCTGATGTCTCGAAGGGAGTATCCTTGAAATAACTTGATCCTTGATTCTTTAAGATTGGCCGGGAGACCTTAGGAAATTCCTCTCTACCCACAAAACATCGTTCTTATCTTTTTATCCTTGGTCGAACTTGATCCTTAATTAGTATACTTCATGTTCCTCATGAAAATCGATACCTTGGAATACTCCCAAGTAAAAGCTACAACTATATCCGTGCGCTTGTGGATTTATCTGTTTGCGTTAACAAATACCAACAAGCTTTCTGGCACTGTTGCCGGGGAACGATAGCTGTGCTAGTTTCAAACCAAGTTTGTCCATGTATCCTTCTTTTTCGTTTACCACCACCATATTCACCTTACCACAATCATCTTTACCACATGGATTCCACTCCTATATATAAATTCTTTGCTCCAAAGGGTGAATTGTTGGAGCCTCCACAATCATCACATCCTATCCTTACATCTGGCTATAAGCTTCGCCCTGCTTTCATAGCCATGGTTCGGGAGCAAACCTTCTCTTGAGAAGAAGGTGAAAATATGTATGACCACCTTCGGGACTTTTAACAAGTGTGTTCGTACCTAAATATTTCTAGCATGACACATGAAACCTTAAAATGGAAATTGTTTCCATTCTCTCTTTCAAAGAGGGCGAAACAATGGTATGCTCATACCGTAAGAAGTGTAAATGGAGAATGGGATGAACTTTGAGGCACATTTTGTCTTGCTTTCTTCCCTATTTCTTAGATTATCACTCTTCGTCTCGAAATCCTTTCCTTTCAACAAAAAGAGAAGGAAACTTTAGGAGCAGCTTGGGCAAGATTTTCAAGTTTAAACATATCTAGCCCAGATCTGTCAATACCTAACCATGTCCTTTTACAACACTTCCATCATGGCCTTAGCAAAGAAGTTGCCCTTTAGGAGGGTCATTCTCACATAAATCCGTTAGTGAAGGGAAAGCCATCCTTGATAAAATCCTTGAATATAGCCCTTACACTGACATCTATGATGAATTCCTTGAAGAGGAAGTTGAACCAAGCCCCGAACCAAAAGAGGAGGCACATGCAACCGAATTAAAACTTCCAATTCATCCTTCTCATAATTTGGTTGCTGAAAAACCTCCTGATAAGGGAACACAAAACCAACTAGAGGACGATGAAAAGTCTCCTTTAGAGTTTCCCTTTGAATTCGAGGAAGATCTCTTTGAAGATTACGGAAATACTTCAAAGTTGCCTGTCCAAGCAAGACCTATGGCACACACCACTCCATCTGATCCGCATGAAGAATCTGTTCTCATAGAACACATCAAAAGCCTTTCGGCGTTCATGAGTTACGAATGGCTAAAGGAAGCAGAGTTATCTCCTTATGTAGCTCGAATCACCTCTCCTTCAACCACGCTTCTGTGCCAAATTAGGGCGTCCACTATGGAAATCATATCTAATCCTTCTGTCGGGTTAAACATTATTTCAAAGGCATTAGTCAAAACTCTTAATCCTGACACATCCTTAACCCCATCTCAAAAACTTCTACAAAGCCCATCAGGATCTATTCTTGAAAGCCATGGGGTCTTAAGGGTTGTTCCTGTCACAATCAACAACTCTGAGATATGTCTAGACTTTCACATTTATGACATCTCAGAGATTCCTCACTTGATTGGCAGACCAATCATGAGACTTCTACAGGAAAAACCACTATGAGGTCATTTAGACTTCAAGGTTGGGAATTCCACTATCAACATTCCTCTTGCTCATTCTATAAACACAATAGTGGAACCCAAATCCGAACAAGACCCTATTGAGGAGCCCTGATGGCCGACGTAGTCCATCACGTTCAAGTTGGTGTTTGTAGGACCGTAGTCAGAGCTTCCTAGCCCCCTTCACATCCTAGTCCATGGCTAGTGTTCTGATGTCCCAAAGTAAGTAACCTTGAAATAACCTGATCCTTGATCCTTTAAGATTGGCCAGGAGACCTTAGGAAATTCCTCTCTACCCACAAAAACATCTTTCTTATCTTTTTATCCTTGGTCAAACTTGATCCTTAATTAGTACACTTCGTGTTTCTCGTGGAAATCGATACCTTAGAATACTTTTGGATAAAAGGTACAACGATATTCGTGCGCTTACGGATTTATCTGTTTGTGTTAACAAATACCAACACTTAGTCACATGACTCCATGTCATGTCCAATATGCAATGAGCTCCTTCATCACATGTGTGAGCCTTGCAACATTTCTAAGCCATCTTTATCGTCATGGCATGAGTTGCTCACACAAGTGTACATGTGGACTAATCACCTGTGTATATCACATTTAACACTTCCATCTAAGTTGTCACTTAATTACCAAAACCAAACAAGAACCTTTCACTAGCGCTCTCCACATTAGAAAAATAATATCTTTTTTTGTATGGAGTCAAATTAAGATACTTTTTATACCAAAGTTGTAGCTCTCAATGATATCTACAACTTTGTAGTCTTGAGTTTTTACATTTGAGGTCGTTAAGATGCTCGAGAAAATAATATAAAGCTTCAGCAGCATATTAATCATGCATAAGGGCTTGTCGCCTCACAAAAATTATGTTTTTCTTTATAGGTGTCAAAATGAAGATACCTTTTATATCAAAGTTGTAGCTATCGACAAGATGTACAAGTTTTTTAGTTTTGAAGTTTTTCATTTGAGATCCTCAAGATGCTCAAGAAAACAATACAAAATTTACCAAATCTTACTTTTTTTAGAAAAAATCATATGTTTCCATTTAATGTTGAATAAATACTTTTTTATATGAAAGGTTTAGCTCTCGATAAGATCTACATCTTTCATTCAAAATTATTTTTAAGCGACATCAAAATAAGAAATATATGGTTTTTCTCTAAAAAGATAAGCTTTTGTACGCGATTAATATGCCCCTTAAATTTTCTATTATTTTCTTAAACATCTCAACGATCTCATACAAAAAACCTTCAAAACTAAAAAGATGTTGACCCAATCGATAGCTACAACTTTGATATGAAAAGTATCTTCATTTGACACCTATCAAGAAAAACATAATTTTCGTGAGGCGACAAGCCCTTGTGCACGATTAATATGCTGCTGAAGCTTTATATTATGTTCTCGAGCATCTTAATGACCTCAAATGTAAAAACTCAAAAGTACAAAGTTGTAGATGCGGCCACCTTCTCGTCGATGCGGCCGCTGACGAAGAAGTCCTCCCCGAAGCCCATGGTCTGCGCCATGGCCCCGAGCACTTGATGAATATTGCCTAAACCCTATTCCTCTCTCTCCAATCCATATAATGTGGGCCTAGCAATGGATTAGTGTCGACGAAATGCCATCAATTACCTTGCCATAGCCTCCCCGCTCTCCTACGTGACACAGAGACGCGAACCATTGTGAATAGTGTCTGTTCCAAGCCACCGCTACTCTCCCTTCACCCTTGCCTTACACGCTCCACAAACAATCGTACCCATGCCTCTCGTCTTCCCTTGTTCCATATCCTCATGGTCCTACAAGACAACCGCAATAGCTGGCAACCCATGCATGCCTATTGGCTTCCCCGACACCTTCTCCTTTTGCTCTTTTACCACTCAACAAGAAATGGGGCCCAACCCCACCTGTCATGCCCGCACCATTTCCCCTTCCCCTTGTCCCTTTCTGGCACGAAGAGAGCTGGCACCACTCTCTCCCCCTTCTCTCTTCGTTCCTTCTTCCCTCCTTCCATCTATTCCTTCCTCCCTCCTTCCCTCCGATTTAGACCTCTGTCTCATTAAGAAAAAGCTAGATCTAGCCAATTATTTTATGTAAGGGTACAATGGTCATTTGTCCATTTAAAAAGGATAGCTTGGACATTGTGTCTATACCTAGTAAACTAAGTTGAATCCATTTCCATCCCCAATATAAGTTGGACCACCACTAAAGAACACATTGAAGGCCACCCCCACTCAACCCGATGGATTTGTTTGAGCTAAATAGTCAAGATTTTCATATACTATCCCAAATCAACACATACGTTATATAATTATAAATATAATAAATAGTGGGAGTAGCAATTTTCCAACTATACCTAAAGTAGCATTGGGATCCTAAGGTAGCTACAGTGGGTGATTGTACCGTCCAATCTGAAATGAGTGGTCCAGAATGGAAGCTACAAAGCAAATGCTAAATTCCAAAAAGGTTTGTAGAGTGACTGTATCAACCGTGCATACACTACATTGACAGTGCCACAGAAGATCCAGTTCCAAACCTACTTAATGTTTTACTTCTGCTTTAAGTTTCTTGGCTATCACCTAATCTCTCTTGTCCCTCCCAAATTTCCCCAATGCCCCGTCGGCCCTTCGCCGCCATTGCCGCTGCCGCCGCTGCCATTGATGTCGTCGATGCCGCCGCCACTGATCACATCTCCCTTCCAAGGTTTGCCTCCACCACCCAAAGAAAGGCACTTCTTTTAAAGTAACTTGTTGCGCTAAGTTCTTGCTATATATCCTGGCTGCAGGGATGATATGGCAACCCAATCCAAGGTGACAGCGTCTAGATGCACCACTCAGGCGGAGATGGGCACACACACACATTCGAGATCGTCGGGTATAGCCTGATGAAAGGCATGGGCATCGGCAAATTTGTCCAGTCGGACATCTTCACCGTCGGGGGCCACTCCTGGGCCATTTGCTTCTACCCTGACGGCGTCACCGATGGCACCAGGATGTTCGCCTCCGTCGCTCTGGTACCGATGGACGAGGGCACTGAGGTGAGGGCATTCTATGATCTGTTTCTGGTGAACCAGATTAAATGTCGGTCAGAGAGTATTATGTGCTCCGAATCCACTGCAACCATGTTTGTCGCACGCAATTATTTTGTTGCAAGAGAAAGAAAGTTGGAGCTTCCATCGAATGGCTACATCCAGAACGATCGCATGAACATTCAATGTGATCTCACAGTCGTCAGGGATTCTGAGCTATGCAAAACCAAGGGGGGCTTCGAAATTCAAGTGCTACCCTCAGACCTATCAGAGCATTTTAGTAGGCTGTTGTTCTACGAAGAGGAAGCTGACGTGATTTTCAGTGTCCAAGGAGAGACTTTCCCAGCACACAAGATCGTACTCGCCACGCGGTCCCCTGTGTTCAAGGCACAGCTGTATGGAAAGATGAAGGAGACCAAGGCGCGGTGGGTGACCGTGGAAGACATGCAGCCTGATGTTTTCAAGTACCTGCTGAATTTCATCTATACTGATGCGCTGCCTGTCTTTGATGATGACATCGACGACGATGATTACAGTGAGATGATCAAGCATTTACTTGTGGCCGCAGATAGATATGCCATGGATAGGATGAAGCTGCTGTGTGCAAGTGTTCTTGTCGAGAACCTTAGTGTGGAGACTGTGGCAACTACCCTGGCCTTTGCGGACCAGCATAACTGCAAGAGCCTTAGAGACATGTGCATTGAGTTTATGGCCTCTTCAGATAGGATGAGAGATGTTATGGCCACTCAAGGATATGCAAATCTCAAAAGAACATGCCCTTCTGTCATAGTTGATATACTAGAGAAGACAAGCAGGTGCCGCAAAATATAGATGGTCATTTCATTACTTATGTGGAGTAGGCAGTTTAGTTCTTATAATTATGTCTTTTTTACTAGAGTACTATATGGTGACTAGCATTTGTGGATGGTAAGTTTAATTTTAATTAGCTTCTTAAATTATGTTGCACATCTTATCGAGCTACTGGATTAAGAATCAATGTTTGTCCATGTCACTATCACAACTTTGTAATGCAGAACTGCAATGTCAGTAACAATAGCAAGTCGACGAAGGAACACAGCGATGTTATCATAATGTCAATTGCATTATATTAAACTGACAGATAAATCTTTGTATGCAATCTTGCAGATAATTCTTTGAGGCCCATATGATGCAAACATGCCTTATTTTAGTTTATGTGCTTTATGATACCTAGTTTTGTATTATAGCACACGGATACAACATCTTGGCGAATATATGGTTTTCATTGATAAACCATTAGAGTCCATGCAGTAGTGTAATTTTTGGGATAATCCTGTTGATAGTCAATCATATCTGTCCTTTGAGGCTAATGTCAGCTGAAATTGGGTTATCTAGTTATTAATAAGTAGTCAAATTTCAATTAAACATAATGCGGAAAATGGGGCATCTCTGGTCTTAGTGTCCTAGATCTAGTACACTAAAATGCAAGTACGTGCACTATTGGCGCTTGTTTTTCTGTTGTTTCCCTGGAATTGACATAGAAATACAATTCTCTTTGTTACTATATCATTAGTATCATGTAGATGCAATTCTATGATTTTATAACTAGCACGATGCAAGTTTTATTTGGAAACAAATTTTTAGTTGTCCAAATGGTTATTGACTTTATCCAAGATGGATCCAAAAGTTGTTGCGGTTAATGGCATGTGGAGTTATTTTAGGACTGCAAATGAGAGTTCGCCTTGGTTTCTAGTTCTAGGAATTATGATTATCCTATGTTTGCTTGTCCATAATATGCAAGACAATTCCCTTGTTTAATTTTTATTGTTATGAACTTTTTTGGTAGTTATGGTCCAAGTGATTATGGAAATTGACTTTACTATTGGTAAGTGATTTTAGAAATTATTGTCTTGTTCGTAGAATCGGTTCTCATTCTTTTTTTTGGAAGGGTCGGCAAAAGCTTTGCCGAGATATATTAGTACGAGAAAGTTAAAAAATGGATGTATAGAATATTTACAAAACATGAGAACCCAAAAGACACAACAAAAGCACAACTAGACGCACAACGTCTGTCCACACAAGACTCAAAATGCAGGCTTGTTATCCATCTTGATCATTTTCAAACGCTATGGAATACTGATGAATGTCTTCTTTGATTAGGTATCGGTTGTAGCTCTTTGTGCTGAAATGTTCTTTGGTTTCTTTGCTTCCATATATTCCACCAGAAATATATTAAGATCCCGTCGAACTCCTTTCTTCTGTCCTTATCAATTCTTCTCTTCTCCATTTTCTCCAACATTTGTAGACCGACTGTAAGTTTGTGCTCACCTATGGTGCTAAGTTCCATCCACACTCACAAATTGATGATTGCCCAAACTCTTTTGTTGTAGGTGCAATCTTTGCATAGATGCCTCTGGATTTTCTTGTTCGTTATTACATAACTTACAAATTGGTTCTAATTCTCAAAGCAAACAAAATGCTAGTCCAATCTATTCCCCCAACCAACAATGGTGCTTGTTCAATACATTCCCTCATCCAAATGGCTCCAAGTCATCATCCGATCCGAGTACGAGTGAATCCATGTCGGACGTGCTGTTGCCGAACGAGGCCACTCCCCCAAACCAAACACGCTGCAAATACACATAATGAGTCCTTTGGATGTTATGGTGATTCGAACAACCCCAAAAGATACTTTTCCCATGAACACCACGACCCACCCTGCCTTGGCCCCCAAAAAATTCTAATCTAAGCAACTAAAAAATATCAAAAAAAAAAGAAAAATGAGAAATTAAAAAAAATAATATACATGATTAGACTTAGATCAGATGGCAATGGAGAATTCCTCATCGCGGGATGGCTCCCCATCCCCGTCCCCACGGTGAAATTTTTTCCCATCCCCGTCAATACCGTCGGGGGAGCGTTTCGCCCCATCCCCACGAGGGGATTAAATCCCAGCTGGTCCTGTCCCCGTCAGAAAGATCAATCAAGTCCGTCACAGTGAGCAAAAGCAAATCTAAAATCTCATTTAAAAAAATACTGCCAGTTCCGAGATGTGCATCGAGCAATACGATTTTTCCCACATGCTGATTGCCAAAGAAACGGAGCTAGTTCTCATCTCACAAAATACAAAGAAACTACAATGCGTAAACAAACAATATTACAAGAACCCTTAAATCACAACTCTTTTGCTTTACTTCTTGGATTAAGTTCACTTTTGGCCCTCAAATATTGTGTTGGTCTAATTTTAACAATCAACTACAAAACCGTCTAGTACCGGTACCCCAACTGTTAAAACCGTTCACTTTTAGCACCTAGGCGGGGAAGGCTGTTTTGACCGAAGTTGAGTGGTTTTGACCACGCTACGCTGGCGTTGACCGCCACGTAGGACGCTGGCCTGCATCTCAGCAACATGTGGGGCCCGCACGTCATCCACTCATTCCCTCCCTCTCCTTCCTCCGGCTCCAGCAGCTCCAGTCGAGCATGGGTGCCTCGCCCTCGCCGCACAGCCGCGTCCTCTCCGCGGCAACGTCAATGGACTTGGCATGCTGGTAGAGATAGGTTGCCTTAGCTTGGAGTGGATGCAAAGCTTTGTACTTGGATCCAGCGGCTACATGGCTCCTCGGTGTTGTTGCCGCTGAAGCCACATATGTCAGCGCCGACCATGGGGATGCCGAAGAGGCCGCAGCTGAGCACGGTGTTGATGGAGTAGCGGAGGTCGTCCCACATGGCGGCGTTGTCGTCGGTCCAGTGCGCGGTGTACCAGCCGGACCCCACGAACGTGGACCGGCTGAGCACGAAGGGCCGGCGGCCGGTATCGGCGAGCAGCGCGTCGTGCGTGGCGCGCGCCTCTAGGAATCTGAAGAGGTTGTGCGCGTCGTACTCGTGCACGCCACCGTAGTGCACCGAGGACGCCGGCGTGGTATTGTTGTTGATGGGGCGGCGCACGCCGGAGTTGTTGATGCGGTACAGCGGGTCGTCTAGCGCGTTGAGCGCCGGCGCCGGCGGAGGGGCACAGGTCGAGGTAGAACGGGTGGGAGGCGTAGAGGTTGAGGTCCACGTTGGAGGCGGCGATGTCGGCGATCCAGAGCGTGAACGTGTCGTTGCGCTGCAGCCGGAACGTGCGTTTGGTGTGCTCGCCCAGCCCGTATAGCGACAGCCAGCCGGCCGTCGGCAGCGCCGTGGTTAGCTCCAGGTACCTGTCCTTGAACACCAGCGCTGCGGAGGTGTCGAAGAGGACGTCGCCGCTGGAGCGCCGGGAGACGGTGAAGCGGAACGGCGAGGCTTGCAGAGTGAAGGTCAGGTCGGACGTCGCCGCGGAGAGGACGCAGCTGTGCGGCGAGGGCGAGGCGCCTGTGCTCGACTGGAGCTGCTGCAGCCGGAAGAAGGAGAGGGAGGGAATGAGCGGGTGACACGCGGGCCCCATATGTCGCTGAGATGCCGTCCAACGTCCTACGTGGCGGTCAACGTGGTGTGGTCAAAACCGCTCAACGTCGATCAAAACAGACTTACCCCCGTCTAGGTGCTAAAAGTGAACGGTTTTGACAGTTAGGGTACTGGTACTAGACGGTTTTGTAGTTATGGGTTAAAATTAGACTAACACAATAGTTGAAGAGGACAAAAAAAAAAAAATCGACTCAATCCTTACTTCTTTGTCTCCGTCTTTGTCCACCCACGTACACGAGGCGACTTCATGGGAAGGCACGACGGCATTGTGATTTGTCACCACGTCAGGCCATCTTTGGCCACCCACGCACACGAGGCGACTTCATGGGAAGGCACGACGGCATTGTGATTTGTCACCACGTCAGGCAAGCAACTTGGTCTGGACTCTGGAGTCTGAGTACGTCCGCATGTGACTGCGTGAGGACTAGAACTTGCGAGCTTGCTTGGCCAGTGGCCACCTGCTCGCTCCGCAGCGTGTACTCGTGCAGGAGCCTCGCCCGAGCGACGGCGGGTGGTCGGGCCAGAGTCTCAGCTGCCGCGCGTCCTCCGGCTGGACCTGGAGGTACAGCCGGTCGCACCAGTCAAGGATCTGCTCGTCGGTGTCCACGCGGTCAGAGATGGAATCGCAGCCTCGCTTGCCATTCGTCCTCTTTGCGCGCGCTCGGGTCTAGAGCTCGCGCCACTGTGGAGCTCGCGCGCGATGCCGGGCCGCATACAGAGCTCGCGCACGGCTGGCCCGCGCCGCCGTTGCGGAGCTCAAGCGCCCCATCGGGCCTGTCGGGCCGCCTTGCTTGCTTGCTTGCTTGCCTTCGATTGCATTGCTTCTGTTGGTTGATACAGTTCCGAGAAAGGATTGCAAGTGTTGGTTGGAGGCCTGGAGCGAGGGAAGAAAGAAGAGTGGGAGCAGAGGATCTGGATGGGGGAGTTGTGAATGGCACCAGGAGATAAAACTTGCATTTGTAAAACATGGTTTTTCTTGATACAGTTTCCTAGGGTATAGAAACCAGTATTGGTTTCTGCATTGTGTCACAATCTACAATGATTGTGAGTGCCCTCACGATTGTCCGAGATGAAGTCCAAGAACGCTTCATGACATCTCCAGACGTTCAGCGAGCATAGTCGCCAACACATGTTCATACTTGTTTTATTGTGGACTGTTACTTCTGTTATAACATGCTGATGCTGTCGATTCTAGTATGATGAAATCATCAAAGTGATCTTTATTTCATCACTTCCAAATAGTTTAATTTGCATCTTTTGGTACTGGAGGCAAAGGACGACTCGTCGTCAACAACAATGCACGCACGGCGACGTTGTTCCATGACATGACACTGAGTCACTGACATCATCTCCAAACCTTGGCAGCGGATTGGACATTTTGTCTACAGGAACATTATTCGAGATAGTTGATCAGTTTGGGGCTTTATTTGGGCGCATCTCGATACATGCATGCGAGCAAACATCAGCATCGTTCACGATCACGCAACGGCCTCCTTGTCTACTACCCTGGCCGTTGAGGTAGTCGATGGTGGGCTCGCCGAGCGCGAAGGCGTCCCAGAACCCGTCGGCGAAGGTCTTGACGTTGAGCTTCTTGTACAGCGCCGGGCGGACGTCGTCCACCAGCTCCTAGGCGGGCTGCAGGTCCCTGTGCGGCTCCGGCTGGTAGAAGAGCGTGGCTGGTCACCACGCGGTGCGTCGGCGCCCTGAACACCGCGTTGCTCATGATCTCCATCTCGTCGCCGACGACCACCAGAAGGTCGTAGCCAAGCACGGGCACGTCGACCCACCGGCCGTCCTTGAGAACCTGGAGGCCGCCGACGTCGCTGTCGAGGAGGAGCGTCGTGATGACGGAGTTATTGGTGTGGGGCTTCAGCCCGTGCACGAGGTCCGGGCGCGGGCGCGGGCACGGCGGGTAGTAGGTGAACCGTGCGTACGTCGCCACCTTCTCGCCGACGTGCCGGCCGACGAAGAAGTCCTCCCCGAAGCCCAGGGTCCGCGCCATGGCCCTGAGCACCTGCTTGGCCACCTGCTCGCTCCGCAGCGTGTACTCGTGCAGGAGGTTGCCGAGCGACGGCGGGTGGTCCGGCCAGAGTCTCAGCTGCCACGCGTCCTCCGGCTGGACCTGGAGGTACAGCCGGTCGCACCAGTCGAGGATCTGCTCGTCGGTGTCGACGCGGTCATGGAGGCGTATATGGTTCGATGAAGTATACGTAGATGGAGTATATCATTCTATTAGATCATCTAGGGTATATATATGACAAGTATGTATGTATACTTAGAATATATGGTTATACTTATTTTATATGTTATTATCATAGTATTATATAATATATTAAAAAATATGTGCTCTTTTTAATTTTTTTTTTCACATAGTAAAGATTTAGAGTATCTTAATATTAGTATGTCAATATACTCAAATTGATAAAGTATGTACACATACGCAACGTGATTTATTGATTATAGAAGTAATTACTCCCGAGAATATACACTATATATATATATATATATATATATATATATATATATATATATATATATATATATATATATATATATATATATATATATATATATATATATATATATATATGTAATGGCCGTGCTATGCATACGTACCGCGAAGAGCCCCCAGGACTGGAGCGCCGCCCGAAGCTTGGCGGCCTCATCTGTGTCGCCGGGCTCGGCCAGGCGGCGCACGTCCACGGTGGGGAATTCCAGCTCCGGCGCCGCGCCGCCACCGGTTGGACGGTCCTCCTCCCTGAGCGCGTACCGGCTCGGCGGCGCGGGTAGGCCGCCGGTGGCCAGCTCCTGCACAAGCTGCCCCTGAGCCTGATGCACCATGCTTTCTAGCTGCCGAGTGCCGGAACATCTAGCTGCTAAGTGCCGGTACGTACACTTGTGGTTAAGATATTTTCCTCACTCGATTCACTTGTGAGTTCTCCCCTGTTCAGTACACAGTGGCCAGAGACCAATTTATAGCAGGGAGCTCTCCTCTTGTCACTTATACGGGCCCGTGACGTTTGGAGCTGCTGCTAGATAGATGCGTCCAAAAAGGGTGAGTCATTGTGTTCGTCTTCCATTGAGATACTTCGAGCCTATCCATTTCTTGAGCTCTGATATTTTTCTTTAGTAAGGAAAGATTTTTTTTAAAAAGACAAAAAAAGATTTTATTAAACTTTGAAGACAATTAGACCGAGTTGATACAACCATCCTAAAACTACTCCCAGTTTCTGTAAGCAAATGCACACTTCTAACAACAAAACTACGCGTGTGTATATCAAAGCTTCACAATTACGCGTCTCGACATTGATGGTTATATCACATATTATTGAAAGAAATATAGATGTGTTTGATCAGTGGGTATCCACTCTGCTAAGCATCCAAGGAATTGCTTGGTTATTATACGAGCATAAATTATGTTCTAATTTTTTTTGGGACATACACCTATAGATGAAAACATCAGTGTCAAAATGCAATACATACTATGGCCATCTTTAACAGGGCTTGGACTTCTCCAATAAGGGCTCGTTCGATTAGAACTTTTTCCTGGTAGGAATAGTTCCAGACGGAGAGCTAGCTAGACAAATTACATATGCATTCCTGGTAGGATTAGTTCCAGGACTTAGATTCCAGGAGAACTGAACGGAGCCTAAGGAAGAAGTCAGAGAAAAGGCATGTTTTGGTAGAGCTCTAAATGGATTCGGTTTCATTGTTTTTTTGTTTGTTTGTTTGTTTTTGCTTCAGAAGCCATTTTTGTGTGTGCTCGTTTTGTAGAGCTTTTAATTAAGTGTAGAGAAACCACTACAAGTCTACAAAAGCCATACAAAGAGGGCTATATATAGTCCGTAAAGCTACATTGTTGTCGGGTATAATTGCGATCTTCCATGACTTGAGCGGATTGCGATCGAATTTGGTGATGCGAATGGCACGTCACGATTGCACATAACTTCGTGATGCTTGCCGGGATATTTTTGGGAGCTAAATGCCAGTCTTTGTAATGAGCTTTCACTGTGTTACGATTGGGTGATCCACTATGTGGCCTTCGTTTCTTTTGATTGTTCAAAATTGATGGATATCTATTACTTTTAATCTTCTTGATTCAAAATAATGCAGATGCTGACCAGAGTGATGTCAAAATGAGCAACCCATCAACAAATGTATTGCGAACTCGTAGACATGGTTTGGCTCCAAGGAAGAGGATCGGCACGAAGAGGGAAACGTCAATCAACATCAGTTACAAGAATACTCACGGTTGGAAAAACTTGTTCTCCTAAAATTTGGTTAGGCAGTACTATGTATGATAGGGCAAGACAATTCTATCTGGATAGTAGCCTTTCTCCGGTTCACAAAAGCAGTCTATGTATACAAAATGACAGATGTACAAAATCTTCATCAGGATGGATGTGCAGCAACAGGCCAACAGCCACGCCTTCCGCTCAACTCAAGCATTAGAACAGACTTTCTCTGGGAATGATGGTTAAAAAAACAAGGCATTAGCACCCCAAATAAAAAAAAAACAAGGAAGTTTCCTTGGAACCGCCAGAAGCTGATGCATCGTTTTAATTAAAGAGAAGCTTGTACCTTGTCTGGAACTGCTACAGCACAACCGGTCATCGTCCACGTAAGTTGCATTCAGTCCCATCATCCATGAACCTACTGATATGTCGTCGTGTGCATAACTCTGCAGTGATGCACTGTGTGACAGAGAAGACAAAGCTGAGCTGAAGAAAGAAGACCTGGTGGGCAGAAATAAAGCACCAGAAAAAGGAAGAGCTTCTGTCCAGACAAAAAATTGGTAGCACATATTTCTGAATAGAAACATCTAATGCTCAAATTTTGACATGGGAATGCTTAAACGTGTCCTTGCATCTTGAAGATAACGGTGATATTTATCCTGGATGGTGCTCCTATCAGTGATGCCACATGTTTTGCTGGTGCTTTACATTACCTCACATTCAATCGTCCAGACATCTTCTATGCCATCCAGCAGGTCTGCCTCCACATGCACGACCCCAGGAGCCTCATCTTTCAGCTCTAAAGCGCATCCTGTGGTACATACGTGGTACTCTTCACCTTGGGCTGCTCATTCGACCCTCAGCATAGTTTGATCTGGTGGTGCCGACACTGACTGGGCCGGCTGTCCCGACACACGCAAGTCCACCTCAGGCTATGTCGTGTTTCTCGGTGATAGCCTCGTCTCCTGGTCTTCCAAGTGCCAAAATACTGTCTCTAGGTCCAGCGTGTCGAAGCCGAGTAGCGTGGTGTGGCCAATGCAGCGGCTAAGGCTTCCTGGCTGCAGTGGCGGAGCGTGCAGCCCAAGCAAGGGGGGGGGGGGGGCATTTTGCAAGCATGCGCTGAATAAGAAGACACCTTGCGGCAGTCCGAGAGCTTTGTAGGCTGGCAAGAGCTCTGTTGCTGCATGCCAAGTGCAGAGCCATCTGCGGTGAGAGATGTATAGCCACGGAGACACTGCCACTCTGACGTAGAAAAGCAGAAGGGAGAAATGGAGACTGATTGTGGATTGCGTTGTTTGCCATGCCTACGGATAGACTGATTGCTTGCTAGCTACCATGACTCCGCACTATTATTAAGTCATGGCCTTGTATTTATATTTCTATTCCCTCTAAACTGTATATGAACTTTAGAAAAATTTCAGAACCAAGGGGGCCCATAGCCCACTATGGCCCCCACGTAGCTCCGCCGTTGCCTGGCTGCAGCAACTTCTATGTGAGCTCCACTCCCCACCCAGCAAGGCTATCTTGGTGTATTGCGACAACATCAGCGCTGTCTACATGTCATCCAACCCGGTTCACCACCAACGCACCAACCATATTGAGATTGATCTCCACTTTGTTCGGGTGCGTGTTGCTATTGGTGTTGTCCGCGTCCTCCACGTGCCTTCGACGATCTTTCAAGAGTTCTGGTCCAATCTGAACGTCTGTGGTGATGCTCCGATTGCGGGGGGGGGGGGGGGGGGGGGGGGGGGGGGGGATGGGGGGGGGGGGATGGGGGGTGGGGGTGGTTAGGCAGCTGCATAGGGCACCTGATTGATATCTATTAGGCAAGGAGATCCCACGGTGGTCATGATTCTATAAACCAGCCCGGGATCCTCCTTGCCTGTATATGCAACCTTGCCATTGGCCTCCTAATCAATCTATCAATTTTTTGTGATGTACTTTGCTTTCACCACAAAGTGACAACTGATGACGCAGCAAAAAAAAATGGCATTTGGCATTTCCAAATATCACATTTCTGTGTGCATTTTTAATATCTGACAGACTGACCTTGTGCTTACATTTCAGCAACAAGCAAACCTTAGTTAAATCCCTAAGAAAACCAGATATATCAGATAACTAAACTGAGCTCTGGTCATTTAAGGACAAATCAACAGTATTAGTGTATTACCCTGAGTAATCACTTGTTACATCTCCTTAGTTTCTATTTCCATTTATACGACCTTTTTGTTTTTAAGCTGGTATTAGGATCAAGACAAATTAACAAAACCTACAGTTTCCTAGACTCTAATTGACCAACAGAGGGCACCTATATATGCTACATAAATGGCAGTTTTGAAGCACCTCTTTTAGGTAATAATCCTTATAAAACAAGATAGGAACTGCTACTAATACTATTAGAACAACAACAAAACCTTCTATGAGGTGCATCTATAGTTCAACCTATGAATTTGATAGAATGACCCCATTCCTCGAGCTTACATTAATTATTAGCTTGTGAGGGATGGAGTTGTGATGGATCAACTCATTCAATTCCACCAACCAAACAAAAATGTAAGGAGTGAGAAGACGATGAATCACTCCCCATCCTCACACCAAACACCCTATTAGTCCACAGTAAGTAGAGGTACACTAGAGTTGAAGCCCAACATGAGCCATCAACTCATAGACGTGCTATTCAGGGCTCAGATAAACGTGGTTTGGCTCCAAGGAAGAGGCTCAGCACGAAGAGGAAAACTTCAATCAACATCAGTTCCAAGAATACCCGCGATTGGAAAAAAACATGTTCTCCTAAAATTTGGTTAGGTAGTACTATGTATGAATTATGATAGGGCAAGACAATTCTATCTGGATAGTAGCCTTTTTCCGGTTCACAAAAGCAGTGTATGTATACAAAATGACAGATGTACAAAATCTTCATCAGGATGGATGTGCAGCAACAGGCCAACAGCCACGCCTTCCGCTCAACTCAAGCATTAGAACATACTTTCTCTGGGAATGATGGTTAAAAAACATGGCATTAGCACCCAAAAAAAAACAAGTTTCCTTGGAACCGCCAGAAGCTGATGCATTGTTTTAATTAAAGAGAAGCTTGTACCTTTGGAACTGCTGCAGCACAACCGGTCATCGTCCACGTAAGTTGCATTCAGTCCCATCATCCATGAACCTACTGATATGTCGTCGTGTGCATAACTCTGTAGTGATGCACTGTGTGACAGAGAAGACAAAGCTGAGGTGAAGAAAGACCTGGTTGGCAGAAATAAAGCACCAGAAAAAGGAAGAGCTTCTGTCCAGACAAAAAATTGGTCCTTGCATCTTGAAGATAACGGTGACATTTATCCTTTGACAGAATATGACATGATGTGTGTTCCTTAGGAAGTAAATTAAAATAGCATTCTAATCAATGCACTCATTGATAATCCGTACCCAATGGGTATTCAGTAATAATTATTTGGATAACTATCATGGCAACATACGATAGGGATTTAGATATAAGAAACTAAAGTTGAAAAGAAAAGATTAGTTCTTTCATCCACAACAAAACATTCAGCCCAAATATGTCACATTCAGTCTGATGTAATCCAACTCCTGCATCAGCATAAGATGTTCTGCAGATTCAAAAGCTCAGGGACTGTTGCACGTACTATTAATCTAGCTAACTAGGATGGTGTTGCTCAAAGCCAGTTTAACTTGATATTGGTTAAGATGAAACAGGGAGACACAAATGACATATCACTTACCTATTTATGTTGATGTAGCGTGCCAAATTTTTTGAGAGGATAAACAAAGAACCAGAAGCATGTCGAAAATACCTGTTTTTATGAATAAAGTGAATCAGTCAGTGAACATGAAAAAAGCATGACAGAGACTGCATCTTGAACGAAAAAACCTAGAAACTTCTGTCACATATGAGTCCACCCCAAGAAAAAGGCCCATAGAGGTTAAGTATGTACTTAAACCAATGGAAAAAAAAACAAAGAATATAACTGAATAACAACAACAACAACAACAACAAAGCCTTTAATAACTGAATAACATCAAGTGCAAAAATTGTGCTGAGACTGGAAGTGCTGGGTAGTGGGTCCAATAGTTGGTGTCACTCTTGTTAGAGTATATTTGATAGTTTAGGATTGTAATTTGATATTGCCATATGTATCTGGGGCCTGGGAGGCAATTTGCCCCCCAAGTCTCTGTACTCTATATACTGCCCGAGAGGCTCAATACAATATATCCCACGCATTATGTCGTATCTACTATGCTTTCATGGTATCATGGGTTTAGGTTTCGTTCCTGAACCCTCAGGCTTCCCGCTATCATCACCATTGCGCCACCCCTGGGGAGATCGATCTCTACCAGGGGAAGCACCCTTGTAATTAGGTTGGGCTGATCTAATTGATCTGCCCTGTGTATCATTGTCAAGCAGCATGGGGCGGCAGCAGGCCAGCAGCAAGCATCCTACACTGTGTTGTCAGGCTAATCTACCATTGGCATTGTAGGACCACATGACCGTCTCGCGCCCGACTGTGCCGCACCGTGGCCGCCACATCAGTGGGAATTGTGCCCTATAGGATGCTGTCCACCAGCTGGGCCATGCCACACCGCTGGTTGGGTCACATCGTGGTTCACCATGCCAGGCAGATGCTGCTGCTGTTTTTTCTACAATCAAAGATTGGGGTTGTGTTTCCCTATCTACCGATTCCTCAACGTTGGATCGTCGACCCTCCCAAGCTCGAGGTTGTCATTGCGTGCCCTCCTAGGCAACAATGATACTGCTCATGGTCAAACTATCTTCATGGTCGCCGCCTATCCAAGCTGGCACCACCCATGCTGTCGGTCCTCCTCAAGCTAACTCGGGATCCGAGTTCGTGCTTACTGCCGCCACCTCTAGAACATCACCAGTTCACCACTAATGTCGCTAACGGATGATGTGTGAGCGCTTATTGATACAGCCGAGCAGCCCGATCTACATTCACCATTTGGTCGGCTCTATTAGAGATATGTACTCCCTCCGTCCCAAAATATCTGTCGCTTTCGCTTCCCGAGAAACAACTTTGATAAAATATATATTAAAAAATATTAATATTTATGGTACATAATTAGTATCATTAGAAAGATCTTTGAATCTAGTTTTTTAATAAATTTATTTGGAGATACAAATGTTGTACGTATTTTTTACAAATCGAGTCAAACTTGTGGCACGGAAATCGGAAACGACAGATAATATGGGACAGAGGGAGTATAGTCTATGTACCTTACTTGTACTCCAAGTTGTATCCTGGCTATATATATGAAAGTTACCCCTCCCTAATGGGTGTGACGTGTTTTCCCTATTCTACATGGTATCGGACGCATGGGTTCCCTTCCGGCCCCTCCCTCTGCCCTAGCTTCTCCCCACGACGCCGCTTCCACAGCCGCGCAGCCACCCCTCACCCATGCGATCTCCCTTGCGCGCAGCCACCACCTCCCGCGTGGACTCTTCCCTAGGCTCATTGTCCTGCTGCAGTCATTGACAAGAAGTTGGTGATTATGTGTACTCATGTTCCTATGTTGATGCTTCAGACCAACGCCTCCCTCCACTGCTCTGACCACATCCACCTTGACCCCGGCTACTTCGTTGACAAAACAGGCTATCGTTCGGAGCTACTTGTCAGTTTCCACTCCATGCAATGTGACGTTGCTACGACAACGAGTGGATTAGTCTTCGATTTCTTCTCTAGTTTGATTGTTTGCGATGCTCTCTCTACGATGCAGAGGGATATTTGAGTATATTTAGTAGTTTAACATTGTATTCGACATTGCCATATGTATCTGGGAAAGTGGGAAGGCAACTTGCCCCCCAAGTCTTTGTACTCTATGGGTGTGTTTGGTTTCCTGGCCTGCTTTTGGCCTAGCTAGCCATCTAAGCCTAGGCAGTCTAGGCCTGCTTCAACCAAGCCAATGATTAGTTCTGCCTGCTAGCAAATGGTGTGTTTGGTTGTCTGGTTTGCTTTGCATAGAATCACCTCTTCTTTGAGCTGGTAAGTTTACCCTCTTGAGACATTTTGTCGAACCGTTGGTGGGCATGCTCAGCTGCATCCTCCTCCGCCACACGAGCTCGCCGGGCAACCCCGCCGCCGTGCCACGTGCCCCAGCTGCGCGAGCCTAGTGGCGCGTGATACCGCTGCCACACCGCGCGAGCCCAGGAAGCGATCGTGAGAAAGGTATCCTATGTCGCCACCGCGCAGGTTGGTCATCATGAGGTGCTCGACGTTGGGGTGCAACGGCTCGGGGTGGGCTCCTGGAGCTCGGCGCGACGCTCTGCAGAGCGGGAGGTCCTGCGGCCGGGACTGAAGGGCCTGCTCCTGGAGCTCGGCACGGCACTCGACAGAGCGGGAGGTGTGGTGGCGGGGAGCCAGGGACCGAAGGGGTCGCTACTGGAGCTCAGCTTAGCGCTAGGGGGGGCGGGAGGTGCGCGACGAGGACCGAAGGGTGATAGGTGAGGAAGTGTGGACCTGCGTCCGGAGTGAGGCGAGCGCAAAGCCATGCTCCGAGAAAACGGACACCCCCCGCATTTTTGTTAAGCCTGGCTAAGGGGGCGTCTGTGAGCCTCAACCAGGCTACCAAACACTTCAAAGGTTGCATTGCGGAAGCCTGGACAGGGATAGTGCAGGTCACCAAACACTCCCTATATGGCTATATATATTGCCCAAGAGGCTAAGAATGCAATCTATCCCACGCATTATACCCAATCTACCATGCTTTTCATTCTCAAATTTAAAAATAAACCGGAATGGACTTCATAAGGTCAAAAAGGCATCATGTAGTCCCCATAAGACAATATAACTGAATTCTTGTTACAAGGTTAAAATCTATGGTGAAATTGCCTATTGCACTCAACTCATGGTTGTGAAAAATTGAATGAGCTCTATTGGAGATACTATCTCTACCCAGGGGTATCCTCTTAGTAGGAAGCAAGCATTTTATTACTTGCCAACCGCCAAACATGGTGTAAATATAAGTATTTGAATGCTCTTATAGCAAGAATATGGTATCTACTAACAGGAAAAAGAATAAATTCATTCAGGAGAATGAGAAGATGGCAATTAACTCACGTTTTTGAATCTCCAAATTTCCACCAGTCAGGTTCATACCATTGTTGGCCCCTAAAATTGAGATTGACAACAGAATCACTTTGATAGTTGACTAACAAGAGGCAAAGAAATCCAAAATGAAATGCCGCATAGATGAAAAATGCAATACAAAGCACATGTTTTCTCAAGTTCATACAGTGGTAGCACAAAACGCATTAGTTTTTCATCAGAATTATTTGCTAACTAGATTGAACTATCAAAAGAACTGACTGCAAAAGGTTACTAAAACATTTGCTCAGTGCATTCCACTACATGGCACAACTTTGGAAGGATTATGCATCCCTACTGAATCAACAAAAAAACGGACTTCTACTTAAGAATGAGATGGCTTGGAGTTGGAGTCAGAGATACCATACGCGCTAGGCTATCAATAAATTAAAAACCTGATGATTAAGTAAAGAAAGCACATACTCTTCACTTATGACAACCCCTGATTTCATACAACCCATATACAATCCTTGGCTACCTCGACGGCCTTCGAGCATCTCAATTAACCCAGCTGACAGAATAATTGCAAGAGGTTAGTTTAAAAGGAAGGGGCAAGATCAATAGAAGTACTGTAAATCAGCATACACAGAGAACATAAAAAAAGATACCTAAGTCAAGATTAATGTTATCCTCAACTTTGACATAGAATTCTGCATCCCAGGTTTCAACTGCGGCACTGAAGAAAAACTTTGCTTTGCTCGGTAATTCTTCTGCAGCCTCTTCGTGACTTTCCTGCCCAATCCAAAATGCTTACAATTTCAAAGTTCATTGATGAAATGTATAAGATCACATGGGTCCAACCTAGTCTTTGATGGAAGCAAGAAAGGTCTAAACTCTAAAGTCTTGCTTACGTACTACAACTTGTGAAGGACAATTGAGAATATGAGATACTAATAGGACCTTACAAGAATCAAGAAGTCCTTTGTCTGCCGATTTTCATCGTCAATATTACGGTCCAAGCTATCACCTCGATTTGCACTGCACGTCCAAAAAGGTACACACATCATCAATAAAACGAGAGATGGAGAATGGATTATATTTTTCTAATAAAAGAGAAAACGAGAATGACAATGATATTGTTAGATTCTGAACTAATAACGATGCAATAACTCAAAGGTATAGATCCAGAACAAAACCTCCGACCAATAACAAAACGAATAACTACACCCTTTTCCTCAAGCTTCTTCAGAGCATCACCTGCAATTTACAGTGAAATAGAAGAATACAGTTATACTTATGAGTTGGAGAAAATCCTTGTTTACACAAAACAATTTAGCTACTCCATATTTATCCAGCATTTAAATCAAATAATTTTGCCATCTCTTCATCAACCACTCTCAAATTAGTAAAGTTTTGTATCACAAGCAGTCTCTTCCACTACTTGGTGTTGTCAAGGGAAATTATTTCTATCGCTAGGAACTAGCGAAATTTAAAGAACAAGAGCAGCAAACCTCTGGGCATCCAGGAGCCACGGAAGACGTTCCTCTTGAGACGGGATCCAAAACCAGTGTAAACTCCAATGACGGCAAGAAGCTGCTTCTTCTTGTCAGAGTCCACAGCTGCAGTCCTGTTCCCCCACAGGTACCCCTCGCTCTTGGCCTTGGTCAGGTCCATCTCCGCCTCAACAATTTTGCTTCCAATCGCCCTGCCACCACGGCACTTCGAATCAGCAGAGCAGAAAAGTAACACAACAACCCAAATTCACTTACAAAGAACTGAAAACTCACTTGCATCCGAGGTTCCTAAGCTTGTCCTCCACCGAGAGCACCTTCGGGACCTGCAATCAGGTGGCGCCGTCAGGCTGAATCAAGAGGTAGAATTAAAAATGCGAGTAGGCGGAGTGAGGAGGCGAGGAGAGATTCGCACGCTGCCAGAGCTCTTCTCGAGGAATCCTGACAGGATCGCCCGGGTCTGCGCGTCCTGCCACAACCTGAGACGGAGCCAGGAATAAGATCACGACTCCCTATCGGGTGCTGGACCGGAGTGTCTGGGATCTGAGCGGGTAGGGGGGACGTACCGGCCGGCGACGTAGAGCCAGGCGAGGCAGGAGAGGAAGGCCATGACGAGAGGGACCCTGCCCGAGGCGAGGGCGGTGGCGACGGAGGAGGAGGACGGGGCCTTGGACCGGCGGTTCTCGCGCCGCATGGCGCTGGCCAGCGTCTCCATGGCTGCGGAGGAGATCTCCGACGCTGGGCTCTCGGCGGTCGGCGCCTCCTGTCTGCTCTGCTTGCGGCCGTTAACGGAAAGGAAGGACCGAAGGAAAACGCCAGGCTACCTAGCCGTGGGCCATAGAAGGCCGGAACTGGGCCGCGCTCGAGATGAGGCCCAAAAATAAATCAACTAACAGCTTTCTAGATGAACCAATTCAGACTGAATTGATTACTGAAAATGAAAATGGAAGATCCCATTTACCAGGAATTGTTTACACAAAAGTGACATTGTTTATGACTGTTTTTTATCATTATCATATAGAATTGAAATTTCCAATATATATCCGCACCATATTAAGATCGTCACTGAATAGCTGTATTAATAATGTGGCAAGTCTCCAACCGACTGGTATCGTTTCTATAAGATCATCACTAATAATTATCTAGAAATTAAGTCCCAATAATCTGGTTTTGACATCTTAGGTATTGGTACAAAAAAAACAGAGTCCATACGATGGGCGAAATAACTCGCCACCGTGATTGCCCATCCCTAATATCAGCTGACCCTTAAAACCTTTATTGCCCGATCTACTTCCTAGCATTCTCAGAGCTGAAAATAATGGTTGGAGATCCAATTTTAGCGAACCTCATAGGTGGCAGCAGACAAGTCATGGTCGGACATCCTGACACCGTAACTCACACCCAGAACCTCCAAAATAGAATCTATATTGCCGACTCTATCTTCTCATATTCTCAAATCTAAAAAGTAGTGTCCGAAACGTACTGCAATTCCAATGAATCTTAAGGCGGAGGCAGAGGCAGCCATCGAGGGCAACAGGGAGCACCAAGAAAAAAAATGCCACCACGGGGCCAACACTAATAAGGGCACTATTTGGTAGAGCAGTCCCAAAAAGTGCTTCCTTGAGAAGCTCCAAGGAAAGAATAGTGTGGTCAAAATAAGCTAATTTATCATAGTTTCTACATTTAACAAATGAGTGTTGTGGGGAGAAGCCTGGCCAAGAAAAATCGCAAAAAAACACGTTTTCTAGTTTTGGGTTGCTTATACCAAACAGGTCCAAGAAGTATAGGTTGTCCATGCGCGGATGTCTTTTTTTATTTTTCAAATGTGAATATTGGGGATTAGGATAAGAAGTTGTTGGAGTGGGGTTTTTTTCAATAGAAAACATATGGAGTCAATTTACCAAATTGTTCTTTTAAAAAATATAGTTTTCCACTTACCTCTCTCATAACTCCCTTTTTCTGAGATCCGCATGGCCGAACAAGGCGTCGACAGCATCGCCTGACCATCGGATCACTACCAATACCAGGATCCCTCCTCCAAATCTCCAACCAAGCTGCTCTAGGCCATGCATTGGCCATCCGCGCATTACAGTTAAACAGCCACCAAAAATACATTACGACAGTACGTCTATACAGTCGCAACCACGGCCCTATGATTGCTACGCGCGTGAGCATGGAGCTGGCTGGACAAAGGCAAATAAAGGCAGCACAACAACCCGCGGTACAGTGACCCAGAACGGATTAGCTGCTCAAGCCCGTACGTGTTGGACCATTGATTTCCCTTAATTTGATGGTAGTATAATCCAAAGATGTGACAGAGTAGAACGTGAGGGAAATCAAATATTTATAAATATGTTTTTTTTGAAGAATTATAAATATGTTACCCCTTTTGCCTTTATTTGATCAATGCTATGTCCTACCTTGATTTCCATATCCAATATTTATATGTATTTTTTACACTGTATATAGCACTCCTGTCCATGAAAAAAAAAAGAAATAAAGGCAAACCGAATTTACTACGCAAGCATTGTCTAAGGACGTCCGTCCTGTGACTTCCAAATGGGCGCGCTCCCGAAAAAAAAAAAAGAAAAATCTCCTTCCGCTCGTTCCACTCCCCGCGACGCCTTCATCCCACGCATCCCCCGCGGTGCCTCCGCCCGCCGCCGGTCGCTGCGCCTGCCGTCGGCCCCTTCTTCCTGCCCCCGCTCAGCCAGAGCTCACCGACAGCCGCCTGCGCCTACGCGCGGCCCCTTCCCCCAGCCCTCGCCCGGCCAGAGCCCGTCAGCAGCCTGCGCCATCACCGGCTTGTCCCAGCCTTCCCCTCCGCCTGCCTGTGACGGTGGCAGCCCGCATCTCGGCCAAAGCTCGCCGGCGGCCTCTCCCCGCCGCCCCCTCTGCTCGCCTCTAGAAGGGGCCGCGACGACGCTGCCCTCCGCCCGCCCATCCCCCGCTTGCGCTGCGTCGTACGAAAGAAGAAGGGTGAAAACGCATGTTGCAAGCGTGCAAATATTTCATAAGGATGTTTCAAATGTTTCATATGTATGTTGCAAATATTTCATAAGGATGTTGCAAAAGTAGATCAGGATGTTATAAGCTTTTGTTGCTAATGTTTCATCTGTTTTTCAGACGTATGTTGCAATTGTGTTTATTTCGATGTTGCATATGTTCCACACATATGATGCAAATGTTTTATCTGCATGTTGCGTATGTTTTACAATGGTTTTAAGGTGTTTTTGCAAGAATTTCAGATGCATGTTTCAAGTGTTTCATCTGTCTTAATACGTATGTTGTGAAAGCATCTAGGCCCCTAAGTGGATTTCGGTGATTAATGACAATACAAGATTACTATGACTAACGTGTGTTTTGTAGAGGCAATTAAGTTAGGTCATGGTAATGGAGATCGATTGGGCAATTGAGGTTGTCATGCCCCTACGATGGAAATCGTTTCGGTTTTCAAAGGATGGACGACAAGGTTAAGGATAACTAGTTCTAAGTGTCAATTGAAGTTGGAGAGACACTTAGAGTAGTTTAGGACTTTTGTTTTTCCTTTAGCCGTACTATGAAGGGGGTATGAACGGGTAGCTTGACCTAGTTGAGTCTAGTGAGTTAGGTGTGGTGCACACTTGTTAAAACTAGCTCTAGGTAGCTCCTATGAATGCCTAAGATCCTTTGGAGCAAACTTCATTCACATGTGATCGAGAGTTGGAAGTGAATGGAGGGTCAAATACTGACCGGACGCTGGCCGCAGGGTCCGGTCAGTCCATTTGACTGAGGAGAACAAGTCTGGAGTGACCGGACGCTGGAAGGTCGAGTGACCGGACGCTGAGGACCAGCGTCCGGTCGACTCCAGTAAGGGTCCAGACTTGAGAAAGTGTGACCGGACGCGTCCGGTCAGTGGTGACCGGACCCTGAGTATCCAGCGTCCGGTCGTTTACAGTAAGCATCCAAGAGCGACCGGACACGTCCGGTCGGTACTGACCAGACCCTGACAGCGTCCGGTCATCACTTGAAAACTGTTCGCGGGTTGAACTGATCGGAGCGTCCGGTCAAAACGATCGGAGCGTCCGGTCACCCCGTAGAAGCTCATAACGGTTCGTTTTTCAGGCTGCTTTATAAATAGAAGCTCCACTCGTGAGTGGAGTTACTTTTGCTCATTCCAACAGCTGAGAAACACGTTTGTGAGTGCCAAGAAGAGCAAGGTCCTAGTGAGGTGTTTGTGATTTGAGAATCCAAGAGTGAAACCTCATTAGTGAATCAAGAGTAGACAAGTGTGCATCCATCTTCTCATTAGGCTTCGCGTGGTCAAGTGAGAGTTCGTGCTTGTTACTCTTGGTGATCGCCATCACCTAGACGGTTTGGTGGTGATTGGGAGCTTGGTGATCATCCGGTGGAGCTTGTGGGTGACCCAACTCAAGTTGTGAGCGGTTTTGGGTGATTCACCGCGACGGAGTGTCGAAGAATCAACCCGTAGAGAGCACTTGATCCTTGCGCGGATCAAGGGGGAGCTACACCCTTGCGCGGGTGCTCCAACGAGGACTAGTGGAGAGTGGCGACTCTCCGATACCTCGGCAAAACATCGCCGCGTTCCTCTCTCCATTTACTTTGAGCATTTACTTTAAGTATTTACTTTGAGCAATTCAATACTTGTCTTTACATTCATAGAATTGCTTTGCTAAAGTAAATTTGAAACATAGGTTGCAAGTCTTTTGTGCATTGATTTGATAGAAACACTTTTTCTAGGCACAAGGGGTTAATTGGGCTATCCGTATGATTTGATTATTGCAAGAAAATTTAGAATTAGCCCAATTCACCCCCCTCTTGGGCATCTTGATCCTTTCAATTGGTGTCGGAGCCTCGTGCTCACGTTTTTAAGCCTAACCGCTTAGAGCAAGATGTCTCACGGGGATGGACCTCCTCCTATCTTCGAGGGGGATGATTTTCCATATTGGAAAATTCGCATGGAGGCTTACCTAGAAGCTCTAGATGTTGGAATTCTTAGAGCCACCTCTCAAGGGTTCCCAACACCTAAGAATGCCGCACAACTTCAAGGCGATGAAGTAAACTATGAAAAAATGGAATGCAAAGGCTCGCAACACCATCTTTAGAGGTCTTTGCAAAGATGTGTTCAATCGTGTAAGGAACCACAAAGACGCCCATGCACTATGGTCGGACGTTTGTGCGCTCTATGAGGGAACCAAGAGTGAGCGTGAGGAACGCTATCATCTTGTGATTAAAAAGCTAAATTCTTTTGAGATGCTTCCCAAAGAAAGTGCTAATAAAATGTATTCTCGTTTGAATGTTCTTGTAGAGGAAGTCAATGGGCTTGGACTTACTCAAATGTCACCATCCGACATTGTGAGAAAGATCTTGAGTGTCCTCCCCATTGACAAATATGGGCACATTGTGACCGTGCTACATCAAGGTGATCTTTCCGCCGCTACACCGACACAAATCTTGGGAAAGATCAATGCTCATGAGATGTACATGCACATCACGCCATAAGATGGCTCATCTTCTACAAAGAAGAAAGAGAAGGACTTAGCATTCAAAGCTAGCCAAGATAAGGGCAAGGCAAGACTTGAGTATGAGAGCTCAAGTGATGAAGATGATGAAGAAAGTCTTGCTCTCATGGTGAAAAAGACCGCCAAGATGCTAAAGAAGCTAAACAAGAGTGGCATCAAGTTTGACGGCAAGAAAAAAGAAGTTCTTCACTAGCTCAAGAAGAAAGCCAATCTCCGAGATGGATTGCTACAATTGTGGCGAACTTGGCCACCTAGCTCATCAATGCACAAAGCCCAAGAAAGACAAGTTCAAGAACAAGGGCAAGAAAGATGATTCAAGTGATGAAGATGAAAAGAAAAAGAACAAGCCATACAAGAAGAGAGATGGCAAAAAGAGAGACTTCTACAAGAAGAAGAAGAGTGGCAAGGCCTATATTGTTGGTGATTGGCTCACGGACATTGATTCATCAAGTGGATCATCCGATGATGAGAGTGACAATGAGAAGGTGGCCGCCATTGCTATTGATCTTGCATCCTCACCATCATCATCGCCATCATCCTCTACACACCTATGCCTTATGGCCAAGGGTGAACGCAAGGTAACTAAGAGTGATGATAGTAGTGATGATGAGCAAGCTAGTGATGATGATAGTGATAGCGATGATGATTCACCCACATATGATGATCTTGTCAAAATATTAAGAAAATACACTAAGATCATTAGAAAGAGTAGAGCTACAAATGAAAAACTTGATGCTAAAAATGATTCACTCTTAGCTAAATGTGATACATTAGAAAAGGCTAATGATGAGCTCAAAGAAACAAATGATTCTATATCATCCAAACTCAAGGAGCTCAAATCTTCTAAGAAAGAGCTTAAAGATAAACATGATAAACTTGAGTGGGTGCACAATGAGCTTATCATTAGTCACAACAAGCTAAAAGATGAATATACAACTCCAAAGATCAATTATGATACCCTTGTTATTGCACAAGAATTCTTACCAAATGAGCCACATGTTGCTACTAACCATGTTGTTAAGATTGATATAGCTACCTCATGTGATGATCTAATTGATGAGAGCATTGAGCATGGATCTAGTAGCAAAGGCAAGCAAGTGGTTGAGTGCAATGACTATGATGAGTATGTCAAGCTCAAGAGTGACCATGAGAAGCTCATGAAAGATCTTGAAGAGATGAAAAGTCACAACACCATTGTGCTAGAAACTCTTGATCATGACAAAGAGTTGATCCTTGAGAATGAGAAGCTCAAAGAAGAAAACAAGAAACTCAAAGAAGAGAAGAACAATGATACTCTCAAGGAAGAGAAGAAGCTCAAGATAGAGAAAGAGCATCTCAAGGTGGGATTGAGCAAGTTTGCTCGAGGCAAGCATCTCCAAAGTGAGCTGCTCATGAATACCGTCATGACGATGGATAGAAGTGGTATTGGATATATGGCAAGTGTAGAGAAGAAGAAGGCTCAAGCTCAACACCAACAATCAAAGCCAAAGCTAAATTCAAAGAGATGTTTTGAGTGTGGACAAGAAGGCCACTTTGCTCATGAGTGTCAAACTCCACCACCACAACCCTTGCCCAAGCATGCTAGACCCTTTGCTTTCAATGCTCACTACATGCTTAGAAAAGATTCTAGTGGAAAGATGAAAGTTATGTTCTTAGGACCCCCTAGCAAGAGTAGGCCTAAGAAGATTTGGGTGGCTAAGTCACTTGTTGAGAAGGTGAAGGGCCCTCAACAAGTTTGGATCCCTAAAGCTTGAATCTCTTGTGTGTAGGTGAACTACAAGACCGGTGGAAGTCATTGGGTCATTGATAGTGGTTGCACTCAACATATGACCGGTGATCCTCGTATGTTCACCTCACTAGATGAAGAGGTAGATGGACAAGAGAAAATAACATTTGGAGATAATTCAAAAGGCAAGGTTAAAGGATTGGGCAAAGTGGCAATATCAAATGATCATTCCATCTCCAATGTGCTCTATGTCGCTTCATTGAGCTTCAACTTGCTATCCATTGGGCAATTGTGTGATCTTGGCTTCCAATGCTTGTTCACCGAGAAGGAGGTTGTTGTATCCAAGGTAGATGGCAATCAAGTGATATTCAATGGATTTAGATACAACCTATATCTAGTTGACTTCACCTCTGAAGATGCAAACCTCAAGACTTGCCTATTCACCAAAACAACACTTGGGTGGCTATGGCATAGAAGACTTGCTCATGTTGGGATGAGCTCACTCAAGAAGCTTATGAAGAATGATTTGGTGAGAGGGTTGAAGGATGTGAAGTTTGAGAAGGACAAGCTTTGTAGTGCATGTCAAGCCGGCAAGCAAGTTGCAAATACTCATCCAACCAAAGCTTTCATGTCAACCACAAGAGTGCTAGAACTCCTACACATGGATTTATTTGGACCAACTACATACAAGAGTTTGGGAGGAAATCTCTATTGTCTTATGATTGTGGATGACTATTCAAGGTATACATGGGTGTTCTTCCTTCATGACAAATCCGAAGTTGCATCTTATTTCAAGAAGTTTGCCAAGAGAGCTCAAAATGAATTTGAAGTGAAGCTCAAGAAGATAAGAAGTGACAATGGCAAAGAATTTGACAACACAAATATAGAAGCTTATTGTGATGAAGTTGGAATCAAACATGAAGTCTCTGCAACCTATACTCCTCGACAAAATGGTGTAGTTGAGAGGAAGAACCGGACTTTGATCACTCTTGCAAGGACAATACTAGATGAGTACAACACCCCCGAAGCTTTATGGGCGAAAGCAATCAACACCGCATGTTATGCATCCAACCGCCTATTTCTTCAAAAGTTTCTTGTCAAGACACCGTATGAGTTGCTCAATGGGAAGAAGCCGGACGTCTCCTTCTTTAGGGTGTTTGGTTGCAAGTGCTACATCTACAAGAAGCGGCAACACCTAGGGAAGTTTCAAAGATGTTGTGATATAGGTTTTCTTGTTAGTTACTCATTGAAGTCCAAAGCATATAGAGTATTTAATCATGCCACCGGCTTGGTTGAAGAAACATATGATGTGGAATTTGATGAATCTAACGGCTCCCAAGGAGCACATGAGAATCTTGATGATGTAGGTGATGAACCATTGAGGGAGGCTATGAAGAACATTCCGGTGGGAGACATCAAGCCAAAAGATGATAAAGATGATGTACAAGTCATTAACCAACCTTCTTCATCAAATGTACCACAAGATGGTGAAAAAGATGGGAGAGTGGAAAATGAAGATACTCATATCTCTCATGAGCAAATGGTGGTACAAGCACAAGATGTTGATGCTCCACAACCCCCTCCTCAAGTGGTCAATAGAAGAAACACACCTCTCCTACAAGATCATCCACAAGATCTCATCATAGGGAGTCCATCAAAGGGTGTAATGACTCGATCTCAAAAACTTACTTCATTTATTGCTCATCACTCTTTTGTCTCTTGCTATGAGCCTACCAAGGTAGAAGAAGCTCTTAAAGATCCGGATTGGATCAATGCCATGCATGAAGAGTTGAACAACTTCACTCGCAATGAAGTTTGGACTCTTGAAGAGCGACCAAAAGGTGCAAGAGTCATTGGAACGAAGTGGGTGTTCCGCAACAAGCAAGATGATCAAAGTGTTGTTGTGAGGAACAAGGCAAGACTAGTCGCAAAGGGGTTCTCTCAAGTTGAAGGTTTAGATTTTGGAGAGACCTTTGCACCGGTTGCAAGATTAGAAGCCATCCGTATCTTTCTTGCATATGCATCACATCATGAAATGAAACTATATCAAATGGATGTGAAAAGTGCTTTTTTAAATGGCTTTATAAATGAACTAGTCTATGTTGATCAACCTCCTGGGTTTGAAGACCCTAGATATCCTAATCATGTTTATAGGTTGTCCAAGGCATTATATGGGCTTAAGCAAGCCCCAAGAGCTTGGTATGAGCGCCTTCGGGACTTCCTCATTGAGAAGGGCTTTACCATTGGGAAGGTCGACACCACACTATTCACCAAGAAGTTTGATGGGCATATCTTCATTTGTCAAGTATATGTTGATGATATCATCTTTGGATCATCAAATGAAGACTCATGCAAAGAATTTGGTGAATGGATGTCGAAGGAGTTCGAGATGTCAATGATTGGTGAGCTTACATTCTTTCTTGGTTTTCAAGTCAAGCAAATGAAAGAAGGCATCTTCATCTCTCATGAGAAATACACAAAAGATCTTCTCAAGAGATTCAAGATGGATGAATGTAAGCCAATCAAGACACCAATGCCTACAAATGGACATCTCGACCTAGATGAGGGAGGTAACCCGGTTGATCAAACTCTCTACCGTTCTATGATTGGTAGCTTGTTATATTTAACCGCATCTAGGCCCGACATCATGTTTAGTGTGTGTATGTGTGCTAGATTTCAAGCTAGTCCTAAGGAAACACATTTTATTGCCGTAAAAAGAATCCTTAGGTATCTTAAGCACATACCAAGCATTGGTCTTTGGTATCCCAAAGGAGCTTTATTTGAATTAATTGGCTATTCTGATTCGGATTACGCCGGATGCAAAGTTGATAGAAAAAGCACATCCGGAGGGTGCCATTTGCTTGGTAGATCACTTGTGTCTTGGTCCTCTAAGAAACAAAATAGTGTGCCTTTGTCCACCGCCAAAGCGGAGTACATTGCCGTGGGTGCTTGTTGCGCATAAATATTATACATGAAACAAACTTTGCTAGACTATGGAGTAGTTCTAGAGAAAGTACCTCTTTTGTGCGACAATGAAAGTGCGGTAAAACTTGCAAATAATCCGGTTCAACACTCTCGCACCAAGCATATAGATATCCGCCATCACTTTCTAAGAGATCATGTGGCTAAAAATGATATATAACTAGAAGGTGTAAGATCCGAAGATCAATTAGCGGATATCTTCACAAAACCGCTAGATGAGGCTACATTTTGTAGATTGCAGAATGAGCTCAATGTACTTGATTTTGGTAACTTCACTTAAAATCGAGCTTGTGTTGTCCCTTGCATTTATTGTAATATACAACATGTTTAATTTGTGGCAATGCACATAGGGCTTGTCTAACATGGTTAAGATAACCGCCGAAAAGCGTGTGAAGAAGCTTAACCTTGGATCAAACTTGACAAGCAACTAGATTTACTTACAAGTAGTGCATATGCATGAATGTTGTTTTGTCATTTTGTTCCATTTGCCCTCTTGTTGCCTACTTTCTTAAAAAGAATTATAGCCTAAGGCAAAATATTTTGAAAATTATGAGGGTTTGAGAGAGGTCACTCACATCAGTCCCAATTGGTGTTTATTTGGATCTTATTCAAGTTGGGACTTGATTGGGAACAGGCAGCGCGAAGGAAGTTTGAAGATTTGCTGAAAAAGGTGCACCGGACGCTGCACCGGACGCTGCTGTCCAGCGTCCGGTCAGTTCACAGGAGGTGAACTGCTGCCGAAGGAGTGACCGGACGCTGCGTCTGTGCGTCCGGTCAGGAAGGGTTCTGCGTCCGGTCGATTGAAGGACGACCAAGTTGTACTGACCGGACCCTGCCTGCGTCCAGTCATGGACCACCGGACGCGTCCGGTCCCGATTCTAGAGGATTTGGACCTCTCTGGAATCGACCGGACGCTGGGTGGTAGCGTCCGGTCGCTACCACCGGAGCGTCCGGTCAGTGGATCTCGTGCGGCTTCAGGACTCTTTTCCTCGTTTCCTTTTCTGTCGCGTTCTGGGGGATTACTTAACCGTACCACCGCGTCCTCTGTCCGCATCCCGCCGAACCCTAGCCCGTGCAGCCGCCAAGTTGCGCCGCCGCCTCCTCGCACCTAAGCTCGCCGCGCCGCCGAGCTACTGCCTCGCCGCACCTCTGCAGCACCGCGCCGGCCACCTTGCGCCCAAGCTCGCCGCGCCGCCGTCCAGCCAGCTTCGCCCGAGCTTTCCAGCGCAACCCCGCGCCTACCCGTCACAGCCACCAAGCCTCTACTCTGTCTCTTGCCGCGTGCCCTTGCCTCACCCGCGCCAGTGTCTCCTCCATCGTCGGTAAGACCTGACTTTTCAATCTTGATCCTCTCTATGACCTAGATCAAGTTGCAGTCATTGATTCCCCATTGCATTCAGGCTATTTGACCTAACCCTAGCCGGTTCCGAGGTTCCCCCGCGTGACATCTCATCTTTTCACGGATCGCTGATCGTCAGGTAGAAAGCCATTCGATTCAATTTCGCATCTACATTGCTTTCTCTGTTAGGGTTTCGCATCTATTAGCAATATGGTATTTATTTGTATATCCATCTATTCTATCGTGCAGCGAGTCGGTTCCGTTGTGGTTCTTGTTGCAGTTGGCAGTCAACTCGGAGCCAAGCTCGTGAGTAAGGATCGAGGCCAAGCCTCGAAAGTGGCAGTTTGACAGTTGATCTTCATCAGCGGCAGTTCACCATCTTGTCAGCTCAGATGGCTCACACCAAGAACATTGGTGGTGGCCCAGGTGATGATGATCGGAGGCCCCCGCCTCGCCAGCCAGCCAGATATAAGGGCAAGTCAACCAAGCAGGTGACATCCAAGAAGCGAAAGTACCCCGATGTAGAGACAGCGAGAGCAGCAGCTGTTGCAGAGGCCACCGAGCATGCTGAGAGAGGTGGTGCCCGCAGCGGAGTTGTCATTGCAGATCAGCCGGTTTCACCAGCACTGAGAGCTACGATTGAGGATGTTGAGCGTCGTCACAGGAGTCCAGCTGGGACTACCACGTTTGCAGGACGACGGGTTGCCATTGAGGAGGGTCCGTCAGCTCAGCAGCAGCCCCCACCAGCAGAGCCTCAGCCAGCCCAGGAGACTCAGGAGGGTTAGGAGACCGAGCCGGCACCTCAGCTACGCCGCTCGAGTCGTACCAGTGCTATAGTTCCACCGAGGCCAGTTACACAGCGCAGAGGTTCACGTCCTCCGCCCAGACCTCAGGGTCCGCCTCCAGTGGTTCACCTCGACTTGAGGGCTGCCACCGCCAGACAGGTTCAGTAGCTGCGATTTGTTGAGTTTGAGGTTTGGTTTCCTCCAAGGAGGGATGAGAGAGCAGCTGAGGGTTTCTACATGCCACTGCAGGAGGATTTCTACAATGCTTATCTCAACAGTGGGGCAGTGTTCAGATCTCAGAGAGTCTGTCAGATAGAGTCTATTATGGCAGCAGCCGGAGAGAGCATTCGGCCATACTTGTCATATTTGCCAAGACTGTCAGATCTGATTGGACGGACGGGGATATATGTACCATCTTGGGTCCGTCAGTTTTATGCTTCGCTCTACATCGATCCACATCACAGATTCATTCACTTTGCCTTCAAAGGCAAAGACTACAGAGTGACGAGTGGCAGAGCCAGAGAGATACTGAGGCTACAGGAGCAGCCTGTCAAGATGCATGAGGTCTGTTATGGACAGCAGGAGCCTCCCAGGCATCCTCATGGAGGGTTGGTGCCCCCTACAGATTTAGTGCGACATTGCTTCAAGGAGCCGTTTGGAGAGGGGTCGAGCAGGAACCCTAGTGACTTGACTCCTACAGCTAGGGTACTAGAGGCCATCATCAGGAGGACACTGCTTCCCAGGTTGGGATACAGGGAGGGCCTAACTCGCTTACAGCTCTGGCTACTTAATGCCATCATGCAGCAGACAGTATTTGATATCTGGGATCTCCTGCTTTCAGAGATGGAGGATACTATAGCTGAGGGATTCAAGGGTCGCAGGCAGCTTCCCTATGCTCACTGGATCACGTTCCTCATCTGCAGAGTAGTGCTTGATAAGCCCCCTGGCATGATGGATGAGTATACAGGTGCCACCACAGAGTTCCCAGCTTACAACCTATCATAGAGGATCAGGCACACCACTCCTCAGGCACCCAGACAGCCTAGCCATCATCCCGACGTGCCAGAGTCCGCAGCTCAGCAGGATGAGATCATCAGAGGGATTGTAGCCACTGAGGAGGAGCTAGAGGCACAACAGGAGGTGAGCGAGTACAGTGACAGCTCTGACGACGACTACCAGCCTATACCTCAGATGCCGCCATGCAGACACGATGCTGAGGCCGGTAGCTCCAGTTCTGCTCCACCTGCTCCGCAGACAGACCCCGCTCTCATTGCTATTCTTGAGCAGATGCAGCAGGATCAGACACGATAGACACAGGAGACAGCTGCCAACTTCGCACAGTTTCAGGCTCATCAGGACGAGTTTCAGCGGCAGCAGCAGCTCCTTCAGCATCAGCAGTTACTTATGCAGCAGCAGCTCATGGGATTCATGCAGCATGTAGTGACAGTCATTGGGGTCCCACTGCCACAGCCTTCGCCCCAGCTTGCATAGCCTCCTACCACTTCGACGACTCCAGCAGTACAGCCCAGTGGGCTCCAGAGTTAGGGACAGCCTCCAGCTCAGTTTGCTTCACCGCCTATATAGGTGTCCCAGTGGTTAGCCTCACTCGTGGTAGCCCCGTAGTTCACTCCACTTCAGACGGGCTTCACACCAGAGCAGTCTTCCTCGCTATTCGTGCCTGAGACGTTAGTCTCTAGGAGTCTTGGAGCATCCTTCAGCGAGTTGACCGGCATGCCTACTCCGCCTCATATGCATACCGCCGGTCCGTCTACAGCAGATCCAGTCGTAGTGACTACTCAGAGGCTCCCCTCGTCTGTCGCCTCGTCCGATCCTACGATAGACATACTTGCAGCTTCACAGGCAGCACCAACCCCAGCTCAGACCCAGACCGCTTCAGCGACACTTCCTGCCACAGAGGGTCAGTCAGTTCAGAGCTCAGGGTCAGATGATGATGGTGCCCAGTTCCAGCTTGCCCCACGTTCTTCAGCGCTCGGCTCGTCCGCTGTAGCCCCGCCCTAGGTTTTGGTGTTTGACGCCAAAGGGGGAGAGGGTGTTCAAGTATGTAGTCTCAGGGGGAGCTACATTTAGGGGTAGCTAGTTATATAGTATTAGCTTATTATATACATTTGGAGTTTAATTTGTGTGATACACTATTACTTATGCATTTGTGTGTTTACTTTCATGCATACTATTATATATATGTGATAGTGCTATCTACGTGATTGTGATATTTGACATGTGTGATTTCTACTTTGCATTATCTATATGTCATATCACTTGTGTTATGCTCATTTGCTTATGCTTCCGCATTTATACTTCGAAGCAAATGAGCTGTGTTACTCGTACTCATGCTTAATTCATATTCTTTGAGTACACTGTGTTGGCTTGGGTCATATAAGCTTGCCTAACTCTTTTGCTCTTATCGACAAAAGCTTATATGAACCAAGCCCTTCAAAAACCTCACTCTTTAACATACTCGAGGTGGTATTGTCATCAATCACCAAAAAGGGGGAGATTGAAAGTATCTAGGCCCCTAAGTGGATTTCGGTGATTAATGACAATACAAGATTACTATGACTAACGTGTGTTTTGCAGAGGCAATTAAGTTAGGTCATAGTAATGGAGATCGATTGGGCAATTGAGGTTGTCATGCCCCTACGATGGAAATCGTTTCGGTTTTCAAAGGATGGACGACAAGGTTAAGGATAACTAGTTCTAAGTGTCAATTGAAGTTGGAGAGACACTTAGAGTAGTTTAGAACTTTTCTTTTTCCTTTGGTCGTACTATGAAGAGGGGTATGAACGGGTAGCTTGACCTAGTTGAGTCTAGTGAGTTAGGTGTGGTGCACACTTGTTAAAACTAGCTCTAGGTAGCTCCTATGAATGCCTAAGATCCTTTGGAGCAAACTTCATTCACATATGATCGAGAGTTGGAAGTGAATGGAGGGTCAAATACTGACCGGACGCTGGCTCCGGTGCGACCGGACGCTGGCCGCAGGGTTCGGTCAGTCCATTTGACTGAGGAGAACAAGTCTGGAGTGACCGGACGCTGGAAGGTCGAGTGACCGGACGCTGAGGACCAGCGTCTGGTCGACTCCAGTAAGGGTCCAGACTTGAGAAAGTGTGACCGGACGCGTCCGGTCAGTGGTGACCGGACCCTGAGTATCCAGCGTCCGGTCGTTTACAGTAAGCATCCAAGAGCGACCGGAAGCGTCCGGTCGGTACTGACCGGACCCTGACAGCTTCCGGTCATCACTTGAAAACTGTTCGCGGGTTGAACTGACCGGAGCGTCCGGTCAAAACGATCGGAGCGTCCGGTCACCCCGCAGAAGCTCATAACGGTTCGTTTTTCAGGCTGCCTTATAAATAGAAGCTCCACTCGTGAGTGGAGTTACTTTTGCTCATTCCAACAGCTGAGAAACACGTTTGTGAGTGCCAAGAAGAGCAAGGTCCTAGTGAGGTGTTTGTGATTTGAGAATCCAAGATTGAAACCTCATTAGTGAATCAAGAGTAGACAAGTGTGCATCCATCTTCTCATTAGGCTTCGCGTGGTCAAGTGAGAGTTCGTGCTTGTTACTCTTGGTGATCGCCATCATCTAGACGGTTTGGTGGTGATTGGGAGCTTGGTGATCATCCGGTGGAGCTTGTGGGTGACCCAACTCAAGTTGTGAGCGGTTTTGGGTGATTCGCCGCGACGGAGTGTCGAAGAATCAACCCGTAGAGAGCACTTGATCCTTGCGCGGATCAAGGGGGAGCTACACCCTTGCGTGGGTGCTCCAACGAGGACTAGTGGAGAGTGGCGACTCTCCGATACCTCGGCAAAACATCGCCGCGTTCCTCTCTCCATTTATTTTGAGCATTTACTTTAAGTATTTACTTTGAGCAATTCAATACTTGTCTTTACATTCATAGAATTGCTTTGCTAAAGTAAATTTGGAACATAGGTTGCAAGTCTTTTGTGCATTGATTTGATATAAACACTTTTTCTAGGCACAAGGGGTTAATTGGGCTATCCGTAGGATTTGATTATTGCAAGAAAATTTAGAATTAGCCCAAGTCACCCCCCTCTTGGGCATCTTGATCCTTTCATGTTGCAAGTGTTGCATCTGGATGTTTCAAAAGTAAATCGGGTGTTGCATCTCACTCCCTCCTCGCCTTCGGCTGCCTCACCTCGGTGTCTCCACCTTCTCTCGGCGCCAGCTAGGCATCCGAACCAGAGGCGCAGGTGGGCGCCGCCCCCTCCCCTTCTTCTCGATGCTGGCAGTGCATCGTGGGATAGCGGCATAGCAGGGAACGGGCCGCCGTGAGTACACGCAGGGCGCGTGTTCCTTCTGTTCCGTTACGTAGGGGAGGAATAGGTGTGCTCGTTTCTTCTGTTATGCGCTGAGATCGAACGGCTCTGGTTCCTTGAATCGGATGGCCCCGAGTTTTGTCCAGACACGTCCTCAGTTTGGACGTCTGGACGATAATCGTCTTGTTGTCTTATTGACTTTATTAAGTGACCATTAGTGCAGGCAAATCCATTTGCCTGAGCCAGGCTACCGTTTTCCAGTACTTAGGTACTCGTGCTCCTGCCTGTGTCTGGATGGGCAGCTTCGAGATCGAAACACGTCTGTATTGCGGTGTTGCCTGGGACTCATGCTAGGCAAGAGGGGCAAAACAGTCTTTTCTTCTACCAAATGAGACCTTAATAATACACTCAGCATCATCATATAGGAAGAGGGAAAAATTCTAGCCCACAGTGGAAAAGCCTGTAAACTTCCAGTGTCATATAAGAAACTCTTGTGGAGATTTGATTCGTCTGCTTTGTCTTGGACAGCCAAGAGTACTTGGTCCAAGGTAAAGGTTAGAGTTGTCAAACAAAAAATTCAGGGTCATAGTTAAGCACGTTTTCTTCCGGTCCAAAAAAGGATTTTTCTCTCGTCTGTGCACAATGGAACATGATGAATGTTCTTGGTTGAAGTATACACCGCCCACCATAACATGAATGAATGGATTCGTCGGTATGATCTTCAGAAAAGCTTCAAACTGACAGAAGGATGTTGAGTGATCAGGAAAATGTGTCATTTGTCATTTCTTACCTTTTCGTGCAAGGTAGCGCTCTCGAGCTGCCTGGATTTTACTGTCCACCTCAGATTGTTTTACATCTATCCATGTCTTTCTTCGACGAGTTTACTCACTTATTCTCTAGAAGTTATTCAGAATCTTTCAGTGCACTCGAACCACCACTGGAATGAGATAACAAAGGTTGACTTTAGCTACCACCAGGTTTGCTGGATCACAGTTTGGAAATAATGCTTTTAATTCAGAAGTTTCTCACTATACCTTAATCTGTTTACATCTAATTTCTCAAGCTTCTTTAATATAGGCTCAACCCAGGCTTGCTCGACAGCACAGATATTTCTCATGTATGGACGAGAGTTGTACTTATCAGCTCATGATAAATAACGTACATTGGAAACTTCCCATACTCGTCACCTTCCAGTACACCTGCAAAAGAAGTTCAACAAAATTTTCAAACAACACAATGTGAAGAGAAGTCATGAATAAGTTTGACAGGATGATTAAATATGTGATTAAAAGCTTAATTTGTGTTATTTATACCACAAGCTTTGCTCAGATATGATTAAGTGTGGCACTGTGGGTGTGCTCAGATATGATATGCCTAACGTTTTAGTATATCTAAACTACTCTGAAAGAGGGCACACTAGCAAGCAGCTTGTAGTCAAGATGTGGCACACCAAGAAACAATTTAAGTAGCTATCAGCAGTTTCTTTGGCTCCTAAGTCCAATAGAAACAAGGGACAAAAAAGCATGCAAATTTTCACCTTGAGCGGTGCTGATCTTATAAGTACAAATTTCTCGAATATGCAGGAGTGTTGTGTATCATTGCATTGAGAATAAAGGAGAGTACAAAACACAAACACCACCCACCACACCCACACCCAAATAAAGTTACAAGTACAATAATGGCTCAGGATTATTCATCTCCCTTAATTTTCGGGCAGCTCAACATTACAATTAGCTAAATCTGACAAAGAAATTACACGATTACATACCTGTACAAGTTGGGTCCTATAGCCAACAGTATGGTAGCCATTGTGATGCAGCATCCTCTCATCTAGCTGGTTACCATATCCGACGGATCCAACCCTGCCAGAGGAGGGTACACCCTAGTTACGAGTATCAAGGTAGCGCGGACCCGACGAGGACGAGGCAGGCGGCGCTTGACAAGAACGAAGTCAGGGCCAGAATTGGAGAGCTATTTAACTGAGCTGAACCAAATTATATCAGATTGAGCGACATCGAGCACGCTTTCAAGCTCGCCCGACCTCCCCCAAAGGTAACTCATCTTGCCTTGTACCCGTAGTCTTATATTGTAGTAGAAACTTACTGTGTTCTCTCCTATTTGTTGCCCAGATTAATGGTCGGGATAGAGCGATAGTGTTTGTGTCGCCACCCCCTGGTGTAGATTGGCCGCAAGGAGCTGTGCCAACCACCCAGACCAGCGTCGGGATCGAGGACGTCGACTGGGCGGTGCTCGGAGCTGGAGAGGAGGCATCGGCCAAAGCTGCTGGTAAGCGGCCGGCGACCAGCAAGTGTCGTCAGGCGATTTTTACTTTGTCGGACGATGACGCAGAGGAGGGAGAGGATGCAGACACCTTTCGACTCGTCCCTCGAAAGAGGAGGAGGCAGCTAGAGTCGATGGAGCAAGGTGGCTCCTCCGTACCGGTGGGACCTACATTGCCGACCGCTGCAGCGCGAAGGACAAGTGGCGGAGAGGTCGAGCACCAAGGCCCGGCGACAGTGCTGGCTATAGAGGGAGACCAGGAGTCACCCGCATAGCTCGTGGAGCAAGCACGGCCAAAGAGACGCGCCTTCGCCACATCGTTCCGCGCTTCCAACATGTAAGTATTTGTAACCTTGATGTAAGCTAGCAATTTGTATTGAATAAGCTTGCCTTCTGAACTTATCTCGGATGTACTAGTTCGACGTCCATCGAAAGTCCGGACCAGTTAGCCGGAAGTTTCGTGGCTCCACCAATAAGTTTAGAGCAGACTGCCCAGCAGCCGGTCACCGAGGAAGCCACAGCAGGAGATCCGTCGGTACCTCAGCAAGGGAGCAGTTAGACAATAGTCCCCGAGCAGGTGGTCGAGGGACCAACTGAGCCGGACATGAGTGCTCCGAGCACTCGACCTGCTGAGGGCAACACTTCAGCGTCGAGGGTGATGGAGCAGACAGAGGGGCAACAACCGGAGGTGAGAGCACAGCCCACATTCACCGATGCTGAAGCCCATGGGAAGGCTTTGGTGATCGTAGAAGCTGCTGACGCTGGACCCAAAGAAGAGCCCAAAGAGGATGAAGTGGAGGAGGTCCTGGGCCACCCGTAGGACAAGTGACAACATGTATATGTGTCGCGTTGGCGAAACGACCAATGGGTTGTTCATGAGGAAATCCCGGAGGTCGAAGAGACCAAAAAAGTTGAACAGGAGGCGAAACGGCTGGTGACGGAGGTCCAGGTAGGTTTTGCTTCACCACCTGATCTTGCTGTCTATTCGAGCTGTCTTACTTAGCTATCTGCACACAGGACTTAATGAAGACCGCGAGGTACCGCAAGAAATGCTTCGACCAGATCGAGGGGATCACTACAAGCAACAAGGAGCTGACGGCGGAGGTGAAACGCCTGCGCCACCGACTTGAAGCCGCCATCCATGAGAAGGCAGAGCAAGAGTCCCAGAACCAAAACCTGGTCATCCAGCTAGTAATAAAGAGCAGGAAAGAACAAGTAAGTAGCCACTTTATCGCAACGAATACTGACAAGTGTTGTTGCGTTGTTGGTAGTAACAGCTGTAGTGTAGGCTTAGAAGCCAAAGTGGTCCGTCTCCGAGAGGAGAACAGTCGTGCGGTCATGGAATGTGATCACCTGAAGAGGACAACAGAAAACTAGCACACGACCAGTCATAGCTCCGGGACCACATGACCAAGATGATAGAGGAACTGAAAAGTAAGTTTTCCAAACCCCTTTGCTCACTTTTGTTGCCCGCCTTATTTTGTCGTGGTATGCCATTTTAATAGCTTTTACGGTTTACAGTTTTAAAAGTTAATGCCAAGAAGCATCTAGAGGCCGTGATAAAAGAACGTGACGGCTGGAAGGCGCAGTGCGAAGAGATCACCAAGGATCGGGACACCTGGAAAAACTGGTGCCAGGAGGTGGCAACGGACATTTTGCCGGTCCTTAACCTCATTGATCCAGCGCTAACAGAAGACGTGCCAAGGACGCCGCAGCTGGGATTGATCGATAGATGCCGAAAGGCATGGGGATGGTTCCAGGAGTTCGTGAAGGAGACGTGTGAGTACACAGGCGCACATGTGCTAAGCATGGTACGTGCTCACTACCCCTTGATCGATCTCAAGCACCTAGAGGCTGGATACCCGAAGGAGGTAGATCCAGACAAGGCTGAGGAGCTACGGATGACCCAGCTGGACTTGTCGGCGAAAATAATTGGCGACATTAACCTATGTGGAGGCGGGACAACACCTGTACAGGGAACGCCATCAACAAGTCAGCTGGAAGCGCCGTCATTTTTAAGCCAACCGGCGAAGCCTACGGTCTCGACCAGCCAGGCGTCGGCGGGGCCATCTTCTTCAGCTCGACCAATGTAGGAGTCCACGAGACTCGAGCTAGATGTCAAGCCCAGCGAGCAGCAGGTGCCGTGTGCCCCGACCAGCCATTAGTGTAGGCTATAGCTGTAGAAGAAGATGTAGTTGTTTTATTGTAAACTTGGACCTTTTCAGGCAAGCTTGTAATAACGTAACTGTATAACGACATGAGCTTGTGTGTTTTGTAGAAAACGTTTTTAAGCTCGGACATCATACCGATGTAACTAAGTTAGAACATGTTGACATTCTGTTTAGTTGTACCAGTTTAGTTGATATGTCATCCTAAAAGGTTTGTATGGCCCTGGTTTGTCTTGCGGTCGGAGTGTTTGTGCACACATAGAAACGCACAAGTCAAACTAGAGAGCACCTACCAATCACCCATAGCATAGAGAGCGGATCCCATGCACGCATTGAGAGAAACCAGAGACATGGCCTGCTCCGAAAACCCAAGAAGGAATGGTGGTTGGTTTTAACTGGTTGAGTTAGAATGACAATAGACTTCGAAGTGACACATTAGAGTGGTTGGAGAAATCATAATAGCTTTATTGAATTAAATCAAAAGTACAAGAGGAGTACATATCTTAGTAGTTAATCATAGAAATGCCTAAGCTAGTCGATGTGCCATGAATTGGGTACGTCTGTACTGTCCAGGTGAGCTAACATGTAAGACGTTGGTCGTGTAACCTCCTTGATCATGAAGGGCCCTTCCCATGGAGTTGTGAGTTTGTGGACACTAGCCTAATTCGTCTTCCACTTCAGGACCAGGTCCCCAACCACGAAGAACCGCTCCTTGACGTTCTTGTTGTAGTACCTACGCAAAATAGCAAGGTATTTTGCTGTACGTACACAAGAATCAAGCCGCTTCTCTTCTGCACTATTCACTTCTAGCTCTCGTATTTCATTGGCCTTGTCTTCGTCGAAGTTCTCTACCCGTGCTGATCTGAAGGCTATATCTGCTGGGAGCACTGCCTCAGCACCATAAACCATAAAGTATGGTGATACGTCGGTATTGCGACTAGGCTGGGTTCTGAGACCCCAGACCATGGCTGGTAACTCTTTGAGCCATCTTCCGGGAGCTTTATCATTTTCCCTATACATCCTCTTTTTAAGTGCGTCCAAGATCATACCATTTGCCCGCTTGACCTGTCCATTAGCTCTAGGGTGCGCCACCGAGATGTATTTTACTACTATGCTCCTTTCATCGCAGAAGTCCCAAAAAGCGTTCCTGGTGAACTGAGTACCTAGATTAGTGATGATGCTATTGGGTATGCCGAAGCGGTGGATGACCTGGTTGATGAACGTGACAGCCTTTTCTGAAGATGCCTGTACCAAAGGCATGTACTCTATCCACTTGGAAAATTTGTCGATCAGCACAAAGACACATGTAAATTTCCCAGGAGCCAGTTTGAAGGGCCCAATCATATCCAGTCCCCAGCATGCGAAGGGCCAAGAGGCTAGTATTGTCTGAATCTTGTGTGCTGGTACGTGGATTCTCTTGGCAAAGAACTGACAACCTTCACAATGGCGGACTAGCTTCTCTGCATCGGCTATGGCTGACGGCCAATAGAACCCTGCTCAGAAAGCCTTGCTAACCAGTGTCCTCGAAGCCGCGTGGTTGCTGCAGGAGCCAGAGTGGATTTGGTCTAGGAGATGTTCGCCATCCTCCTGGGTTATATACTTCATCAAGATTTCCTCCTTTGCGTTCTTGCGCCACAATTTGCCATGACGAGCAGATACTGCTTACTGCGACACATCAGGCGTTCGTTTTCTGTCCGATCAATGTAACTGCTACCATCTGTTAGGTACTTGATGAAAGGTACTCTCTAGTCAGGCTCCTTAGTGGTCGGAGGTGGTTTGGTGGTGTTTGACGCCAGAACCGTAGCCACCAATAGCTGGTCTAGAGGCTTGTCGACTATGGGATCTTCCTCTTCGATGGAAGGCGTGAGCAGGTCTTGAACAAATACGCCATGTGGGACTTTGGCTCAGGATGATCCTAACTTTGATAGCACATTTGCTGCTTGATTTTTGTCCCGGACCACATGTGTGTACTCGATGCCATAGAACTTGCCTTCCAGCTTTCTGATCGATTTGTAGTATGCATCCATCTTTTCGCTGGTCGTATCCCAGTCCTTGTTGAGTTGGTTGATGACTAGAGCCGAGTCTCCATAGACATAGAGACATTTGACACCGAGCTCAACCGCAATGCGCAGGCCATGTAGGCACGCTTCGTACTCGGCGGTGTTATTGGACGCCAGGAAATAAATCCTGAGGACATACCGGAGCTGCTCCTTGGATGGTGACACGAAAAGGACTCCTGCTCCTGCACCATCGATGTTGAGAGAGCCGTCGAAGTACATCTTCCAATACTCGTTGGGCCCCTGAGAGGTAGGTGTGCTTAAGTCTGTCCACTCGACGATGAAATCAACAAGTGCCTGAGACTTGATTGTAGTACGGCTTGCAAATTCCAAGAAGAAAGGGCATAGCTCCATTGCCCATTTGACGATGCACCCGTTCACATCCTTGTTGCGAATGATGTCTCCCAGAGGGTACTCGGTCATGACCACCACACAATATCCGTCGAAGTAATGTTTCAACTTTCGGGATGTTATCAGTATGGCGTAGATCAGTTTCTGGATTTGTGGGTACCTGGTCTTGGATTCATTGAGTACCTCACTGATGAAATAGATTGGTCGCTGTACCTTGTAGACGTGGCCGGGCTCGTCGCACTCGACCACCATGGCAGTGGAGACCACTCGATTAGTTGCCGCAATGTAAAGCAGGAGGGTTTCGTCTTCTCTGGGAGCAGTGAGGACCGGAGGTGATGTAAGGAATTGTTTCAGCTGTGTGAAGGCAGCGTCTGCTTCCTCCGACCACTCAAACTTCTCGGATGCTTTGAGCAGCTTGAAAAACGGTAGTTCTTTTTCGCCTAATCTTGATATGAAACGATAGAGGGCAGCCATGCATCCAGTAAGCTTCTGAACATCCTTCACCTTTTTGGGTGGCTTCATGTCCAAGACAGCTTTGACTTTCTCTGGGTTAGGGCATATGCTGTCATGACTAACGATGTTGCCAAGTAGTATACCAGAAGGAACACCAAAGATGCACTTCTTTGGGTTTAATTTCCATTAGAATGTATTAAGGGCTGTAAAGGTGTGTTCTAGGTTGTCAACAAGGGTATGTGCTTCCTTGGTTTTGACAACTACATCATCAACATAAGCCTCGATGAGGTCGTCTATTATCTCGTCTTTGAGGCAGGCCTGTATGGCGCGTTGGTAGGTAGCCCCGGCATTCTTAAGCCCAAACGACATGGTCATGTAGCAGTAGGCGCCGAAAGGCATGATGAAGGATATCTTGATCTGGTCGTCCTTTTTGAGAGCGATCTGGTGATAACCAGAGTAGCAATCGAGAAAGGAAAGCAGCTCGCAACCGGCAGTTGAATCTATAACCTCGTCTATGCGAGGTAAGCCGAAGGGGTCTTTAGGGCAGTGTTTGTTAAGATCAGTGTAATCAACGCACATTCTTCATTCATTATTCTTTTTGCGTACAAGAACTGGGTTGGCTAACCACTTCGGATGATACACTTCTTTGATAAATCTGGCTGCCAAAAGCCATGTAACTTCTACTCTAATCACCTCTTTTTTGTCGCGAGCGAACCGTCATAGCTTCTGCTTGATAGGTTTGGCCTTGTCGTCGACATTTAAGGAGTGCTCGATCAAGTTCCAAGGTACACTGGGCATGTCAGCAGGTTTCCATGCGAACACACTCACGTTGCTCCTCAAGAACCTGACGAGCGCGTCTTCCTATTTAGGATCCAGGTTGGCCCCGATAAGGGCCATTTTGCTAGGATCACCATCGACCAGCTGGATCGCCTTGTGCTCTTTGGACTTGATGTTCTTGTGTGGCGCCTCGAGCTCTAGGATCTCCAGGTGGTCGACTGAGGTCTTCTTGGCATCGAGTGTGGTCTCAGCCATGCGAATAGAGAGGTCGTGAGCCTCTGCTATTTTGAAGCTGTCGTCCTCACAGGTATAAGCTGCGCATACGTTGCCCCTGAGAGTTAAAACCCCTTTCTCGGTAGGCATCTTGAGCACCAAATACCTGTAGTGAGGTATGGCCATGAATTTGGTGAGCGATGGTTGACCAAGGATAGCATGGTAGGTGCCGTCGAAGTCAGCGACCACGAAGTTGACGTAGTCGGTGCGAAAGTGGTCTGGGGTACCGAATTGCACAGGTAGCGTGATCTACCCGAGAGGTGTAGAGCTCTGTCTGGGGAGGACACCCTAGAACTATGCCTCGTATGGCTTGAGATCCTCCTGGGTTATCTTTAGGGCTGGCAAACTGTTCTTGAATAGTATATCGATGGAACTGCCGCCGTCAATCAGCACTCTGTCGAACTGAACCTTGTTGATACAAGGATCGAGGACTAGAGGAAAACATCCTAGCTCAGGTATTGTAGCCCATTGGTCCTTTCTGCTGAAGGAGATCTCGCGGTGAGACCAAGGAGGGAGCCATGGATCGGCGATGAGGTTGTCGGTGTTGGCCACGTTCAAGTAGGCGCGAGCGAGCAGCTTGCGTTCTTGTTTGGTCTCGATGGACACTTTGCCTCCAATGATGGTGTGGACGCAATCGGTTGGCTTGACGTACTTGTGACGGGGGTCTGCATCTTCATCATCGTTGTCCTCGTTATGCTGCTCCCCGGCATTGTTAGGCTTGTTGGATGTATCCGGAGCCTGTTGGCGCATGTAGATAGATTTGAGAACACGACAATTCTCCATGGTATGATTTGACTTGGGATGGAGCTGGCAGGGTCCTTTCAATGCTTTGGCGTAGTCTTCTTCGTAGTTGCGATGTCCACCACCTTTTTTAATGGTGTTGACCTCGCCGTCGTCTTCCCGAGCACTCTTGCCCTTGTAATCGTCACGGTGATTACGCCGCTGATTACGCTGGTCGCGGTGGTCACGGGAGTCATTGCGCTGGTTGTGGCGATCAAAATTGTCGTTCCGTCCATAGTTGTCGTGGTAGTCATCGTGGTGTGGGGGGTGGTTGGAGCATGGAACCCTTGCTGCTTCTTCGATGATTATCTTTTTAGCATCGTCGACATCTGTATATTTCTTAGCAGTGGCCAGGAGCGCTGTGACTGATTCAGGTCTCTTGCGGAGGAGCTTGTCCCGTAGGGCATTATGGAAGCAGAGACCAGTGATGAAAGCCTCAATTGCCTCATTGTCAGAGATTGACGGGACCTTGATGCGCATCTCCGAGAAACGCCGGACGTACTCGCGTAGTGGCTCATCTTTTCGATCTCGAATCCGCTGTAGATCATATTTGTTACCGGGTTGCTCGCAAGTAGCAATGAAGTTGCCGATGAATGCTTGCTTGAGCTCTTGCTAAGAATCAAAGTAGTTCACCGACATGCTGACCAGCCATTGGTGGCCTGCATGGCCGACAGCGACTGGGAAGTAGTTAGACATGACGTACTCATCAACCATGGCTGATTTGTACGCGGTTTCGTAGAGCATGACCCATAATTCGGGGTTCTCCTTGCTGTCATACTTCTGAAGTTTTTCGAGCTTGAAGTTCTTGGGCCATATGACTTGGCGAAGGTGCGGAGTAAACTGCTTCAAACCCAAAGGGCTGTGGGCAGTATCATATTCCATACGGCGATAGCTTTCGTGGGACGCACGATCGTTGGCTCTTTGGTTAATGTGATCGTGTAGATCACGTTCTCTGAGGTAATGGCGGAGATCGTTATTGCCATCACGACGATCCCGGTTACCACCCTGGTTAACCTTGCGACCGTGGTTATCACAGCGATTATCGCAGTTGTCTCGGCGGTTGTCATCCTAGTAGTCACGACGGTTGTCATCCCGATGGTGGTTGTCGTCTCAACCACCATCATGGCCACTGTTTCCGCCTTGACGGTTGTCTGATGGGTCATTGTTGCGTGAGTCATGTTGGTTGGGTGGCTGTGAGCGACTTGAGTACTGGCGGCTGTGGCTTGATTCAACTGAGACGGATGGAGCCCGGGCTTGATTTACAATCTCTACGGTCTGGGCCATAGCAGCCGTCAGGTAAGCTTGTATATCATCATGAATTGCCTGAGTTTCCGGGGTATTGGGTAGTCGTTGCATTGTCGCCATAGCAATAGCTACATTGGCGCTTGGAGTCCTAAAGACCTGCTTGCCCCCCACCCTATCAAAGGCATTGTTAAGGTCGCGTGGCTGGACCCTTATGCGTCGGGCCTCCTCTTCTGCCTTGGCTTCGATTTGTCGCTGATTAAACCGGTCAATATTGTGTGCTTCGCGTGCTAGCCTTTCTTGTTCTGTTTCACTGACTACCGGTGGTTCGTCAATACTGACAACACTGATCAAGTCTCCCCGCCTTGGTGGGAAGGATGGGAATCGTGGGAATCCCGGGGCGTGGTCTAGGACATCCAGATCGTATTCAACACCTTCATCGTCATGATGCTGGAGCTCGGTGCGGATAGAGGCATTAGATGCGATGTCGGACGAGGAGCTTGAGCCACCCTCTTGAACTGTCTGGACCGATCCTTCTTGATAATCCTCAATCCAGACCATGTTGACGAAGTTGCGTAGGCCATAGGGCTGGGCCTAGTGGTTCTCCATCGAGGCTTCGTACTCAGAGAGCCGGAGACCCATCGTGGGGGCTGGCCGATGACGAACGGAGCACCCTTTAGGAGTAGATGTGACCACGAGATCCGTACCGAGTCGTACAGGACGACTGGCCCAAGCTGGCCAGGTAGATCTATTGTGGGTAGTAGTTACCTGCTCATTAGGTTGACTTTGAATTGAACTTACCAGAGCTAGGGTTTCAGCAAGTTTGGTGCCGACCCGATCGATGGAGTCGAGCAGGTCGGTGTTGTCGATCTACCTCCCTTTGTAGCGAGGAAGCGGACGACGGGTTATCGGCGTGGCTGAAGACGATGCTGGCGTGGCCGGAGCCAGATCCACCATGGTCGGAGCTGTAGCCAATGCAGGTGAAGCAGTGGTCGACGCAGATTGAACCCGCGCCTCCTCCGGGGTCATGGCGATGAAGTCGTCGGAGCCAGTGGTCCAGGTGATCTGGCCGATGGTGAACGTGAAGCCGTTCGGCATAGCCATAGAACCGGGGATGATGACCATCTTGTTCGCCCAGAGAGCAGTACGCACACCCCCTACCTAGCGTGCCACTGTCGACGAAATATGGTCGACAGTCTACCTAGGTGTATGCCCAAGGTAGTAGATTGTCGGTAGACAGATGCGCAAGCTACAAACAAGATGGTGATGCAAGACAGACATAAGGTTTTATCCAGGTTTGGCCACCGTGAGGGCGTAATACCTACGTCCTGCGTCTGATTGTATTGCTGTATGTCAATGAGAGATGTTTTTTAGAGGGGTCCCCTACCTGCCTTATATATAGTCCGAGGGTAGGGTTACAGATTTGAAAACTAATCCTAACCAGTTACAATTGTCATAGGTGGCCGGATAAAGATTCCTATTCTAACCAACCAGGATCTTGCTTGATCTCCAAATCCATCTTGATTCCTTGCGTGGAACTCCGAACAGATTGGCCGAATCGCGCGTCATCTTCTAGTGGGCTAGACCCCATGGTCCGGGCTGGCCCAAGCCCAGCCATAAGGGTATAGGGGTTAATACCCCCACACCCTCCTTCAGCTAATGCCACACAACACCACCAGTAGGCTGTGCCACAGCAGCAGCAGGCGCTGAGTTTCCATGGTGGCTCCATCAGCATGTGGCTAGGGTGAAAGGGACCGTGACGCCTAAGAGGGGGGTGAATTAGGCAACTTAAAAATCTACTCTAAACTATGGCCTCTAATTCTAGCTTAGCAAAACCTTATGGTGTCTAATTCCACCTTAGCAAAACCTATGCAAGAAAGTAATCTATCTAAATATGCAACTACAGTTTTGCTAGTGTGTTACTATCTCTACTGTAAAAGAGTCTTGAAACCTAGGTTTCAACCCTATCAACTAAGCTAGAAAAGTAAAGCACACAACCTAGGTAACAAAGTAAATGCGGAAGGTAAAGATGAGGTAGAAATGCAAACTCCCATCGACGACTCTGGTATTTTTACCGAGGTATCGAGAAGCGCTCGAGCTTCCCCCTAGTCCTTGTTGGAGCCCCTCTCAAGGGCCAAGCTCCCAGTCGGGTAACTCCGTGGATAGCCCTAGGCCTTCCCCACGCATAAGTGGGTCTCCGGTGTGCCTTCTAGCAAACCTCTCTCGGACCTCTCCCCGCCGTCTTCACTATCAAGCATCCGACCGAACCGCCACGAGCCTTGTTCCCTTTGGTACACGGTGGCGGTCACACTACAAACATGGTTGGTGTGATCTCGCAAGACTACAAGCCCCTCCGATGTATAACAATGGCGCGCACAAGCACTGAGTGATAAGAGGTGTGCAAACCTCACTAAACACTAGGCCTAAACCTAGAGCAAGCGCATAAGTCGTGGTCTAATCAACCTAAGCACTTCGCAAAAGCACCTACGCTGATCACCTAATGAATCACTAAGCACTATGCAAGTGGAGATCACTAAAGTGGTGTATAACACCCTTGGTATGTTTCCTCAGCTCTCCACCCCTCAAATGTGTGGTAGAACCACCCAAAATAACACACCTTCGGAGGCGCTCGTCTTCCACCAGACACTAAGCACCCCGAGAGCGAGATACCTCGAGCAGTTCTGTCGAGCACACCCCAAGGGACAACTCGAATAATCCACAATTTTCCTCCAGGATCCAATAATGAGAACAAGTTTACAATACTTAGTCCATTTCATACAACCAGAGTTCTTAGAAATACATTATTACAGTACCAAGTTCAGAGTGCGAAATTTAAACAGCGGAATTAAAATAAATGTCTATCGATAATATACAAGGATCCATTTGTGCCCACTAAAAGAATCCTTCACACAACAGTTACTCCTCAAGCTGCACCCGCAATAGGGGTAAATAAACCCTGAGTACACAATGTACTCGCAAGACTTACCTGACTAGTGGGAATAATTTCCCGCCTCCAAAGGATATGATAAGCTTTATGGTTTGTTGGGTTTCCTTTTCACAAAAAGCAATACTAGTAATAAATACTTATGTATGTTTCTTATTAGCAGTCATGATTTGTTCATTATCTAATCATTCTAGGTAAGCACCTATTCTACTTTCAAGCAAGGGTTGAGCAAACCGATCCATTTCACCATCTTTCATTTTACAGTTCTTACTACGGTGCTAGATTGTAGACAAGTCGTATCAGATTACTCGGCGATTCACGAATCAATGTGCCCAGCTGGGTGCCCCAAAACACACGTCCTGCTTGTACCCCAGGCACAAGCAGGACCAACCCACCACTCTCCTGTCAAGGGGTCCAGGTCCCCATCCAAACTTGGACTCTAAGCCCCCACTCCTGAGTCCCGGACTCAGTATGGTGCTTAGACCTCCACCATCCCTACCTCTAATCAGTCGGTCCAGAAAGAGCCAGAACCCATGACAAAAGAGCAATAAGCCTTCCCTGCTCCCATAAACAAGTATGTGCTCAGGATAATAAGTCTGTGACCTAACTAGAATCCAATACAACGACCGGTCCTTAACTGACACAGACAGGGAAAACAGTGTAACCAAGCTATGCCCCATTGGCCGCAGGACACAACCTCTTACACCCACTAATACCTGTATCATATCCCTGCCCGGTCTCTATTTTCCTTTCATCATTTTATCATAAGAGTGATAATAATAATCACCTATTGTGAGCAATGGCAGGTTACGCTACCAAAAATCCTAAGCATAGCAGCTACTCGACCTATGCTAGTAGGACTCATAGGTAGGTTATCTACGCATGTAGTTTCCATAAAATGCTTGTAACGTAAATATACACCACACACACACACACACACACACACACACACACACACACACACACACACACACACACACATATATATATATATATATATATATATATATATATATATATATATATATATATATATATATATATCCAGTGATCATTTAAAATAAGGGTTATGCACCGAGGCTTGCCTTGGGCAAGCGTGGTGTTAGCAAAGTCAGTAGCTGGTGGCTCCAGGGCTCCATCCTAGACTAGGATCTCCTCCTCATACTCCTCGATTATCTCCTCGTACTCCGGCTCACTCGCGGTCACAAACTCTACCAACTCGTTATCTACATGCATGAAATGATGATGCAACACTTAGTAATACGGCAACAGCAACTCTTAAAATAAGAATACATCTATCAAGCTACTAAGCTAGCTCTAATGACTAAGACACTAAGTTACCTATTATTCCCACTAAACAGGTATGAAACATTTCACGTATTATCTTAGCAACTAAAGGCATCCTTATTCTTATTACCGATTTAATATATATATATTAAAACAAAGAGTACTTAGCTACCTTATTTCTCAACCTATTCTAAGGATACAAAAATTACAGTGAGCACATAATAATCTAATGAGCCTACTGTAAAAATTTCATGGCCAAAGCTATTACCAAATTGCCACAAAAATTCCTACAATTATTAATCTAAATAACATTAAACACTTTCAAATGATTTAATAGACCTTAGCGTCAACACAGACATATATAAACTAACCATACTATTAGGTAGACAACATTTTTAGGAACTCAACAGAATTTATTTCACAATTTTTGGATACTTATATGAATTGATATTAATTTCCAAAGTTCAACTTAGAATGTAAAATATAAAGCTATTTCTATCTTCTAGAAAAATGAAAAATGAATCAACCCGCGTGGCCCACTAACGAGCGGCATGGCCCACAGCCAATGGACCGGCCCAGCAAAAGCGGCCCACGCAGGGAGGCCGCGCGTGCTGGCAACCTTGCGAAAAGGACCTTGCGCTAATGGCGAATTAACTAGCGGTCCTCACCACTATTCCCCCTTCTCTCAGCCCTTTCACCTAGCACCCTAGATTTCTTCTAATTCCCATCGCGAAGCCCCTAGCGACGGCGCGCACAACGACGCAACCTCCGCTAGCATTCCACACTCACGCTGGGCAACTAGGACCCACCCTAGTTTTTCTGAGGGGTCGATCGCCATCACTAGCTCGAACGACGACCCTAGAAACTGGTAGGGAGCTAGGGGACACACTAGCACATGTGGCAGTGATGCACGATGGTTCACTATAGTGGTGCGACCATTCCGGTGAACTAGGGTAGCTAGGCGATCAACTAGCTAGTGTATGAGCTTCAGTGACTCTCCAAAAACCTAGCCACGATGACCGTTTGGTTAGGGACGGCCTGAGCGGCGCTGGCCCATGAGCAACCGAGCAGCTTGGTGGTGCTACGTTGCCTCGAGGAGATGGCTGGCCTCTAGCACGGACATACGCGCGTGCGGGTGTCGTACCACGCTACGGACAACACAGCTCTAGGATGCAACATGCGCACTATTGTGGTTTTAGCTCGGCCATGTGATGCCACTACACCCCGAGCGAAAACGACGACAACGATGAAGCTAGTGGAGGGCGGCGCGCGCCGCAGCGGCGATGCGGCAGCAGCGGCACCAGTGGCCAACGCATAGGGCGGCGTGTGCAGCCATAGTGGCACCGACAGTGACGCCAGCAGCAGTGTGCAGCATAGCAGGTGCCTGGTCAGGGTGGCCAGCGGTGCCCCAGGCGCATGGTGACCACATAGACACGGTTAACCGGCCGAAAACGTGTAGTGCACGCTTTTTAAAGCGTCAACCATGACCCATCTAGCTCGGTTATGACCCAACCAACTCGGCCTAGCTGAAGATGGTACCTAAGGCTACTAAACGGAGCAATATACTTGGACCAAGGTAGACTAGAGGAGAAAATATGAGCATGCCAAGTTGGTGCTGTCAATCGGTGCCCAAACAACATTTTTGAACTTTTTGTAGCAATTAATTGATGACCAAAGCACATACTAACTAAACCAACCCCTATACCATTGACAAGTACTTACTTGGATGCAACCCACCAAGCAAAAATATAGCACAAGCCTTTAGCTAAATTTTTTAGAATTAATTCACTAATATAGCATTGTCACACCGTTTTCAACTTTCAAAATTTGCACTGTCTTGGGCTGAATTTTAATCCAAGTTTTATTTCTAAGCTATTAGAAATACCATCTAACATTAATATTTTTCGACAATAAGTATTTCATTGCCATCTACAAAGTTTGTACCTTCAACTTTATTTAAGTGTCACATAGGTGTTTTATATCATTTTGCTAAATAAAAATTAGTTTTAAACCCTAAGTGATATAACATGACTACGGAATTAACTTTCGTTTCACACTTCTGTTGATCGTTTTGAGTTACGGAAGTTGATCTACACTCTTTATTATATGTATTAACACATAAACATGATGCTCATGACATGTTTTAATAAATGATTTATGGTGTAACATCAAGGGTGTTACAAATCTACCCCCCATAAACAAAATCTCGTCCCAAGATTTCATATGCCTAGTGTGGGAAAAGAGATAAGAAATAAATTTCAATTTAACAATTACCTAGGTTAACTAGAAATAAGGTGGGGATGATGCTTCAAGATATAGCTTTCTTGCTCCCACATTGCTTCGTCCTTCGAGTGATTTTGCCACTAAACTTTATAGAACTTCACCACACTGTTTCTAGTCACTCTTTCTTTTTCATCTAAGATCTTGACAGGATGCTCAATATACGACAAGTTAGGCTGGAGGGGAAGTCCTTCAATTTCCACAGCTTCATCAGGGACCTGCAAATATTTATTCAACTAAGATACGTGAAACACATTATGTACCGCTGATAAAATATCTGGAAGTTATAGACGATAAGCACCCGGGCCACACTGCCCCAAAATCTTATAAGGGCCCACATATCAAGGGGCTAGCTTGCCACGGACACCAAACCGATACACCCCTCTCATAGGAGACACCTTGAGGTACACATGATCCCCGACTGCAAACTGCAAAGGCCTTCTTCGCTTGTCAGCATAAGTTTTTTGTCTGCTCTGAGCTGCCTTCAAATGACTCTGAATAATACTGACTTGTTTTTGAGCTTCTTTGATAAAATTAGGCCCAAAATATCCACGGTCACCTACTTCCACCTAGTTAAGTGGTGTCCTATATTTTCTTCCATATAGAGCTTCAAAGGGTGCCATACGAGTGCATTCCTGATAGCTATTGTTGTAAGAAAACTTAGCTAAGTTCAAGCATTCATCCCACTTTTTAGGAAAAGAAATGGCACAAGCTCTCAACATATCCTCAAGTACCTGATTTACCCTTTTTGTCTGACCATCAGTTTGCGGATGATAAGCTGAACTTCTGAGGAGACTGGTACCAAGACATTCCTAGAGTTGCTGCCAAAAACAAGAGACAAAGATTGACCCTCTATCAGAGACGATGGTAAGAGGAACTCCATGCAGGGTCACAATCCAGTCAAAATACAACTTGGCATACTTCTTGGCTAAATATCTAGTATCCACCGGGAGAAAATGAGCAGACTTGGTAAGGTGATCCATAATGACCCAAAAGAGTTATAGCCCTTGGACGTGTAGGTTAAACCCACAATGAAATCTATGCAAATATCTTTCCATTTCCAAATAGGGATAGGCAAGGGCTGCAAAAATCTTGGGGTATGTATATGGTCTGCCTTAACTCTACCACAAGTATCGCACTCCGTGACATACTTGGTGATATCCTACTTCATATGGGACCACCAATACAAGTGACGTAAATCATGGTATATCTTGTTGCTTCCTGGGTGGATGGACAACTTGGAGTTATGAGCTTCATCCAAAATCTTTCTTCTAAGCTCCTCACTTGATGGAACAACCAATCTGTTCTTGAACCTCACTGCACCTTGATCATCAATGCTAAAATGAGGACCACGCCCTTCGGCAATTAATTTCTTAATGTGAGGAATTTCTAAAGTGTCTTGCCTTTGCTCTATAATAATCTGCTCAAGTAAATCCAAGACTAGAGCAATATGGGCTAGCACCTCAGCATGGTTGAGAGACAAGGATGCTTCTTCAACTTGATACGACTTCTAGCTCAAAGCATCGGCTACCATATTAGCTTTTCCAGGATGATAATCAACTTCTAAATTGTAATCCTTGATTAGCTCCAACCATCTTCATTGCCTCATGTTTAGCTTGGATTGAGTGAAAATATATTTGAGGCTCTTGTGATCCGTAAAAATATGTACTTTATTTCCCAACAAATAATGCCTCTAAATTTTTAGAGCGTGCACCACAACAACCAGCTCTAAATCATGGGTGGGATAATTCACCTCGTGCTTTTTCAGCTGGTGTGAAGCATAAGCTATCACACGCCCATCCTGCATAAGCACACATCCTAGTCCAATCCTTGAGGCATCACAATACATATCAAATGGCCTGTCAATATTTGGTTGAGCAAGAACAGGAGCAGAGGTAAGAAATTTCTTCAGGGCTTGGAAAGCTTCTTCACAAGCCGGACTCCATACAAACTTGACATCTTTGTAGAGTAGCTTGGTCATCGACTGAGCTATTTTGGAGAAGTCAGGAATTAAGCGCCGATAGTATCCAGCAAGACCAAGGAACTGACGAATCTGATGCACTGACCTAGGGGACTTCCAATTTAACACATCTTGCACCTTGCTTGGATCTACAGAGATACCTTCAGGTGTCAGAACATGTCCCAAAAACTGCACTTGATCTAACCAAAACTCAAACTTGCTGAATTTGGCATACAGCTTGTGTTCCCTTAATTGAGTTAGTACTATCCGAAGATGTTGGGCATGCTCTTCCTTGTTCTTAGAGTATATCAAGATATCATCAATGAACACCACTACAAACTTGTCCAACTCCGGCATAAAGACTAAATTTATGAGATACATGAAGAATGCAGGAGCATTGATGAGACCAAAGGACATGACTAGGTACTCATATAGCCCATACCTGGTAGAGAAGGTTGTCTTTGGTATATCTTGAGGTCTAATCTTAATTTAATGATAACCTAAACGAAGGTCAATCTTGGAAAACACCTTGACACTAGCTAGTTGATCAAACAAAGTATCAATACGAGGTAAATGATACTTGTTCTTAATGGTTACCGCATTGAGAGGGCGGTAATCCACACACATCCGGAGAGTGTCATCCTTCTTCACAAAAATGGTTGGACAGCCCCATGGTGAAGAACAAGGATGGATAAATCCCTTCTCCAATAACTCTTCTAACTACGTCTTCATTTTAGCCAATTCCTTCAAGGCCATGCGGTACGGGCGCTAAGAGATAGGAGCAGTGCCAGGTTCTAACTCAATGGAAAACTCTACATCTCTATCCGGGGGCAACCCAGGTAGATCTTCAAGAAAGACATCTAGGAACTCATAGACCATAGGAATAGAGGCAAGATCAGGAGAAGCTTCAACATGAGCAGCAACTGATAAGGCTAAATCTGAGGGCATAAGAAGAGACATCCTGTCCTCGAAAGAAGGAAGACGTAACTCAGCAACTCTCTGCTTAAGATCCAAGACTACCCCATAAACACGCAACTAGTTCATGCCTAGAATTGCATCTATGCCTTGCCCGGGCAGCACCATGAACTGGAGGCGATAAGTGTGAGAGGCTACCACTAATTCGACTATGTCCGTCCAAGTATTAATGCACAACTACGTACCCAGAGTACTGAATCTATAGGCAATAGGTATAGCCATAAGAGATATATTGTGCCTCTGTGCAAAACCCATGCTCATGAATGAATGTGATGCACCAGAATCAAACAACACATATGCTAGGTGGGTATCAATGCTAAACATATCAGCTATCACCAGTTCATTCTATAAGATTTCCTCAGCCTCAGTGAAATTAACTTGCCCAAAGCGGCTTACTGGCACCTTCTTCTTAATAATCGTCTGCTTGATCAGATGGGAGTTAGCTAAGGGCTGAGCTGACTGTGCAGGCTGGTTCTGCGGACACTCCCGAGCATAGTGGCCTTCCTTGCCACACTTGAAACACGCACCAGGCTTGTTCTCCTGCCCCTGACAAGATGAAACCTACTATCCCTAGGGCTATTGTTGTTGCACCAGCTGAGTAGGTGCATGGTGCTGAATGGGAGGTGCCTGGTAGGTCTACTGAGGCTGGCGGAACAACTGCCCACCCGAAGCCTGATAGGGCACCCACCTGACAATTTGTACCTTCTAAGCCTAGGAGTGACTAGAAGACCCCATAGTCACCTACTTGCGCTTCCACTCAGCCTAAGAGTCACGCTGCAATCCCTCTATGGCAATAGCAGCGTTCATCATAGCACCAAACATCTAGTAGTTTCCTGTGTATAGCTCCTTCTATAGACTGCAAGAGAGGCCATGATAGAAATGGTCCCTCTTCTTCTCATCAGTATCAATGTGGGTCCCAGCATACTATGACAAATGGTTGAACTTGTTTACATAGTCCATCATAGACATGCTCCCTTGCCTCAAGTCCAGAAACTCCGTCAACTTCCTATTTAGAACACCAGCAGGAATGTAATACTATCTGAAAGTAGCAATAAACTCCTGCCAAGTCACACGGTGATCCATAGGTTGCATGGCATTGAACGTGTACCACCATGCACTAGCAGAACCCAACAGCTGTTGCGCTGCAAAGCACACCTTCTGCTCCTTAGTTACAGCGAGTAGCAGAAACTTCTGCTCCAGAATACGAAGCTAATGCTCCACATCTAGAGGCTCAGTAGTCGGCGTGAACAAGGGTGGGTGCGTCTTCAAGAAATCCTAGTAAGAACAGGGTCCCTCAGGACCATGGGCACCACCCCCATTCCCGCAATTGCCTCCGTGGCCTCCATGGGCGAAGCCACCAATAGCCTATGCTAACAACTCCATGGCATGGGCTAACTCGCGACGAGCAGCCAACATCTCTGCCACCATCTCTGCATAAGTCATTGGAGGCAGCGGTGGCCGAGGAGGAGGAGCTAGAAGTGGGGCTTTGTGGCTCTCCCCATTGGTGTTGCCAATGCCCTCACCGCGACCGTTATTGCCCGCGTCCGCCCCAGTGCTGGTACTCCTGTGACCAGACCTTAGGTTCATCTGTAAACATATAAGAACCAACCATTAGGGATAACCCTCCAGATTAGGAACAAAGATTAGAGAAATGATAAGCTTTTATTAAAGCATTCTTTCAGGTTATCCTATCAATTCACTTATCCAATTTATACATGTAGGGGGAGCTTAATGTAAGCAAGATTCTCATTTCATGATGCATGCATCGGCCTACCCATTCACTCAAGCTGGAATATAGCGGCATTCGTAAAAAATTTGGCACTTCGCACACCGTACGCTAAACGATTTTTTTACGTAGCGCAAGTTACTGTACCTACAGAAACTTGATTAGATAAAACCAGTGCCGCTATCCTAGATAGACCATATTGCTAGGGCTTATACTTATTTACATAATTTTATCGCATACTACTTTTTGCAAAACTTTTGCTGGTCAAATTTTAGGTTTTGGAAAAGAGTTATGAAACTTGTAAACTCATTATTGGCTCTAATACCACCTGTAGCAGAACTGCCCAAAATAACATATCTTCGGAGGCGTTCGTCTTCCACCAGACACTAAGCACCCCAAGAGCGAGATACCTTGAGCAGTTCCATCGAGCACACCCCAAGGGAGAACTCGAATAATCCACGTTTTTCCTCCATAATCTAATAATAAGAACGAGTTTATAATAATTAATCCATTTCATACAACCAGAGTTCTTAGAAATACATTATTATAGTACCAAGTTCAGAGTGTGTAATTTAAACAGCGGAATTAAAATAAACGTATATCGATAATATACAAGGATCCGTCTGTGCCCACTAGAAGAATCCTTCACACACCAACTACTCCTCAAGTTGCACCCGCAAACAGGGGTAAATAAACCCTGAGTACACAATGTTCATTATCTAACCATTCTAGGTAAGCACATATTCTACTTTCAAGCAAGGGTTGAGCAAGTAGATCCATTTCACCATCTTTCATCTTCTAGTTCTTACTACGGTGCTAGATTGTAGACAAGTCATACTGGATTACCCGGCGATTCGCGAATCAATATGCCCAGCTGGGTACCCCAAAACACATGCCCCGCTTGTACCCCAGGCACAAGCAGGACCAACCCACCACTCTCCTGTCAAGAGGTCTAGGTCCCCGTCCAAACTTGGACTCTAAGCCCCCACTCCTAAGTCCCGGACTCAGTGTGGTGCTTAGACCTCCACCATCCCCGCCTCCAATCAGTCGGTCCGAAAAGAGCCGTAACCCCTGACAAAAGAGCAATGAGCCTTCCCTACTCCCATAAACAAGTATGTGCTCAGGATAATAAGCCTGTGACCTGACTAGAATCCAACGCAACAGCCGGTCCTTAACCGACACGGATAGGGAAAATAGTGTAACCAAGCTATGCCCTATTGGCCGCGGGACACAACCTCTTACACCCACCAATACCTGTACCATATCCCTACCCGATCTCCATTTTCCTTTCACTATTTTATCATAAGAGTGATAATAATAATAATCACCTATTGTGAGTAACAGTAGGTTAATCACGCTATCAAAAATCCTAAGCATAGCAGCTACTCGACCTATGCTAGTATGACTTATAGGTAGGTTATTTATGCATGTAGTTTCCATAAAATGCCTGTAACATAAATGCACACCACATATATATATATCGTGATCATTCAAAATAAGGGTTATGCACCGGGGCTTGCCTTGGGCTGGCGTGGTGTTAGCAAAGTCAGTAGCTGGTGGCTCTAGGGCTCCCTCCTGGACAAGGATCTCCTCCTCGTACTCCTCGATTATCTCCTTGTACCCCGGCTCGTCCGCGGTAACAAACTCTACCAACTCGTTATCTACATGCATGAAATGATGATGCAACACTTAGTAATACGACAACAGCAACTCTTAAAATAAGAATATATCTATCAAGCTACTAAGCTAGCTCTAATGACTAAGACGCTAAGTTACCTATTATTCCCACTAAATAGGTATGAAACATTTCACGTATTATCTTAGCAACTAAAGGCATCCTTATTCTTTTTACCAATTTAATATATATACTAAAACAAGGAGTACTTAGCTACCATATTTCTTAACCTATTCTAAGGCTACAAAAATTAGAGTGAGCACATAATAATCTAATGAACCTACTATAAAAATTTCATGGCCAAAGCTATTACCAAATTGCCACAAGAATTCCTACAATTATTAATCTAAATAACATTAAACACTTTCAAATGATTTAATAGACCTTAGCATCAACACAGACATATATAAACTAACCATACTATCAAGTAGACAACATTTTTAGAAACTCAACAGAATTTATTTCACAATTTTTGGATACTTATATGAATTGATATTAATTTCCAAAGTTCAACTTAGAATGTAAAATATAAAGCTATTTCTATCTTCTAGAAAAATGAAAAAGAATCAACCCACGTGGCCCACTAACGATCGGCGTGGCCCACAGCCAATGCACCAGCCCAGCAAAAGCGGCTCACGCGGGGGGCCGCGCGTGCACTAGCAACCTTACGAAAAGGACCTTGCGCTAATGGCGAATTAACTAGCGGTCCTCACCACTATTCCCCCCTCTTTCAGCCCTTTCACCTAGCACCCTAGATTTCTTCTAATTCCCATCACGAAGCCCCTAGCAGCGGCACACGCGACGACGCGACCTCCGCCGGCATTCCACGTTCACGCCGGGCAACTAGGACACACCCTAGTTTTTCTGAGGGGTCGATTGCCATCGCTAGCTTGAACGATGACCCTAGAAAGCAGTAGGGAGCTAGGGGACACACTAGCGCCCGCGACAGTGACGCACGGCGGTTCACTACGGTCGTGCAACTATTCCGGCGAACTAGGGCAGCTAGGCGATCAACTAGCTAGTGTATGAGCTTTAGTGACACACTAGAAACCTGGGCGCGGTGAATGTTTGGTTAGGGACGGCCTGACGGCACTGGCCACGAGCGATCGAGCAGCTTGGTGGCGCTCCGTGGTGGGCACGGCCATGGTGACACCTCGAGGACAGTGGTAGTGGTTCAGCTAAGTTGCGCAGGGTGCATAGGGGATCAAGGTGATGCTATTGGTGCCATGGAATTGGATTCTGGGGTCCTGAGCAGTTGGTGACTTAGGCGTGACGTTATTAGGGCTCCTACTGACCGGTGACGAGGTAAACTCCAAATTGGAGTTATGTAGGGCTCGGTTATGGCCGTGCGTGGTCTTGGCATGTAGCCTAGTGCCTTAACTATCACCTGGCACACGCAATTGCTTTGAGAACGACTAGGCTCTGCAAAAACGAGTTTGGCGCGATGTGGCTCAGAGCGGGGCCAGTAACGCGTGTGCGCTACGTTGCCTCGGGGAGACATCTAGACTCTAGCGCGGACATGCGCACGTGCGGGTGTCGTGGCGTGCTACAAACAACACAGCTCCAGGATGCAACGTGCGCACTACTATGGTTTTAGCTCGGCCATGTGGTGCCACTACACCCCGAGCAGAAACGACGACGGCGGTGGAGCTAGTGGAGGGCGGCGCGCACCGCAGCAGCGACGCGACGGGAGCGGCACTAGTGGCCAGCAGAGTAGGGCAGCGTAGCAGGGCGGCGTGTGCAGCCACACTAGCACTCACAGCGGCGCCAGTAGCAGTGTATAGGGCGCCAGGCGCCCGGTGACCACACAGACACGGTTAACCGGCCCAAAACGTGTAGTGCACGCTTTTTAAAGCATCAACCACGACCCATCTAGCTCGGTTATGACCCAACCAACTTGGCCTAGCTGAAGATGGTACCTAAGGCTACTGAACGAAGCAATATACTTGGACCAAGGTAGACTAGAGAAGAAAATATGAGCATGCCAAGTTGGTGCTGTCAACCGGTGCCCAAACAACATTTTTGAACTTTTTGTAGCAATTAATTGATGACCAAAGCACATACTAACTAAACCAACCCCTATACCATTGACAAGTACTTACTTGGATGCAACCCACCAAGCAAAAATACAGCACAAGCCTTTAGCTAAATTTTTCAGAATTAATTCACTAATATAGCATTGTCACACCGTTTTGAACTTTGAAAATTTGCTAAGTCTTGGGCTGAATTTTAATCCAAGTTCCATTTCTAAGCTATTAGAAATACCATCTAACATTAATATTTTTCGACAACAAGTATTTCATTGCCATCTACAAAGTTTGTACCTTTAACTTTATTTAAGTGTCATATAGGTGTTTTATATCATTTTGCTTAATAAAAATTGGTTTTAAACCCTAAGTGATATAACATGACTATGGAATTAACTTTCGTTTCGCACTTCCGTTGATCGTTTTGAGTTACGGAAGTTGATCTACACTCTTTATTACATGCATTAATACATAAACATGATGCTCATGACATATTTTAGTAAATAATTTACGGTGTAACACCGAGGGTGTTACAAAATGGCCGACTGGGGGTCTATTTATAAGTCCCATGGAGAAAGTAGCTGTTGGGGATGAAACCCAGCTTTATGCCATTGACCAGACGCGTAGGTCATCCTGATCGGACGCGTCCGATCGTCCCGACCATTGAAGCCAACCGTTGGCGCTCACTGTTGATCAGACTCTTTGGCGAGTCTAATTGCTTACCATCTGACGCATTCGGTGGATGTTTCACCGCTCTAGAACCTCTCTGGATTCGATCGGATACCACTGCCTGGCGCATCAGGTCATCCACTGCTACTGCGTCCGGTCCTCACTGAGTTGTTGTTGCAATGATGAACAGTGAAGTCCGTGCGTCCGGTCACTGCCTCGCTCAGTGTCCGGTCGCTGCTGCTTACGCCTGCTATTGCTGAACAACTGATCAGACACGTCCGGTCCTCATAAGGGCCATGTCCGGTCACCTCTGTCAAGCTTGTTTCTTTGCGATCTTGCGCCCGACTTGGTTCCTATCTTCGTGCTTGGACTTTGCTTGGTTTCTTGGGTCTTCTATTGTGCTTCTAGGGTCTTGCTTGAGGTGTTGATCATCGGATCACCATGTCGCCTTCGTCCAAGTCACGTCTTGCACCCTATTGAACTACAAAACAATTACTTACAAATTCATTAGTCCAATTTGGTTGTGTTGGTCATCAAACACCAAAATTCAAAGTAAATGGGCCTAGGGTCCATTTTCCTTACACAGGGAATCAGCCTCCCATGGCCCCTCTCTTGGTTCCATATCCTCCTTTGTCGGCTCAGCCATAAGCCTTTGTGCCCAGCGCCTAGGGACAGCAGACTGCTCCTCCTCCTAGCTACTACCACCCCCTGGTCAACATGCCATCATGGGACCCGCAGGGGTAGGCGTCTTCGTTCAACACCATGTCGTTGACTCTGCCTTAGCAACATGACTAGATCTTCGACATCGGCACCACCTCGCACATGACCTCCGACGTCGGTACTCTCTCCCACACTACCTCCCCGTGGTATCCAATTCTAGCTTCTATTGTTGTTGGTAACGGTTCTTTACTTCCCGTCACCTCTAATGGCACCGTTCACCTTCCCGGTTCCATAAGTCTTAATAATGTTCTTGTTTCCCCTAGTCTTATTAAGAATCTTATTTCCGTTTGTTATTTTACTACCGACAACTATTGTTCTGTTGAATTTGACCCCGCTGGTTGTTTTGTGATGGATTTGCAGTCCCGAAGGGTGATCACCAAGTGCAATAGCTCCGGTCCGTTGTACCCTCTTCGCCCATCTGGCGTGCTATCACCTCCTGCTGCCCACCTCACCTCCACTGCCACATCCACCTTATGGCACCATCATCTCGGTCATCTTGGATTTGAGACTTTGTCCAAACCTATGGCTTGTAATAAAGAAATTAGAACATCTATCTGTCATGCATGTTAGCTAGGGCATCATATTCGTCTTCCTTTTCCTTGTGTCATCATCACGTGCCTCACATGTTTTTGATCTTATACACTATGATTTATGGACCTCGCCAGTTCTTAGTGTATCGGGTTTCAAATATTATTTGGTTATTCTCAACGAATGCTCACACTACATGTGGACGTTTCCTTTATGCCTCAAGTCTAACACTTTTACCACCCTATCTAATTTCTTTGCTCTTGTTTCCACACAGTTTGGGCGCAAAATCAAGTTTGTCCAATGTGACAATGGATGCGAGTTTGACAACTCCAGCGCCCGCACTTTCTTCCTCACACACGGCACTCACCTCTGTATGTCATGGCCTTACATGTCTGCTCAGAATGGGAAGGCTGAGCGAGCGATCCGCTCCATCAACAATGTTGTTCGTTCCCTCCACTTCTAGGCATGTCTTCCACCTCACTACTGGGTAGAGGCCCTATACACCGCCACCACACTTCTCAACATCTTACCAAACAAAACATTGCGCTCCCGTACACCGCATGAAGCCTTGATTTGCTCCCCACCCGCATATGATCATCTGCGCGTCTTCGCTTGTTGATGTTATCGCCACAGCTGTCCACAAACTCGCTCCGCGCTCCACCTCGTGTGTTTTCCTTGGTTACTCTGCTCATCATTAAGGATACCGTTGTCGTTTTGACACCAACTCCAACAAGATCATCATCCCTTGCCATGTGATCTTTGATGAGTTTTCTTTTCCTTTTGCCGAGCAGCCCACCATACCTTCCCCCACGAACTTTGAGTTCCTGGACACCTTCACTAATCTCGTTCTAGTGCCCATAGGCTCGACACAGTTTTCATTGCCTGTTGTAGGATAATCACCAGCTCCTTTGCCCATTGTTGAGGCCTAGACGCCTGCTGTAGACCCCCAGACGCCGCAGGCTACACTGCCACATGGGGTCGAGTCGCCGATGTCCCCAGTCGCTGCCTTGACTGCACTACCGCGTGCAGTAGTGCCCTCTAGAGCTCCTCCTGCGGTTACCTCGATGCCACTAGGTACTTCGCCTGCACAGACACGCGTGGCAGCCTCGGCGTCTCCGTCACTGCCCGCACAGCCACGTGCGGCAGCCTCAGCATCTCCGTCACTACCCCTGCACAACCCTGTGCGGCTGTCTGGCTTCTGCGTGTGGCTGTCCAGCTTCTATCGCGTCCCGTCATCTCCCAGGTGTACAACCGGCACCGCCCAGTTCCTTCGGTGCCTCCACCATCGTCGCCAGTCACTCCTGCGCCCCTTCCAAAGGGTGTTGTGGCTGTTCCCCCGATGGTCAATCTGCATTCCATGACCACCAGGGCGAAACACGACATCCGGCTTCCTGTTGTCTACCATGCTGCGCCATTGTCTCTTGTTTCGAAGACATACCACGCTGCTCTCGCTGACCCAAACTGGCGAGCCGCCATGCTAGAGGAGCATGCTGCCCTTCTCCAGAACAACACTTGGGATCTGGTTGCACGCCCCCCTAGCGCAAATGTGATAACAGGGGAATGGATCTTCAAACACAAGTTCAAAGCTGATGGTCCGTTGGAGCGCTATATAGCTCGTTGGGTGAATGATGCCCTTGTCCGGAATAGCACTTGGGATCTGGTTGCACGCCCCCCCTGGCGCAAATGTGGTGACAGGGAAATGGATCTTCAAACACAAGTTCAAGGCTGATGGTTGGTTGGAGCGCTATAAAGCTCGTCGGGTTCTTTGTGGCTTCACACAGCGCCCAGGTGTTGATTTTGCAGAAAATTTCAGCCTCGTTGTCAAGCTGGGCACTGTACGGACTGTGCTCTCTCTGTCTCTCTCTCGAAACTAGCCTGTTCATCAGCTTGATGTGAACAACGCTTTCCTCCATGGCAATCTTAATGAGACAATGTACTGCATTCAGCCCTCTGGATTCGAGGATTCCAATCATTCGGACTACCCGTCGGGGGGTTGATACCCCACGGTTCGGTTCCTGCTAAAAAAATCATCCAAACTACGTCTGCCGTCTAAACCACTCCCTCTACGGTCTCAAGCAGGAGCGTCGGGCATGGTACAGCCGCTTTGCAGCCTACTTGGTCTCTCTCGGGTTCATGGAATCAAGTCTGACACTGCGCTCCTCGTGTTCCGCCGTAGTGCTGACATTATTTACTTGCTGCTCTATGTGGATGACATCGTCCTCACTGCTTCGTCGACAACACTCCTCCAGCGCACCATTCGTGCCCTACAGCAGGAGTTCTCGATGAAGGACTTGGGTAATCTTCATCACTTTCTCAGGATGCAGGTTCAGCAACGGCCTGATGGTCTCTTCCTATCACAGCGCCAGTACATGCAAGAGATCCTTGACCATGTGGGCATGGCTGCTTGCAAGCCCTGCTCCACCCTGGTGGACACTTGTTCGAAGGTCTCCGCCCTGGATGGTGCTCCTATTAGTGACGCCACAAGTTTTGCTGGTGCTTTACATTACCTCACATTCACTCGTCCAGACATCTCCTATGCCATCCAACAGGTCTGCCTCCACATGCACGACCCCGGGAGCCTCATCTTTCAGCTCTAAAGCGCATCCTGCGGTACATATGTGGTACTCTTCACCTTGGGCTGCTCATTCGACCCTCAGCATAGTTTGATCTGGTGGTCTAAGCCGACACCGACTGGGCCGGCTGTTCCGACACATGCAAGTCCACCTCAGGCTATGCCGTGTTTCTCGGTGATAGCCTCGTCTCCTGGTCTTCCAAGCGCCAAAATACTGTCTCTAGGTCCAGCGTGTCGAAGCCGAATAGCGTGGTGTGGCCAATGCAGCGGCTAAGGCTTCCTGGCTGCGGCAACTTCTATGTGAGCTCCACTCCCCACCTAGCAATGCTATCTTGGTGTATTGCGACAACATCAGCGTCGTCTACATGTCATCCAACCCGGTTCAGCACCAACGCACCAAACATATTGAGATTGATCTCCACTTTGTTCAGGTGCGTGTTGCTATTGGTGTCGTCCGCGTCCTCCACGTGCCGACGTCGTCCCAATACGCCGACATCTTCACCAAGGGTCTGCCTTCGACGGTCTTTCAAGAGTTCTGGTCCAGTTTGAACGTCTGTGGCGATGCTCCGACTGCGCGGGGGGGGGGGGGGGGGGTAGGCAGCCGCGTAGGGCACCTGGGCCATCGACCCATTATGGTTAATTATAGATAGATTGATTGATATCTATTAGGCAAGGAGATCCCACGGTGGTCATGATTCTATAAACCAGTCCGGGATCCTCCTTGCCTGTATATGCAACCTTGCCATTGGCCTCCTAATCAATCTATCAATTTTTTGTGACATACTTTGCTTTCACCACAAAGTGACAACTGATGACGCAGCAAAAAAAATGGCATTTGGCATTTCCAAATATCACATTTCTGTGTGCTTTTTTAATATCTGACAGACTGACCTTGTGCTTACATTTCAGCAACAAGCAAACCTTAGTTAAATCCCTAAAAAAACCAGATATATCAGATAACTGAGCTCTGGTCATTTAAGGACAAATCATCAGTATTAGTGTATTACCCTGAGTAATCACTTGTTACATCTCCTTAGTTTCTATTTCCATTTATATCGACCTTTTTGTTTTTTTAAGCTGGTATTAGGATCAAGACAAATTAACAAAGCCTACAGTTTCCTAGACTCTAATTGACCAACAGAGGGCACCCATATATGCTACATAAATAGCAGTTTTGAAGCACCTCTTTTAGGTAATAATCCTTATAAAACAAGATAGGAACTGCTACTAATACTATTAGAACAACAACAAAACCTTCTATGAGGTGCATCATTAGTTCAACCCAATGTTTTTTTAGGCGCTAGGCGGTGACCCATCGCCTAGCGCCTAGGCATGCCTAGGCGCGCCTAGGCGTTTTCTAGGCGTACAGAGCAGGAAGATAGAAAGGAGCAGCCGAGCAGAGGAAAGAGGAGCAGGGGGCGGGCGGACCTCACCTTGGGGTTCCCGAGAGGCGGGGCGAGGGGCAGCGAGGCAGGTGAGGCATGGAGCTCACCAGCAGTGGCGGCCCGGCGAGGAGGGGGCGCACGGGAGCTCCAGGGGCGGCGGCGGGCTGGCGGACGGAGGCGGCGCGAGGAGGCCTGCACGGAGGGAGAAGATGGCCGGTGATGCGGAAAACGGGTCCACGGCGTCAAGTACAAGCTTCGCGCACGACGAATCGGCCGGAGACGTACCGTGGCCGGCGAATCGATCCTTCCCGCGCCGCCGCTTTCTTTCCCGCGTAGCCGCCCGTTCACGCGCGCATCCCGCCCAGGCGCCGCCTCCTCCGCAAACGCGCGCGCCCACCGCCTAGATGCCGCCTCACCCCCTAGGCCCCGCGGGAGGCCTCCGCCCAGCACCTAGTCGCGCCTAGGCGAGCGCGGAATCGCGCCTTGTTTTTCACTGGTTCAACCTATGAATTTGGTAGAATGATCCCATTCCCCGTGCTTACACTAATTATTAGCTTGTGAGGGATGAAGTTGTGATGGATCAACTCATTCAATTCCACCAACCAAACAAAAATGTAAGGAGTGAGAAGACGTTGAATCACTCCCCATCCTCACACCAAACACCCTATTAGTCCACAGTAAGTAGGGGTACACTAGAGTTGAAGCCCAACATGAGCCATCAACTCATAGACGTGCTATTCAGGGCTCAGATAAACGTGGTTTGGCTCCAAGGAAGAGGCTCAGCACGAAGAGGAAAACTTCAATCAACATCAGTTCCAAGAATACTCACGATTGGGAAAAACTTGTTCTAAAATTTGGTTAGGTAGTACTATGTATGAATTGAAGGGGGGCCTGGTGCAAGCGGTAGAGTCTTACCGCCTGTGACCGGAAGGTCCCGGGTTCGAGTCGCGGTCTCCTCGCATTGCACAGGCGAGGATAAGGCTTGCCACTAACACCCTTTTCCAGACCCCGCACAGAGCGGGAGCTCTCTGCACTGGGTACGCCCTCTTTTTTTTTACTATGTATGAATTATGATAGGGCAAGACAATTCTAACTGGATAGTAGCCTTTTTCCGGTTCACAAAAGCAGTGTATGTATACAACATGACAGATGTACAAAATCTTCATCAGGATGGATGTGCAGCAACAGGCCAACAGCCACGCCTTCCGCTCAACTCAAGCATTAGAACATACTTTCTCTGGGAATGATGGTTAAAAAACATGGCATTAGCACCCAAAAAAAAAACAAGGAAGTTTCCTTGGAACTGCCAGAAGCTGATGCATTGTTTTAATTAAAGAGAAGCTTGTACCTTTGGAACTGCTGCAGCACAACCGGTCATCGTCCACGTAAGTTGCATTCAGTCCCATCATCCATGAACCTACTGATATGTCGTCGTGTGCATAACTCTGTAGTGATGCACTGTGTGACAGAGAAGACAAAGCTGAGGTGAAGAAAGACCTGGTTGGCAGAAATAAAGCACCAGAAAAAGGAAGAGCTTCTGTCCAGACAAAAAATTGGTCCTTGCATCTTGAAGATAACGGTGACATTTATCCTTTGACAGAATATGACATGATGTGTGTTCTTTAAGAAGTAAATTAAAATAGCATTCTACTCAATGACTCATTGATAATTCATACCCAACGGGTATTCAGTAATAATTATTTGGATAACTACCATGGCAACATACGATAGGGATTTAGATATAAGAAATTAAAGTTGAAAAAAAAGATTAGTTGTTTCATCCACCACAAAAGATTCAGCCCAAATGTCACATTCAGTCTGATGTAATCCAACTCCTGCATCAGCATAAGATGTTCTGCAGATTCAAAAGCTCAGGGACTGTTGCACATACTATTACTCTAGCTAACTAGGATGGTGTTGCTCAAAGCCGGTGTAACTTGGTATTGGTTAAGATGAAACAGGGAAACACAAATGACATATCACTTACCTATTTATGTTGATGTAGCGTGCCAAATTTTTTGAGAGGATAAACAAAGAACCAGAAGCATGTCGAAAATACCTGTTTTTATGAAATAAAGTGAATCAGTCAGTGAAAATGAAAAAAGCATGATAGAGACTGCATCTTGAACGAAAAAACCTAGAAACTTGTCACATATGAGTCCACCCCAAGAAAACGGCCCCTAGAGGTTAAGTATGTACTTATACCAAGGAAAAAAACAAAGAATATTACTGAATAACAGCAAGTGCAACAATTGTGCTGAAACTGAAAGTGCTGGGTAGTGGTTCCAATAGTTGGTATCACTCTTGTTAGAGTATCTTTGATAGTGTAGGATTGTAATTTGATATTGCCTGTATTTGGGGCCTGGGAGGCAATTTGCCCCCCAAGTCTCTATACTCTATATACTGCCCGAGAGGCTCAATACAATATATCCCACGCATTATTTCGTATCTACTATGCTTTCATGGTATCGTAAGTTTAGGTTTCGTTCCTGAAGCCTCAGGCTTCCCACTATCATCACCATTGCGCCACCCCTGGGGAGATCGATCTCTACCGGAGTAAGCACCCTTGTAATTAGGTTGGGCTGATCTAATTGATCTGCCCTGTGTATCAGCATGGGGCGGCAGCAGGCCAGCAGCAAGCATCCTCCACTCTGTGTTGTCAGGCTAATCTACCACGGGCATTGTAGGACCACGTGACCGTCTTGCGCCGATTGCGCCACGCCGTGGCCACAACATCGGCGGGAGTTGTGTCCCATAGGTTGTTATCCGCCAGCTGGGCCATGCCACACTGCCTTTTGGGTCACATCGTGGCTCACCATGCCAGGTTAGATGTTGCTGCTGTTTTTTTTTCAATCAAAGATTGGGGTTGTGTTTCCCTATCTACCGATTCCTCGACATTGGATCGTCGACCCTCCCAAGATCGAGGTTGTCGTTGCATGCCTTCCCAGGCAACGATGATGTTGCTCGTGGTCATACTATCTTCATGGTCCGCCTATCCAAGCTGGCACCACCCATGATGTCGGTCCTCCTCAAGCTAACTCTGGATCCGAGTCCGTGCTTATTGCCGCCACCTCCGGAACATCACCACTAGTGTCACTGACGGATGATGTGTGAGCGCTTATTGATACATCCAAGCAGCCCAATCTACGTTCACCATTTGGTCAGCTCATTGTCCTGCTGCGGTCATTGTCAAGAAGTTGGTGATTATGTGTACTCACGTGCCTATGTTGATGCTTCGGACCTGCGCCTCGATCCCTCCACAGCTCTGACCACATCCACCTTGACCTCGGCTACTTCGTTGACAAAACGGGCTATCGTTCGAAGCTACTCGTCAGTTTTCACTCCAATCACAACATCTGCAATGCGACATCGCTACGACAATAAGTGGATTAGTCTTCGATTTCTTCTCTAGTCTTATTGTCTGTGATGCTCTCTACAACTTTAGAGGGATATTTGAGTATATTTGGTAGTTTAGCATTGTATTCGACATTGCCATATGTATCTGGAGAGGCAACTTGCCCCCCAAGTCTCAGTACTCTATGGGTGTGTTTGGTTTCCTGGCTTGTTTTTGGCCTAGCTAGCCATCTAAGCCTCGACAGTCTAGGCCTGCTTCCACCAAGCCAATCTCCAGTTGTTTGGTTGTCTGCTTTACCTAAGCCTAAGCCTAAGCCTGGCTAGCAAATGGTGCGTTTCATTGTCTGGTTTGCTTTGCATAGAATCACCTCTTCTTTGAGCTGGTAAGTTTACCTTCTTGAGACATTTTGTCGAACAGTTGGTGGGCATGCTCAACTGCAATCTTCTCCACTACACAAGCTAGTCGAACGACCCCGCCGCCGCGCCGCGTGCCCCTGCCGCGCGATACCGCTCACGCCGCGCGAGCCCAAGAAGCGGTCGTGACAAAGGTATACCATGTCGCTACCGTGCACGTTGGTTGTCGTGAGTGCTTGATGTTGGGGTGCAGCGGCGCGGGGTGTGCTCTTGGAGCTTGGTGTGACGCTCGGCGGAGCGAGAGGTCCGACGGCCACGACTGAAGGGCTCGCTCCTGGATCTTGGCGCGGCACTCGACGGAGCGGGAGGTGTGGTGGCGAAGACCAAAGGGGCCGCTCTTGGAGGTTGGAGCTCAGCTTAGCGCTCAAAGGAGCGGGAGGTGGGGCGACGAGGACTGAAGGGTGGGAGGTGAGGAAGTGTGGACCCGCGTCAAGATGTGAGGTTTGCGCGAGCCAAGCCAGGCTCCGCGAAAACGGACACCCTTTGCGTTTTTGTTAAGCCTGGCTAAGGGGTGTCGCTGGGCCTCAACCAGGCTACCAAACACTTCAAAGGTTGCATTGCGGAAGCCTGACAAGGATAGCGCAGGTTACTAAACACTGCCTATATATACCACCTAGAGAGGCTAAGAATGCAATCTATCAATCTATCCCACGCATTATACCCAATCTACCACGCTTTTCATTCTCAAATTTAAAAATAAACCGGAAGGGACATTGTAAGGTGAAAAAAGCAACTTGTAGTCCCTAGAAGATAGTATAACTGAATTCTTGTTACAAGGTTAGAATCTATGGTGAAATTGCCTATTGCACTCGACTAATGGTTGTGAAAAATTGAATGAGCTCTATTGGAGATGCTTCATATACCCAGGGGGTATCCTCTGAGCAGCAAGCAAGCATTTTATTACTTGCCAACCGCCAAACATGGCGTAAATTAGTATTTGAATGCTCTTATAGCAAGAATATGGTATCTACTAACAGGAAAAAGAATAAACTAATTCAGGAGAATGAGAAGATGGTAATTAACTCACGTTTTTGAATCTCCGAATTTCCACCAGTCAGGTTCATACCATCGTTGCCACCTAAAACTGGCATTGACATCAAAATCACTTTGATAGCTGACTAACAAGAGGCAAAGAAATCCAAAATGAAATGCCACACACCCACGCAAAAACAGAAAAACAGTGATTATAGCCAAATTTTCACTATATCTGCACCCTCACAATAACAATCTACGCACCCACGAGACAAGCGCACCCTTCTCGAATTTACTCTTGCTGCGCGCCTGTACAGTGGTAGCACATAACGCATTAGTTGTTCATCAGAATTATTTGCTAACTAGATTGAACTGTCAAAAGAACTGACTACAAAAGGTTGCTAAAACATTTGCTCAGTGCATTCCACTACATGGCACAACTTTGCAAGGATTAAGCATCTCTACTGAATCAGCAAAAAAAAAAACAGACTTCTACTTAAAAATGAGATGGCTTGGAGTTGGAGTCATAGAGATACCATACGCGCTAGGCTATCAGTAAATTAAAAACCTGATGATTAAGTAAAGACACATACTTTTGATTTATGACAACCCCTGATTTCATACAACCCATATACAATCCTTGGCTACCTCGACGGCCTTCGAGCATCTCAATTAACCCAGCTGACAGAATAATTGCAAGAGGACAGTTTAAAATGAAGGGGCAAGATCAATAGATGTACTGTATATCAGCATACACAAAGAACAGGAAAAAAGATACCTAAGTCAAGATTAATGTTATCCTCAACTTTGACATAGAATTCTGCATCCCAGCTTTCGACTGCGGCACTGAAGAAAAACTTTGCTTTGCTCGGTAATTCTTCTGCAGCCTCTTCATGACTTTCCTGCCCAATCCAAATGCTTACAGTTTCAAAGTTCATTGATAAAATGTATATGATCACATGGATCCAACCTAGTCTTTGATGCAAGCAAGAAAGGTCTAAACTCTAAAGTCTTGCTTACGTACTACAACTTGTGAAGGACAATTGAGAATATGAGATACTAGCTAATAGGACCTTACAAGAAGCAAGAAGTCCTTTGTCTGCCGATTTTCATCGTCAATATTACGGTCCAAGCTATCACCTCGATTTGCACTGCGGGTCCAAAAAGGTACACATAATCAATAAAACGAGAGATGGGAAATGGATTATATTTTTCTAATAGTAGAGAAAAGGAGAATGAAAATATTGTTAAATTCTGAACTAAGAACGATGCAATAACTCAAAGGTATAGATCCAGAACAAAACCTCCGACCAATAACAAAACGAATAACTACACCCTTTTCCTCAAGCTTCTTCAGAGCATCACCTGCAATTCACAGTGAAATAGAAGAATAGAGTTATAGTTATGAGTTGGAGAAAATCCTTGTTTACACAAAACAATTTTAGCCACTCCATATTTATCCAGCATTTTAAATCAAATAATTTTGCAGTCTCTTCATCTACCAATCTCAAATTAGTAAAGATTTGTATCACAAGCAGTCTCTTCCACTACTTGGTGTTGTCAAGGGAAATTATTTCTATCGCTAGGAACTAGCGAAATTTAAAGAACAAGAGCAGCAAACCTCTTGGCATCCAGGAGCCACGGAAGACGTTCCTCTTGAGACGAGAGCCAAACCCAGTGTAAACGCCAATGACAGCAAGAAGCTTCTGCTTCTTGTCGGAGTCGACAGCTGCAGTCCTGTTCCCCGCCAGGTACCCCTCGCTCTTGGCCTTGGTCACGTCCATCTCCGCCTCAACAATTTTCCTTCCAATCGCTCTGTCACCACGGCATTTCGAGTCAGCAAAGCAGAAAAGTAACACAACAACCGAAATTCACTTACAAAAAAACTGAAAACTCACTTGCATCCGAGGTTCCTAAGCATGTCCTCCACCGAGAGCACCTTCGGGACCTGCAATCAGGTGCCGCCGTCAGGTCAAATCAAGAGAAGAATTGAAAATGCGAGTAGGCCGAGTGAGGAGGGGAGGAGAGATTCGCACGCTGCCAGAGCGCCTCTTCTCGAGGAGGCCGGACAGGATCGCCCGGGTCTGCGCGTCCTGCCACAATCTGAGACGGAGCCAGGGATATGATCAGGACTCCCTATCGGGTGCTGGGTCGGAGTGTCTGGGATCTGAGCGGGTAGGGGGGACGTACCGGCCGGCGACGTAGAGCCAGGCGAGGCAGGAGAGAAAGGCCATGACGCTGACCCTGCCCGAGGCGAGGGCGGAGGCGGAGGACGGAGCCTTGGACCGGCGGTTCTCGCGCCGCATGGCGCTGGCCAGCGTCTCCAGGGCGGCGGAGGAGATCTCCGACGTTGGGCTCTCGGCGCCTCCTGTCTGCTCTGCTCGCTGCCGTTAACCGAAAGGAAGGACTGAAGGAAGCTTCTCCATAGAAGGCGGGAAGCCCAGAACTGACGAAGTGAAAACACATGCCACCTAGCCGTGAGCCATAGAAGGCCGCGACTTTTTTCAGGAACATAGGGCTCTCAGCCTAGTTCAATGTGCTCATCGATGCCTGGCAAAAAAAAGTGGATCATCCAAGTCACATTAGCATGGCATACTCCTCCGGTTTGAATCGGAGTTTCGAACCAAACAAACTTTTCCTTAGAAAGATAGATGGAGCAATATTGTAGGCCAAACTTTCTATTCGCTTGTAGGATCTAGGCGGTTCGAGGACAATGACTTGGATTAGCCCTACCATTTTTTCTTCAATTTACATGCTAATGCATAGTATAATATGACGCTACGCACATCAACAAATTGTATTGTTCATAAAAAAAATAGATAAAAGATGCCACATCTCATGGTGCGGTGTTGTATAGGAATCACATGCTGCCTTTAAGAGGCAAGAGGGTTAAAACAGTCCTTTCATCTGCAAAACGAGACCTAGCTAAGGGTAAGTACACTAATGGCCATACCGCCCACAGTGAGAGAATATGTACCTTGTCGCTATATGTGGCAATCAGTTGATCATGCGCATTGAGGCACTTCTTTCACCTGCTGGACCCTATTACACTCAACTTTCTTATCTTATATGTGGTCCCATATAAATAATATATATATATATATATGAAGTAAAGAAAGAGACTAGTTATTGTATTCCTTAGGCTATCTATTGATGATTTGGATTTGGTTGGAAGCATGAGTGAGTTGCCTTGCAAAAAGTATTGCCTAAGAATTGCCACGTGTGTTTGGTTGGAGGCACGTGAAAAACTCAAATGAGAAAAAGGACTTGTTCCAATTTTGGATCACAATAGTAATTGTTTATATTAATATTATTTTCTTGGTTCACGTTTAAAGAAAATAGCTCTAAAAACACTAGGAAATAAAATATATTAGTATTGCATAATATTTCCATATCCAATATTTATGTCTATGGAAAAAAAAAGAAATAAAGGCAAACCGAATTTTCTATTGTAAGGATTGTTCTATGGACTTTTTTTTGCAAATTACACAAGTAAATCTCTATGAACACCTTCAAAAGAGAGGTGCATCTCGAAATTGACGAAGTCACCACAAGCACCTCGTTGTCGATGAAAACGTCGTTGTTAAATCCTAGAATAAATCCAGAAAAACACGAGCATCCATGCCAAGTCGAGGACTTAACCCGGATGGACAGGTTCCACCATAAATAACCTAACACATTGTTCTATGGACTTAATTAAGAGACCAATAGCACAAAAAAAAAGTTTATTCCAATGCCTATGTACTCATGCGCTGCGTCAGAAAGGTCTCCAGGGCTTTCATCTAAACGATGCAGACAGCTTAGCTTGCGGGCAAGCTCTCATCCAGGCATATCACTTCCAGGTTCACATCAAACACGCCCGTACCGCGGTGTTGCCTGGGACTCATATGCTAGGCGAAAGGGGCAAAATAGTCTTTCATCTATCAAATGAGACCTAAATAATAAACTCAGCATCATATAGGAAGCGGGAAAAAAATTCTAGCCCACGGAGGAAAGCCTGTAAACTTCCAGTGTCATATAGGAAATATTCTACATTTGATTTGTCCGCTTTGTCTTGGACACCCAAGAGTATCTGGTCCATAAATCAATAACTTGCATGGCCCAAGGAAAAGGTGACGGTAATTTCAAATAAGGCAAAAGGTTAGAGTTGTCAAACAAAAATTCCAAAAAAAAAAAAATCAAGGTTACATAGTTAAGCACGTTTTCTTCCAGTCCAAATAAGGAATTTTCTCTTGTCTGTGCACAATGGAACATGATGAATGTTCTTGGTTGAAGTATACACCGCCCACCATAACATGAATGAATGGATTCGTCGGTATGATCTTCAGAAAAGCTTCAAACTGACAGAAGGATGTTGAGCGATCAGGAAAATGTGTCATTTGTCATTTCTTACCTTTTCGTGCAAGGTAGCGCTCTCGAGCTGCCTGGATTTTACTGTCCACCTCAGATTGTTTTACATCCATGTCTTTCTTCAACGAGTTCACTTGCTTATTCTCTACTAGAAGTTCAGAATCTTTCGGTGCACTCGAGCCACCACTGCGATGAGATACCGAATGTTGACTTTAGCTACCACCAGGTTTGCTGGATCACAGTTTGGAAATAATGTTTATAATTCAGAAATTTCTCACTTTACCTTAATCTGTTTTCATCTAATTTCTCAAGCTTCTTTAATATAGGCTCAACCCAGGCTTGCTCGACAGCACAGATATTTCTCATGTATGGACGAGTTGTACTTATCAGCTCATGATAAATAACATACATTGGAAACTTCCCATACTCATCACCTTCCAGTACAGAAGATGGATGCACCTGCAAAGAAGTTCAACAAAATTCTCAAACAACATAATGTGAAGAGAAGTCATGAATAAGTTTGACAGGATGATTAAATATGTGATTAAAAGCTTAATTTGTGTTGTTTATACCACAAGCTTTGCTCAGATATGATTAAGTGTGGCACTGTGGGTGTGCTCAGATATGATATGCCTAACGTTTTAGTATATCTAAACTACTCTGAAAGAGGGCACACTAGCAAGCAGCTTGTTGTCAAGATGTGGCACACCAAGAAACAATTTAAGTAGCTATCAGCAGTTTCTTTGGCTCCTATGTCCAGTAGAAACAAGGGACAAAAAAGCATGCAAATTTTCACCTTGAGTGGTGCTGATCATATAAGTATAATAATTTCTTGAATATGTAGGAGTGTTGTGTATCATTGCATTGAGAATAAAGGAGAGTACAAAACACAAACACCACCCACCACACCCTCACCCAAATAAAGTTACAAGTACAATAATGGTTCAGGATTATTCATCTCCCTTAATTTTCGGGCAGCTCAACATTATAATAAGCTACATCTGACAAAGAAATTACACGATTACATACCTGTACAAGTTGGGTCCTATAGCCAACAGTATGGTAGCCATTGTGATGCAGCATCCTCTCAGCTAGCTGGTTACCATATCCTACGCAGAGAGCTCTCCTCAGCTTTCTATAGTCAGGGTCACTCTTCTGGCTTTTCCTTGCATGCACATCAGTTGAACCTAAATTTAACAACATTTCGAGTTAACTTATGTGGACCTGTTTTCCCGAGATGACACTATAGGAATCAAAGGACACTTAGGATTAAAAAAACATGGACAATTTACAGCAATCCCACTAAGTGACAACTGATGACGCAGCAATAAAAAATAATGGCATTTGGCATTTCCAAATATCACATTTCTGTGTTCTTTTTTAATATCCGACAGACTGACCTTGTGCTTACATTTCAGCAACAAGCAAACCTTAGTTAAATGACTAAAAAAACAGATATCTCAAATAACTAAAGTGAGCTCTGGGCATTTAAGGACTAATCATCAGTATTTGTGTATTACACTGAGTAAGTGAGTAATCACTTGTACATCTCCTTAGTTCCTATTTCCATTTATACGACCTTTTTTCTTTTTTTAAGCTGCTATTAGGATCAAGACAAATTAACAAAACCTACAGTTTCCTAGACTCTAATTGACCAACAGAGGGCACCTATGCTACACAAATGGCAGTTTTGAAGCACCTCTTTTAGGTAATAATCTTTATAAAACAAGACAGGAACTACTACTAATACTATTAGAACAACAACAAAACCTTCTATGGGGTGCATCATTAGTTCAACCTATGAATTTGTTAGAATGACGATGACCCCATTCCTCGTGCTTACACTAATTATTAGCTTGTGAGGGATGAAGTTGTGATGGATCAACTCATTCAATTCCACCAACCAAACAAAAATGTAAGGAGTGAGAAGACGATGAATCACCCCCATTCTCACACCAAACACCATATTAGTCCCCAGTAAGTAGGGGTACACTAGAGTTGAAACCCAACATGAGCCATCAAATATATAGATGGCAACAATAGTGATATTAATAGGGGATTTAAAGCCTATTCATGGTCCAGGCACGCGAAGAAGTGTTTTCTATGCAATCCTATCAAAACTGAAACTACAAATTAGCTTATGAAGACGAAGCTTAAAACAGTTTCAAAACTAGGCATGCAAAGTTTTGCTTCCTCTGGATAAGTGGGTCGACCCAAACTCATTTAATTGGACTAATCCAGATTTCAATACAACAGAAATGGCATGAAAATGAACTAGCTAGCTGACGCACTAGTGTCACCACTTGCACTACTCTATCACTGATCTTTGGAAGGGATCTGCTTTATCAATGATCTAAGGATTGAAGATAAAAATAAAAGCTAGAGAATTGACCTTTTGCAATTTTTTTAATAATCTGGCATAGTTGGTTCCTCACATCTTTGCTCAATTTCATACTCCGCACCTGCAAAAGATGGACAATATTAATACATATAAGGCGATAAAATACAATTAATGTCTTCAAAACATATATATTTGATGCAAAAAAAGCGATTAACTCGTTTAATAAAGTTGGGCCATTTTCCAGTTTCAAAAAACAAGTTGGGCCATTCCTTCGGTAAATGCAAGCATACAAATATGGTTACCAGTGTTTTAACCTGCTGCATTCCTGGATTTAAAATTTTAAAGTTCACAATTATTTATGGTAGCTGTAAGTAGTAAATCATAATATGACTGGAAAGCTGAAGGAGCATGGGCAAAAGTCACAAACAAGAATACAGTAAAAAGTTATGATAGTAGAATCCTTTCAAAAATGTTAAAGGAATTACCATCAATATGATGGCCGTAGAGTAGCCTTGCATGGATATAAAGTTGTCTTTCATAAATGTGTAACCCCAATCTTCAAGACTAAAAAATAAAAGGCACAGGATCCTTATATTTGGACAGATAACTGAAGATTATAGATTGTTTCTAATCTTATAGATTCATTTCTGTTGAGCATTCCCTTTTGTACTGAGAAATCAGATGAAAGTTATGGGCATGATTTCTACCATGAAACCACACAATGACAATCATGAGGGTATTTTGTGGAAAACTCAGGTGATGTCTTTTGTTCCTTGTCTTGAGTAATCGAAGATGATTACTTTTACTAACTACGCTAGCATAAGTCTTGTTTATTAAATATATTAGAAACATGTTCTTTTCAGTCACCTGCAAATCATGATCAGAGCACCATTTTGGATCATAACCAGATTGGTCCCAGCTTTCGAATATCTGAAGCAATTGTATATGGTCACCCCAGCCAGAACCATCAGGAAGCTCCTGCCTTTTCCTCTTCCCATCCATGTCCTTGCTGTATATATAAGTCCAGGTTTTATATCATTAAGCATGAATTTTAGTACAGTGGATGAGATGAGAGGGAGGGGGGTCACCTAGCTGATCGCAATGTGATTTCTGCTGACAAAATTGAAGCAACAGTTAATGCCTGAGACAGGCATCCCAATTCATTTGCTTCAATCAAGGTCCTTGAAAGAGACGGTTCAAGAGGGAGCTCTGTACAAATTATATCCTTAGACAACCAAATTAGGAGATTCAAAAGTGAGTGGGCCCAAGTAAACTTATCCAATATCGGCCCTATTTGTTTCCGCTTATAATCGGATTCTCAGTGAAAAAGCGAGAATCCCACCAAATGCTTCGATTATTTCTGATTTCTTCACTGCCGCTTCAGAACTTTGAACTAGCACAATTGAGGATCGAAAAAATCCCCACAGTACGATGATTATAAGTGGAAACAAACAGGGCCATAAACAGTTCATAAGTTTCATTCCTTGGTAGCTGAGGTGTTACCAGCATTTTCACGATTAAAAACTCAAATAAAAGCTTATGTGGTGCATGATTGCACATCAGAGAAATCAGAGAAAATATAAACATTCTACAACTACTTCACATAAATGTTCGCTCACTGCTAAATTAAACTCTACTCCCACAACCACAATTAAATGCTCCTTTTAGGATCCCTAAATCGTGATCCTATGTGTAGTTTATTGTGGTAGTCTGTTAGCTATGATTCATGATTCCATTGTGATACAAGAACTTGTAGCATATTACCATGTGCAAGGAGGCAATTGAACCAACTACTTATATCATCTGTAATGCGAAAATTGTATAATACTATAATACCCCATCACTATGCTCATAAAGCAATCACCCTTGCACAAGAGAAGGGGCCGGGGGCAATGACATGTTTCTGATTTGATTAGAATTACATTGATGCGTGGAATATTTAAATTACTCATTAAACAGCAATATTAATATACATTGCATTATGCTTGAGACGTACGTAAAGAATTCAAGGTATGTTAACGTTGCAAGGTATAAACCCCAAGTGATATATGCACTACGTCCCCTGTTGCTCAATCAGTAAGGATTCAAGTACACAATACTAAAGGCAAAAACTAGAACTTGAAACTGCAGAGAATTGATACAAGTATACAAAAAAGCTCATGACAAGCACATTCAAAGCTCAAGATGACAGCACTATATTATAATGTCATGTGCAACTTATACGGTTTGATACTTCAAAGTAGAGGAATATTTTATATTAGATTTGCCCACATTTCAGGTTAAAAGGACAAAAAAAAGGTCTGCAATAGCTCAAGAAGGCTTTGAACAACCATTTAATTTCAATGGAAACAAGACAGGCTTGGTATACCTGCCATAACTCGTCCAACATCTGTTATTTGCCCGTTTTCATCAATTGCGTCAATGAGGTATAATTGCCTCAAAGCATCTTCTAATGACTCACCTGCAAACCATTTGTGAATTTAAAAAAAGCTGGCAGAAGTCACAACATAATTTTCGATTGTATTTATTTCAAGGCACCAAATGGCTCCCCTTTTGGCTATTTATATCTTTTGTAAGGACAGTTTTGCACATTCATGTTATTGGTATAATGCCCATGGGCCAAGCAGCCCAGCACCCCAGCCCAACCCAGAGGCAGTAGCCACCACCTATACGTGTTGCAGCAACCGGAGGGTGCGGCTGGCATGCTGCAACCTCCATACCCCTCAAATTCAGAGCCGCCAACAAGTTATCAGTACTAGAGAATAGAGAATAAGAGATAGGCTTGTGACGAAAGCTTGAATTGAATTAAACAGGATGGATCATATCTATAAAAAAAACCATATTTTAGATGCATCCATATGGATTAACCAGAAAAGTGATTTTTCCTCAAAGTTCCCTCTCACTCTCCTTTGCGCTGCCACCAACCCCTGTCCAAGCTGAAGCCACCGCCTCACCAAGGCTGGGCAAACCATCACGAGTCGCCAGCAACGAAGCCCATCGCGCCACCATACCACCCATCACAACTACAACCTCCAAGAGATTCCCTCCCCTAAGCAGCCCGTAACAATTCAAAAGTGACATGAGTAGAGTCGTCACAAAAGTAGTTTCTTCACCGGACTTCATAGTAATAACATAATTTTGCAATGCTTTAGAAAACAGTAAGTACAAATTAGCCATCGAACTCCACACATAATAAGTAACTAGACAACAATTAGATGCATCACGGGCAGGTCCAGAAGAATAATTGAAACAATAAGAATCTGAAGTTTTATCTTACGTGATGGTGGATCTAGAAAATCAAACTTCAGTATGTTGATGTCTGGAAGATTTAACGATTTCAGATACAGAACACTTCCAGCAAGAGAAGTGCGTTGAATTTCAGGAACTGTTGCCTCAAGAAACTCATTCTGATATATGGAAATTGGGTATAGCCTATAGCACTTGCCGGGCCGAGTTCTTCCAGCTCGCCCTGCTCGCTGATCAGCCTGCACTCTAGTTATTCAATAAAATTATCAGTACAGGTTAGCATCCAAAACTAGACATATGAATGGAAGTAATATGATAGTGAACAAAATGCATAAAAAAAGAGAGACTGCATGTGCCAAATTATATACCTGCTGATTTGGACTACATCAAGTGAATACATTCCACTTGATGGATTGTATTGGCGCTGCTTTACATAACCACAATCAATCACGAACCTAAAGAAATAAGAAATTGTATTGTTAATATCTTTGTGCAAACTTAAAAAACAGAACACCTCATGGGAAAAAAGATATACAGCCACTTTAAGTTTTCAACAACTTTGTAAGAAAAATTACGAAGCTTGATAGTCACAGTTGGGCAGTTGCTCACTCTCCTATATATCAACAGCTAAAGTTTCCTGTATCACTTCATGGATCCTGATTATCATATTTCTAGTTAAAGCAGCCCCTCTTTTCATAAAACCATCATGTTCATGCGAAATTCTGTTTTAAACTATTTACTAGTGAGGGGACCTACAGTGAAGAATTTATGTTTCTCCACACTCCATCCAAGCTATTAGAATGTAAAATATCTTTGGTGACTCCAAAATGTCATATGGAGCCCAGGATGATTCAATCATGATAAATATATCTAAGATTTTAGTTCCACCTTGGTCTGTAGACATCAAACTGTTGGAGAACTAACCGAAAAGTAGTACTCAGCAATTACGTATAAACAAAAACAAATCACATTAACAAGTTTGCTGCATCAACTTTAAACAGTTCTACATGCACTCACAAGTCCTTCAAGTAAATTTTGACATTTAAACTACATGTATTTTAGACAGTGACACAACAACAGCTTACTTGATTTATAAATATAACTAGCGCTGTTGATAAAGCGGAATGAGTTGTATGAAATTAATGGCTTCACAGAAAAATGAGTGATGCTTCAGATAAACATATCTTTATTCTAAATAATAAAGTAAATATGTCAGCATTTCTTATTATATTAGCAGAGTAGTTCATGTCGCTCCATTCTATTGCTAGCATATTATTTTTCATGCGTAGTCACAAACAAGTCAGATTGCAATGTTCACTCCATTTAAATACAATCTGAAGATGGAAACAAAAAGCACATGCTTCTCAACTGATTATGTTTGCTTCTTACACGACACCATCTACAGTCAGCGAAGTTTCAGCAACATTTGTTGCAACAATGAAGCGTCGGCAGTTTGGAGGTGCAGGAGCAAATACCCTAACCTATATGAGAAGTGCGCAAAATCAGAAATGCTGCAGGGCATGAAATGTTAAGCAAGAAAGAGAAACAAAAGTGAAGGATAGCAGAGCTATCAAATCAAAAAAAAAAAAGGTACAGTATTTATCCTGTAAGACTACATAAAAGTTTCGTTGGAAAGCTGAGAGGTGCAAATCAAATGTGCAAGGCTAGGAACTTGCCTGCAGCTCAGGTGGCAAAGAACCATGAAGAGGAAGAACAAGAGCATCAATGCAGGAGCCTTTCTCAAGATTTTGAATTCTTTCCTCCAATTTTGAGACCATCTTGTCAATATCATCCTGCGCCAATCTCAAATAACCACAATTCAGCATAAGCACTCAACATATTTAATAAAAGAAAAGGAATAGACACTACTCGAATGGGGAGCTGCATAAATAAAGAATACACATTAGTAAGTATCAATGACAGTTACCTTTACAAGTTTACCATAAAATAGTAAATTAATAGTTAATACAATATAGGTTTCCACATTAATCCAACAAGAAAAGAAAACTAGAACTTCTTCTGTTAATAAAAAAATATCTGCAAATTCCTAAATTTATATTTAGTACTAAACCATCTCTCCAAAACAAACTGATTTGTAGAAAAAAGATTTGTCCCACAAAGAGTTGATTTTTAGACTCACCCCCACTGACTCCTCGAGAACAAAAGCACACATTTATGACTCTAAATCCTTCACCCAGGTGCAACAACAATTAAATTGATCTTGGGCAAGCAAAAGGTCACCACCACTCTGGTGGAACAACAATTTTGGTCTTTTCCCCCTCCATGCTATTTTGTCGGAGATGTGGGTCTTTCCCCCACCATACTATTTTGCCGGAGATGCGCTAGGAATTAACTTAGTTTGGGACGGAGGGAGTACAGCTAAAAAATATAAATTCCTACATTGATCACGAAACTACGTTTAAATAAAAAAACTAGAAATTACATTGTTAATACAAGGAAATATATTTGATCAAGGCCATGGTAATTGGCACGACTACAGAATATACTTACAGATTGCAAAAAGAGAAAGGAAAAAGAAATAAACAATGACAGATATTGAGGTACTGACCTTTCCTGTCATAAATATTAAGACATCCCCAGGAGGTTCCTTGGCATGGATATCTGACAACAAACATTTTCTGTTTTGTTAGTGAAAGAAATGAAATTTTAAAAAGTTTAAGGTACAAAAAATGCATAACCTAATTTTTCTTTAAAAAAAACTAACTATAATATTCCCATATGTGGTATCAGAAAAGAGGTATGAGACTTTGAATCATAGTCTCATTAAAACTTTCTCTATTTCTATCGAATACACAGGAGATATGCGTATCATAACCATGTGCAACGACCAAACACTACATATTCATAATTCAGATTTTTTTTTCAAGGTTTCCAAAATATAATGCTAAAAATGAAGAAAGTACATAGGTTCAATTGAATTGTTAGGAAAGTATCAGGGGTTGTGAGATCCTAATATTTGTAATGCTATTCCACATTGTTTTATACTCAGCTGTTAAGCAATAAAGAGAATTTCTTCCTTACTCTTTCCTCCCTATCGAACAACTTCACAGTAAAGAGTGTCCAGGGTGAAGGGCAGCAACCCAGTTTCCTTCTTACCACTGTAATGACCACTCTTATTCATGCCACATGACGAAACAAGCCGTGACTTTTGTCAGAAATATTATCTCTATAACCTTATTAGCAATTATTATTAAGTTTCTGACTAGTGCAAAGCGAAAGCAGGAAAAAGATGCACTAACAATATTGGCATGAACAAATCCCAAAAGCTTAAAACTGCAAAAGGTTACAAAAAAAAATGCTTCTTACCTATAGCTGTTCTGAGTGAAGATTCTATATAATTTGTTGGGCGTTCAGTGCTGTAAAATTTCTCCACAGGGAACAAAGTTCCAGGTATGTTTAACACAGGGCATCCTGAGAAGAACTTCGAAACTTTTAAACCGTCAAGAGTCGCAGAGGTGATTAGAACTTTTAAATCTGAGGCTCGGTCCTTGATCAATCTTTTCATCAAACCTAAAAGGATATCACTGTAATGGTATAACCAGATAATAAGTATTAAAATGAGCCCATGCAAACAGTTTGCATAAATACCTACACATATCATCCACTGTAACAGCACTCAACTTAAAAAGAAGAGAGCAACACTGAATATCTATCATCATCCCAGAACTAAATGTTAGCCTTCGGTTTCTTCTCTAGTCTGACCATCGTCAATACTCCCACTACAACTGCGGGGCGATGCTAAAGTATATTTGGTAGTAAGGGATATTGTAATCCCATATTGCCACATGTACGTGCTACACAGCAAGACAAGAACTGCTACAACAAAGATAAGTAGGTGCGCCAAATGATCTGACAGACCCTGAACCTTTTATCTATAAGAATCCTATGGTAGTGTAGCAAACAAGAAAACAGAGTATATGACATGCTAACGGTAAAATAATACATTTAAACTCTAAGACGTGTCCATATTATAGTAGTTCACACAATTGTCAAGTAAACGGATTGGAAAATAGTGGCCATGAATATATGTAAAGAAACATGCTACCAAGCTAGTTTCAAATTGACTCAAGTAGAAATAATTCAGATATAAATCACCATACGTGTTTAAACTACGCTCGTGAGCTTCATCCAGTATGATTACTGAGTATTGCTTCAACTCAGGATTTGAAAGGCTTTCACGAAGGAGAACGCCGTCCGTGAGGTACCTGTAAAAACAAGTAAGAATTTAAATCCACGAATTTAGCATCAGTGCACCTCCAGTCGTTATTGAGCTTGGTACGTTACTGCAGCTGGATTAGAAGAAATTCAAGCTATCCAATTTTTCAGAGGCTTACTTTATGCATGTTCTTTCTGAAGTTCTGTCCTCAAATCGGATTGCATAACCAACTTCATCCCCAAGTGGAACACCAAGCTCTTGAGCTACTCTTCTGCGAAATAATAATAAAAAGTGCTCTTACTCACAAAAACAGTTACATACATGTTTTGTACTTTTAACAACATAGTAACTAAAATAACTTTCAACAGTGAGTAATAATAAAAGAACTAAAACAGAATTCCATGCAGCTAAATTGAGAATGGATAGTTGATCAACCAGGAAGGAACCCATTCAGCAAAATCAAGATTCGAGAGTAGTTGGTCAACCAGATGAACTACTTAATGAATCCTCACAAAATAGTTCCTTCTAGTATTTTAACAACATAGTAACTGAAATAACTTTCAACAGTGAGTAATAATAAAAGAACTAAAACAGAATCCCATGCAGTTGAATTGAGAATGGATAGCTGATCAACCAGGAAGAAACCCATTCAGCAAAATCAAGATTCGAGAGTAGTTGGTCAACCAGAAGAACTACTTAATGAATCCTCACACAATAGTTCTTTCTAAGTTTTGTTTATTTCTTGGTGATAATTTCGGTAAAAACAAAATCAATGCGCTATCCAACATGGAGCTCCACTGAACTCACAGCACGATGAGATTTCGGATATTTACCAGGCCATTTAGGTGTCAATTGAATCCTACAAGGAGTCTCCTTTATAAAAATGTAAAGGCAGTTCCAATCCCAATTCATAAACCCTTCCAACTGCCCAGCTGCGACCCACACAGCAAAAAGCATGCCTCGCCCACGTGATAGAGCAAGAAAGGTAATGAGAAGAGGAACCTGGAAACGGAGACCGCAGCGACGCGGCGGGGCTGGGTGACGGCGATGGCGCCCCGACGGGTGTATCCGCGGCGGTGGAGGATCTGTGAGAGCTGAGTGCTCTTGCCAGAGCCGGTCTCGCCGATGACCACCACCACAGGGTTCGCGTCCACCGCGGCGACTATCTCGTCCTCGTGCTCCGAGATCGGCAGCACTGGCGGCGGCGGAGATGGCGACGGCATCGCGTTCGGTTCGGCCGCCGGGCACCAGGGCGCTAGCGTGCCTTCTTCTCCGCTTGGGCTAGATGCATGTGTTTGGGCTGGGTGTGCGTAGATGGCCAAATGGGCCCGACACGGACCGGGCCTCAGTGCCGCCGTCTCCATAAAATGCCCACGATTCTACCACCGATCATCTAGCCCGCGGCGCCGGCCACCGAACGCAACCTCCCGCCGGAACTACGGCCGCCTTCGACGCGCTGCGCTGCCCTCTCCTCGAAACCCTCGTACGCACGCCGGCGGGTCCGACTTTGTCGTCCCTCCGTCCACCGCTGCCGTACCGTTGTAAGGCCCTCGTCCTCCATCTACGGAGTAGTTTGGTTCTCCTTGTAGGTAATGATTAGTTTAGACAAGTAGGTAGCGTGTCCATGCGATGCTATGGGATAACTAAATTTTTTTTTTACTAAAAATACATAGATCGCACAATAAGATAATAATACTGTTAAATTAAATACCGATATTAAAGTGATATTTAATTCAAAAAGTAAAGTTTGTGAAATTAACACAGTCACAGAGAGCGCGGCGTCGCAGTCTCACAAACTCTACTATATAGAATTTTTTATGATATGACTAAGATAATATTTTATATCGGCGGAAAGAATTCTTCGATATCCATTTCTTTCATGCGCCAATAAATTCATGAATAAGTTCCGCTGCATCTCCATATAATCCTGTACACACAGGTTCGAGTATATATGTAAATATTAGTACCTGTCACATGGATAATATTGCGTATCTTAAAAAATCTCTCATAAAATTGTAAAACAAAGTATATTATACTCATCATATAAATATGTGTGGCTTTAAAACTATTCCACACAGACATATATTGTAGAATAAAATATCCACTTAAGTGTCTGTTCCCAGATGTTGAATTAGATGTTGTAATTCTTAATTTCGACATATTTTTCAGGTTAAGGCAATCAATGGTAACACTTTTCTTAGTGGTGCATAATTTTATGATGCACCTCTTGACTATCTGAGGAAGAACAAGTGCATCCCCCTAAGTGTATCACACATAAAACTCCAAATATAATAGATAGTCTAAGTAAACTAAGCTCCCCCTAAGTCTAGCATACTCGATCTCTCTCTCCCTTTAGTGTCAAACACCAAAACCTAAGGGTTGGTCGGCGAGGTTGCAGCGGACGAGTCAGGCGTTGAAGTACGAGGAGCAAGCTAGAACTGAGTGTCATCATCATCTGACCCTGAGCTCTGAGCTATCTGACCCTCTATAGCTGGAAGCGACGCTGAAGCAGTCTGGGTCAGATCAACAACTAGAGCTGCTGTAGACTGTGTAGGTATGACTAGAGCAACTGGATCTGATGATGTCACTTAAGAAGGGAGCGTCTCTGTAGTCCCGATAATAGGTGCAACTATAGAGGGACCTAGGACATACAAATATGGTGGAGTAGGCTACCCTATCAACTCACTGAAAGTCGCTCCAAGACTCCTAGAGACTGAAGTATCTAGCACTTATAGCGAGGAAGTCTGAGCCGGTGTGAAACTCATCTAGAGAGGTATGAACTGCGGGCCTAACACGGGCAAAGCAAACCACTAGGACACCTGCTCTATACGTGAAGCAAACTGTGCCGGTGGCTGTCTCTGACTCTGAAGCCCACTAGGCTGTAACACTAAAGTCATAGAAGTGGTGGCAGGCTAACCAAGCTAGGGTGAAGGTTGTGGCGGTAGAACCCCAATAGCTGTCACTACAGGCTACATAAATCCAAGGAGCTGCTACTGTATGAGGAGCTGCTGCTGATGCATGGCCTGCTGCTGCTACTATATGGCCTGCTGTTATTGCTGAAACTCATCCTATTGAGCCTAGAACCGTGCAAAAGTAGCAGCGGTCTTCTGAGCCTAGCGAGCCTGATCCTACCTCATCCGCTCAAGTATGGCAAGTAGAGCGGGGTCAGCCTGCGATGCAGATGGAGCTGAACAAGAGCTACCAGCCTCATGATCATGTCGTCGTGGAGGCATCTGAGGAATATCGCGGTAGTCCTCATCTGAGCTGTCACTGGGGTCGCTCTCGACCATCCCCTCCTGCTGAGCATCCAACTGCTCCTCCTTAATAGCTGCTATGCTCCTGATAGTATCATTCTGCTGGGCTGTAGTCTCTAGCACCTCTAGACGACGGCGCGGCTAGCTAGGTGCAGTCGGTGTACTATGGCGGATCATCTGAGTCAGGTTATATGTAAGAAACTCTGTAGTAGCACCACTGTACTCAGCTAGCATCTCAGACGGCCTCACTGTAACTGCCCTATGAATAAGAAACATGATCCAGTGGCATAGGGCAATTGTCGATGACCTCTGAACCCCTCAGCAATAGTATCCTCCATCTCTAATAGAAGGAGATCCCAAATATCAAACACTGTCTGCTGCATGAGGCAGTTCAGTAGCCACAACTATATGCAAGTCAAGCCCTCGCGATACCCCATCCTCGGAAGCAGTGTCCTCCGCATAATGGCATCAAGCACTCTAGCAGTGGGAGTGAGATCACTAGGTGTCCTGCTAGACCCCTCGCCGAATGACTCTGTGAAGTAGTGGCGGACTAGATCTATAGGGGGCACCATCCCACCATGAGGACGTCTGGGGGGCGATGTCTGTCCATAGCAAACCTCATGTAGCCAAATAGGCTGCTCCTGAAGCCTAGGTATCTCTCTGACCCTAGTGCTCATCAGCATGTAATCTCTGCCACTGAATATAAAGTGTATGAATCTATGTTGCGGGTCAATCCAGAGAGAAGCATAGAACTAACGAACCTAAGATGGAACATATAAGCCAGTTCGTCCAAGTAAATCTATCAGCCCTGGCAGGTAAGAAAGGTAGGGGCAAATGTGCTCTCCAGCTGCTGCAACAATAGACACTATGTTGCACACCCTCTGAGATCTGAAAATAGCTTCACTGTTAAGATATACATTGTAGAAGTCCTCCTACAGTGGTGTGTAGAAGCCTTCTGATGCACGCTCATCTCGCCTCGACGGAAACCACTGCTCAAAATCCACAAATCTAAGCTGTTGCACCTGCTTGGTCGTGGCAGCCCTCAGATCTAGATGAGTCACTGGAGGCGGACCCTATGGTCTAGGCGGTGGACGAGAACCCCTCCGCCGTGTATCTGCCCTCGGTGTGACTAGAGCACGAGTACGACTAGAGCAGCGAAGCTGTGGCTGAGGTGCCTACTCTGTCTCCTCGGCCTGCTGTCCCTCCTGAGTATGCTCTGCTGCCTGTGGCTCCTGCTGTGACCCCCTAAGGCTGACTCTCATCTAAGACAACTCACTGTCCCGCAACTATGACAGTCCCAACTGGACCACCATGATAGCGCTCAACCTGCTCTAGTGCGGCCCTCATAGATGGAGAGAGCTGATATGCGATCTGGACTCTACTCCTAGCACCTCCTGCCTCCGCATGCTCTGCTGCTGCTGCAACTACGACTGCTCTAGCTGTGTCTGCATCTAGATACTTCTGCTTCTTTGTTGCAAGTTTCTTCGTCGCCTTACCTTTTGGATCTATAGGCAAGCGAGGCGGGTGTCTCGGATCCTCATCACTAGGACCACCTCCAACATTCTTGACGCGAACCATCGGTTGGATCTAAAAAGAACAACTGCCATTGATAAGAAACAACTATCAACTGTCACTTCCGAGGCTTGGCCTCGATCTGTACTCGTGAGCTTAGGCCCGAGTTGACTGACAATTGCAAATAGGACCTCAACGACACCGACTCGCTGCACGATAGAATAGAGGATATACAGATAATCTTAATTATTCATCTAGAGATACGAAACCCTAAGAAAGCAAGCAATTAGATATGAAATTGAATCGAGGGCTTGCTACCTGACGAACCGGCGATCTGAGAAGCAGAGGAACGACATGCCGGGGGGGGGACCACCGGGAATCCTAGGATTAGGGTTGCGGCAAAGCAATGTAGCTCTAGATCGGTCGTGAAGAGACAATGGATGGCAGTGCGGGTGCTAGGGTTTGAGCACTGCAATGCTAGACCACTGGAGCTTGGCTGCGGTGAGGGTGGAGCAGAGGGCATGGGCTTGCGTAGGAGCTCGGCGGTGGTGTGACTAAGCGGGCGCACGAACGCAGGGAGGCGCGGTGGAGCAGCACAGGCTCGCAGCGACGCTGGTGTGGAAGCAGGGTGGCTCGTAGAGGATGGCACGGCGGAGTTTGCTGCGCGGCTAGGGCAGGGCGCGGTGAGCTTACAGAATAGCACGGGCTTGTGGTGGCGTGGAGCTAGGTAGCACGACGGCGTCGTGGCAATGCGGGCGCGAAGGCGCGAGCGGCGTGGGCGGTGGCATCAAGTCGCAGGCACGAAACACGATGGCTAGGGCATAGGCACAGTGAAGACGGCGTGGTGGGATGCGAGATAGGTCATGGTGGCGCTACGATTATAAAGGGGTCCCCCGACGTGACAGAGAAGGAAACAGGAAAGAGATTGAATCCCGCACGTTTTCAACTGACCAGACGCTCCAGTGGCAATGACCGAACACTGCCACCCAGCGTCCGATCAATTCTAGAGAGGTCTAAATCCCCAGGAATCACAACCAGACGCGTCCGGTGTACACCGACCGGACGTGGCTAGAGTCCGGTGCAAGCTGCCTCCTTCGTCTTTGATCGATCGGACATAGAGGCACCATCTGACCAGACGCTGGGAGAACACTGTTTTAGCGTCCGATCACTCCTTCTCAGCAGTAGTTCATCTCTTGTGAACTGACCGGACGCTGGACATCAGAGTCCGGTACAGCCTCCGATCACTCCTTTTCCAACGAATTTTCAAATTTCTTCGTGCTGCCTATTCCCAATCAAGTCCCAACTTCAATAAGATCCAAATAAACACCAATTGGGACTGATGTGAGTGACCTCTCTTAAACCCTCATATTTTTTAAAAATATTTTGCCTTAGGCTATTATTCTTTTTATGAAAATAGGCAATAAGAGGGCAATTGAAGATAAATGATAAAACAACATTCATGCATATGCAATGCAGTACTTGAAGATAAATCTAGTTGCTTGTCAAGTTTGATCCAAGGTTAAGCTTCTTCACACGCTTTACGGCGGTTATCTTAACCATGTTAGACAAACTCTATATGTATTACCAAAAATTAAACATGTTGTATATTACAATGCAATGCAAGGGACAACATAAGCTTATTTTTAGTGAAGTTACTAAAATAAAAAACATTAAGCTCATTCCACAATCGACAAAAAGTCACCTCATCTAGCGGTTTAGTGAAGATATCCGCCAATTGATTCTCGGTCCTTACACCTTCTAATGAAATATCATTTTTAGCAACATGATCTCTAAGAAAGTGATGGCGGATATCTATGTGCTTGGTGCGAGAGTGTTGAACTGGATTATTTGCAAGTTTTACCGCACTTTTATTGTCGCACAAAAGAGGTACTTTTTCTAGGACTACACCATGGTCTAGCAAAGTTTGTTTCATGTAAAGTATTTATGCACAACAAGCACCCGCGGCAATATATTTCGCTTCGGCGATGGACAAAGCCACACTATTTTGCTTCTTGGTGGACCAAGACACAAGTGGTCTACCAAGCAAATGACACCCTCCGGATGTGCTTTTTCTATTAACTTTGCAACCGGCATAATCCGAATCGGAATAGCCAACTAACTCAAATATAGCTCCTTTGAGATACCAAAGGCATATGCTTGGTGTGTGCTTACGATACCTAAGGATTCTTTTTATGGTAATTAAATGAGTTTCCTTAGGATTAGCTTAAAATCTAGCACACATACACACACTAAACATGATGTCTGGCCTAGATGCGGTTAAATATAGCAAGCTACCAATCATAGAGCGGTAGAGAGTTTGATCAACCATGTTACCTTCCTCATCTAGGTTGAGATGTCCATTAGTTGGCATTGGTGTCTTGATTGGCTTATATTCATCCATCTTGAATCTCTTTGAGAAGATTATTGGTATATTTCTCTTGAGAGATGAAAATCCCTTCTCTCATTTGTTTGACTTGAAAACCAAAAAAGAATATAAGCTCTCCAAGCATTGACATCTCGAACTCCTTTGACATCAATTCACCAAACTCTTTGCAAGAATCTTTATTTGATGATCCAAAGATGGTATCATCAACATACACTTGACAAATGAAGATGTGCCCATCAAGCTTCTTGGTAAATAGTGTAGTGTCGACTTTCTCGATGGTGAAGCCCTTCTCAATGTGGAAGTCCCGAAGGAGCTTATACCAAGCTCTTAGGGCTTGCTTAAGCCCATATAATGCCTTGGACAACCTATAAACATGATTAGGATATCTAGGGTCTTCAAACCCGAGAGGTTGATCAACATAGACTAGTTCATTAATAAATCCATTTAAAAATGCACTTTTCACATCCATTTGATATAGTTTCATTTCATGATGTGATGCATATGCAAGGAGGATACGAATGGCTTCTAGTCTTGTAACCAGTACAAAGGTCTCTCCAAAATCCAATCCTTCAACTTGAGAGAACCCATTTGCAACTAGTCTTGCCTTATTCCTCACAACTACGCCTTGATCATCTTGCTTGTTGCGGAACACCCACTTTATTCCAATGATTCTTGCACTTTTTGGCCGCTCTTCAAGAGTCCAAACTTCATTGCGGATGAAGTTGTTCAACTCTTCATGCATGGCATTTATCCAATCGGGATCTTGAAGAGCTTCTTCCACCTTGGTAGGTTCATAGCAAGAGACAAAAGAGTGATGAGCAATAAATGAAGCAAGATTTTGTGAACGAGTCATTACACTCTTTGATGGACTCCCTATGATAAAATCTTGTGGATGATCTTATAGTAGAGGTGTATTTCTTCTATTGACCACTTGAGGAGGAGGTTGTGGAGCATCAACATCTTGTGCTTGTACCACCATTTGATCATGAGAGACATGGGTGTCTTCATTGTCTACTCTCCTTTTTTTATCATTATCTTATGGCATACTTGATGAAGAAGGTGGATCAATCACTTGTACATCATCTTCATCATCTTTAGGCTTGATGTCTCCAACCATAATGTTCTTCATAGCCTCCCTCAATGGTTCATTATCTACATCATCAAGATTCTCATGTGCTCCTTGGGAGCCATTAGATTCATCAAATTCTACATCATATGTTTCTTCAACCAAGCCGATGACATGATTAAATACTCTATATGCTTTAGACTTTGATGAGTAACCAACAAGAAAACCAATATCACAACATCTTTGAAACTTCCCTAGATATTATCGCTTCTTGTAGATGTAGCATTTGCAACCAAACACTCAAAAGAAAGAGACGTCCGACTTCTTCCCATTGAGCAACTCATAAGGTGTCTTGCCAAGTAATTTTTGAAGAAATAGGCGGTTGGATGCATAGCATGTGGTGTTGATAGCTTCTGCCCATAGAGCTTCGGAGGTATTGTACTCATCTAGCATTGTTCTTGCAAGAGTGATCAATGTCCGATTCTTTCTCTCAACTACACCATTTTAATGAGGAGTATATGTTGCGGAGACCTCATGCTTGATCCCAACTTCATCACAATAGGCTTCTATGTTTGTGTTGTCAAATTCCTTCCCATTGTCACTTCTAATCTTCTTGATCTTCACTTCAAATTCATTTTGTGCTCTCTTGGCAAACTTCTTGAAGCAAGATGCAACTTTAGATTTGTCATAAAGGAAGAATACCCCTGTGTATATTGAATAGTCATCAACAATCACAAGATAAAAAAGATTTCCTCCCAAACTCTTGTATGTTGTTGGTCCAAACAAATCCATGTGAAGGAGTTCTAGCACTCTTGTGGTTGACATGAAAACTTTGGTTGGATGAGTATTTGCAACTTGCTTGCTGGCTTAACATGCACTACAAAGCTTATCCTTCTCAAACTTCACGTCCTTCAACCCTCTTACCAAATCATTCTTCATTAGCTTCTTGAGTGAGCTCATCTCAACATGAGCAAGTCTTCTATGCCATATCCACCCAATTGTTGTTTTGATGAATAGACAAGCCTTCAAATTTGCATCTTCGGAGGTGAAATCCACTAGATATAGGTTGTTGTATCTAAATCCTTTGAATATCACTTGATCATCATCCTTCTTAGATACAATAACTTTCTTCTCGATGAACAAGCATTGGAAGCCAAGATCATACAATTATCCAATATATAGCAAGTTGAAGCTCAATGAAGCAACATATAGCATATTTGAGATAAAATGATCATTTGATATTGCCACTTTGTCTAATCCTTTAACCTTGCCCTTTGAGTTATCTCCAAATATGATTCTTTCTTGTCCATCTACTTCTTCATCTAGTGAGGTGAACATACGAGAATCATCAGTCACACAATGATTTCCACTGGTCTTGTAGTTCACCTACACACAAGAGATCAAGTTTTAGGAACCAAAACTTGTTGAGTGCCCTTCACCTTCTCAACAAGTGACTTAGCAACCTAAATTTTCTTAGGCCTATTCTTGTTGGGAGGTCCTAAGAACATGACTTTTATCTTTTCACTAGAATCCTTTCTAAGCATGTAGTGAGCATTGAAGGCAAAAGGTCTAGCATGCTTGGGCAAGGGTTGTGATAGTGGAGTTTGACACTTATGAGTAAAGTGGCCTTCTTGTCCACACTCAAAACACTTCTTTAGCTTTGGCTTTTGTTGTTGTTGAGCTTGAGCCTTCTTCTCTTTGTTTGCCATGTACCCAATGCCACTTATATCCATCTTCATGATGGTGTTCATTAGTAGCTTACTTTGAAGATACTTGCCTCTAGTGAACTTGCTCAATCCAATCTTGAGATGCTCTTTCTCCAACTTGAGCTTCTTGTTCTCTTTTTTAAGAGCATCATTGTTTTTCTCTTCCTTGAGCTTCTTGTTTTCTTCTTTGAGCTTCTCATTCTCAAGCATCAACTCACCATCATGATCAAGAGTTTCTAGCACAATGGTATTATGACTTTTGATCTCTTCAAGATCTTTCCTAAGCTTTTCATTGTCATTCTTGAGCTTGACAAATTCATCATAATCATCGACCTCAACCACTTGCTTGCCCTTGCTACTAGAACTTTGCTCAATGCTCTCAATGATCAAATCATCACATGATGTAGCTATATCAATCTTAATAACATTGTTAGTAGCATCATGTGGCTCATTGAATAAATATTCTTGAGCAATAACAAGATTATCATGATTAATCTTAAGAGTAGTATATTCATCTTTTAGCATATTTATGGCTAGTGATGAGCTCTTTATGCATCCTCTTAAGTTTATCATGTTTACCTTTAAGCGCTTTCTTAGAAGATTTGAGCTCCTTGAGTTTGGATGACATAGCTTCATTTGCTTCTCTAAGCTCAACACTAGCCTTTTCGGCTATATCACATTTAGCTAAAAGAGAATCATTTTTAGCTTCTAGCTTGTTATTCTTAGCTCTAGTCTTTATAATGATCTTAGAGTATTTATTTAGCAATTTAACAAGATCATCATAAGAAGGTAATTTATATTCATCATCATCACTATCGCTATCATCATTACTAGCATGTTCATCACCACTACTTAATGGGGACGGGGGTCCCGATCTTCTATCAGGTTCAAGATAAACAATGATTTGTTTAGAGTGCGACACACCGATCCAGCTTCAGATCATAAAGACCCAAACCCTGCAACCTTAGCACCACGTCTCCTCTGGTTATCAATCGTGTCATAATCCAATTGACCTCACCAAGAAGGCTAATCCCAGCTGCGAATCGAAGAACACAAGCAAGAACAAGATAAAAAGCAACTCAATTAAAGTGACAATTGCAGATGAATGATTAAGCACTCGAAGTTGGGGTCTTGCAAACCGATAACGGCGACTGTTCAATGATAGATTGATCTAAAACAAAATCCAAAACCTAATGTAGGTGGTGGCTACTGATTATATAGCCTAAGGGATGTCCAAGGACCCCTCTTCACATCCTAAAGGTGTCCCAACATATTACAAGACCCAACGGCCCAAAAGACGACGCATCGCCATGACAGATTCTGGACGTCAACTTGTTTCGACGATTCCCATTGATTATGATGGAATTTTGATGTGGGACCACTTTCATTGGTTTCCTTATGAAATTATCTTCCATCCATATGTGGATCATCAAAAATAGAGTTCGGATGCGTCCTGGGTGTCCGTTTTATTACAGACTGGTCCTGACGACCGAGGCAGACTCGAACTCGGATTGGACTGGGCCTCTGGCTTGGCTTGGACATCCTTGCTGGCCTCCTAAGGTGGTGACCAAGGAGGAAGACGTCCAAGGCCATCTCTTAGGCATTCTCCATCTTCTTGGGGCATGCTCTAACTTGGGCCTAGGTCCCAAGGATGTCTAACAAGCCCATGACGATAGTGTAGCTTCTGCCAGAAATAGTGACAGAATATATTGATGATTTGGAGGCCTTGCTGGTATGATATTGAGATGGGACCAGATCTATTTGAAAGCTTATCAAACAAGCTTTCCATCAAGTGCTCATTGACCTCGATCGCACTCCGGATGGATGAGTTTTGGCTTTCCTAATGAGGCATTGTCGGGCTGCCGACGAACTAAAAGTTCAACTTTGATGAACTTCCATTATGAAACACATTTGAACCTACAATCAAATAGTGACATATACATGTGGAACCAAGTGAATTATAACCAAAGCCACTATGCAAATATAGGAACGAGCGCACCTTATAATCATTGTTCGTATCCGAAGGTGCCATGTCCTCATCACTACTCTCATCATCATTTGATACCTTGCGTTCACCCTTGACCATAAGGCATAGGTGTGTAGAGGATGATGGCGATGGTGGCAGTGAAGATGATGAAGAGTTAATAACAATGACAGCCACCTTCTCGTTGTCACTATCATCATCGGATGAGCCACTAGATGAATCAATATTCGTGAGCGAATCACCGACGATGTATGCCTTTCCACTCTTCTTCTTCTTGTGGAAGTCCTTCTTCTTGCCATCCCTCTTCTTGTATGGCTTATCTTTCTTCTTCTCATCTTCATCACTTGAGTCATCTTTCTTGCCCTTGTTCTTGTTCTTGAACTTGTCTTTTTTGGGCTTTGTGCATTGGTGAGCTAGATGACCAAGTTCTCCACAATTGTAGCAATCCATCTCGAAGATTGGCTTCCTTCTAGATCTAGTGAAGAACTTCTTCTTGCCATCAAACTTGATGCCACTCTTGTTGAGCTTCTTTAGCATCTTAGCAGTATTTCTCACCATAAGAGCAAGGCTTGCATCATCAACTTCATCATCACTTGAGCTCTCATACTCAAGCCTTGCTTTGCCCTTCTCTTGACTAGCTTTGAATGCTAAGTCTTTTTTTTTCTTCTTGTTAGAGGATGAGCCATCTTGAGGTGTGATGTGCATGTACATTTCATGAGCATTGATCTTTCCCAAGATTTGTGTCGGTGTAGCGGTGGAAAGATCACCTTGATGAAGCACGGTCATAATGTGCCCATATTTGTCAATGGGGAGGACACTCAAGATCTTTCTTACAACATCGGATGATTGCATTTGAGTTAGTCCAAGCCCATTAACTTTCTCTACAAGAACATTCAAACGTGAATACATTTCATTAGCACATTCTTTAGGAAGCATTTCAAAAGAGTTAAGCTTTTTCATGACAAGATGATAGCGTTCTTCATACTCACTCTTTGTTTCCTCATGGAGCGCACAAACGTCCGACCATAGTGCATGTGTATCTTTGTGGTTCCTCACCCGGTTGAACATATCTTTACAAAGGTCTCCAAATATGGTGTTTCGAGCCTTTGCATTTCATTTCTCGTAATTCACCTCATCACCTTGTAGGTTAGTAGCATCCTGAGGTTTTGGGAAGCCTTATGAGGTGGCTCTAAATATTATAACATCTAGAGCTTCTAAGTACGCCTCCATGCGAATTTTCTAATATGGAAAATCATCCCCCTCAAAGATAGGAGGAGGTCCATCCCCATGAGATATATTTCTCTAGGCGGTTAAGCCTAAATACGTGAGCACGAGGCTCCGATACCAATTGAAAGGATCAAGATGCCCAAGAGGAGGTGAATTAGAATAATTCTAAATTTCTTTGCAATAATTAAACTCTACGGTTAGTCCAATTAACCCCTTATGCCTAGAAAGTGTTTCTATTGATCTAACGCACAAAGTTTAGCACCCTAAGTTCCAATCCTACTCTAACATGACAATTCTAGGAATGTAAATGACAAGAATTGAATTGCTCAAAGTAAATGCTCAAAGTAAAGAGAGAAGGAGGAACGCGGCGATGTTTTGCCGAGGTATCGGAGAGTCGCCACTCCCCACTAGTCCTCATTGGAGCATCCGCGCAAGGGTGTAGCTCCCCCTTGATCCGCGCAAGGATCAAGTGCTCTCTATGGGTTGATTCTTCGACACTCCATCGTGGTGAATCACCCACAACCACTCACAACTTGAGTTGGGTCATCCACAAGCTCCACCGGATGATCACCAAGCTCTCCAATCACCACCAAGCCGTCTAGGTGATGGCAATCACCAAGAGTAACAAGCACAAACTCTCACTTGACCACGACAAGCCTAATGAGAAGGGTGGATGCATACTTTGCTACTCTTGATCTCACTAATGAGGGCTCTCTTTGGGATTCTCAAATCTCAATGACCTCACTAGGACCTTGCTCTTCTTGGCACTCTCAAAGGTGTTTCTCAGCTGTTGAAATGAGCAAAAGTACCCCACACACAAATGGAGGAAGTATTTATAACATGGGCTAAAAAATAAATCGTTATGTGCCTCTGCGGGGTGACCGGACGCTCCGGTCATGTTGACCGGATGTGCCGATCAGTTCACCCCGAACTCTAGTGTTTACAATGTGACCAGACGCTGGCCAGCGTCCGGTCAGCACTGACCAGACATGTCTGGTCGTGATTTTCCCTCTCTAGAACCTTACTGGAGTCGACCGGACGCTGGCCCTCAGCGTCCGGTCACTTCCAGACGACTTCACCTTGATCAAATGAACTGACCAGACTCTACACCAACGTTCGGTCACACCAAAGCCAGCGTCCGGTCAACATTTTACCCTTTATTCACTTCCAACTTTCGATCATACGTGAATGAAGTTTGCTCCAATAGATCTAAGGGCTTTTAGGAGCTACCTAGTGCTAGGTTTAGCAAGTGTGCACCACACCTAACCCACTAGACTTATCTAGGTCAAGCTACCCGTCTATACCCCCCTTAATAGTACGACCAAAGGAAAAACAAAGTCCTAAACTACTCTAAGTGTCTCTTCAACTCCAATCGACACTTAGAAATAGTCCATTCTTAACCTTATCGTCCATCCTTTAAAAACCAAAACGATTTCCATCGTAGGAGCATGACCACCATGATAGCCTAATCGATCTGTATTACCATGACCTAACTTAATTACCTCTGCAAAACACACGTTAGTCATTGTAATCATGTATTGTTATTAATCACCAAAACCTAACTAGGGGCATAGATGCTTTCAGACATATATTGTAGAATAAGGTATCCACTTGAGTGTCTGTTCCAAAATGTTGAATTAGGTGTTGTAATTCTTAATTTCGACACATTTTTTAGGTCAAGACAACCAAGGGTGACACTTTTCTTAGTGGTGCATAATTTTATGGTGCACCTCTTGACTATCTGAGTAAGGACAAGTTAGCACTGCAAAGGCTCAGAAAAGCTGCTGAGAAAGCCAAGGTTGAGTTTTCCTCTACTATGCATACTAAAACCTATATCCCCGTTTATCATTGCCGATGCTTTTGATGCAAAGCAATTCAATATTTCCATGATCAGATATAAGTTTGAGTCGCTTGTGAGCAATCTCATAGAGGAACTCTTATTCTTTATGTGATCTGCCTCAAGGATATTGGCAGGACGATGGACCCATGTTGGAATGTCGCACCAAAAAGTGTCCACGTTTTGTCCACGATTTATTTCCCATGAATACATGCGGGTACTATGATAACACTAACTACACCAAATGAAATATTAGAGAGAATTTGCATTGCCTCTAGAAGGATTTATTTATTAAGTTCTTTGGACTCTACAGGTAGTTTTAAAATATCTGTTTGCATGTCTTACCTCGTATCCTAATTCAAAATTTTATAGTTTAATTAGAATATTTAGGTGATTGTATATATATAATATTCAATACAAGAATAATCTATGCATGATCTTCTCGAAAGATTTCTACAGTGTAAAGACATCTTTATTTTTCATGCATGCCTGTGCTAACGCTATGGTAAAAACAAAAGGACAATATATCAATTAAAAAATAAAAACAAAACTCATGCTCAAAGTCAAAGAGATAAATTATGGATACTTGAATTTTGTCATCCATTATCTACCGGCGTGCCTATAAAATAGACTGAATAAACAATTAAACATAGATAGAAAACTAAATTAATGAAAGGATCATTACAAGATATCAATCATCTCATAGCTTCGGACAATATCGTAAAGCTACTAAAAACTATAACCGTGCCCTCACCTCAAACATTATCTAGATAAATGGATTACGATGAAAGAAATGGATATCGGAGATTTCTTCCTGTCAATATAAAACATTATCTTAGCTGCATCACAGAAAGATCTATAAAGTAGAGTTTGTGAGCCTGCGACGCCGCGCACTCCATGACTGTGTTAAATTCATAAACTTTGCTTTTTGGATTAAATGTCACTTTAACGTTGGTATTTAATTTTTACAGTATTGTTATCTTATCGTGCGATCCGTGTGTTTTTAGTATAAATTGTTAGTTATCCCATAGCAACGCACGAGCACGCTACCTAGTATAAATATAAAGAATGAAAAAGACGACAAGAAAGATTGGCATTAGGCCAACTCCTTTTGATTCTTTACAAACACATCTGAAAGTTAGCATGTGGGCTGTGGGCATCAAATCAAAACAACAAAAAGAACATAGATTTGACCATAAGTAGCATTTGCTCTCTTTTTTTTGAAAAAAGAAAGGTACTGCAGAGTTACAGGATTGTCAATCTTATCAGCACCATCAATTTTTGGTAATTGTAGAACTCAACCGAGACATCTATTGAAGTGCTACATCCCTAGCTCGCAACCCAATTAAGAGTAAGTTCTCACAAGCCTAACTCTCCAACCATTATTAAACTGCATGAAGGGCTCCGAAATAAAGACCACTATTTGAAAAAAGAGTAACTGATTATTATTTCCTTCCATGCATGATTATTGTTTCCCTCCATGCATGATTATTGTTTCCTTCCATGCATGATTGTTTCCTTCCATGCATGATTATTGTTTTCTTCCATGCATGATTATTGTTTTCTTCCATGCATATGGCCTCAGGTGATCAATTTATTTCCTTCAAAGCAGACGGGGATTGCAGGGATGATAGTTTCTTTTTCTATCGCGTGGGGTATCATACGGGGTGGGCAGACGGACGAACCAAAATAAATATCGCACCAAAAGATGTTCACACTTTGTTCTTTTTAGTCGTAGGAGATTAGTAGTTTATCAAAGTCTGTGAGGTGTTGGAGAGCAGTCTAGGTTGCCTCTTCTGATTATCTGTAGGGGTTACTACTTAGTATGTGGTTTTGACACCCACACCACCGCCTGTTGTAAGTCATTGGTAATGTATAACTGCAACTGCTCTGTCACCATGCGTTACATCTCTAGTATGGTTACCTTTTCCTTTTTGAGGAGCTTGGTGATTTGAAATTCTTTCCAAGTCATAAATAGGAACTAATACAGACTTTTGGAAATGATTTAATTGTATGAGATATACTACATATATTTTTTCTTATGCTTTTCCTCTGCAATTAGAAGGCCTACCAATAATAGAAAGTGTAGCATGCATGTCCATTTTACCTGCTCATGTACCATGGTCTATTCTCTCCCAACCGGCCCGAGGCAGCCAAACATAACCTGACAGACAGGGCAATCAGTTAATTTGGTTGCTGTTTGTTTAAACTTGCCTATTCTTGATTTCTCTGTAGGGGTTGATATTTCCTCATGGGAGAACCGGTGCCTATGAAGGTGGTGCCTATTAGGGTGCTCTTTGAGACACCATCTGGCTTCGCATTGTTTGGCTTTAATGGAGACTATGTCAATGTCGAAAACCCACTTGAGGTACTTGCTTGATGATCAAGCTTGTCAGTGATGTCACTACTTGTTTTTTTAATTCATATGTCAATGATCAAAATATTCATTTTTTATGCATTCATATTTGCAGATTATCTAGACATATTTGGCCGACAGTACCATAGCGGAACTGGTTAGCATTAATCATCTCATCCTTTGCTTTGTTTGATTCTTTCTCTTGGGGTGGTACCTGGATCTAGTTAGTTAATTCATTAATGTCTGGAATTGGCCTGCTGGTCACCTCTGTTTGTGATGAATTCTGGTTCCTTCTTTCATTTTTCTAGGGTTCAAACATATCTTGTGCTGCATGCCTGCAACCAAATAAAGCTATGTTGTGTTCGTACCATGCCATGATTGCTTTGTGGCTAATAGCTGCTGCTTCCGCTTATAAATTATCAAGCATTGCTACATATATTGCTTCAGTCCTTGTAGCAGCCACTATCTTTCCATGTATGATACCTAATTTCTCTGTACTGTTGTAGGCTATGACCTACCCCCATCAATGTTGCAAATTGACAGATCTACATAATTTGGGGCATGTCAAATTTAGGGCCTTTGCAAACCAGTAAATGTATTGACATTCCATTCGCTGCTCAGTCCAAAGTCATACACCGTATTAAATTAAGTTGTTTCAGTTGTCAATACAAACCTTCATAAGCTTACTGCAAACCTTATAATTCAGAAACACGTATATAGTGTGCACTTGTTTGCAAATTTGGGCTGCTAGGCCTTGCAATGGGCCATGGACTGGATGTTTGTTTTCTGTATTGGTTGTTTGGTATTTGACCTAGTTCCTATAAAACCTATAAAGGCGAGGGTAAGGCTTGCCACTAACACCCTTCCTGAGACCCCGCACAGAGCGGAAGCTCTCTGCACTGGGTACGCTCTAACTACAATGTCTGATAGGCCTAATTGCAAAGAAATGTTTGTTCCATAAGATGGTAAATGAAAATGGTCAGACCCACATGAGGTTTAAGAATAAGTGATTGAAAATATATTAAGCTCAATTCATTAGAGATTGTTCTATATCAATTTGTTTGCTAAATTATTTGGAATGCATGTTGGGACACCATTTGTTCAGTTAGATTACATTTCTTATCCACCTGAAGGTTTGATGTGATGGTAGACAAAATATGCCATTGGTAATGATCTAGATCAAGTTTGATAGAAAGCAACTCCAGAACAAACCATAGAATGCAGTTGAGATGATAGAATTAAAACGCAATTCCTATGAACATAGAATTTCATTTCCATCATCATTCTGCAAGTTTATTTGTCTGTAAAAACAAAAGTGGATGCCTCAAGTCTCATGATCCATTTGTGATTAACACATTCCATTTAGCTAAAGTTGAGACAGAAATATAAAGTTAGACAGTTTGGGAAAGGTAGTAATCTCCATTAGGAACATAATGTCAACTTTGTACTGTCACAAATTGTTTTAAAGAAACGTACTAGATCTGGCTTCGACAAGTTTCTCCTTTCCATGTTATGCTCATAATTCTGCATGTCTTTGGTAGGCCATCTGGCCATTGGAGTTCGAGAAGTTTGAAAACAAGTCAGATGCCATTGGAACTTCTGGTATTGATGACCGCATCACCAAGATGATCAAAAATTGGTATTGTAGTGGGAAGACAATTCTTGTTGGAAAGAGTGAACATAGACTGGCTATTGAAACAGACTGGTCAGCCTTAGCACCCTTTTCTTGCTTCTACTTATGCAACATATATCAATGCATTCAAAATCTGCTGTGTATTTGATAGAAAATAGCCTACCGCTGTGATGAAGTTGCATTTGAAGTGATGTGGGGCCTAGAAAACCACTTGCAGATTTTAGTGCCTAATGGCGAATTAGAGCTATGTGAGGAGGACCATAAGTATAGGAGCCAAGGATTACATATGTTCCTGCGAAGTCTTAATTATAACATCGAACCAGAGTTGGTGAGCACACTAGCCTTTACTGATGTCCAACATTCAATTTTTCTGTTTTACTACATCCTGTCATGTAAATTTATTCAATCCATGAATATCACCAAAGTTTATATTGTGATACTTCCTGGAATATCATACCAACTGTATGCTAAGCACTATGATATCAAAAAGGAAAAATGATCAATGTATCTCAGTATCACTTTTATTAAGTCAAAAAATCATCCATGTATCTCAGTATCATTTTTATTAAGTCCTCCCCTGTCAGTTCCTGTTTCATTTATTGAGCATATGCCCTCATGCCCTTGTATCCAGGTTAATGGACAGATTGTAGAAACAGCCTGCTTCATCTATCATTGTCTTGAAATTAACAAGGAGCTGCTACAGTGCTTGCGTATGGCTGGTTATCCTGAGAAGGAAAGCATTGACACACAGGGTTAGGATGCATTGAAATATGTGATAGCTGTTCAGATCATGTGTATGGATGAACCTTCATCCAATCATTGTCAGGTTAATCATCTTGCTGTATTTTGAAATGTGGTTTTGCTACCATATGATGAGACCTTTTTCATTTGAGTGACAAATGTGTTCATCTCAGATGTTTTCAGTGGAGGAGCTGCAGAAGATAAATGGTGGTAAAAGGAAACATAAAGGGCTCATTAAGGATAATTTCATGGTGGTCTACCGAAGAGGGGTCGAAGTCAATCAAGTTAAAGTTTATAAGCTTAAAGAGTTTGATGTTTTGGTGAAGTAGGCGCATGAAAAGTCAGGAAGAGTTAGGAAGTTGCAAGAGGAGCTGGATAAGTCAGAAAGCATTGCAAAGAAGAGGAAGAGGGAGGCGTAAGGAGAGCTTTAGGGTGTCATCATTGGCATCGAAGTTTGGTGTTGATGTAGTTGACGAGTCCAAGGCTCTTAAAGCATTGCAAAGAAGAGAAAGAAGAGTGAGGCGTCAGGAGAGCTTTAGATGTGAAGAGTCATGATACGTACATGATAGGAAAGAAATAATATGTGATTGTACAAAATTTATCCTAAAGAAACCATCCATTGAAAATATGGTTTTGATGTGTACAGTGTCAAACTTGACAAGTATAGAAATAGCTCATAGTTTCTCATTTGGGAATGATGTAAGACACTAGAATTTTATGGGAATTGCCTAAGGTATTCGAATGACAGATAATCTAATGTCTCTCATTGCACAAGTCACGTAACTACTACTTCCTCTGCCCCTTCTTAGGAGTTGTTGTAAGTTAGTCTTTTGTAAATTTCACCGAATCTACAATATAAAGAGACAATTATCTATGAACCACTATAAAAGATGTAACTTCCTCATCCGCCACCGAAAAAGTTCATCTTCCCTCTCGACCATCGCTTTGATTTTTGCAACCCCTCTAGGCCACTACCATCAACTTTTCTGGTAACAACAGCTAACAGGAGATTGAAATGTCCCTTTTGCCCCTCTTACAGGTGGACCCCACGTGTCAGCTTTTCTTCTTCATCCTATCTACTTTGAGCAGGCGAAGGAGGTGACGGACGAGTGCAGCCGCGTTCAGAGCCGCTCCATGTGCTGGACAGCGTGCTCGCAGTCCCCATTCCGCATGCACTGGCGGTCCACGTCCCATGCACCTACAGCAGCTGGTGCCGAAGCCAGAGTCCGCTGACGAGTCGGTGCCAAAGCTAGAGTCCGCCGACGAGGCGCCGAAGCAGAGTGCACCGTCACCTTCTCCGTCTCCCGCGCCTACGAAGGGGAGGGTTGGCGCGGCAGGCTACCGCAGCAGGAGGAGGTCGGTGCATGAGCACCATGCACGACCTATTCCTCTTCGGCTGCACATCGGGCTCGGCAACCGCAGGTACGGTGTCGTGCACGGCCTCGCCAGGGGGCTCAACGTCGCCATCACGCATACCTCCGCTTGGCTCGGCGGCGGCGTCCTTGTGCTACTGCTGCTCTGGGCCATACAGCGGTGGGGACGCCATGTCGACCCGTGCCCCACTCCGTGCGAGGTTCTATAGCACCCCGGCTGCCATGGCCTAGGTCGCTAGGGTGTCACTAGCGCACGCGTCCCGAGATGTCACCCTCAGCGGGAGCAGCGCCATGTGCACGTGCTCTGTGGCCGTGCTGCCGGACTCAAGCGTGCGGCACAGATGGGGCGCCATGGCATCGGCCTCCTGTGTTAGGGACAGTCACGTGACGTCCGAGGATGTGAAGGTGGCCAACGCAGCCACGGCCAGGAGGAGGTCCTCGCCAACGTCAGCAGAGTTGAGCAGCGCAGCCACTACAAAGATGGCCGCGGTCGTGGAGGGCACCGGCAGCGCTGCCAATGAGCATGCCAGCTCCTTCCTCAGCACGGTGGCACGGGAGGCCGCAGACCCTAGGTGAAGCTAGGGCTGAGAGACGAAAGCGTCCACGATGGAACTGGAATCAGGGGTGGGCTCGGCGAGGAGACGAGCGGCGGCTGTGAGGTGGGGAAGTGAGGCGACGGTGGAGGACAATAGAGAGAAGGGTACAATGGCCATTATCACAAAATCCTGACATCGGCGTCTACAGTAACGTTATTTCTCATTAACGGAAATGACGGCAGTGGTCTACACGGTGTAAAAAAAACTAATGGTCCAGACGACACATGAAGTTTTTCGATGGTAGCCAATGAAATCAGATCTTTTATAATGGCCTACAAGGAATTCTCTCTACTATAAAGGTGCGAACGAATTAGAAATAATCTCTCACCCAAATATTTGCTACCCACTTTGATTTTTGTTCCTCAGATCTACTTTAAACTCAGATCCAACGCATTTAATTTTTCCACCCTGATGTGATGAGCGGACCCGATCAGAAATTCAGTCAGAAACTCTTTACATTGACAGCATCATTCTCTCTTACGGACGTCTTGCCTTGAATTCTTTTCTCACCGTCCTCGACCTCTACCTGCCTGTTGTACCCACACACACGCCCGCCCCGCCTGTACCCAACACCCCTCCCGATTTGTTTCCCATCCCCTCCCGATCTGCGACACCACTCCAACCGTTTCCCTCCCTCCCCCACGTGCGACTCATCCTCTCTTGCGAGGCCGTGACATATGCCAAGACGGGATGCTGGCCACCAAGGCGCTAGCCATCGGCCACCAGGCACGACCGCATGCCACCAGGCATGACCGTAGGCCACCAGGGCCATTCATAGGTCGACACAACCCCAGTGGATGATGACCCACATCCTCCTCCATGAGATCCGATGATCGTATCCCTAGGGCATCAAGGCTGGCTTATTGCACGCATGGTGGCATCGGCTACCCGTGCCTCGAGGTTCACTGAATGGCAGCACTAGGGCGAGGAGGAAGCAGAGCACCGGTGGGCATGGAAGGGTGCGCAGCACGTAGACCATGGATAAGGAAGGGGCGGTCAGTCTCTAAAGATGTGTTTGTTTGCATGGACGGAGACCAGATGCAGACCCAGCAGCTGCAGACAGCCATGTTTGCCTGGACGCGTTTCAGGTCCGACCCACATGCTGCTTAAAGCAGCTGGGGGCCAGGCCTTCTTCCCTTCGTTTCTCGTGGGCCTACCTCTCTCAGGCATGAAGGAAGGATTCCGTCAGCTCCCGTTCGTGACTTCGACACCGCCGCCATCCATCCTCACCGAGACCTCATCCTCCTCCTCCATCCCTGGCCTCCTAGCGCTCGTCCATGGCTCACTTCTAGAACACGAAGACAGAGCAGGACCAGCCGTCGTCCATGGCCATGACCTCGGGACTAGCTCGAGCGTCTCAGTGGCTGTCCACTCCGGTGCACCGCCCGAACGGGTGCAGCGTGGGCTCGAGAGGCGGAGGTGCGGGACGGTGTTTGGCGGCAGGGTAGGGCGGCGTGTTGTTGGTCTTGGCCGTGGAGAGGTGTGCTAGGAGCGCCTGGACTAGAGGAGGTGGGAGGGTGTTGCAGTTCGCCGGGAGCGCCTGGATGACACACGGCTTGTCTACAGCGACGGGAATTTTCATCAAAGGCTTTCAATAATTATTGTATGGCTTTGGGAATTCAAGTTCAGCACTCTATCCCATATGTCCATACACAAAATGGTTTAGCAGAATCTCTTATTAAGAGAATTAAACTCATTGCAAGACCGTTATTACAAAATTGCAACCTACCAACTTCATGTTGGGGTCATGCAGTGTTACATGCTGCTGACTTAATTCAATTACGACCAACCGCATATCACGTGGTCTCCCCATTGCAATTAGTTCGTGGAAATATGCCAAATATTTTCCATCTATGAAAATTCGGTTACGCTGTATATGTACCGATCTCACTACCTAAGCGTACCTCTATGGGCCCACATAGGAAACCTGTTATCTATGTGCGATATCAATCTACATCGATTATCAAATACCTCGAGCCTCTTGTAGGAGACTTATTCATGGCCTGATATGTTGACTGCATATTTAATGAGGACCATTTCTCGACATTAAGGAGAGATTTCAAGTACCAAAGTGAATGCTAGGAAATCAACTGGAATGCCCAAGGCATTTCCTCCTTAGATCCACGTACTCAAGAGACTGAACAACAAGTTTAGAAAATCATAAACTTTGCAACATATTGCAAATAACCTGTCAGAAGCATTTATTGATTATAAGAGTGTCACTAAATCCTTTTATTCTGCTCGTAATGCGCTCGAAAGAATGGAGATACCAATAAAAACCATTCAACTCCCACTTCCAAAGAAGAGGGAGAGAAGTATTGCCGCTCCTAAGGATAATGCTTCAAGTAAGCGTCCGAGGATATCGTGGGCTAAATCCTTCAAATCATTAAATCCAAGCCAACCTCAAGTTGGTAGACACCCAATAGTGGATAAAAATCTAAAACCAGGACCAAATCCATAACTCGGATCAACGGTGCATCCAAATTCTGATCCTGGGACATCGGAACACCCTGACTCCTTAATTTTGGGAAATGACGAGTCAATTAATGGGGTGAAAGAAATTTCCATCAATTATATCGATTTTGGAGAATCATACGATCGTAAGACTACTGTTGTCGACATGTACTTCTCCGCAGCAATTGTAGAAATCTTTCTCAATGATCTAGATCCCAAAACCATGGCAGAGTGTAAAAAGCGCTCAGACTGGGCTCAATGGAAAGATGCAATTCAAACTGAGATAGCCTCGCTCACTAGAAGAGGGGTATTCACATCTACAATACATACACCTTCCAAAGTCTTTCCTATAGGCTTTAAATAGGTTTTCGTCTGGAAACGAAATGAGAACAATGAGGTGGTGAGATATAAAGCGAGGCTAGTAGCACAAGGGTTCGCGTAGAGACCCGGCATTGATTGCAATGAGACCTATTCTCCGATAATGAGTGGAATTACTTTTCGATACTTAATATCATTGGCAATTCAAAATCATCTATCTATGCAGTCGATGGATGTGGTGACATCATATCTATATAGGTCACTTAATTCGGACATATACATGAAGGTTCTCGATGGAATCCAAATTCTGAATCCAAACGCAAATCGCAACATGTATTATGTAAAACTACAAAAGTCATTATGTGACTTGAAGCAGTTAGGACAAATGCGGTACAATCGATTGAGTGAATTCCTTCTAAAGAAAGGATACATTAACAATGATGATTGCCCATGTGTTTTCGTTAAGAAATCTCGAAGGGGATTTTGCATTATATCCGTATATGTTGATGATTTAAATATCATTAGTAGTCCAAAGGATATAAAAGAAGCACGCAATCATCTAAAGACGGAATTCGAGATGAAGGATTTGGGTAAGGCCAAATATTGCCTAGGCTTACAACTTGAGCACCGTCCTTAAGGGATTTTAGTGCATCAATCAGCCTATATCCAGAAAATATTAGAGAAATTTAATATGGATAAATTATACCCTAATAAAACCTGATGGTTGTCCGTTCCTTAGAAATAGAGAAAGATCTATTTAGACCATGGGATATTGAGGAAAAGATGTTAGGACCAGAAATCCCATATCTCAGTGTCATTGGCGCACTTATGTATCTTACAAATTACACCAGGCCTGATATCGTATTTATAGTGAACTTACTAGCTAGGCATAGTGCAGACCCAACTCGTCGTCATTGGACGGGAGTGAAGTGTATCCTTAGATATCTTAATGGCACAAAAGATCTTGATTTATTCTTCAAGAAAAATCATGATCCCAGTATGATTGGTTATACTGATGCTGGTTATTTATCTGATCCTCATAACAAAAAATCCCAAACAGGATTTATATTCCTACATGAAGGTACAGCTATTTCATAGAAGTCTTCTAAGCAGGCTCTAACAGCGACATCTACTAATTATTCTAAAATTATTGCTCTATATAAGGCATCATGAGAATGTGTATGGCTTCGCAGAATGATTAACTACATACAACAGTCATGTGGTATTAGTTCAATTGAATCACCTACAATTATCTATGAAGATAATTTCGCTTGTGTTACACAGATGCAAACAGGTTACATAAAGAGCAATATCACTAAGCATATTGTTCCTAAACTGTTTTATCCCCATAAATTACAAGAAAGCGTGGAAATAAACATCTTGCAAATCAAGTCATGTGATAATCCCGCTAACCTATTTACTAAGTCCTTACCAACTTCTGTGTTTCAAAAATTGGTACATGAAATTGGTATGCGGTGACTTCTAGATTTGCCAGAATCAGGGGAGACATCTCCTAAATGTTGACCTATACCAACATCATTTATACTCTTTTTTTCACAAGTTTTACTCACAAGATTTTTTTTGTTAAAGTTTTTAATAAGGTAATATTAACATAAGCATGTGTCATATTTTCTATTTTTTCATCGGGTTTTTTGGAAAAATATCAAAGACACATGACATATTGCCCTCATAACTCATCCATGGTTTTTCCTAATAAATGTTTTTCATGTGAGTTATCCAAAAGGCAATACCAATAATATGTCGTCATATTTTCTTCTAATTTTCCTACTGGGTTTTTATAGGAGTTTTAGCGGCATATCACTTTATATTGCTCCTCATATTTTTTATGAAAAAGTTTTTGATGTAGTTATCTATATGTCGTATCTCTAATATTTTTTCCACTGGAGTTTTTTATAGGATACCAATGATATAGTTGTTTATTTAAATCACACACACATATGTTATTTTCTCCTTATTTTCCTATAAGGTTTAAAAGAGTTTTTATGGCATATCTATATATACATATTCCTCAGATTTTTCTCACAGGGTTTTTTAAGAAATCTCAGCTTACAGCTGCATTGATCTTAAAGAAGATTCAATCAAGGGAGAGTGTTACGAAATGGTGTCTGTTCCTAAACGACACCTCTTCATACTCGGTGATCTCATCATCAGAGGAAGATGATTAGCAGTGAGTTAGTATAAGCAGTTAGCACTACAAAGGGGAATGTCCCTTCGGTAGTAGACTGTTTCAGTGAACAGTTGCATTTTCCTGAACAGTTGCGTACGTACGTAGTTCGTACGACGTGACTCTTCACTTGTATATAATCCAAAGAGATTAATGAAACAGACAATTATTCCTAAATCATTGTTCGTTCTATTCACTTTTAATAATAGCAACAGGTCTTTGGAACGTAACTACAGAACACTGCGATTGTTGTCCATAGCAAAGAACCGCCAGCAAGAGCAGGTCAGCGGCCTGTTCGCTGGTTGGTTTCTGGGCTGGTTTGGGCTGGCTGGTGCTGGTTTATTGTGAGAGAAAAACACTGTTGGCTGGCTGTTTTGGACTGGCTGAAACCGACAAGCGAACAGGCCGTAGATAAGCATTACTGGCTGCTCATTGTCACATGACACAGCACACAAGTGCACAGCCTCACCTCTTGAACTGTTTGCGGGCATATTCAGGTCTCCTCACACCCATGGCTTCGTTATTGGAAATCCAATACTTTTTTACACCCAAGAGCGTGCAAAAACATAGGATAAAACCTGATTGCGGCTAGGACATTAAGAACAGATTTTGTAATTATAACAAAACCCTATCTTATGCCCAATAACAATTGAATTGACAGCCCAAACAATAATAGAATTTCTCTACCGTACTAAATCCAAATGCTTATTTACTTAATTACAATATCCTCGTTGTTCTGAGATATGCAAATATCAAATTGTTGCATCTTAGTCACAAACTCAGTCCTTATTAGACGGTCTCCAACAGGAGACCCATTGTGGAACTCAAACTCAAAATGTATCTCCAACACAATATCTATAGCCTCCAACAGAGTACTTATATAGAAGACCTATTTTGGATGCTATGAGAGGCATAACCTAAATCTGAGTATCCTTTCTCCTGGAGACCCATTTACAGAAAGAATTGTCTTTTAGGTCTTGTTATTGGAGAAGACCAAAAATATGTATTGAACCCTTTGCCTGCAGCGCTACCCAAATGACGAATATGTCTTGTATTTTGGGTCGCGATCGTTGGAGACAGTCTTAGGTTGTCTCCAACAGGAGACCCATTACGGAACCCAAATAAAAAATGAGTCTCCAACACAATACATATAGTCTCTAACAGAGTAGCTATATGAAAGACCCATTTTAGATGCTACGAGAGACATAACCCAAATATGAGTATCCTCTCTTCTAAAGACTCATTTGCAGAAAGAATTATCTTTTAGATCTTATCGTTGGAGAAGACCTAAAATAGACATTGAACCATTTGCCTATAGCACTGTCCAAAGAACGAATGTGTCTTGTATTTTGGGTCGTGATGGTTGAAAACAGTCACAATGGGTGATCCTAAGCCGGTCCTATATAGCTATAGGACCTGTCTCTGTACATTGTGTCACCGCTTCAATTTTTTTACCAACGACGAGTCATTTTACTAAATTTTTCTTTTTGCAAAATTTATGATTTTACTCTTTTTTCTTTCAAAATTAGGACTGATGTCCTCGGATCGTCTTTTGCTGTTGGACCTGGTTTTAAAGCTGCTCTATTGTGACGAGAGCATTAAAACCAATATCACAATTAGGTTTATCAACGATTAAACCAATCTTCTCCTTAAGTTTAAGATCACAGATGGTTTCCTCGCTACGACATTGCCATGAATCCAAAATAGTCCCTCCTTTCCAGATATTGAGATATATACATAACTTCTATTATGCCTGTGTTTAGATGCTTTTAGAATGATAAAACTTTTACCCCTAATTTTTTGTTGCAAAACTTTTGCCATTCAAACTTAGTATTTGGTGTTTAGATGCATGACAAAACTTTAGCCATACAGACACAGCACACGCCCCCAAAATGTTTTTTCCCAGTTTTTTGCCTCTTGGGTCTCAAATGCCAAAATTTTTACATCTTTTGCTATTTTTGCCTATGATGTTTAGATCCATTTTACAAAAAAATGGGATAAAACAGCAGAAGTTTGGACTAAAATGGGAAACTAAACACGCCCTATGTATATATAGACATATCATATATCTAGATACATTGCAAAAGCTTTGTATCTAGAAAACCCAAAATGACCTATAATTTAGAACAGAGGGTAGTATAATTTCACAGGTTACATTGTAAACCAAATACAAGGTTACGTGACTGGTCCAATGGGCTGGTGGCATCGATCACTGATCTCATTGGCACAAAAAGTGAAACAACTGACAAACAAACCCAGTTACCAATTCTTAAACAAAAAACAAGAGAAACTGCCAGTTAATTTGCTTTATTTAACAACTTCAGAGACAAAAGGTCCATATTTAGCAAGCCTCAAAATATGTTTGCCAGGCACAGATACTGTATATGCATATGGAAAGATGAAAAGGCGTTGAAATAAAATTGATCCAACAAATGTTAAATCATCATTGCAGGATTGTAGAACCCATCACGAAAACTCAACTGCTGTCGCAGTCAACTTGGAGGACATCACATTTAGTATCTGTGGGAAAGCTTCTCCTGCTCTTTGTACCACATGGCGTATCTGCATAGGCGCATTGAAACAAATCAGAATCATGCATGTCAATTATGTGAATTCTGCAACCCGCTAAACTAACAAGGAAGATTAGTTCACAATTTTCTGTCCCTACGACAAAAGGAAATTCAATTATTCAAACTGCATTTGAGAACTGTGGTATTTTTAATTTGGGCAACCAAATAGAACAGCATAAACACAGATATTAAATCCAGTTTTGAGATACCTATTTTAAAGGAAATTATGCTTCCACTTTCTGAATTGGTGTGAGATTATCCTAATGATCATCAGTTGACTAATATACAACATGAGTCAGATGATGGAAGTAGTTTGGGTAACAAAACAAACAAGCCTACACCTGCATTGCTGTCGGACCTGACATGAGATTTACACTAATAAGGATCAGTATTACACCAGATTCACAAGCTCATATGTGTACAACCCGAACACAGAAAACGGGTTTCTGAACCCGCATCTGAGCCCCATCACACATTGCAATTATCTTCAAGGAATATTGAGAGTTACAACTTTCAAAAGCATATTGGGACTAATTCTTAATTCTTAATTAAACTGAATTATGTCTAACTGTTTGCTTTAACTTCCATACCTTGGAAAAGCTTAAGAATAATCAAACAGAATACACCTGCCCCATCAATACTTTAACCAAAAACAAAGTATTAAGATTCCTATGAGCACAAAGGTTGCAACCCCTAAGATGGCAACCATGAATTCTCTGTAAGTGGCCTTATTGCCCCTGAACACAAATATTATGTGATTTAACAATAGTGTTTACGAGCACACATTAGTTCAGGATAAAAAGGACATTGGATTAGATTTGTATATGATCAATCAGATAGAAGAGGCTAAACTACTAAGCAGATTTCAAGCTACCACAAGACCGTACGTGCTGTTTGGTTGGTTCCAAAGTAACGGAAACGTAAATGAAATTAGTTCAAACGTATATCCCGCCGGTAACGTCCGCAGCTTATTATTATTTACGTTTGTGTTACATTTCTCCGCACCAAACAGCTCGGTAGAGACTGAAAACTGTACACCTAATATAATTCTTGTAAGTTAGTCTTTGAAAGTTCGGTCCAAAGATTGATTATATCACCATGCAAAAGTTTCAACTAGTTTGAACTTTCAAGCTACAAGATAAAACAATCCTAAGCAATACCTGAAGGCCCTATACATTTTGCTTGGCAACACTAATCAACTATAAATGTTATGTCGTGTTGGTAATTGGAAATGGAAGCATACATCAACCAGATAGCACATTAAAGACACTTAGGGTGTGTTTGGTTTGAGGAATGAGGTGGTCCATGATCTACTTATTACTCACTTTTTTTGTTTGGTTTGTGGAATGGAATAGGTTGATGCATCACCATCTCATTCCTCATAAGCTAATAATTAGTACTAGTATGAGGAATGGAGTCATTCCACAAAATTTGAGGAATGAACTCATGATCATTGTTTTTGAGGCGTCGCCTAGACGTCGCCTAGGCGACAAGGTGTGCCCAGGGTGCTGGGCGTCGGGGTCGCCACGGCATGCGTGCGTATGGCGTCCGCCATATGAGATTAGGCGTCGATTAGGCGTGGAAAGGCGTCGGGCGAGCGCCTAGAGGCCTGTGGCGGACGCCGGAGCAGCAAGTCGAGAGGAAGACGGAATCGGGCGGGCAATCGAGCGGACGCAATGAAAACTGGCGGGAATCGACCGCGTCGCGTCCGCGCTAGAAGGAAAAGGGCGGGAATCGACCGCATATATGCTGTTGCGCGGCAAACCTCCCGCTCGAGGGCTTTTACCACAGGTGCGGGCCGCTGCAGCTTCACGGAGAGAGGAGAGGAAAAGAGGCGGCGGCGGCGGCCCTGCTTCTTGGCGGCAGAGGCGGAGGCAAAGGCTTGCCGCTCCTTGCTCGAGTCCACCGGCCGCGCGCACCTCCCGCGAGTCCGCCCCTGCATCTCCTCCTGGCTGCTCGAGTCCACTAGGGGTCCGTCCGCACCGCACCTGCAGCTCCTGCCCGTCCGCACCTGCTCGCCCGCCTCCGTCAAATGTCCGCCTCGTATGCTCCCTGCCTCCTCTCTGGTCTCCTCTGCAGCCCTGCTTCCCTCCTCTTCCTCTGCTTCTTTCTCTTCCTCTGCTTCCCTCCTCTTCCTCTCCTCTTCCTCTGTTTCTTTCCCTCTTCCTCTGTTTCTTTCCCTGCAGCACTAGTCATTAAGTTATATTATGTTATTAGAGACTAATTTGTGGCTATTGAGTGATGAGAGATTTCAGATTTGCTATTTTGCTACTTTACGTTGTGCACTAGCACTCTGGTAGCATCATTTATTATGGTATTACATGCTAAGACTTGGCAATATTAAGGTATGATTTGCTTCTGAATTTTAGTATCATCATATATTAAGATGATCGTATGGCGTCGCCTAGGCGTCCACCATAAACGCCTAGGCGTTGTGAAGGGGGTACGGCGCCACGCGTCGCCGCAGCGCCTCAAAAACAATGCTCATGATGCACCACCTCGCTCACATTGTTAGACGGCATGTTTCATCTGCACATACTCTCACCTCGCTCACATCAAGACGTACCTAACCAAACATGGCATGAAACAATGGTGAAGAAATCATCAAGATGCACATATGTGCCGCATGAGCTAGCATAAAAGAAGCAAAGCATGACTTGTGTCTAGGCATCTTAGTTCCAATTTCCACAATCCAACCCAGGGGCAGGTCAATGCATTACAAAATACATACAGATACCAAATGGCACAAATCATTTGTACACCGTACTACTGATCCTCAACGAAACCACCAAATGCACAAATCCGCGTTAAAACTACCAAAATCGGAGCAAATCTTGATCCATACCACTATCGCACCTAAGGAAACAAAAAATCTAACACGAGAGCAATCGACCGAACCCTAACAGGATCCCCAGGCCAGCCGGAGCAGCACCCGATCCGACCAGATCTGCGCGAGGGGGACGAAACGCAGCCGAGCGAGCGAGCACCGAAGGGAAGCGGGGGGGCTTACTGGTAGGTGCCGACGACGGGGGTGATGAGGAGCGTGGCGGAGATCCAGTTCTCGGTGACCTTGTGGTGGATCTTGGTGGTGATGTCCTTCCACAGCCCCGGCATCACCTTCTGCTGGAACGGCGACAGCGCGTACACCACCGCCTTCATCCGCACTGGCGTCTTACCCATGCTTGCCCCGCGTCGCCGGCCGGTCTTCCTCCTCGGGACGGAATGCTCCGGTTGCCTCACGCACGCCGATGGGTGGCTGGCTGGGTGGCTTCTCGGATCGTTCGCTCCGCGGAACAGCTGGGCTAGGGTTCGGTATATAGGTCAGAGGTTCGATTGGGCCGGAGGATTTTGATGGCCCAGCTGCAGGAATGATGTTGTTGGACCCAGCCCAAAATTATAGTAGAATCTAGAGTGTGGGTGCGCTTCATCATGGTGCCTTTGTTTGCTTCGTCCAATTTGCTGGGGAGGTAAAGGACCTTCTGGAATCCAAAATCGAACACTGCAGATCTCTGAACTATAGGCAAAAACAAGAACTTATAAATTTAGAAAATGTATACTTTGCAACTAAGGTACAATTTATCAGTGACTCTTTCTCCTCGCTCCTTCCAATACGAGATCCAGAAGCTTTAAGGAGCCCGGCAATTTTTATTATACGAAAATATTTAGCTAGCAAATTATATGGTTCTTTGACAAAATGAAAATTTTCTTTTCAACTTTGGTCACAAGCCTGGCCGGCCGCCCAGGGTGGCTAGGCAGTAGCTCCGCCACTACCTCCTCCATCTTCCGCCACCTTTGACCTTGTACGCGAGGACTGTCAAGTCGGTGTGGAAAAAATAACTTTAAATAATTGGAAATATCTTATATTTTAGAACAAAGAGGCTATGATATAATTGTGGCTATAACTTATATGGAATGAAAATGTGGACATGGGTCCATATATCCAACATCGTTTTACATACATGTGTACATAAAAAGAATCTCAAGAAATTTGAACATGTAGCAAAAATTGACTAAAGTGTTATGCACCAAAAAAGATAAAGTCCGTAAGGATATAACCTTCAAAGTATGGTAATTTTTTCCTCACCACTCGTGTGTTGTTTCACTTAGACGGGCCCCGTTCGGCTGGCAGAATTTTGGCTAAACCTGGCTGAAAAACACTGTTCTGACTGAATTGTTGTGAGAGAAAAACACTGTTCCAGCTGAAAAAAGAAGCCGAACAAGCCGAATATAGGGTAAGCCGAACGGGGCCCAACATGATCTCAATTATAGTTTAGAGCTACAAAATAGGCTAGATCGCATTACTCATGTTGTGGCCTGGCTCGTAGAGCAAGAGCTCGTGCGTCCACCTTTTTCAAATTCACAGCAAGTGTACACAATAGTCACTCTTTTCCCTTAAACTTAGTCAATCTCTAATCAATTTTTATACGAGATTAGTTCTTTTTTTAACGTAATGGCAAAAGCTCTGCCCTTCAATTAGGGTAAGAAAACGAGTTGTTTATGTACAACAGGGTCACTCCGGGGAAGTGACAAAAACACAGCAACACTCACTATGAGAGTTGGGATTTATTCTTTTATTGCATGTATAGCATTTACTATGAGAGTTGGATTCGATTGAAATAAGTATGGCTTGGTTTCTATGGAATAACAGTGAGGAGAAGCACAGATATCACCTTGCTCATTGGCAATTAGTTGCCCAGAAAAAAGAGTTAGGTGGTTTAGGCATTTCTGATCTTAAGAATTTAAACTTGTCACTTTTAAGTTCTTCTATTTTTAGAGATAATTTGCATACTCATGCCATTTGGACTAAGATCATAGATCACAAATATAGAACTAATAACCCAAACATCCGTTGCTGTGTAGATGACCAAGCACCTCCTTTTTGGAAAGGTGTTGCTTGGGCTTTGCAGGCTGCCCATTTGGGCATTGTGTGCTAGGTTGGGAATGGCAAAAAAAATCAGATTTTGGAAAGATCATTGGTTGGGCAATTCTAGCCTGGCCATACAATTTTGGCCCTTGTATGTGATAAATGAGCAATAGGGTAGGACTATTGATCAAGTTTGGGATGGGGAAACTCTGAAACTCTCTTTAGGAGATCTGTTTCTGAAAGACTAATGGAGATGTGGTTTGAACTCTTAGGAATTGTAGAAGAAGTCAATTTAGTAGAGGAAGAGGATCAATTTATCTGGAGTTTTAGCTCCAATGGTCAGTTCTCGGTCCAATCTTTATATGCGGTTATTAACCATCGGGGTGTTAAACCGATGTATGTTCAGGCTGCGTGGAAATTGAAAATACCTCCAAGGATCCAAATCTTTTTATGGCTACTTTCAAAAAATAAGCTCTTAACGAGAACAAACCTAGCTAAAAGGGAAAAATTGGATGACTTGCCATGTTTATTCTGTTCTGAAACAGAATCCGTTCATCATCTTTTTTTATTGTTGTGTTGCCACATGCATGTGGGCAGTTTTAGCTGACATTTTAAGTTTATCTGGGCTTTGGAACTATGAATATATTGCTTCCCTATGGATAGCAAACAAAAAGTTCATGTTGGCTAATGTAGTGAATGTTGCTGCTCTTTGGTGCTTGTGGAATATGCTTAATAAAATCTGTTTTCAGGGAGATGTTTGGATAGGAATGAAGAAGGTGCTGACAGGGATTGCAAGAACGCTAAGACGCTGGAAACCAATGTACACGGCAGTGATGGAGGAAGAGCTGACGGTGATAATCCAAAAGATCGAACTGGAGGCAAGCAGACCACCTGGAATCAGCTGGAGTCCTTTACATTCTCAAGCATTGGTGTTGCGGCCTTTGGCGGCGGGTTGCATCGGTGTGCTTCAACAGATTTCTGAGTCCGTCATGAGTGTAGATACTGCTGAGACTTTGGGCCTTTAGGCTTATTTTTGTGGGCGGGCGCGCCGATACGCCTTTTGAACTGAATTGTAATGCTTGACGCTTTATGATCAATATAAAGCGGAGGAGACCTCTGTTTTTTTAAAAAAATAAGGTTGGACCAAGCGGGCTAAGACCATTAAATACCACAACGATAGCTAGGTCCAGGTAACCACACAACATATTCACATGTGTGGTCGAAATATTCATACGTGTGTTTGAGCTTCAAAGTTCAGCACCGTGGATCGATTCAACCAGCATCATTCTTGTGTTTGAGCTTATTTTGAGTGCACCACGCAAATTGGGAAGTAGCAGCACTGAGCCACTGACGATGGAGAATTCCAGGGCGCGCAATCTAGGGCATGCACGGAAAAAATCACAGGCATGTTTGCTCGCCGCGTCACTGCTGCCTGTGGCCACAAAAGCCCACAAGCCGACAAGACAACCCTAAGCGGGCACGGGGCATCCAAGGTTACGGGAAAACGTAGCAGCGGCGTATCCAAGCAACATTCCCATTATTATTTATTACTCAAGTAGTCCACCAATGAATCATCAAGATATCTCACGTAACCTAACGATCTACTTCTCTCCTTTCTACGCCGGGCCGGTTCTGAGCGCGCGGTCCAGATCGACGATGAGGTCCTCGACGTCCTCGATGCCGACCGATATCCGGACGAGGTCGTCGGTTAGGCCGCGCTCCTTGCGGACCGCTGCAGGGATTGCCGCGTGGGACATGAAGCACGGCAGGCTGATGAGGGACTTCACGCTCCCTGAATTGAGGAAATGCAATGGAAGCAGTCAGTCGAGAGTTCAGTAGCAGATGGTAAAACTGTAAAAGCAAGCATCTATCGATTTCGTCTGGATGCTCACCGAAGCTGACTGTTACGCTGAAGTGCTTGGTGGTCTCAACGACATGCTTTGAGAGAGCCAGTGAGCCGGTGAGGAAACTGAGAACAGAGCCCGCTCCTTTTGCCTGATGAACAAGAGAGAAATGTAACAGGCATAGTTGATCAGGACAGTGCTGGAGGTCAAATTTCTCTTAAGCTACTCATGCGAGGCAGCATGGAAAATAAAAGGTATACCTGAGAATAGTGTAAGGACCGCCCAGTATGGTCAGGAAGCCCGGCGTAGTTCACTTGCTTGACCCTCGGGTGAGACGCTAGGAATTCAGCAATCTTCTGGGCATTAGCCTAACAATAACCAACCAACCTTTAAGCCTCTTCAGAGAAATGATGAAACGGCCAGAGACTCGAGGGGGTGAAAAGATATATAGCATACAAGTTATAGAAAAGTTTCACCTGTTGTTTCTCCACCCGCAAAGCCATGGTTTTGATTCCCCTCAAGCAAAGCCAGCAGTCAAAAGGTGCCAAACCTGATCCTTCAGCATTTTGCAGAAACGCTATCTCTTTAGCCAAACTGCCAGCAATCAAAAGAAATATTATGCCAGCAGTTCACAAGTACTATGAACGTTGTTTGTGGGCCTTGTTAGTATTTGAGAGCATGCAGCATGAACATTAGGAGCAAGGTGGGAACAGAGAACACACCTTTCACCCTTTACTGCAAGAATTCCAGCCATAAGATCACTATGTCCAGCTATAAATTTGGTAGCTGAGTGCATCACGATATCTGCACATAGGACAATAGGTGGATGTGAACTGTGCCATTAAATGGTGTAGAATGCTCATGTATCTAGTTAACACATTGTTCCATACCAGCTCCCAGTTCTATAGGACGGGAGAGCACTGGAGACATGATGCTGTTGTCTACCAAAACAAGAGCACCATGAGAATGTGCTATCTCTGAGATTGTCTGTCATGCAAACAAAAGAGAGGATGGAATACTGGTTAACTCTAAAAGGATACTTCTAGATAATAGAAAACCTAGTAATACAATCTTAATGATCACTGGATCCATTGATCAAGAGTCTTACCTTAATGTCAGTAATTTGCTGACGAGGGTTTGTGGGACTTTCAAGCCAAACTAGTCTAGTGGAGGGTCCAATTGCAGCCACCACATCACTAATTTTTGTTGTATCTACTCGTCTGTATTGACACAATGTATGTACCACATGTCAGTGAACAGCAAAAGAACAAAGAGATCACTTTCATAAAGATAATCAATATCACACTGACTTTACAACTATTCCATGTCTCGGCACAACTTGTGAGAGCAGACGATCAGAGCCACCATATATGTCCTCACCAGCAACAATTTCTTGTCCTGAAATCATAAGTTTGATCCATTAATTTATATAGGCATACACGAGATTATATGTCAAGCATTAGAAATGGGACACACAGGAATATGTCAAGTGCTTACCAGCCTTAAGGAGGTGTGTTACTGCAGCTAATGCTGCCATCCCACTGGTGAAGCAGAATGCTTGATCTGCCTTCTCAAGCTTAGCCATAAGGCTGAACATGATATAAACTTCATCAAAACCATAATGCATTTCTCTACACTACAATAGTAAGGAAAAGGACTGTACTGATGTACTAACCTCTGGAGAACATCACGAGTGGGGTTACCACTTCTAGTATAATCATAAGCTCCATAATCTGTAGCTGAAGGCTGGAAAATAACTTTTGGGATTAAGTCACTACTCGCTACTGCAGAGTAGGAAACAGGCAAATAGAGCTAATCATGAACCATCTTAAGTACAATTATAAGCTTACTAGCTCCTCAAACTGAATAAAGATATTGCCACACAATTTCACAAAATCAATATCCTCACAATAAAATACTTGCATCGCTGGAAATCAATAGGATTCAAGGCTACAGAGGAAAATGCATATGGTTTGTCAAATAACTATAGCATCCCAATACCTCAAGGACAACCAATTCAATCTCAAATATAACTAGCGGATTAATAAAAAAGAAATCATCACTTAACTATTGGCAGGTATACTACAGTTTCAAATACACAAGCAACGGCCAGGCCCATAGAATTCTTCAGCAACTTACAATAGTAGATTTTTGTCCTCAGATTTGTAAGTTTTGAAGAAAATTTCACCCAGCCTATTGTTTCCCACATTTGCCTGAATATTCATTCCATGTTCCAACCAATACAAATCCAATAAAAAAAACTAAAATAACGATTGATCACAACTGGTAGTGCAACCTAGTATGGGACACCATCTGAAGGTGGAAAATGTAAACGAACAACATATTTATCAAAGAAATCAAAACGTACTAGCAAAGTTCGAAGCTTTCGGTTCCCCATTTTGGTAAAAAAAGCATTCGTTTGTAATCTCAATTACCTGCTTAAAGGTGGCGGTCTGGTACAGCGGTGTGCTCAGAGCCTCATACTTGTCGAACGAGTTCTCGAAGCTCGTCAGCATCGTCGCCACGCTCGGCTCCTTCGCCTCGAACTCTGCACCACCAGAAAACCAAACCAGCGCCCACAAATTCCCAACCTATCAATTCTCAGCAAAACCGCCACATGAGCCCAATCCCACAGCCCCGAGCAACGCACCAGAATCGGGAGCGACGGAGTCCAGGGTCTCCAGGGAAACCGCGGAGGCGCTGAGGTCCCGTTCGGAGCCGCCGGAGGCGCCCGCAATCACCGTCAGCGGGCGCCCAGCCATGCGTCGGGATAGCGAGAGGCGGAGGGGCGGTACGCGGAGGGCTTGGGCTTGAGCGGCGGCGGCCGCGCTGCTAGGGTTCGGGGACGGGGTGGACTGGACGAGGAAGAAGCGGGCAGGAGCGGTGGGGACGGCGGCGGCCATTGGCGAGGAAAGAGGAGTGAGAAGCGGGAGTCGTTCGTCACCTGTTGGTGGACTGGTGGACCCTGGCCCACAGTTCCATGCAGCCCGAGCCCGTCAGCCCGGCCCAAGCATGGCCCGGCACGCAGGCTAACGGGCTCGGGCTGGCCCGGCCCGGAGGAGCAGGCCATGCCTAGGCCTTACCCTAGGCACGTGGGCCGGCACGGCACGACCTGCTACAGAACAGCCGGCCCGCTAGCGACCCGGCCTACCGCCTCCTGGCCTCCCCGCGCCCCCCGCCCCGCGCCCCCCCGCTGCCGTCCCGCGCCCTGCATATATAAGCGGCTCGCCCAGTCGCCTCGCCTCCTCGTCCGCACTTAGTCGAGTCGTCTCGCCTCCTCGTTCGCTCCGCTCTCCGCTCTCAACCCTAACCCTAATCCCCAGTCCCCCACTCGCTCGTCGCGGCGTAGCCGATCCTCGCTCGCCCAGTCGCCTCGCCGACGGTCGGCTCCGTAGTTTGCTCCCAACCCTAACCCTAATCTCCACTCGCTCGTCGGCTCGCCGCGACGCAATCTCTGCTCTCTCTCTCTCGCCCACATCAGCCGCATCCACGATCTGGCGAATCTGAGCTCTCTCTCGTGATCTACTGATCTCGTCCGTCGTCCCCGACTTCGGTGACCTCGATCCGCCTATCTGACCCTGTCTCCACTCTCCTTCCTTCTCCCTCTCTCCTCTCTCGCTCTCAATGAACTATGTGAGTTCGTGACCGTGTTCCCGTCCATCCCTCCTCCGTCGTTCACCGTTGTTTCTAATCGATCTCTCTCCTCTAGGTGGCCCTCGTTATCTCTGGCACCGGGCTCCGGTTACGCAGGTACTCCACTAACCCTAACCCTAACCCTAACCATAGATCTGTCTTCTCCACTTCTTGTGTCTCCTCCACTGACTCTGGATCTGTACCTCTATCTCTCTAACTCTGTTTTTCTCCTCCGTGCAGGTCGGTTGCCGATGTCTCGTCGTCCTCTTCCTGTGGCATAGACCGGGCACGGCGACCACGCGCACCGTTGAGGAACGGTGCTGGAGATCAGCCATCCACGATCAAGGTTGCCATGGCGGATGACGACGATGCCGTCTATCCACTCACCGGCAACGATGATATGATCGCGGCAGGGCTGCTCCCAGAGGATGACGATGACATCCATGACGACGATGTTGCGTTGTTGGGTATCGATGTCGGTAGCGGCTCTGCTCCGATCGATCTGGATGGTGGCGACGGTGGTGGAGGGGTAGAGCTGGTGCTGTCGACGACGGCGATAGGGACACCAGTTGGCTCCAACATCACAGATGGTACCTCATGCCTTGGTAAGCGTAAATTTAGTGTCTGAGTTAATTTTGATGAGATCTATGAGACTGTGAATGGTCAAAAGGTTCGAACTGCTGCTATCTATAAAATGTGTAAGAGTAAATTGTCTGCTAGATCTTCTGCTGGCACTGGCCATTTGATTAGGCATCAGAAATCTTGTAGGAAAAAGGCTGATCACGCTGCTAGGGTTCAGTCTAGGCTTTCTTTCAATCCTGATGGATCCGTGCATAACTGGGACTACAATCCTACTATTGCTCGCTCTAAGTTGTGTAGGTTGATTGCTAGGCTTAACCTTTCATTAGGTATAGGTGAGCCATAGGCATGGGAGGATTACATTGTTCTTGCTCATAACTCTAGGTTTGCCAAGGTTTCTAGACAGACCACCACTAGAGATCTTGGTAAGCTATTTACTGAACGCCGTGATAAGCTTAAGAATTTTGTGTTGCCTACTGCTTCTTCTATTGCTTTGACTTTAGACATTTGGTCTGGTAATGTTAAGGAGGACTATATTAGTGTTGTTGCTCACTATGTGAATGCTGATTAGGAGTTACAGAAAAGGGTTATTAGTCTTAGGCTGATTGAGGTTAAACATTCTGGTGAAAACATTACTGAAAGAATTGTTGCTGTGGTTGAGGAGTATTGTCTGGTTGACAAGATTTTCTCTATCACTCTAGACAATGTTTCTTCTAATGCTAAGGCTATGAACACTTTGACACCTCTTTTTGCTTGTTACTTGGGTCCTGATCCTTCACCTGATCCTTTAGATCCTAGTAACCGTAAGTACAGTCTTGTAAATCAACGTTGTGTTTGTCATATCATTAATGTCATTGTAAAATCTGGATTAAAGAGGTTGAAACCTTACATAGAAGATTTTAGAACTACAATTAACTTCTTAAATTTCTCTAATTAAATAATTGCATTGTTCAAGAAATACTGTAATGCTAAGGGTGTTAGACCTAGAAAGTTCGGCTTGGATATGGATGTTAGATGGAATTCTACTTACCTGATGCTTAAACACTTGGTTCCATACAAGAATGTCTTTTCTGTGTTTATTAATTCCCATTATGGTTCATAATTGTTGACTACAAATCATTGGTATTTTGCTGAGAAGTTATTGGAGTTCCTGGAACTCTTCTATGACTCCACTATTGTTCTGTCTGGTGTTTATTATCCTACAAGTCCACTTGTTCTGCATCATATCCTAGAGATTGCTTCTCATTTGCATGCATGTGAAAAAATCATAATCTGAGAGCTATTGTATATCCTATGAAGCTTAAGTTCCTTAAATATTGGCAAGACATATCTCTGTTATATTCATATTCATTCATTCTTGATCCTAGAGCTAAGATGAGAGGTTTCTTTAATGTGCTGTAATTACTTGGTGAATACACTGGTTCTGAGTACAGTTCATACTATGCTGATATCAATACTGAATTTGTATAAATTGTTTAACAAATATGAGAGCAAGTTTGGTGTAGCTATGTCTCAAAGGGTTGCACAACCATCACATCATATAGGTAAGAAAAAGCAGGTATGGGGAAGAATCTTTGGTCATGGATTAGGTGTTGTCGATCCTTCCCCTCTTCCTGCCACTTCATCTTCATCTACTTCTGCTATTTGTGAGCTCTCAGCTTACTTAGACAATGACAATGTCACTTCTTATGAGGATAATTTTGACCTACTTCTGTGGTGGCGTGACCACAAGCTAACCTTTCCAATCCTGTCTATAATGGCTAGAGATATCATATCAGTTCCTGTATCTACTGTCTCTTCAGAGTCTTGTTTCAGTTTGACACGTAGGATACTTGAGGAACGGCAGTGGCACTTGTCACCAGAGACTGTGGAGATGCTGACCTGCTTAAAGGACTGGGAGCTAGGAGAAAAAAAGGAATAGCATGCTGTTGACAACCAAGAGCTTAAAGACTCATTCCAGAACTTGTACCTTGATGAAGATGGACCTGCCGGTGGTGCTCCTGGTACTTAGTGAGGTACTGAGGTTGAGACTTGACTCCTGAGGGTGTGTGTGTGTGATCTGTGACTGTGAAAGGGTGTGCGTGACTGTGAAAGACTTGTCTATCATTTGAACAATGGTTAATTAAGAGCTGGTTGCACTCTTTTTTTTTCCTTTCTAGTGTTTCTCACAAGAATGAGTTTTACCTAGAAATGTTTTTAATAAGGCAACATTGCACTAAATAGCTCATTTTGGTTATTTCTGTTATCTATCGGCTTTAGAGTTTGGAGTTTGATATCTCTATTGGACTGTCAATGTATTGGTCTATCGGACATTTGGACTTTAATTCTATGAATGTATGAAACTGTGATCTGTGAATGTATCAAACATTTGGACTTCGATTCTATGAATGTATGAAACTATGAATGTTTCTGTGAATGTGAATGTATTGGAAATTCTGTGAATGTGAAACTATGATCTGTTTGTGAATGTAAAGGGTAACGGGCCGTGGGCTAACACGACCCGTGATTCTGGTCGTGCTTCGCAGACCGGCCCGACACAAAAATCGGCCCATAGGGCTGTGCCTAGGCCGAAGGCCAGGCCCGTGGCCCTGGAGGCATGGCCCAGGAGGCATGGCATGCCGTGCTGGCCCGTTGGCTATCGGGCCGTGCTAGCACGGGCCCGTGCTGGGCTGGGCCGTTGGCCAACTATACCTTGGCCGTGGCAGCGTGACAACGACATGTTTATAAGAGGGCGGGCTATGACTGACATGTGAGCCCGATTACCTGCATGAGCCAAATTGCAGTGCGTGTGGCCCCTCGAGGGATTAGCTTACACTATCTAGGTTCGTTGAACGTGAACATGTAGCACGAAATAACCGGCGTTTAATGTGATGATCTGTTAACTTAGGGCTGCTGGCTAATGTCACACTTACATTACCATGAGTTTTATGTTGGCCTACACGATTTGATACTAGAAAATCTATTTAACCATTGCGTCATATGTTCCAAACTCCATAGTATCGTTAGATGCGTGTTTGAAGACATCTAGATCTGTTGATGTTTGACCACCGATAGCCTGCCACGGGGGTACCCGGGGCAATATGTTCGGGCTTCAGCGTATGCAGAACTCAATGGTTAACGCAAGAGACAGTCGATTTATCCTGGTTTAGGCCCTCGATCGTGGATCGAGTAATAGCCCTACGTCCAGTCGGTGTTAGCCTTTGCATTGGATTGACTATGAAGTGTTGTGTTGTACAATTGTTGTCTTGAACTCTCGATCCAAGGAGCCCTGCCCTCCTTTATATAGTCAGAAGGCTAGAGTCCTAGTCGGTTTATAATGAGAGTTCCTAGTAGAATTACAGAATAATACTGCTACTAAGAGTACAGGGGAAGAATCCTAATTAGACTAGGTCTTCTCCCTTCCTTGCGGGGTATCCCGTAGGTCCCGTACCGATAAGCCCCCAAGCACTTCATGGTTGAGTTCTGGAAGCCTCGTCTTGTTCCTTCAAGTCTCGTCGAGTAGGAACAAGTGTCATCTGAGTGCTTTCTTGAGCGAAACCATGTAGCGCTTCGTGAGATCTTTGCATGGTGTGTACCTTTTTTAAGAAAAAAATACTCCCATTTGGATGTAGCCCCCGAGCCTCTTGCTGTTTGGCACAAGGAGCTTGAGGGTCTTTTCTTGAAATTGCCCCGATTCTTCGTCGAAAGGCTCCCGAGCATATACCCAGGTTCTTTTTGTCGTGTGGTCTTGAAGTTGTTTGTTTTGAAGAAGTCTTCTGAGTGACGTGTGCTTTTTGAAGGAAAAAGTGCACTCACTAAGTGTAGCCCCCGAGCCTCTTGCTATTTGGAACAAAAAGTTGAAGGTTCTTGAATCTTATGTTGTTTGAAAAACTATATACCTCTCCTTTTGCAGCCCCCGAGCATATATCCAGGTTATTTTGTTCAGGAAGAACTCGGATATAGAGTCTTGGTGTATTCTCTGGTAGTCTGATGTTGTCAGATGTAGTTGTATGGTGGTGGTTGAGTGTAAATGCCTTTTGTTCACGGGTTGTAATGTGTTGGTATATTCTTCCGAATATGCTCGTCTTCGAGTACTGTTCCCTCTCACCTGAGTCTTCCATTATTGAGTCTTGTCTTTTTACTGTGTCCTTTGTTAGGCTTATTTTGTTGGTACTCTTAGTCCATGTGCACCGCTCCTTTAATCTATAAATATCCTCCCAGAGTGCTTGTTTTCATCCATTGAACATTCTGTTGAAACCTTCGTGGTCATGAACATGGTAGTTTGTGAAGTAGAGCAGCCTCCGGGCGTGTTTTGTAGTTCCTGTATGTCTTGTCGTAGCTGGAGGAAGTCTTGTGATAGGGATTAGAGGTAGGCTAATCCCGCAGCAGTAATGTACCAGGATGTACATGGTAGTAGTTGGAGGAAGTCTTATGATGTGGGCTTCGTTCCTTCATCTGGTAGTTCTGGGTTGATCCTCGTCGCCTGTCTTGAGACTGTCCGGTGCAGATCAACACCATATCCAGTATCACATCAGTCTTGGGTAGACAGATGCCTGCCGGCCTTCTCTACTTCATGTTGTCCTGCTATGCTGCTGATTTCCGTCTTGAATGCACTGCATTCGTCCTTTGAAGAAAATAGTGTAGCCGATGGCGGTTTGTCCTTCCGAGTAGTAATTTGGGACACGTAGTCGTTCCAGAGCCTAGCCATGTCCGTGTTCCTCTTTGCTACTTTGCTTTTCATGGTACCGAGTACGTTGGGTCTTGTAAGATTTGTAATTTTCTATTTTTGAAGTCACTTGTAATGGAAAGAATCTTGTCTTCTGAGTTGACATTTATTCTTCTACTATAGTTCTGGTTGTTCATGAGATTCCTGAGTTCTTTCTGTAAGAACTGAGTTCTTATGTTCCTTGTGAAGTAGCCCTTCTTTTCTTCATGGTTGACGGGTTGTTTTTGCAGTAATCTAATAACTCCTCAGTAGTGCTGGATGGATAAGTCTGAAATCTACCCGTTGAATTATACCGTTGTGTGGATTTGTGCCCTCCATCATTTTAGCTATGTCAGTAAATGGACCGTTGCATTCTCACACGGTGCTTTAACGGGCCTGGTGGGCCATTTTTATCGCTATAAAATCTATTTAAAGACCCTTCATCTTCTTTTTCTTTACTGCCCTTCTCTTGCCTTGAAACCCTAGCCCTCAGAAAACCGCCGTCGCCATTGCCGCCGCTGTCTTAGCGCCGCTGTCCAAACTTTCTCTTCCCCTAGTTGCTCTTTTGCCTCTGTTAGTACATGGGTAAGAAGAAAACCGTGAGCAAGTCCTAGTCAAACTTCGTGGACAAGGAATCATCACTTTCCGTGATAGAGAACCAAGAGTTCGTGGCCATGAGGGCTGCCCAGAAGGCTTGGCCAGCTCCAATGACGACCGAAGATCAGCTTCGAGAACTTGTCAGCGATGGTTTGATCCAGAGCAAGGCCTTTGCTGAATGGAGAGTTCCAGGCGAGCATCGGGTCCCTGCTCTAGGTCCTGGTGAGATCATTCTTTGTCTCTTTCATTTGTGCTGGACTTTGTCTTCCTGCCTCTGCCTTTCTTCATCAATTTCTCAACTATTTTGGGATTTGCCTGAATCATCTTGCTCCTAATGCAGTCCTTCACCTTTCTGTCTTTGTTCATCTTTGTGAAGCTTTCCTTGGAATTCCCCCTTCTCTTTCTCTCTTTCGCTACTTCTTTCGTCTGAAACCCTAGCCCTGTCGTGAAGACACCAATGTTCTTGGTGGCTGCGGGATTCAATTTCGCTAGGGTCTTAAGAGCAAGTTCTTTGACTATGACCTGGTTGATTATGTGAGGGATTGGCATGCCGACTGGTTTTATGCCGCCAATTTGATTCATTCTCTTGTTGTTCACTCTGGATCTGGTCCCTTGGTTAATGACCGATGGGATAAGAACCCTATGACATCTGCTGATGTTTAGGCAATCCAGCCATTCCTTGATAGGATTAGTATGCTGAAACAGTAGGGCTTGACTGGTTTCGGCATTGTCTCGAGCTTTCTTTGTCACCAAGTTCAGCCTTTGAAGGAGCAAGAGCACCTTGGCTTCGAGTACTCTGGGACTGAGGATCCTTCATGCATGATCCCAGCCCTTGAGTTGACCGACGAGGAGGTACTCGAGCATCTCCAGAAGATGCTAAAAGGAGCAAGTGTTGTCCCGCTTACTGTCTCTGAGTTCTCTGCCAACAACCCGCCTCCAGCTGTAAGTCGTTTTCTCTTCATTCGGGTACTTTCTATATTTTTGCTGTATCCATTTTTGCTTAACTTTTCCTTGTCTTGTTGTTTTATTCTTTTTCGTAGGAATTTGGGTGCAACTTTGTTGACCCGATCTCTCTTGATGTCCTCCCTGCCATGGCGAATACTGGGGAGAAAGTTGCTGGGGCTTCTGTAACCAGTAAGTTCCCAATCTCCATAGTGTTTCCTGGAGTTTCTTCCAGATTTGTTGATGTATATGAAGAATATGTTCCTCGTCTAGTCCCTCGAGGTCCTCGTAGTGTCTCGAAGAGGGGGCGAATGGATGGTTCTTCATCTAGTTTGCCTGCTTCCAAGAAGTCTCACAAGCCAAGTACTCGTCCAGGTACTCCAGTTGTAGCTAGCATGCTCTTAGGTGAGCATATTAATACTCTTTGTCCCTTTGTTTTCTTGTTTTTATCTTGAACCGAGTACTTTTGTTCTTTTTTCAGCAGGTACCCTGGTGGCCTTGGTCAAGACCGAGGAGGAAGAGGATGATGATGTACCCCTTATCATGCGGCGGTGAGTTGTTTTCATATTTTCCTGTCGTTGAATCCTTCCTCTTTGTTTTGACTTTAGTCTTGATCTTTTTGCAGTAATCGGACGTCGGGTATGGGTTCTTCTGAGGCTCCTACACCGGTTTCTTCTGTAGCTCCGGTGTTGAGTTCTTCGGTAGCTCTGGTACTGGGTTCTTCCATAGCTCTGGTACCGAGTTCTTCTGGGGCTCTAGTACCGGCTATACCGCTGCTGCGCCAAGTGGCGGGGACGTTTTTGCCACCGTGGTTCCCCCTACGAGGTCTTCTTTTTGTTTTGTGAAGAAGAAGATAGCTGGGTGAGTGGATTCTAGTTTTGTCTCTTTGCTTTTGTTCTCCTTTTCTCTTGTTCTCATTGGTGAGTTCTTTTATCAACTTTCAGGCCTTCATCTTCTCTCGTCTCCCTGTTGACTTCTTCTCAACCCTCTATTGTACCACTGGGTACTAAGCTTCAGGACTCGCAGCACACTGTTAGTGAAGCGGTTGTGGGGGCGACAAGGCTTTCTGGCGATGATGCCACTGTTGACTCGGTTGCCCCGGAGGTGACCATGGCCGTTGCGGTAGGTCCTTCTGAGGGATCGGCCTTGGCTTCCTGGGAGATTACTCTGGTCATGTCTTCTTCGCCTCGGCCAGCTTCTCCTTCTCCTTCTATTGCCTCCGGTGGTCCGCCTTTTGCTGGTGATGTGGTGCAGCAGTTTGATGCCACTCATCGGCTATCGGAGTTAACTGCTGCCTAGGGAAGCTTATTGTCCCTTGCGACTTCTTTTGGAGAAAAGCTCTAGGTAAGTTTTTTTGCCATTCCTTCTTTGGATGTTCACTTTTCTTCTATCCTCATTCCTTGTTTTTTGTCTCTTTTTGCTCAGTCCTTCTCTCATGATCATATTGGCTTTTTTTCTCGTCTGAAAACAAGAAAAAGATGTCTTCAGAAGTGAGCGCCCTAAAAGCTGATCTTGACCTCCTCTAGGCCGAGATGGAGGCTGAGCGTCAAACGCATGAGGAGGAGGAAAAATCTCTTCGTGCCCGGGTTGTTGAGACCGAGAAGCAGAGGGATGCTGCTTTCTAGGAGGCTCAAAAGAATTCAGAGGCCGTGAAGAACTTGGAGGCTATGAAGAAAGAGTGCAACGGTATTGCGGGTTCTTTTTATTTCCTTCTGCATTCAAATTCTCCTTTCTGCTGACTTGTTGTTTGTTGTCTTGTCCAGCTCTCTGAGTTGAAAAGCAGAAGCTCTCGAAGGGCGTTGAAGAAATAAAGACTCTTGTTCATACAAGTCACAACAAGGCTGAGGAGGTAATTACTCATGCTAAAGAGGAACTCGCACTTGCTAAGTTAATTAGGCATGGAGCTGATAGAGATCTTGTGTAGGCCCAAAAAACTATTGAAGACTTGTCTAGCAAGTTGGCGACGGCAACTAAAAACTAGAAAGCTTTATGGAAATCCTTTCATTCAGTAGCCGATGTTCTCTAAACTCCAGCGGATGATGGGCAATCTTGGGCTCAGTTGATTCCTCAAATTCCGACTCGTTTCCAAGAGTTTGTGAAGAGGTGCGCTCAACTTTGTACCAAGAATGTCCTAGCATAGGTTCGGGTTCTTGCTCCAGTGGCTCCTTTGTCCAAGATAGCAGAGGAGGCTGATAGTCAAGAATACATTGATGCCGTTGAGAGGATGGAGCCTGAAGTTGAAGACTTAGCTAGTAGGATAGTAGATAATCTTAACATTGTTCTCCCTTCTCCTGATGATGAGGCTTGACGTATTTGACCCTTATGCCCATGCCTTGTAATATGACATTATGCTTCTTTTGAATGAAGATTTTTTTGTTGATGTCTTCTCTGTCTGGATGTCTTGTTTATTCCTTGGATGATTTGTCCAATTGGTCAGAGTTACTTGACTTGCCGAGTACTTTGTCTTGCTTTTATCTTTGCCTTGTAAACAACTCTGCGCGTTATTTTGACAAACTTTCTTGATTTATCGAGTGCGTTCTGTCCCATGTAAACAACTCGTTATATATATAGATCTTTGTGTTGACAACCTTTCTTGATCTGTCGAGTGTTTGTCTGGCCTTCTTCCGTGTCATGTAAACAACTCGTTATATGTAGGTCTTTTTGTTGGCAACCTTTCCTGATCTGTCGAGTGCTTGTCTAGCCTTCTTCTATGCCAAGTAAACAACTCGTTATATGTAGGTCTTTGTGTTCTTGGATATCTTCAGTGTAGCCCCCGAGCCTCTTGCTATTTGGAACAAGTAGCTGGAGGGTCTTGCTTTTGAAATTGCTCTGGTCTATGCCTAGGCTTAGTTACAGTCGTTTTGCTTTTATTTCGGGTTCTTAGCTACCCTCATTGGCGGGCTCAAGCGTCTTTTCAGCTATTTTGCTCTCGATTAGGATGCTCAGGCATATTTTCGACCATTTTGCATTTTATTTCGGGTGTTAGCTTGTTAGCTACCCTCATCGGTGGGCTCAAGTATCTTTTCAGCTATTTTGCTCTCGACCAGGATGCTGAGGCGTATTTTCAGCTATTTTGCATTTTAATTCGGGTGTTAGCTTGTTAGCTACCCTCATCGGCGGGCTCAAGCGTCTTTTCAGCTATTTTGCTCTCGGCCGGGATACTCAGGCGTATTTTCAGCCATTTTGCATTTTATTTCGGGTGTTAGCTTGTTAACTACCCTCATCGGCGGACTCAAGCGTCTTTTCAGATATTTTGCTCTCGGCCGGGATGCTCAGGCGTATTTTCAGCCATTTTGCATTTTATTTTGGGTGTTAGCATGTTAGCTACCCTCATCGGCGGGCTCAAGCGTCTTTTCAGCTATTTTGCTCTCGGCCGGGATGCTCAGGCGTATTTTTAGCCATTTTGCATTTTATTTCGGGTGTTAGCTTGTTAGCGACCCTCATCGGTGGGCTCAAACGTCTTTTCAGCTATTTTGCTCTCGGCCGGGATGCTCAGGCGTATTTTCAGCCATTTTGTATTTTATTTCGGGTGTTAGCTTGTTAGCTACCCTCATCGGCGGGCTCAAGCGTCTTTTCAGCTATTTTGCTCTCGGCCGGGATGCGCAGGCGTATTTTTAGCCATTTTGCATTTTATTTTGGGTGTTAGCTTGTTAGCTACCCTCATCGGCGGGCTCAAGCGTCTTTTCAGCTATTTTGCTCTCAGCCGGGATGCTCAGGCGTATTTTCAGCCATTTTGCATTTAAGAAATAACTCGAAGAGAGCCATGAGACATATGTTTGTTGAGAGATAATCATCTTTATTGATCATGAATATTAATGTGTTACAATGATACATAGCAGTATCTTTGTTGATCATGAACGTTGATCTCTTGTGTCTTGTATACATATTTTCCCTTGAGTTGTTTTTATGCGTAGAATCTTCGTAGCTGACTGATGTGCCATGTATTGTTCACTTCTTTTCCGTCTTTAGTTATGAGCTTGTATGTGCCTGGTCCGATGACTTTTGTGATGATAAAAGGACCTTCCCATGGACTGAGTAGTTTGTGGCGTCCGTCGGTTTTTTGTATTCTTCTTAGTACTAGGTCTTCGACTTGTAATGATCGAGACTGGGTATTCTTGTTGTAGTGGCGCCTTAGTCCTTGGAGGTATCTTGCTGATTGCAGGGTAGCATTTACTCTGACTTCTTCTGTGCTATCGGGTTCTAATCTTCGGGTGTGTTCTGCTTCTCCTTCGTCGTATTGCTCTATCCTTGGTGACGTCCAGATCAAGTCTGCGGGTAGTATGACTTCTGATCCGTATACCAGGAAGAAAGGTGAGTATCCGGTGGCTCTGCTTATTTGAGTCTGTAGCCCCCATACAACCTTGGGTAATTCTTCAATCCATTTTGATCCATAGTCTACTAGTTCTTCATACAGTCTTGGTTTCAATCCGACTAGTATGAGTCCATTAGCCCTTTCTACCTGTCCGTTGGCTTCTGGATGTGTGACTGATGCGTAATCTATGCTGAAGCCACAATCCTGTGTCCAACTTTTGAATTCTGTAGCTATGAAGGGAGAACCCAAATCTGTGATGATTCGATTGGGCATGCCGAAGCGGTGCATAATGTCTTGGATGAACTCGACTGCTTTGGCTGCGCTATATTTTGCGAGTGGTTTGTATTCGATCCACTTGTTGAACTTGTCAATTGCTACAAAGATGTACTCGAAACCACCCTTTGCTTTCTTGAGAGGTCCTACTTGATCCAGCCCCCAGCAGGAGAAAGGACAAGCGGGTGGGATGCAGATGAGGTTGTGGGCTGGCACATGAGCCTGTCTTGCGAACATCTGACAACTTTTGCATCTTCTGACGAGTTCTTCTGCGTCTTTCAAAGTGGTTGGCCAGTAGAAACCAGTGCGAAATGCTTTGCCGACTAGTGTTCTTGAAGTGGCATGATTTCCACAGCAACCTGAGTGTATTTCGTCTAGGATTTGTTTGCCTTCTTCAAATGAGACGCATTTTAGGAGTACTCCTGATGATGCGGCTCTTCTGTATAGCTTGTCTCCTACTAGGATGTAATTCTTGCTTCTACGAACGACTTGTGTGGCTTCCTGTTTTTCTACTGGCAACTTATTCTCTTTGATGTAATCAGTAAAAACCTGTGTCCATGAAGTGTTGATCACCAGAATCTGGTTGCCTTTGGCTGTGAGTTATGTGGTTGTCTCACCGGGTTGTTTGATAGAAGGAGCTGATAACTCCTCTATGAATACGCCGGGTGGGACCTTTGCCCTGTTGGATCCAAGCTTGGCAAGAACATCTGCTGCAATGTTGGAATCCCGCAGGACATGTAGAATTTCTAATCCTTGGAAATGTTTTTCAAGTTTTTGGATTTCAGCACAATAAGCACCCATGTTTTCTTTGGTGCAATCCTAATCTTTGTTGACTTGGTTGATGACTACTGCCGAATCACCGTATACGAGTAGTCGCTTGATTCCGAGGGTAATAGCCACTCTTAGCCCATGTATGAGAGCTTCATATTCTGCTTCATTGTTGGTAGCTTGCCATAATATCTGAAGGACATACTTTAGTTGTTTTCCATATAGAGAAATTAGGAGGACGCCTGCGCCAGCTCCGCCTAGCTTGAGTGATCCATCAAAGTACATCTTCCAATGATCAAGGATGGCGCTTGACATGGGTTGTTGAATTTCTGTCCATTCGGCAACAAAATCAGCAAGGGCTTAAGATTTAATTGCTTTCCGCTGGGTGAAATTGATGTTAAGAGCACCGAGTTCAACCGCCCACTTGGAAATGCGTCCTGTTGTGTTTTTGTTGTGTAAGATGTCTCCTAATGGGAAATCTGTCACTACGGTAATCTTGTGGCTTTCAAAATAGTGACGAAGCTTGCAAGAAGTGATCAGTAGGGCGTGGAGTAGTTTTTGCACATGCGGATACCGGATTTTTTATTCTGACAGTACTTCGCTGATGTAGTATACTGGGCGTTGTACTTTATACTCGCGCCCTTCTTCTTCCCTTTCCACTACTACCGCCGTGCTGACTACAGTAGAAGTTGCTGCAATGTATAGCATCATGTCTTAGTCTTTCTTTGGAGGTGTGAGGACTGGTGAGGAGGTGAGGTATGCCTTAAGTTTCTTGAAAGCTTCATTGGCTTCTTTCGTCCACTCGAACTTGTCTGTCTTCTTTAGTAGTTCAAAAAAAGGCAACCCTTTTTTGCCGAGTCTTGATATGAAACGGTTGAGTGCCGCCATGCAGCCTGTTAGTTTTTGTACATCTTTGACGTTTCGAGGAGGGCCCATCTCTGTTATGGCTCGAATTTGCTTGGCGCTTGCTTCGATTCTGCGATGACTGACCAAGAATCCAAGTAGTTGTCCTAAAGGAACTCTGAATACACACTTGTTTGGGTTCAATTTCCACCTCCACCTTTTCAGATTCTCAAAGGTTTGTTTTAAGTCTTCAATCAGTGTATCTGGGTTCTTTGTTTTTACAACCACGTCATCCACGTATGCTTCTACATTTTCACCGATCTGATCACCAAGGCATGTTTGGATGGCTCTTTGGTAAGTGGCTCCAGCATTCTTAAGTCCAAACGACATGGTCCTATAGCAGTAGGCGCCGAACGGAGTGATGAAAGATGTCTTGCTTTGGTCCTATTCTTTTAATGCGATCTGGTGATATCCAGAATAACAATCAAGAAAGGATAATAGTGCAGATCCTGTTGTTGAATCAACTATCTGATCAATGCGTGGTAGCCCAAACGGATCCTCTAGGTAGTGTTTGTTGAGATCTGTGTAGTCAACACACATGCGCCACTCATCCGTGTTCTTTTTCTGTACCAGAACTGGATTTGCTAGCCAATCTAGGTGGAGAATTTCCCTGATGAATCTAGCTGCCATTAGTTTTGTAATTTCCTTTTTAATTGCTGCCTTCTTGTCGAGAGAGAATCGTCGTAGTCGTTGCTTCACAGGCTTGGAGCCTTCATTGACATTAATTCCGTGCTTAGCCAACTCTCTTGGGACCCCTGACATGTTGGCCGGCTTCCAAGCGAAGATATCCTTGTTGTCCCAAAAAAATTGGTGAGCGTGAGTTCCTATTTTGCTGATAGGTGGGCACTGATGGTTGCTGTTTTTGAGGGATCACCAGTGCCTAGGTCGATTTTCTTGACGTCGGCTTCTTTTGGTGGTGCTAGGATGCTTGGTCTTTTAGCCGGTATCTCTAGTTCTTCTTGGCTTATTTCTGCGGCGATAGTGGCTATTTCTTTTCTTCCATCATTTGCTTGTGCCTTTGCTGCAATTTGGATTGCCTATACATCACAGTCAAATGCGCGCTTTAAATCACTCTGAAGAGAAAGGACACCGTTAGGCCCTGGCATCTTAAGCAACAGGTACGGATAATGCGGTATTGCCATGAATTTCGCTAGTGCTAGGCGCCCGAGGATTGCGTGATATGATGAATCGAAATCTGCGACTTCAAACTTGATGAACTCTGTGCGGTAGTTCGAGGGAGTCCCAAAAGTAACCGGTAGAGTGATTTATCTAAGTGACATTGCTGCCTTGCCGGGTACTATGCCATAAAAAGGTGTGCTTGTTGGTGTGATCATCCTGGCGAGTTGTAGTCCCATCTTCCTTAGAGTTTCTGAAAAAATGATGTTGAGTCCGGCTCCTCCGTCGATTAATACTTTCATAACAGTCATACCGATAATGGTTGGATCTAGAACCAATGGGTAATGGCCTACGTTTCCTACGCTGGTCCATTGGTCTTCTCTTGAAAATTGGATTGGGCACTCTGACCAGTTGAGATATCTTGGTATAGCAGGTTCTGCTGCCATGATTGTTCGTAACGCTAGTTTTTCTTGATGTTTGCTTCTGGAGTCTGGAACCCCAGCAAAGATTACTGCCACTGTCCCTCTAGATTTTTGGAATCCCTTGTCTTCATGGTTGTCTCCTTTTTTCTGATTGTCTTCTTTATTGTTTCCCTTGCTATCTTTTCTAGTGTATCTTTCGTTGAAGGTGTAGCAATTTCCGATGGTGTGCTTTCCGTTGGGGTGTAAGGGGCAACGCATGTTCTCAATGTCGTCATATCTTCTGGGCTTGGTAAATTTCTTTGATTTGTCAGCCATTGCTACTGTGTTGTCTGGACCTCGCTTTCTCTCCTGATGTCTGTTGCTTTGAGGATTTTGCCTGTTCGGGTTGTCTCTGTTGTTTCTATCCGAGAATCTTTCTCTTGTTTTTTCCTCCGTGGTAATCTTTTTTTCCACTGTCCGTCTAAATTCTTCATTGTTTCTTGGGTTTTCTTTGCAGAAATCTTGAAATTGCCACCTAGCCACAATTCCGTGAGAGAAAGCTTCGATTACTTCTCGTTGTGTGATGTCATGTACTTGAGCTCGTAGCTCGCCAAATCGTCGATAGTAATTTCTAAGACTTTCACCTCCTTTCTGCTTGCGTCCTTTTAATTCTGCGTGGGTGATACGATGTGTAATAATTTCCGCAAAATTTTTACAGAAAGTTCTTTGCAAGTCTTCCCAATTTCTGATTGATCCTAGATTCAATTTGTCAAACCATTGAAGCGGCATGGTTTCTAGGGCCATGGGAAAGAACAAGGTTTTGATGTCATCATCTCCTCCGGCTAATTGAATCGATTATGAGTAAATCCTAAGCCATTGCTTTGGTTCGGTCTTGCCATCGTACTTGGAGTGGTTGGACGGCTTGAACTTGTGAGGTAGTCGTATTTGAAGCAAGTCTGTTCGCAAAATAAAGGAATCTATCATGTGTTCTGGCTTCCGTATATTCTGATTCTGCGCCCCCTTCTTGCCAACTATCATCTTGGTGAGAGTAGTTCTATGTGGCTGTCTGAGTAGGTGCTCTGCTTCTGGCCTTTCTTGGTTGCTCGACTCAGTTATTTTGACTGTGATTTTTTCGGCTCTCTCCGTTGTGACTTCCACTTGGTCCAAGTCTTTCGAAAGCGGACTTCCTTTGATTTTGATCTTCCTATTCATGAGATGTTGCCCTTCCGTTGTTTGTCCTAAAGACTGTTGATCGGAGAAAATCTTGGAGCTATTCTTGTTTTTCATTGGGATATGAGGTCTCCCTGAGTTCTTCTAATGCTTCTCGGATCTTATCGTAGGGTGTATTCGCTGCTTGTCCTTCTTCGACCTCTCGTTCTGATTTTCTTTTATTGTACTCGGCTAGGTCTGATTCCTATTTGATCCAAGTGTCTTTTCGCTATTTCACACAGTGTTGACGTCCTTGTTTCAATTTGTTCTTTCTTTCTCTCGCTTGCCTCTGATTCTCAGTCTCACCATCGTGCCCCTAGATAAATGGTGATATGTTGAACTCGGATTCATCTGAAGACCTTACGTCGGGTGCTTCTAGGGGGATCAATGGTGATCGAGGACGGCGAATCATGAATACTTCTCTAGCGTGAGTTGTTCTGTCATCATCATTGATTTCCATACTGCTAGAGTTGTTGATAACTTCAGTTGAGGTTTCAAAGTCATATATGGAATCTCCTTCTTGGTAGGGTAGAATTGCTGTTGTCATATCGTCGACTAGTTGGGTGCCATCATCCTCAGGAATGGTACCTGGCCAGTGAATGATGCAGTCTTCAGATGTTATGGTTAAAACGAGACCTTCCTGGGCTCCCTTCAGCGGCATTCTAAGCATGGGATAAGTGGATCCTTCGTGCCATGTCTGATAAGATGTTGCCATGTTATGGAGTCCAAAAGGAAAAGGACCTAACTTCTTTGAAGTATTCTAGGTGTACTCCGAGTAGTATTCTTGATAGGTTGATGTCATGTTCCGAAGCTTTGTCAGAAAAGAACTCGGTTTTCCGAAAGAACTCGGATAAGACTTCATTTTGGAAGCGGAACTTGAGTTTGAATCGGATGCGTGAATTTGCAAAAACTGAGTTAGATTGGACATTACGAGCTGTGCGAATCTTCTGGCAAGCTGATCTATCATTATCATCGAAATAGGATAGTCTTGATGATGATCTAAATCTTCGAGGAGACGGCCTTGGAGCTTGCCATCGTCGCCTGCCTCGTAGATCCATGAACCAAAGATGAAGGTCAATCCCTTTGAGAAGATCATGTTGTCGAGGTCCATCGAGCTTTCGGATGCAAAGTTGTCAAAAGCCTCTACCTGGTGCGCCAGCTGTCGGTGTTTGACCACCGATAGCCTACCACAGGGGTACCCGGGGCAGTATGTTCGGGCTTCAACATATGCAGAAATCGATGGTTAACGCAAGAGATAGTCGATTTATCCTAGTTCAGGCCCTCGATCATGGATCGAGTAATAGCCCTACATCCAGTCAGTGTTAGCCTTTGCGTTGGATTGACTATGAAGTGTTGTGTTGTACAATTGTTGTCTTGAACTCCCGATCTAAGGAGCCCTGCCCTCCTTTATATAGTTAGGAGGCTAGAGTCCTAGTCGGTTTATAATGAGAGTTCCTAGTAGGATTATAGAATAATACTGCTACTAAGAGTACAAGGGAAGAATCCTAATTAGACTAGGTCTTCTCCCTTCCTTATGGGGTATCCCGTGGGTCCCATACCGACAAGATCTGGATTTGAGAGTTGGATAATTAAAGACAACACATGGACTAACATTTGTGAGATGTGATGGTTGTACTCCACACGAATGCTTTGAGCCAACATGGATATCATGGTGAAAGATGGCATTGATGATTAAGAGGAGCTCAAGAAAAAGGTATAAATAGGTTTTGTATTTTGCTGTTCATGAGGTGATTAGAAGATGAAATATGATTGGGTCACTAGGCTAGATAATCCTACTATTAAGAGGAAAAAATCCATTTGTTTAATGATTATCTAGTGCCACTTGTGAGATAGATCTTTCCATTACATATGGATTCAAGTGTTGCTTTCGAAAATCATGTAACAAAACTTTGGGAAAATACTTAGAAAATACTAACGATTAAAAGTGTTGATCATCCTATATGACATCACTAGGAGTTAGTATGTTTGGAAAACATGTTGTTTTGCTCTATTTTTAGGGTCACTGGAACTCTACCGCGCAGCACTAGACAGGTGCACTAGAGCTTCGGAAGGGTGACCTAGTCAGGCTATTTTCAAACACTCAAACCCATCTTGGTTACCCGTCGATGGCACTTTCTTGCCATAAGCACCTCTTCTCCTCTGTTCTTCTTCATATCTTTCTTACTGGAAGGAGTTAACAATCAAAGAACCCACTCATTTTCCCCTTTTCTTCCTTGATCGATGAAAACCGAGATTCTACTTCACATGATCTTTCTTCATGGACAAAGAACGATGGAAGCTCCTGACTACCTAGCGATGTTTCTTTATCAAGAATTCAAGCGCACATGTTATAAGGAGATGGCTTGCTTCTCCTGCGGGAAAGCTTTTGCAAGAAATGTTGTCCATCACATGTGACCAGCAACCACCTAGGCCAAGTCTGCCGGCTTGCAGAGCTACACTCATTATTTGGTTACCATTTGTAGCTTCTTCTGTTGCTTTGCAATTCACCGATAGGTTTCTTGCAAAATTTTTTCAAATCAAGTTGGTTCAGCACTGCTTTGCTATGCTATGCTAGTAGAGCAATTCAAGGGTATTGGCACTGATTTGAGAGGAGTTCAGAGACTCCATGAAGCAGGAAACACATTTATCCCATTGATGAGTCATCATGTGTTGTTGGGGCACCAAATGGCTATAGAATGCATCAATTGTGACGATTGGACTCACACACGATGCTTGTACTGGTGTACCCCTTGCTGTGTATGTGATCTTCATTCATTTCTTGCTATAATTCCATACAACGATGAAGTTTTTCTTGGATTTACTTTTGAACTTTTGATGGAATTGCCTGCAGCTACAAGCCTACAATCAATATCGGTTGGCTATCGCCATGCTCGGCAAAAGATGGAGACACTCGTCGGAACCAGCGATGGATCTAGGAAATATTTTAGGGGGGCTAAACAACACTGCTGCTCGATCTTAAGTCTCAGCCCCCTACACTATAGAACTTTGCCTAAAAATTCATAGGGGCTCTACAGAAGGTTCCACTGTTCTGGTATGGGTAGGGGGGGCTTGAGCCCCCCCTGCCCCACCGTTGGATCCGCCCCTAGTCGGAACCGAATTTGGTGAACAAGTTATGTTAGACATCTTATTATGCACTATTTGTTGTAGTTTATTCTCGTCAACTTATTGCGTAGATCATTCGGGAGCACATCATGAAGGGAATCTTATTCATCTTTTGAGGCATAAAAACCTAATTTTGACTTCACTACAAGATCTTGTAAAATTTTTATGGGACTGGCTACAAGATATTCTGGTAACCCGAACTACTTTGGTTTAATTTTTGGTGTCCTTACGAAAAAAATTGTGTTAGTTTTGGTATCGTTTTGAAAAATGTTTCTTTCAGTTTTATGGTAGAGTGTTGAGCATTTGCATGTTAATCTAATAAACTTTATAGTCAAACATAGTGGTGTGTAATGGGTTGGGAAGTTGGGTCGACCATATGATCATTAATTTCTTTCATTTTATTTTTTCTAGCAGAAGATTGAGATACACGACAACATCCTAGTTCCAAATGGAGCACTCATTAACAAGCAAACTTGGTAATGTATGCATTAAGTTCATAAATATTATTGGTGTGTAATACTATTAATGTTCTTTGTTTTCCAAGGTAGCAATTGGTTCTAAACATGTTTATGTGAACTAAAATTATTATTTGGTTTGATTCTGAGAATGGTAACACTAATGGAATCAGGTTACGGTCATTATAGTGGAAGGCAAAATTATTTGTTTAGTTGAACGGAGAGTAAGGTGGAAACGAGTCCACAAGCATAATCAGTTTAGTATGGGAGAGGCGGTATCAGTCTTCTACGGCCCGTATCCGATCTTGCTACTACCGGTTACGTAATTGACCCAACCAAACGTGATACATCGTGATCTATTAGCACCGTGAATGGGTAACGTGACAATTATGTTGAACCCAACAACACCTAAAATTTGATCCTATTTTAGATAACACATTCTAAATATTGATATATTTTGTGGCCCATATCATTTGGTTTGGGAATCTGTTAAGTAAGATTCAATTAATAATACCAAGAATTGAGTAATTCTATGGAGCTCAACTTTCATTAGTGTGGAATGTTGGAGTAGATAGTAGAATAGTCATTGAATTTTTCAGTGCCGATCAGTTTTAATGTAGAAACTTTGTACATGTGAAACTTTTGGTGCAGATTTAAAAATTCTTTGATTTGATGGGTTTGCAAGAGCGAATTTGGAGATGTGTAGCCATTAGGCAAAGCAACTTATTTGCTTCAAATTATGTGGATTCTCCCCTTCTCATAGTGCCTTAAACCTCTAATAATATAAAGGAATGTACTAGATGGCATGTTTTGTTGTATAATATAACTAGCTCACTACTCACTCTATCTCCCACCCTAAACTATCCTAAGACTAAGGTATTAGTGGAGCTTCTCTTCTTCTTCAAGTGCAGATCATGTCTTGGGAGTGAGGGGGTACCTATATTTATAGTTATGGATGTGGAATCCAAGTGGTCTTCACCTTATCCTTCGGATCAAACCGCCATAAGATGGATGGTGGAGATCCACCACACTTGTGCTTGTTTGCATGTTGACCAAGGAAGGTGGTGGAGAAAGCTAAGGGCGCCGGACGACCATGGGAGCCAGGGTTGGCCGAACCCTCCCCCCAATGACTTGTGGGGTCCTCCTCCGATGGTGGGGGGCTTGCTTCTTCCTTCTTACGTGGGTATGTGTTGGTGGGGTAACTTAGAGATCTTCAAACATGAGTTGTGGGCCCTCCAATCCATGTGAAGTCTATTTGAGCCGTCTAGAGAAAACACAAAGTGCATGCAAGGGTTGAGAGCACTTAGGAGTGTGTTTCTTGACTTTTACCAGGATTGGGAGCAGTGGGGCCCAAAGGTGGGGTCGACCTATTTCCTAGGTTGCTCGACCCTAGGGTTTGGCCCCATCGGCTTCCATTTGCTTTCTACAGAGGTAGAACTCCAATACAAGTGGAAATTTATTATTTAAATAAAATACGCTTATGCAATGCTCATTTCCTTTTATTACGAGGCATATGGGTGGCATTTTTATGGTGTAAAAACATGTCATTTTCACCGTCAACAACAAGCAATATTCCTTGAGAAAACAACTCTTGAAATCTCTTGTTCTTATTTACTTATCTTGTAAACTCAAATTTTGTATCATCATATAACTTCTCTTGCAGATCCGTACGGTTGCCTTTTTGACCAAAATATTCTCATAGTCATCACAATGTTGTCCATGTCTATTCTAACCATTGCGACCTCAACAATCATCGGTTGTCTTTGTCATCGCGCCAAAATCCATATCCGCCTTCTCAAACAAACTATGTAATTATCAAATGACACAAAAAATGCTAATCTTAGACCTGCCACCCATGTTACTATACCACACTACTATTGGCCTTGTTGTGACGTTTTTCCCACTTGTGACCCACATCTCGCCAAAAAGAAAATACTTGAGTGATCTCCATTGCCATTGCTCACGTGTCTCTCGCGCATGTGCATCATTGAGGAATTAATTGTTAAGTAATCATGTTACTACCAATAAGGATCTCTCTCTTCGTTACATGATCACCCAACACTACGTTAGAATAGCACTTCACTGCCGGTTCAAAACACCCTATCACTGTCGAATTTTGAACCGACACAACCATACCGACAGTGATGAGGGTCAGCTATCACTGTTGGTTCTCACAAACCGGCAGTGTTCTTCAACTTCACTGTCGGTTCTTTACACAACTAGCAGAGTTTAGTTCCACCAACACTACCGGTTCATGAGACCACCCGACAGAGTTCAGTTCCACCAACACTATCGGTTTGTGTTTTAACCGACAGTGCTATCGTAACCATTATTGTCGGTTTGTGACAAGAACCGGCAGTGATGGCTAAGATAAAGCTACCGGTTTGTGGCTCAAGCCAGTAGTGCCATCTTGGCCATCACTGCTGGTTTGTTGCTAACCGGCAGTGATGGTTACGACAATACTGTCGGTTTATTGCTAACCGATAGTGATGGCATGTTCGTATTTTATTGTTTTATAATTTATTTTAATTTATATTTTTTCGTAGAATCGGGTTTCGCTTTATATACGCTACGTAGACGATAGGTCCATCAATATTAAACATTACAAATGTTACAGTTACAGTTCAAATGTTCTTATCAAGATCTCGATCCCTCAAAATAAAAAAGAAATTATTCGATAAGATGAAGCATGCTTCTCGGACTTCTTACAATAATCTAGCGAGCCGCTCTGGGTCATACTGGTCCTTGAACTTCACAGATTGTGCAATGGAAAATACTCCATCTTTTTCCAATACCTCGGCTAAGATAAATTTTGCCAGCTCCGATTACAGTGCGATAATCTCCATGTCTAACAGCCTTTCGTGGTTATATTTCTTGCGCCGTCGTTCAAAAAAGATGATATCCAAAAAGGAATCAGTAAATCATTTTGTTGAATTATTAATAGACATAAATGAAATGAGAATTATACACACCAACTTATCTGCTTCTTCTAATTTCCCGCCGATATAGCGAAGCATTGCCCACATTACATAAAACCCACATTCATTGTTTCCCACCGGCTGTTTTAGATACTTCCCCTCCATTTCGACAACCTTGAATGGGACCTGCGTCACACCCGATATGTCTTCTTCGGATACTGTGCAACATTAAAAAGAGAAACATTAGAAAGCGGTATGTGTGACTAGAAAATAATATGTTATTAGGATCGCTTACTAATTCAGCACTACCACCAGTGCATCCAGATGATAAAATGGTTTTTTCTTCGAGTCCCACACCTCGATCAGATTTTTACCAAGATTGACACAAATGAAGACGAAATGGTTGCTGCAATTATAGAATCCTAATTATCGAATAATCTTAACAAAAAAAGAAGCATAAAATTAAAAGCCGAGAACACATACTCGTAGTTGTAGGCTAGAAGTATGTGGGTTTTGTTCTTCATCTTGAATTCATCGAAAACAACAATCAATCTCTCTTTCAGGTCTTCTACATCACATCTATGGAGGCCTAAAAATGTCTTCTCATTGACTCAGCAAGGGGTCCAAGAAGCCTATGTTATCCCATTTGCTTTTTAGTATGCAAAATTTTGCTATACACCTACATAAAATCATAGGAATTCCTCAAAAGTTAACAATTTGTGTCTCGAGAGAGTTGTTAATTATAATATCGTGCGTGTATGGTACTTACATAGTCCACAGCGTCAACATTTGTGAATCGAGAGAGTGTTTCTGGTATAGCTAGAACAAGCACTCCCACTCGACATCAAACTTCTCTTCTTCAGGATAATGAAAAACATGTGGTGAACGGATAATAACCTCAAAACCAAAGTCCTCCATCTCTATTGCTTGAGCCATGTAATATTCATGCAACTGGCGCATATATGTTGTCAAATTTTTATACTCATTATCGGGAACCAAAAGATTGCCCCTTTCTTACTTCATTGCCGGTGTTCCCATCCCTTGTACATCATAATAGATATTCACAGCCTCCTCCATGGTTAATTCGAGGTTGTCTTCGATGTACTTCTGTATCTTCCTTAAATCTTCATTGTGTATTTCATCAGCTCTTATTGTAGCGTACTGATTCTGTGTTTGCCTTTCGAATTTGGACTTCAACAAACACGAAGGCAGTGAGGCACAGAGATTGAAGAAACTAACACAATCTTCCTTCGAGATGTGTGCTATAATTTTTTCTTCAATCAAGTTTTTAACGCTGCCACTGAACGCCCTTTTTCTTTTTTGTTGGTCCACTTTGGGAGCATTAGTGACCGAATCCAAGGACCTTTTATACGACTGTGAGGATGCCTTTGATCTTATTTTGGGCTGAGGAGGAGGAGGAGGAGGAGGATGACGACAAGAATTCTATTTTCCCAGAGCTGATGAAGATGGAGGAGGAGTCTTCTCTTTTCTCAGGGCTGATGAAGATGGAGTCAGACGAGGAGGAATAGAAGGAGACCTCTATCTTCTCAGGGGTGATGGCAAGGGATGAGGAGGGGATTAATCTCTATTGGGAGATGGTGAGTGATCATTGGGGGTGGGCAAAGACTCGCAGTCGTCCTCATCATCAGAGGACAATTGGTGGTCAAGCTTAATGAAGCGCTTGCGTCAGGCCACTTGAGAGCCCTTGTTATGACCAAGTTTCAGCCTGTCTTCTGCTGTGGGGTACTCAATGTGTATCTTGTTATACTTATCAAGTATTCTATCAATGATGACACTAGCGTACCCTTGTGGAATTGGGCGGCCATTAATGGTCTCGTATCCAATAGGCCAGGCCTGGCCTAGCACCACCTTGTCCTTTGTCCATTCCTGATGGATTTATAACTTGACATTGACAGGTTCAGTGATGCCATCCACCAGATGAGGCACAGTCGCATCTTCTTCATCGAGCGGGGTCGATCTGTAGCTGCTGCGACCCCTGAACTATGGGCTAAAGGCAGTAGGAGTAGGGTTTTGTGGTACTCCTGACCCATTGGACATCAAAATTTGCTAGACTCGTGCTTCAATAGTCTCCTCAATCCGTGCATCCATTCTATCTTCCATCTATTTTAGTCGCCTCAAACACTCTGCCTCCTGATCTGCTCTACCCCTCGAGTGGCTCCGGTAAGTGTGAGATTCTTTAAGGAATTCTAGTTTCTAAGGAACAACACCGGTTCCTCTAGTGCGATTAGGGTGCTCCTTGGTTTTGAGTGCTTGGGTGAGCACGTCTTTCTCCCTATTAGAAGTGCGAGTCCCTTGCCTCACCTCCTCAGTTACCTAGGAGATCCTCTGGATGAGTTCGCTCATGGGTGGATTTGAGGAGCTAAAGCTCCCGTCCTCAGCGTGGTGTACATTCCTCCCCATACAGTATAATACCGATCTTGGCTCCCAATGGGTGGTCTCGACCTGAACGCCTTCCTCAGCAAGGCGATCCATCTTTTCAAGTTTTGCTTCAAATTTTGGCATCTTTTTGGCATAGCTATGAGAGCCGAGATGATGAGGATTCGTCGCTTTCTAAGAGTTCTCCTTATTCTTCCTGCTCAGTTCTAAGTACTCCTCGGATAACCTATATTCCTTGAAATCCTGCCAGAAGTCCTTCTGCTTGCTAAACTGTCCACCATCGAAATCTGTCTCTTTATTTTGGAGGACAAAATTCTTGTACAATGTCCCCTTAAAATTCTTGAAGCATGTCCCCATGATTTCTTTTGCTTTTTTCTTGACTACCCCCTTGTCATACTCCATTGGGAAAGTGAAATACTCTAGGATCTTGATATCCCATATGTAATCCTTCTCACTTTCAGGAACCCTCCATGGGTCATTATCTTTCCCATTCCACTTTGTGTACCTAATCGGGATGAAGTCCCTTACAAGTAACCCGAGGATAGTCTTGTATTTGGTCAAAGCTATAGGCAGTGAGAGTAGATCCCCGAATTCATCGAACTTAGTGATGTGCCAGTGTGCATTCCTACCAACAGGAATCTTTGACATGCCTCGCTTGGATCTAGCCTTCTTGCTACCCGAACCCTCTAGCTCCTCGGTCGGCGAAGGCTCCTATTGGAGACACCAAGTAAGCTATGACCCTCTCAATTGATTAGCATGTGTGGCTACATAGTCACATGATACTAAAGTTACCTGGCCATCTTGGTCATTTTGACCTAGCTCGAGTAGGCCGAACGGGGTCCATGGCTGCTCACTCTCACCGTCCTAATTGACACCATCACTGTTTGTCGGATCATGTGGCTCTCCCATCCTAGCGATATTAGCCGCTTCTTATTGCCGATCTGTTCTTCGACAATGGGGTAACAGGCGACGACGAGTCATGGCTATGACACGATCGTGGTTAGTTTTGGCTGTGGACAACTACTAACAGCATATGTTCATATTATATATATATATAATATGTTTAATGCAAAGTCTAATAATCAGTCCACATACAACAAAGTCAAATAATAGCATATGTTCACCTAGAACAAATTCATTGTTTGATTGACCACATACAACAAAGTCCACCTACTGTTCTACAAAACTAAGCTTACATCAACTTCCAAATAAGAAAAGCAATGACCATAGCCATAAATAAAAGCATGACATCTTTCTAAGACCAAGGAGCAATTCTTCTAATCTTCACATCTCCAGCGGGTGGCTTCTCTTCAATATCTAGTGCCAACGGATGTCCATGGTTTGCATTCAATATCTAGTGCCAACGGGTGGCTCGGGGGGAGGGGTTGGCACGGGGTTGAAATGACTTTGGAAAATTTCAACCCACGCCTTGCTTTTATCCCAGTGGTTCATCAATGCTGGTTGTAACTTCTAAACCGACAATGATGTGGAAACATCACTGCTGGGCCATTCCTCGAACCGACAGTGATGGGGGTGTAGCGGTTACGGGTTAAGAAGCGTATCTTTTCCCTTTCTTTCAAAATCCTTCGACTGGCTCAACGGTTAAGACCACGCAATATAGCCTTCGAGACCCGTGTTCGAGTCCCAGGCGCCCAAATTTTTTGGTTTAATTTTATAAATTATTAAATGACTTTGGAAAATTTCACCCCGTGCCTTGTTTTTATCCGAATGGTTCATCACTGTTGGTTGTAAGTCTCAACCGACAGTGATGAGGAAACATCACTGCCAGGCCTTTCCTTGAACGGGGCAGTGATGGCGGTGTAGGGGTTACGGGTTAAGTAGGATATCTTTTCCCTTTCTTTTGAAATCCTCCGACTGGCTCAACGGTTAAGACCACGTAATTCAGCTGCCGAGACCCGTGTTTGAGTCCTAGGCGGCCCAAATTTTTTGGTTAAATTTTATAATTTATTAAGCGCTCTAAAAGGTCAAAAAGACAAAATAAATTAGCCTTAACACACCTCCTATACTAGCATAGCGATTAAGACTCAGAACTCTGCTCCACGAGACCTAAGCTCAAATCCGACGGCTGGCACAATTTTTTTTTATTTTTTATAAATCACTGCTGGTTTTCAAAACAAACCGATAGTGATAACTATCATCACTGTCGGTTTCGTCTCATCACTGCCGGTTTTTTAAACCAACAGTGATGTTTATATATAAAAAATTATATACTAAATAAATAGAAGCATGTGTATTCCTATGTTGAAATGGCTTAAAAAAATTGGCAAGCATGTACACACAAATTAAGACCCCACACATGATCTTAGGTTTTTTTGATCAGTTTTTTTATTTATTATATTTTTCTATGTGCTGAATGAGACAAAAGAGGGTGAATTTCATCTTGGACCCAATAGATTTTTTTCATCGACCTCCACAAAATTCTTATCCCTCGGGCACATTAGAGCCTGTGTAAAAGTTTGGCACCATTCTAGATCTTTTCGTAGGTAGACTCAGTTCAACCTATAATTAATCGGTGTCATCGCGCGGAAATTCAATTAAACCTCAGAAAAAAGCAAACCATCTCTAGAAAATCCCAAACTAGGTGTTTTCTTCACCCATGACACGTGCAAGCCTAAGAAAAGTTTGAGACCAATATGACACCAGAATGTGTATGAATCATAGAAACCTTGATAACCTATGTGTATAGTCATGGTTCGATGAAAGGGCTCATGTATCTCTATGAAGCATGTATACTCCTCCTGTGTTGAAATGGCTTAATTTTTTTTTGGCAAGCATGTATACCCAAATTAAGGCTCCAAACAAGATCTTAGGTTTTTCTGATCTTTTTTTATTAATATATTTTTCTCTGTGCTGAATGAGACAAAATAGGGTGAATTACATCTTGGACCCAATAGATTTTTTCATTGACCTCTACAAAATTCTTATTCCTAGGGAACATTACAGCCTGTGTAAAAGTTTGACACCATTCTAGATATTTTCGTGGGTAGACTCAGTTCAACATATAATTAATCGGTGTCATCGCGTGGAAATTCAATTAAACCTCAGAAAGTAGCAAACCATCTCCGAAAAATCTCAAACTAGGCATTTTCTCCACTAGTGGCACGTGCAAGCCTAAAAAAGTTTGAGATCAATACGACACCAGAATATGTATGAACCATAGAAACCTTGATAACCTATGTGTATAGTCATGGTTCGATGAAAGGGCTCATGTACCTCTGTGAAGCATGTATACTCCGCCTATGTCAAAATAGCTTGAATTTTTTTTGGCAAGCATGTATACCCAAATTAAGGCCCCAAATAAGATCTTAGGTTTTTCTGATCATTTTTTTATTAGTATATTTTTCTCTATGCTAAATGAGACAAAAGAGGGTGAATTACATCTTGGACCCAATAGATTTTTTCATCGACCTCCACAAAATTCTTATCCCTAGGGCACATTAGAGCCTGTGTAAAAGTTTGGCACCATTCTATATCTTTTCGTGGATAGACTCAGTTCAACCTATAATTAATCGGTATCGTCGTGTGGAAATTCAATTAAACCTCATAAAGTAGCAAACCATCTCCAAAAAATCCCAAACTTGGTGTTTCCTTCACCTGTGTCACATGCAAGCCTGAGAATAATTTTGAGACTAATGCAACACCGGAATGTATATTTCTAGTTGCCCAACAAATGTTACACGAATTACACGTATGACAATAATTAAACACACAAGTCGTACAAATTAAAATTAGAACATAATTAAACTACGACCTTGCAAATCTAGCTAAATAAACATTAAGTACTATCGGAATCACTGTCAGGATCGATCGGGCCACGCATACTAACATGCCTCTGTAGCCATATATGGTAATTGATGTTACGGACTATGTATCCTCATAATACCGAAAGAATTGCCGGCCATAGATGTAACCTACTGAACGATCGTTGCCCCTATTAGTAATCCTTATGCAGTACTGGCGTCCTTCTATAGTGAGTTGGCCAAGGTTTCCATTACAGAAGTCCTAATCGTACTCGAGTTGCTCCGTAGCTTGGTCTAGAACAGCCCACAAGCCACATGTAGCATAGGTAAGGTCCTGGAGCACAATCTGCATGCGAAGAAAAAGAAAAAAATAGAGAATGTTATTACAATAATTAACAACAAATAACCATGACTTAGGTATAAGTGACCATTTTACCACATCCGCACGGTTGTATCTCGCAAACCATTTGCTTGCTTGTGGGACGGGGATATCACCAGCATTCAAAGCAAGTGCCTTGAAGTGCGAGAAATTAGGCACATCATAGCAAACACATTGAAGTGCCTCTAAACAGAAGTGCATGGCACTGAATTGGGCGCTTATCATGTTCGGGCTCTGTCTTCCCATCTCGTGGATATAGTTCTGATGATTTACACCCCTCAAAGGGATGGAAAAACTGAGTTCACACATCCATAGCCGACCGCTTGCATTAGATGTCGTGTTCTCGACTATGTCCGAGATAAAGAACTAGCTAAATGTTGTTCGCAGCCAATCTATTAGGGATATAGTCTGTGACATATATGTACACAACAATGATATTAAACTAATTACACTTATTTGTTAGCATCAAAAAACAAAAGATGTTGGAAAATATTTCATACAATAGCTGGAACAGGGAATCACGGAATGGCCACATTAGAAGCGAATGACTCATCACTAGGGTGGAAACCTGGTTCTTGTGGTGGGGGAGGTCCGTTGTTCATACCACCTAATCGACAAAATACAAAAAAATATGAACATAAAATATATGCATAAAAAATCTTCTAAGTAAAATGTGGCAACATAATTAAATATAGATCGAATGCAAGGAATAAGAATATATATAAATGTAGAATGCAAAGAAACATGAATATAAATATAGATCAAATGAATATAAATAGAATAATAGAGAAGACAACATATTAATACCAATAAAAAATGAAGGAGCCATGACCAAATCACATAGAGAGAGAGAGAGTGGATTTCTTGAGAAGTGAGAGTGAAACGTGAGAAATTAGACTGTGAGAGTTCGTGGTTGGGTGAGATCGATGTATGTGGCCGGCGGTTTGTTTTATATAGGGGGCATGGACATCACTGCCAGTTTTTAAATAGAACCGACAGTGAAAGTGAATATCACTATCGATTTTTAAATAGAACCGACAATGAACGTGAATATCACTGCCAGTTTTTAAATAGAACTGACAATGAAGGTGCATATATGTAAAGGATATATTTATTTAGATAGTACAGAGGGAAAGTTTTAACAACAATGATATATTTATTTAGATAGTACAGAAATACATCAAAAAATAACAAAAATATTATAAATAAATTACATATACGATAACAAAGACCTTACACTAAAATTTCATATACGAAAACAAAGACCTATTTGTGTACAGGTCAATGTTACAATCAATGTGTATCAACACATTATAATTTAACCACTTTAGTAGCATTCTTCTAGCACCAACTAGGGTCAAACAGCAGCACCGAGGTGGTCTACGAGTTATACCGGTTGGACATGACAAGGTGACATCGATGAATCCATGCCTCTGTTGTACATGGCCTTTTTCTTGGTATAGTCTAGAGCGTACCACAGCGGATGGCTCTGTGAACCTCGCAGCATCTCCAATCTTTGGCGTTGCTCTATCCTCAGTAGCATTCTTCTAGTACCTCTTGTGTGCACCATTTTTGTGGACTACGACGCATAACGATATATGTGGTTTGTTATGAGAGGAAAATACTGTATCATGACTGATAAGCCCTGACTAAAACCAACATGTATGGAGAGGCTCCCTAGCAGGGCACCATTTTATAGGCTAGCTATCGCGGTAGGTGGGAGCAATGCTCCTGTTGTGGTGATCAGTGGGAGCACTGCTGGCCCATGAGGGAATATTCATATCACTGTCGGGTTTGATAAAAAAATGACAGTGATAGGGGTCATTAGTGCCGGTTTTTAGAACCGATAGTGATTCCATGTATCACTGTCGGGTTTTATGAAAAATCAATATTGATAGGCCTGACAAACAGTTGTTGTTGCTACAGGCGCTCAGCTTTTATTTTTTTGAAATCAAAGCCACTGCCGTGGGCTCTGGATAATTTTTTTTGTCCCACCTGGGTTTTGAACCGAGGGAGCGAGAAAGAGGGATTAGTGGCTTAACTGCTGCTTTAAAGAAGGATTTACGTTAGGAAATGTTTTGTTATCATTTTTATAGTTTAAGTTGAGGTTCATTTAATTCTGTAAAAATATAAAAAAAAGTTTGTCGCACCTAGGATTCGAACCAAGGGCGCGGGCTTCACAGTAGCTGGCTTTTACCGCTGCGCTATGATAGGGAGTACATTGTTTTATCCTCTGAACAGGAGTTAATTAATTCAAGGTCTAGATTATAGAGCCTTAACCGCTGCGCTAGCATTAGGGATTACGTTAGTTTAGGTTATATTTTTTATTTTATTCGTTTAGTGCATGTAAATACATATAATTTATTGTAAAATAATACAAATATTTGTGTCTCGATTATTTAATTCCATGATAATTAATTAATGATTTATAATTATCAAATAATAGTGTTTCTGAACATCATCTCAATATTTGATTATATAGTCAATTATTTAATTTTAGAGAAGCGCACAAAATATAGATTAGATTACATAGTTGGTGAACAACGTCCGAATAATGATTACATAGTTAATAATAATCTAACTATCTTTAGGTGCATCAACAATGAGGGCCTCATTGTGATCAAGCCATACGTAAGTAGGTTCGTCACCCTCTTGAAGGATAGATAGGGGTACGTTCGCCCCGAATGGAGGCATTTCCTGATAGCCCATGTAGTCTTCTTTGTTCGTCACTCCATCAACACCGACAATCTTCCTTTTCCCTTTTAGGACTACTTTTAGCCTTCCTTTTGTCTTGTTGTCCCTTGCATAGAAAACTTGCATAACATCTCTTGCAAGGACGAAGGAGTCGTCTCTGTATGCGGTCTTAGTGAGATCAACGGTACTGAACCCTTCGCTGTCAGTGTTGATTTCCTCAAGCCAGACCCACAGGCAGCGAAAAAGAGCTACCTTCAACGGACCATAGACTAGCTCCCATATCTCCTCTATGAAACCATAGTATGTCGCCTGCACGTTGCCGTTTTCGTCGTGAGCATCAAAACAAACACCATAATTTTGGTATATGCTCTTTCCATCTTGCTTTTTTGTGTAAAATGTGAATCCATTGATCTTATACCCTTGGTACTTAAGATATGTACTCGAAGGTCCGTTGGCTAAGGCATCTAGTTGATTACCCAACTTTATTCTAAGCAAGCAGCGTCGCAACTAGTTGACAAATTCCTCCTTATGTTTTTTATCTAGCCAAGCCTGTGACCTGCTTGGATACAGAGTTTGTAGCGAATTTGGTCATCTTATACCCTCGGCTTGCTGGAGAATAGCAAACTATGCCTGTCTAAAAGAAATAGGGTCATCTACTATAACAGATTTCTCTCCGATCGTTCCTTTGCCACGTAGTCTTCCCTCGTGATGAGATTCTAGAACTCCAACCCTTTTGATGTCCAGATAATATGTGCAGAACTCAGTGGCCTCCTTCATTGACCATCCTTCAACCATGCCCCCTTCTGGCCTGAATCTATTAATAACATACCTCCTAAAAACATTCATCAATCTTTCGAAAGGGAACATCTGGTGCAGGTACATTGGGCCAAGGGCTCTAATTTGGTCAACAAAATGAATGAGCAGATGCAATGAGATATCAAAGTAAGTCGGCGAGAAATACATCTCAAGCCTAACGAGAGTTTTGGCTATGTCTCACTACAGCTGCTATAGCGTGGACACATCAATGACATTTTTAAGACTGCGTTGAAGAACGAGCACAACTTTATGATTGGGGCACGGACCTTTGGGGGGATGATACCACATAGGGCAATAGGGAGCAGCTGAGTCATAATGACATGACAGTCATAGGCCTTCATAGGGCTATAGTTGAACTTGAGTTCTCTCATGTTCACTAGCCTCTTTGGGTTCGCATAGTAGCCCATTTGGACTTTGAGTTCATTAAAGAAAGAAATAAGCGCACACTTTTCTTTCTTCTTCAATGTCCATGACGCAACCAGAAGTTCGGACTGGCCATTCTCTAGCTCCACGGGATTTTGGAGCTAAGCATTTCTCAATAGTACCATTGAAATATTTTCTATTCCTACGGTAAGGGTGATCCTTAGGTAGGAACCTACAGTGTCTCATATAAACGATCTTTGAGTTATTTGGTAGATTTACCACATCGGTGTCGTCCAAGCACTTGACACATCCAGTATAGCCTTTTGTCTTCTCTCCAGACAACGAACCTCGACCTGGCAGGTCAGTGATTGTAGCGATAAGTACTCCCTTGATCGTGACATGTTCCTTTTTGTACTCGTCCCAAACATCCGGCACACCCTTTTCAAACATCTCTACTAGTTCATCGATCGCTGGTTCCAAAAATACATCGATGTCATTCCCAGGTTGTCTTGGCCCTTGGATCAGTAGTGGCATCTGGATGTACGCCCACTTCATATAGACCCAAGGTGGAAGGTTGTATATACAGAGCGTCACTAGCCAGGTGCTATGATTGCTTCTAACCTGGTCGAAAGGATTCATCCCATCTATGCTCAAAGCAAACCAAAGGTGCCTTACCTCTCTGTCGATGTCCTTATAGAACATAGTATTGATAGTCCTCCAGTCATGCCCATCGGTGGGGTGCCTTGTCATTGTATCTTTCTTACGCTCTTCGCCATGCCAGTGCAACAGTTTGGCTGACTTTGCACATGCAAACAGCCTATGCACCCGAGGAGTTATAGGGAAATACCAAATGACCTTTACGGGACCTCCTCTGGTCTTGATACCCTCATCTGACGGCCCTTCCTTATACCGTGGAGCTTCACACTCGGTGCACTTGTCCAAGTCTTTGTATTTTTCTCCATGGTACAATATGCAGTCATTAGAACACGCGTGGATTCTTTCAACCTCGAGGCCAATGGGGCAGATCATTTGCTTAGCCAAGTATGTCTTTTCTGGCAACTCATTTTTTTTCTAGGAGCATTTTCCTTATTATACCTAACAACTGATCGAAGCCTTTATCGCTCAATCCGTTTGTTGATTTGAACTCTAACAGCATGATGTCGGCTTCTAGTTTGCTTATTGGACAATTCCTATACAATGGTGTTTTGCCATCTTATCTCATTTTCTCTAGCTTTTTTAGCTGTCTTTCACTAAGACATCCGGTCTCTAAATTGCGTAGCAGCTGAGAAATGCCATTGTTATCCTCGGTGTCGTCAGCTAGCGTGTTCCTAAACACATTATTAACTATGGCCATAGGTTCCGTATTGACACCGAGTTCCTCGTTAGCATCGTGGATGGCTACGTCAGGCATGTCCACATCATCATCGTTTTCCTACAGAACATTCACACCAACCTCGCCATGCATAGTCCATATAGTATAGTTTGGCATGAACCCCCTAGTAATCAAGTGCGATCGTATAGACTCAATTTGATGAAAGTTCCTTTAATTCTTGCAATCTTTGCATGGGCAGAAGACAGGGTTCCCATTCCTAGCATGGGCTTTAGCATCGGTGATAAACTAGCTGACGCCATGCATGTACCGCTTATTCATTCGGGACAGATGCATCCACTCTTGATCCATCTCTGCACAAAAAAATACTAAGACAGTAATTACAAATTATTAGTAAGAAATCAAGCTTCATGAACAACAATTGTAGCTCAAAAGTACCATTTTTGGAAAACATTATTGTACACTAATTATTGAAAAATTAAAATTCTACTCTACTTCGAAGAACTAATTATAGCATCACATACTAACAATGATGAACTTGACCACCATGGAATAATTAGCTAGGAATTTAAATGTGTTCATAGACACCGACCTTTTGGATGATGGATTCACCACAATTTGAGCCTTGCACAAATGTCCAATTGGAAAAGTTCTCTCTAGAATAGAGAAAGAACTAGAATGAGAATCAAGCAATGTAGCCATCAAAACGAAGCTAATTAAGCAACAAAATCAAAGGAGTGGATGTTTGTTACTAACCTTAAAGCAAAAAGATCAAGCCATTCTTCAAAATCCAAGCGCTAGCTTCATGGTGAAGAGCAGCCGCAACAATGGAGGGAAGGGCCCAAACGTGCGCCTCTATTCTCGGGATGGAAGAGAGGAGGAAGAAGAGGACGGCTGTAGCCTTTTTATGTTGTAGGCTTATCACCATCGGTTCTTGGCTAGAATCGACAGTGATAGATCCCAATCACTGTTGACTCTTTGCTTGAACCAGCAGTGATAAGTGGCCGCCAAAACACTACCGATTCAAGCCACAAACCGACAGTGATGTGGTCCTTCACTGCTGGTTTTAGCCCAGCCCCAATTATTTTCTCATTTTCAAGCTCATAACTGGTAGTGAAGGTACATCACTACCGGTTCTCACAAATCTGGTAGTGATGAGGCTGGCAGTGATGTCCAAATCTATAGTAGTGTAAGCCAAAACTAAGAACATAGGTGTCGAGGACCAATACTAGGGTACCCGAAGAGGAGGAGCTAATGGTCCTCAACATTGATTCATCCAAGCAGTCAAGGGCGTGACTACAACTCCAACCGACCCCTAGGTGCATGAGCTCTGCCTCGCTCGACCTCTAGGTTGGGGGCTCCACCTCATCTAGCCTCTGGGTCGGGGGTTCTGTCTCGCCCGACCCCTTAGGCGTGGCTCCTGATGAAAGCCCGTACCACCGCCAACCACTATAGGCTAGAAAGTACAACCCGAGGTCAAACTTCTGGCATCGTGCAGGGAGCGGGCACATCTCAACATGATCCGTGCCCATGACATGTCACTCCAGGGAACTCACATCACCAATAGTGACGGACGTGTGGTCACTATGCTGCCTACTCCCTGTACAGCTATTGATCAGCACGCTAGTTCACCGCGTCGCCCGCCGAGACGGAATGGGACATCATGACCCACTGACAACGTCAGGGCGTGGCATCAGCGGCGAATAGGCGCCCGGTGTGGAGCCATCCCTATCACCATTAGCAGTGTTGGCAGGGCCCGCATAAAGGAGAAGAAAGGCCCGGTAGTCCTAGAAGCCTTCCTCTCCTTGGCTCTTCTCCCTCTTTCTCTCTGTGTAACCTGCTCTTCCCCTTTGTTTATAAAAGGGGAAGAAGGACACCCCAGGAGGGGGGACAGCGGTTCACCACTCTACATGGTTGTAGATATCAAAACACATGTCCTAACACGCCTTAGGAGCACACGCACATCAGAGACTTAGGAAATGTTCCTCTCTCGCTCGTTTGTAACCTCTACTACAAACTTTCAGTGCTAGTAACATGAGTAGCAGCGACGAACTGGATGTAGGAACTTTTTGCCTGAACCAGTATAAACCTCGTGTCCTCTAAACACACCATCCGAGCTAGACGCGCAATACTAGAAATTTATTAGTTGGTAACTCGAAACACTGACAATAGGAGACACAAAGTTGTGGTGGAGCTTTTCTCTTTATTTCTGATTTCTGATATCAATTACAATGGAGTGCTCCTCCAAATATATAGTCAAGTAAATATTCCATATATGGTATGAGAGTTATAATTTGGTATGAGTCCATATCCTTCTAGGACAAGGAAACCTAGAACTTGCTTAAACTAGTCCAGACTTTTCCTAAAGTGTTAGTTTCCTAACACTCCCCCTTGGACTAATACCACGACATATATGATTTATCAAAAACCCAATGAGAAAAAAGAATAAAACATATACACCGTACTTATGTTGCACACATTGCCTCATTAAAAACCTTTAAATGAGAAACCTTTAGATAAAAGAAAAACTCATAAAGGAAAAGAGTACAATGTTTGAATAATCTGCTAGACTACTAATCATTCTGCTAGAATGAATTATTTGTCTTCTAGACACAAACATAAACTATAATCTCAATTAAGTTTCCCCCTTAAGCTCTGTACTTCTCGGAGGTGTCTCAAACCAATACCACGCACACACTTTTCAAAAGGGCTTGCAGGCAAAGACTTAGTGAACATATCTATTAGATTGTCACATGATTTGGTAAGAGTCACTGAAATTTCTTCTTTCTTTTGTAATTCATGCGTGAAAAACAATTTAGGCAAAATATGCTTTGTGATATTCGACTTTACATAACCCGTTTGTATTTGTGCAACACAAGCCGCATTGTCTTCAAAAGATAATAGTTGGGGAATTAACAGTATTTATACCACACACATTTTGCACATGTTGTGTGAAGCGTCTAAGCCAAGTGCATTCCTTAGCTGCTTCAAATAATGCTATAATTTCTGAGTGGTTCGTCGAGGTTGCCACCATCGTCTGCTTCATCAATTTTCAGGAAATCATAGTACCACCACACAAAAATACATATCTAGTCTGAGATATTACATTATGTGGATCAGACAAGTATCCTACATCAGTATAACCCACTAGACTTAAATCTTGATTTTTCCAAAAAAATAACCCAAGATCTTCACTACCCTCAGGTATCTGAGAATATGTTTAATGCCCTTACAGTGTCGTAGAGTAGGAGCTAAGCTGAATCTTGCTAGGAGATTAATAGCAAAAGCAATATCAGGCCTAGTACCATTCGCTAGATACATTGAGGCTCCAATGGCACTCAAATATGGATATTCATATCCTAATACTTTTACATTTTCTTCTTTTGGTCTAAAAATGTCCTTTTCAACATCCAATGATCTTCCAGCCATAGGTGTCCTAAGTGGGTATGCGTCTTTCATGTTAAACTTATTTAATACCTTCTTGGTATAAGCTGACTGGTGTACAAGTATCCCTTCATGGGTATGCTCGATCTGCAGGCCTAAGCAATACTTAGTCTTACCTAAATCTTTCATTTCAAATTCAGATTTCAGATAAGAACTAGCTTCCTCAATATCCTCTGTGGTTCCAATTATATTCACGTCATCTACATAAACAGAGATTATACATAATCCCTTGTTTGATTTTCTAATAAACACACAAGGACAATCTTCATTATTCATGAATCCCTTCTTCATGAGATATTCACTAAGCCGGCTGTACCACATCCTACCAGATTGTTTAAGGCCATATAACGACATTTTTAATTTTACACTATACATCTTACATTCTTCTTCTTTAGGGACTTTAATTCCTTCAAGGGCTTTCATATATATTTCAGTATCCAATGACCCATATAAATATGCGGTCACAACATCCATTAGTTTCATCTACAAATTCATATTTACTGCCAATGAGATTTAAGTACCGGAATGTTATTCCATCCATAACTGGAGAGTAAGTTTTATCGAAATCGATGCCGGGTGAAACGACCTAATTTTCGCGATGGGAAATCCACAGAGCCGAAGTGTAATAAGACCGTTGTAGATCATATTACCCAAATTTCCAGTTGAATACCATATCCATACAACGATAATATCAGAGTACAAATAGTGTGGAATTACATAATTTATTACATCACCGCATTGGCAGAATCAAAAGTAGCATTCATTCAGAACAACTTGAATATAAGATCGCCAAACTTGAGCGTAGGCACAAACCCCTCAACCATCAAACTCCTCGGAGCTATACTCCTCAGCAGAACCTGTGTGCCAAAATTTATCAGTACGATTTGTACTGGCCACTCCCACCCTATGAGCATTGCTTTGTGGAAATTGGATGCAAGTTGGATATATTCAAAAGGAACCTATAAGGCTGGGGTTTCCTATGTAATAGCATATCAAGTGTATAATAATAGTTGGTCAAGTTTTAACACTATTCCCACACCCATTACACCCCATTCCCTTTCCAAAGCTAGGTTTTGATCCTGGGATCGATATACCACCATCCACACCAAGCACCATACCATCACTCAGTCGACAGGCCAACTCCCTCTCGGCACTGTCTCAAGGCCCGTAGCCCCTGGCTACGACCGACACTCTCTCACAGGGGAAGAAGAGAAGGACTCATCTCATTATCTAGTTTAAGCGAAACCCAGGAAAGGTCCATAGCCGATAGGTCGGCATATGTATCGATCGATCAACCATACACTCTGCAGAGGTTTTACATAACCACAAGATCCGCCTTCCTCGCTGACCGTCGTCAACTGGGCTGATTCCGACCGCTTGCTAGCCTAGGATAATGCCACCCTACCATTCAGCCCTAGTACACCCCAAGTCTAGTCTGGGGCGGCTAAAACTGTGAGTCATGAGCCGGGTCCACAAGGTCTCCATGAAGTCTCGAAAGGGTGTGGGGGAAATCCTCTGCACCCCGTACCTTCTTACACTGTCCGCTATCAACCTAGCAGTAGTGGCAAATATCCTACCAAGTAGTCCGGTCATCCCGCATCATATAGGGTGAGTGGTACGTAAGGCTTCCTAGTGAATCTGAGTACTAGTAAGTCCTTAGGGATGACCAAGCCAGAATGTCTTCGTCAGGGTTTCCATTTGTCGTGCCACCACAACACCTCCACCTTGGGCTCCTCCCATCATAGGTTCACACCTAGGACCACCTTATATACCATTTACCCACCACAGGTATTCATTTCCAGGGGTGCCCAGGTAGCACTACATGGCAAGACTTGCCCCAGGCTCGTTGTATACTCCAACTTGGTCGACACAATCCTCACCCTCCACACACCCAAGTCACACACGCAGCACTCTCCCCATAGTCCAGATAACACCAGTTTCCACCACGCATTAATGTAATATAAGCGTAGTAGAAGTATAAGTAATGAAACATATAGCAGTAAGCGTGTGTCTAACCTAATAGCAGGGTATGCAGGGGTAAGGTTGCATCAAGGTAAAGGCCATCAAGTAAGCATACTACCATGCAAGTCCTATCATAGTCTGATTATAACAGTAAAGTGAAGCAACAGCAGTTCTATATTAGCCATGCGTAATAGGTGCTACGAGATTGGGTAGGATGTGCCACCTTTAGTGTAGTCGTCTCCGTTCTCCTCACGGTACTCATGATCCTTGTCTGTCTGGTTCTCCTCTGATTCTACAACGATCGTATTATAGTCGCGTTAGCGACGTCTATAGAATAGCACAAAGAAGCAATGAAAATTCAAAAGAGACAAATGCACTCAAACATGGGTTCATTGCGTAAAGCTTCATTTTAGATGAATTTTGGTCATGGTTTCGTATTTTTCTGAGGTCGTATGAATTAGTTATGAATTTCCAAAGTTTAATTCCTCTCTGAAAATGGAAAAAGGCTGAATTAATCCTGGGCTGACACGTGTCACGTTGTGACTGGTCCACATGGCATGCTGATGTCAGCATGACGTCAGCATGACGTCATCGGCTTGGCTCTGAGCTGACAAGTGGGGTCCTGCTGATGTCATCTTGATGTCAGCATGACGTCATCATCGTCATCGGCCTGACAGGTGGGGCCAGGGTTTCTTGGGTCACTGACCTATGGGTCCGGTCAAAGTCAACATCAAGTCAACAGGTGAGTCAACGGTCAATGGTTCGTAGTCACTAACGTGTGGGGCCAGGGCTGCTGACGTCAGCAGCTAACATCATCATGATGTCAGCATGACATCACCTCGGCTATGTTGTCACTGACAGGTGGGACCCACGTGACGTCGTCATAGCATCAGCATGACATCACTCACTGACGAGTGGGTCCAGAGTCTCTGTGTCGATGACGTGTGGGGCTAGGTCAACCGTCAACGTTGACCGGTCAACGGTCATCGTGGACCGGGTTCAAACTGGGTCGGTTGGGCCTGGACTTGGCTGGATTTGGGCTGAGCCGGCCCGGGCACGTGGCATGCTGTGGCGCTGCCATGTCGTTGCCATGGGCCTCCACTAGGCTTCGTCCACCGTTTGGCCCGCACTGAGTGGCTCACGGTGGACTCACGTTCACGGTCCATGGACCGTTGGCTAGTCTACGGTGGACCAAGTCCACCCTCTTTCCCTTTTGGCTTAGCTCACGTGCACCGAGTGCAGGCGCGTGCGGTCGGTGAGAGGAGGCCTCTGCTTTCATCTTCGGCGTGCTCCCACCGGTGATGTGCTCACCGGCGTGATCCTATGGCGGCGCTGGCGTCCAATTAAGGTGGGGGAAAGCTTCCCCAGGCCATGGCGAATACGATGGTGGAGTCTAGGTGGTGGCCGGGGCTTTCCAGGGCACTGGCCACGGTGGTCGGCGGCTCGGCAGTGCTCGCCGGCGGTGAGGTCACGCGTGTAGGCTCCCTAGTGGCTCGGCAGGGTGGATAAGGGCTTCTATGGATCCGTGGGGGCACGGCGAGGGCGTCTAGGGGCTGAAGGCGGGGCTTCGGGTCCCCATGTGGCCGGTAGGGGCTCCACGGCGGCCACGACGGCATGGTGGCGATGGCGAGGCTCGTAGGAGCACTACGTGGCACCAGCGAGGCGGTCTTAGTGTAGTCGTGGATGGGCGCATGAGTGCGTGTGTTCCCAGAGGCCGGAGATAGCCTTGGCCTACGCGCTCCCGGTGTGGAGCGCCATGGCCAAAACAGCGAGGTCCGGTGGCGAGCAGGGGAAGACCATGGAAGATAGGATGGTGACGTAGTGGCGAGGCGAGTGCAGTGAAGAGTGGGTGTAGTGCCGTGCAGCGTCGTTGTGGTGGATCGAGGTGTCGTCCTTCGCTGCGGCGACTCCGGCGACGTCGGGTGGCGCCGACGCTCCTTCTTCTTCCTCGATCCCCTCTCTCTCTTGGCTCGGGTGTGCGGTGGATGGCCACAAGGTGGCAGCAGGGCGATGGGAAAGCTCTAGGGCTCCCGGGGCCAGGGCTTTTATAGCTGAGCTCCAAAGCTCCCATGGTGGACGGCGATCGAGCGGTGGAGGGGCGTGCTTCGCATCCAACGGCCCGCGTGTGGTTGCGTAGGCACAGCACAAGGGGGAGATAGGGTCATGCTCCCAGCATGACCCCTGGCCTGCACCTGCCACGCTGGTCGGGGCTTAGTCGGAGAAGGAATCGGCGTGGGGAGGAAGACGATCCTGTGGCTTGGAGTGGTTGACGTGTGGGGCCCAGGTGGCGGTGACTGCAGGCGAGGCAGACGGGCGCGCGGGCGTGAGCGCATGCTGGGCCGGCTCGCGGGCCATGTGCGCGCATGCTGGGTGCAAGGTGGGCGCGGTCTGGCTGGCTGGGCCACGAAGCCGAGCAGGCCTGGCTGCTGCGAGGCTTCCCTCTTCCTTTTCTTTTTCTATTTTGTTTTTCTTCTTCTTTGTTTTGAATTCAAATTTTGATTTAGAATTTGAATTCAGATCTGGTGGAGTTTTAGATATGAGGCCAACAACATTCTTATATATATATATATTAGGAATTTATTTAGCTATTTTGTATAACAAAAATAGGTGTAGTTTTGTTATACAAAAATGGAAATAGTTTTCTCTTTAAACATTTATTCTTTGGTTTGATTAATAATTACTTTATGGTTTATTTCTTTAAAGGAGTTGTTAAGCATAACATAAAGCAAATGGAAATCCAAATCACAATTTGAGTTAACAATGTATGCAACACTTTATTAGTTAGAATTTAAATAAACATAATTAACAAATGACATGCCATGCTCATGAAATTGTTTAGTTGGGTTACAACTAATGCAACACTTAGGGTTAACTCCTACAAATGTCACTCAACATTGCATAGAATAACAACAAAAATTTTGTAGTTGTGATTTTTGGTGTGTGGATTTTTGGGTTGTTACAGTCCTACCCCCTTAAGAGAATCTTGTCCCCGAGATTAAAGCGTAGCGTACCCTTCGAAGAGGTAAGGATATCATAGCCGGAGGTCAGGCTCTTTCTCCCATGTTGCTTCCCTCTCAGTGTGGTTGCTCCATTGGATCTTGAACATAGGAATGGTTTTGCTTCAGGTCTCCTTGGTGTCTCTTCCCAGAATTCTGATAGGATGTTCTTTATACTCAAGCGTATCTTGAATGTCGAGTGTATCAGTTGGAACTACTTCATCGGGCACTCTCAAACACTTGTGTAGCTATGAGACATGGAATATGGGATGTACACCCACCAATTCCTCAGGTAGCTCGAGTTTGTAGGCGAGCTTTCCAATCCTTTTGCAAATCTTGTATGGGCCAACAAATCTAGGGGCAAGCTTTCCTTTCACATGGAATCTGATAGTTCCACGTAGCGGGGATACCTTGAGATAGACGAAGTCTCCCACATTGAACTCAAGTTCTCTTCTTCTTTTGTCAGCATAGCTCTTGTATCGACTTTGGGCAATTCTCAAATTCTTCTTCACTTGAGCAACTCCTTCTTCGGCATCTTGAATCTTAGCGGAGTCAAAGAACGATCTTTCTCCCAGTTGGGACCACATCAAAGGTGTCTTACAAGGTCTGTCATACAAAGCTTCAAATGGTGACATCTTGATACTGGCTTGGTAGCTGTTGTTGTAAGAGAACTCTGCATAGGGTAGGCATTTCTCCCAATCAGAGCCATAATTCAGTGCACTAGCACAAAGCATGTCTTCTAAGATCTGATTTACTCGTTCTATCTATCCATCTGTCTGTGGGTGATAAGCGGTACTGAAATCAAGTTTGGTTCCAATGGACTTGTGCAGGGCTTCCCAGAATTGGGACACAAACTAAGGGCCATGATCAGATACAATTCTAGAGGGAGCTCCATGCAATCTGATAATATGCTCAACATATAGATCTGCTAGTTTTTTGGCATCGGTCTTGGTCTTAACTGGTACGAAGTGAGCAATCTTGGTCAAACGATCAATAATCACCCAGATGGAATTATTTCCTTTCTGTGATTGGGGCAATCAAACTATGAAATCTATGGATATGCTCTCCCATTTCCACTCGGGAACGTCAAGAGGCTTCAGCAATCCTGCAGGCCTTTGATGTTCAGCCTTGACTCTATTATAGGTGTCACATCGTGCCACATGTCCTGCAATGTCTGTCTTCAGGCCTTTCCACCAAAAGTATTTCTTCAAGTCTTGATACATCTTTGAATTTCCAGGGTGAATACAATACTTAGAATCATGGGCTTCAGACAGGATCTCCTCTCGTAGTGCTGGATCGAAAGGGACATAGATTCTGCCCTTGAACCAGATGGTTCCTTGTTCATCTTCTTGGTGGTTGGTCTTGTAGCCTAGTTTCATCAGACCACAGAGATATTCGATCTCTTCACAACTTTTCTAAGCTTGATGGTTACGATCTATGAGATCATACTATATGCGGAGCTCATTTAACAAGTCATGCGGTAGTATCTCAAGTTGGAAATCATCAATTTCTTCCTTGAGCTTCGGTGGTACGGATTCAGTGATCAAAGTGTGACAGTAACTCTTGCGACTGAGAGCATCTGCGACCACATTAGCTTTTCCTAGATGATAGTGAATTTCCAGGTCATAGTCCTTGATCAACTCTAGCCATCGGTGTTGCTCATATTTAGATCTTCCTGAGTGAAAAAGTACTTCAAGCTCTTGTGATCCGTATAGATATCACACTTGTTGCCTATCAAGTAGTGTCTCTAGATCTTCAAGGCATGCACAACTGCTGCTAACTCAAGATCATGGGTTGGGTAACAGTTCTCATGTTCTTTCAACTATTGGGAAGCATATGCTATCACTCTTTCACCTTGCATCAATACACAACCAAGTCCTTGACGGGATGCATCACAATAGACCACGAAATCTTTGCTGATATCAGGCAATGCTAGCATAGGAGTTGTGGTAAGCTTCTGTTTCAATTTTTGGAAGCTTTGTTCGCACTCGGGCGTCCATTCAAACTCCTTAGTCTTCTTTAGAAGGTTGGTCATTGGACGGGCTATCTTGGAGAAGTTCTCAATGAATCAGTGATAATATCCAGCCAATCCCAAGAAACTTCTAATTTCTGTCACATTATGGGGTTGATCCCACTCCTTCATAGCTTCAATCTTGGCTAGGTCAACTGCGACACCTTTAGCTGATAGTACATGGCCTAGGAAGGCAACTTCCTGTAGCCAAAATTCGCATTTGCTGAACTTTGCGTAGAGCTAATGTTGTGCTAATTTCTCAAGCATGGTTCTTAGATGATGTTCATGTTCTTCGGCGGTGGGTGAATAAACGAGAATGTCATCAATGAATACTACCACAAACTTATCTAGATCATCCATGAAAACCTTATTCATCATGTTCATAAAGTATGCGGGAGCATTTGTGAGTCCAAAGGACACCACGGTGAACTCAAACTGCCCATACCTAGTCACAAAAGCTATCTTCGAGATGTCACTCTCTCGAATCTTCATCTGATGATAGCCAGATCTAAGATCAATCTTGGAGAAATACTTGGCACCTCGTAGCTGATCAAGCAAATCATCAATCCTTGGCAGAGGGTACTTGTTCTTGATGGTGACTACGTTCAAGTTCTGGTAATCAATGCACATTCTCATCGAGCCATCCTTCTTCTTAACGAACAGAATGGGGATCCCCAGGGTGAAGCACTGGGTCTGATATATCCCTTTGAGATGAGCTCATCAAGCTGTTTCTTGAGCTCAGCCAGTTCATCAACTGACATGTGATAGGGTCTCTTGGCATTGGGTCCTATTCCCGGCAAAAGATCAATGATGAACTCTACATCATGGTCTAGTGGCATACCTAGCAATTCTTCAGGGAATACATCGGGATAATCTCTGACCATAGGCACATCATGAACTGTCTTCTCCTCTTTCTGCAATTCTAAACTCGCTTTAAGGGCACATAGGATAGAGGTGGACTTTCTGGACTGGGGTTCACATCTAATAACTTGGCCTGATGGGTGGGTCACTTGGACGTATCTAGGTGAACACGATATAATACCTCGGTGAATGGTTAGCCAATCCATGCCTAAGATGACATCTAGGTTTGTGGAAGGTAGCAGGGTTAGGTCGGCTTTAAAGATAAGACCCTCAATGGTAAGATTTACTCCCTTACAGATGTGTGTGCACTTTAGGTCTCCTAAAGGTGAACTGGTGATGATAGGCTTTTCACGTGGGGTTATAGGTAGGTCATGCTCTCGTGCAAATTTGGATGATATATAAGAACAAGTTGCTCCAGAGTCAAATAGAACTGATGCAGTATTGCCATTAACTAAAAACATACCATACACAACGTCAGGGGCAACCTATGCTTCCTCGACATCTAGATGGTTGAGACGTCCACGGGTAGCAGATCCCTTGAACTGAGACTTCTGAGCAGCTAAGTTCTGTGGGCATTCAGCGGCTTTGTGACCCGGTTGGCCACAAGCAAAACAGGTGAAAGGCGTACCGCCTGTAGGGGTTGGCACGGGTGCCTTCTAGTTTCTAGTGCTTGGTGCGGAGCGGTTCTGTGCTGGGCATTCATTCAAAGGGCAGGAATGGTTGAAACGGTCCTGAGTGTTACGGTCTTGAGCATAACGGTCCTGGGTGTAATGATCTTGAGCAGGGCCGGAGTATTTGGTGGTGTAGCCTCCACTACCCCTACTCGATCTAGGGTTGTCATCCCTGTTGTGGCGAGAGCATTCCCTGGGTGGTGCATCTCTACGGAACCTCTTGCGATCACGTCCACGAAAGGACTCCTCAGGCTTACGCTTCCTCTCCCTGTACTCTTCTCCAGCTTCAGCATGGTCCTTCTCAATCTAGATGCAGCGATCCACCATAGCACGCAATGTGTTACTCTCAATACCGCCAAACTTCAGCTTGATGTGCGGGTTAAGTCCCTTGCGGTAATAGTACAGCTTCTCCTTCTCAGAGTTCACAACATAGGAAGGTGCATAGCGAACAAGATTGGTCAAACGAGTAGTGTACTCAGTCACACTGTCTTTTCCCATCTTGATGTTGTGGAACTCCTCAGCTTTGGCCTCCATGATACCCTTGGGAATGTGATACTCAGTGAATGCTTCGGCGAACTCATCCCATGAGATGTTGGCAAGGTCCTCATAGGAATCACTAAAACTGTCCCACCAGGCGCGTGTTGCACCTGTGAGCTAGTGTGCGGCTGCTCCAACACACTCATCGTTGGTGAAAGTAGTGAGGTCAAGCTTCTTCTCCATCTCCTTGAGCCAGTCATCGGCTACAAGTGGGTTAGGGTCGGTGCCATCATAGGTAGGTGGCCTTAGCTTCAGAAATCCTTCCAGCTTCCTTTGGAAGTCATTCTGCTAACCTCCCTAGCAATGGTTTGCTCCGTTAACAAGAGCTGCAAGAAGTTGAGTCTGTTGTGCCATCACTTCTGCCAGGTTCGGTGGTGGTGGCGGAAGGTTCTCCTTAGGTGGCGGGGTATTCTCCAGGTTGAAGGGTATCCCTCCACGTCCACGGCCACGGCCACAGCCATGGTTGTTGCTACCATGCCCCCCATTTGGTTCAACTAGTTCAGGGGTGGGCGCACGTCCACGGTTCATTAGGTGATTAGATCGGTGGTTCAGCATCTGCAACACGGATCATAGGAATTTTAGTGTTCGTGCCATAAGTGCTTATAATTTAGTACGATTACATGATTTTTACGATTTAAAGAAAAATATTTATACTATCCAACACTCATTACAAAGAAGCAATAAGATCCATAAGATGCAATAAGATCCAAAACATTCATTACATGTGTTTTATTACATAGCATCATCTCCAGTAGCTACACTTGAAGACTTGCGAGAATCGTACTACGCATAGTGTCTCATATTACATCTCATAAGGGGTACATCATGGGGTTCAGCTTATGGAAGCTTCTGACATGACTCATGACCACGCAGGGTCATTCTACTCTAACTCGTACACCGCAGCTGGGATATGACTGTTCTCAATCTCGATCTCCTCGTCTGACTTGTGAAGTCAGGACACGTACTTCAAGGCCTCGGCGAGCTCCTCAGTAGGCTTGGCTCTAGGTAGGGTAGGGCAGGCGTCTAGGTTGAGGCGAGTCAGGGCTAACTCAAACTCCTCTATCCTAGGCTTCATCTTGCTACGAATCTCCTTGGGTAGCTGATCCCACATACCCTTCATCTCCCTGAGGCGCTTCCTGTCAGACTTCTGCCAAGCCTACCATGTCCTCTCACACTTGTCCTGTAGGTACTCATTCTACCTGAGTGCCTTGATCAGGTGACCCTAGTTGCGAACGGCCTTCTTCCTAAACTCCTCCAGATCCTGAGTCATGGTCTTGTTCCGAGATTGGATTCTCAGCATATCAATCCCCTTGGTCCTTTCTCTGTCTCCTCTATGGTTGAACTCAGCCTTCTTGTCGTCCAACTCTCTCTCTCTCTGCAACTCCAAGACCTTGCTATCGAGGTAGCAGTTCCTATTGCCTAGGTCGGCGGCTTTGTCTTGTAAGTCTGCAACCTTGGTTCTGTGGACTCCTTCACGATGGTTGAGCTCATCCTGTAGCTTGGCAACTATCTCTAGTAGACTAGCTTGCTCCTGTGCTCCCTGTGAGTCTCGCTCCTGGTACTCCCACTGAAGGGCCTGGTCCTAACGTCTCCTTTGCTCCAGCTGGGTAACGTACCGGTCCTGCTCCAGTAGGTGGATAGCCGAGACGCGAAGGCATCTGTCCTCCTCGGTAAGGATAACTCTACCGGCTGCGAAACTCTGCTCACTGGGGGTAAGGCTAAGGTCGAGGGCCTAGGGAAGTAGACAGAACTCGGTCATCTTTAGGTGCTCATAGTGGTCCCTCATCACTCTGCGAAGTGCCTTGTGTGAGATAGCTCGTAGTCCCTCCTCGACTGTGTCCTCTATAGTCAACTCGATGAAAGCTGGGATAGAAGGTAAGGTAGTGCTAGCTGGGAACTCGACTGAGGTGATAATCGGTCCTTCGATTCCTCCTTCCTGAGCTGGCTTCCCGGTGTAGGTGACCTTGACAAGCTCGTCAGAGACTCCTAACATGACGAGAACTCGGCAGAGGGTTTGTGCAAAACCCCCGAGCTCACGTAGGTCGAAGGTAAGCTTGGCGTGGTCCAGAGGTAGCGGTCCTAGAGGCAGCCAGTCGACGTTCGTTGCCATCTACATTTTTTAAGGAAAAGGTGTTAGCAGGTCAATAAATGATAAGCCTTGCATAAAAGTAAATGCAGGGTCGGTATATAACCGAAAGAAGGGATGTTCACGTCCTATTCTAACGTCCATTTTTGAGGGTTTCATCCTATGGTCAAGTATGGCTCTGATACCAACTGAAACGACCTAATTTCCGCAATGGGAAATCCACAGAGCCAAAGTGTAATAAGACCGTTGTAGATCATATTACCCAAATTTCTAGTTGAATACCACATCCATACAATGATAATATCAGAGTACAAATAGTGCGGAATTATATAATTTATTACATCGCCGCATTGGCGGAATCAAAAGTAGCATTCATTCAGAACAGCTTGAATATAAGATCGCCAAACTTGAGCATAGGCACGAACCCCTCAACCGTCAAACTCCTCGGAGCTATACTCCTCAGCAGAACCTGTGTGCCAACATTTATCAGTACGATTTATACTAGCCACTCCCACCCTATGAGCATTGCTTTGTGGAAATTGGATGCAAGTTGGATATATTCAAAAGGAACCTATAAGGCTGGGGTTTCCTATGTAATAGCATATCAAGTGTATAATAATAGTTGGTCAAGTTTTAACACCATTCCCACACCCATTCCACCCCATTCCCTTTCCAGAGCTAGGTTTTGATCCTGGGATCGATATACCACCATCCACACCAATCACCATACCATCGCTCAGTCGATAGGCCAACTCCCTCTCAGCACTGTCTCAAGGCTCGTAGCCCCTGGCTACGACCGACACTCTCTCATAGGAGAAGAAGAGTAGGACTCATCTCATTATCTAGTTTAAGCAAAACCCAGAAAAGGTCCATAGCCGATAGGCCGACACATGTATCGATCGATCAACCATACACTCTGCAGAGGTTTTACATAACCACAAGATCCGCCTTCCTTGCCGACCATCGTCAACTGGGCTAATTCTAGCCGCTTGCTAGCCTAGGATAATGCCACCCTACCATTCAGCCCTAGTACACCCCAACTCTAGTCTAGGGCGACTGAAACTATGAGTCATGAGCCAGGTCCACAAGGTCTCCATGAAGTCTCGGAAGGGTGTGGGGGAAATCCTCCGTGCCCCATACCTTCTTACACTATCCGCTATCAACCTAGAAGTAGTGGCAAATATCCTACCAAGTAGTTCGGCCGTCCCGCACCATATAGGGTGAGTGGTACGTAAGGCTTCCCGATGAATCTGAGTACTAGTAAGTCCTTAGGGATGACCAAGCCAGAATGTCTTCGTCAGGGTTTCCATTTGTCGTGCCACCACAGCACCTCCACCTCGAGCTCCTCCCATCACAGGTTCACACCTAGGACCACCTTATATACCATTTACCCACCACACGTATCCATTTCCAGGGGTGCCCAGGTAGCACCACATGCCAAGACTTGCCCGAGGCTCATCGTATACTCCAACTTGGTCGACACAACCCTCACCCTACACACACCCAAGTCACACACGCAACACTCTCCCCATAGTCTAGATAACACCAGTTTCCACCACGCATTAATGTAATATAAGCGTAGTAGAAGTATAAGTAATGAAACATATAGCAGTAAGCGTGTGTCTAACCTAATAGCAGGGTATGCAGGGGTAAGGTTGTGTCAAGGTAAAGGCCATCAAGTAAGCATACTACCATGCAAGTCCTATCATAGTCTGATTATAACAGTAAAGTGAAGCAACATCAGTTCTATATTAGCCATGCGTAATAGGTGCTACGAGATTGGGTGGGATGTGGCACCTTTAGTGTAGTCGTCTCCGTTCTCCTCATGGTACTCACGATCCTCGTCCGTCTGGTTCTCCTCTGATTCTGCAACGATCGTATTATAGTCGCGTTAGCGACGTCTATAGAATAGCACAAAGAAGCAATGAAAATTCAAAAGAGCCAAATGCACTCAAACATGGGTTCATTATGTAAAGCTTAATTTTAGATGAATTTTGGTCATGGTTTCATATTTTTCTGAGGTTGTATGAATTAGTTATGAATTTCTAAAGTTTAATTCCTCTCTAAAAATGGAAAAAGGCTGAATTAATCCTGGGCTGACACGTGTCACGTTGTGACTGGTCCATGTGGCATGCTGACGTTAGCATGACATCATTGGCTCGGCTCTGAGCTGACAAGTGGGGGTCCTGCTGACGTCATCTTGACGTCAGCATGACGTCATCATCGTCATCGGTCTGACAGGTGGGGCCAGGGTTTCTTGGGTCACTGACCTGTGGGTCCGGTCAAAGTCAATGTCAAGTCAACGGGTGAGTCAATGGTCAATGGTTCGTAGTCACTGACGTGTGGGGCCAGGGCTGCTGACATCAGCAGCTGACATCATCGTGATGTCAGCATGACGTCACCTCGGCTGTGTTGTTACTGATAGGTGGGACCCGCGTGACATCGTCATGACGTCAGCATGACGTCCCACACTGACGAGTGGGTCCGGAGTCTCTGTGTCGCTGACGTGTGGGGCCAGGTCAACCGTCAACGTTGACCGGTCAACGGTCAACGCGGACCGGGTTCGAACTGGGTCGGTTGGGCCTGGACTTGGCTGGATTTGGGCCGGGCTGGCCCGAACACGTGGCATGCTGTGGCGCTACCACATCGTTGCCATGGGCGTCCACTGGGCTTCGTCCACCATTCGGCCCGCACTGAGTGGCTCACGGTGGACTCACGTTCATGGTCCATGGACCGTTGGCTGGTCTACGGTGGACCGAGTCCACCCTCTTTCCCTTTTGGCTTGGCTCACATGCACCGAGTGCAGGTGCGTGCGGTCGGCGAGAGGAGGCCTCTGCTTTCATCTCCGGTGTGCTCCCGCTGGTGATGTGCTCGCCGGTGTGATCCTACGGTGGCGCTGGCGTCCAATTAAGGTGGGGGAAAGCTTCCCTAGGCCATGGCGAATACGATGGTGGAGTCTAGGTGGCAGCCGGGGCTTTCCAGGGCGCTGGCCACGGCGGTCGGCGGCTCGGTAGTGCTCGCCGATGGTGAGGTCGCGCGTGTAGGCTCCCTGGTGGCTCGGTGGGGCGGATAAGGGCTTCTACAGATCCGTGGGGGCACGGCGAGGGCGTCTAGGGGCTCAAGGCGGGGCTTCGGGTCCCCATGTGGCCGGTAGGGGCTCCACGACGGCCACGGCGGCATGGTGGCGACGGCGAGGCTCGCAGGAGCACTACGTGGCACCAGCGAGGTAGTCTAGGTGTAGTCGTGGACGGGCGCTTGAGTGCGTGTGTTCCCAGAGGCCGGAGACGGCCTTGGCCTACGCGCTCCCGGTGTGGAGCGCCATGGCCGAAACAGCGAGGTCCGGCGGCGAGCAGGGGAAGACCGGGGCTCACCGTTGGTGTCGTGGAAGATAGGATGGTGACGTAGTGGCGAGGCGAGTGCAGTGAAGAGCCGGTGCAGTGCCATGCAGCATCGTTGTGGTGGATCGAGGTGTCGTCCTTCGCGGCGACGACTCCGGCGACGTCGGGTGGCGCCGACGCTCCTTCTTCCTCGATCCCCTCTCTCTCTTGGCTCGGGTGTGCGGTGGATGGCCACAAGGTGGCGGCGGGGCGATGGGAAAGCTCTAGGGCTCCCGGGGGCGGGGCTTTTATAGCCGAGCTCCAAAGCTCCCATGGCGGACGGCGATCGAGCGGAGGAGGCGCATGCTTCGCGTCCAACGGCCCGCGTGTGGTTGCGTAGGCGCGGCGCAAGGGGGGAGACAGGGTCATGCTCCCAGCGTGACCCCTGGCCCACACCTGCCACGCTGGTCGGGGCTTGGTCGGAGAAGGAATCGGCGTGGGGAGGAAGACGATCCTGTGGCTGGGAGTGGCTGACGCGTGGGGCCCGGGTGGCGGCGGCTGCAGGCGAGGCAGACGGGCGCGCGGGCGTGAGCGCGTGCTGGGCCGGCTCGTGGGCCGCGTGCGTGCGTGCTGGGTGCAAGGCGGGCGCGGTCGGGCTGGCTGGGCCATGAAGCCGAGCAGGCCTGGCTGCTGCGAGGCTTCCCTCTTCCTTTTCTTTTTCTATTTTGTTTTTCTTCTTCTTTGTTTTGAATTCAAATTTTGATTTAGAATTTGAATTCAAATCTGGTGGAGTTTTAGATATGAGGCCAACAACATTCTTATATATATATATATATATTAGGAATTTATTTAGCTATTTTGTATAACAAAAATAGGTGTCGTTTTGTTATACAAAAATGGAAATAGTTTTATCTTTAAACATTTATTCTTTGGTTTGATTAATAATTACTTTATGGTTTATTTCTTTAAAGGAGTTGTTAAGCATAACATAAAGCAAATGGAAATCCAAATCACAATTTGAATTAACAATGTATGCAACACTTTATTAGTTAGAATTTAAATAAACATAATTAACAAATGACATGCCATGCTCATGAAATTGTTTAGTTGGGTTACAACTAATGCAACACTTAGGGTTAACTCCTACAAATGTCACTCAACATTGCATAGAATAACAACAAAAAATTTGTAGTTGTGATTTTTGGTGTGTGGATTTTTGGGTTGTTACACCGGGTCTCTGCGTAAACCCTTATGCTACTAGTCTCGCTTTGTATCATACCACCATATTGTTCTCATCTCTTTTCTGGACGAAAACCCATTTGTGACCTATTGGGTATACTCCAAGGGTGAGGCCTACAGGACCAAACACATTTCTTTTATTAAGCGAGATTAATTCTGATTTGATTGCTTCTTTCCAATTTGACCAATCAGAACGCTTCTTGCATTCTAATATAGATTTCGGCTCCGGATCCAGATTGGCAATCTTTTCAGCAAAATAAATGTCGACATTAGTAGTCTTTCTTTCATAAGTTACTCCAGTTTCAGCATAATTAGTTGAGATCTCTTCTATTCTCTCAATTTCATCCAGATCTACGCTATTTCCCGGTACGTTTAGATCAGGAATTTCCTGTCTGCCCATGTGAGTATTAGTTGTGCGCACATTCTCACATGGTACAAGTTCTACAGAAAGTCTCACTTCAGGTGTATCCACATCACGTGGTGCTCTAACTGGAGCTCCTTCACCTTCTACGGGGTCCTTTGATTTATTCTTAGGCTCACGTTTACTTCTCTTGAGGCGTCCCCCAGAGATATTTGTAGGAGCCTTAATATTTGATTCATTCTGAACTGATGCACTCGGGCTCCCCCTCTTCCTAGGATTTGAGGTAGAAGATTTCAATTGAAATGGTTTTGACGAATCCTCTTCGAAAGGAATATCAATTCTTTCCGGTGCATTTACTACTGGTATATGTGATTTCATAATCCCCTTTGTATTGGTGAAGCTTCTGGCAGTTGATTAGTAATTCTTTACAAATTTATTATATTTTGAACTTCTTGTTCAGTCTCCCTAGTGCGGATATCCATTGCATGAATTCCAGTGGTTTCCCAATTTATTTCTCGGCATTCGTCCCTAGAGAGGTATTTTCCTCCCCCTAGTGCCGGGAAATGTTCTTCATTAAAAATACTATCAGTGAAGAGAGACTTATGTAGGTCCCTAGTTGTAAGAAAGTTTTTTTTAATTGATGGACTTTCGAACCCAACATAAACTCCAAGTTTTCGTTGGGCACCCATTGCAGTAAGCTGAGGTGGTGTTATTGGAATGTATACAGCACATCCAACGCAGATGGAAAATATTAGGTTCTTTGCCATGCACTATTTGGAAAGGAGAAAATTTATTGTAAGCAGATGGTCTTAGTTGTATGAGTGAAGCTGCATGCAACACAGCGTGCCCCCAACATGTGGTCGGCAGCATGCAATTTTGTAGTAATGGCCGCGCGATTAACTTGATCCTCTTAATTAATGACTCTGCTAGGCCATTTTGGGTACGCACGTGTGGTACAGAATGTTCCACTTTGATTCTCATTGCCATACAATAATCATTAAACACCTTCGAGGTAAATTCTACAGCATTATCCATTCTGATGGATTTAATTCGTTCGTCTAGAAAATTTATTTTTAATTGAATTATTTGTGACATCAGCCGTGCAAAAGCATGATTTCTAATGGATAATAGGCATACATGACTCCATCTACTAGATGCATCAATCAATACCATGAAGTACCGAAATGGCCCTGATAGGGGCGTAATCGGTCCACAAATATCACCCTTGAATTTTTTAAATTGAGGGTCTAGTTATAAGTTTCCCCTTTGCACATGCTAGGCAAAGAAAATCTTCTTGATTTGGGAATTCTTTAGTCTTTAGATTATGGCCATTAGCATTTTTAACTATATTCTATCATGCCAAGTTCTGTATGCTTCTTGGTTCTTAAAGATAGTTTTCATTGCAATGTAACCCTTAATAGGCTTTATGAATGTGTAGTACAGGCTAGCTTTTATGGAGGGGAAGCTTTCAACAATAGTCTTTTCATCTCCGTGCATTTTTGTCATGATAAGGTGTTCTGCACCATTATCATCATTGGTTTCTACATGAAAATTGTTTGCACGTATGTCTTTGAAGCTTAACAAAGTTCTAGTTGATTCAGGGTAAAGTAAGGCTTCTTGGATTACTAGTTCGGTTCCATTAGGGAGTATTATTGTGGCTCTTCCAGTTCCAACAATATGCTTACCGCTGCCAGCGATAGTTGTTACATCTCCTTCATTCTTTCTAAGAGTCTGGAAGTAACAAGTATCTCGTAATATAGTGTTTGTGGTACAGCTGTCTACCAGACACATTTCATCATCCATAGCCATAGTACTACGTTATTCAAAGGAATGAAATTACTCCAGGAATATTTAATCAGATATAAGCTTAAAAGCATAATATAACTAATCTGAGAATATAGATATATTAATATATTATAAGGTCTACAGGACACTATTCATCACAATAACCAAAACTCTATATGAGCTGACATCGCGGACCACACATTCTTGCAGGAACTTTTAAAACCTAATCTTAATGCCAACCTAATTTAAACTTAATACTAATAGATAGCTAGATACAATTTGGAAGACTAGACAGAGTCCCCATGCACGTCATCCATCGTCTCTTCTCCCAGAAGGTCATCATCTTCAAAATTTTCAAGGTCAAGAACTTCATTTTCAGATGCTTTGTCGATATCCATGCCATCTTGCTGTTCTTTTGATGCGGCTTTACACTTGGGAGCTTCCTGATCCCTTGCAGCCTTGGAACATTCACCCACTTCTAGTGTTGACTTCTTGCCTTCAACATAGTGGGTTTCATGCATGGACTTCTTCTGATTCTTGAGCTCTTGATACAAATTCACCATATGCTTAGGTGTGCGACATATGCGTGACCAGTGGCCTCGCATACCACACTTATAGCATTCCTGATCTTGTTTACCGTATTCTCCCCCTGATGGAATCTTCTTTGATTTCCATTGCTTCTTCTCGAAGTTTTTAGACTTCTTGTCGTTGTCTTTTATAGGAGCTTTCTGTTCCCCTTTCCCCCTTTTATCACCTTTCTTCTTGAAAGATGTAGCATTTGCTTCAGGCGGAGGCATACTTCCACTAGGCCGTGAGAGATGATTCTGCATGATGGTCTCATCTTCACCTTGATCTTGCTGCATGGCATTGCTTAACTCAACATAAGTCTTATATATAATTCTCCTTTTTGTATTGGCGACTAATGTGAGTCATCTTAGGGTGAAAGGTAGACAGAGTTTTTTCTATGAGATCTTTATCTTCTACAGGAAGTTTGCACAGCTTCATGCGTGTGATAATCCCATATAGAGCGGTATTGTAGTCCTCAACAGTCTTGTAACCTTGATAGCGAAGGTTCTGCCAACCGCGTTTGACTTTGGGTAGAATCATAGATTCAATATTTTCAAAGCGTTCACGCAGTGAATCCCACAAGACTTTTGGGTCTCTTTCAGTCATGTACTCATTCTTCAGGGTAGTACTGAGATGATGCCTAAGAAAATGCAGTGCCTGTACCTTCTCGGCATCAGAAGCAACAGAAGCCTTATCTATGGTTTTAATAGTCTTCAGGAGTTCTTTCCCACTAAGAATAATCTCAGCATCAATAGACCAAGCCAGGTAATAGCTACCATTCGGGTACAGCTCAGTGAATTCACGCTTGACAATGTCAGACATATCTGTATGGCATGGAAAATATATGCGTATCAATATACTGCTAGTAAGCTATTGGTTGGCAAAAAGACATTTATGGTCCGTAGATGTCTAAAGGACAGATACACCGTGTATCTATATTCTGAACTGCTAATTAAAAATAAATAAATAATGCACAAAAGAATATATACACACACACACACACTACTACATTCAGTATCTGAGAATTCATATGCAAAATTTCTTAACTTGCAAATCATCCAGCCGAAGTGATTCTTCAAGAACCAACTAGCCTTATCCAGTTTGACAAGAACACAGCTTCCAGCCGGTCGGCCATGGAACTCAAATCGAGTTTGGCTTCATGCCGTGTGCAGGAGCCATTCAGAGGCGCTCTGCAGTGTGATGGCCATGCTGCGGCACCGCTAGTGCGTCGTGCAATATCACACCCTATCAAAACCTAATTGGATCAGAGATTTCAGATCGTAGTTTCTAGGATGGGGTAAGCGGCAGCAGCTTTAAGGATGCCAGCCTCATCGATTGCAAGTGCAAGAGCAGCTGTTCCTCAGGTATGATTGTGGATTCTTTCTAATTTTAGATTAAAAAATCTGCTAGAGGATTGAACCATACTGCTGAACAGCCACAAGAACAAATTTGGGGAAAAAAATTTCAGATTGATTTCTATCGAAAGAAGCGTACTGCGAGACGCGATTGCTACATACCGTCGGTGTGGTGTAGCTGATCTCGTGACGCAGGTTGAAGTTTGATGCAGTGGAGGCCGGAAGCAGTGAAGAGGAAGTAGATCCGGGACCGGCAGTAACGAAGTCGACGCTTGTCGTAGCTTTTCGGCAATGTCGGCGTCGATGTAGAAAACGGCGTGGTCGCAACCTTGTGTTGGTGGCGACGTAGACAACTGATCCGGCGATATTACCAACGATGTGTAAGCGGTGGCAAGATCAACGGAGGATGGTAGAGTCTCGTGCTGATAACGTGTTAAGTAATCACGTTACTAGCGGTAAGATCTCTCTCTTCATGCCAAAAGTAAAAACACGGTAAGATCTCTCTCTTCATGCCAAAAGTAAAAACACAGGAGACACAAAGTTGTGGTGGAACTTTTCTCTTTATTTCTGATATCAATTACAATGGGGTGCTCCTCCAAATATATAGTCTAGTAAATACTCCATATACGGTATGAGAGTTATAATTTGGTATGAGTCCATATCCTTCTAGGACAAAGAAACCTGAAACTTGCTTAAACTAGTCCAGACTTTTCCTAAAGTGTTAGTTTCCTAACATTAATATACCAATTTCTAGTAAGATATCAAAAACATATTTCCTTCTTGTGATTTCTCCATATCTCTGACGCTGGAACATTTTCCTCCCTTGGGCCACCACCATGAAAGCTGATGGATTTGATCATTGGTTGTTTCCTTTCCGTCGACGTCTAAGTGTGCTTGGTTGCCTTCTCAGTCCTACATAGTATATCATGGATGAGTGGAAGTATATATGTTGAGTGGGTGCATTGTACAAAAAAGAAGTGTGACTATCTTCTGATGCAATGACCTTGTGAAGATGTTTGGTAGCTTGCATGAGCAGATGCAATGACCCTTACACCGAAGACTGACATGCGGGAAATGTCTTTGCTAACTATAATTCGAGAATATCATACTGCTATTTATTTGGTCATGGCAAATGATGTCTTAATTTTCTAATCTTTTTAGGCTAACATGGTGGCTTCTTTTAGCATTTGGATGTTAGCCTATTATAGGGCATGCTCGGATCCTACACCTAAGACTGACATTTGGAAGTATATATGTTGAGTGGCTGAGAATTAATGCGCAACTTTTTGGTGACACCTGGGGTATAGTAATAGTATGCCCGAACTTAAAAATGGCTAAGCAAAGTTGTGCCAATGTGACAAAAGGAGGAGGTACGACAAACCTAAGAGTTCCCCTCTGACCGCCACTAAAGTGACTCAATCATATTTCTTTCCGGAACTGTCGATTGTATATTAAGTTTGATGCCCAGGGACGTAGCCAGCGGTGGGGCTAGGGGGGCTTCAGCCCTCCTATCCATCCTGAGCACGTGGAGTTTTTCTAAGTCCTCTCTTAAAATTTTATGCATACATGTATTAGGTAGGAGGAGCTAAGGTTAAGAGAAGATAAAAAAATCTCTATTCTTTTGTTCAGCCCCTGCTAATTTTTTTTCTGGCTTCGTCACTGTTGATGCCTGTGACATATGCTATTGTCTTATTGAAGCAAAATATAAGTTACAAATCAAATTCTAATATTTGGCCATGCGGCATTTCTCTGAGAGCTTGTTTTACATTTGTGTAAACCAAAATGTTTAGTTATTCACTCACACGGTTATTCCTTGGTGTTTCAGGCTTCCTAGTGCGATATTGAACAAAGTTGTTGCTTTGTTAGACAACAAGTGTTACATGAATTTGATTTGATTTGTAAGGTATATACTTGTTTGCAATAACTGATGTATCTATTATTCTGCTCACAAACTGCTGTATTTCCATTATGTGAGTAATGGAAATGGGGTTCATCTCGGCTCACACACTGTAAAAAGGAGGCCTCATACTCTCATAGTCTGCAAACGACCATGCATGGCATGAGAGGCCGGTTGTGACTTGTGAGACAGTTTCCTCCGAAAGCAGATGTATCGAATGAAGCAGCCGCTCATCAGTGCTGAATTTTCTACTGCAATGATCGAATAAAGCACTGGAGCTATGGAACCGAACTTCATGTCATCGAGGTTTTTTTTTTTTGTCAGTTCGGTTGGACTGAAGGAATGGAGCTGCAATGGCTTCGCCAAAGTGCCCAAGCCCAGCCATATATATACGCGCCCGGTGCCCGCTCGTGTTGTGTTGTGCCCCAAGCCCAAGCAGCCCCCAGCTCATGCCCCCGGCTCACCAGTCACCACTCTCCGCCACCGCGCTCGTACGTGCTCCAGAGAACAATGCCGATCGAACGCTTCGACATCAAGGTCGCGTCACGGACGCTGGTGCGGGCCTCCGACCCACCGCGGGACTTCCCCGCCGTGCTCGCGGCCTCCAACCTCGACCTCATCCTCGGATCCTTCAACGGCTACCTCATCGCGGTGTACCCTGCCGGCCTGCCCCGCCCGCGGGGTTCCCCGCAGTGGCGGAGGCCGTGCGCGCCGCGCTGCCGGCGTTCCTCTCCCGGTTCTTCCCGTTCACCGGCCGCGTCGTCGCCAACGCCGCCACCGGCGTGCCGGAGATCGCCTGCAACAACGCCGGCGCCGAGCTCGTGGTCGCCGACGCCGCGGTGGCGCTCGCCGACGTCGACTTCGCCGACGCCGACCGCTCGCTGGGGAACATCCCGGTGCCCTTCGAGCTGGGCCTCGCGCTGTGGCTGCAGCTCGTGCGGTTCGCGTGTGGCGGCTTCGCGCTCTCGTGGGGGACCAACCACCTGCTGGTGGACGGCCACGGCCTGACGGCGCTGCAGGCCGCGTGGGCGGAGCTGCTGCGCACCAGCGCCGTCTCGTGGGAGCCCCACCACGGTCGGGCCTCACTCTTCCGGCCACGCTCGCCGCCGCGGCGCCGGCACAGCCCGCCACTGGACCCCGAGTTCACGCGGTACGCGCCGGGGGAGCTCCCTAACTCCCTCCTGGTGGCCACCCTCGTGCGCCGCGTCTACGTGGTCTCCGCGGCCGACGTCGACCGCCTCCGCGCCGCCGCCAGCAGCACCGCCGCCGCCCGCCGCGCCACGCGCCTGGAGGCGCTGTCCGCGCAACGTCTGGAAGCTGCTCGCCGCGGCCGTCGGCGGCTCCGACACGCACTGCCGCGTCGCGTGGCTCGTCGACGGCCGGCCGCGCCTCGACCCCGCCCGGTACGACAGGGACACCCTGAGACGCTACGTCGGCAACGTGGTCACGTACGCGTCGAGGGAGGCCGCCGTGGAAGCTATCACCTCGTCCCCGCTGGCCGACGTGGCGGCGATGGCGCGCGCGGCCATCGCGGAGGTGTTCCGGCCGGAGCGGTTCGACGAGCTGGTGGACTGGATGGAGGCGCGCAAGGGTGTGTTCCGGGATGGCGGCAAGTGGACGGAGGCGGTGGGCGCGGGCACGGGGAGCCCCGCGCTGGTGCTGTCGGCGTTCGTGGCGTTCCGGGTGGACGGGGACTTCGGGTTCGGGCGGCCGCGGCTGGTGGTGCCGTGGGTGCGGCCGGGGCGGCTGGGGTCCGCGGCCATGATGGTGGCGCGGAACCCGGAGGAGGACGGGTCGTGGGTGGTGTACTCCAGGATGTGGCCGCGCCCGGAGGCTGTGCTCAAGCCGGCCACCGCCAAGCGGCTCGGGTTCGCCGTGAAGCATACCCATTTCATTGAGCCGGCGAGCCGACTGTGAGAGGTGGCGCTGTGCAGCATACCCATTTCATTGATGTAGCCTAAACGTGTGCTAATTGTGGGCTAATAAGAGCTATTGGAGAGGTCAATTGGTGGAGCATCTCCGAGAGTTACCTAAACATCCTCGTAATCCTTGTGTTTTTATAAAGATGGGGAAAAACCCTTCTCCAACAACTTCTAATATTTACTCCTAATCTTTTAGGACTTGAGAAATTCCCCTCCTTCCGCGCAACTTTGCGCGGACGAAGCCACGCGCGGACACGGCGTTCCTGCCGCACGGAGTCCTTCCCATGCCTTTTTTTGCCGCGGCTCCCTCCTTCCCGCGTTCCTTCATTGCGACGTGTTTCGACATCGCTCCTTCCCGCAGCTCCCTCCTTCCCACGTACATAGACCGATTGACGTCTCTCCTCCATCGCTCGTCGTCCAGGTCGACGAACGACGCCGCCGCGGACGTAGCGACGAGGTACGTACTCCGATCTACCGATTTGCCGTGGGCTTGCTGCGCCGCCACCGCCGCCATGGCTTCCTGCCGGCCGCCGCCGCCGCTAGGTTTTCCTTGCTCGCCGTTGTCCCTATGTTTTGCCATGGCCGTGCTCTTTTGAATCGATCTGCTGCTACGTTCTTGTGTCACTGGATCAGAAGCCGTCCGTATCTTCTTGCCGCGTGCTAGGTCATGGCCGGATGCCGCCTCTGTGCCAGGCCATGGCGGGCTGCTGCCTCTGTGTGCGAGGCCGTGACACCCTGTGGCCGGGCGTGGCTGCCCACTGGCCGCCTGCTGCCGCTGTGTGATGCCGTTGTGTGTATTCTGCCGCTGGGTGCCTGGTGTCGCTGTATATGTTGGTACTGAAAGCATATAGCCTACCTGCCGGCGTGCTGTGGCTGGGAGGTGCTGCCGGCCTCCTGGGACCTGGCCACATCCGGCTGGGAAAGTGACCACGGTCGGCTCAGAGGAGGCTATGGCCGGCTGCAAGCAGACCACCGCCGGCTGGGAGGAGCACGGCTAGGGCAAGACCGACGAAGGAGGCGGCGGCGTAGGGAAGTGCAACCACGCGACGACTTCCACGCGAACGAAAGAAAGACCGAAAAAAAAACAAGGTGCGACCAATTTTTAATTTTTTAGAAGTGAAATATTAGGAACTACCAGAGAAGACCTTCCTTTTTTTTTCTCCCAATCCCTTTTTAGGAGTTGGGAAACATGGACTCTTAAGGAGGAATTTTTAGGGAACTCTTGGAAATGCTCTTAGAATCCATAGCCCTTGTTAGCCCATAATTCCCCCATGTTTAATCCATTTTCAGAAGGTGGGCTAATTTTTAGCCTTCGGATCCAAACAACCCCATGTTATGTTGTAGTATTCTTCTCTTGACGCTCGAGCCATGGAATGTGCCTTCCATTCGCAAGTCATGTTGCAAATCGATCCTGCGTTCTTATTTAGATTCATGTGTCGTTACGTTTCGGTAACATTTGCATGACTGACAATCAAGGTTTTTCATTGACCTCATCGGCGTCACTTACACTAGCAAGCAGCATCGGCATCGCGCTGACATGCACACGAAGGCAATGACTTTATCTAGCTGAGCCTCATCGTCGCGTGCACCTGGAGCTGGAGGTGGTGGCGCGCGCCCAGGAGGTGGGAGTGGAGGTCACGGGCTCACAGCTGTCCGGCGATGATCCGAGCATGGCGGCACAGTGGCGCTGGCGCTGAAGCAGCTGAGCATCGCAGGCGACGCAAGATGGGCGAGACCGAGGCCTACAGGGAGGCATGGTGCACCCGGCGACAGTGAATCGGCGAATGCAGATCGGCGAATTGGAACGGCGGGAAGCACAGCATCTAGGCGCGCCAGAGTCGAGACAGTGAAGAATGGGCGACTAGTAGTGGCTGCTGTATGAGGCTTATATATCCGGCTAAGCTTAAAACGGGATGGAAGCGAGAGCATACTGCAAATGCAAATACGGGCGGTAAGACCCTCGTCCCGTTTTTAGTCTTTCGAAATGGATGGAAGATGGAAGGTGGAAGGATACGAAGACGCTACTGATGGAACTAGGGAAGCAGTTTTTAGTCTTGCCAAGGCTGGCTGGTGTGTTGTTAGCTATCACCAGCTGGGAGCTAGCGTAGAGGTTGGAGCAGTGTTTGAAGAAGCTGCTGATGGCGGTGAACGACGGACCTGCACTGGGCTAATAATAGGTGGGTGAGCAGTGCAAAGGAATGGGCGAGGAAGCAGAACCACCTGCCAAGGTGTTGAGCATCATGAAGCAACTGCCCGTTCACTTGACTGATAAGGAAATACCGTTGGTTGATTTGTCTTAAGAGAAAAATATTATTCATTGACTAAAAAAACATGACTTACAAGCCAGACGAACAAGATGGGTTGACTTGTCAGAAGATGGCGTGACCTATCAAGATCTGCAGCTAGAAATGGGGTTCTACCTAATATAAAAAAAAGTAGTGCATGTACATGTGCACGTACGAGCGTACCACTTGGTGCAAACTATGCTTGCGTTGCCCATGCTCAACTGAGTGGTGTAAATATACCAATCCTACGATTGGAGCATAGATATTTTGTTTGCTTTTTCCATGATTATTTCTGTAGCGTGCAAAGACAAGGAGTAGTAGTACACCTTTTTAAAAAACAAAGGTAAATACGCTTTTATGTGCAATAAATTATATGATGATTTATACAAGTTTCCATTATTAAAGCATTCACTCTTCTTTTTTACTTAAATAATTTTTTATTTTTACTTAAATAAATTATCCAAAAGTTTAGACCGATTCACTTGTCTCTCCTTGTTCCGTCCCATGCAGAAAAGCAGGCGCAAATTACCAAAGGAAAAATCACATCAATTTTCTTTGTAAGATCATTTGAAGTTTTGAACCTTGCGTCCTCATCATCAGATTTGAGAAATGAACTATCACAAAGTGACTAGTTTTGACTAGCTCATATCCAAGGGACACAATCTGACAATAATTATTTTCGTCAAAAAGATGTTGTGATTGATGAATAGCAATTGTTATCACAATTCACAATCATGTTGAGATCATGATTGCATCAATCGATAGATCATATCTAGTGTTTGCCAGAACGCATTAAAATTGTCATTTACATGCGTGTAAACAGTAAGTAGAGGGTCTGCATACAGTTTATGGCCTAGTCATCGAATTAAACAGTAAACATATGTAGACGATCAACACAACTAAGACCTTGTTTGGATGCATGTGTATCCATCTCAATCCACATGTGTTGAAGTGGAATGGAATGTAATTTAGTTTAATTTTACTTCAATCCACTTCAACACATGTGGATTAGGATGAATACATGCGCATCCAAACAAAGCCTAAAATGGTTCAAACGTTGTAATTGAACAATAACAAAACTTGTTTCGTTGGCTAGAAATGGTAAAAAAAATGGTTTAAATGTGTTGCGTGAGACTACATATATGTTATTCATGTCAATGTGAGAAATTAGTATCTAATAAACATTAAATATAATGTGTAATGGCATTTACTTATGTTAAAACTATGTGGCTACGACTATATGTATGTTTATTACTAATTGTTTATATGGTTGGATGTCTAATTGTGTGGTTTCGTGCACAACTCAAATTGCGCTCGAAAAGAATTCTGGCTTCCTTGATACAAGGGCTAATAATAGTTAGCTAAAAATTAGCTAAAGTCAGTCCCGACACATTCTAAAAATAGGAGGGCTATAAGGTGGGCTATTTTTTTAGCCGTGCTCTAGCTGATCCAAATCCAAACATGTCCTTAATTACGGAACTATATATAATATTTATAGTTTTATTTATATCTATTATATTTATATTTATTTACAAATACAAATTGTTTAAACAGTCTAATCGTCGAATCAAATCGAAGGTCTTAAACGCCTAAGCTAACACTCATCATATTCATATCATTGCTCACGGGTCTAATAAACATAAGGCAATGGCACTATTCGTTTGTCTAATGAGCTGTATTATTTCAGCGAACGAACAGTGTTTTTATCTCGTAACAAATTAGTGAACAGTGCTTTCAGCTATGGCTTTTCAGCACAGCAAACAAGACCAATGTCACTATCCATCATGTGACGCTAGATCCAGAGTAGTACGTACCTACCAGCAAGGTCACAAATTCTCTCTCCTTTATTAGAAGCTGATCCTTACCTTCCGTTTACCGGTGTGACGTAACTCCTAAGGCCACGTTCGGTTGTTTAGGAATCAAAATTTGTATAGCGATGGAACCATTCCTGACCTGGAGTGGTCTGGAACAGGCTAACTGAACGGGCCTAAATAACGTGCCTACTCTTGTTTCCTCCTAGAAGGAACCCAACCGAAGTGATGGGGTCGGCTATCTTTGCACAGGCCAACATTAATTTCGCTGCTGTAAAAGACCCTCAGGCGTCACCACGAAGACAAAGCATGTCACGTTTTTTCAGCCCGGTGTAACTAGGTTCTTCTTCCATGACCCGGCGTAATGCGACTGCAGAAATGCACCCACGTAGAAATATATTAAAATCTAATATTGTCCGCAACCGCCGCAACAATGCACCGTACAGGTACAGGCACCGCCATGCTGTGCTAGTTACTATGACAGTGATCACATTGAACAAATTGGATTTAGGTCGGTGTATACTTGGTTCTATGTTTATGGACATTGACAATTGGGAGCATGCAACAAAAAAAAAGACGCAACAAACCCTTAACAAATTAAACAGAATAGTGTCTTTATGGACTGTACGGATAGATTGGAACCAACAACTAGTCCTATTAGCTCCTATAAATAGACTAGTGAACTAACAGCTAGTCCATGACTAGTAGACTAACAATTAGTCTACCTGTTTGGATGTTTAGGGACTAAAAAATAGTCCACTAGTTGTTAGTTCTAATATTCTATGGATCCAAATAAGGTCTTAATCATCGTTATTATGACGGTCGCATTTCCAAGGAAGAAGTTAGCTGACCTGTCCAGCGTTGTCCTTGTTGAACGGTTTCTTTCTAACCAAGGATATGCTTCTTGTTGAATTAGTTGTTTACTCTGAAAACTGTAAACTAGATTTAGAAAGGGGAATCGAAATAATATATATTTTGTAGTATTGATCGCTTGCACTGTGTAAGTTTGCATCCACTACAGAGAATTTGTTGTCTATGGCTGCGGTTCGGCTAACACCATATCCGGCTTGATCCGCTTCTTTTTTCATCCGGAACAGTATTTTTCTCTCACAAATCCATAAACAGTAACTTTCCTAGTCGCTACAGTGTTTTTTTTGGTTCAGCCGAACACCCATATATATAATACAAAAGGAAGAAAGAGAACCAGCATGCACATGTTTCTATTTAAGAAAATATTGTTAAAAAGGATTCACACTGTAAAACGTACTACATGGTGTTCACTCAAAAAAATTGGTGTATAACCCACTCAGGTGGCGTTGATAAGGTCTTTTCCGGAAGAATAACTAGACAAAAGAGGAGGTAGGGGCCAATTTGTAAATCAAGGGTGGGCCAGGCGGCTCCATGCAAAAAAATGATCATAGAAAGGAGGCAGCTGCAATATTGAACTCAACTGGAAAAGGGATCAAACTGTAGGGATCTGGATTCATGTGGCAGGGGCATATCTGCAAGAAAAGTAAGGAGTGAGAAGACGTTAGGGGGTCTGAATTCATGCGCCAGGGGCATATCTGCAAGAAAAGCAAGGACTGCTGCGCAAAATCTCAAAAAAATTTGGACCATTTCTCGATTTATGCGTGTCATCCTTGCGCAGGGGCCATGCTAATCTTCTCTGTATCGTTCCAATTTTAACAGATGTCCCCGAAGAGACGGAAGGGTGCTGGAGCTCCGGGCTTATAAGCTGGTCGTCGCGTTGCTGGCTCAGCGGTATGGCACTAAACTCGAGTCCGTTGCCCTCGTGTTGTTGCGCTCCCCGCCTTCGCCCGCGGGGCCGCTCTGCGCAGAAGCCCCACGGAAGCCCCCGCCAAATCGTGGGCCGGATCATCTTCGGCGGCCCAGTTGAGCGGAGGAGAGTGGGCTTTCGTTGTCGACGTCCTCTTTTTGAATTTTGATGCGTATTATGTATATACCGTTTTGCTAAAAAAAAGAAAGAAGTGACTACTTATCATTCGGCTGAATTCTGTTTGTGTTTCATTCGATCTTTTGTCAACCATTCAGAACATGAGCCGATAAGTACGAATAAAAAAATATTTTTCCGATCGGCAAAGACAAATTCTAAAAACAGACGCCAACTAAAAAGGAGCCCTACGACAAATGAGACCAAAGCCCGTTGTCGTAGTGGGTCAAGATGTAAAAATCCAATAAGAGACCATCCTCGAAGAACAAGAAAGAAATACACTTGAACGAAGGGGGAAGAAAAGACCGACCCATCTAGAAAAATATCTACAGCATCAGATCGGAAAAGAGGAGAAGGGGACAGATGAGGACGAAAGGGAAAGCAAAACCGAAACCAGAAGAACATGGAGATCAAGACGATGAATCAACTGAAAATAAGGTATTACTTATACTATTTCATCACTATCTGCTATCCCAAATCTTTGGACTTGAAAACTGCATTTCAACTAATGAATCATGCTTACAATTTTGGGGATCAAGTACAGACTCCTAGTAAATCAAATGAACCACCAACAAATCTGCAAAAAAAACATTATATTGGCTGGAGGTCCTCTAGAATGGCATCCCCTCATGGACATTCTGTTTAAGTAGTTTCTATGAACAAGATAAGGTAGAGTACACTTAGATTTGAGACCGAGGATGCTTGTGTTGCCGCTTGAGAAACCATTTGCCTCTGGATCTCCAAATGCAGTTCAGGAGCCTGAGATAATTGGGAGCAAATGACACTAGAATGATGGTGCTGCAGCTGAATCAAGCAATCAGCAGCTGCTTCTGATCAAGCCAGCTCCAGCTGCTGCACGAAGTTACTGAAACTTAGTAGCTGAAACATGATAGGGCTGAGTTACTTAAACTGAAACTAGGATAATGAAAAATAAAAATGATGATTACCTTGGTGCAATTAAAACTTAGACTGAATATATATTACTGGACAAATTGTACATGGTCTTAGGTTTTTCAAGCTGAATACCTCCTAATGTACTTATGTACACAACCCAAACAAAATTCTTCTTGTGAGACCAAAACATGGCTAATTTCTGGCAATGAATTAGAGAGAGAGAGAGAGGCAACAGGCCATTTTGGACTAGGAACAAATGAAAGAACAGAGTGAAACTGTTACTGAACAAATATAAGGACCGTGAGGCTGCCAGTTTGCACAGAAAGCTACCAGCCAATTAAAAGTCATAATGGGTACTTAAATCTTTTTACTACTGTAGCTAGAAAAAGGAATAAGTAAGACAGGAGAAAATCACCCACTGCTGCTCTGGAAACAAAACTATGGATTGCAATACTGAGTCGCCACGTCGTGGGTTCGAAGCAGCCTTTCCGTAGATTTTGCGGGGGAAGGATTGTCTCAGTTTTTCCCTTTCCCAGACCCTACTCATGTGGGAGCCTCCGGCACTGGGTCTGTCCCCTTTTGCAATGTTGAAGAGGACTAAGACAGGAGAAAAGACACCCACTGCAGCTCTGAAACAAACTACATATTGCAATGAAACTGAAATACTAAACATTCAAAATCTACTGCAGTTCAATGAAACTCTAATGCAGGATACTAGACTGAAAACGAATCCAAGTTTCGCTGGACTGAAAAAAGTAAACCTGAACTGAAACTTAAAATAGAATGTAATGGACTTGAACTGAACCTGAAATCATAAACCTAGATTCTACAAATCAATCTAATGCAGTTCACTGCAACTTCACTCAAACTCTATTGCAGCTAGTTGAAACTCTAATGTAGTAATCTGAAACAAGTGCGGGAACCTGAACTCTGAGGCCGAATGCATTAAACTGAAACTAAACTGAAACTCATACACTGAACCTGAACTGAACTACATTCAATAGACTAAAACTCATACACTGAACCTGAACTGAAAAACAAAAAACTGAAATGAGGACTGAACTACAACGGGTACTATAGGCTATCCAACAACACAATGGACTGAATAACAAGCTGAAAAAAGACCATAAAAAATGACTTCAACTGAACTTGAAATCATAAAGCTAGATTCTACAGGACTGAACCCGAACTAAAACTGACTTGCACTGAACCTGAAATCTGCAAACTGAACTAGAGCTAAACAACTTGACTAAAACAAAACTAGAGTTAATTAAAAAATGAACTAATAACTATACTGAACCTGAAACTGAAGTCTATATACTCTTAAACCTAAAGTCAAACTGAAAACTTAACTAAAATAAAACGAGTAAACTAAAAATTGAAATGATAACTTAACTGAGCCTTGATTCTACAATAATTAGGATGAACTTAAAAGGAAAATAGATTCTAATGTACTTAAAATGAAAATAGATTCTACTCGACTTTAACTGAAAATAAGTTATACTTAACTAAACCTGAAATCAAATACAACTAAAACTGAAAAATAGACTATACTAAATAATAATAGAAACAATTCACCTTCAACTGCATGAGTGATGTTATTGGTCATCCGGATGTTCAAATCCTTTTTGTTGTACAGTTGGTCAGCTAATTTTCCCAAGTCCAAGCAACTACCTTTGGATTTTGTTTCCTTTAAAATACAGACCTCAGGTGACACCTGCCCACAACCCGTACAGTAAATCTCAAATAAGAAATATAATTTTAACCATGAGCAAAAACTTAATTTAACATATCACAAAAAGATCCCCACCTAATTATACAGAACTTACATCTTTGATATGAAATTACTACTTGCCATGCATGCATGCTGCTGCTGCTGCTGCTGAAGCTGGGCACAAGCACTGTGGCTGTTGTACCAGTGCATTATCATGCTTACACCAACATCCTGCATTAGAGTATGACTACTACTGGAATTATCAACATAGAAAAGCAAAACAACAGTATCACTTGAGATTAGTAGTAGAACTAGTTACGGGTTAAGATATGAATTAAAAATTACTAGTTCATTCATTATTTTCTATGTGGACTGTCCTTACCTAAACTGGAATTATCCATAAGCTGCTGGAAACTATCAACAGTAAGCATTAGAGTATGACTACTACTGGAATTATTATTTTTTATGATATATATAATAAACGATTGAGCATACTTACACATATACAATAAGCTGCTGGAAAATAACTTGGAACTAGATATTAAACCGAAATATAATTTGTCACATGGTCACACAGGTACAAAGTAGCATTGCACTTAAACTGCACAACACTGAAGATTTCAATTCAAATATTTTTAGATTTAGATATTAGGTGTATGAGTAAAATGTAATTCTGAAAATGCTAAATGGGCAAGCCTGGTTCAAGAAACTAGAATGAAACTCACACAAAACTGAGCCAATAATTGAATACCCAACACTCAAGGTCTCATATATACAAGCAAAAGTGGAAACTCTTTAATAATATATAGCACCTAGAGGAGAACAAAATCACATTACTAAAATAAAACACTTCAGGCATCAGCTCAACATCATGCTAGCAAGAGCAAGCTCAAGTCGATGGATGCATGCCCTGAAAATAAATTCTACTCGATTTGAAGTTAACTAATACTGAAAATAGGCTATACTTAACTTAAACTGAACTTGTTGGACTTACTTAAACTAAAAATGGGTTCTAAATAGCTTAACCTGAAATTGAACTGAATCTAAAGTAATACTGAAAATAAATTCTACTAGAATTGAACTGAACTTTCTAATTCTTTGACAATGGATGAAAATGAGACTGCATGAGAGGATCTCAAGCAAGCAGAGGTGTACGCCAACCCAGAACCACTAGTTGATGATCCGCTAGCTCATGCTACTACTAACTCCTTGTTTATTTATTCATCCTCTCACACACGTACAGTCACAGCAAGTCTCGCTCACGAAATTAAGAACAAACATGATCCATGCAATGCAATGGGTCGGATAGCAGCGCAGATGCCGAGCAAACACAACTTGTCGGAGACCAATACTAGGGTACCCGAAGAGGAGGAGCTAATGATCATCAACATTAATTCATCCGAGCAGTCAAGAGCGCGACTACATCTCCAACCGACCCCCAGGTGCACGGGCTCCGCCTCGCCCGACCCCGAGGCCACGGGCTCCGCCTCGCCCGACCCCAAGGTCGCGGGCTTCGTCTCGCCCAACCCCAAAGCCGCGGGCTCCGTCTCATCCGATCTCAAGGTCGTAGGCTCCGCCTCGCCGGACCCCAAGGTCGCGGGCTCCGCCTCGCCCGACCCTAAGGCCGAGGGCTCCGCCTCGCCCGACCTCAAGGCCGCGGGCTCCGTCTCGCCCGACCCTTGGGTTTGCGCTCCGTCTCGTCCGATCTCAAGGTCGCGGGCTCTGCCTCGCCCAACCCTTGTGTTTGCGCTCCGCCTCGCCCGACCTCACGGCCGTGGGCTCCGCCTCGCCTGGCCCTTGGGTTTGCGCTCCGCCTCGCCCGACGGGGTCCCATACCGACGCCAACCACTCCAGGTCCAGGCGTATGGGCCTGGGTCAAAACTCTGACACCAAGGAAGAGACCCGCACGCCCCGACGTAACCCGTGGCCATGACGGACCATACCTGAGGATTCACATCAAGAACAGCGTCGGAAGTGCCGGTGTTGTTCTGCCTAACCCTCGTACGAACGTTGACAGGCGCGTCAGCTCACCACGATGTCCGCCAGGACGAAATGGATCGCCATGACCGGCAGATGACGCATGCGTATAGCGCCAGTGACGGACAGGGCCGCGACGTGGAACCGCCCCTGTTGACATCTACAGGGTCGCCGGGACCCACGTGAAGGAGAAGAAGGACCCGACGATCCTGGAAGCCTTCCTCTCTCTCTTCCCCTTTCCCTCCGCTGTAACCCGCGCTTTCTCTTGGCCTATAAAAGGGAAAGCAGGGCGTTCCATCAAGGAGAGGCGATTCAAGCCGGATAGACCCGATCGACCATCGACAGATCGAGCCAGATACACACAAGCGCACGGTTGAGCAGCGACCGAGCTCTCAGTACCCGTTCACTCCTTTCACCAGAGACTTAGAACCTGTTCCTCTCTCATCCGTTTGTAATCCCTACTACAAACTTTCGGTGCTAGTAACACGAGCAGCAGCAACGAACTGGACGTAGGGACTTTCTACCCGAATCAGTATAAACCTCGTGTCCCTAAGCACACAATCCGAGACAGATGTGCAATATTAGAAATTTAGTCGTAGGTACTGACTCGAAACACCGACACAACTAAACCAGCATCTCTGGCACACGAAAAATCAAGCAAAAGCAGCAGACGAGTGCCAATCATAAAACACTAAAACTCAATAACCTGAAATACTGAATAATGATGGGTTCAGTAACTACAACTGAAACTAGAATACCGAAAAAAAATCAAAACCACCGTGAACACTAAAAAGACTACAGATCCGAGCTAAGTGGACACTAAAAACAACATAGATCCACAGTAACTTAGAGCACAGCACACAGATTAGGGGTATGAGCATCATATTTTTTTTGCATAATTCAGGGGAGGGAGAGAAGGCATGAGATCGTGTTAAAAAACCTTTACAATCCGATGAATCAAGAACAATAATCTGCAGAAACAACTGTCTGATTGATAGATGACTGAATAAATTTAAGGAAACATTGCCTGCACATGGAAAACCAAAACCCTTCAAAAAACAAAAAAAGGAAGCAAACTACAAGCACATAGGATTCGAGTAGGGGGGAGAGTACCTGCGCTGCGAAAACAGAAGCACAAACGAACTCTCAACAACGGGCGGGTTGGAGGAGGCAAACTAGATCTTCCACCGGACGATTTGGGGAAAGAGATGAATCGACATACACCAAAACTAAAAATGATGATAAATCGATTCAGAGGATAGGGAAGAGGCGCTATAGGCAGTACCCCGCGGCTACCGCCAAAAGCGGCGCGTCCCCCAGCTTCTGGAAGATGATCAGGAAGCCCAAGGAGAGAGAACGACGGGAGTGGGATGGATACTTTCAAAGAGGAAGAGAGAGAAATGAATAAAATAACACAGGTTTAGCAGACGAAAAGAGTCCGCAGTGGAAACGCAATAGGCGCGGAGTTCGAAAAATTGGGGTACGGGTTCTGGATGGATTCAGACCAGATAAGACACAAAGCTATACAATAATCGAACTCAACGAGAAACTAGCCTAGGAGACAAACCAGCCCACAAAATAAACAAAAGCCTTGTACAAATAATCGACTGACGACGAAACAAAAAAAACAGTCGATAGATGGTTAGAAATTCCGAAAAAGGAAACCGTAGCTGCATCGTCCATGCAATTATTCTTCCATTGTCACCTACCTCGAGCGGTTTGGTTTTCTGCTGATCCTACTATCCGAACTCTAGAACACGTACGTCAGTACGTGTGCGCCATCATCTGATCTATCACACAATAAGCATGCTCATCACCACCACCATCATCTGATCTATCACACCATAAGCATGTACACGTACGACATGACTTCGCCGTTCGGACTTCAGGTCGTCTGTGCATATCTGATGCTGCAAAAGTCAACAGGTACAATCATGCTGAGCACAACACCACATGGAGATGAAAAAGGAAGCAGATGCCGCGCGACAATGTCCTGAAATGTCCATGCCTACTTAAAGTCGTACTGTAGATTCATATTCAACCGAGATAGAGGCAGCCACGTAGTACTAAATGTAGTAGAATAACACCTCCCGCGTTGCTGCAGTAATTATTGTTGGAATAAAATTTTAATTATTTATATAATTCTTAGAAAGAGATTAACTATTATAAACTAATGTTAATTAGTGGATAGCGTGGTACGCTGATGTGGACAACTAAATGTATGTTAGTTGATGATGTGTGTCGCTGACGTGGATATCATAATTGCTTGTTCTAGTGAACTTTAATTGCAAGTGATAGTGGACCGCTAAGGTGGATACCTTGCATGCAAGTGACAGTGGACCGCTGAGTTAAACACCTTGCATGTTAAAGAAAATTGGAGGTTTTGTTTTATAAGAGTAGATGATAGGATATAGCCTCTCCTTTGTACGGAGCTCTAGACCGTAGCAGAAGAACATGACAAGTCTTCTACTATTTTCTTGGAGAAAAAAAAAACATGACAAGTTCGGTGCTAACGAATCTGACATCTTAATTTCACTTGCATGCTGACGCCACCCAAAGGCGGCCTAAACGACAAACCAAACATTCTACACTTTGGTCGATTTCCGTGGAGGGCAGGTTGGATTTATAGACTTTGTCTATTTTATATTCAATTGAATCAAAAAAGTTAATGCCTATACTAATTGCTAGGTATAATAATGGTTTAGTTCACATAGAAATTTGACGAAAAGTTGACTCGACTTAAACTATGCTTTGTCGCAATATAAATGCTACTAGCACGTTGTGTATAAATAATTATAATAATCATTTCTACTTTTTTTCTTTATTTTTTCATATGGTCACTATGGTAAATGTTACTAGCACGTTAGTCACGTACATTTAGAGAAATCACCACTACAAATATTCGTTATCAGTGTCGTGCTAATTTTCTGAATTGAATGAAGAATTGAAACCAGCTCAGGACGTCCGAGCGAAAAATGCCCGGGTTTTCTGGCCGGGTCTTTGACTGAAGAATCTTCTGCATCCTTGTTTGAAGCTAGGAACGTGCTCTTTCCGTTTGTTTACGTTCACGGTTGCACTTGCTCTAGATGTGCTTCATGGACCTGCAATTCCGGCAGCCATGATGCGCCGGTCCATGAGCTGAGGTGCCGCGTGGGACCTGGGAGGCTGGGACGGTGGGAGCCGTTCTTACCATGCGTTTGTCGGTCAATACGGCACTGCGATGAAGATGAAGCAGACGGTAAACACTTGTAGCAATTTCGACCGTGAAGCGTCGGTAATCAGTGACGTTCCTAGCCCGTGGGCCTCCAGAACCCAGAACACTTGAAGCCTTCAACTCCTCCGCCGTCATCAGGTCTCAGGACGGTTTCCCCCTGGATATCATTCGAATCGATTGATTTCGTAAAAAGAAACCGTCTTCTTTGAACGCAGCCGTAAGCACGCACAATAAATCAGACGGCTGCTGGTATTAAATCGGTTTCTGCTGATTTGTATGGCTGATTTATTGTGAGAGAAAATACTATTACATAGCTGATTTATATAGATTAAAGCCGGATGAATAGCACAAACAAACGGGCCCGTGGGATGACCGCTTGCTAATGCTAGCCAGCAGCGACGTTCCTCGAGAGCGCATAACACTATCTTCTTCCAGAACCCTGGACGGTTCGTCAGAGGCTTTTCCAAAAACCCGGGTCGTCGTCATGTATCAGGGCCGTCTCCTAGCTAGATCGTCGTCAGAGCTGTCGCTAACGCTAAGCTGGATGATCTGGACAGGTCGTACTCAGACGATACGTACGCACAGGGAGGGACATGGAAATGGGATGGAAATATGGAATAGACAAGCCCATGGACTCGTCTGGTCTCATCCCCGGTGCATCGCTTTGACTGGGAATGGGAGGCCATTCGGTAACCTGGCTGTTCAGGGAGGAATTACAGCCGCACGCACACAGTAATCTTTGTCTCCGTCTACAGACCAGACCACGCTTTTTCGTGAACGTGTCTTCAAACAACGCACCCAGCTGCAGAGCTTTCAGCTTGCTCTCACTCTCAGAACCCCAGGTTTCTTCACGCTCTCGCCCTCCATGAGAACTGCCGACTTGGCGACTTGACCAAGAGGTACTACCGTCACCTACACTGACGAGCACACTGGCATGTTACACAGTACAGCACGAGAGGTACAATCCATGGCAAGCTGCCTATACGCACCATGTTCGCTTGATCGTTTATGTGGCTTATAAATCGGCTGATGCTGTTTCGTTGTGAGAAAAAAACACTGTATCATAGCTGCGATCAAGAACATGGTGATGATTCGACATGGCCCTTTCTCAGTGTCACTCATCACGGGTGCAAGAGGCAGCCCTGATCGTTGTTTGTGATGAAGCCTGCCAAAATACAGGGCCTGAGGGCCATAGGACGGAGAGAAGCCCATCAGAGAATGTCGGCGCCGCCTGCCGAGATCTAGCTGCGGCCAGCTGCGACAGACAGGACAGTGGTGGATGCCTTGCCCGTCTCTGACTTTTGTGCCCCCTCCCTCCATTTCTTTTTTCCCGCCGTCGGTCCTCTGCAGCAGCCACCAGCCAGCAGCTTCCTCCACATTCTACTGCTCACTCGCTCAACAAACCTTTCAGAATCCATGTAGGCCATGTTACGATCCCTCCTCGCCTTGCCATCCCTTTCTTTGTTTATTTTATTATTGGCTCGGTCATCAGCTATCAGCTAAGCTAATCATCTCGCCAACCCACATGCAAACTAAGGGCAGCCCCTACGCAGTTGCTATGAGCAGTGGTTTCAGCAAAAAAATTCCTTCCACCTAGATAAGGATAGATTGAAATCACTAATGTCACGACGCTATATATTTTTCAACAGCTTCTTCTAGTTGTTTGCGCAGTCTTTTTCCTAGCAGACCACTCTACTTTATGTTCCAAGCCAACGCTTTTATGTTGCAATGCATGAGTTCAACTGCAGCTTGTGCTTTTCGTCAGAGACGAAGCAAGCCACACTAACATACTGCGAAGCCATCTTCCCATCTTCTCTCACCTCCACATGGGTATCCGAGCCTACATGGCGCCGTGGAGCAGCAGAGTGGAGCGTTGGGGAAGGCCTAAGAGGCGGCTGGAGTTAGTGCGTGTTTATTTTGCGAATTTTGAAAATTTGGCTACTGTAGCACTTTCGTTTTTATTTGACAATTAGTATTTAATCATGGACTAATCAGGCTCAAAACGTTTGTCTCGTAATTTCCAACCAAACTGTGCAATTAGTTTTTTTTCGTCTACATTTAATGCTCCATACACGTATCGCAAGATTCGATGTAATGACTACTATAGCACTTTTTGGGAAACTTTTTTAGAACTAAACAAGCACTTAGCTAAAGATGCCCCTTTCGCATCCTACACCCTGCAATCGCAGGCCTCCAACATCCCGAGGGCCTTCTTGGCCGCGCGACACGACGATGACGTGCGGGGTGCTGTGAAATCTCAGGATCATGCAATTCTTTGATGTGAAACCTGTTGTTGAGGTTAACAATAGACTCTCGCTTGGTCTTGGACGTGTGTTATTTCTTGACGAGGTGTGGAGAGGAATGAATGTCATCATCATTGAGACTTGAGAATTCCAGATGCACCAAAGCATGGAATTTGTTTGCGGCGGGGGTGAAGGTGTAAAAGAAAGCTGATTCCCCCCCCAACAAGTTCCTTGCTTCCCGTCCAAGTTAAAACTTCAAAGAGATCCTGAGCTGAGCAATTATGCTAAATGCTTCTTATTGACCCAGCAAACTTGACGCTTACATTTGCCAACAAAGAACAGAAAAAAAGCATACGAAGCCGCCTATCTACACACTTTTAAAAATCAGCACAGTGGAAATACATCTTGTACTCCTATGTACTCCCTCCATCCCAAATTGTAAGTCATTCCAAGAATCTTGGAGAGTCAAAGCATCTCAAGTTTGACCAAGTTTATATAATAAGATAATAACATTTATGATACCAACTAAGTACCAATAGATTCTTTGTTAATTATATTTTTATAGTATACCTTTTTGATGTCATAAATCTTTGTAATTTTTTTTATAATTTTGGTCAAACTTGAGAAGCTTTGACTCTCCAAGATTCTTGGAATGACTTACAATTTGGGATGGAGGGAGTAATTAATAATAAAAACATTGAAAGATCACACACATGCTTCGTGCGTACAACGAAACCGCGAAACGTGGAGCACTTGCGCGCGCAATAAAAAAAACGGAAAGGGAAAGAAAAGGCAAATCCACCGGTGGAGAAAAGGGAAAGTCTGGACAGCTTAGTCCTAGTCAGCACCCACAATTCGACCGAGCCCCCACCCCCAATTATTATTACCACTACACTATACTACTGGCTCGAACTGACGGCTACGGTGGACTACCAATAAAGAGCTTTTTTTGGCACGGCTTATGTCAGCTTTGGCTTCATCTATTTTACGTAAATCGAGGCACGGTAGCGTGAAGTCATTTTATAAGCCAGGGTTAAAATGAACTAGAAACCAGAAAAAACCAGTTTTTCTGGCTTCACCGACTTTTGCTTCACCGATGAAGCTGTTTTGGACCGTGCCAAAGGAAACTAAAATATCCGCTCACATACCTGGCTCTGGCTGGTGGCCTGGTGCTAATCCCCTCTGCGCCTCTGCCACTCCCATCTCCGTTGCCCTGGTGACGCACCGGGTTCCTCCTCCTAAGTCCTAATCATGCCACTAAATTATTCTCATGATTTTTTTCATGCACGGCTGATACATAAGTTGACTGAAGCTGTTTTATTGTAAGAGAAAAATACTGTAGATTGTAGTTGATAAGCTGACTGATAAGTTCAAGTGGCTGATAAGCCATGACTGAAAGTACCATTCACTGATTTGTTATAAGAAAAAAATATTATTCATTGGTTGAAAAAATACGACTTATAAGCTATCGATTTGTCAGTGGCAATGCCTAGTACGTCTGCGGAATGAATAGTACAGCACACCCCCGTTTGAGATGATGGGAATTTGTTTCTAACAGATTTCTCGTAAGAAACATGCATGGCATCCATCCAATCATCCCTCGTGGATTCGTGTGTTCCGAACATAATGACAAATGTTTACAGAAATTCATGTTGTTTAATTCTTATTTAGGGTCCACTTGGATCCTTAAAATTAAATTCATTCTAATAATTACAATCTAGACATAGATTAATTAAGTTAATATAGTTATATATAAAATATATTTGTATATTTATTGTTAGGCATATAAGGGATCTACTTTTATGTTGCATTTCTACGGTAGGAAGTGAGTTGAAGAGTATGTTATAAATCAGAGAGTGGAATTATAGCATAGTGATCTATAGAATCCATTTTCATCTTCCACCCTATGAATTTGAGATGGTCTTATCTGTGAGCTTAGGAAATGTAACACCCCTAATGTTACGAGCTCGTTTAGCACCGCGATTTAGGCCTAAGTAAAATTTTCGAAACAAGTTTCTCGAAATTTTTTATTTAAAACATACTTGAAGCGATAAGCAAATCCTGTGTAACTTAGTTTTGTGGACTCAAATAAACGCCTAAGTTAAATCACTTAGTGCGTAAAAGTATTTAAAATGTCCGATAACGATTCTAACAAGTAAATGACGAACAACTTATTCTGTTGGATTGAGCATAAAAACAATTTTTATAAACCAAATAAAATATATTTTGTAATTCATACTTAGATAAAAGTTTGAAGTACAAGTTTAGTAGATAAAAATGCTATTTTTGACGTTTGAATCCTAGCAAAATTTTCTAAGTCTTAGTTTCGTGTTTTGGTACGATTTGTTGCATCAAAGTGTGTACTTGAGCCTTCGTCACATTAGTAAGTTGTTTTCGGTTCGTTTTTAAAATGCGTGTGTGCCGTCGTTTCGGTCAGCCCGGTGAAAGGTCCTAATATGGCTAAATGGGGGTGAATAGCCTATTTAAAAATCTATAAATCAACTAGAGCAATTTGATTAGTATGACAAATAGCGAAATGCAAACTTACTCTAGCTCTACAAGGGTTGCAAGTCACCTATCCAACAATTCTATTTGCAATGATTACTAGACATACGACTTGTATTGTTACTACTCACCAAGAACTCTCAAACTTGCTACTCTAAAGAGCTCCACTAGATGAACTTAAAATAACAAAGCAAGCTCTCAATTCTAATTACACTAAAGAGCTTACCACAACTAATTTACAAGAATATAAATGAGTGAGTAAAGTGATTATACCGCCGTGTAGAGGAGTGAACCAATCACAAGGTGAATATTAAATCAATCACCGGGAGAATACCAAATGGCAAGAGACAACCAATTTTCTTCCGAAGTTCACGTGCTTGCCAACACGCTACGTCCCCGTTGTGTCGACCAACACTTGATGGTTCGGCGGCTAAGAGGTGTTGCACGAATCTCGTCCACATAATTTGGACACCATAAGAACCTACCCACAAGTGAGGTAACTCAATGACACGAGCAATCCACTAGAGTTACCTTTCGGTGCTCCGCCGGGGAAGGTACAAATTCCCTCACAATCACCAGAGATGGCCACGAACAATCACCGGCTCATGTCAATACTCCTCCGCTGCACCAAGCCGTCTAGATGGTGGCAACCACCAAAAGCAACAAGTGAATCCCGCAGCAAAACACGAACACTGAGTGCCTCTAGATGCAATCACTCAAGCAATGCACTTAAATTCTCTCTCAATCTCACAATGATGATGAAATAATGATGGAGATGAGTGGGAGGGCTTTGACTAAGCTCACAAGGTTGCTATGTCAATGCAAATGGTCAAGAGGGTGAGCTTGAGCCAGCCATGGGGCTTAAATAGAAGCCCCCATAAAATAGAGCTATTGTATCCCTTCACTGGGCACAACATGGGGTGACCGGACGCTCCAGTCAGTTCGACCGGACGCAGGACCCCAGCGCCCGGTTGCCCGATCTCAACAGTCAAGTGATGACCGGATGCGTCAGTTAGAAAGTGACCGGACGCAGGACTCCAGTAACCGATCGTTTTCAGTAAGGTTCCAAACATGAAATTTCAAGACCGGACGCGTCCGGTCATGCGCGATCGGACACACCCAGCGTCCGATCACTCAACGTTTCCTCTGTGCGCCTCACGTCAGCGTACGTCAGCACTGACCGAACGCACCCTACCAGTGTCCGGTCACTCTTCGTGCCAGCGTCCGATCATAAGACCGAGACGCGTGCTCACTGCTGCTACTGACCGGACTTAGGACCCCAGCGTCTGGTCACTGCGCCACCAGCGTCCGGTCACTCTGTGAACCCTTGTCTTTTCTGTATAGAGCGCCGGTGAAGTTTCTAACCCTTGCTCAAATGTGTCAACCACCAAGTGTATCACCTTATGCACATGTGTTAGCATATTTTCACAAATACTTTGAAGGGTGTTAGCACTCCACTAGATCCTAAATGCATATGCAATGAGTTAGAGCATCTAGTGGTACTTTGATAACCGCATTTCAATACGAGTTTCACCCCTCTTAATAGAACGACTATCTAACCTAAATGTGATCACACTCGCTAAGTGTCTTGATCACCGAAACAAAATGGCTCCTACTATTTATACATTTGCCTTGAGCCTTTTGTTTTTCTCTTTCTTCTTTTCCAAGTTCAAGCATTTTATCATCACCATGCCATTACTATCGTCATGATCTTCGCCATTGCTTCATCACTTGGAGTAGTGCTACCTATCTCATAATCACTTTGATAAACTAGGTTAGCACTTAGGGTTTCATCAATTAACCAAAACCAAACTAGAGCTTTCAATCTCCTCCTTTTTGGTAATTGATGACAACCCTTTCATAAAGATATGAGTTGAAATTTAATTTAATCCATGTTGCTTGTCAAAGCATATTTACCATGTGTAAAGGATATGGACAAGTTTCATGAATTCCAAATGGTAGCAATTGCTCCCCCTACATATGTGCTAAGAGTTTGGATTATAGCTTGCACATATGCTTAGATAGGAAATATAGGAGACAATGTCTACCAAATAATGCTAAGGTATAAGAGATGGATCTTTGAAGCGTGATACCAATCGGAGTGCACCAATATACCTTCCTTAGCACCATTAGTAACTTATACAAAAACTAGAATACCCCATGAGATCAACATTACAAGCAATGGTCTAGTTTTCATAAAATGAACATAAGTCTAGTTACTTTAGCTTATGCATGCTAGTTTTTTATTTCATCATTCAAGCCTATAACTAGCATCACCACACAAGCATGAATATTGAAAATTTGAACTTGTGCCATGCAAGCAAATATATGAAATGCACATTCAAATGCAACATACAAGTTTATAAGCTTGCTCCCCCTACTTATGTGCAATTTTTTTTATATATGATCCCTTTACAATGTCATTTTATTTGTTTTCTCCTCCTATCTTACTATCTTTGTGAATTTCTCTCCCCCTTTATCAATAATTAGCACAAAAGGTGAGCTCAAATTATAGATACGTTGGGTGAAACCATATGAAATGAGGATTATTTTCTGAATTTGGTTCAATCTAGATCACTTACAAAAGATATTTAACTCGGTTTGATCCAAGGACAAGCTTCTTCACACCTCCAAATAAGGGTTATCTTGTACCATATTGAGTTAAACACATATAACTTATTTTCTAGATCAAACACTAGGTTTACAAGCCCACAAACATGTCATATGCTACCACTAGATCATTTCAAGCATACAAGCAATAGTGGTACCATACAAGCATCAAATTCATTTGTTTTTACGAATGAGCCTATTCAAATGTGAAATATGTCTAGATGCACTAAACGTGTCCTTAGCAAGGATGTATGACATGCCAATCAACTTTTATCTTGAATTACTCGAAGGAGAGGCATGTCATATAAATTGGGGGTGCATCAACACATATGGGAAAAGTCAAGTATATTCAATTCATTTCTTAACTTGCAAAACCTCTTCTCATCAAGTGGCTTGGTGAAGATATCAGCAAGTTGATCTTCGGTGCCAACACTCTTAATGCAAATGTCTCCTTTTTGTTGGTGATCTCTTATGAAATAATGGCGGACATCAATGTGTTTTGTTCTTAAATGTTGAACCGGGTTGTTGGTGAGCTTTATGGAACTTTTATTGTCACATAGCAATGATACTTGCTTGAATTTAATTCCAAAGTCACTCAAAGTAGGCTTCATCCAAAGTAATTGAGCACAACAACTACCGGCCGAAATGTACTCCGCTTCGACGGTTGAAAGTGCGACACTATTTTGCTTCTTTGATGACCAAGACACAAGTGATCTTTCCAATAGTTGACATGTGCCCAATGTGCTCTTTCTTTCAACTTTGCATCCCGCATAATCGGAGTCCGAATATCCAATAACCTCAAATCTTGCTCCTTTGGGATACCACAATCCAACATTTTGTGTATGCTTCAAGTACCTCAATATTCTCTTTGTTGCTTTCGAATGACTTTCTCTTGGTGAGGCTTGGAATCTAGCACACATGCATACATTAAACATCACATCCGGTCTTGATGCGGTCACATAAAGTAGGCTTCCAATCATAGACCGATGCATCTTTTGATCCATCATGTTGCCACTAGCATCATTATCCAAGCTTTCACTTGTTCCCATTGGTGTATTAATAGCTTTAGCATCATCCATTCCAAACTTCTTGAGCATATCCTTGATATAATTGCCTTGACTCACAAATGTGCCATTCTTCATTTGCTTGATTTGAAGACCAAGCAAGTAACTAAGTTCTCTAATCATGGACATCTCAAACTCACTTGCCATCATCTTGCCAAACTTCTCACAAAAATCTTGATTTATTGACCCAAATATGATATCATCAACATAGATTTGCATTACAAACAAGTCATTTTCAAGCTTCTTGCTGAAGAGAGTGGTATCAACCTTTCCCATCTTAAATCCCTTAGAGAGTAGGAAATCTCTTAATCTCTCATGCCATGCTCTAGGTGCTTGTTTTAATCCATACAAAGCTTTTATCAACTTGTAAACATGGTTGGATTTCTTTTCATCTTCAAAATCAGGAGGTTGCTCAATATACACAAGCTCATTAATATACCCATTGAGAAATGCACTCTTCACATCCATTTAGTACAACTTGATGTTGTGGGCACAAGCATAGGCTAACAAGATCCTAATTGCTTCCAATCTTACAACCAGGGCATATGTTTCTCTAAAGTCAAGGCCTTCAACTTGAGTGTAACCTTGAGCCACTAATCTTGCTTTGTTCCTTATTACTATCCCATCTTGATCTTGCTTGTTCCAAAAGACCCACTTGATTCTAATCACATTATGATCCTTAGGCCTCTCAACTAACTCCCATACTTAGTTTCTTGTAAAGTTGTTTAGCTCTTCATGCATAGCATTGACCCAATCAACATCCTTCAAAGCTTCATCTATTTTCTTAGGTTCAATGAATGACACAAATAAGAAATGCTCACAAAATGAAGCCAATCTTGATCTAGTTTGCACACCTCTTGAAATATCACCAATGATAGTGTCCAAGGGATGATCTCTTGCAACATTGATTGGTTGAAGCACTTGCACTTGATTGCTTGCATTTGATAGATCGCTTGGTTGAGATGATGAACTAGCCACTTGTTGATCTTGCACTTTGTCATCACTAGTTTTTACTTGAACTTGATCATGAGAACCACTAGCTTGCACATTTGAGTTAGAGAGCACTTGATTCTTGTCATCTTCAATATCAATCACCTCTTTAGGCCTTATATCACCAATGTCCATGTTCTTCATTGCATTGACCAATTGAGTACCTCTTACATCATCTATATTCTTATCTTCCTCTTGGGAACCATTTATTTCATCAAACTCCACATCATGAACCTCCTCAAGAGTACCACTAGCCAAATTCCAAACTCTATAAGCCTTATTAGTAGTGGAGTAACCAAACAAGAAATATTCATCACATTTCTTTTCAAACTTGCTCAATCTAGTGCTTTTCTTCAATATGTAGCATTTACAACCAAAAACCCGAAAGTTTGCTATGTTGGGCTTTCTTCCATTCAAAAGCTCATAAGGTGTCTTCTCCATCATGGGGTGACAATAGAGTCGGTTACTATAATAGCAAGCCATGTTGGTTGCTTCGGCCCAAAATGAATGACTCATATTGTACTCACTCAACATTGATCTTGCCATGTCAATCAAAGTTTTAATCTTCCTTTCAACTAAGTCATTTGATTGAGGAGTGTACTTGGCCGATAATTGATGTCTAATTCCAAATTCATCACACAACTCATCAATTCTAGTGTTCTTGAATTCACTATCATTGTCACTTCTAACTTTTTTATGGTTATTTCAAACTCATTATGAATGCCCTTGACAAATAATTTAAATGTTGTAAACACATCACTCTTGTCAATAAGAAAGAATACCCATGTGTATCTAGTGAAATCATCCACAATCACAAATCCATATTTGGTTTCACCAATGTTTGTGTATGTGGTTGGTCCAAATAAGTCCATGTGCATCAACTCAAATGCCTTAGATGTGCTCATCATGCTCTTCTTAGGATGTGTGTTACCAACTTGTTTTCCGGCTTGACATGCACTACATAGCTTATCCTTCTCAAATGTGACATCTTTCAAACCTCTAACTAAGTCATGCTTAATCAAGTTGTTTAATTGTTTCATTCCAATATGACCAAACCTTCTATGCCATAATCAACCCATGATAGACTTAGTGATCAAACATGTTGTCAATTGAGCTTCTCTAGCATTAAAATCAACCAAGTATAGATTTTCATATCTAAATCCTTTGAATATCAAGTTAGAGCCATCTACACTTATAATCTCTATATCATCCACACCAAATATGCACTTGAAACTAAGATCACACAATTGAGCTACCGATAAAAGGTTAAAGTTTAAGCTTTCTACTAGTAGCACATTGGAAATACTCAAGTCATTAGATATTGCAATCTTACCAAGACCTTTGACCTTGTCCTTGCCATTGTCACCAAATATGATGCTATCAATCCCATTGCTCTTGTTTTCATTGATTAAATTGAACATTCTTGGATCACCGGTCATTTGTTGTGTGCACCCACTATCAAGCACCCAATGCCTTCCTCCGACTTTATAATTGACCTACAAAAGAAGATCAATTCTTTTTAGGTACCCAAACTTACTTAGGTCCTTGAAGGTTAGTTATCAAGGTCTTTGGTAGCCAAATGACCTTCTTCTTTGGGCCCATAATTAGTGTATCAATGAACTTAGCCTTCATACCATTGTCACCCTTAACAAGCATGTAACACGAATCAAATTTAATTGAGGATACAATAGATAGCTTGTTCTTGTTAATCTTGCAATATTGCTCTACATGCCCAACTTACTTGCATCTATTGCAAAACCGACCATTGTCCTTCACAAAATTAACTTTGAGAGTGACAAAGGCCTCCTTGCATTTCTTGAAGATATAGCCTAATCCCTATTTATTGAGAGAAAACATTTGGCTACCCAAGCACTTTAGCAAGCACGCATGTCCACCATAGGCATTGCCTAAGGCACGAGTGAGCTCATTTACCTCCTTTTTGAGAGTCTCATTTTTCATCATTAATGAGGCATCACAAGTGAGATCATCACTCAAAGGTGAAGTAGAAGTAGTAGTGCTACAAAAAGTGTTAGTGAGAGCAACTATAATGGGCTTATAAAAAGATTTATCAATAAGATCACATGTTAGTCCCACATCATATGATACAATCACTTGCTCCTTCTTGGCTTCCTTTTTGACTTGCTCGATGAGAGAGGAGTGAGCTTTCTCAAGCTTAGAGTGAGCTTTGCCAAGCTTTTCATGGGCTTCCATTAGCCTCTCATGAGTAGCATTGAACTCATCAAGGGATTGCTCAAGAAATTTGACTTTCTTGTTCAATTTCTTGCACTCCTTTCTCTTCATCTCAAAGCAAGTATGCACTTGCTCACACATGTCCATGAGCTCCTCCTTGGAGTACTCCTCATCATCATCATCACTCCTACAAGCATCATTTTCACATTCATCATCATCACTCACATCATATTTTACTTTGGTGGGTTTTGCCGTGAGGCATGTCGAAGGAGTGTCGAAGATGGAGGGCTTGTTGTTAATGGCGATGCTTGCTAGTGCTTTCTTGATAGATTTCTTGCCATCATCACTAGAGTCATCACTATCCAAAGAGCCATCACTATCCCAAGTGACTACATAGCCTCCACCCTTTTTCTTCTTTTGGAAGGTCATTCCCTTCTCCTTCTTCTCCTTCTTATCCTTCTTGTGCTTCTTCTTCTCATTCTCATCATTGTCACTATTGTAGGGACAATTTGCTACAATATGATCGGGACTCTTGCAATTGTAGCATCTTCTCACATATTCTTTGCTTTTGGTGTGATCTCTTCTTTTTCTTGCACCATAGCCCTTCTTCTTCATGAATTTTCTCATCTTGCGTACAAAGAGGGCCATAGCTTCATCATCAATATCATTAAGATCATCATCGTCACTTGATTCTTTCTTGGACTTGCCCTTGTTCTTGGATGATGATGAGCTAGCCTTGAATGTTACTCTTCTTCTTCTTGTCTTCTTCTTCCTTCTTGTCATCCCCCTCCCTTTCCACACAGTATGTCTTTTGGGTCATGACATCACCTAGTACTTGGTTAGGGGTAATCTCCTTCAATCCTCTTATGATAATCAATCTCAACATCTCAAATCTTGGAGGTAAGCACATCAAAAATCGATGAAAGACATCATCATCCTTTATCTTCTCTTCCAAGGCCTTCAAGTCATTTACAATCACTTGCAACCGATGGAACATTTATGAAATGCTCTCATCTTCCTTCATCTTGAAGCTTGTCAACTTATCCTTGAGAATGTACAACTTAGCACTCTTCACCGCCAGTGTGCCCTCATATGTTTCCTCCAATCTCCTCCACGCCTCATTTGCTCTTTCACAATCCTTTATTTGCTCAAATACCTTGGAATCAATGGCAATGTATATGGTGTTTAGAGCCATTGTATTGCATTGCTTGTTGGTCTTGTCTTGGTTGGTGGGGTTATTGGGATCAATGATAGCATAGTCATTCTCGGTCACCTCCCATACTTGATCATTGATTGAACCAAGATACATCCTCATCTTTCTTTTCCAATAATCATAGCATGTGCCATCAAAGAACAGTGGTTTTCTCCTACATGGTTGAACATAACTTGAGCCATAATTTAACACCGAGGTTGTTAAGCCTTCAATCAAACGGTGACCATGGCTCTGATACCACTTGAAAGGTCCTAATATGGCTAGAGGGGGGTGAATAGCCTATTTAAAAATCTACAAATCAACTAGAGCAATTTGATTAGTATGACAAATAGCGAAATGCAAACTTGCTCTAGCTCTACAAGGGTTATAAGCCACCTATCCAATAATTCTAGTTACAATGATTACTAGGCACACAACTTATATTGTTACTACTCACTAAGAGCTCTCAAACTTGCTACTTTAAAGAGCTCCACTAGATGAACTTAAAATAACAAAGCAAGCTCTCAATTCTAATTACACTAAAGAGCTTGCCACAACTAGTTTGCAAGAATATAAATGAGTGAGTAGAGTGATTATACCGCCATGTAGAGGAGTGGACCAATCACAAGGTGAATATTAAATCAATCACCGGGAGAATACCAAATAGCAAGAGACAACCAATTTTCTCTCGAGGTTTACGCGCTTGCCAACACGCTACGTCCCCATTGTGTCGACCAACACTTGGTGGTTTGGTGGCTAAGAGGTGTTGCACAAATCTCGTCCACACAATTTGGACACCGCAAGAACCTACCCACAAGTGAGGTAACTCAATAACATGAGCAATCCACTAGAGTTACCTTTCGGTGCTCCACCGGGAAAGGTACAAATTCCCTCACAATCATCGGAGATGGCCACGAATAATCATCGACTCGTGCCAATCCTCCTCCGCTGCACCAAGCCATTTAGGTGGTGGCAACCACCAAGAGCAACAAGTGAATCCTGTAGCAAAACATGAACACCAAGTGTCTCTAGATGCAATCACTCAAGCAATGCACTTGGATTCTCTCCCAATCTCACAATGATGATAAAACAATGATGGAGATGAGTGGGAGGGCTTTGGCTAAGCTCATAAGGTTGCTATGTCAATGCAAATGGCCAAGAGGGTGAGCTTGAGCCAGCCATGGGGCTTAAATAAAAGCCCCCATAAAATAGAGCCATTGTACCCCTTCACTGGGCACAACACGGGGTGACCGGATGCTCCGGTCAGTTCGACCGGATGCAGGACCCTAGCGTCCGGTCGCCCGATGCTTGACACGTGTCATTGGCTTCAAACGCCGATCGCCCGATCTAAACGGTCAAGTGATGACCAGACGCGTCAGTTAGAAAGTGACCGGACATAGGACCCCAGCAACCGGTCGTTTCCAGTAAGGTTCCAAACGTGAAATTTCACGACCGGACGTGTCCGGTCATGCGCGACCGGACACACCCAGCGTCCGATCACTCAATGTTTCCTCTGTGCGCCTCACGTTAGCACTGACCGGACGCACCCTGCCAGTGTCCGGTCACTCTTCGCGCTAGCGTCTGGTCACAAGACCGAGACGTGTGCTCATTGCTACTACTGACCAGACTCAGGACCCCAGCATCCGGTCGCCGCGCCACCAGCGTCCGGTCACTCTGTGAACCCCTGTCTTTTCTGTATAGAGCGCCGGTGAAGTTTCTAACCCTTGCTCAAATGTGCCAACCACCAAGTGTATCACCTTGTACACATGTGTTAGCATATTTTTATAAATACTTTCAAGGGTGTTAGCACTCCACTAGATCCTAAATGCATATGCAATGAGTTAGAGCATCTAGTGGCACTTTGATAACCGCATTTCAATACAAGTTTCACCCCTCTTAATAGAACAGCTATCTAACCTAAATGTGATCACACTCGCTAAGTGTCTTGATCATTGAAACAAAATAGCTCCTACTATATATATACCTTTGCCTTGAGCCTTTTGCTTTTCTCTTTCTTCTTTTCTAAGTTCAAGCATTTTATCTTCACCATGCCATCACCATCGTCATGATCTTCGCCATTGCTTCATCACTTGGAGTAGTGCTACCTATCTCATAATCACTTTGATAAAATAGGTTAGCACTTAGGGTTTCATCAATTAACCAAAACCAAACTAGAGCTTTCACCCGGCCGCTGCCACTGTCCTTCACTCTTCCTCTCTTACGCTAGCGTCTTGTCTAAATTTTAATGGGAGCACTTGGCTCTGTCGTGTCCACGTCCCCGCTACGTGCCACCGTCCAACTATCGGTTCTGTCGCTTCACCCTGCAGCACATTGAATGCCTCTGCTGCCCTTGCCTGCCTCGCGTGCCTCTATGGCTTGTCTTGCCTGCTCTGCTGGCTGTCGTGGTTGAGTTATGACTAGCAAGTGAACTAATTGATGGGACGTCTCCCTGCCGCTGTTGTATGCCCCTATGCTGAGGTTGCTCACCCTCCTCGCTTACTCTCTCAGTCACTCTCTCTATCAGTTCCTTCCCCATCTCACGCGAGAGCATCCCACGGTCCCGCAGCGCCGCTCCTCCCTGTTCCTCCATGTAGCACCGGCGTCCCTCCTCCTCTTCTTCCATGTGTCGCGCGCCGCTCCATCTCTGCTACAGCGCCGTCACCATAGAGCTCTAGGCCGGCCACGCCCACGCTAGTTCCCCGCTCTCTCTGCTTGCCTGCTTTGCTGTGTCTCATGTTCGCGTTGGTCCTATAGTTTCTCCTCCTCATCTTCCTTCACATAGTGCTGTGCGCGGCTCCGCCTCGCTTGCTCCATGGTGTCGTCCTTCTCAAGCGTCTCCTCCACCTCTGACCTGCGCCCTCGCCTACCGCCGTGCGCGCTACGCGCCCAAGCTGCGTGGTCACACACTGCCCCGCCGTGCCTCGCCGCACCTCCCCACGGTTGGGCCACTGGGCGCCGTCCCCACCATTGCCCCACGCGTTGTTCCGCCGTGCGCCCTGGAAGCACCATCACTGGCCACCATCACTGCGCCTTCCGCTTCCGTCGTAGCTCCGCCTTTCCTTCGTCGAGCACAAGGCACCATGCGCGAGCGTGCTGCACCACCGCATGGCCATCCCTATCGTCATCCGCGCTGACCCATGCCCCTCAGTCCCGCTACTACCCATAGTTGCACGCCGCACCATCGCCGCCGGGCTACCGTGCCACATCTGGCCACCCACGCGCCCTTGTACTGCTCGCCCTTCTTGCCCATGTCGATGTCGTCCCTCCCCCACATAGTCCCACTACGTCACCGGAGCCGTAGGCACCCTCATGGTTGGCGCCGCAGCAGTCGGTGTGCTCGCTGCCATGGCTCACGCAGATGGGCTACCGGGGGGCGGCTCGGGTCTTGCCATGACCAGCCCGAGGCCGTGCGGGTCCCTGTGCAGCTCGCTGGCGGGTTCCCGTGCACCTCCCGCCGCCGTCATGCCCTCCCGGCCAGGATTGGTCGCCAGCCGAAGCTCCTCTGCTCTAGGCTCTATTTTATGAAGGTGAGAAGGTGAGGAAACACAAATAGTATTCTTTATCGGGTTCATTTCGCAAAAGTGCTAGACTCATAAATTTACAATTAAAGGCTTAGTTGATTTAGAGGAAGTTCAAGGGTTTCCTACAAGTTAGCCACTGCCTGGGCCTCTGGTCGTGCTCGCCAGCGTGCTGGGCCGGTTTGTGTCTGCGCGCTGGGCAGCGCCCACTGCACTTGGGCCGCTCGCGCCCGTGTGTGCGCCCTGCCTGGTGGGCCGCCGGCCTTCGCTGGGCCGGCCTATCACCGTAGGCTGCGATGGGGTTGATGGGCTGTGGTCTGCCCATCTCATGGGCCATCCACGCCACTACCGGCGCTAGGCCGGGCTGCCCGCGCCGTTGCCACGGGCCGCTAGGCCATTTTGGGCGGCCGCTGGCCCCTCTAATTTCTAAACGATTGCCAAATTAGTTTCGGAAATAAACTTGTAAAATTCGTAGAAAATCATAAAAATACCAAACTAATTTTGTTAGTCTCCTAAAATCATGATCTATCTGTTAGTATATTTTGTTCACATAGTTTGATAATATTTTTGGAAGCTATATAATTAATTTAAGGTGTCTAATATGATAAAAAGATAACTTGTAGTAATTGTTGTGATCAATTGGTAATATTGTTGAATCTAAAATTTGTATAGTAGGCTTCTAGCAATATTAGGTACTTACTATAATTTTTGTAGCTCTAGAATAATTAGTTTGCTAAATAGATAATGCTGTCCTATTTCGAATAATGATTAAATCGATAGAATAAAATAAAGAAACCACTTGGATTTATATAACTAAAATAATTGTTGGGAAATAACGTCTGACTCGACAATATGGATATGTGGCCTAAGTATGATCGTTATTAGAACTAGCCCGTTAACTTGAGAGGCGTAAATCGTATTTTATGAGTCATGATTGCAGTCGATTAATTACGTATTTGCATTGCATCGTATTACATATCATATAGGTACGATGATGGGTCAACGAATCAATTAAAGGATGATTATGAATTCGAAGATGGTGTAATGGTATTCTCTCTAGGAGATAATGCAATAGGCTTTCTATCCAGTTAATGGTGGATGATCTGAAGATGCAGATACTAACTTTTTAATATATATCTTACCCAGACAAGCCCCGGTGCATAACCCCTACGTTTCTGTAGTTTAAATTATATTTGTGCATTAAGTTTTAAGGAGTTGAATGAAACCCACTTGTATATACATATCTTTATCCTATGAGTCTTACTAGTATGACAGGATCGTGTAGATTGCTATGCTACAGGACTCCGGTAGAAGTCGAGTGATGACTGTCACTCACGAGAGATAGAAAATATATTATTGGATTATTATCATTTGGAATATATAAAAATTGTGAAAAAGGAAAATGGTGACCGGACAGAGATATGGTTTGGGTATTGGTGGGTGTAAGAGGTTGTGTCACCGTGGACGCGGGGTATAACTTGGTTACACTATTTTCCCTGTCTGTGTCAGTTAAGGACCGGTCGTTGCATAAGACGCTATGCAAGTCACAGATGTATTATCCCGAACATATACTTGTGTATGGGCGTTTGGAAGACTTGTTGCTATCTTGTCATGGATTCGTCTCTTTTCGGACCGACTGTCAAGGTTTCTTTTTGGTGGAGGAGGTTCTTGTATCGCACTGAGTCCGGGACTAGGGGCGAGGGCTTAGAGTCCTAGTTTGGTCGAGGACCTGGACACCCAGGACAGGAGGGTGATGGGTTTGTTCTGCTTGTGCCCGGGATACAAGCGGGGCGTGTGTTTTTGGGGTACTCAGCTGGGGACATTTATTCGCAAATTGCCACTGAGTCGGTACGACTTGTCTTAACTCTAGCACCGTAGTAAGAACTAAAAGATGAAAGACGGAAGATGAAAAAAGAAAATCTGATTGCTTACCATCTGCTTGAAAGTAGCACAGGGGCTTACATAGAATGGTTAGTTAATGAACCAATGCGGCTATTAATAAAAATCGAATATAAGGACACTCTTTTAGTAATGCTTCTTGCAGATACAATAAACCCACAAGCCAGATAGCCTTACATATTCTTGGAGTCTTTTCTTTCCTCCTGTCGGATAAGTCTTGCTGAGTACAATTGAGTACTCAGGGTTTTATCCCCCCTGTTGCAGGTCACAAGTGGATGCTAAAGCTAACTCTTGTGTGTGGATTTCTCCTGTTGGCTCAGAGAGGATTTTCTTTACACTGCGACCATAGTTTTTATTTATAACTCTTACCAAATGTTTTATAAAGGAAAGTTTGTCATAGTTTACATATCAATGTTTCACCATGCCATGAATAGATAATTATTTTCGCTGTAATTCTGATCACATGTTTATATTCCGCTGTTACATTAAATTGTTCATAACTCTGATAATATGATTACATTCCGCTGTTATAATAATAAATATTATACTCTGATGTATATGTAAAGTGATGTAAGAAATGGTTAAGAATGATGTAAGCTTTATTCTCTCATTTGTGATCCTGATGGAAAATATGGATTTTTGGGTTCTCCCCTGGGGTGTGCCCGACGGAAACTCTGATGTATATGTAAAGTGATATAAGAAATGGTTAAGAATAATGTAAGCTTTATTCTCTCATTTGTGATCCTGATGGAAAAATATGGATTTTTAGGTTCTCCCCTGAGGTATGCCCAACGGAACCGAGTAATTTAGTGTTCTCCTTTGGGTGCTGGTTCTGCCACAGAAAAGTTATGGAATGTCAAATTCCAAGCTAAATAGCCTAATCCATTAAGTAGATTTTAATTCATTCAAAACGAAGGGATCCAAACGGTACAGAAATTTAGAGCAAGTGATGCTAGTATAATACTATATTAGTAAGTTTCTTTCTTTCTTTTAGGACAGCAAAAGGAAACAAAAAAAAAACCTGAACGCCACTAACTAGTGATTACTACTAGTACTAATCTACTATTATGCTACTAGTACTAATCTACTATTAGTACTCTACTACTGTTAGTAACTAGCTAAAGCAAGCTTGATGTGCATGCTAAGCTGTTCGCGCAGTGCAGTGCAGCAGGGGCGAAGCTACGTGGGGTGACCCGAATGCACCGGCACAGGGTAAAATCAAAACACAAGTTAACAGGAAGTAAATTTTCAGGCTATTCGCTTGCTCGTATACTATCGTAGATTATAAACTGAAATATTATTTTTCTCTCACATCAAACCAGCCAACAATAAATAATCCACGATCACTTACGACGAAACGAACAGGCTGTTTACCTTTTGTGCACCACCTGGGCCAAACATGTGCACCACCCTGAGTCCATGCGTGATGCTTTCACTGGCCACAAGCACGCCAATCTTGACGTGCGGCCGGCTCAGCTTGGATGTCTAGGAAATAGACTAAGGGCTTGTTTGGAACGGAGGAATCGAAAATATAGAAAAGGAAAAAAAACACAGGAATATGATAGAGATGACATGACAAAATAGAGGATAGGAAAAACGCAGGAAACCTATAGAAGGTGGTGTTTGGAACACATGAATTAGAATTATAGGAATCTTTGGTGGATACCAAAGGGCAAAAGAAAAAAAAATAGCAACATGCTTCACTTGCGTTAGCTGAGAAATGTTTGGGTCACTGACAACCTGACATACTGTGGTATGCTCCCTTCTTTCCTGTTTTCTTCACGGGCAGTGCATTGGGCATACACAAAGGAAAGGAAACCAAGAGATCCCGGTAGATTTTTTATTTCCAGTGAAATGAGCATCCAACTACAGTAAAATGGAGGAAAGGAATCAATTCTTCCCGTGTTCCAAACACTCCAGTCAACTTCCTTTTCTTTGGTTTTAGTTCCTACAATTTTTCTTCAAAAATCCTTTGTTCCAAACGCCCCTAATGCTTAACTCATGACGCATCATTTCCTTCGCGTGGACTGCGACTGTGCGACTACTACGAAGAGGAGAGCCAGAGAGGGCGGGGCTGTCGCTTCGCCTGTCCAAAATTGCGACCATCGTGAGGGGGAAAATCGCCGCTCACGGCTCACGGATCATGGCCACCATCTCTAGCCACCAAATTGCCGCGCTGGAGCTCATCACCAAGTAGCCGGAGCTCATGTCGAGTAAGCTTCTGCATCTTTGAATCTTTGATCAAATAAAATATTTGTTTTCTTTTGTCACTTAGATTCTTTGGAATAATGTGCAATGACAGGTAAGCTTATGTCGAGTAATCATGAATGGTTTGATGAATTTGGAAATTGACTTGAGTACCGCGAGTCCACTGATAATGCTACTGTAGTGGATCGCTTCAAGAAAATAAGAGATCGCAAATACTAGGAGGTGATGCATTACTTTCATGTTTTCTCGTTTTCCAGTTCTGAATCCATCTTTTCTCGACATATTTAGTCACCTAACTAGCACTTCTGTTATAAGTAATTGACTCATCAAGGACTTCGGCTTAATATGTATTTTGTTATGTAGACCATGTAAATTTTGGGTGTTCATCTGAATTTAACTATTAATATTTCAGATCCATCATTTTGGTAAGCATTTATGTAATTCTACTGTTTATGTACTATGTCACTGGACAGAGATTATCATTATGCTTATAAAGTGTGCACTTGGGTCCTTGATGCTCTAGCTTCGCCGCTGCAGTGCAGCATTGTTTAATGAGATAATTGTCCGTTGGACATCCAAAGTGATGGTTCTTTGCTGACGGACACCCACTTTGGAGCATTATGCCAGAAGACACTTTAGTTCGGTAAAATTAGGCCATAGGACACCGCGCGACCGATTACAACCAGTTGAGGAGAGAAAACAGCGGTAAAATAACATTCTTACCCGGCCGCTTTCTTCTTTCTCTCTCCCTTTCTCTTTTTTCTGTTTCCTGTCCATGGTGGGGCCGTGGGGGCGCACTCGAGCAGGCGGGGCTGTCGGGGCGTCACGGCCGCCGACCAACCGCCTCCCACCGTTGACGTCGTACGCCGACATATAAGGACCACAACTATCGCTTATTTGCTGCTCCAGGCAGAGGAAGCTGGCGACGGGGAAGCTGCCTCGCCGGTGATCGCGCACGAAGAGATGCGGCACAGCTCGTGTGTGGCCGGGGATGCACGACCTCCACCGGCGAGGAAGCAGAGAGCCCGAGCTGAGGAGGCACAGGGTCGCGGTGAGAAGAGGAGAAGACGAGGAATAATTAGATTTTAGGTGGGGCTCGCGTGTCAGTGAGAGGGAGATGGGCGGACCCAACTGTGGCTCAGGGGCACCGGATGTCAAAACGAATTTTTTTTCTCTCTTCAACCAACTGCAACCGGTCCGCGGTGTCATATAACTTAATTTCGAATTTCATCGAACCAAAGTGTCTTCTGACAAACTTACTCAAAATGAAATGTTCGTTAACAAATAACCATCACTTTATATGTCGGCTAGACAATTGTCCCATTGTTTAATGATTGGGTGCCGCGTCCCTGCCCGGCCTCCGGATGGTGGTTCGCCTCCGGGTTGGCGGAGCCGGGAAAGCGACCGCCCATCCTCGTCTTCTGCTTCCTCCCTTTCTCTCGTCTCCTCGCCAAGAACGAACGCACCCAGTCCATTCCTTCTCCTCTCCTCCTATCGCCTCCCTCCCTCTCTCTGCCCCTCTCCTCCCCGGCGGAGATTCCTGCTTCTGCTTCTCCCGAGGATTATCCCATCCAAGCACTCTGCTGTCTGCTGCTGGCCGAGGTGAGTGCTGCGCCGGGCTCAGCTTGCTCCCTCTCTCGCTCTCTTCGGTTCACTTCCCTCCTGAGCTGCACCTCAACCCCCCGTGCTCGTTTCGTTTGCTCGAGCTCCGTTTCCGTTGCTTTGGTTTCGCTTTCGCATAGGGGCGAGCGCGGGTCTACGGTTCTAGATGGAGTAAATTTTCATTCTGGGCATGTCGCGTTGCTTTTGCCGATTCTGGCGGCGGTGAAAAAAAGCTTTCTTTTTCTGGGGGCTCGTGAAGGTGAAAACGCTTATCTATTGTCTGTCCCCCCGAGGCCCGAGCTCAATTCGAAAACCCGTACTCGGTGGACTTGTCTTCGTAGGATTGGATTCCACTGTGCTGGCGGCTGGCCTCGTCCGTCGTTTCTGGATTCGTGGCCGTGTGATTGGGATTGGATCCGGCGACGAGCCTCTTGTGGATTTGGTGGGTGTGCTGTGTGCGTGTGCGAAAGTGGGATGATTGGTGATGCGATAGTAGCTCGTCGCGTGATCCATTGCCGGGATGCCAAATTTGAAATTCTGTTTTGGCCTTTCCGGGAAATTCTGAGATTTCAGTGGCTCGCCCGGAGAATCCGGGCGTGATTCTTGCCTTGCTCTGCTCCATTTGTGGAATCTGTTGTTTGCTTTTCCTCATCCCAATTCTTCCCTCCCTCTGCTGTGGCTGTTTCGACCAGAATACAAATTGCTTCTGTCCGGACTCTGGAGGCTACAAGCGTCTTGACTTCAGTCAGCCTCCTGCGAATTGCAATCGCAGCTACTCTGCGAGGTTCTGCCGACGCTTTTGAGTTGCTTTGCTTGTGAGTTGTCTGTTTTTGAGTTTTGGCGTGATGACCTTCACCACGTGTTTGCCAATTTTGCTCAGTTTGATCTGTTCAAACGCTCGGCATATTCCGGAAACTCGCTATGCCAATTTTGCTGTCCTGCTGTCCGTTGGGTAAGTCCAGAGGTGTTGGTCTTGTTTGTTTCGTCAAGCCCAGAGATTCCCGGTGCTGTTTATTCGTCTGTTTCGTTCCCTCCTGTTTTTACCTCATTTGGATTTTGGATCCATTTGTTTTAGATGAAATTCATCTTGATCCAGTGATATTTGTGCATTTTTGCTTTAGTAAAATCCAGACTTTGTTTCGATCTCTGTCGGTTTGATCTCCTTTGCTGTTCAGTCATTAATAATCTGTCAGTCTTTGATCACAGTTTCTTGCAGTAGAATTCCTTGTAATAATTCATCAGTATTTTATTTGATTGCTGCGTTTCTTAGTGTGATGTGCAATTAGGGCTTGTTTTCGTCCTCCCATCTATCTACTTTCCTAAGACAAAGCTCAAAACATTTTTGGGCTCCATACATTTATCATCCAACTGCTGGCGTGCAGCAGTTATTTCTTCTACAGTAGGTTTTGACTGTTGATGTAATTGGACGCGATTAAGATTCAGGCGATGTTTTTCCTATTTCTCTCACTGACACTGTGACAGATAACATTTCGGTTTAAGACAAGCAGACGTCTCATTTGTCCAACGCTTGGTTCTTTGCCTATTCAGGCCCACTAGGATACCAGCTAGGAGTTGAGGAGAATGGCTGTTGGTGGAACTCAACCGGTCCTCAGGAAGTACCTAGGTGCCCTCAAGGACACAACGACTGTGAGCTTGGCAAAAGTGAACAGTGATTATAAGGTGATGGCATTTTCATGTTCCTCTGAATAGTACTGTATTTGGAAGACTCCATGCTCAGACCCTCACTGCACGCACCGTGGACTTATCATTCTTCCCTATAACAGGAATTGGACATTGCAATCGTCAAGGCCACAAACCATGTTGAGCGTCCATCAAAGGAGAAGTACATAAGAGGTAATGGAATATCCTGTCTCTTAAGCTGAAGTCCTAGTTCAAACTCTGAACTGCATCCTATGAGTCAATCTCCAAATTTTCATAGTTAATGAAAACTCAGCTGCTACATAGAAATTTGTTCACTCATCGCAGATATTTCATTGCTAGAAACATGTAACTGCATTTGATTATGCAGTGATTTATTTCAAATCTTCAATAACTGTCCAACCTCTTTTGTTGCTGCCACAACTAACATCTTTATTTATTTGCAGAAATTTTCCATTCCATTTCTGCTGCTAGGCCACGAGCAGATGTAGCTTATTGCATTCATGCCCTTGCTAGACGTCTTTCGAAGACGCGCAACTGGGCGGTATGGATCCTATACATTGCCATACTATTTACTGAACTACTAATGTCATGAATCCTTCTACTTATTTTAAATGCTTTTCATGGGTGGTACCATGAGACAAAAGAAGTTACAAAGTACTCATGAACATTTTGCACTGATTATTTTATCTATTAGGTTGCGCTGAAGACATTGATTGTCATTCATCGTGCGCTTCGGGAAGTTGATCCCACTTTTCGTGAAGAGCTTATTAATTATGGCAGATCTAGGTCCCATATGTTGAACATGGCCTATTTTAAGGATGACTCTAGTGCAGAAGGTACTAGTTGTTAGTGCTATCCTGGTACTGTATATTGCATTATAATTTCTGATTTAAAACTTATTCTTCTATTTCTATTTTTTCATTCAGCTTGGGACTATTCTGCATGGGTGCGCATTTATGCTTTATATTTAGAGGAGAGGCTTGAATGTTTCCGGGTGTTGAAGTATGATGTAGAAACAGATCCTCCGGTATGTAATCTAATGCAAGCTTACTTCTTTTATCTCCTTCATTTGCGAAACGTTTTTGAATCTCATTTGCATTTTTATATTTGTTGTAGTCCATGTAGCTACATATTAATGTCACTGCTTCAGATACTGCCGTGTGACGCACTATAGTGTTTGTTCTATCCTGATCTAGGAACTGTGGTCTGTGGATGCATAAATGGTGCATATGCCCAAAAGTCAATCTCTGCTTATAGCCATGTGAACTTTGTGGTACCACTAGCACACAAGACAAATGTGTTGCCATTATTTGCAGCAATTAAATTTCAAATTCTGGAGTTAGAAATGCAACCGATGTTTTTTTTTACCAAGGAAATTATGTGATCTGCTGTACTTCATGTTTTCCTTGGTAACTCGTGATTTTATAATGTTGTCAGAGTTCAGTAGTTTGTCATATATGCAGCTGATTAGTAGTTTTCCCCACTTGAATGGAATGGAAGTTTTTTTTTTTAATTTTATGTCAAGAAACATTAGATGCCAGCAACTGTATTTCTAAGTACATGGATAATTCTGGTATCTGCAGAGGACCAAGGATCTTGATACTGTTGCTTTGCTTGATCATCTGCCACCATTGCAGCAACTCCTTTTTCGGCTTCTTGCTTGCCAGGTAATGACTCTTTTGTAACTACTGTGTGTACAAGTTACACCAGTTCGTCTTCATGTGATACCATTTAAGTTTTCAATTCTATTGGCTAATTCCTGAAATTTTACAGCCACAAGGAGCGTCGTCTTACAATGTTATAATCCAGCATGCACTCTCAATGGTTAGTATGAATGTCTAGTTCTTTGTTTCTGTCTTTCGTAACTTTTAGTGCTTGATTTTAAGCAGTGCACAACTGGGCTTTGGTCCCTGGTGTTTATTGACTTTTTTTTGTGCATTACTGGTAGGTTGCTTTAGAGAGTGTTAAGATCTATACTGCGATTAGTGATGGAACAATCAATCTGGTTGACAAGGTGAACTTTCTTAAGCTTACAACCTTGGATAAGTTTGTCAAATCTACCTACAATTGTTATATTATTTGATTGATTTTTCTCATCAAACTTAAATGTTATTCCTTATTGCAGTTCTTTGAGATGCAAAGAAATGATGCTGTTAGGGCACTTGATGTATACAAAAGAGCAACTAACCAGGTATATTGTTACTCCTTTTTCTCTTGCAGATCCATCAAATTAGTTTTTGAGGCTATTTCCATCCAGTTTTACCAGCACATGATTCCAAAATTCTTGCCAGAGCACATTAGCACAATGAGGATATAGTGTAGCTATGTACCAGGATACTTAAACAGTCAGTTTTCTGGGAGGGACTGCTCTTATTTAAGTTTTTAGTGGTCTCATCCTTGTTTAGTTTATCTTTCCCTATGAAGACAGTGGGAAATATCATGAGTCAGGCATCCTTCTTCCCCTCATAGTCTCTCTTTGTGTTGTCGAATGAGGATTACTGACATATGAACACTGCGAAAAAATGTTCAGTTCACACTTCAGCATCACCAGCTCTGCTGGCACTGATCCATGTTCCAAACTAAATTCTGAGCCATAAGCCATTGATTCAATACTCGAGACTGTTGAAATGAAAATGTGTAGGCTGAATATTGATGGGTTTTCTAAGTTTCTTTTCAATTTTTTTTGTCACATAGGCTGAACGACTTTCAGAATTTTATGAAGTGTGTAAAACTATACACATTGGGCGTGGTGAGAAATTCCTGAAGATTGAGCAGGTTCGATAAATGTTCCTTGGATTCTTTAAGTGTTTGTTTTTTGTCCCCTAAGTTACCAATTTACTGATGAAATTTATCAATTACTTCCTGCAGCCTCCAGCATCATTCCTGCAGACTATGGAGGAGTATGTAAGAGATGCTCCGACAGGTCAAAAAGAAAAGGTATGGAAATTACAAGAAGTAATTCACTTACTGATAGGATGTTTGAACATCAATAAGCTATCTTCATTTGCATATCAGTATGCCCACAAGCTGATGATGATGAATCCACTTCAGAAACAATTCAAGCTAATTAGCTCTGTGTTGTTTTGCATAATTCTCTGTGAAATATGCCATTTTTAATAACCTTATATGTGAAAAAATATGTGAATATATACTGGGATTTCCAAATTAATGCATAGTACTAAGGAATAAAATAGAAAGCACGAGTACCATTTTCATCTGAGTAAAAAAAAAAAAAAAACTCGACCTGTGGGGGGTTATGACGGCCCCCGGGTTTTCCGTTAAGAAGAAGGATCTTTTCACACAGATCGAGAAAACCCCTGAACCCCCGCCCCCATCCTGACGCAGGAGGTGCTGTCACCCTGTGAGAACCGGGCCGGGGCCTTTCACTGCACTTTGGCACATGGGGACGGGCGAGGGGATTTTTTTAACCTCAGCCTGAAATTCGCTCCAACGGGGAGTCGAACCCAGGACCTGAGGAGTGCCGCTGGGTCACCTAACCGTTTGAGCTAGGCGCCCTTTGGCCATTTTCATCTGAGTAAATGATCCCCACACACTGTTGAACTATCGCATTGCTATCAACTATTCAGCTTGAAGTTTTCAGGAGGCCCTTCAACCATCTTGTTCATTTTGTTATACAGTTCTTACTCAGTCTTCTTGTCTCTAAGCGTACTTTAGTTGTTTCAGGCTGTACTAGCGATAGAATACAAAAAAGAGCCAGAGGAGGAAGAAAAACCGGCTTCACCTCTTCCGGCTCCAGAACCAGAACCGGAACAAGAGCCTGAGCCAGAACCCGAACCAGTGAAAGAGGAAGCACCAGAAGCTGAACCGGATTTGCTGGTAACATTCTTTGCTACTACTATGAAGCAGCCATTAGCCATACATTTTTCTGCTAACACTCTTTTCGCTCTTTAGGGTCTGAACGAACCGAACCCTGCTGCTACCGCAATAGAAGAGCAGAATGCTTTGGCGCTAGCAATTGTTCCGATAGGTACATTTCTCATGAATGAAAGCTAGTGGCACCATGAAATTGGTTAACTGAGAGTCATGCCGCTTACTCTGGCTTACTGTGGCAGATGATGTTCCAAAAGCTGCTCCTACCTTTGAAAATGGAGTCACAGGCTGGGAACTGGCCCTTGTGACAGCACCAAGTTCAAATGAGACCGCCGTTGCCCCAAGCAAGAAACTGGTAGGTTGCTGAACCACTTTTATCTCGTAAATTCAGCATTTTCCAGACAGGAATTGGCAGGTTGCTCATCATTGTTTGCTTACTGAAATTTGAAACTGTGTGCAGGCCGGTGGTCTGGACTTGCTGACCCTTGACAGCCTCTACGACGAGGCGAACCGGAGAGCGAGCCAGCCGTCAAGCTACAACCCCTGGGAGGCGACCCCCACCACGGCTGCCCCGATGCTGACGATGGCGCCGGCGATGCACGACCCGTTCTACGCCTCGAACGGGTATGCGGCGCCGCACGGCGTGCAGATGGCGGCGATGGTGCAGCAGCAGCAGGCCTTCATGCTGCAGCAGCATCAGATGATGACGATGGCCCCAGCGCCGGCACCAGTGGTCCACCACCCGATGCAGATGCAGATGCAGATGCAGCAGAACCCCGCGAACCCGTTCGGCAACCCCTTCGCGGCCGCCGGAGCGCACCCCTACGGCGCCGCCGGCATGCCACTCCATGCCGGCCCCGGCAACGTCTACACGGGGCTGATCTGATCTACTAGTACCCACGCCCGGTCCGGCGGTCAATTTCTTGGTTGCGTTAGCGCTGCTGTTACCACATCATTCATTCTTTTTGCCCAAGTTTTCTTGTTGCCATTGTGAGAAGGAAATTTGTAGCACAGACACAGACACAGGTAGAGAGTATATCATAGCGTCGGTTGGAGTGTATAGCAAGCAGGGGTCAGTCGTCAGTGGTGTCCCGTACGTAGGAGGCGATTGTATGTATATTATAAGCGTAGAGTTTGGTCACCTGTTCATGTGCAGTTGAGAGTCGAGATTGAGATATATTGGATTATTCTTGGTGAACATACACTGGATACGGTTGAATAATGCAGGCATTCTTTTTAGCAGCTGACTTTGTGCGATCGAATGAAACAGGACGGTTTTGATCGACATGTCATTATGAAGCCGGAAAGTTGCTCCATGCTTTTGCTGGTGCTAGTGCTAGTGCTAGTTAGTGTGTGGCCATGTCTTTCCCCTTGGCGTGCGCTTGTCTGCCGCCGTTTCACGGAGCCTTGACGCAACCACCGGTGGAAGCGGTCGCCGATCTGTCTATTTTTCTCATCGCGCAACCACCGGCAGCAGCATCTGGCGTTCTGGAACGGCGCACCCCGCCGGCGGAGCCGGATACGTCCGTCCGTGTGCGCGCACCAAGCGGCACACGAGCGCGATCACCCAACCAACGGCCCGCCCCAAGCGGGCGGGCGCGGCCCCGACTCGAACCCGTGCCGCCGTGCGGAACCGGAAGCCTCTCTAGCTCCCGAGTCGGCCACCTCCTCTCGGCTCCTGCTGCCGCAAGTCCCAATCATTGCCTTCCCCACCCCACGAGCCCACCTCACCTCACCCCACCCCACGCCAAGGCCGCCCCAGCGAAAGCAGAGGGAGAAGGAAGCAACGCCGCAAGGCCGCAAAGCAATCGCGAAAGCGAGGCGGCGGCGGGCGGATGGCGCGCGGGCTGCGCGGCGTCCGCGACGACCTCTCCGAGCTGGGGCGGCACCTGCTGGACATCGCCTGCTTCCTGCACCCGCTCCTCAACCCGGCGCACACTGACTCCCCGCCGCCCACCCCGACGGGCCCGGGCCCCCGCCGCCGCGCGCGCCGCTCCCCGTCCCCGCACCCGCCGTCCCCGTCGCTCCTCGCGGGCATCCTCTCCGACCTCGCCGAGATCGGCGGCTCCTTCCGCGGCGGCTTCTCCCGCGCCGCCGCGGCCCCTTCCTCGCCGCCGCCGCCCGACCGCCCCGCCCCCGCCGCGCTCGAGTCGCAGCAGGCCGCCGCATCCCCGCCTTCGCCTGCTGCTGCCGCGCCGATCGTAGATGATGTCGTGGGAGCTGCGCGTGCCCTCGCCGCGCGCCCCGAGGCGTGGATCGACTTCCCCGTGCTCGCCCTAGATGAGGGTAATTATCTCTTCTCGATTTCTGACACCTACACGATTGTTGCTACTTCTGCAAATATTGGCATCCTGCCTACGCAGATTGCGCCTGTGCTGGTGCTTCCTGTGGAGTGGTTTCCTGGGGCGGGTGTAGAGGTTGCTGGTATGGGGGTTGTTAGTTGTTACTCCACACAGTAGATTTTAGTGGAATTGAGAGCAGAGGGAACTTAATTAGGCACTCAGATAGTACTCGGGATGTTTAAGATTAGTGCTCGTCGTAGGATAATGGCATGCGAGTGCATGTGTAACAAGTTATTACTTTGAGAGCATTGATGGATGTGATGATCAGAGGACGAATAGAAAAAAAAAATATCCAATGTTTCCAGCTTTAAATTTCGGGGTTTTACAGCTGTTCAGTGTGTTATTTGGTTTTTTAGCTCATTTGATTGACTATGAAGTTGCCTGGAATAGGCTGAAACAAAGTGGAGAGACTCTTATTCGGCCTGTTCGCTGGTTGGTTTCTGAACTGTTTTGGGCTGACTTATGCTGGTTTGTTGTGAGAGAAAAACACTGTTGGTTGGCTGGTTTGAGCTGGCTGAAACCAACAAGCGAACAAGCTGATTATGTACGTACTATGCTTGGATGTTGGGAGTGTTTGTCCTGTATGCTGTCTTGCTGCTGAGTACAGGTCTCGTGAAGTCATGATTTTGTTTTGTACTTTTGTACCATCTTCCATGTGGTATTCATTATTATAGATTTGACTTCCTATTATATTAAATACACACAAGAGTTAGTATAAATGAGATGCATTTATGGATTTTGAAGAATGGTGTACTGTTCTACAGCTGTATAAGAGATACTTTTTACATAAGCAACTATATTTAGTAAATTGCTTGATGTTTGAAAATAGATGACAAGATGCGTTGTTGTTTTTTTCTGTGCAATACTTGGTCAAGTTTTTCTTCCCTACTCCTTGGATCAATTATGTATGGCATGATCATGACTGAAATCTTGAAAAATACAGGCTTAGTACTGTGAGTTGTTTTACTTAGCTCCCGTTTAGAAGTATTATTTGTGGCTTTTATTCTTCTGTGCTATGCATTTTTGTCTCTACTTCTATTAATGTCTTTTTTGTGTGTGACTATTTTAGTCATACCATGATGTTGTTTTATTCTTTTTGCAGATTCTGTAATCTCTGATATCCAAAGAGATCATATGGAATCCATTGAAAAACTTGTCCCAGATTTAGCATCTCTACGGGGTAGGCTCTGCCCTTCTTACATGGATGAAGACATATTCTGGAAGATTTACTTTAGGTTGCTTGAGTCGAACATAATTGAGCATAGTTCTGAGGTATATTCATTTTTTTGTGCAGCACTCTCTTGTAGCATACATTTGAATTTTGATGGTAGACCTGCATTTTATATACTAGTTTTAGTTTGAATGAAACTTATGTGGTCTTGAAACTGAGATGTCATCATAGCATAGCCTGTTAGCAAAGTGAGCGCGAAGCATATTTATACTAGTTATCTTTTCCTTGTACATTTCATAGTATTTATTAAGCCATACTTCTTTCTATAATATGGGAAACCTCTACGTCAAACGGGGTTCAAAATACTATGCATGTTCGAAATTACTACTCCCTCCATTTCAAATTATAAGATAAGATGTTTTGGCTTTTCTAGATACATTGCTTTTACTATGTATCTAACACAGTGTATATCTAAGTGCATAGCAAAAGCTACGTATCTAGAAAAGCCAAAATGTCACAAATTTGGAATGAAGGGAATAATTGATATTATTAATTTATTATTATAGAAAATCCCAACTTCTAGAGAAGCATAAATTACTAGAAAAACTCTTATTTTCAGCGGATTCTGTTGACTTAAAAATCACATTTATGGCATCACAAGTCGTTATATGTAGCAGATCACTATGAATTCTGGAATCATGCTAGGTTGGGTTGCCCAAACAGTTTGCATATCTTGTGAGCTTGTTGGGTATCTATATCGTTCAGCACTTCAGCTTCTAGTTTGGCTGCAAAGATTTGATCATACATTGGTGTGATCCATTTCGAGATGGATTTTATTTATGCATTGCAGAACTAACACAAACAATATCAGTGCCTAAGTAACAGTTTGTGTCATCAATCAAATGTCATCTTATTTCAGCAAGCAAATACTAGGATTTTAAGGATACAAAATAGGTCAGCAGATATTGATAACATGAGGTACTCCATAAATTGTATAAATGTTTTTGCTATAGCAGTGCTAGAAGAATAGATTGTGTGCACTATGCACTGAAACAATGTTGCTGAACCGATTGGAAATGTGAATCCCATTGCAGTCATTCTAATATATTTTGTTCTTCATTATACATACAGAATGTTTTGTTGCCTTATAAAACATGGATTGCGCCACTGAATTCACAGCTGAAAATCTTAATCTTCCGTATGCACTAGGAATGCAACAGAAATGAAATTAAATGTATAGAATTTTCCTTTATAGGAACTGGTATCTCATTAGGTGAAGTGTGAATTTGTACCAGAATTTGCACGGTCTTTGATCTACAATATCTTTGACCACCTGAATTATTTTCTAGAATATATTCTCAGAACCTGGTGTAGTGGTGAGAGCTGTCTCACTGAGTCACCAGGTCGCGGGTTCGAAGCAGCCTCTCCGCAGATTTTGCGGGGGGAAGGCTTGCCTCGGATTTTTCCCTTCCCCAGACCCCACTCATGTGGGAGCCTCCTGGCACTGGGTCTGCCCCCTTTTATATTCTCAGAACCCTTCAACTTTATGAGATTTAACTAACAAGTATTTTCAATACAATTCTACACCATAAACTTGCATGATTTGAAACAACATAATTTAAAATTTATTGATGTTTGTAGTTTTAAAGGTTTGACTAAATATTGTCCCAAACATGTTTTTATGACCGGAGAAAGTATTTGCGTATGATAGTCATCTCTCATCAGTGCCTGTATGCAAGACCAGTATTAAATCTTGCATTTTGTCAGATTACAAAATCGGTTGCTACCTTACATCCTATGGATTCACTATGTTGGTACGTGCTTGTTTGCTTGCTGACCTGGGAAACATGTTTGGCCCACGCAGCATTCGCAGGTGTAATAATTTCCTAATGCCTGGGGTTGATCAAGCTTGCCTGGCCAGCAGCCCCCAGGCTAGGGAAGCAACCAAGCACCATGCACATTGCCAATAGTGTCTAGACTTCCATATTTTACTGTTATTAGTTGCTATTTTGACTATCCTCTGGAGGCAGTTTCCCCATTTTGCCCTAATGTAGACTGGACACTGGAGTGCTGAATATGTTGTCAATGATCTTTGGGCTTAATAAGATCATCTTTAAGCTTCTCCACAAAGCAGCATCTCTGAAAAAACGAACTAATAAATTGAGTTATGTGTTATATGATACGATAATGTATCATTATTTATCTTTTTACTAATTAGTAATTATTAATTCTTCGTGCAGGAAGATACCCAGAGCGTGCCAAATTCTGTACATCACAACAATGAGATAGAGTCAGATTCTCCACCTCACGTCTGTGAGATAGAAAGTGTAAAAAGCAACCAAGAAGGGTATCAATCTTCGAATGGCCGTGCTTTGCCCAAGACAAGATCCGAGCGAAGCATTGACCAATGGGTATTTGCAAAGTCGAAATCTGAGGAAAGCATGGATCAGTGGTCTGAAATACCTTCAGATGTGGAATCCTACAGAGAAGGTAAAAAGATACCTCAGTAGCGAGGAGCTGAGCGACGTTGATAGTGCCAACGTCGTTGTCATGGACAAATACATGGACTCGCTTCTCTCTGACCGGAGGCACCTCCCCTATGCTAGCTCCTCAGTGCGCCAGGATTCAGTCAGACGAAAACCTGCTTCATCCAGCCATCGGCCTCCACAGCCAACTCCACCTGTATCACTGTCAAAGAAGGAATCATGGGATGTCATTGAAGACTCGGAGTTTGATATACTTGACAGTTAGTGATTGAGATCTTTGCGATCTCAGGTCTGTTTATCCTTCTATTTTCTTCCATGTTTCCCCACGCTTCACCTGGTTTGTAAATGTGGACGTGCAGGTGGCGTTAGTGATAGTGGGAAAGGATAAATGATCTTTTTACCAATATATTATAAGTGTCAGTGTGTGCATATAAATCTTCTCAGCTCGCAAGCTGTAAGCCTGTAACCTGAGAAAATTGTGATGAATCTGTCCGCCATTTAGCTAGTTGCCAAATGGGGATGGTATTTGCCTCCCAATTCCTAAGTTAAAAGTGTTTCATGTGTTGGCATCGTTGTTTGTTTCCGATATTTCTTCATTGCAGAACAGGAAATTGCCCTCATACCATTGCAAAAATCTTCGTATCTCTGATTTGCCATCACAAAATCGAATATCCCATACAGTAGCAAAATTTTGGGGGCAAATTTCTACCCTTATATCCCACTGTTGACTATAGTCAACTTATAAAAGACTGAAAAAACATAAATGTCACTGAAGGGCAAGCAATAGAAGAGAAGACAACGATATGCTCTTGGAGTTCAGATAGAAACAAATTGAAGGAATCCCGTAGAAACAAAAGAGAAGACAACGATCTACTTCATTTTTTTTTTCTAAAATGCAAGCTGTTTTTGTTCACATTTATGTAACTTTGTGCAACATCAACTTAGTTACACTAAATTCAGCATAATATATATATGTTCTATTAACATGGTCGTTTGAGAAGTTCAACATAGCACAAACATAGACCGAGTATTTTAACGAAGCAGCAGTAGCATTACAACGAAAGCTGGATCCACACCGTTTGGAATTCAACCTATTGGGCATTTGGTTCAAAACAGATCATCGCCATGTCAAGGTGGATCCAAAAGACGAGCTAATCCTGGCAGGGAGCCTGCTAGCTACTATAGAAATTTACAGAAGTTTCACTGCAATTAGTTCGTCCAAACGGCACAGCTACTGAAACCCGCCAGGAGGCACGAACAGCTGAGCCGCGTCGATGTCAGGGCGGAGCCGCAGCGCGACGCGCTTCATGTCCTCCATGCCCCGCTCATACCCCTTGAGTGCCTCCTCCACCGCCGCCTGCCTTGGCTTTCTCCAGCTTCCTCCTGGAGCTTCAGCGCGTGCCCCAACGAGCACGTCGCGTAGTTCGCCGCCTGCATTACTACGTGCACCCACGCCGCGAGGCGCCGCCAAGGATCAGGATCGAACCTGGAGCGTCGCGATGTAGCTCGTCGCGATGACGGAGAAGGGATCCGCCACCAAGAACGAGCGCTCCCGCGCCGGCGTGATGACGCCCTGCAGCAGCTGCCGCGCCGCCTCCCACCCGACCGTGTCGCCGTCATGTCTGTCCGGGGCGTGCTGCAGCTTTCGTTTTTGGCGCGTGGAGAAGCCGGGCGGGACAGACACCCACCCGTGACCAGTGGCCTCCTTTGTGTTGTTCTCCGCCGCCGGCGGGGCGCTGCAGCCGGGCTCACTCTTCACGGCGACCTTCGCCGCTGCCGCCGCCTCGGCGGCCGCCTTCTCTGCCCGCATGTTCTGCATCATGGCATGGGTTGATGGATCCATCCCTAGCTCACAGTGACAAAGCAGTGAATCATTTGCTCCACCGGGTGTCAAGCTCAAAGCTCAAGGATGGTGTACGACATTTTACCTTTGGCGCCAGTAGCGTTGCCCGTTCGTTTGCACGATAAGCTATGAAAACTACCGTAAGATGATTTGATACGAGAGAAAAATACTATTGATTGACTGAAAAAGTACGAACGGGGCGATGATAGGGGGGTATTTAATTTTTTACCACCACAATGGATGGTTCCTCCTTAAATAGCAGCTTTATGTTTAACGCAACACTTTTAGCAGCGGAGAGAGAAAAACGATACACATTTACCACTTTTGCTCGCGTGGCTCGCCAGCTTCGCTGTCCAACTCGGATCCGAGTCAGCAGGCTTAGGTAAAAAGATCTCCCCTGCCCCTGACGTCTTATCCTTTCCCGCGCGGCCCAGCTCACTCCACTCTTCCTCCCTCCCTCGTTTTTCTCTGCTACAGGCAATGCCCGCCCGTCATCGCCGCCGCCGCTGTGTAAACCGCCGCATTAGGATATGTATTGATGTATGGTGTAATGAAGTGACAATGTAGGGATGAATGGAAATACAAAATGTGCTTGAATGGAAATAAAATTTCTGGTTGAATGTGTATGTATTCAGTGTCAGATTTTGGGCATATCAAAACATAGCAGCAGTACATAACCCATTAACCATAACTCATCATACAAAGTAACCAGCTAGCATGAACCAAATAAGATCAAACACAATGATGAGATGAAACACATTCATTAAATAACATTAACCAGCAGTACTAAATCCAGTGACATGAAACACACAAAGTTTTGCCACACACATTGTTCTGGCCACATACATTGTTTTTGGCCACATACATATCCATGTTCTGACCAATAGAAGGCCTTAGTTATACAAAAGAGATAATTTTTTGGACCTTTACAACCTAAGTGAATTTGTCCTTGATGGTGCTCTCATTTTTTCTTTTTGTTGGCTGGGCTCTTCCTCACCTTTGTAGCTAGTTGCTTCTTTCTTGGAGTCATTTTCTTAGGTGGTGGGTCCACAGATGCACTTGCTGTTTTATCTACCTCATTCACAACTTGTAGATCCCAGCAGAGATTCCTGTTGAATGCAAGACATGTTATCAGAATGGCAACAGTAAATTTTGGTCAAGCATATATTTTGAAGTAGGACATACCTTCTAGTTGCTGCAGTGGTTGAAGGTGGTGCATGCTCAACCTCAATTGGTGCCATATCTAGGACTTCTCTCTCCGCAGCAGCTTCAGCTGCTGTAGAAGCTTTAGATGTAGCTTCCAGATCCTCCCTTGCTACCTTAGCTGCTGCTTCTTTAGCCACTGCTGCCCTTGTTCTTGTTGTATTTCCTCCACTAGGGGTAGGATCTATCTTGCTCTTCTTCCTTTTAGGTTTAGGGGCTGACTTTTTAGTTCTTTTCATGCAATGTAGTTGTTAAGGTCAGTGGTTAACAGTTAGAATTGTAGCTAACAGTAGGGGTAGTACATTATCTTTTTTTGGTGCCAGTCAGTGAACACCTCTAGCTTCTAGACCTGTGGCCATACTCACCACATCCAAGACATTTGACATGTCTTGTTGCTTTACCACTTATCTCAGATGGAGCTAGATGCCTTTTCTTCTTCTGTCTGCCTGGGTCTCTCTTCTTTCATATTTGGTGGGAACAACTTGAAGCCCTTGTCCACCTCTGGCCATTGTCCTCTATCTGTTATGCTGGGAATGATCCCACGGTATGCAGCCTAGAACTTCTCAACTGAGTAGTAGTTGTGCACATACATGTCCATATTGGGTTGCCTCAGGGTTGTGATTACAACCAATGCATGTGGTCAAAACTTTCCAGTCACTTGCCTAATCCACTGGCTCTGGTATATCAGTAGGCACAGATGAAGGTGGTGAACTACATGTATCACCAGTACCCTGTGTATTCTCAGGTACATTAGAACCACTGCCTCCTACATTTCTAGGAATTCTATTGCCTTCACCAGTAGTGACACCAGATGCACATCTACGCGTAGAACTATCATTACCAGAGTATGCATGTTTGCTGACAACGTCAACTACAAGAAAAGCAACCCTTTGTCCCCATCTGTCCTTTACCATTTGCTGAAAATGCTCATCCCTTCTCACTTTCCATTCAGAACCACTGTCAGTGTCAACTACCCAGACTGATAGTGTTTGTGATGGCCCCTAAATGATCTTTGTGGCCATCTCATCATGAAATTTCTCTAGAGTTGTAGGATCTCTGGTACGCCTAAAGGGGGAGTGAATAGGTCTGTAACAATTCAACTCAAACCAAAGTCAAATTCACCAGTGGCACTACTGTTGTTTGAGTGTGGTACTGCCGCACCTGTAGGAGAGATTAGTTCACAGTTCAAAATCTACCCAACGAAATTTAGATCGGGTAAATTTCTTAGCTTTCCTGCAGGGCGGTAGATCACAGATCGACAGCTGAAAGTTGTGGGAACACCACACACAAGTAGATCAACCTCAATCCTAGAAATCAACTCAACAACAACAAGAACACAAATGTAGCAACACAAGCACAGGATGACACAAGGATTTATCCCGTGGTTTAGCTCGCCACTAAGGATTGCCTAAGTCCACGTTGTTGAGGTATACCACTAAGGCTTAGGGATTTGCAACCCTACCTCGTTCTTAAGTCAAGAGAGTAAACTCTTGAGATGAGGAGTGGTTTTACTTGCTGGAAGAGGTGGTTACAAACCTCCCAGGGCTACCACATAAGTTGGCAAGCTCACCGGGCGACGCTCTAGCCGGCTAGGAGTCAAGCTCCAAGAGTAACAAACACAACCGCCGTCCAAAACGTGAACCAAGTGCTCTTTAGACTTTGAAAATCAATGGAGATGCTCTCTTATCAAGTTTTAGACCCTTATCCCTCAAGGATTGATGGGGAAATCAATGGATTTGCTTGAGGCCTTGAGATCAATAATGGAGTGAGAGAGAGAGAGCTCATGCTCTGTTTTGAGTGTGCTAAAGTGAGAAAGAAGGGAGCAGGTTGGTTCGTTGTCGTTGAGAAAGAAAGGGAAAGGTATATATACCCCCCAGGCCCCAACGGTCACTTAAATTGCAGATAGCCGATGGGGAGAAAAAGAAAAGGTATATATATCCTCAGCCCTCAACGGACATTTCACCCAAGAGGAAGGGCGAGACGAGGTCCGCGGCCTTGAGGTCAGACGAGACGAGGCCGCCACCAAAGGGTCGGGCGAGCCGAAGCCCGCAACCTTGGGGTCGGGCGAGACGAAGCCTGCGACCAAAGAGTCGGGCGAGACGGAGCCCGCGATCAAAGGGTCGGGCGAGCCAGAGCCCGTGACCTTGGGGTCGGGCGAGACAGAGCCCGTGACCAAAGGGTCGGGCGAGACAGAGCCCGCGACCAAAGGGTCAGGCGAGACAGAGCCCGCGACCTTGGGGTCGGACGAGACGGAGCCCGTGACCAAAGGGTCGGGCAAACCGGAGCCCGCACCCAAGGGGTCGGGCGAGTCAGAGCTCGCACCCAAGGGGTCGGGCGAGTCGGAGGTCGCACCCCGCAAGACAGTAAGGATAATAGTGAAGTGTAGACTATCTTGGCTATGAATATGAGGATGCATGTGGTTGTGTTGAGCACTTGGTAGCATAGATTAGCTTAAGCATTGTGCTTCCCTTTATAGTACGGCTTTTCCTATACTCAAATTCAATATATAAAAGAATTTAAATCTCCTTTGAATTTGAAGCCATCTATATTTGTAGTTGGGGGCTCCTCCGTTTCGTGTAGCATCATCGAATATAAATTCCCTGCTTGTCATCTCGATAAATCTCATTAGTTCTCTAATTGCGAGGTCATTATCACCAAAACCCACAATTAAGACTTGATTGCACTTTCAAGAGTATACTGCCCAGTTCTATCCAACCACAACTCATGCTCTTGCTCGACCATTTGTACTAGCCCATACTCCCCATCAGCGACATATTTACCAACCTTAACAACTAATCTAAACGCATTGCCAAGATCAATCCTTGACAGAATGAATTAACAACAAAACAACCAACGAGTTAGAACAATATCCTACAATCTAAACAAGTCTACCATTTCCAGTGCAATCAAAGATTGAACTTACCAAATGGGGCACCCGCTAGAATCCATTGTAAGGAGTAATACTACATAAGCTGCCTACGAAGCACAGATGGAGAAAAACCGAATCGACAAACCCTAACCCTAATCCCAAAAACACAGTGCAATGTAGACCGTGGATAGGGCTCGAAGCAGGCACATACTTTTACTCCATCTCAAAAGTGCTCGGGGGCGACTGGGACATAGCTCGAGGTGGGGAGCGGGCGGCGGCGGCAGTGATGGGCGGGCGTTGCACGGAGCAGAGAAAGACAGGGGAGGAAGGGAGAGTGGAGTGGGCCGGGCCGCGCGTGGAGGATAAAGACGCCAGGGGCAAATGAGGTCTTTTTACCTGAGCCTGCTGATTCGATGTGAGCTGGACAGCGGAGCTAGCGAGCCACATGAGCAAAAATGGTAAATATGTATCGTTTTTCTTTCTCTGCTGCTAAAAGCGTAGCGTCAAACCTAAATCTGCTATTCGACGAAGCGCCATCCGTTACTATGGTAATAAAAAGTTAAATATCCCCACGATAGGAGGGCGATGGTATAGGTGGTTTTGGCGCACGAGGGGTCATCCTTGCCGCGGCCAAATCGCCCTCGCTGAGGTAAATCAGGACATCAAGTGGCGCGGCGCCACGCACACTCAGCACCTTCGCCACCGCGCTCTTCTCCTCATTGGTGAGCACTGGATCAGCAGTGGATTTCTTGGTCGGCTCGCCCCCAGAGCACGGGGCACGGCCACTGCGCCGACGACTTGAGGAAGAAAAGGCCCTCCTTCCATCTCTTGATTTTATCCGGCAGCCCCGTGAAGAGCATGCTACAGTTGGGGGAGAACTTATTTAGGAAAAAACGTTTTAGTAGCTTATATGACCGGAGGGGTTGGGGTGATTTTTTGGTGATCACCAATTAATTTGGATGGGATGAGAGAGCTGCTGGAGCAAGATTTTTGAACGCGCAGTTGGCGTCAGTGACAGTAGGAAAGGATTAATGATCTTTCTACCAATATATTAAGCCTGTAACCTGAGAAAATTGTGATGAATCTGTCCGGCATCAGCTAGTTATCAAATGGGGATGGCATATAAATCTTCTCAGCTCGCAAGCCGTAAGCCTGTAACCTGAGAAAATTGTGATGAATCTGTCCGCCATCCAGCTAGTTGTCAAATGGGGATGGTATTTGCCTCACAATTCCCAAATTAAAGTGTTTCATGTGTTGGCATCGTTGTTTGTTTCTGATGTTTCTTCATTGCAGAACAGGAAGTTGCCCACATGCCACTGCAAAATTCTTCCTATCTCTGATTTGCCATCACAAAATCGAATATCCCATACATAGCATTTTTGGGGGCAAATTTCAACCTTTATATCCCACAGTTGACTGTAGTCAACTTATAAGAGACTGAAAAAACATAATTACCCCTGCATTCTTAGCCTTTCACTGAAGAGCAAGAAATAGAAGAGAAGACAACGATCTGCTTCATCTTGGAGTTCAGATAGAAACAGATTGAAGGAATCACGTAGAAATAAAAGAGAAGACAACGATCTACCACATTTGTTCTAAAACGCAGTCTGTTTTTGTTCATATTTATGTAACTTTCTGCAACATCAACTTAGTTCCACTAAATTCAGCATAAAAATATGTATCTTCTACTGTGTTAACATGGTCAAAGTTTGAGAAGCTTAACATAGCACAAACATAGACCGGGTATTTTAGCGAAGCAGCAGTCGGTGCTCATCGTACAGCACAATTTTGACAACAAAAGGATTCATCAAGAGCAGCTAGTATAGCTACAGAGCCACACCGTTTGGAAGTCAACCTACTGAACGGACATTTGGTTCAAAACAGATCATCACCATGTCAAGGCGGATCCAAAAGACGAGCTAATCCTGCAGGGAGCTGCTAGCTACCCTAGAAATTTACAGAAGTTCCACTGCAATTAGTTCGTCCAAACGGCACAGCTACTGAAACCCGCCAGGAGGCACGAATAGCTGAGCCGCGTCGACGTCAGGGCGGAGCCGCAGCGCGACGCGCTTCATGTCCTCCATGCCCCGCTCGTATCCCTTGAGCGCCTCCTCCACCAGCCGGCGCTCGTGCTCCTCGGAGCCCAAGAACTCCTGCACCGCCGCCGCCTTGGCGCTCTTCACCTCGGCCGCAGTCGCCTTCTTCGCCTCGGCGAGCTCGGCCTTGGCTTTCTCCAGCTCCTCCTGGAGCTTCAGCGCGTGCCCCAACGAGAACGTCGCGTAGTTCGCCGCCTGCATTGCGCGCCGACGCCACGAGCGACATTAGTAGGTGCACGCATGCCGCGATGCGCCGCCATATATACTATCAGGAATCAGGATTCAGGATCGGACCTGGAGCGTCGCGACGTAGCTTGTCGCGATGACGGAGAAGGGACCCGCCACCAAGAACGCGCGCTCCCGCGCTGGCGTGACGACGCCCTGCAGAAGCTGCTGCGCCGCCTCCCACTCGATCGTGTCGCCGTCATGTCTGTCCGGTGCGTGCTGCAGCTTTCATTTTTGGCGCGTACAGAAGCCGGGCGCGACAGAAGCCGACCCGTGACCAGTGGCCTCCTTTGTGTTGTCCTCCGCCGCCCTCTTCTTCCCTAACGACGGTGTCCAGCCCGGCGGGGCGCTGCAGCCGGGCTCACTCTTCGCAGCGACCGTCGCTGCTGCCGCCGCCTCGGCGGCCGCCTTCTCTGCCCGCATGTTCTGCATCATGGCATAGGTTGATGGATCCATTCCTAGCTCACAGTGACACAGCAGTGAGTCATTTGCTCCACCGGTAGTCAAGCTCAAAGCTCAAGGATGGTGTACGACATTTTACCTTTGCCACCAGTAGTACGATCTAAAGGCGATGGTGTAGGTGGTTTTGGCGCACGAGCGGTCAGCGTTGCCGCGGCCGAATAGCCCTCGCTGAGGTAAGTCAGGAGCAGGACATAGATCGGCGCGGCGCCGCGCGCACGCAGCAGCTTCGCCACCGCGCTCTTCTCCTCTTTGGTGAGCACCAGATCATCAGTGGATTTCTTGGTCGGCTCGCCCCAGAGCACGGGGCACGGCCACGGCGCCGACGACTTCAGGAAGAAAAAGCCCCCCTTCCATCCCTTGATTTTATCCGGCAGCGCCGTGAAGAGCACACCGGCTGTGTCCTTCGGCGCGAAACAGTAGAGGCCCTTAACCTTCAGCATGCGCAGCGAGAAGAAGTGCAGGAACACGGGCACCGACGGCGGCTGCACGCCGGCGGCGCGGGAGAGCGCGAGGAAGGCCGCCAAGATGCGCCAGCAGTTGGGCGCGAGCTGGCTCGGGGCGACGCCGAAGTGCGAGAGCACCTCGCAGAAGAAGGGGTCGAGCGGGACGCGCATCCCGGCCTCTCAGCGCACTAGTACAGCAGGTGATCCCCTTGTATAGAGTTCACTTCTGCTCTTTCTCCTTTTATCTCTCCTTTACCTTGGCATTTAGCAGACTTACACCATACTATTCTACTTGCTCTCAGGAGAATGGAGCTATTTATTGGAGCTAGAGTACTTCCTCGCTTCTAAAAATAATTAATAAATAAATACTCTTTCACTCCCAAAATAAGTACACATCTCGTATTTTAAAAAGTCAAGTTTTTTAAATTTCACTAAATATATACCAAAACTATATTAAATACGAATATTATTAGGTAAATCATATCATATATTTTCATAATATAAACATATTTACAAATATAAATATTGATATAATTTTCTATAAATTTAGTTAAACATGAGATTTCCTAACTCTTTTAAATGTGAGATGGACACTTATTTTAAACCGGAGGAAGTATCTATTGTGCTTTTTTTAGAAATTAAACTCTTTCAAATTTGATAAGACAAAAATAATATCGATATTTATATATACAAATAAGTTAATTATAAATTTATATTTCATAATTAATAATATACTAACATTTATTGCATAGTATAAATCAATACTTTTATATATAAATTTAAAAATGTTTTACCCCCGACGAATGAATACTTCTTGTTTCATTTCTGGCTTTTGAGACAGAGGCTTAGGAGTGTTTGCGTAGGATCTCTGGTTGGCCTATAGAGAGGTGAATAGGCCTGTCAAAATAAATACTTAAATTTTTATCAAATTCATCATGCGGCACTACCACTCTGGAGGGCGGCACTGTCGGACTGCAGCACTACCGGGCCAGAGCAGCGATACTGCTGCACCTGTAGACAACTTCTAGTCATAGTTCAAAATCCGTGAATGAAAACTTAGATCGAAGAAATTTTCTAGCTTACTGCAGGTATGACAATCATAGATCAAGAGCTAGAAGTAGTAGAAACACCACACACAAATAGATCAACTAGAAACCCTAGAAATCACCTCAACCACAATGTCATGCAAGTAATGTAAATCAAGCACAAGTGACACAATGATTTATCCCATGGTTTGGCTCGCCACCAAGATTTGCCTACCTCTACGTTGTTGAGATTAGCCACTAAGGCTTCGGGCTTTCCAACCTTTCCTCGTTCTCAAGTCAAAAGACATAGGCCATGTTTAGTTTCTAAAATTTTTTGCCTCCTATAGTAAAAGAGCATGTTTGGACACATGCATGGAGTACTAAATGTAGATAAAAAAAAACTAATTGCACAGTTCTCGTCAAAATCGCGAGATGAATCTTTTAAGCCTAATTAGTCTATAAAAAACCTTAAGTGCTACAGTACCCACATGTGCTAATAACCGATTAATTTGTATCAATAGATTCGTCTCGCAGTTTCCTGATGGGTTCTGTAATTTATTTTTTTATTAGTATCAAAAAAACCCTCCCGACATCCTTCCGACACATCCGATGTGACACCCAAAAATTTTCACCTCTCCAACTAAACACACCCTTAACTCTTAAGATGAGGGGCGAGTTTACTAGCTTCAAGAGATGGTTACAAACCTCCCGGAGCTGCCACATAAGTTGGCAAGCTCCATAGGTGACGCTCTAGCTGGCTAGGAGTCAAGCTCCAAAAGTAACAAACACAACCGTCGACCAAAACGTGATCCAAGTGCTCTTTAGAGTTAGAGAATCAACGGAGTTGCTCTCTAATCGAGTTTTAGAACCTTTTCTCTCAAGGATTGATGGGGACATCAATGGATTTGCTTGGGGACTGTAACAGAACCGACCAATTATACGAAATTAAGTAAGAAAATCATCCGCCAGAGCAGATGCTTTAGCAAACTTAAGCCCGTATAACTCGGTAGTCCGTGAAATCACGAAGGATTTCAAACCAACTCGTGTCCCAGCCATGATCGTAATAAGTTTAGCGGTCACCAATCACATATTACATAAAAGTTTGCATAACAGATATATCAGAGTTAAACATAGTTATTACAAAACAAGTTCGAATAAAAAGTAGCGGAAGTCATTTGTTTAAAACCACACACACTCACACGGAGTTCAAATATAGTGCCAGCGAATGATCATCTCCAACAAAAGCATCAGATGAGACGTAAGGAATGACCATGCCCATGGTCCTAAGCATCACCCATCGCAGGATACAGGCAGTTGATACAGTAGCCATAGTACATCTGCCCATCTGCAACAAGTGGGAATAAAACCCTGAGTACGAGAAGGTACTCAGCCAGACTTACCCGACATAACCGAAAATAAATGACACCAAGGATTATGAAGGGCTTTATAGTGGGGTAGCTGACTCATTTGCAAAAGAAGCATTTTTAGCATTTCAAGAACCTTTCTAAAAGCATTATTGCCAAGTTAATTATTATTAACCTGTCCACTAGATTTGCACCTATACTAGAGTAAACATGTGATTAAGCAGATAATGATAACCAATGATCATTAAGCAACTTCCATACCGTCATATTCATTATAACTGTCCAAGTGTTCCATAACATTTACTACGATGAAGTCACTCAAGTCAAGTGCTCACTATCCAGGAGCGATGGCGATTCGAATCGATTCCTAACCAGCTGGTGATTTATTCCTTACACAAACCTCACTCACCCGCTAAAGTGAGATATTGATCACCGAGCCAACTTTCCAGGTATCTCGAGTTTGCCAGGAACCACATGTACCCGGGGGCCGACCGACTGCACTTTGGTCTTATCATCTCGCCCCCGTGTCCTACCACACCTGCTCGGTACAGTGCGCTGCGGGCAATCTACTCGGCCCGAAAAATCTCCCAGCTTCGCGGTCGGAAGGTACTTTATCCGGCCAGCTAAATGTAAGGCATGCGTTCAACATGACTCGAGGCCCAACAACGGTCGGTCCTTAATCGACACAGACGGAAACACTACAGTTCAAAACTCTGCAAGTCTCCGTCCGGTCTCCACTTCATTTAACACCTTAGTTATACCATGACTTCATAGTCATCCAAGCAGATCCAGGTAACCACCTATAGCTCGCAGGTGACCGGAAATCACCCGACTTCTACCGGTCTAAGCCAGCTAAGCATTGACTCGACTGCGGATACCAGGGTAACAAGGATATAGTATAACAAAGGTAAACAAGGTATAATGCAGCAACGGTTGCAAACAACTCCTGAACGTAATGCATCAATTAAAGTAAAGCATTTAATTAATTAATTGCAAACCGGGAGAAAAATGCTCCGGGGCTTGCCTCTCTCGAAGGAGCTCGGACGGTGATCGGGGCACTCCGGAAGTTCCTCAACGTCCTCCTCGTCGGCTTCTGGCACTTCCTGCTGCTGCACCTCGAGCTGCTCCTCTGGCTCCTCGGGTATGACGACCGGGTTCTCGGTTTGCGATCCTGTATGATGCAATGCGCGTAAATGATTATGCAAACGGTGCATCGAAGGAGATGAATGCAATGGATATGTTGAAATGCAAGGTAGTCAACATCATCTAAGAACTATACTACAAGCACATGTCATCTACTGCATTCTCTTCTACTACTAATATGTTAAGTTAACCTATCTTATGAAATGCTTCAAAGATACACCAAAGCTTTACGACTTTCTTAATCACACTTAAAGCGACACTGGCTTAAACCCTAGTTAATAATAGGTTTGAATAGCAACCTATATTTCTGATGCTCCTAAAAATCTGAGAAAATTGCAGTAGCATACTACTACCCTAAACAGACTACCATAAAAATTTCATGGCATTTGGATAAGTAAACCATCCTACACAAAAATGACAAGCTATAGCATGAAAATGAGCATGAAATTACTTTGTACTATGAAAAGTGTCAAACAACAGAATTAATATTTTTCCTAGGTTCTTCATAGCATATAATGACTGTACAAAAATTACCACATGCATGTTTTATACAAAGTTTGCTCTCTATCAAAAATAACAAAAATCAGCCCTTAAAGGCACTTGAACTACACCTCCAAAGTTTTCCACAGCACATGCCTGAAACATATTTTCCTTAGGAAGTACATGACATAAGAAGATTAACAAACTTGGAATCATATTTTTCTGAAGCCTATATATTTTTCTACATATTTTTCAAGTTATCAGCAATATTCAAGATTAAATAAAATCCTATAGAAAAGTATATCAAACATGACATGCAATAATTTTCCCAAGTAGATCTGGTAATAAGGAACCTAGAAAAATTTGTTTCAACAAATTTGGAGCAACTTTGAGTATCCAAATATTTTGCAAACCATTTCTGTTTTCAAATAAGAATGAATAAATTGAAAATCAATTCTTCAAAACTCTACTGGGCCGGCCCGAAGGGAACAGCTGGCCCATGGCCATCACCGGCCTGCGCGGCCCGAGCGCGAGGGAGGGGGAAACGGCCCAACAGGCGTCAGCCCCCCGGCCTGGCTCGGCCTGGCCAGCCGAGGCGAGGTGCCTCGCCGGGGCGCGCGCTGGCGCGGCGGCGCGGCTCGGCCAGCGGCCAGCGGCCGTCTCCGGCCACGGCAACGCCAGCGAGCGAGCGCAGGAGACGTGCGAGGAGAAAGCGAGCTCGGTAAGGTAGCTATGCGAGGCTGGAGGGGGAAAGGAAAACGAATTCCATGGCGGCCGAGCACAGCGGCGCCATGGCCGTCGGCGGCGAGACGCGGGGAGGCCCGACCTGTGCTCGGAAGACGGAGCAAGTTCGAGCACGACTTCGAGGAAGGCGAGGCGGAGCTCGGGGCACGAGGAATTGGAGAATGGCGCGGTGGTGCGGGAGTTGGACGCCGGCGGAGCTCGAGCGCGGCGATGGCGGAGCTCGGGGCTCGCGGCTTTGGAGGAGAAAGGGGAGGAAGTGCGGGCGCGAGTGAGCGAGTGCGCAGGGCACCAGCAGGTGAAGGCGGGCGCGGTGCCAGGCCACGACTGCCGCGCGGCGGGCGACGCCAGCGCAGGGCGGCCACGCGGCGGGCAAGCTCTGCCGCGGTCGGGACACGCGGCGCGGCACGTCAGCGAGCAGGCGCGCGGAGGCAGGCCAGCGCGGCGCTGGGCTGGGCCGGGGCACGGCGCGCGCGAGGCGTGCGGGGGCTTCTCTGGGCTGGCTTGCGGGGCTGGGCCGGAAAGGAGGCGGCGGCCCGCGAAAACAGAAACATTCTTTTCAATTTCCATTTTCAATAAATTTTCAAATAACAGTTTTCAAATATTATTTTGAGCAAGAAAATGACCTCTTTTGAAAATGTACCAAAAATGAAAGTTGATTAGAATTTAATTCCCTACAACTTTGCTTTTATGACCAAAGTCCAATCCTATCTAGATTTTAAATTATAGAATCAAAGTTAAATTTTAACTCAAAACCCTAATTTTGGGAATTTACTTTGGAAGCAAAATTTTGAATTAATTTAAATACAAACCTTGCTCCAAAAATTGTGCTAAACAATTCTAGATGATTTACAAGCCTAACCAACAATTTCTACTCAACTAGCAAGCAAGAATCAGAGCAAAACAACTCTAATAAGTGTATGCATCATTTTCTTTTCACAAACATGTTTCGTATGTTTCGAAGTAATGTTTCAGTTGTTATATGCAAGATTATGCGTGTATGAATAGGATGCTTGATGATGCACGATATGTATGATTAGCAATGCCTAAATGCAGGCATAACACCGGGGTGTTACAGCCCTCCCCCCTTATAAAAATCTCGTCCCGAGATTTGGGTTACGAACCATTTGTTATAAAAATCTTCATAAGCCTTTTGTAGATACTCTCCTGTTTCCCAAGTTGCATCTCCCTCATCATGATGATCCCACTGTATCTTGTAAGTTTTCACCACACTATTCCGAGTAGCACGTTCCTTAGTGTCTAACACTCGGACTGGTTGTTCACGATACACCAAATCTGATTTGAGTTGAATACCTCGAGGTTCTATTCTTTCCTCCGGAACACGCAAACATTTCTTGAGATGTGATACATGGAAAACTGGGAAAACTGTACTCATTGTCTCAGGTAACTCTAACTTGTAGGCTACCGGACCTCTTTGTTCCAAGATCTTGTATGGTCCTACGAATCTTGCGGCAAGCTTTCTTCGGATTCCAAACCTTTTCTTCTTCATTGGTGTGACTTTCAGATAAACATAATCACCAACTTCAAACACAAGGGGTCTCCTTCTTTTGTCCGCATAGCTTTTCTGACGTGATTGGGCAGCTTTCATATTCTGCTGAATAATCTGAACTCTCTTCTCGGCTTCTTCTACAAAGTCAATGCCATAATACCTTCTATCTCCAGGTTCGACCCAATTCAATGGTGTTCTACATTTTCTACCATATAAAGCTTCGAATGGGGCCATCTTGATGCTTTCTTGATAACTATTATTATAAGAAAACTCAGCTAACGGTAACCATGACTCCCATGATCCCTTGGAAGACAATACACAGGCTCTCAACATATCCTCCAAAACAGCATTTACTCGTTCAGTCTGACCATCTGTCTGAGGATGATAAGCGGTACTGCGAATCAAACTAGTTCCTAAGCCTTTGTGTAAATGTTCCCAAAAATGAGCCGTGAACTGTGAGCCTCTATCAGATATTATGGTCTTTGGTATACCATGCAACCTCACAATTTCTGCGACGTACTTTTCGGCATATTGAGGTGGTCGATAAGTGGTTTTGACAGGTAGGAAATGAGCGGTCTTTGTAAGACGATCCACAATTACCCAAATTGAATCATGTCCTTTTTGAGTAGTGGGCAAACCCGTGATAAAATCCATACTGATATCGTCCCACTTCCAACTAGGGACTGATAAGGGTTGCAACATACCGGCAGGTTTCATGTGAATGGCTTTCACTCGACAACATGTGTCACATCTGGCAACATATGCTGTAATTTCTTTCTTCATTTTGGTCCACCAATAGCGAGATCTTAGTTCTTGATACATCTTACTACTTCCAGGATGGATAGATAGCTTAGACAGGTGAGCTTCATCCATGAGTTTATTCCTAAGCTCTCGATCCTTGGGAACCACAAGACGGTTGTCAAACCACAACACGCCCTGTTCATCCACTTTAAAGTGTTGAGACGGCTTTTCTTTTATTTTCTCTTTGATGTGGAATATCCCCTTGTCAGTTTTCTGACCTTCTATTATCTTACTCTCCAAAGAGCAACTAATCTGAATACTATTTAACACAGCAGGATGCATTAGATCGAATCCATCTTCAAGTAATGGCTGCACAGTCAAGTAATGTGACTTCCTGCTCAAAGCATCTGCCACTACATTGGCTTTACCAGGATGATATTGCACATTTAAGTTGTAATCCTTGATCAATTCCAACCATCTGCGCTGTCTCATGTTTAATTCTGGTTGGGTAAAGATATACTTAAGACTCTTGTGATCCGTGAAAATGTTGCACACGTTACCAAGTAGGTAATGTCTCCAAATTTTTAGGGCGTGCACAACTGCAGCAAGTTCAAGATCATGTGTTGGGTAGTTGACCTCGTGCTTTCTCAATTGACGTGATGCATAAGCTATGACTCTCCTTTCTTGCATAAGTACACAACCCAATCCAGTTTTAGATGCGTCGCAAAACACATCGAATGGTTTCTCGATATCTGGTTGTGCTAGAACAGGAGCAGTGGTCAACAATTTCCGCAAAGTGTGGAAAGCTGCTTCACACTCCTCTGTCCACACAAACTTGCGATCCTTCTGTAGGAGACTCGTCATCGGTTTGGCGATCTTTGAGAAATCCGGTATAAAGCGACGGTAATAACCCGCTAGTCCTAAGAAACTTCTAATCTCAGGAACTGAGGTCGGTGCTTTCCAATTCATAACTTCTTGCACCTTACTTGGATCGACTGAAACTCCATTCTCTGACAGAATGTGACCAAGGAAAGGAACTTCCTTCAACCAGAATTCGCATTTGCTAAACTTAGCATACAATTGATGGTCTCTAAGTCTGGTCAAGACAGTTCTCAGATGCTCTTCGTGATCTCTCTCATTCTCGGAGTACACCAGAATGTCATCGATGAATACTACCACAAACTTATCCAATTCTGGCATGAAAACTGTATTCATCAAGAACATAAAATATGCGGGAGCATTTGTCAAGCCAAAAGACATGACAAGATACTCATACAACCCGTATCTGGTGGAAAAGGCAGTTTTTGGTATATCCTGTGGCCTAATCTTAATCTGATGATAACCGGATCTCAAATCTATTTTTGAGAACACCTTGGCCTTGGATAATTGGTCAAACAGAACATCAATATGTGGCAAGGGATATTTATTCTTGACGGTCACAGCATTGAGTGGCCTATAATCTACGCACATTCTCAACGTGCCCTCTTTCTTTTTCTTCACAAACAAAGCTGGACATCCCCATTCAGACTTGCTTGGCCGAATAAACCCCTTTTTCGACAAATCTTCTAATTGCTTCTTTAGCTCAGCTAACTCATCGGGAGGCATCCGATAGGGCCTTCCTTGAAATCGGAGCTGTTCCGGGGACTAACTCAATTCCAAACTCAATCTCCCTATCTGGCGGAAGACCAGGTAGCTCATCCGGGAATACGTCCGGGAATTCACACACTACCGGAATCTGATGAATAGGAATGACTGCCGTAGCACATGTAACACTTATAAGGTCTGTTCTCCGAGGCAATGGTACTTGGAAAGTACCCTCACCCAGGGGATCCTTAAGGGTAAGTACTCGACTTCCCGCATCTATGACTGCTCCCCAATCCTTCATCCAATTCATCCCTATAATGACATCCAAGACTAACCCAGGCATAACTATCAAGTTCACTCGGAACTTCCTGCTACCTAATTCAAGGGTTGCCCCTCGAACCATCTGGTTGGTCAAAACATCAGCCCCTGCTGAACTTATACGGTAACCATAGCCCAATTCTGTGCATAGTTGTTCATGTTTCTGTGCAAATGCTTGACTCATAAAAGAATGCGATGATCCAGAATCAAATAGAACAACTGCAGGGTTTTCATTGACAGTAAACTTACCAGCAGTGACGGGCTCTCCCTCTGGAATTTCATCCACTGTTGTACTGTGCACTCTAGCATTATAAGTCTGCTGCTTCTTCTTGGGCGGGTATGGACAAAACCTCGAGAAATGACCGGGTTGATCACAGTTATAGCAGGGTCCTCTCACTGTCCCGGCAGATCCCACAGCTCCCTTGGAACTGCCTTGTACCGCAGTTGCGGCTGCTTTGTTGGGCTGTACTGCCATCTTGTACGGCTTTTGAGGTCCACGGAAATTCTGGCTTCTTGGCTGAGGTGGCCTGAATCTAGCGCCAGGTGCCGATGGGCGATAAGGAGGACGACCTCCCATAGGTGCTCTAGCTTGAGACGGCCCACCTTCGAAGGCTCTCTTGCGTGTCTTGGCTGCGGTGCTGGCGTTGTTATTCTTCTCCTGCTTCAGACAGTCACTGATGAAGTCGTTGAATCTGACGCGGTTGTTGGTACCAACATGCTTCATCATTTTTGGATTGAGACCCCTCTTAAAACTGGCTATCCTTTTGGCATCTGTGTCAACCATGTCGGGAGCATAGCGACACAAGTTGTTGAAGGCATGCAGGTATTGCGTCACGGTTTTGGTACCCTGGTTCAATGCCAGAAACTCTCCCAACTTCATTTCAGTCAGCCCGGGTGGAATATAGACTCCACGGAAGGCCTCAGCAAACTCTCTCCAAGAAATCTAAGCATTTGGAGGGAAGGTGGTGCGATGGTGCTTCCACCACATTCCCGCCGGTCCTTGCAATTGAAGTGCAGCATACTCCGTTTTCAGCACCTCAGTCATTCTCAACACACGGAATTTATCTTCCATCGTGTTGATCCATTCCTCAGCGTCGAGTGGCTCTGTTGCTTCCTTGAATACGGGCGGCCTGGTGTCCATGAAATCTTTGAAGCTGCTGTACTGGTTTACTCCCATGCCACCGCCTTGATTGTTACCACGTTGCACGTTGTTGGCTATGGTGCGCAGAAAATCTTCCATGTTCTTCTGGGATTGTTCCGCATTGCGCTGACTCCCGAGCAGCTGTGCGAGAAACATCTCGGGGGTAAACGGGGGAGGAGGTGGCAAATGCGGTTCATGGGGAGGCTCATTGTTGTTGCCATGATTTCCTCCACCACCACCAGTCCCTGAACCGTTAGCACCGGGCTCAGCGGCTTCATACGTGGTTCGGCGAGTGTTTGTCATCTGCATATTTCAGCAACAAGTAATGATTGAGTGGAGCTGTAATAATTGCGAGTGAAGGAAAAATTATGCCGTACTGAATTTACTGGAGAGAATAAATTCATACAATAAAACAGAGGCACAACAATCGCAATTCCAATTAAAACAACAGCACTTAATCGGATTACTTAAACGGCAAACATCGCGTCCATACAATCACATTGCCAGCATACATACACTGGACTTTTTATGCGTTCAGATATCGCATTCGAAAATCAAGTTCCAAACACATGCCAATTCTCATACGTTCGAAGCAACATACGATAGATTACATGCCAACAAAAGAAAGGTCATCGCGACAAGACCTAGATACTAGCGCAAGGCAACTAGCCTACTCCTCGGGGCCATCGTCGGGATCGGAGACGTCACCATCGCCTCCAGGTGAAACTGCAGGCTCCTCCTGGTCGTCGTCGTCGATGTCCATGCCAGCGGCATTCGGTGGAGCATATGGGCCAACCCCATTGTAGAGCGCGTGAAACTCCTCGTGCAGGTTGCCGTTGTATTCCTCTAGCTCATCGACTCTCTGCAACAGAAGGTTTCTTGCGTTCCAGGCTTCATTCCTTTCCTGAACCAACTGTCCAATCATGCGGTCTGCATTGTTGTTGGCTTGAGTCAACGTATGCACTCGCTGCATAGCTCTATCACCTCTCTCAACCGCCTGATCTCGCTGTAAGTTCATATCAGCCAACTGCTCCTGCAAGCTAGCTATGGCTCGTGCCTGTCTCTTCTTCTGCTTCTTCCCTTTGAGCTTATCCTCACTACGCAAGCCAGTCAAAGTCCAGTAGGTACTCTCGAGACCCTCATACGCTCTGATGGCGGCGAACATAGCACTCATTGCCTGGTTGTCGCTAGCCTGTCCCTCAGCTGGGCCTCTGACTAATGCGCTTCCTTGAGGCTGAACCCAAATGGCATCACGAGGATCATCCCTAGGAAAAGTACCAGCTAAAGCTGCTGCAAGCTCACTGGGAAATCTGCTCATAATGTCCCTGATGACACGGAAGGCTGCTCCCTCTGCACCCTCAGCTGGAGTGCGACCCTCAAACTCCAAATGCCAACCATCCCAATCTGGAGCATCACCAAGAGCAGGAACCGTGATCTCCACCACTGCAAGTCCATCATCTGCTAACTGGCTCTCATTCCAAGAGTACACCGGCTCTTGACCCTCTGGGTACCCCACATCATGGAGCACTCTCCAAAGCAAGGTCGGCATGCCAAACTCGCTCAAGAAGGTGTCCAGTGGTGCGGTGCTCCCTCAGGGCCAACGGACGTCGGGGTGCTCTTCCTCCGGTGGACTTACGGGCGGTCTGCTTCGTGCGGGCCATCTGTAGCAAAAGTTCTCTTATTACTTCGGGGAAACATATTTTTGGTGATACACTTTTATCAAAATGAGATAATCAATTTATAAGGGGAGGTATGCATGGGATGAATGAGATGCACAAGTAACATGATGTATGTACGGGTCGTACGTTCTCACAAACTTAGGAAATAAATAATTTCTAACGACTAAGTCGGTGGCATACAACGATCTCTCAATACGTAGTTAATACGTTCTACACGATAGCGTTGTTATGTACCTGCAGAAAATTCATTTCAGCCCCATTCCCAATGAATGCATAAAAGCAGTAAAGTTTTATCTACACGCTCTACACGAATCCCCAGATACGTGTACAACGGTAGTAACTACCCGAACCATCGTCCTATTGACGGCATCGCCTCCACAGACGGAAGACCCATACATGAGATACCTTTGTAAAACATGCGTAGAACATGTAATTACTCCAGCATCATATAAGCATTCACCCTAGATCGGCGGTGCATCCGATCATGCTCTCACAACTCACACTTACCGAGGCGTAGAGGCAAATGATCCATTCATTACCACTCAACCAAGTGGCACTCATACAATAGCACGCCGTATGAGCGACGAAAGAGAAATATGATGCAAGAACCCCAGTCAGTACTTAATTAAGCCACCTAAAGTCCTTAACTGGGCATAAAGGATCTGATCACTGGCACACTTTAGATTTTGAAAATCACGTTTTTCAAATGCCTTTTTGTTTTAAATACACTTGTGAACAGTAACACGCTAAACCATGCTCTGATACCAGCTGTAACAGAACCGACCAATTATACGAAATTAAGTAAGAAAATCATCCGCCAGAGCAGATGCTTTAGCAAACTTAAGCCCGTATAACCCGGTAGTCCGTGAAATCACGAAGGATTTCAAACCAACTCGTGTCCCAGCCATGATCGTAATAAGTTTAGCGGTCACCAATCACATATTATATAAAAGTTTGCATAACAGATATATCAGAGTTAAACATAGTTATTACAAAACAAGTTCGAATAAAAAGTAGCGGAAGTCATTTGTTTAAAACCACACACACTCACACGGAGTTCAAATATAGTGCCAGCGAATGATCATCTCCAACAAAAGCATCAGATGAGACGTAAGGAATGACCATGCCCATGGTCCTAAGCATCACCCATCGCAGGATACAGGCAGTTGATACAGTAGCCATAGTACATCTGCCCATCTGCAACAAGTGGGAATAAAACCCTGAGTACGAGAAGGTACTCAGCCAGACTTACCCGACATAACCGAAAATAAATGACACCAAGGATTATGAAGGGCTTTATAGTGGGGTAGCTGACTCATTTGCAAAAGAAGCATTTTTAGCATTTCAAGAACCTTTCTAAAAGCATTATTGCCAAGTTAATTATTATTAACCTGCCCACTAGATTTGCACCTATACTAGGGTAAACATGTGATTAAGCAGATAATGATAACCAATGATCATTAATCAACTTCCATACCGTCATATTCATTATAACTGTCCAAGTGTTCCATAACATTTACTACGATGAAGTCACTCAAGTCAAGTGCTCACTATCCAGGAGCGATGGCGATTCGAATCGTTTCCTAACCAGCTGGTGATTTATTCCTTACACAAACCTCACTCACCCGCTAAAGTGAGATATTGATCACCGAGCCAACTTTCCAGGTATCTCGAGTTTGCCAGGAACCACATGTACCCGGGGGCCGACCGACTGCACTTTGGTCTTATCATCTCGCCCCCGTGTCCTACCACACCTGCTCCGGTACAGTGCGCTGCGGGCAATCTACTCGGCCCGAAAAATCTCCCAGCTTCGCGGTCGGAAGGTACTTTATCCGGCCAGCTAAATGTAAGGCATGCGTTCAACATGACTCGAGGCCCAACAACGGTCGGTCCTTAATCGACACAGACGGAAACACTACAGTTCAAAACTCTGCAAGTCTCCGTCCGGTCTCCACTTCATTTAACACCTAGTTATACCATGACTTCATAGTCATCCAAGCAGATCCAGGTAACCACCTATAGCTCGCAGGTGACCGGAAATCACCCGACTTCTACCGGTCTAAGCCAGCTAAGCATTGACTCGACTGCGGGATACCAGGGTAACAAGGATATAGTATAACAAAGGTAAACAAGGTATAATGCAGCAACGGTTGCAAACAACTCCTGAACGTAATGCATCAATTAAAGTAAAGCATTTAATTAATTAATTGCAAACCGGGAGAAAAATGCTCCGGGGCTTGCCTCTCTCGAAGGAGCTCGGACGGTGATCGGGGCACTCCGGAAGTTCCTCAACGTCCTCCTCGTCGGCTTCTGGCACTTCCTGCTGCTGCACCTCGAGCTGCTCCTCTGGCTTCCTCGGGTATGACTGACCGGGTTCTCGGTTTGCGATCCTGTATGATGCAATGCGCGTAAATGATTATGCAAACGGTGCATCGAAGGAGATGAATGCAATGGATATGTTGAAATGCAAGGTAGTCAACATCATCTAAGAACTATACTACAAGCACATGTCATCTACTGCATTCTCTTCTACTACTAATATGTTAAGTTAACCTATCTTATGAAATGCTTCAAAGATACACCAAAGCTTTACGACTTTCTTAATCACACTTAAAGCGACACTGGCTTAAACCCTAGTTAATAATAGGTTTGAATAGCAACCTATATTTCTGATGCTCCTAAAAATCTGAGAAAATTGCAGTAGCATACTACTACCCTAAACAGACTACCATAAAAATTTCATGGCATTTGGATAAGTAAACCATCCTACACAAAAATGACAAGCTATAGCATGAAAATGAGCATGAAATTACTTTGTACTATGAAAAGTGTCAAACAACAGAATTAATATTTTTCCTAGGTTCTTCATAGCATATAATGACTGTACAAAAATTACCACATGCATGTTTTATACAAAGTTTGCTCTCTATCAAAAATAACAAAAATCAGCCCTTAAAGGCACTTGAACTACACCTCCAAAGTTTTCCACAGCACATGCCTGAAACATATTTTCCTTAGGAAGTACATGACATAAGAAGATTAACAAACTTGGAAATCATATTTTTCTGAAGCCTATATATTTTTCTACATATTTTTCAAGTTATCAGCAATATTCAAGATTAAATAAAATCCTATAGAAAAGTATATCAAACATGACATGCAATAATTTTCCCAAGTAGATCTGGTAATAAGGAACCTAGAAAAATTTGTTTCAACAAATTTGGAGCAACTTTGAGTATCCACATATTTTGCAAACCATTTCTGTTTTCAAATAAGAATGAATAAATTGAAAACAATTCTTCAAAACTCTACTGGGCCGGCCCGAAGGGAACAGCTGGCCCATGGCCATCACCGGCCTGCGCGGCCCGAGCGCGAGGGAGGGGGAAACGGCCCAACAGGCGTCAGCCCCCCGGCCTGGCTCGGCCTGGCCAGCCGAGGCGAGGTGCCTCGCCGGGGCGCGCGCTGGCGCGGCGGCGCGGCTCGGCCAGTGGCCAGCGGCCGTCTCCGGCCACGGCAACGCCAGCGAGCGAGCGCAGGAGACGTGCGAGGAGAAAGCGAGCTCGGTAAGGTAGCTATGCGAGGCTGGAGGGGGAAAGGAAAACGAATTCCATGGCGGCCGAGCACAGCGGCGCCATGGCCGTCGGCGGCGAGACGCGGGGAGGCCCGACCTGTGCTCGGAAGACGGAGCAAGTTCGAGCACGACTTCGAGGAAGGCGAGGCGGAGCTCGGGGCACGAGGAATTAGAGAATGGCGCGGTGGTGCGGGAGTTGGACGCCGGCGGAGCTCGAGCGCGGCGATGGCGGAGCTCGGGGCTCGCGGCTTTGGAGGAGAAAGGGGAGGAAGTGCGGGCGCGAGTGAGCGAGTGCGCGGGCACCAGCAGGTGAAGGCGGGCGCGTGGGCGCGGTGCCAGGCCACGGCTGCTGCGCGGCGGGCGACGCCAGCGCAGGGCGGCCACGCGGCGGGCAAGCTCTGCCGCGGTCGGGACGCGCGGCGCGGCGCGTCAGCGAGCAGGCGCGCGGAGGCAGGCCAGCGCGGCGCTGGGCTGGGCCGGGGCGCGGCGCGCGCGAGGCGTGCGGGGGCTTCTCTGGGCTGGCTTGCGGGGCTGGGCCGGAAAGGAGGCGGCGGCCCGCGAAAACAGAAACATTCTTTTCAATTTCCATTTTCAATAAATTTTCAAATAACAGTTTTCAAATATTATTTTGAGCAAGAAAATGACCTCTTTTGAAAATGTACCAAAAATGAAAGTTGATTAGAATTTAATTCCCTGCAACTTTGCTTTTATGACCAAAGTCCAATCCTATCTAGATTTTAAATTATAGAATCAAAGTTAAATTTTAACTCAAAACCCTAATTTTGGGAATTTACTTTGGAAGTAAAATTTTGAATTAATTTAAATACAAACCTTGCTCCAAAAATTGTGCTAAACAATTCTAGATGATTTACAAGCCTAACCAACAATTTCTACTCAACTAGCAAGCAAGAATCAGAGCAAAACAACTCTAATAAGTGTATGCATCATTTTCTTTTCACAAACATGTTTCGTATGTTTCGAAGTAATGTTTCAGTTGTTATATGCAAGATTATGCGTGTATGAATAGGATGCTTGATGATGCACGATATGTATGATTAGCAATGCCTAAATGCAGGCATAACACCGGGGTGTTACAGGGACTTAAGGTCAACAATGGAGGGAGAGAGAGAGCTCCTGCTCTATTTTGGACGTGCTGAAGTGAGGAAGAAGAGGCAGTGTACCATTGGGAAGAAAGAGGAAGGATATAAATACCTCTAGCCCCAACAGTCACTTAAGTCACGGCAGTGCCGTGGCTTAAGTGTGGCAGTGCCACATTGCGACAGTGCCTCTCTTCAAGTGCGGCAGTGCCGCACCACACAAGACAGCAAGTGTAAGAGTAAAGTGTAGATTGTCTTGGCTGTGAATCTAAAGATGTATGTGTATATTTGAGCACTTGGTAGCACATATTAGCTTAAGCATTATGTCCCCCTTTATAGTATGACTTTTCCTATACTCTAATTCAAAATATAAAAGAATTTAAACATCTTTTGAGTTTGAAGCCATCTACATTTGTAATTGGAGGCTCCTTCATTTCGTATAGCATCCTCGAACATGAATTCCCTACTTATCATCTCGATAAATCTCATTAGTTCTCTAATTGCGTGGTCATTATTATCAAACCTATAATTAGGGCTTGATTGCACTTTCAATCTCCCTCTTTTTGATGATTGATGACAACCCAATTAGAGCTTAAAAACATATGAAATAAATACTGAGATTTTTGAGCCTTGGGTGTAGGGCCTCTCCCTAAGTATGTGAATAGAGAATTGAATTCTCAAATTGGCATAAGAAGCTAAGATTCATATTTTAGTGAAAGTGATGGGGATCCCTCTACATCCATGCTTCTGTGGGGTGCTGCATACTGTGTCAGGTATATAAAACATTATGCAAATGATAGTTTATGCACAATATAGTTTGCTGTTGCAACTGGGTGCGGTAGTGCCGCATGTGTGGTGTCTGTTCTGATCTGTGTTGTTATAGTAAGTGCGGCACTGCCGCACCAGAGCGCCACACTTCGACCACTCTGGTGCGGTAGTGCCGCACTTACTGTAACAGCACAGATCAGAACAGACATCACACATCATGTGATACATATAAAGATATATATTTTAGCACAATTGTATCACAAGCGACATCATAGATTAATATATGTCCATATCCCACACATATAAAAAGTATTTAAGTAGCATTATTACATAAATAGAGTTTCTAATGGACTCTCAAACGCCTTGGTGTAAGGGTTGACTTGTGAATAACAATCATTGCAACCTTCTCATCCTCTTTACTTGTGCTCTCTTTAGTTGAGTCCCATTCATGCCCAATATGAGCCTCTCCCATGTACTTCTTGCTCTTTTACGATCGGCCTTCTCCTCTTTCTTGTCCTTCTTGTATTTATTGTCCTTGATCTCATATGGACACTTGGCAATGAAGTGATCGGTGCTTCCATAATTGTAGCATGTCCTCTTTTTCTTCTTTGGAAAGCTTTTCTTCACTACCTTGTAGCCTTGCTTCTTTAGGCCCTTGTGATATCTCTTCATAAAGAGAGCAACATCATCAACTTTCTCATATTGATCATCATTATTTTCTCTTTCACTTGAAGATGATGTGGTCTCTACTCTTTCTAGAACTTGCTTGCTTGCTTTGGGCTTGCTAGTTGAAGCTTATTGGTTGATCTTGGATTTGCTTGTAGAGCCTTGCTTGCTTCATTTGTTGGCCTTGAGAGCTATATCTTTGATCTTGATGTCCTCTAACTTTGCTTGCAATTCTCTAAGTTTCTTCCTCTCATTTGCTTCTTCTCTTTGCATGTTAAAGGTCAAGATCCTCCCAAGTACATCTTTTGGTGTGAAGTACTCAAACTTCTTCTTATCTCTAATTAGAGTGACTATGGTCTCATTTCTAGGTGAATAAGCTTCCAACATAATCTTGACAACTTTGTGATCATCTAGCTCATCACAACCATAGCCTCTAATCTTGCACACCATCGTCATCAACCTATCAAACATCTTTTGTGGCCTCTCTCCATCCAAGATTACAAACCAGTTGAGCTTTGACATCAACAAGTCAATTATTGCCTTTCTCACTTTGTCAACCCCTTCATGTGCTAGGTGCAAAATGTCCCATATTTGTTTGGCAATATCAACTCCAATCACTCTATTGTACTCATCACCATCCAAGGCACTAAGCAACACACTTGTGGCTTGACTATTGAGGTGAATGATTCTCATCTCTTCTAGTGTTGGGTTCTTAGGATCAACCGGTGGCTCAAATCCTTTGCAAACAATCTCTCAAATGCTAGGGTGAAGACCTATAAGATAGGCTCTCATCAAGTGCTTCCACTTAGCAAAGTTAGTCCTATTAAAATAAGGTAACTTGCTCGCGGGCACATTGATGAAAGACCTCCGATCGTGGTTAGTCATAGGAATAGAAGAATAGTTAAAGGATACGGCGGCATATTTGTTGTTGTCGGCCTTGTCCTTTCCTTTCTTCTTATTCTTGTTCTCCTTCGACACTTGGTATGACTCATCATCATCTCCATCTTCGGAACTACTTGATATGCTTGATGATGCATTTGTTACCTTCTCTTCTTCTTTCTAGCTTCTCTTCTTTTTCTTCTTGCTTCTCTCTTGAGCCTTCTTTCTTCTTTCCTTTGCTTCTTCTCCTCTAACCGCTGCTCCTCCTTCTTCTCTCTTGCTTCTCTTTTTAGCTTTCTTCCTTCCTTCCTTTTTCTTCTCTCATTCTCATTGAGAGCTCATTCGGTATCGGTAGCCTCAAGATGTGGTAGTGTGGTGTTGCTTGTTGTTGACGAGCTCAACTCGCTGTTGTCCATATCGACATCAACCCGCTTTGCGCCACTTGTTCCTCCTCCAGGCTCCATACCTCACGCGGTGAAGTGTATATGAGGTAACCTATCTCCGATATCACTTGTAGGATCTCTGGTTAGTCTAGAGGGAGGTGAATAGGCCAATCAAAATAAACACTCAAACTTTTATCAAATTTACCCTGCGGCACTGTCGGGCCATAGCAGCAACACTGCTGCACCTGCAGACAACTTCGAGTCACAGTTTAAAATCCATGAACAAAAACTTAGGTCAGAGAAATTTTCTAGCTTACTATAGGTATGACAATCACAGATTAAAAGCTAGAGGTAGTAGGAACACCACACACAAGTAGATCGATAGAAACCCTAGAAATCACCTCAACCACAATATGTCATGCAAGTAATATAAATCAAGCACAAGTGACATAATGATTTTTCCCGTGGTTCGACTTGCCACCAAGGCTTGTTTACCTTCACATTGTTGAGGTTAGCCACTAAGGCTTAGGGCTTTCCAACCCTTCCTCATTCTTAAGTCAAGAGACTTTAATTCTTGAGATGAGAAGCGAGTTTACTAGCTTTAAGAGATGGTTACAAACCTTCCATGGCTGCCACACAAGTTGGTAAGCTCCACGGGCGACGCTCTAGCCAGCTAGGAGCCAAACTCCAAGAGTAACAAACACAACCGCCGGCCAAAACATGAATCAAATGCTCTTTAGACTTGGGGAATCAATGGAGCTACTCACTAATTGGGTTTTGTAGCCTTTTTCCTCAAGGATTGATGATGAAATCAATAGATTTGCTAGAGGGCTTGAGGTCAACAATGGAGGGAGAGAGAGAGAGAGCTCCTGCTCTATTTTGGACGTGCTGAAGTGAGGAAGAAGAGGCAGTGTACCGTTGGGAAGGAAGAGGAAGGGTGTAAATACCCCCAGCCCCCAATGGTCACTTAAGTCGCGGTAGTGTCATGGCTCAAGTGCGGCAGTGCCTCTCTTCAAGTGCGGCAGTGCCACACCACGCAAGACAGAAAGGGTAAGAGTGAAGTAAAGACTGTCTTGGCTGTGAATCTGAGAATGCATGCGTATGTTTGAGCACTTGGTAGTACATATTAGCTTAAATGTTACGTCCCCCTTTATAGTACGGCTTTTTTATACTCTAATTCAAAATATAAAAGAATTTAAACATCTTTTAAGTCTAAAGCCATCTATATTTGTAATTGGAGGGCTCCTTCGTTTCGTGTAGCATCCTCGAACATGAATTCTCTACTTGTCATCTTGATAAATCTTATTAGTTCTCTAATTGCGTGGTCATTATCACTAAAACCCATAATTAGGGCTTGATTGCACTTTCAGTTTGAGCCTGCTCCACTCTACGTTTCTACGTTTGTTAGCCAAACGGTTTCAGCTCTACGCACTCTGTTCGAGGAAAAAGGATCAAGTTGTGAAAGCACCTAAAGAGGTGCTCCACAAACTCTAGTCTTTTGTGAAGCTACTCGACGATAAAGTTTGTGGAGCAGTCCCAAACATCCCTTAACGTTCGATGACCATCTTCACTGTAGGTTCCTTTCATAGCACTTTTTGTTGAGATTTTTTTATCCATTTGATTAAAAGTACTATCGAACAAACACACAAGAGAACGATGAAGCCAGAACTAAAAAAAGAAAGTTGAAGCCGCTTTAGGGTTAAAGTCCAAGCCATATGATTTTTCTTGCCTTTTTGTTTAGAGAAATTAGCAATTCTTACTTTTTGAGTGAATGATTTATACTTTATGTGTTTGGCACTGTTCCGCTCTTGTTTTTCTAGCTCTGCTCCACGAACTCCACCATGGAGCAGCTTCATCGTGGAGTTTGTGGAGCAGGTGGTACTGTTTGGCACACAGCTCCGCTCCAACTCCAACGCAAATAGTCTATTATGTCCCTGATTCAAATTGCACTTGATATTTTCTGACAAGAATAGAAAACAAATGATAGAACATTAACAGAGAAATAAAATGGTCTAGCCGCAATAACTGCTGTGCAGCAAAGATGAACAACAAGAGTACTAATAAAAAACAACGAGCACTTGATCAAGCTGTAATTGTTGGCCTGCTGTTGCTTGTCGTTGAGGAAAAACTGTAGTTGTATTCTCCAGAAAAACAACTGGAACCAAAACAAGCAAACAGAGTAGCAACACAACTGCTCACGGAAGGCAGAGAAAAATAAAAGAGAAAATGGTGTTCTTGTCCTTATGTAAGAGTCTAATTGTGATTTTATTCTTGTTTTCTCAACTTTGTGATTTTGTCCTTGCTATTTTGAATTGAATCATCCGTTTGCCCCTGGTTTAGATGCCGTCAGATGGTCATGAAATAAATGAATTAAAAAAATTCAAAATCTAAAAAAACAAAGGCGAAAAGACCAAATTGCCCCTTATCCTTATATTCAGCCTCCATAATGAAACTGTGCCTTTCTCACAGGCGGCTGCATCGACCGGGGCATCGGGGGCATCCGGCGGCGGCGGCGTTGGCAGCGCACAGCGCGCGGTGCGGCAACGGCTCCCGGCGGCAGGGCTCGTCGCGCGCGGGGCGGCGGCGGGGCTCGGCACGTGGCGCGCGAGGGCCGCGGTGTCTGCCACTCCTTCTCCCTACGCTGGATGTGCTGCTGCCGATCTACCAGGCTACGCGGAGCCGCGGCTCCAAATCTTCTCCCTGCCGCCTCTCTCGCCGATTGCTGCTATTTCGCCTGCCGGGGCCCGCGCCTACGCCTACGCTCACCGGTTGGGGTGACGGCGGCAGGCGGCCTGTCTGCCAGCGGGCCCGCGCCTGCACGCTCGCTTGCCAGGGCGGCCGCGGCGACGGGCTGCCGGCCAGCGGGTCCGCGCCCCCTCGTAGCTGTGGTAGCGGCGGCCGGCCAGCATATCTCTGCCACGGAAGAGGCAGAGTATGAGGGACTGCCAAGGGAGCAGGAGGCGGCGTTCGTGGCGGACTCCGTCTCCCTCAGCGCGGATCTGAGTTGTTGATGTTTGCCTCTCTGCGCAGATGTCGTCGGCGGAGGCGAAGGCGGCGGTGGTCCCGGAGTCTGTGCTGCTCGGGCAGGGCCAGTTCGGCACTACGTACCTCTGCGTGGAGCGGGCCAACGGCAAGGAGTTCGCGTGCATGTCCATCCTCATCCCCGAGACCCACTCCCTCGGCTTGGGGCAAACAAAATCAATGGCACACCACTAGACCCTGCTTGGCCCAGGAGCAATCGAATGAAAATTTTAGGTATGACACAGAGGAACCACTCTATTCTTGCTATTCTTTAATAAATTGGAGTTCTAATTTTCTATGCTATGTGCAGATCCGAAATCAAGGCTACTTTGCTTCATTCCAGGTAATCTAATACTACCCAATTTTGTGATGTTTGAGTGGTAATTGGATCTACACCTTTCTTTCTTTTTTTTTGTTTTTCTATAGCTACTGCTTTCTACCCAGTAGCAGCAGCTGTAGGTCAAAGCACATCAGCCGGCTGATTTATAGAACTATGGATGCTGCCGCTGCCGCTACTGATTTTATATATCTATATAAGTGCTTGTCTCAGATTCACAGAAATCGGCTACTGATCCACATAGAACTATGGTGCTTGTCACAGAATAGCTATATGATAGGATCCTTTGCAATGCTCTTTTTCTTATATAAGTTGGTGATTTTCACCTTGTAAAGGAAGGGACATGCTATTTTCTTTTATGAAAAGTAATGCCTGCAAACTTATGTTTTTGCCCCTTATGCAGCTCGGCATTGATACTGTCCCAGTGCTTCTGCAAAAAGGTATTTCTTCATTTGCTGATGAGAGAATAGAGCATTTGAAAGAGGTAAAGCTCATATATGTACTATATCAGTATTATACTAGGGCTTTAGGAGGCTGCCATGGTGTTCTCACTCTGCTTTCATAGTCTTGGCACCTAGAAATTAGGCGTGTAATGCTGGGATATGCTGCTACAATATTAACAGCAAATCAAATTATATGCAGTTGCTTCAATAGCTCCGACGAGCTCACTGCAATTGGTCACCACCGTCGCCACTACAGGATGATTAGCGAGTGGTTGAAGTGGAGAAGGAAGCTTCAACATTGATAGATCATTATTATGATTTCCGAAGGTGGTCTCTGGTTTCAAATTTCCGAAGGCAGCTCATCCTCACTCTGCTTTCATACTCTGCGTACGCTTGCTCTTCCCCGCATCACCGCAAGGATGGCCACGCCGGCGCCTTGCTTCACGGCTCATCGGGAATGGCCGACGACTTCCTGTCTTGCTCTGACAGCTTGCCCTTGGAGCGTTCCGCACGGCTATAGGTACAGCCTCCTGGTCTTCCTGCGGAGACAGATTGCTACACCGCCGCTGTCTCGCGTAGGGACGACCATTGTTCCACCAGCAATGCCGATGCAGCGATCAGTACCAGCACGGTACCGTTGCCTATAATAGATTTTGGTGATGAAAACAGAAGCAAATGGGGCTCTGATATGGAAGCAACTTGTATGGCGGTTACTTTTGCTGAAAAACATGTACTGTATGACATTCCTATGTGGTAAGGTACTAAGGTTATCAGTGCATGCATCTACTTATACAGTTTGTTAACCGATGTTCTACATGCATTCTTATACATTGAAGATTTTTGGTCCCACACAAAAGATTATATCGAAATATTTCAAATAATTGCAAGTTGTGCCAAATATGTTTGACCAAATTTAATCAATTGTCAGCATACAATAAAAAAGTCTAATTCCAAATCAGGGTAAAATCACAATTATGCATAACAAACAGGGGCAAAATCGTATGGACATTCATGTCCTTTTGTATAAAGTTTAACACCGTTAGGGGTGGATGACGGAGCAGGGATAAACTGGTGCTTCGTGAATGGCACAGTAGGGGTAAATTCACAAAGTCAAAAAAATAGGGGCAAAATTACAATTTCGATACAAAACAAGGATACAAACGCAAGAGCTCCAAAATAAAATGGTCTAATGAATGGGTTTATTAATAAGTGGCAACTGGGGTAATTATCCATAGCTCTACATGGGAGTATAAAACTCCAAAAACTGAAGAACCACTTGAGATGCTCCCAAAAAAACGTGGAGTTGACTTCTAGCACTACCTTTTCTGTGGAGCGGAGTTTCTGGCTGAAGGGTGTTTGGCAACACGGAGCTGGAGCGGATCTAGAAAAATAGGAGCCGAACAGTGCCAAACACCCCCTAAATAGTAAAAATATTACCCCCTCCGTTCCTTAATATAAGCCATATAGTTTTTAGCACTAATATTAACGTACGGCTTGGGAAAGGATGTGAGGCCGAGAAAAAAAAGGAAAATCAGGCCATCTTCTCTCTCCCAATCAGATTGCTTCCTAAATCTAAGTGATTGGTTGGGGCATGTGCTATGTACGGTAGAAATATTTCCAAATTAATCGGCGTAGGAGCTGATACGTACCTATATTTTGGAATTTTCTTTAGAAATCTATATGGCTTATATTAAGGAACGGAGGGAGTATTACTTATAATAAAAAATATTATTAAATTAATTACAGAACATATTTAGAGACATAGTTGTTAACATTATTTATATAAATTTGATTAAATTTAAAACTTGTTTGACTAGTATAATTTTTTTGGTGAGCGTGCGACTACACTATTCGCAAGGTTTTTTTTTCATCGACGCACTCAATGGCAGCCTTCTCGGGCTCTGCAATCCTGCCAGTGACAAATCAAATCAGTTCATCAGTCATATCTTTTTTTACGCAAGGCTAATAATACACCACATGACTGACTGTATAAATCCTTAAGGCACCTCTCAATCCATTCGTATTCGCATAGTAGTTACATCTTTATAATTATTACATGATCCACCTGCTCTTTCACATGTTTTTTTTTTCTTATGTTCAAGCCAGCTATTCTTCTCTCTCTTCTTTTTTTTCTGCTCCACCTCAGTATTCAACTTATTTATAGTTTATTATTATACTTGCTATAAGAAAACTTTTATTCCTCGCTTTGTCCTAAAATAATTATGCCTCTCAGCATTCAGAAGAGCCAACAATTTTAAGTTTAGTAAATTTATATAAAAAATATTAATATTATATACCTCTAAATATATTACTATAAAAATATAATAAATTCAGTTTTAATGGAGGTTTCACGATTTTCGACCGACTTCACCGACGCAGCGTGCAGACCCGTCGTGATGTAAGCCACGTATCCCAGGATTTCATCGTGCGGCCAGGGGAGGAACGGCTTCCTATTCCCATGGGCCTGGAGGCAATTGTTCACGGCGCGGCGGTCGATATCAAAGACGTATCTTTCCGAGAGCAATCTTGCGGCTGCAAAGATCACCGGTTCACTGGCTGCAGCAAAGATCACCGGTTCATCAGCGAAGCAGCCGCCGCCGACGGGGACGACTCGTACTACTAGCAGTGCTAGTGCCAAAGGTATTATTACTCGAGCACGCCCGAACTCTCAATCTCCCATTACGTGGTTTGTAACAATGTAAAGTAAGGCCTCGTTTGGAAACTCGAATTCCTTCGAGATTCCGGATTTTTTCTGTATGGGTAATTCATGAGGATATTATTTTAATTATCATCTTTGTTATTAGTGGAGGTTTTTTTTTTACCCTAAGTTTTGCTCCCCCTTTCTAAAAAAAAAGCCCTAAGGGGGCTATTGATGTGGATGCATGACAGGAATGGACCCTTGCGTCTACGACATGATGAAGAATCAGCGGGCGGCAAAGGCCGCGCAGGCGTCGGGAGTTACGGTGAAGAGTGAGCCTGACAGCAATACGCCGCTGTACGTCCGGGAAGAAGAGGAAGGTGACGGAGGACGCCGCGAAGCAGGGTCCGTCGCGCCCTGAGCCGAGCACGCCACATGGTCATGCCCAAGGCTCGCTGTCTGGCGCGTCACCTTTCCCGCCGGGTTTCTCCACCCACAAGTCATCGAAGATTACCCGTGAGCCTGACGGCACCTCCGACTGGGAGAGCGCACGGCAGATGCTGCAGAGCATCGTCACACCGGCGCTAGAGCAGACGTTCTCAGCGGCGAAGCCCTCCGACGTCATCGCCTCGAGCTACATGACAGCGCTACAGGTTTTTCTTTTCGCTTTAGTCCATTGCGACTCGTTTCGTGCATGTGTCATTCTAACCCGCTCTCTTGTCGTGGTCGTGGGCGACGCGCGCGCAGGCCGCGAACTACGCGTCGTTCTCGCTGGGCTACGCGCTGGAGCTCGAGGAGAAGCTCGCGGCGAGGGAACGCGAGGCGGACGCGCTGCGGCAGGAGCTGTCCCAGGCCAAGGCCGAGCTCGCCGGCGCGAAGAAGGCGGCCGCGGAGGAGCTGAGGAGCGCCGCGGAGGCTGCGGTGCGCGAGTTCCGGGGCTGCACGGAGCAGGTGCTCCGGTTCGCCGAGCACGCGCTGCCCGGGTACGAGAAGGGTATGGAGGGTATGAAACGTGCCGTGCTGCGCCGGTACCCGCACCTCGACCCGGAGCAGCTCGTCGTGCCGGCGGACGGCGGCGGAGGTAAGTAGCGCATTGCGTGACTGGCGTCGGATCGATGCTGAGTGGTTTTTTTTGGCGTGACTAACATCAGGATCATGCGCGCTTGGTTAGATGGACTTTATGTATCTAAATTCATCAGGCTAATCTCAGAGCACTCTCAATGCAGAAATTATTATAGTTTCTATGTACATTAATTGTACTATCACGTAAGCGTTTTGCTGATGTGGCAAGGTATTTATTGAAGAGAGAGACAGTAAAAATCATAAAAAACCAGCTCGAAGTTAGAAACCATGTCTACACGAGAACCAAGACATGAATGGATGTAATTGACAGAGAATGAGGAGAGAATGTATAGGATTGGATAAAAAATTATTATATAGAAACTATCCATTGAGATCATGATTTCTATACGTTGTGTCTATAAAAATCCATGAAAAAAAATCGCGCGCTATATAATTTAGCGGCGGCCACTCCTGGGAGCTATGCGCCGCTATAGCCGCGCTATAGCGCCGCTATAGCCGCAGCGTGAGATAGCTGCTCACGCTATATCGCCGCTATAGCGCCGCTATAGCGCGCTATTTATATACAGCCAGGCAAAAAAAATAATAAACAGTCCAAACAGGCAACATATTCATAGTTTCATACTTCCATACAGTCTAAACATCCATAAGGTTCAAATATTCAGTAGCTAACATGAAACAACAATAACGGAGGGTACTCTGGATTAGGGTTAGAGGGCTCAAGATGGGCCTAAATCTGACTCTGCCTCGTTTTTTTTTTGTCAGCACATGAAACAGCAATAGCGGCGATTTAGCGCGCTATGGCGCTATAGCGGCAATAGCGGCGCTATAGCGCGCTATAGCGGCAATAGCGCGTATAGCGTGAAAATGCAAGATATCGTCGCGGCGAGATATCTGGGACGCTATTAGCGCGCTATAGCGGCAAAATAGCGCGCTATTTTTTTCATGGATAAAAATTAATAAGTATAGAAACTACATATAATTTTTAGCATTGTTTGTAAAACCTGCTCTGCCGTACGTACATGCCTGATTTTGGTTTTAATCACATTTTGCGACCTTCTTCGGAATATTGGATCCTACGTGTTTGTAAAGCCTGCTCTGCCGTTGATGTTTGCTTGGTTTCTGGTTCATCGAGATGTTCTAGACTTCTAGCCCGGAGGGGACGAATCATTGACTGTTCATTGATGAATCCAAGTTGATTGAGGTCCTATTTGGTGGAATTTCGGCAGGCTCGCTCCTATATACATATACTCCACCTCCCTCCTAAAACAAATGCACTTCTACAATTGTTTAGAAATACCAATGCAAATAGAGAGGTTATATTTGTATCCCTATCAAAGGGTGTTGCAGCATGTAATAATTACATTGCCTACTAAAACTAGATGGTCCCACACCTCTGCATATGTGTCTTAAATGTAGGACAAAATTTGAATGCTAGAAATGCACTTATTCTCGGACGGGGTGTACTAGCTACGCTCCATATATATAGCTAAGTCATGGTTATCTCTGTGTGCCTCAAAATAAATTAGGAGATTTATGTATTTAACTAGAGGAGAAATCAAATTTTACAAAGTTTGACCAACAATTGGTTAAATTGTGTGCAAGTTTAGGGTATGAAACTTGCAACAATTGATTTATGTTCAAAGATGATATTGGTTTCTTTAGCAATTGACTACCTATTGTAAGAGAATAGGTCGAAATGGTATTTGTATGACTTTTCATATGATCAAATACATCTGTTATTTTTGGACGGAGGAAGTAAGTTATTTATTTATTTATTTTGCTTCGATAGCTCACCGACGATGTTCATATGAATAATAAACATTGTCGTTACCTATTATTCAGGCTAAACAGCTCAACAAATGATTAAATGAACACAATCTACTAGCCTAGCAGCATACAATCATTTATAATTTGGATGGAAAAAATCTCAAAAATCCCAAAATCCTATCCAAACATACTATATTCTAGTAGATTTCAACATAAATGTAATATAAACATATCATATTTTTTTTATCTAGATTCTTAAAATCCATTTGGAATAAAGGGACCTTAAAGCCCACAGGTGGGACGGGTGGAATCGTAGCTGAGCAAACTCGCTCACCCCACATTCAAATTTAGGGAATCGCTCGGATGTCTCACTGAGGTTTCATTCCTAAATCAAATCACCTCAATTAACATGATTTGATATAGTCTTAATACATCCTTTTCTCTTTAGGGGCCATTTAGTGTAGCTCCCGGCTGCTCTCTTCTCCACGCACTATAGAACATTGTAGTATGACGGAGCTGGAGCCGGTGGAGCTAGAAATCGTGGCTCCATTGGCTCCTCCTCATTTTTTTTACATGAAAATCAAAATGACTCCTTGCCATAGTAGCACACAGTAATACCATGCACACCACTGTGGTTAGCCTTGCTCCTTTCTTTCAAAATGTTTGCTTTTTGAGTTTGAGGTCTTGTTGGTTGTTGCAAAAGGAATTCAACGGACGGTAGCAGCATACATACCTCCGAGTTGCCACGGGGCCACGGCACATGTAGGCTGCCTCTCCGGCTCGGAAGCCTCATGGGGTGATCAGTAGCGTGGCAACGGACGTCGACGTGCTGCTCCAACGGCCAAAACGGTCGGTCCGAAGGACAAACCGGGAGTCGGGAGCCCAGGATGGGATCCAACCGTGAAACGACGTGAGGCCGAGCCGGACTCCGACTCCGTTCTGGAAGCAACGGCCGCCCGCGTCGTCACAGAGCTAGCCCAACCGGCCGGCCAACCAATACACAACAGCTCTGCACGCACGCGCCGGCCAGGCCCCACAAGCCTCCCGTCCCGTCCCCACTCCGCACCCAATAGGCAGGCAGCCAGCTCGGCGTGTCCTCCGTCTCCATCTCGGCCCAGCCGAGCCCAACCTATCCGCCCCCTCTCTCCCCTTTTCTGAAGTTTTCTCCCTCCTCCGTCATCCCCCGAGTCCACACGGCAGAGGACGCCACCAGGGGAGCAGAGGAAGGAGGAGGGGGACCCGGCTCGGAGGGAACAGGGGAGGGAGATGGCGATCCTGTACGCGCTGGTGGCGCGCGGCACGGTGGTGCTGGCGGAGCACAGCGCGGCGGCCACCAACGCGGGCGCCATCGCGCGCCAGGTCCTCGAGCGCCTCCCCGACGGCGGCGCCGACAGCCACGTCTCCTACACGCAGGACCGCTACGTCTTCCACGCCAAGCGCACCGACGGCATCACCGCGCTCTGCATGGCCGACGACGCCGCCGGAAGTAAGCGCCTGCAGCTCCTGCCCGTCCCGTCCTCTCCCCACCCCTTCCCGGTACGATCGCACTCGCACGGGGTTCCGAGCTCGATTAGGATGCCTCCGCGGTTCATTACGTGGTCCGGCGCCATAGGCCGGCGGAATAGCGGAGATCCGGGCCTTCGGGACAATAATTCGGGGTTTTGTCGTCACGCGTCCATCTGGTCTGTGACTAGCACCAGGCTGCCCGCTGACCTTAGGGGATTGCTAGATCAGGACAAACTGACGAGTTGCAATTGGATTTCAGTGTAGCCTGCCAAATGGCGTCTAAGGGTTGATGGGATGGGAGCATAGGTTGAGCTCGTTTCTGGAGTTATGGGTTGGTAGCTCCGGTTTTGTAGCTGTTGACTTCGGGATCAAACTTGCTCATTGCTGCATAAATAACAATCTGTCTACTAATTCTCAACCTATAGCACTGTCTGCTGGTTCTTAGTAGGTTTGAGCTAAACTGTACTTCTTTGTTGGTAAAATCAAGAGCAGAATTGGTCTAGTTGTTTCTGAGTATCATCTTGTCCTGCTGGCTGTAAGCTTTGCAGTACAATCGCATACGGTGACTGTTTTGTACTACTAGCCACATCCTCACATTATCAACTAGAATCTATGTCAGGAGTTCTGGATCGTCATTGTCCACAGATATGTCTCTGTTGCGAAATGCTTAACCATGAGCTTATCAGTGTTTTTTTTTTCTTTTTTCTTTTGCCACAGGACGTATTCCCTTTGCATTTTTGGAAGATATTCATGGGAGATTTGTCAAGACATATGGTCGGGCTGCGCTGACAGCTCTTGCATATGCAATGAATGATGAATTCTCAAGGGTCCTGAGCCAACAAATGGACTACTATTCAAATGACCCTAATGCGGATAGAATAAACCGCATGAGAGGTGGAATCAATCAGGTAATGCGCCCATTATTTCAGTTGTTTCATATATGAAGACTATCCTATATTGAAGAACATATATATTCTGAAAACCAACATTGAATGTATGCTGTGATCTCTGAGCCTATAAACTAGAACTGGAAATGCTCTTGAATGAAATGCTTGAAACCTTTGTGGAACTGCTTCTTTCCATATACTTGTTTAAACCAAACCACAAAAAAAAAAAAAAACACTCGTCTTGCACATTGCCATGAAAGAGTCTCACAATACAAAAGGATTTACCTATTCATTATTTTCTCGCAGGTCCGTAGTGTTATGATTGATAACATTGATAAGGTCCTTGAAAGAGGTGATCGTTTGGAACTGCTGGTTGACAAGACTGCAAATATGCAAGGAAATACAGTTCGATTCAAAAGACAAGCTCGGCGGTTCAGAAACACTACTTGGTGGAGAAATGTAAAACTCACGTATGGGATATTCTGATTTCTTGACTTAATTTAAAACACGTCGCTATCATATTTTTTTCTTGCATATTGATCTCTCCTTCCTTTTTTCCTCACGAATTCTTAATTTTGCTTCTGGTTCATGAACTTCGTACTGACCTTTTTCTTTTTTTTGCGAATGTCGTACTGACTTTTTTCACTTTCCATGGATTCTTAATTTTGCTTCTTAATACCCAACTCAATATGCAATTTTGTTGAAAAATAATCTCCTTAACTTTTAGTGTGGGATGCATGTAACCATGTACTCCATGACATTCAAGCATGGGAACTATTTCTCCTTTTTTGTCGTGCCAAGCAGCAACCTTTACAGTTTTGAATAATTATTATATGTGAAAGCTGGATGCCATAATCATTGGTGTGCAAGTCTTAGGCTCTTGGTATGATGCTATGATGTTTCCGCCACTGCTGTTTGAGCTTTTCGCCCGCAATAATCATATTCTATCTCTGTTTGTGCAGGGCCGCATTGATACTTCTCCTCCTGGTAATAATATATGTCGTTCTTGTGTTCATGTGCCATGGTTTCACCCTACCAACTTGCATAAGGTAAGGCATGATCTGCGCATTGTGCCTTTTGGTGTGCATGTTTGTGTATGTCCCTGTCCCCGGGAGCAGCAGCTATCGCAATACCATTGCAATTGTTTTTTGTGTAGAGGAAAGCTACAGATTATGATGTGATTGTGAAAACTCAATTAAAGATGTAAACTTCACATAAACTGCTTCTTGTGGGTTGGGCTATGGCCTTGTACCTCTACGAGAATTCGGTGCTTGGATTTGTGTTTATTTGTGGCTATTCTTGTGTCTGTACATGTATTCAGTTACGACTATATTATGGCTATGCTAATGTAATATTCTTGAATTTGACAAGATGACATACACATGGAGCTGCCATGAAAATATCTTCCCAGCACTCCAGCAGCATGTTAGTATATCTATCTATCAGTGTGTCCATCTCCTTCCTTAGAAAATCAATGTGCAAGTGCAATGTTGCAGAATTTTTTTTTCTCAGTCACATTTACATTCATGCCTGATCAGAGGTTGGACGGAAAGAATTCTGCTCCATCTTTGGATCATCGATTATGGCATAATGTTAAGGCTTTCGAACTACCACTTGTTACTTGTATATAGTTGTGCATTGCGCTTACCTTGCAGAGAAAACCTTGGGTGACTCAACAGACATAAGTGCGCGAGTGCGGTGCCCTTCAAAGAAAGCTGATTCGTGCCGGCCGCGTTGAGAAACATATAAGGCGTGTTTGAATTTGTGCCGACGCGAGCCCTACCAAACCTGGGCAGCCTGGCCAAAATTCGCGGTTGCTCATTTGCCTCTTTCCATGCCTTAGCAATTGAATTTTTCTTTTTTTTTTCTTTTTTTTAAAATTCTGCGGTTGCTCCTTGCCTCTTTCCATGCCTTGAGCGGTTGAGTTTTTTCTATATAACCTTACAGATGACGGTATAACATAAATAGGAATGACCAGACAGTCGATAAAGGGTTGGTTTGGGATAGGCATATGAAACTATGAAAGACAGTCGATGTAGGGTTTGTTTGGGGGCCACGTAACATGTGCAAACCAACTAACCTGTGTAAATTTGGAAAATATCCATCAGGTCCACTAGATGCTGATTCAATAGATAGGGTGAGAGGTGGAATTTATTTGCGCTTAAGTTCTCCACCCGTTGGCCTTTTTTTTTGCGTTTAATCTTTCTCATCTCATCCATTGGATTAATATCTAGTGGTCCTGATCGATAGTTTTTAAGTTTACACAGATTGATTGGTTTGCACGTGATGTGTGAAGACTGTGGGTTATGATTTGCTGGGTCCGGAAGATTTGCGTCTTCCAGGAATCTCGTCACTAACAATCTCGTTGCTTCAATGGGTACGGACGGCAAATATCTGAACTGACGAAAGGTCAAAGTCAAACACAGCTAATAAAAATGCTGTGGCCACAGCTTGCTACACAAGGCCGAGAGCGCGAAATGCGGAGCAACAGCGAAGGACAGAGCTCTGCCATCTACCGCAAGGTTGTCAAAATCGTACTTCCTCCATCCCAAATTGTAAGTCATTCCAAAAATCTTGGAGAGTCAAAGTTTTTCAAGTTTGACCAAATTTATATAACAAAATAATAATATTTATCATACCAAGTAAGTATCATTAGATTCTTCATTAGTTATATTTTTATATTATATATATTTGATGTCATCAATCTTTGTGTTTCTCTCTATAATTTTAGTTAAACTTAAAAAAAGTTTGACTCTCCAAGATTCTTGGAATGACTTACAATTTGGAATGGAGGGAGTATATCTTAAATCGAATTGGAGGACTTTGGATAAGATCATAAACATAAACAGCCTGTTCGCCAAGCCGTAAACGATCGTATACGATCGTGGATTATAAACTGAAACATTATTTTTCTCTTACACTAAACCAGTCAAACCAGCTAGCAGGAAATAATCCATGATCCAGCCCAGCCAGCCGAACAGGCTGAAAGATCATAGAAACATAGGCTCTACTAACTAATAAGATTGTAAAGGAGTAAAATCTTATGGTAAAATCGTGGATTTGAAGCACTATGATCTAGATGGCAAACGGACAACGATACTACTCCAACGGTTTTTTTTTTTGATTGATAGGTACTACAACGTTTTAGCGTAGCTGAATCTTGTTGACACAGGATCATTGTAATTTGGATATTTTCCTTTGCTTCCTACCCTACTTCTCCACCATTTCCTCTTCATCGATGACCTCCATTTCGTCGTTCACATAGCCCAAGTCCTTGTACTGATCAATGAGGGCCCTCGTACTCGCGTACCTAAGAGCAAGGGCATTGTCATCATCAGTCGAGTCGATGAGATCCTGCACCACCTTGTTCCTCTTCCTCTTCTCCCCGATCCCGGCCGTGGGCTTCACCTCGAACACGACATCCAACGCCGCCTGCGCCGCCTTCTTCGTCTTCAGGATCTCATCCCCTCAGACGCGCTTGCCTCCATCTTCTTCCCGGCCTCAGCCGCCTGGCCCTCCACCGCGAGGTTCGAGTTCGACGCACTCGCCTCCTCCATCTCGAGGCCACGGTCACCGACACCGGCCCCTATCGCCCACGATCGAGCCCTCACTGCTCCCTCTCCAAACACACCCACGCCACGCGGCTTTTTGCGGTTGTCAGTTGAATCCGCCACCCACGAGCGGCGCACACGGCCTTGTCATGCATGGCAACCACGACCACGAACAGCCGGCGTGGGCTGCCAATCGACAGCAGAGCATATACATGGCATAAGATCACGGATAGCACACCACTATCCCTCTCATCAGGGACCAGGATTATCTTATAAGCACATTCCAAGCAGAACAACAACCACGCAGAAGCAAGAGTCCTTTCTCTCCCTATCTGACACACATGTAGCAATTACGGGATAACTCGTCTGTACTGCAAACACAGGTCCCAAATAGTAACATACAACTACAACACAAGGTTCACGACCACTCCGTTCTTACAACTTACCGTAGAAATTTACCCTAACAACAAACGAGAGGCATGGTAGCAACACTAAACCCAAACGAGGGCAGCTCAAGGTGTAATTTCAGACACACTGGTGGATAGTGTCCTCCCAGGTTGTGCATCCAGAGTGATGGTCACAGCATCACAGCTGTTTCATTGATTCCCCAGGATCATGCTGAAGTATGGGTGGCTCTGCGTAGGCTTCCGACCTGTTGACGTTGCGGTCAGCTTCTTCACCGCCCAAAGCAGAAGCGCCGAAAGTCTCGGCAGATTCGCTTGAAAAGTCATTGACGAAACTTGTCCTGGACTCTGCGTTTGTTCCGAGAAGATCAGCTACCTGAGGAACAGATATCCCACTCTTGCTTCCACAGCCTTCAGATGAGACTGCAAAGGAGTCCACTGAATTGGAGTTGCTTTGGAGATTTTGGTATTGTCCCTCCTCTTTAAGCAGCATGACTTTGCTGCATACCTGATCATTAGTAGGTGCACAACTGCGACTTCCATCACATGATAAAGTGTCTTTAGAACCAGTCACCAAATACAGAGTTTCATCATCTTTCTCGTCGCAAGAGTTCTTGTGTTCACTTCCTCCATCCCCACTACCTGTGTCCACAGTGGTACATTCCAGAACAGTCGAAGTATCACCGCAACAGCTGTGGTAAGGTTCGTCATGAGGGAGCATAACGGTATCTTGGTGACCTGTAGACACATGTTCTGAAGTTTTATCAAATAAGAAATTCTTTTTTGCACTGTCTCCATGCAGTGGTGGGAAGTTGTTAAGAGGTCCACAACCTTCACGATCTGATGCAGCATCGCTAGGGACTACTTCATGATAGTTTTTAACAACATGGCATACCTCTTCCCTATAACCAGAACACAAACTCGTAACCTGATTTCCACAGTCTGTATCAGACTTAGGAGACATTACTTCAGGGATTTCTGGAATCAGCACTTCATCATCATGAACTACTTCAGAACAGCTCAGCACATTTGGGGTTTGTTTCTGCAGCAAGGGCATTTCAGTTTCCAAATGACAAAAGGTAGCAAGCCTATCACTCTCATCGGAAGGCAAAATCTTCTTGTTTTCACAATCTTCATCATGGCCGGGCAAGAAATCCATGGTTTCAGATTTTCCCAGGAGCAATATTTTATCACCATTAACCACTCTATAGCAGCTCCTAATGCTCTGTGTTTCTTTCTGTTGGAAGGATGTTCCAGTGCCCAAATAATCAGCAGCCACGTGACTCTGAGTTTCATCACTCAATAAACTTTTCCTAACTCCAAAACTCTGCTCAGCCAACGTCTCCATAGTTTTAGAACCTTCAAGAATCAATGATGAATCACATGTGACATCTTCACTGTATTCAAAGCAGCCTTGAAAGCTTTGCTGTTGTTCATCTTGCAGGAGCACCTTGGCGTCAAGATAGGGTATAGCCAACTGAGTATGTGTGTCCTTAGATGACATAGTGATGCTCTTTTCTTTAAAGTTTTCATCAGGTACTGCAAGCATAGCCATGGTTTTGGTGCCTTTAGGAATCAATGCAGTGTCACTTGGATACTCTTGATGGAAGGATGCTGTTGCTTGCCTCTTCTTCTTCTTCCTTCCTTCTCCCTCAACATCATCACTGCAAACCACCTTAGCATGCTGCTTACAATTCAAGAAAGGGGTTCTCATTTCTTTAACATTGTCCGCATTGCAGTCAGGTACTCCAGCAAATACTGTGGGCATATTTAATCCTTTGTCACAGGAGACTATCAATTTTGGACAACCTTGAGGAACAAATGACTTTTTACAAGTGTTGTATCTGGCAGGTTGTTTGCTAGATACATCCCGTTTATTTCCATCCTCACATGGAAATGGAACCAGGCCTGTCTGAATTCCACTCTGCTCTCCCACAGAAGACTTGGTGGATCTTCTCCAGACAAATGAACGATTAGATGCTGGAGCTCTGTTCAGCCCATCAGCTGAAGGCATATCCGGCATTCCATCATTACGACATGGAAATGGCCTGTTATGCTGTGCCTTCCGTTGTTTTTTCCTCTGGGAAAGGGCATTGCTAAACTCAGCACTCCTTGGTGGAAATGCTTCGGTCTTGAACCTTTTTCTATGGTTGTAGATTTCATTCTTTCTCACTAACCGAGAAAACACACTTGTTCGCCCTTCACTGTCAGCACGGAGTTTGGAATCTAAGATGGGTGGATAGCATTCATCTTCTTTCCTAATACAAACTTGGTGGAAAGTAGTATGGTTCTCAGAGTCACTGCTACCCTTAGATTCAGAAGAGTGGTTCTCATCTTTTAGCAACGCAAATAGATCATCAACACCTTCAAAAGTATCTTCCTCCTGGGGAAGAGGTATATAGTCATCAGTAGATTGGTCATGCATTGCTTCTTGGTTGCCAGGTATGGTGGCAGAGGCCATATCTGCTCCAGATTGCAGCGGAGATTTTGATCTCTTGGACTTAGCCACATCAGAGATGTCTGATTGTATGCCTCTGTGCACTAATGCCACGGGATCAGTTAATTTTTCACCCAGCGATGCTGTATGCTCCCCAAGAGTGGTGGAGGAACATGTTTGACAGGTGCTTCTGAATGAACCACATGAACTGCTGTTTGGGCTGGACTGCACATCAGTTACTTTAGCCAGAGAAGAAGTCTCAAGGTCCCCTGGGAGATCATCTTGTAATCTTGGATTCTGAGGAAGCTGCAACCTGTTCTGTGAAGAAAACAAATGGAGAAGCTTTGCAACCTGTATAACAGAAGCACCCTGAGGTCAGTAGCTAAGCATATTGCTTTCTTTAAAAGCAGGGTTTTTCCTCCATAAAAAAAATAGCTAAGCATATTGACAGAACACCAGAAAATTGTGGAGCAGACCTGTTGGTGTGACAAACCATAACTAAACTTGTTTTTAACAGAATAGTTCTGAACAGCATCTTGAAGTTCACTAAGCATCAAAGGCTTGCAAAACCAAATCCTCTTAAAACGTATCTGGATTCAGTGAATCAGAACACGAATAGAATTATTATGACATAATATCTCAGGAAGAGCGGAATGAGAATTATCAGGAATATTGTATCATGGGAAAACTACAAAATTAGTTGGGAAACGTAAAATATAGGGAAGGAGGTGTTTCAAGTGGGTTATCATAATTCATGACTCCTAGTAAATTTACATGGTAGCACTGGAGTAGATGACCTATAAGACAGTACTTAGTATTTAGTAAATCTCAAAAGTATTCATGCCTGAGAAGGATACCCCTTTCCTGATGTGACATATGCATCAGGAATAATGTTCACAGCCCCATCTGAAGTTGCTTCGAAAACACCATGAAGCTTACACTGATCAACATCATATAAGAATAAAGTTGTGCCAGCTTTAACTTTCTCTACAAAATCAGCACAGAAACGAGGGAGGCCAAAAATTTTCTTGTCAAAGCACTCCTTCCTGGTCAGATGGTTGCACAGAAAAACTGCACCACCAAAGGTTGCACACTCTTTACTCTGTGCCTTCACCATTCCAAAATCCACTGAATTCCTTGATAACATGAAGATTGACAATGAAAACGATAAGAAAATCAATAATTACACTAAAAACAAGAAGAATAGCACATGCTTCTTTGGCTGCTGCAGATATTACAAGAAAGAATTGCAAAAAAAATATAATTAATATATAAAACAACAAGGGGCGATAAGCCTATCATGTCCAGAGTTCTTTTTTCTTCCTCTTAGCAAGTGCCACAGGGAGGCACAACCTTATATTTCATTGATAAAACAGTTTACAGTTTCTGACAAGGTTTTCAACAAGGGGTGATACAAACATGCCTTAGAACGTTTTTCAATAAGAGGAGAAAGCAAGGAACAAGTTACACACTACCAACGGGTAAGCCTAGGCTAACCATGGAGCACCAACCACACATAACAAAGGTTTATATTTTACACAAATAATTGGCGACCACATGAAGCTAAACCACCCAACAAGAACTAAGAGATCCATAGAAGATGAGTGAGTGACTGCAATTGCTGTGTGCTGTTGTGAAATTCTCCAGGTCTGTCAAGCGTAGATCTTTATCTCGAGAACTACCAAGTTCAAACAAGATAAAGGAACACAAGCGATCAATAACTGGATATATCTGGTTCCAATTTTACTTGCAAGAAAAACTGCATGGAAAACCTTTAAAAGTTAAAACACCATAGTCCACAGATGTGCACACAATTGCCCTTGCCTTTGCTGTTCCCTTCCATAGTCCCCCACACAAAGAGGAACAATCCAACAATATTCCAAGGAACCGCAATTCTTAGAAAACATGTACAGCTCGAAACGAACTGTAATTAATAGGGGCGGGTTTTTGCCGTGCTGCATGGGGGGTTTGGTGGAATCACAAACATTTTCGCAAAGTAAACTTTACCCGCACCAAGAGTTCTCAGACCTATGACACGAATCTAGACCGATCGATCCTGCGCGCGCTGATGAGGGAGAAGCGCCAATCAAACAGGATCAGACCCAAGGATGGATGATCAGACCAGCACTCTACTACGCGGCAAACACATCCACTACTAACTGATGGACTAAAGAAAGCTTCGGATTTGGTTTCTCGGAGAAGCTAAAACAAACCGCAGAAAACGAGGAACTTCTCGCAAAATTCATCCGGAAGCACGGAGGCAAGGTAGGGTTCCTTACCACCTAGTACCAACGGAAGGAATCGATCAATGCTGCTTGCCGCGTCCGGATGGGCTCGCCGTCCCCGCGCCAACCCAGTATCAGCAGAGGGTGCGGGGGGAGGAGGACGTCGACAACTACTCCGAGCGCAAGGTGGCCGGCGTGGGGGTGGTTTCGTGCTTTCGGCGCGGCGGCGCAGTGGGTGCTGGGGCTAACGCGGAGAGGGCGGTGGTGTGGCCGTTGGGCGTGACTCGTGAGCGAGTGCCTCGAGGTTGAGTGCTGGGAGAACACTTTCATTTCTTCTTAGGGAGGGCTTGGTTTCTGCGGTACTTTCTAAAATTCGTATGACATTGAATACTTAGACACATGTATAGAATATTAAATATAGATTAATTACGAAACTAATTACATAACTTACGACTAATTTACGAGACGATTTTTTTAAGTCATGATTTGACAACGTGGTGCTACAGTAAACATATGCTAATGACGGATTAATTAGGCTTAAAAAATTCGTCTCGCAAATTAGCCTCCATCTATGTAATTAGTTTTGTAACTAATCTATATTTAATGCTCCTTATTAGTATCTAAACATTCGATGTGACATAAATTTTAGGAGCGACTAAAAAACCAAACACCCCCTAAATATAGTGTTTGTAAATAAATCATCTGCATAGTAAAATACTAGAAGCGTAGCCGCGCGTTGCTGCAAAAAATTACGAATAAATTAGACTAAATTATTTATTTGATGGAATAAACTATATAAATTAATGTTAGTGGATGGCGTGGTATACTAATGACGACAGTTAAATGCATTTGATAGTGGGATGCTAAGGTGGATTGCTTGCTAAGGTGAATTCCCCGCGCTTTGCTGCGAAAATTTGAGAAGTATCTTTAGATGGTTATTGGATGAAAAAAACAAAACTGTTCAAATAAATTATGGATTAAAATATATATTATGCTTGGGTGAATTTCATTTCTCAAGTGAAAACTCCACAAGTTGCTGAATATTGAACTAATTTTTCGTGCCAGTTATGTAAGAACTCATAATGTTAGAACTATCCTAGTTAAACACTTTTTCTGGACTTTAACATAGTCATGAAGAGAAGATAACAGTAATCCACTAAGGTAGACCATCCTTTCTCGTGTAGAGATACCAATCAACTTAGAAAAATGGTGTGCACCATGTGGGTCAGTGAATAGTAATTTTACAGCAACATATAAAGATCTTTAGACAAAGAAGATTAACCTATTGCCACGTAGTCAAGGCATCGCACTTGCAAAGCAGCATAGTGTCAAGTCCCGTACATCTCCATCTGAGATCCTTCTGATGTACAAATGAAATCAACAGCATCAGATCAGTGATTTGTTTAATGAGCGAGAATTGAGAGGAAGGCTTACCGGGGTGGTAGTTATCCACAATAATGGACGTGGACGGTCACTGTTGCTGCTAGCTGAGGAGTTCTTGGCTCCGAGGACATCAGCTCACATATAAAGGGACACAGATGCAGCAGCAAGAAATTAGACGGTGACCATTGCAGCGGTAAGCAGATGATGATGACGATTAGCCGAAGATGACGGTACTAAATACTTTAAGCTATTGAACTCGCTACCTCGAGACTCGAGATGATGGCCTACTGTGTTCCCATTCAATCTGGATGGAGTGTGTCAGTTTCAGTTTTATGAAGGTGATCGGCCATGGTATATTTTTTTTTCTCACAACAAATTAGCGAACAGTATTTTTCAGTCTGGCTTTTGACCTTAGTCGGTGCGTCAGTTTCGATCAGTTTTGTGCAGGAACCGATTGGACTATGGGTGTGCGTTTGTGCCTCTTCGTGAGGTCTGTAATGGCTGGGCGCAATTATGGAAAGGATAGGCTCTTGATGGGCATTTTTGTAGCACTACCATCAGTTACTAAAGCTAGAGAGGAAGTAAAAGAAGCGGGGTTATACATTGCACAAACAATTAACGGTCAGGATGGAGATGGCTGCTGAAAATTGAATGGCTAAAACAATGGTGATGACGTGGCACAACGTGGAAACAGAGAAATAGTATTAGTGGGGTTTTCTTTTAAAAGAGATATAGATATGGATATGAATATGGAATATAGAATAAACTATTATAAATCAATGGTAGTGGATGACGTGGCATACTAATGACTACAATTGAATGTATGTGATAGTGGGCTGTTGAGTGGATTGCTTGCATGTCGAGAGAGAATAGCTAGTGAGGTTTAGAATTATAAAATATATAGATATAAATATAAAAATTATTATTATTAATAATATCAATCAGATGTCTTTCCTAAAAAAGTAGTAGTTTGGAAATAAATACTATATTTTTTATGCATACAGTGGGATATTTTGCCGAGAGTATATGAATAAGGAAATGGTTGTGGCACATGTGTATGTAAAATCTTGGAACTGGATGGCATTCTTATGTCTTGGTTTTAGTTGTTCTACCACTGATATGCTATATGCCCATATGTCAATATGTGTCAACTGTCTTGGACCAAATTCTAATTTTGACGGCAGAGATTATCTTGCATGGAGGCAACATGAAGCTGTAGAGGCTGTTTGGTTGTGTCATGAATCCCAAGCGTCCTCGATTGCCCGGGATAAAGATCGTTGCCTGGTCGGCGAGCTGCCGAGGCACGATACAAGTTGGTCCGTACATGAACATCTGAAGGACAAAGCCTTCACATCTGAGCGTAACAAGCTAGCCATGGATCATTTTATCCATATCTGAACATTAACACGAGAACAATGGCAGTAAATCAACAATCAATTTCACTGAAAAGAATATTCCCGGACAGTCTCCAAGTAATGGAGATAGTAATCTTATCAACAGAGTGCCCACAGAATCTCAGCCAAACATAAGTTAGAAGCATATTAAGATCGCCTTACAGAATCATAGCTCAGAACACTGAATTTAGGTCTCAATGTAACCAACTGAGAGATAACAATGCGATGATTGAAACAGCCTATTTACAGCAGCTCAGGTACTGCAAGACAAAAGCATAATGGAACCATCCTAAGCTATGCTACTCGTGGAGTTATCAACAGAAATTCCACCAAGGCCAAAAAGCAATTCTACCAGAAATTTCATCGAGGCAAAAAGCGTTAGTGCTACGTGCTGTTGAAAGGTCCTAATATGGCTAGAGGGGGTTGAATAGCCTATTTAAAAATCTACAAATCAACTAGAGCAATTTGATTAGTATGACAAATAGCGTAATGCAAACTTGCTCTAGCTCTACAAGGGTTGCAAGCCACCTATCCAACAATTCTAGTTGCAATGATTACTTAGGCACCCAAACTTGCTATGTAACTACTCACTAAGGGCTCTCAATCTTGCTACTCTAAAGAGCTCAACTAGATGAATGACAATAATAAAGCAAGCTCTCAATTCTAATTACACTAAAGAGCTTGTATCAACTAGTTTGCAAGAATGTAAATATGCGAGTAGGGTGATTATACCGCCGTGTAGGGGATGAACCAATCACAAGATGAAGATTAAGCCAATCACCGGGAGAATGCAAAAGACAAGAGACAATCGATTTTCTCCTGAGGTTCACGTGCTTGTCAACACGCTACGTCCCCGTTGTGTCGACCAACACTTGGTGGTTCGGCGGCTAAGATGTGTTTTACAAACCTCGTCCACACGATTGAACACCGCAAGAACCGACCCACAAGTGAGGTAACTCAATGACACAAGCAATTTACTAGAGTTACCTTTCGGCGCTTCGCCGAAGAAGGTACAACTCCCCTCACAATCACCGGAGACGGCCACGAACAATCACCAACTCGTGCCGATCCTCCACCGCTGCACCGAGCCGTCTAGGTGGTGGCAACCACCAAGAGTAACAAGCGAAATCCGCAGCGCAACACGAATACCAAGTGCCTCTAGATGCAATCACTCAAGCAATGCACTTAGATTCTCTCCCAATCTCACAAAGATGATGAATCAATGATGGAGATGAGTGGGAGGACTTTGGCTAAGCTCACAAGGTTGCTATGTCAATGAAAATGTGCAAGAGTGACCCCTTGAGCCGGCCATGGGGCTATAAATAGAGCCCTAATCAAATAGAGCCGTTATACCCCTTCACTGGACAAAACGCGCTCTGACCGAATGCTCCGGTCATACTGACCGGACCCTAGACACAGCGTCCGGTCCACAGATGTAAGCCACGTGTCATTCTGAGTTAAACTTGAGCCGCCAGATCACAACGGCTATTAACTGACCGGACGCTCCGGCAAAACGGACCGGACGCAGAATCCTCAGCGTCCAGTCGTTTTCAGTAAGCTCCCAGAGGCGTATTTTTCGGACCGGACGCGTCCGGTCCACCTTGACCGGACACAGACCAGCATCCGGTGCAATACCCTAGTCACTGTGTCGCCATGTCAGTTTGACCGGACGCAGAAACCAGCGTCCGGTGCTTTTAGACAGCGTCCGGTCAGTTGACCGACGCCAGCGTCTTCGCGATCAACTCGTTTTCACTTCTAACTTCTTCACCCTTGATCCAATGTGCCAACCACAAGAATTTGCATCCCGCGCAATAGAAAATAGGCATTTCATTTTCCCGAAAGCGACGAATCCCGAGAGGGACCCCAAACCCATCTCAACCCTACAAACACCACCTCCTTTGTAGATGTGCCAACACCACCAAGTGTATCACCTTGTGCACAAGTGTTAGCATATTTTCACAAACATTTTCAAGGGTGTTAGCACTCCACTAGATCCTAAATGCATATGCAATGAGTTAGAGCATCTAGTGGCACTTTGATAACCGCATTCCGATACGAGTTTCACTCCTCTTAATAGTACGGCTATCTATCCTAAATGTGATCACACTCACTAAGTGTCTTGATCACTAAAACAAAATGGCTCCTACATTTTATACCTTTGCCTTGAGCCTTTTGTTTTTCTCTTTCTTCTTTTCCAAGTTTAAGCATTTTACCATCACCATGCCATCACCATTATCATGATCTTCGCCATTTGCTTCATTACTTGGAGTAGTGCTACCTATCTCATAATCATCTTGATACACTAGGTTAGCACTTAGGGTTTCATCAATTAACCAAAACCAAACTAGAGCTTTCAGCTGTCATCATCAACTCCTATCTTGCTACCTGGACTAAAATGTGATCTTCTGCCTCCATTCCTCATCAGAAAGAAGTGTGCATGCCTGATCGAGTCACCTGTGAACTGCTATTTCTAGAGCGCCACTGGGCATGCTGATTCCTATATTGTTCTGCAAATGAAGGTCTCGTTAGCTTACTCCTCTTTGCTGAAGCATCTCTCTCACTCTGAATACCTCGGGCCAAAAAAGCCAATGTGTTCCTTCCTTTCTTTCAAAACTGCTTCTCTGTTCTGTTGTATTCCAGCAAGTGTAGGGGTGCATGATGATTTATCAGAAGTTACAGAAATCCCATTGCCACCAAAGCTAAATGATACCATTTTTGCCAAACTGCAAGCTCTCGTTGGGGGTAAGACATCTGAGAGTTCAAGTTGAATGGTTCCCTTTTGTTTGCACCCCTTGGCCTCCAACTCTGATTCGCTCCCTTTCATAATGTGCAGAGTTACATTGTTCTGACCAGTTTCACTTTCAGAAACGAACCTTTGGTTCAGCACAGGTAAACAACACCTATCATCCTCAGTGTGTTTTCCATTAAATGGTTTGGGAACTTGATCTTCACAGCTGATGTTACTCTCCATTGTTGAATGAAAGCTTACAGTCCCCATCAAAGCTGACTGATTTCCATCACTGTCAGAGTTGCAATCATCTAGCTCAAGCGGTATATAATCAGCATCGTCTGGCTTGTTTTTTTCTATGATATCTGGTGACTTGAAGACCACAGGCTTAGGGCAAGGGTGTAGAGGGGACTCATGTTTATGAGCAGGATGCTAGCCATTGTGTTTGGCATGCATGAATGGAATGTGTGGTAAAGAGATTCTGTTGTTGCAGAACATAGAAGGTAGATGACTAAAACCATTGCTATGAGTGTATAACCTGAATTCTAGACCAATACGAGCCATAGAGATTTTGTAGTCCCATAAAACTTTTGATTTTGGTTTTTGGTAGGGTTGAAGCCTGATCATTCTTGAAGAAAATAAGTCCACAAGATTCAGAACCTGTACATGACAAAATCCTAAGGTCAGTGGCAAGTAATTTCTAATTAACGGCAATAGCTGAATTACATCACACATAAGAAACAGCGAACCTGTTGGTATGATATACCAAAGAAGGACCTTTGAGGCTGGAGACAATGTCCTTTAATGGCATCAGAAAATTCAGCTTCAGTTAGGGGCTTACAAAACCAAACTCTTCTGAAAAGAACCTGAATTTCAGAGACCAGGTATGCAAAATAAAAGAAACCTTTATCAGAATGTTCACACATGATAAACCTAAACAAAGCAACAACTAAGTCAATGATTCACAAAAAAAAGATTCATAGAAAGGTAACATGAAGCAATGAATAATTGGGCCTGCCAAAGAACATGAAGCACTAGACTGGTAAAACCATGAGAAAAAAGCCAAAAGCAAAAGCATACTTACCTGAACTGGTCGAAGCTTGCACAATGAAGCACATGCATCAGGAAGAATGTTCAGTGCTCCATCTGAAGTTGCCTCAAACACTCCATAGAGTTTTCTCTCCTCATGCTCAAACAGAAAGAGAAGCATACCAGCTCTAATCTTCTTTATAAAAGTTGCAGCATAACCAAGTAGGGCAAAATGTTTCTGTTCGAAGAATTGCCGCTTAATCTCATGATTGCAGATGATAACTGCACCACCATATACTCCAGGATTGTTAGAGATGTCTGATTTTTGGTGCCGCTGATTCCTTCAAAATGAAAGAAAGAAAAGACAATAATAGTACATAAACACAGCATTCAAAGATGAAATACAAGTCCCCATGCTAATAATGGTGCATTGTATACTACAGGCTCGTTAAAGGTGTTTCATTTTTGCATTGCAGATTCCATTAAAATGGTAGAAACGATAGTAATATGCAAAGAAGACATTCGGTAGCTAACTTCTGAAGATTTGGCAGCGACTGAACTCATAGTAAGTCTTGACATTTTCAATCATGCTAACAATGATCAAGATCTACACGTACACCAACAATGACAGAATTATAACAAGATAAAAGCACAACATTACTACGGACACCAAAAATTGGTTAGCCTTCTCCATTGCAAAAAACAGTTCGACGCAGCCTCTCTGCAAATGCAGCGGTAAGGCTTGCCTTGGTTATTCCTTCCCTAGAGCCCACTCATGTGGGAGCCACCAGCATTGGGTTTGTCCTTTTTTTTCCTCCATTGCAAGAAACGGTTCAATAGTGCTAACAGAACAAGCATAGATCAGATAATAAAAGCTTCCAAAATTCCAAAACCATGGATGTACAAAGAAAGCAATCATGAACACTGAACAGCTACTATAACTCTGGGGGAACAATGGGCAATCTGCTATGTAGTATTTCTTGTAGAGCCGGAACCAAACATGCATCATCCTGAATACGTACTAACAACAGCAAAATCATCCATATAACAGGAACTCGGATTGAACCCTCAAGGCCCCTGAACCAGGTGTTATCCTCTCTTCCATAATTGTACCAAGAAACTTATGTATAAAAACCACACATACATCTGAAACAAGTATGTGTTGTTAGAATTTGCAACAAAGCATTGGTACCCTACAGGCAACATCTCATGCCCATGGCACAGGTACCAAAAAAAAGCATTAACAGCCCACCACATGCATCCTAAACCCCACCACATTCACATCCTGGTAGCAAGAACCATGGGCGGAGCCAAGGCCCAGCCACCCTGGGCCGGTGCCCGGGCTCCTCCGCTGGCTCCGCATTGACATCTCACTGACCCAGTAAAAGACGCACCATGCCAATTAGTTTAAGCTAGTATATGGCCAGTTCGGTCATCATAAATAGCTATCATACAGACTTCCCTCGAAGCAAAAAAAGAAGAAGAAGCTACGTACATACCCTACTAAAAAAAGAAAAGTTGTTTCTAAATAAAACTCAAAAAGAAAAGCTACATACAGAGATGAGGTAGTACAGAGATGAGGTAGGGAGCAGGCGCCACCTAGGACTTAGTGATTATTTTAGTTTAAAACTTAAAACTATTTTGGTTGTCTAATTTTGCTTCTATATTATATAATTATGTGTCCTATTTTACATAGCTTTGTTAGAGCACTAACAATACTAAAAACGATAGATAATTTCTATGTCTATTAATTTAGTACACAGTATACATAGAAACTACTCCCTCCGTCTTACAAAGAATATCATTTTTACTTCCTGAGAAGTAAAACTTTTTTAACTTTGACAATTATATATAAAAGAATATTAATATTTATAATACATAATTGGTATCATTAGATAAATCTCGGAATATATTTTCATAATACATTTATTTAGTAATACAAATGTTGCTAATATTTTCTCTCACCTGTCTACCTATTACAACTCTTCATGTCTTAGTTCCCGTGTAGACATAGTTTCTTATTCAGATTTAATTTCATTCTCTCTTTTAATTGTAGTGTCACATCATCTTTTTACTTAGTTGATATCCTAATTAATGGACATAGAAACCATGTGGTTTTTGCGTTGGGGTGACCTTACTACTAGCATGGCGTTTTGTCTCCACCCAGGCTCCATAAAATTCCTAGCTCCGCCACTGGCAAGAACTAAGAAGCAATTAAACAAGGTGAAATGCCAACAATTTTTCCCCAGCAAGAACAGGCAAGAAATGCATCATCAGTAAAGAATCGCACACCAAGCACAACTACACGTATCACCAAGAACCCTAACCAAACATGGCCAAGACCGTGTTAGATGCAAGGATCAAGGAGAAGGCAGGGATGAGGCAATTACACGGCGCCGTACCAAGGGTGGCGCTGAAACTGAAACCCTCCTCTCCCGCCTTCCCTCCCGCTCCAGCCTCCGCCTCTCGGCCTCCAGAACGGGCGGTGCCCCGCCTCGAACGGCTGCCTCTGGTGCCCCTGCATCTGCATCCTCCAGTTCCGACCGATCGCTCCGCCCTTCTCCCACTTGTACACGTCTCCCCCGCCCCCATCCTCCACCTCCTCCTCCGCTTCCGCGCCTCCCCTCCAGACCTTACCCTCCCCTCTGGCTTCCTTCTCCACCTCCATCTTCTCGGTGCGCCTTGCCGCCTCCCGCTCCTTCCGCCGCCATTCCTCCGCCGCCGAATCCATCTCCATCGCCGTCTCCCTCCCTCGGTGCGTGCGCGTTCGCACGTGTTAAAGCAAAGCGAGCCGCTTTGCGGAGTGGTGGTTTAGGGGAGAGTGCGCGTGTTTGAGAAGAAAAAATGGACTGGTTAATCAATTGGGCCCGACTAAAAGATAGCGAAGTTGCGATCACGGCCCAAACTCCATACTGGGCTACAGCTACAAGCATCTTCCTTTTTCTAGAGCCATTTTCCTATCGGACCTATTTTTCTTAATTATTTATTAGACCCTTCTTGTTCCACTGATAAAATTGACCCTTTTAATGTGAGTGTCCAAAATTTGTAATAAATGATAAGAATGCTAGCTTCAACTAAGACGCTCTATTTATATGCGCATAAACAACATAAATTTAAGCCATTTATCAGCTAAAAAAAACATCATCCTTATTCTTATACCCCTTTTGGAATGTAGGAAATTCACAAAAATCATGTAGAAATGGAATGATCTACTGAGTGGGTGGTACTCAACCATCCAACCTCAAATTACATCAGCTACTCATCCAGTCGTGCTACTCCATGTAAATGGAACATCCACTGATCGAAAAGGATGTTGTTGGAAGAATTAACATTTCCTCTTGCTGCTGAGTACAGAAGTACTATTCACACTCTGTTTGGGCAACATTTACAGGTATGGAGAATTACAGACGATGAAAAAGACCATGGAAGGTTCTGTTTAAGCTCTAGATACACAGATCACTTTGTAGCTGATGTAGCCATCAATAACATCCAACTCATCGCATATGGTGCCAGAAAGAGCAGACTGAAGTTCAGTGCATCAAGTAATTTGAAATGGAATGAATCGTCCAAGCTGAAGGAAGATGCTCTCACCTCAGTGTTTCTTTTGTCCCGCGACGAACTTTGCAGCGGATGGTCAGGAAACCAAGGCGCTGGTGAGCCTCATAGTGGTGGCATCCAGAGAAGCCTGAAGATCACACAGGAGAATATTCAGCGCAGGGAAAATGGATCTGGACCTCCAAATACTGAGAGCATGAGTGACAAATTGGTTCTGGAATCTTGGACTACCCACCATAGTAGATCCCATCGACCTCCAGCACATCAATCTGCATTAGTGAAGAAACTGAGCCAAGTAAGAATCATAGCAGCCAGAAAGTCCACCAATGTGCTCCATAATGTTGCTCAGCTGTCAGCTGTAGGAAACAGATGTCTACAGATCCTAGCAAAGCTCAATCTAATTAAATTGGTGTTTTTCTGCTCTTTGTGGAAGGGCGGGCCTGGTGCAAGCGGTAGAGTCTTACCGCCTGTGACCGGAAGGTCCCGGGTTCGAGTCGTGGTCTCCTCGCATTGCACAGGCGAGGGTAAGGCTTGCCACTGACACCCTTCCCCAGACCCCGCACAGAGCGGGAGCTCTCTGCACTGGGTACGCCCTTTTCTGCTCTTTGTGAGCTTATAAGAGTTTAAATGCATAGATTTTTTTTCATCATTAATAATGCATTTTTTCATTATGTGTCCCATTTTCCAGATAACTGTGATGAAAAATAAATGCGAACAGCTCTTATTGGATCACCAGGAACAGATGGTCGTACTTATCTCATGTTGTATCTATATAGTTCCAAACAATAAAGAACATTTTTGAAAAAAAATTACATCCACACATATTTAAGAGAACTGATAACTATGGCATAATGTCATATCATGAAGGGAGTACATATTAACATGAACTTCAATGAAACATTGGGCACATAAAAATCTGCTTTTCTTGTGAAAAAACATATTCTTTGTGATTCAATGAATTCAGTAATGTGGAACATGTATATGCATTGGCTCAGAATATAATCACAAGTTGATTCATACGTGTTATTCCTAAGAAGAGTGCCCAATTCTGATAGAAAACCCATCTAGGTAGATCAGGACTAACTAATAATTGTACTCGTGGATGAAGAAATATAAAAGGAAAAGATACAGATATAGATACCCACTGGTACTTGGAGGCCGATGACATGGATACTGTCCATGAGTTCTTGCACCTTGACTCGATCATTGGCACGTGTTCGCATCAGTGGCCTCCGGATTTGATCCAGTGGAATTTCCATTATCACCGGGCCCTTCTTCTCTGAGTCAGTTGTCAGGGATGGCACTGCTGCACCTGCATCGTGAAAATTTAGACCCGCTTATACATTCATCACCATGAACTCCACTGGTAATCATTTCCCACTTCCCACAAGAGAAAAGAAACCGATTTGGAGATTTACACCCACAGGGAGACATACGTTAGCATGCTGAAACAGTTGGTGTGCCAACATATGTCACGTGCCCAGGGAAATTAAGAAGTGAAATTAGTGTCTCTGTATCAGGAGACGTGTGTTCTGCAAAAAACTCATTCTCTGACGTTTTTTTTCTTAATTTCTTTGTAGCTACTTCTGTATCAGGTAGTGTGGATTTGCTGAAAAAACTAAAATTAACTTCCAATGAGTTTGAAGCGAACTATGGAATCAAGAACCCACAATTTATTTTCTTGGATGAATCAACACACATGGGCACGCCTGCGCAGTGCACACCCTAGAGACTACAGAAAGGAAGGATACAGTGTTTGATCAAGATTAAATTCTCTACATCAATTCTTCAGCTCAAGATATACCAACTTCGTGGACTGAACTCAAGCACATACACTGATACACTCCACTAATTCAAAAAATAGAACCTATTTCAGTACAAGAAGGGATCGAACAAAGGGGATCATGCGGGTACCGTTAGAGAAGGAAGCGGAGAGCGCCAGATTCCTGCTCCTCCCGCTCGCGCTCCTTCCCCTTCCTCGAGCGAAGGAGGCGTATGGGACCGCGCTGCGGGGGAGGAGGACGCCGGGGCCCATCGCCAAATCCATGGTCGAACTCGACGCCATTGCTGCAGTGCTGCTGCCCGGTTTGTTGCCTGACCCCGCCGAGAGGCCGTAGCGTGTCCGAGTGTCGCGTCGATGTGTACCACAAGAGGCCGGGGCTAGATGTCAGACAAGAAAAGGGCTCATTCGAGGGTCACGTCGTCTCTAGGGCTGTGTTCTTTTCTCTCGTGGCAGGACGAGAGACTAAAACATGAATTAAAATGGTGTTTATTTTTAGAGAAGAGGAGAAGAGAGACTATAAAAGAAGAGAAAGAGAGAGAGGGGTATAGACCGTAAAAGGTTTATTAGTTCTAATTAGCAGCTCTCAAGGGATTACTATATTTTAGTTCCTAGTCTTTGTTTTAGTCCTTGGTGTTTGGTTTAAGGGACTAATTAAAACTAAAATATAGTATTTAGTCATTTCTCCCATAAAAAAGAATACGCCCTAGTCTGATCCGTCGAATGTGGATATCGAAGAATGGCGACTGTAACGATTGTATTTTCACTTTCATCAGGACATAAACGTGCATGTACGTGTGAAAGTTTCGATCTGCCATTTTAGACTCTGTAATTCCTTTTAGGGCCGTTTTGATCCTTTTATCCGAGGGAATTAGAATCTACTTAATAGACTAAGCTATCTGGCTTGAAATTTGACATCTTATAATTTTTCAAAGTTCACGTATAAGTCTATCTCAAATTTATCGGATGAAAGATAAATTTTTTTTATATAGATCACTATGTTATGTGTTTTACTTTTGATAATGATATACAACGAGCGTTTATTCCGTTCGGACGGACCCGTCGCACACGGAATGACTCGACCGCCCTCATCCGCTCCTGCTCCGCGCTCCCTCATCCTCATCCCACTCTGCCGCTTGCTCCCCCATCCCCACACCCCGGCTCATAGCTGCGAATGCTCGACGGACGCCGTGCCCGTCCCACCCGCCCGCCAGTGCTCCCTCCCTCCCTTCCTCCCCTCCCCTCCCCCTCCGCGACCTCCATTGCTACCCCATGCTCCCCAGTGACCCGGTTCCTGCTCCCTCCACCGGATGATGGCAGCGGCTACGATGAGGTAGGTTGGTCATTCTCTGGATCTGAGCCCTCCTCCTTTGGATCCGAGCCCTCCTCCTCCTCTTTCGGATCTGAGGGACGCGGCGGTGGCTAGGGTTTCGACCACCTTTGAATCGTATTCCCTCCTTCCTTGGACGAACTTGAAGGTGATGGGCCAGGGGCTGGAGTAGCCCGCACCTCGAACCCATCCCTTTTGTTGTGTGTACGTTTTTGTTGTTTTTCTCCCATGTCGCAATGAGTTTTTTTTAACTTGCAATGAGTTTTTTTTTGGATGTTGCAATAGATGATTGTCGAATGTTGTAATGGGATTTTTGAGTTGTTGCAACAGATGTTTTCCGAATGTTCCCATTTCCATGTTTCATGATTGATTTTGCGGTGTTGCAATACTACTGCTTGAAATGTTGCAATATATAATTTTCGACCTTGCAGTACATATTTTTTGATGTTGCAGTACATAATTTTCAATGTTGTAGTACATACTTTTTCGATGTTGTAGTACATGTTTTTCAATGTTGCACTACATATTTTTGTGATGTTGCAATATTTATATCCCGTTGTTGCACTACATAGTTTTTCATATATTTTGCAATATTGCACTTAAGTTTTTCGTGCTCTTTTGGAACAGGGACGCGGTGGAGAGCGGAGGACAGGAACGTTCCGTTCTATACACGAGGACGGGTGGGTTCCGTTCTATTCCGTGCAGGGGGCGAGCGAATTTAAGAAGGGGAGCGGCGTCCGTACGCACTCGCGCGCCGGACGTCCGGACGCTAGAATCGCCATTTTACTTTGCAACTTATAACATGCTCTTCAACTTGCTCCTATACAATGAAAATGCAACACATAAGTATCTCTTAAACCTAATAATATACAAATATATTTCATATACAACTATATTAGCTTAATTAATCTGTCTAAATTATAACTATTATTAAAATGAATTCAATTCCAAGGATCCAAACAGGCCCTGGTGTTCGCTTGAACTACTTCAGCAGCACTTTCAAACGAACAGTGTTTTTCTCTCACAACAAATCAGCATAAACCAAATTTCTGTGAAACTACAAGACTACAAAAACTCTTCAAAATAACAGAGAAAAATGTTCACCTGCTGCTCAAATATTCAAGTATATTTTGTAAAATCTTTAACTAAAAAAACATAGGAGCTGGCTTTTCGCTTGGACAAGTTTCTCGTCATCATGCGTGCAACATAATCAGGGTCATCAGTGAAATATTTTCGACCTCTGTGGCGGGATGCCAGTTCAAAATTTCTGAGGGAGCAGGGGTCGCCTGTTATCTTTTCAGCATTAACCCTGTTTCTACACATTATCATCTTCAACATCGCCAGATTCGTGGGCCTCCGCATTCAAATATGCCAATTTGCATGTTTCGGTTGCATTCCTTACACATTTTTAAACAGATTAGGCAGAATAGTGGATGCAAAATCTACATGGGTATATTAACTGCACAAGTGGAGGTTCAAATATTATACGTAACTGAAACAGATGATGAAATTAAAATTGGAATTTGAAGTAGGGGCAGAAACACCAAATTCCCAAATTAAAAATAAATCATCACCAGAGGTTAAAGTAGATGTAAAATAATCACAGCGCAGACCCAAGGTAGTCTCTGTCAAGGTCTGGTATCATAATTAGGGTAGCTGATAATCAGACATCGACATCCTTCATAAAACTGTTATAGCTACTCCCTCCTTCCAAGAATGAGGAACATATTTTGATCAGCAAAAGTCATACAAAATATATTTTGACCCTTAATTTCTTACAATATGTTGCCATTTGCTGAAGTATCAATATCATCTTAAAGGCACTTTAAATACAAATGTATTGATACAAGTTTTATGTCCTAAACTTTTATATAATTTGAATAATTGTTGGTCACAGTTTGTAAATTTTGTCTTTTCCCTATACAAAATGCTTATCATTCAGGAATGGAAGAAGTAAAAGGTAGTGGATGGTGATGAGGGATCAGAAGATATGAGAAAACATGTCTCAATTGTTCATTAGAGGAATAGAGATCTTGGTGAAAAAATGCTCTAAACTTCTCTAATTAAACATCCAAATATTGTCATTCTCTATTCCTGATTTCTCGCTGCCTCGCTGATCAAAGATGGACAGCGGGGTTAGCTTTCTAGAGAGCACAGGATATATAAAAAACTTTGGAGGTTGAAAAGATATAAAGACCTATTTTTATTCAAATGACTCCAAATGAGGATTTAGAGAGTGAGTTTAAGACAGACTCTTAGAGATACTCTTAGACCAGTATTTAAGCAAGGCTTATAATATGAAGAAAAGAAAATAATACCTCAAATACATGTACACACTTTATTCAAGGAAAGTCAAAAAGATTAGTCAGACTTATTTTTGGAATCAGTGATGGTACCATGTCCACACATTAAATACATGGATTTCCATGTACATTATTGTCAATTTGCTATTTATTAGACAATAATTTAGGTCTGGTGCGGTGGTGAGAGCTGTCTTACTGAGTCACCAGGTCGTGGGTTTGAAGCAGCCTCACCGTAGATTTTACGGGAGGATGGCTTGCCTCGGTTTTTCCCTTCTCCAAACCCCACTCATGTGGGAGCCTCTGGCACTGGGTCTGCCCTTTTTTTTAATAATTTAGGTATAGTTTGAAGATAGGTTGGAAGACCACTTTTTACCTATACAAGCATTTCAGATACAGAATACAGAAAACTTAAAATGGTTGAAGCTAAGCAAAAGATACCTGTACCTATAGGTTGATGCTCTTCTCATTCAATACCTTCATCATCATCGTCCCGCTTGTATTTCTTGCCCACTTGGCGTTCAGTTTGAGAATCTGGGACAAAAATCTTGCAGTCCTGCTGCATTCTCCTTTTTGCTGCTTCCTCTTCCTGCCTTTTCAAGGACTCATAATAAGCTTTTATGGCCCCGTTCGTTTGGCTGAAAAAACAAGCCAAAATATTGTCCCAGCTAAAAAAAAAACCCGAACAAGCCGGCTTTTAAGGCCTCATAATAAGCCTTTATGTATTCTTCCTACAGGACAAAAATAAAAAGTAAAATAAAAAAATTCTGAATAGTAGATTCTTTACTGTAAAGTCCAGTATATGTTAATTCGTGAGCTGACCTGTACACTTTGATCATCTTTCCAGTCGTGTTTCTTGTCATCTTTGGTTTCAGATTTTTCAAGTTTTTGTGGCTCAATTTTCACTCCTCTTTGTTCCTTTGTAAGATTCATGCCATCTTTGATCATCCATGGAGGTAAGACTTTCAGTTCAGAACCATTTTTACCTGATTCAACACCTTCTTTCACACCACCAGTCAACAGATAAACTTCAACCTGAAAAATGAAACAGATATCTCACCAATCGAGCAAAGGTATGGCCGTAAAGTGCAACAACTATATGCGACACAAGCTAACAGCCTGTTTGTTTGGCTGTGGCTTATCGTAAACGATCGTAAATTTTCAGCCGGAACAGTATTTTTCTCTCACACAAACCAGCCAGCAGTACTTCTTCACGAACCAGCAACGATACGAACCAGCCAACCGAACAGGCTGTAAGCACATGTGTGGTGACTCCGTATTAAACACATAAATACATTGGTGAGAATTTTTTTAAGAAGATATCGTAACATCATTGAACAAAAGGTACAAATGTGAAAACTTCTGATTCGATTCAAGGAGTTGGATAGTAGGGAAAAGAAGAGTGGACTTCTGTGCAGATGATAGACTAATATGATTCAGAAGTTCATTGGGATATGGAAAAGAGTTGAAATCTAACTTAATTATGTTGGATATACAACCAAGAAGATTCAGTAGCACTCGGAGCTATATGAAAGTCTTACCTTTGTCTCTCCAATGTATGTCGGTGTACCATACTACCCTTGTGAATTCTTTGAAGAACCAGCTGCAGCAGGGTCACCAACTGCAAAAGCACCAATATTTGCTCTTTCCCATGTTTGTAGACTCCCAAACTCAGGTGCAGGCAGATTCTTCACTCTATCAAGTTGTGCAACCAATGGCTTCAATTGCTCCTAATGTAATAGAAAAACAATATAAAGAACATACCTCTGTCAGATTCTTAAATACCAAGAACAAGATTAAGAGACACTGGTTGATAGATCGGTATACATGCAATCACCTCCAAAATGTTGCATATAGAACACTATTCATTATTTTCCCAATAATCTTTTTTTTCTCAATTTCTCATCCAAGTATTTGTAGTGATATCAGTCAAACTATTTCTTGACTCTAGGCAAACAGACTATATAAATTCTAAAAAACTGTAAGTAGACAGTCAAGGACATGAAACGATTGGTTTTATGGGCTGTTTGGATATATATGGCTAGTTACTAGTCGGAGCTAAAAATTAGCCCAAAATTAACTGAAGTTGGCTAGCAACTAGTTGAGGCTTGGCTCAAAAAGTAGCCCACCTATTAGCCCTCTTGTTTCGATGCACAGGGCTAATATTAGCTAGCTAACAATTAGCCCCTTGGTATCCAAACATGCCTTTATAACGGTGAGATATTTGCTATTTACAATATAAAAAATGTGTAATCTCTAATGGTTATAGCAAAGTTGGTGGCATTCATCGTGGTAATGTGCCATTCTTGTCACAGGTGGATGTTCGTATCAGTTTTACAATATTACATCAGTGCAGCTATATATGTGTTCTTGTTTTCTTCCAAACTGTTTGGTTGACTTTCTGTCATACGTCTAATGAAGGGTCCAGATAGGAGCAGGCGGCCCATCCAACCCAGCCGCCAAGGGGGGCAGCCGCGCCACCTGAAGGGGAAGGGCGCGCACGGTGAGGGTGGCCCCCCGCCGCCGCCGACATCCATATCCGGAGGATCGCGAATAAAGGAAAGGGAATAGGAATAGGATCGGTTTAAATTAGTTAGATTGGGAGGAGTCCATATCTATAAGGACTTCCCTCGTTAGATTACTGAAGATGCAAGTCTCCTTAGGACTATAAATAGAGAGACAATGTAATCATTGGGATTAAGAAAGAAAGCCTAAGAGCTTCCCTACCCCTCTCCCCTCTCCCCTCTCTCTCCAGCGCCTCCCTCTCCTCTCTGTCTCTGCGCCACCTCCCTCTCCTCTCTCCCCAAACCCTAGCCGCCACCTTCCCTCCACCATAGCCGCTGCCGCCAGCCCTAGCCACAGCCCCCTCCTCTAGGAGGACTCTTACACTTTCTCAATCAAGCAAAAAAGTATTCCCTTTGTCAACCATCTATTCTCAGCAGCAGTTGTGCTGGAATGCTGAAAACACCTAACATTTTTGTTTCCTTCTATGATATTTGGACTGAGCACGTAAATTTTGGCATTAAAACTTAGAAGAGTTCCAAAGATAACCGAATACTAACTTCAATTCTTTGCTGCATGTCCTTTAATTTCTCACGCCTGCGCTTTCTAACATTGTCATCGCCATCTCCCATTTCCTCAGAAGCAAGTTTGTCACTCTCTGCAACCAGTTCACCATTGCAAGTTTCACAATGGAAGTACTCATCCGTGTAGCTTACCAGTTGTACTGCATCAAAGGCTGAGTATCTGCAGATCAGAAGAAAAAGTTACCAGAGCGCACCAGTTATCTGCCTAGCATGAATAAACTAGACGAACACATACTACCTTTTATTACAGCTAGGGCATATATAGTGTTGAATTGTATTTCTGCTGTCCAATTCATCCTCATATTTTTTCTTCATGCGGCGAATCCGGTACCTTACAACATCACAGATCTGTGTTTTGGGAGGACAAACATCCATTATAATTTGTATTGGATTACAGAACAAGAGGCAGAGGAAAGATGAATGGGGACATAATGCTCTTAGTATAATAGTGAGTTTCATACACAGTAAATATCAACAAACTGATGAAAATGTAAATGATAACTAAACTCGAGAAACCACCAGTGACGTTTTTGCATTGATCCGTTGCCCGAAACTAAAACAAACAGGTCAATGGATTTAAAATTGAAGACTTGTATTGCTTGAGAGCAAACAAAGGGCGAGATGTAAACAATTGAAAGCAGGTGCTCTATATGTTAGTGTATATATATCAAGTTAAACAAGCTTTTGTACATGTGTTACTCTTTAATATCACTTTTGCACTCACGCCCTAGAACCCAGCATGGACTACTAAGACTAGGCCCAATTAAAGCTTCGCTTGTAAGGTAAATGTTACAAATAATGGAGGTCAAATATTTTTCCTACAATGCTAAAATTATCAAACATAAAGAAGGATTAACTCATGATAATACAGTACTAATAAAATTTCTCCCTCTTTGCAATCAAGGCCAATTCATTAAGAAACATAACAGGAGAATCCCAAAGCATTAGTAGTCTATAAAATAAATGTACTTCGTCATTGTTCAGGGAAAATTTGAAAAAGGTACTTCCGGCAAGAAATTAAAGGCAACATACAAATATCTTGTTCTTTTTCTAAAAAAACAGTCTTATCTATAAAAACAATAACAACTTAATGGCATAGGTTTTAGAAGACTAACCTGAGCATAATCCAAGCAACAGTATGAATGTGTGTGCATCTTTACTTTCTTTTCTCCCTCCTTAGCAACTGGTTGACCATCATTAGCAGCTGCAGCAGCAGCATTATGTGCTTTTGCGTTTTTTGCTGACTGCAGCAACAAAGATCAAAGCAAATACAAAATCAGATAAGATAAGAAGACAAGGAACCACACCCAAAGGAAACACGAGTCATGAAATCATAAGATATTCATTGGCACACTTTCAGATGGCGAGAAATGCAAATTTCTTCAGCCAGCCACCAACTTCATGATTATAGATGAATAAATTTCTGTCCACCTACATACCTAGTTACTTGATAAGCGCCACACACATTTTCAAGGCATGACAATGTTGAATTATCTTCCTTACAGCTTAACGCCATTTAAGTAAATAGACAACAAGGACATTTTGTCACCAGTTGGCGGTTGGAACTTGCTCATATCTACAAAAGGGAATCACAGCTATGCATGTTCAACAACAGATCAATACACACAGAAAAACTAACCTCCTTCCGATGATCCCTCGTGACTAGTTTCTCCTCTTCAAAGAAACGGAGAATGCGACGCAGCTGTTTCGAGTGGAGCTTCAATGCTTTAGCCAAATCTTCCTCCCGGACCCACTGCCATCTGAGGTGGAAGTAGAATACTTTTTGCATAAATCAAACAGACCCAAAAAAAATCAAATAGGTGGTTAGGTTACACCACAAAAAAACCTATGTTGCATGGATACGTTGGTGTGGGTGAGGCCTCATATCGCGTACCGGATACGTATCAGTGTTATTAAGTCGTCTGACTAATTGCAATTTGTCGACCTTATCGGTTCCCCGGCACTGAGCTAGAGCGACTAGAAACCAAGTCATCCGATGGCCTGTTGGCCGTTAGGCTCATTGTTTTTTTGGTCTCCCCCTCCCTCCCTACCAGCTGCCTGCCTTAGCAGCAGGTCTCGCCGTCTCAGCAGCGCACCCTCTCTAGCTACAGGTGCCTCCTCCCTCTCTAGCCACAGGCGCCTCCTGCTGAAAGGGATTTGAAAGATAAGCACCTCATCCAACTGTTAGTGTACATCCTCCTTCTCCGCTTCTTGCTGTTAGCTCTCGTTCTTCTTGCTTTCTAGCTCTATTTTGGCCGCTCTTTGCTTGCCTTAAAACTTGAATATGGAGTTTTGAGCACTTCAGAAATCAGACCTCGGCAGTAAGTGATCAAGTGACTATACATTCTATCTTAAAATTTGGTTCAAATAGCCTTTATACTACATGCTATATAGTATATCGGTCCTGGTACATAGAGGACGACTAGGGTCGACTAGGCTCGACTAATCGAGCTTATCAACAACTAGTCACCTTATCGGTGCCATGGCAACTAGGGTTTGATTAGATGATTTGAAAACACAGATACATATCTTCCGAGTATCTGTTTTTTTAATTAATTTCGCGAATATTGAGTATGTCAGCTGAAACGTATCTGCAATGTTTTATTGTTACCAGTTTTAATATGTGTGATTATCTTTACATTTTAAAATGGTAAAAAGTATCCAGTTTTTTTGGGAAACTGCTGCATACGTGCTACATAGCAGAAAACTAATCAAGCATCCAAAAGTATAGCATGAGTGCGGTGTCACTGGACCAGCAGGTGAGGTGTGTTGATGGCATATGAAGGCAAGGTGCTCGTGCAAACTTGAAGACTAGCAGCAAATTATTGAGAAGACAGCAAAGTTCGAAAAGGCGACGCCTCATCCCTGCCTAGCCGCGATTAATCGCTAGTCGAGGGGTTCCCGCCTGGCCTACGGGGTAGGCGGACACCTAGGCGGGCGGAGCGCCTCGGCGGCGCAAGGCGGCGCCTCGGCATCGATTCGGCGGCGCTGAAGCGGTCTAGGCGACGCGGAGGTGGACGCGGCGACCGAGCGCGCGAAAAATTGACGCCGCGGGTGAGCGCGCGCGCAGCTGGCTTCGGGTGCGGGAAAAGAAGGCTCGGGCGCAGGAAGGATAAGAGGGAGAAGGGGGAAAAGGACGCGCCTACTTGCTTCCCGCTCTCCGACGGCCGCTCACCTCCCTGCGACCCCGCCGGGAAGCCGCTCCCGCCAGCTACGCTCCTCCCCACTGGGCAGGTGGCCCCGCAGGCCGCACTCCTCCCCGCCGAGCTCGTGGTACCGTCGGTCGCGCTCCTCCCTGCCGAGCTCGTGGCCCCGCAGGCCGCGCTCTTCCCCGCCGAGCTCGTGGTCCCGTCGATCGCGCTCCGCCCCGCCTGGAAGCTCCTCCCCGCCGGTCTCTTCATCTCGCCAGGCGCTCCTCCCTGTCGGTCTAGTCCTCCTGCCGGGTGCTCCCTTCCCCGCCGGACACGTCCTGCCGCCGCCTAGTACCCTCCCGCCGGTCTCCTCCCTAAGCTGAAGCCCCAAGGCCCAAGGTCTGTATGTCCTCCCCTGCTCCTCTCCTCTGTTAGCTTTGAAGTGCTCTGAAGTCTGAAATCTGAATGACATACTTGACTGAATCTGAATGACATGTATGTATTTGTAATTTGTTGGCTGCATGTATATTACAGTATGTATCTGATTGACTGAATCTGAACTCTAAAGCCTGCTCCTCTTTTGTTTGACTGAATCATTTGTTGGCTGCATGTATCTGTGTTTGCGTGAACTCTGAATTTATAGCTGATTGCTGCTCGAGCTCCCTGCTTGGCTGTTGCTGTCTACTCTACTCACTGCCTCCTCTATCCTCTGAATGAATCTGAAATTCTGAATGTATCATGTATGTCTGATCTGAAGATAGAGACACTGATCTGTCCTCTGAATCTGAATGTATGCCTACTCTGATTCTCTGAATGTTAGATTGTTAGCTAATATGTTTACTCTGAATGCTTGCTGTTATTTGGTAATATTGTTGTCACCTATTAATTGTTATTTGCTCTGAATGCCTAATTTCAATGCATGAATGCCTGAATGTTACTCTGAATGCCTGAATGTAGGATGTGTGACCGATTGTTTTAGCTGATTTGCTACATGTCAGATGTGTCACACACAAGTGAAGTCATCTTTGAACTAGTGGACAAAGCAATTGAAGACATTGGTCCAGATAATGTGGTTCAAGTAGTGACAGACAATGCCTCTAACAACATGGGAGCAAAGAAGCTATTGCTTGAGAAGAGACCTCAGATCTTTTGGACCTCTTGTGCAACTCACACAATCAACTTGATGCTCCAAGGAATTGGCAACATGGCTCGGTTCAAGAAGGTGATGGACCAAGCAAAGGCATTCACCATATTTGTCTATGGGCACACTATAACATTGGAGTGCTTGAGATACTTCACAGAGGGGAAAGAGATAATAAGGCCAGGAGTGACTAGGTTTGCTTCAACCTCTCACTTTGAACAGCATACAAGAGAAGAATGACCAGTTAAGAAAGATGGTGGTTCATAGTAGGTGGGACTCATTGAAGCATGTGAAATCAAAGAAAGGAAAAGATGCCACATCAATTATGTTGAATCCAACCTTTTGGAAGGATGTCAAGCTAACATTGACTGTTTTTGAGCCATTGGTCAAAGTTCTCCGTTTGGTTGATGGGGATGTGAAGCCATCCATGGGTTTTGTTTATGGACAACTACTAAAAGCAAAGAGAGAGATCAAAGAGGCCTTCGGCAATAATGAGTCCCGGTTCAAGGAGGTAATTGCTGTTATTGACAAGAAGATGAAAGGAAGACTTGATTCTCCATTGCATTTGATAGCTTATTTGCTGAATCCACACTATAGTTATAATAACCCATCAATCTTTGATGAGCCCACAATAACAGAAGGATTTATCAATTGTGTGGAGACTTTTTATTATCATGATGAGGATAAGCAACATCAGGCTGCCAACATTGACTTGAAAAAGTTTTAGAATAGAGAAGGACCATTTAACAAGAAGCTTGCAAGGACTTTTGAAAACTTTGATTACAACACAGGTAGAGGTACTTGTTATTACAATAAATTTGATTACAACATGGTTGTTTGCTGTTTTCATCTAACAATAAATTGCTACTAACTAATAGAGGTGTTTTTCATTTATTTTAGTATCATGGTGGCGGTTGTATGGAACTGAAACACCAACTTTACAGAAGATGGCTACAAGGATCCTATCTTTGACATCAAGCTCTTCTGGTTGTGAAAGAAATTGGAGCAGGTTTGAAGGGGTTAGTACCTGTCTACCTGAAAATTGCAGCAGCATTACAATTAAATTGCAGAACTAAAAATGCTCTTATTTTAAATTTATAGATACACACTAAGAAGAGAAATAGGCTTACTATAGCCCGCCTGAATAAATTGGTCTATATTCAATTCAACTCCAAGCTGATTAATAAGAATGAAAAGATCAAGTCAAAGAAGATCAGTGATGTTCTCTTGTCTAATGATACAACTGAAGCTCAAGGTTTTCTGCATGAGAATGGAGATGATTGTGCATTAGTTGTCTATAGAGATGAGGAAGATGAGATGGAAGGTACAGGGATACCTTGGTCTGTTATTGGAGATGCAGTGGGAGCATAAGAATAACTTGAGCTACGTAGAAGTGCAAGAGTGAGACAGCTTTATGAAGGAGAAGAATTTGACTCCGAAGAAGAACAGTTTGATGAAGATGAGGATGATTATGTGGAACCCTATTGAAGAAGAAATATGACATGGTAGTGGGGCCTTTTTATCATGTCATGGTTTATCTTTTATCATGTATGTCTGAAACTTATGAACTGCTGTTGTGTGACTGTATTTTTCTTTTTTTGTGAGAACTATGTGGTCTCTGAACAAGACCTTTATTTATGAATTATGTTGTGCACTTATACTGTTGTCCTGTACACTTGTTTGTGCTTTAAAATTTGTAATTACTAGCAGCTGATATGGTTTGTTCATGGATGGGAGATGGCTGAAATTATTTAGATAAGTGTCAACTTGCTATTTTCTATTTTTTGATGAACTGCTTGCTGTCTATTGAGTATTTACAAGCTGTCAATCCTTACAGTAGGAACTAGGAACAAGCTCTCTATTGATTATTGAGCCTAAGCCAATAAGCCACTAAGGCATGTCTACTGCCCTCTCTTTTATATACTGTATTCAACTACTCTATGCTTCTATTTAACTAATTTATTTAGTATTTTTTGCTATATATAATATATATATATATATGTTGTGTGCTAAATTGACAAAACATCTAGAAAAATGCCTTGAAACGCCTAGGCTGGCCTAGGCTAGCCTAGGCTCTAGGCTATGGGTCAGCGCCTAGAAAGAGCCTAGCGCCTTCTTGAACTTTGGAAGACTAACGGTTCAACAGAAATAGTCGCAACCGGTACCTGGTGAGCGCGTCTAGGATGACGATGGCCATGCCGTGGTTGTCTCCGTGGGAAGTCTTGGGCTGGTTGTCACCCTTCATGGAAACATAGTAGAAGGCATAGGCCGCCAGCCTCACCAGCCTGCAAGAAAACCAACCCACCCGATCTCGCACAGAGGTCAGCAACGGCTGTAGCTAGGGTTTCGATAATGGAGTAGGGTCAGGGCTCACCGGTTGAGGGGCTCGATGGAGCTCATGGTGGCAAAGACGACACCGGCGCGCCGATGTGAGGGTGGTCGGGGTTCTGATTGCCTGCTTACGGCATAGGGGGGCAGGAGGAGGGGTGCTGGATCGCGCCGGCCGTAGCCCACACCGGTCGGATCGGAGGGGAAAGGGCGAGCGAGAGATATGGCCCTGTTTGGGACAACTTATATCAACCTCACTTTGAATCAAAGCTAGATTCATATCACAGTTGGCTTCTGCAAGAATCCAATGGCAAAAGTCGCATCGTTTGGGGGATTCGTGGCCACGGCTTCGTCTTTTCGCTGGGGTGACGCGCTGCTCGAATCGACCGTCTCCTCCAGCAAGTCCCGAGTGGGGACAACCACCAGTGTAGGGGTGAAGATAGTCGGCAGAGCGAGGAAGGGGAGCTCCATGGTGGCATGAGGAAGCAGAGCTTCGTGGTGGCGCGGGGACGAAGATGACCTCCAAAATGAGGGGGGAGCCGACTTCAGCGTGGAGGACAACAACGACAATCGACAAGGCAGAGGCGGGGGTGGAGGCGGAGGATAGGACGATGACGAGGGAGATTTCAGGGCTATTTGGTACAATATTTGAGAATCACTTCATGAATATGCCGGACATGTTTGGTCATTCTGATTCTGGAAGCTCATTCTTCGATAGGAGTGATTCTGTGGCTGAAAATAATTTTCTTTAACTATTTAGCATAAACTCTTGAAATCATGATGGAAAATCACTTCACAGAATTAGGAGAAGCTACTTTTTTCAGCTCTCAGCCTCCTAGTTCATTTTAGAGAATCACTTTACGGAATCAGCAGAGAATCACTTCTCTCTAAAAAAATGTTTGGTAGAGCTCTGCCAAATGGGACCGCAGAGTAAGAATCAGCTCTAGGAGTTTTGCCATCACTTCATGAATCACGGAGATAAGAAGTTGGGCTAGGTCAGTCTTAACCCAAAATTACTCGACAATTTCCATATCTCCATCTAGGCACTGGGAGGGCTATTTGGAGGGGTGCCATGATGTAGTCTCTTAGTGTTTGGATGCATGTCTAACTGTTAAGCTAGGCTCATAGCAGTTAGCATCAAAGTGAAGCCAAAGTGTAGAGGCCTATGAGTATCCATCCTTCCCGTTGTAATTGGCTCAACGACGTTAAGCCAAAGATCCAAATTGAGCCAACCAGCTCTATACCACTTGAAGGGGCCGTGATGCTTAAGAGGGGATGAATTAGGCAACTTAAAAATTGTTACTAACTATGGCCTCTAATTTTCTACTAAGCAAAACCTATGTAAAGATAAACTATCTAGATGTGCAACTAAGATTTTGCTAGGTGTGTTGCTATCTCTACCACAAAAGAGTTATGCAACCTAGGTTTCAATCCTATCAACTAGCATATCCATTAAGTTAGGAAGGTAAAGCACACAACCAAGGCATATAATATAAATGTGGAAAGTAAAAGGCGATAGAGATGCAAACTCCTGTTCGACGATGCTGATATTTATACTGAGGTATTGAGAAGCACGCAAACTTTCCCTTAGCCCTCGTTAGAGCCCCTCGTAAGGATGTCCTCGCAAGGGCCAAGCTCTTGGTCGAGTAACTCTGTGAATACCCCTAGGTCTTTCTGGGTCTCCAGAATAGCCTCTCCCAGACCACTCCCCGCCGTCTTCACTATCGAGCTTTCATTCGAACCGCCATAGGCCTCGTTCCCTCCGGTAGATGGTGGCAGCCACACCACAAACGTTGTTGGTGTGATCTTGCAAGACTACAAACCCCTCTAGTATATAATATGGTGCGTGCAAGCACCGAGTGGTAAGATGTATGCAAACCTCACCAAACATTAGGTCTAAACCTTGAGAAAGCGTAATTAAGCGGGTCTAACTAGCCTAAGCACTTCACAAAGCCCTACACTAATCATCTAATTTTCTCTTAAGCACTTGTGGTGGTTAAAGCACTTGGTGAAGTGTCTCAACACTCCTATATATTTAGCACACTCCAACTCCCTCCATTTGACCAGCCATGGGGTATAAATAGCCTCCAAAAAACTAGCCATTGGGAACCTACACATGCCTGCTGCGCAGCCAACAGACGGTCTGATGGGTTATCATCGAACAGTCTGATGCCCTGTCCCGTAGAGGACCGTTGAACTAGTCATTAGTCGACCATTGGGCGCCCCTTAGTAGCAAGGTCTGATGCAACTCGTCAGAGCAGTCTGACGCTGTAGGGTCGAGATGGTAGACTAGAGGACGGTGAATAGTCCTTTCTAAAAAATAATCGCTCCGGCTAATCGAAACAAATGCAAAATTAAAACTATTAGTCTAGCTAAGACTATACCCTTCTATCTAAGTTCACAAGCACCTTATATAGATCCTAATATGAGCAACTAAGGTGCTGAGCTAGGAAGAGCTCACCTAAACAATTCTAGTTAGCAAGGTCATACAAACCTATGTGACTAGTACTCAAACAACTAGGTAGCTCCTACACATGCTAGTATGCAAAGCGCACAAAGCCTAAGCTCACTAGCAATGCTCAATAGCAAGGCTACACAAGCCAAATTAGAGAGATCAAATTACCTAGCTACACAAACTAAGCAATGTAACTATCAAGGCTACTCAAGCCAACTAGTTACGTAAGAGAGCAACTAATTTACTACTAAAGTAAACTAGCTACACAAAAGCAACAACACAAGCACAATATATGAATGAATAAATACAAGCTTGTGTATGGAGATTGCAAACCTACGGAAAGATGATGACATGGTGATTTTTATCCCGAGGTTCAGTGGTTTACCAACCACTTAATCCCCGTTGAGACAAGCTCTAAGGTTGCTACCGGTCCTCTTGCTAGTGGTGACCCACAAGTCACACTCCCACGTGAAGTGCTTACCACAAGCTCTAGGACTTGACATGGCCGGACCACTTGACGCTCTTCATGTCTCGCTCTACTAGAGTTGCTCTTCATGGCTCCCACGGGGCGAGCACAACACCCCTCACAATCACTTCTTCAGAGCACCACATAAGCTTCTTACAAGCCTCACGATGGAGACACGCCACCAAGCCATTTAGGAGGTGGCAACCTCCAAGAATAACAAGCATCACCAGCTTGCAACTCGATCACCTAGTACCACTTGAAGCAATCACTCAATGCAATGCACTAGGAATCGCTCTCACAATTAATTGGATGATCACTATCAAGCGTATGTGAGTTAGAAGCCCAAGGCGCTCAACCACCCCAAGGGTCAGCCGCCCCTCTATTTATAGAGGAGTGGGAGAAACTAGCCATTTTCTCCTTTCACTCGAGCTGTAATGGCTATCCCAAACAGTCTGGCCTTCTCTACGAACTGGTCGCTAGGCACAAAATTTGAACCGTGGACTGTCCACCCCTTGGGCCTGGATTATCCACCGTTGATCCCCAACGGTTAGGACCAAAGTCTAGCAGCTCTACACCTAGCCAAAACTGACCAGTAGACAGTCTACCACATAGGCGTGGACTGTTTGCGAGCACCTTTTCGGTGTACATCGGGCACAACAGTGCCCTCGCTGCCTCTGGAACTGCCTAGTGGTCCCATCGCCCAGGCTGGTGGTCCCACTATCAGGCATTGGTTGCCTGCACCTACCACACTAGTGCACCTAGTGGTCCCACCACCAAAGCTAACGGTCCCACCGCTAGGGTAACAGACAACAGCCCCAACAAGCGCCTTTCGCCACCTTTCTCAACACCTTCTTCACCACCGGTTTCAACCGATCTCAAGATGTTTTGCGAACCTTTGAAAACCTGCTAACCTCAAGTGTTGTCCCACAAGACAACCACCACCTTAAGTACATGTTAGCATTTTCACACATCATTTCACAAAGGTTTTAAACTTATTTTTCAAGCCACTCGATCCTAGCATCGCATGCAAAGTTAGATTGCTCGAGTGGCACTAGATGACCGATATGCAAATAAGTTTGCCCCTCTTGATAGTATGACCATCTATCCTAAACCCGTTCATACACTTCTCTACACAACCTTTGACCGGTGAAATAAAATGCCCTGCAAATATACCTTTGCCTTGCGCATTCCATTTCATCTCCTCCAATGTTGATGCCACACAAGCACCAACCATCATCACCAAATGATATGATTCACTTCATATCATCATGTGACCTTATTGGTTCATCAATCTCAACTTCACTTGCTCTTCACCGTTGCCTTGGTCCATCGGCGCTAAGTCTTCGCTCAAGCTTCCCCACCACATGCGGTTTGTCGCTTCAAAGCCTCTGACTTTGCCCTTCACGCTTGTGACTGGTCCATCGATGCTAAGACTTGTCTTGATCTTCTCCACCTAGCCACATGACTCTATGCCATGTCTCATATGTAATGAGCTCCTTCATCACATGTGTGAGCATTGCAACATATCCATGCCATTTTCACCTCCATGGCATAGGTTGCTCACACTAGTGCACCTATGAACTAATTTCCTATGTATCTCACACAAACACATATTAGTCCACCTAGGTTGTCACTCATTTAACAAAACCAAACAAGGACCTTTCAGATGCCCAAAAATCCTCTCTAGAACCTCTCTGAATGTCATCAGACACATCATTAATGGTCCCATGCTGCGTCGTAGCATCGGTCCGATGCCTCTACATGGCTTGAACTATGAGAGATTATGGTCGATGCTCTCCCTATCCTTGATCTGATACACTGTTGGATGCCCCTAGACACTTGTCTGCTAGGGTTTAGTGGTGTATGGTCTGATGACCCTAAGGGTTTAGTTCAATGCCTCTATCCGATGCCCTTCTGACCTCTTTATCAATTTGTTTCTTTGTGATCTTTGTATCCGTCTTGGTTCCATATTGTGTCTTGGACTTTTGCATGTCTTGTGGGTCTTCAGCTCTACTCCTAATGCCTTGATTTGAGGTGTTGATCATTGTTGGTATTTATTAACTTGTCACTTATTTAGTAGACACCTATTATAAACCTATGAAAGACCCTTGTTTGGTTTTGGTAATTGAGTGACAACCTAGGTGGACTAATTGTGTTTAATGTGAGATACACAAGTGATTAATCCACATGTATACTTGTGTGAGCAACTCATGCCATGACTGTGAAGATGGCTTGGATTTGTTGCAAGGCTCACACATGTGATGAAGGAGCTCATTGCATATGAGACATGACATTGAGTCATGTGACTAAGGTGGAGAAGATCAAGACAAGACGTGGCTTGATAGACCGGTTGCAAGCATGAATGGCAAGTTAGAGGCTTTGGAGCAATGGACCACATGGCGGTGAAGCTTGAGCAAGACTTGGCGCCGATGGACGTAGGCAACGGTGAAGAGCAAGTGAGGTCAAGATCGATGAACCAATAAGGTCACATGATGATATGAAGTGGATCATATCATTTGTTGATTGTGTTGGTGCATGTGTTGCATCGACATTGGAGGAGATGGAATGGAATGCGTAAGACAAGGTATATTTGTAGGGAATTTCATTTCACCGGTCATAGGTGTGTAGAGAAGTTTATGACCGGGTTTAGAATAGATGGCCGTACTATCAAGAGGGGCAAACTTGTTTGCATATCGGTCATCTAGTGCCACTTGAGCGATCTAACTTTGCGATGTTGCTAGGATCGAGTGGCGTGGTGAATTGAGTGACTAATCCTTTAAAAAATATTTTTGAAAATGCTAACACACTTGCACTTGGTGGTGTACACTTGGTCATGTTGGCACATTTGTAAAGGAGAAGTTGTTGGAGTTGAATTGGATCAACTTGGAGAAGGGAGAAAGGTTTTTCGGTGTGCTCTAAACTATGCGATGGTCCTTGGATTGGAATTCTACTTTGATCCATTGTGATTTGGATCAAATATACAAGTGAGATGTGTTGCCCTCTGAGTATGCTTTCCAAAATGTCCAAGATCATCGAAATCACACTTCGAAGCTAAGAGTTATAGCTATTTTAGCAATGAAAGGTCTGTGACCGGACTCTGCGATTGGACGCATCCGGTTAGCACCTACGAGTCCAATCATAGAGTATGGTCAGTGTTTTTAACGCGTCCAAGAGCGACCAGACACACAGAGAGTCCGGTTAGTGATGACCTGATGCGTCTAGTCATCAAAAGAGCTCTCTAGAACCTCTAGAAGTGATTGGACTCTAGGAGAGTCAAGTCCAGTCCTAGGAGAAAGAAGAGTTCATTCAGTTGTGTAGAGATGCGTTGGTGACCGGACTCGGCCTCGGCGCGTCCGGTCACTAGACCTAGGCGCGTCTGGTCAGAAGTATGCGTGTGTAGGAGCTAGCCATTGGCGAGCAACGGTCATCTTTGAATGGCTACTACACGTGGTGTATGAGGAGTGACCAGACTCTACGACCTACGAGTCTAGTCACTGCAGCAGTGAGTCCGGTCAGTACAAAAAGTGCCTAGTGAAGGGGGTAACGACTATTTTAGGACTTAGGGCTATAAAAGGAGTCTGTGGCTGGCCTTGGCACATGTTTGGCACCATTGGGACTTAGTGTCTATGCTTAGGGAGTGCTAGGAGAGCCTATAACTCACTTGTGCACATAGTGATTGCATCCGATTACGAGTGAGCGATTCTAGCACGATTGCATTGAAAGATTGCATCGAGCGGCACTAGGTGATCGAGTTGCAAGCTGGTGGTGCTTGTTACTCTTGGAGGTTGTCACCTCCTAGACGGCTTGGTGGTGGTCTCCGTCGAAGCATGCAAAGAAGATTGTGCGGTGCTCTGGAGAAGTGATTGTGAGGGGGATTGTGCTCACCCCATGGGAGCCACGAAGAGCAACTCTAGTAGAGTGAGACGCGAAGGGCGACAAGTGGTCTGGCCGGGTTGTCGATGGTCACTAACATCAATTATAAACCATCAACATAACCTTTATTTATACTTAATTCCATCACCAAACATTGTTATAGGGGTTTAAACTAATAAATTCCATGAGTTTTTATGAATCCATGTTTTTAGCAGGGTTTATCTAGAAAACCGTCAAGGGGGACCTATTCGTCAAAGGAAATTATAGAATTCCACCACGTAAACAGCGTGGGAAGATTCTAGAAGACTCCAGGAGGCTCTCCACCGAAGCAGACCCTAAGGGGCTGCCATGTGGGGCCGCCTAGCCCCACCTACAGGCCACTCGGCCCCTAGGCCCACCTGTCAGCCTCTGCATCGCAATATTGGTTCTCCACCGCCTCTTAGGTTGCATCTACGCTGTCCTTTAAGTTAGTTTGATCCAAGAGCTCATGTTGGATGCTTCGGCCCATATATACCAGCCCCTGCCACCCTCCCTGGGGCCATCCTAAAACCCTAATTCATATTATGAGGATCAGAGCCAGCTATCAAGAGAAGATTAGTCCTCCATAGGATCTAATCTTGTAAATAATAGTGAGATAGAGAGTGAGGGAAGAGTTTGGAGGAGATGCTGGCCTGTTGGTGCTCTCTCTATGGCTTGTACCTTGGCGGATCCAAGTTCTACTTGAGCTTGCCTTTGAGATTTCTTTGGTAATCAACTTCTAATTCAAGTAAGTAATTGTTTATATTGTTCATCAGGATCAAGACTCTCTTTTGAGTGCTTTAATCTATAGATGCTCTAGGTTCAAGTATTAATCATAAGTGTAAGCGTGGTGCTTAGACTTAGATTAATCGTGGATGCACCCTACATTCTGGATGGTGGTAGATCGCGTGTGTGACATCAGTTCTATATAGTCTATACTATATAGCTTCATTGATCCTTTGTAGTCCACCTCCATCTGTAGGCACAAGTAGGACGCGGTTACGAAGGAAAGCATCCTCTGCTGGTGTCTTTCTCTAGCAATGTCCCTAGTTGAATAGTAGAAGACATAGCTTACCCAAGTCAGAACTAGAGAACCTTGGTTTTCCTCTCTACACTCCTATTTATCTCAACCTTGTTGCTACCCCTAGTTAAGTTAGATCATAGTTAGTCTCACACATTTCCCTATAGATACGATACTTAGAATACTTTCGGATAAAAGCTACAGCAGTATCTGTGCGCTTGCGGATTTATCTGTGTGCGTTAAATATACCAACAAGCTTTCTGGTGCCATTGCTAGGGAAACGATTGCTGAATTAACTTCGAGCCTAGCTTAACATTTTATTTTTTATTCTTTCTTTTATTTTACTTTTTCTTTTAGCATGGATTCCACTCTTATCTATCAATATGCTAAACCCACGAGCACAAGCCTAGAGCCACCAAAATCTTCAGAGCCTATCCTAACACCTGGCTATGAGTTGTGCCCGTGCTTTATAAAATTGATACGGGATAAATCCTTCTTGGGAGAAGGCAACAAAAAACCCATACTCACACCTACAAGAGTTTGAACAGACCTGTGTATGCTTGCGTATCGCTGGCATGTCTGACAAAACCATAAGATGGAAGTTATTTTTGTTCTCTTTGACGGGAAAAGCTAAACATTGGTACAGTCAAACCGTAGGAAGTATGCAAGGAGATTGGGAAATATTATACTCTAAATTTTGTTTATGTTTCTTTCCCATCTCTAAAGTGGCTAGCCTTTGGAAAGAGGTTCTAAATTTTAGACAACTAGAAGAAGAATCTCTTGGTACATCATGGGGTCGTTTTAATGAACTCATCATCATTGGCCCAGACCTTGCCATTCAAGACCCTATACTTCTTCAACATTTTTACATGGGTCTAAGCAAGGATTCCATGGAATCCTTTGATGCATCCTCTAGAGGTGATTTCCTTCATTTATCTACTAGTGAAACAAGGGCTATGCTTGATAGAATTAGTGGAAAGACTCCCTACACTAGCATTCATACGAAACTCCCCAAGAAAGAGAAGAAATCATCTCCCAATCAAGAAGAGGCAGTTCTGATAGCCAAATCACAACCACTTCAATCTCAAGATTTAGCTATCAATCCTAAACCACTAATACCCCAAAATCCCTCAAGAGAAGAAGGAATTCCACCTTTGGAAATCCCTGTTGAAATTAAGGATGACCTCTTTTGTGCTGATTCTCATCTTTATAAGAGACCTTCGAGCGAATATAATTCAAATCCTCTCAAGAAGGGATCTCTTAGAAAGTGTCCTTATTCCCATATAGGACATTGGGAAGAATTCAAGGATGGCATTTCAAGTAATGCCATAGAAGGAGAGCTGAGCCATCTAAAAGCAATTCCTATCCTCTCCCCTTCTATGTCCACATTAGATGTCTCATCTGAACCCATCTTTCAACCCATCCTTGACCTCAATAATCCCTCTTATGCTCTCTCTCCTAAGTCTCATGATGACCCTAGAAATCCACCAAGACAACCAAAGCATAGGAATCTTGAAGGCCACAAGGATGACAAAAAAGAGCAACGACAATGGCTGGAATGTATTAAGAACTTGTATGCCATTGCTAAAGAATGGATGAATAAGGACGAAGCCTTATGGGTAGAATCCAAACTTGGCTTAGATCAAAATGGTGAGCTTAAATCAATCTCTTTAACAAACATGACTCATCCAAGTTTGGAGGAGGCCTTAGACGAGATCAACTCGAGAGTCACCAATCCATGGGAAATCTTGGACAATAAAACATCCAATGAATGTCATAGGCATGGAATGATGGAGACAATGTTTCCGCCTATAGACATTCATGAAGAAACACCCTTAGAGCTTAAAAAGGAAGATAACATGAATGAGCATGGAAGTTATTTCATGAGCACCTCATTAAATCCATGCTCGTATGAGAAATCTCATGAATTAATTGGTCTCTCCAATATTGCCACACATGAGATCTTCAACCCCCTCATTCTCCTTGTTCATAAAGACTTTGAAAGGGTGATTGTAGATGCATATATTTATCATAAATATTGCAGATCTCGTTGTGTGAATCTTGAGATAGGTACACAAAGGTTGATGTTGGAGGGGAAACCATTTCACCAACTTGAGTGCAATTAGAAGGTTTCCCAAGGATGAGCTTTTGTCCTAAAGCAAGCACTTTTGGGAGATAACATGAGCTTTCACTTTTTGCTGTAATGCCCTTGTGAAGTGTGCATAGAAATATAATTGTGAAAATATTCCTTCGGGTATTTTTGTCACTAACCATTATAGGTTTGAAGCAAAAAGAATGAAGGATGACGACTCAAGGTATGTCCAAGCAATCATCACATCCATCCAAACTTGACTTTGCCTTGCAAAATTCAAGATTAGGGGATGAGCTTCTTTGAAAAATCTTATGACATGTTGCTAATTCATCTTGGTTGTCTCTACCTTTAAATCATGCTCTTTCATCTCCAATTGAATAAATCTTTGTAATGCTTTCATGCTACATTTGTTTACTATAGTATGTTTGAGGTTTGGAATATGTTCATAGATCTTTTAAATTAAGCATGGAGTTTAGTTTAGGGGTGCTTATCATACTTCCAAAGGCTTTTAAATTAAGCATGGTGCTTAGGTTAAAATGCCTTCCTGAATCAAATTAGGTGTGGTGTCTAGGTTGATTTTTGAACCAAGAATATGCTATAGTAGATATTGGTCATTTTGTTGAACTAACCCTATGTAGGAAACTTTTAATTCAATATTGGTAAGTCATGAGATTAATTCAAATCAGAGATGAAGCAAGGCACATGATAAACTCCAATAACATTGCACAAAGAAGACACGACTCATTCAACATGGATGAATGAACGGCATAAAATAATAAGTGAGACAAAAGGTCTAACAAGGTGTCAAAAGATCGAAGAGCAGAAAGATGACATGACAAAAGGATGAGAAATGTAACACCCTAGTGTTAAGCATGCATTTGGCACTTGCATTTCATGAGCACAAGCATCATCCAACCATTCATGAGCATGAACATATGAAGTTTCATTTCATTCACCTTATCTATATCACATGTGATGTTGATCATATACATGCATATGCTTGTGATCATGTGTGACCACTGCAAGATATGGTTGTGAGGTCACAAAAACACCTTAGACACATCTAGGATGGAAAATGGAGCCAAGTTTATATTCACGAGTTGGTCCAAAAATGCCTCTAAGTGTTAGTATTGATAGAAATGCCATTATTAAGTTGCTTGTTTGACCTAACTTGACTAAGTACTTAGAGAGTTTGCATGGCAGTGGGCCCTAAATAAAAGTTGTGGTTCATGTCATATAGAACAAACTTTGTTTAAGGCCTCAGAGCTAAATTAGTGCCTACCTTAGTCAAATAAAGCTCCCAAGTTGCAACTTAATGCTGTTTGTAACTTAGAAAATTTTGCTAAGTCTGAAGCTGATTTTCAGTTTCAAAGTAGCCCACTTTGGAGCTTTGTAAACTGAAAACCATGGTGAATTTGACAAAACTTTCTAAAGCAAAGTTGTAGATCTCGTGTAGCTCTACATTTTATATCAATGAAGTTTTCACAAACTCGCCACGGATTCAGAGGTAATTAGGCGCAAAGTTGCTCCATCAGTCGGCCTGATTGAGCTCGCCGGTTTAGAGTTCACTGCGGCAGTGGCTAACAGGCCGAAGGCCATGGCCGCCGCATGGTCGGCATGTGCCGTGACCGCCCCCACTGCCGTCGTGCTAGCTCCCTCCTGTAGTGGCAACAGTAGCACGCGCCACTGTCGCCATTGCTGTGTGCCTCCATCGTGCTCATGCGCCACCACCGCCGCACCTCCGACCAATCCCTCTCACCCATAGCTCCACCACCATCTCCTCTACCTCTCCTACCCACCATTGTTGCCGTTCGAGCCTAGGTGAGGCCACATTGCGTGACGCCATCGCCGCCATGGTCGCGGTGCGCCTCCAAGCTCAAGCTCGCCTGTGGCCAACCATCACCACTGCTCCTACCTTCCTCTGATTTGGTCCATCGTCATCGTAGGGTCTAGAAGCTAAGGCCGAAGCCAGTTAACTGCTATTGCAGCCATCACATGGGAATGCGTGACCATGCCATGCGCGTTCGCCATGGCTGCAAGCACGAGCTCACCACGGCTAGCCCTAGCTAGCCTCCCTTTCCTCCTGCTAGTGTTTATTTCAGCGCTACCATGAACCCTAGCACCTTCCCTAAAAATGGAGACCCATCACCGACCACCACCGTGTGCTGTTGCTAAGCCACCATGCTCGCCAGCGAGGTAGCTCCGATGATCTGCTAAGCCAACCGAGGGTACTAGTAGATGCGCGAGAGAGTGGGGAACACGACGCTGGTTACCTCGCCGTCAACGAGCTGTGGCCGGTCAACCGCTATGCCCTGCTCTATGTGTTTGTCGTGTTGGATCAGTTGACCCATGGGGCCCCGCTGTCAGTCGCAGTGGGTGCACTAGACCGGTGCATTTAGTGTATTTCAGGTTTTTGAATATTTTTCTTTATTTATTTTCATAGATTTTGTTGCAAACTTCAAAAATTCATAACTTGAGCTAGGAATGTCCACATTGAGTGAACCAAATTGTGTTGGATTCATCATGAAGTGTACTATTTGATAAAAATATGAAACCTACTGGTTGGGGTATTTTTCTGGGGAATTAAATTAAGCTAGTTAAGTACTTTTAAAATAGTTACTATCTTGTTAAATGCATAACTTGAGCTAGGAAAGAGCTAAAAATGTTATTCCAATTTTGTTGGTCTTGTGTTGACATTACCTAGATAGGAAAAATACTAAGCCTACAATAGGCATACTTCAAATATAGTTTTACTATTTAACCTTGATTAATTGCTAGTTTCTGGTGAAATTAATTGGGGTAAATATACATAACTTATGATCATAAAAAAATTTACACAATATTCTTATGCTAGGATGAAAGTAAGAAAAATATGAAATTTGTTGTTTGACACTTTTCAATAGGCTAAACTATTTTTGCTAAAATAAGCCTATGCAATTTGTCATTTTTATTGAGGTTGCTATACTTATCAAAATGGCATAAAATTTGTACAGTAGACTATTGGAGTTATATATAGGCTACTGTAATTTTCTCAGAATTTATTATGCTCCGGAAATATGTATCCTTTATATCACCCTATTATATAAGGAAATTAATAAATGCACATAAGTAAATTAATTGGGCTTAACCATGATGTTTTCTGTGGTGCATGTAATGTATATGATCTCTTGATATGAGTAGTTGTGCTCAAAATTAATTGGTTATAGGCAACTAGTTAATTATTGCTTTATAATTCCACTGGAGGGCTGCATGTTTAGTTTCCGTTGTGGTGACAATCTTGTGATGAGAATGATCTTTTCTATGAAACTCTTTAATAACAAAGTTGTAGATAACTTACTCATCTGTATTGTCCTAAAATTTCATAGTTATAGGCTTAAGGGTTTGAGAGTTATAGCTTCTATAAGTCTGCTAGCAGAGTTGCTTATTCTCTAGATAGATCTGAAAGATTGAATTTTTTGACCTGCCTAACTATTGAATCACCTTATGATGATTATAAGAAAGTTGTAGATAATTTTATAGGCTTTTTAGAAAGTCCAAGATCATATTATTTGAATATGTAAAACTCTAGTTATGGTCAAAACAAGTGGCTACTGTCTTACAGTCCAGAAAATATTTTAAATAGGTGTTTGTTTAATTACTAGAGAGGAGATATGCACCTACTCAGTAAAAGAAAGTTAATATTGTTATCACCCTAATGCCTTGCTGTTAAGAACACTTATGATTATGCATTTCATCATATCATATCATCCATGTCATTATCTATGCATCCATGATACTTATTTCGTGCTCATGCATATAGGATCGCCCGAAGGAATCACCCTCTTAGAGTTCGAGGCCAAAGAGGAGGAGAATCAGGAGGCACCATAGTAGGTAGATCCTAAAAGTGAGGAGTAGGCTAAAGAAGAATACCAGAGTGCCCTGATCATAGGCCTACATCTTTTTTGAAAGGCAAGCCCCAGAGCATTCTAAGCCTCCTATGTTTTACAAATATCAACTTGAGTCCTTTTATGTTTAATGCATTAGGTTATAGGAGTTGATTGAAAACTCTTGATGCATATAATTTCCTTGTCTAGACATATACCTTGAACCCTATGTAGGTCTAGGGTCAAATATATGCTTAGCCATGCTTAGACTGGTAGAAGTCGGGTGATTTCCTATCACCTATGAGATATAGGTGGATACCGGAGCACGATTGACTCACTACAAGGTTTCACCCCTGATGCAACGGCCTAAAAGTGTTGTAATATGCGAAAAATGGTTGCAATAGACAAAATTGCAACACAAAAAATTGGTTGGAAGGCGTTGCCACAATAACCGTAGTCTAAAGTTTGCACCACGGTTCATTTTGGTGTTGCAATAGGTTTTCTCCTATTGCAACACAATGGAGTGTTGTTGCAATACCATGTAGTGTTGCAAGCCATAGTATAAGCAACCACCATGGGTGTTGCAATAGTTACTATTGCAACACACTTGGTGTTGCTAGACATACCTGTTGCCACATACCCAAAGAGTGGCAATAGGTGCACTAGCAACAACAATGGGTGTTGCAATAGACCCTATTGCCACACATAAATAACATTGCAATAGATGGACCCTTTATTGCCACACTATCTCTATGGTTGCTATAGGTGGAACCCTGTATTGCCACACAAATATTTGGTTGCTACAGGTGGCCTCTCTATTACCACACTATGTCTATGGTTGCTATAGGTGGAATCCTCTATTGCCACGATAAATATTTGGTTGCTAGAGATGGACTCTCTATTGCCACACTAAACATTATGGTTGCTATAGGTTGAACCCTCTGTTGCCACGATAAAGGTTTGGTGGCTAGAGGTGGCCACTCTATTGCCACACTAAATATTTTGGTTGCTATAGGAGAAACCATCTATTGCCACGCTTACTACTGTGTTGCCATAGTTTGGAGACTATTGCCATAATGTTTTTACCACACAGTTTGTTTGTTACTATAGCATATATTGCAATGTCAAATTATTATGCCAATAGTCCATATTGCAACGCTTTGTTTGGTAGCTTCAAATAATAATTGCACGCCGAACAATATGATGGATAAAGCATTTAGACATCCATTAAACTAAAATATGCTTTGCCCGTACAAATCATTAATGAAACCATGCAATGTCAAACTTAGTCAATAACATACGCACAATTGAAACACATAAGGTATCCGATGCATAGTAGCTAGTTTGAACACATCAAAATGTAATGAGCTATATATGTAGCACTGCATCAAAGGTTGCCTTGATGTTGATCATCCATCAATCGTGCGCTCCACTCAAACTCCATCTTGCTCCAGGAAAGAATCATTAACATTGGTATACGCATCAGGCAAACTAAAATTGTATTATTTTGGCAACAATAGCTTGGAGTCCACAAAGTAAGAAATTTGAAATCTTAAACTAAAGACTAACAAGTTTGCAAATAAATTTGCAGAATCATTCAAAAGTAAAATTCCCCATGAAAAGGTTATATGATCAAGCCTAGAAGTCAATTAGGTATATACAAAAAACACTCTCACTGACAGCATATACAAAAACCATATACACTTTGGAATCTGATATAGAAACATTCATAGGTAGTGGAGTTACAAAAAAATCACCTGTGCATTGCCAACTTGTTGATTCCTTTTGGTTGATAGTCTCTTAGCCACATTTTCCTTCAGTTGTTTTGTAGTAATATAATTCGTTGTCGTATTCCCTTCTTTGTTTTGGGGTTATGTTTTCCTCTCTCATTAGAAGAGATGCACAGGTGCATCAACTTAAAGCTGGCAAATTAGACTTTTGTTGTACAGGTGTATCAACTTGAAACAAAAAAAGTTGAAAAACTAGATATTTCTACCAGCAACTAGTTTACTGCTATTACTCAAGATTGCTATGTTGTATGCTACAGTGGCAACAACTAGCAGAAATATTAATTTACTAGATATATATGTGTCACTTTTAGGTATATATATGTATGCTTGTAGTAAAAGGTATAAAAGATAGCACTGGCTGAATGGTTTCTTGTTATTAAAGCATCAAGAAACAAAGCAACATCTAGTTATGGTAGAGTTGCTCAACTTACTAAATTGTAGTGTTGAATGTTAATACTGCTATGATGGCACATGAAAATTTTCAACTATGGACAACCATACAACTTCGTCCAAGCACATGCTAACACACTAGAGCTAATTTAGTTGTCTACCATGAATGTTCACTGATAGATCACGATCCAACTAAGCAACATAAGATTGTTGTCTACAAATGCAACATGAGAGCACATTTCTATGACAAATAACTACATTAATCCATGTAGTCTCCAGTTCACGGGCAACTGCATGTTTAAAATGTAGCTCATGATGGCACTTGATTGTGGTAGAACCACCCAAAATAGCACGCTTCCGAAGGCGCTCGTCTTCCACTAGACACTAAGCACCCCGAAAGTAAGCTACATTGAATAGTTCCGTCGAGCACACCCCAAGGGAGAATTCGAATAATCCACGTTTTTCATCTAGGATCCAATAATGAGAATGAGTTTACAATACTTAGTCCATTTCATACAACAAGAGTTCTCAGAAATACATTATTATAATACCAAGTTCAGAGTGCGGAATTTAACAGTAGAATTGAAATAAACATCTAATGATAAGATACAAGGATCCATCTATGCCCACCAAAAGAATCCTCCACACTATAGGCATTCCTCAAGCCGCACCTGCAATAGGGGTGAATAAACCCCAAGTAATAAAATATACTCATAAGACTTACCCGACTAGTGGGAATAATTTCCCGACTTCAAAGGATATGATAAGCTTTATGGTTTGCTGGGTTTCCTTTTCGCAAAAAAACATTACTCATAGTGAATCCTTATGTATGTGTTGTATTAGCAGTCATGACTAGTTCATTAGCTATCCATTCTATGTAAGCACCTGTTTCTACTTTCAAGCAAGAGTTGAGCAATCAAATCCATTTCACCATCTTTCATCTTCTAGTTATTACTATGGTGCTAGACCATAGCCAAGTCGTACCATGTCACACGATGATTTGCGAACCAATGTATCCTAGCTAGGTACCCCAAAACACACGCCCCGCTTGTACCCTAGGCACAAGCAAGACGAAACCACCACTCTCCTATCAAGGGGTCCAGGTCCCCATCCGAACTTGGACTCCAAGCCCCCACTCCTGAGTCCTGGACTCAGTGTGGTGCTTAGACCTCCACCATCCTCGCCTCCAATCAGTCGGTTTGGAAAGAGCCGAAACCCACGAAAAGAGAGCAATGAGCCTTCCCGCTCCCATAAGCAAGTATGTGCTCAGGATAATAAGTCTGTGACCTAACTACCATCCATAGAAATGGATGGTCCTTAACCGACACGGATAGGGAAAATAGTGTAACCAAGCTATGCCCTGTTGGCCGTGGGACACAACCTATTACATCCACCAGTACCCGTACCATATCCCTGCTTGGTCTCCATTTCCTTTCACCATTTTATCATGAGAGTAATAATAATAATCACCTATTGTGAGTAACGGCAGGTTACTCACGCTACCGATAGCCTAAGCATAGTAGCTTCTTGACCTATGCTAGTAGGACTCATAGCTAGGTTTATCTATGCATGTAGTTTCAATATAAATCCTGTAACGTAAATGCACATCACACACACACACACACACACACACACATATATATATATATATATGTATAAATCTAGAGATTATTCAAAATAAGAGTTATGCACCGAGGCTTGCCTTGGGCAGGTGGATTGTCAGATATGTCAGTCATCGATGGCTGTGGGGCTTCCTCCTATATGAGAACCTCCTCCTCATACTCTTTGATCACCTCCTCGTACTCCTGCTCTCCGGCAATCATGAACTCCACCAACTCGTTCTCTACATGCATGCAATGATGATGCAACACTTAATATTTTGGCAACAACAACTCATAAAATAAGAATACACTTGCTAAGCTACTAAGCTAGCTCTAATGGCTAAGATACTAAGATAATCATAATCTCTACCAAATAGATTTCAAGCTCACCCTACAAGTGCTTAACTTTTATAAACCGATATCAAGCCATTATTCCTTTAGCCTTAATGGGTATTTAGATACTATATTAAGTAGTCTATTCTAGGGCTACAAAAATTACAGTGAGCACCTAATAATACAATGAAGCTACTATAAAATTTTTAGGGTGAAAGCTATCACAGATTTGCCACAACAATTCCTACAAATATTATCATAATAATATTAAATGCTTTCAATTGATTTAATATATATCAGCATCATCATAGATAGGCATAAACTAATCACACCAATAGATAGATCACATTTTTAGGAACCTAACAAAATTAGTTTCATAATTTTTGGACATTCATACGAATTTATATTAAATATACAAATCTAACTTAGAATTGAAATAGAAAAGCTTTACTAATTCAGCTAGAAAAAGAAAAAGACCAAAATGGCCCAACGCGGGCTTGGCCCACGTGTGAAGACGGCCCATGCGGGGAGCCTGCAGGCGCGCTAACGCTTTTGTAGAAAAGCCCTTGGCTTTTGGACAAACAACCCATAGTCCACGTACTATTCCGAAAGACAACATTTATGCACAAAGGCCCCTGCAATCTCTCCTCTTTACAACGGCATGGTCCCTAGCCTCCCCCGTGTGCTCCGACGCGGCGAGTGGTGGCACTGGCGATAGTGTCGACCACCCAGGACCCATGCTAACCTAGGTAAGAGGCCAAATCTCACCAAGGGGCCGACGCGAGGCGTTGGGCGGCGGTTGCACGAGCCAGGACGCCGTAGAAGGACCTCTCCACGACGGTAGGCACCCTACGACAATGGCGATAGCATTCTGGTGAACCGTAGCAACAACAAAGTCATAGGGATAGCGGGTGAGGAATGACAACTCACCAGTGACCTAACCGAGGTGCCGACTCGGCGGGAGATGACCCGAGCGAGGCTAGCCACATGCGTGCTGCGAGGTGAATGGCGGACCATAAAGGCACGATCGCGTTAGCGGTGAGGAGGTGGTACTAGAGCTATAACTAGCGTGCGCACGACGAAGAGGGGTTCTAGGCGGGGTAGTGGTACGATCAATTCGACGCAAGATGACGAGGTTGGAGCTGGCCACGGTGAGGCGGGCTAGGCCTTAATGGCGCGACGGCAGGAGCAAAGCTCCAAAATTGGAACTCGGTCTGGCCGTAATCAAGGCGGGGTGGGGGCGGTCAGCAAGAGGACGTAAAGGCAAAGATGCGGGCACAAGGAATTGATGAGAGGTGCTCGCTCTGTGGCTCACCATGACCGTGACTCGACGGTGGCGGGAAGTAGAGGGAGAAAGAGAGAAACAGGGCACGACAAGTGGGCTCGGTTCATCCTCACTTTGGCGGGATGCGAGCGGTTGTGGCCGAAGGACCTATGTCCAAGCATGAGGGGATGAGCACAAGCGTCTGTGACCAGCCATGGCCCGTGCGTCGCAGCGCCATTAATAGCGTGAAGACGGCGTGCATGACCACGTGCGGACGGCACCCAACCGGGCCAGGGAGGGGGCAGCACGATGCAGCGAGCAGACGCGAGTATGGGAGTGACACGATGGTATTGGTAGCGTCGCAACATGAGGCGGTAGTGGGCGAACGTGATGGCAGCGATAGCGCGGTCACGGCAGCGCCAATGGCGGTAGTGTGGGGCTAGGCAGCAGGGCATGGGGCTAGCGGCTCGCTACGGCCAGCCTCGACCAAGCCTAGGTGGCCCGATCGACCCAGCGTGGCGACGCAGGGTGACCACGCGAGATGTGACCATGTGCGCGGCATGGGGAGGCCGTGCGGTGATCACACACACGGCACCAACCAACCCAAGACAGGTGACATGCACGAATTTTAAAGTGCCCAACATGACTAAATCGTTGCTCCTAAACCTAAATCGGCTTCACTACACTCAAGATGGCATATGGAACTACTAAATCGAATCATAGCACTACACCACTCCTCAACCCAATCTCTCCAAATAAATTGCTAAACATAGCAGCGTCTAGCTGTCCTCAAGCTTAGAAATTTTCTAAGTGTTTGAGCTAATCTACAAAGTTTGTACTTCAAACTTTATTTAAGTATCGCACATATGTTCTATAGTATTTTTGCTTAATAAAAATTGGTTTTAAACCCTACTTGTTAACTGTACGAATCGTGGAGCAACTTTTGTTTTGTGTTTTTATTGATCGTTTTGAGTTACAAAAATTGATCTACATACTTTATCACATGCATTAACACATAAACATGATGCTCATGACATGCTTGTTTTTTAATGATTTAGGGTGTAACACCGAGGGTGTTACAACTCTCCCCCCTTAAACAAAATTTTGTCTCGAGATTTCATGTGAGTGCCTAGTGTAGGAAAAGGGTAAGAGTGAGCTTTTAACATAAACTATTACCTCGACACATCGGGGAGAAGATGGGGATAATGCTCTAGAATATAACTCTCCTATTCCCAAGTCATTTCGTCCTCCGAGTGATTTTGCCACTAGACTTTATAAAATTTCACCACTTTGTTCCTAGTGACTCTCTCTTTTTCATCCAAGATTTTGACAGGATGTTCAATATAAGAAAGATTAGGTTGGAGAGGGAGTCCTTTAATTTCCACCACTTCCTTAGGAACTCGTAAACACTTCTTTAATTGAAAAACATGAAAGACATTATGTACTGCTAACAAAATATCCAGAAATTGGAGGCGATAAGCAACCGAACCACATCGCTCCAAAATCTTATAAGGTCCAACATAACGAGGAGCTAACTTTCCACGGACTCCGAACTGATGCACACCTCTCATCGGGGATACCTTTAGGTACATGAGATCACCAACTTTAAACTGCAAGGGTCTTCTTCGCTTGTCCGCATAAGTTTTCTGATGGTTCTGAGCTGCCTTCAAATGACTCTGAATAACACTAACTTGCTCTTGAGCTTCTTTGATAAAATTAGGTCCAAAATAACCACGATCACCCACTTCAACCTTGTTAAGAGGTGTTCTACATTTCTTGCCATACAGGGCCTCAAAAGGTGCCATACGAATGCTTTCTTGATAGCTATTGTTATAAGAAAACTCAGCTAGAGTCAAGCATTCATCCCACTTTTCTAGAAAAGAGATGACACAAGCCCTCAATATATCCTCAAGTACCTGATTGACTCTTTCTATCTGACCATCAGTTTGTGGATGGTAAGCTGAACTTCTAAGGAGACTAGTACCAAGACATTTCTGAAGTTGGCTCCTAGAAATGAGAGACAAAGACTAACCTTCTATCGGAAACAATGGTAAGAGGAACTCCATGTAGGGTCACAACCTAATCAAAATATAACTTGACATACTTCTTGGCTAAATACCTTGTATCCACTGAGAGGAAATGAGCAGACTTGGTAAGGCGATCCACAATGACCCAAATAGAGTCATACCCCTTTGCCGTGTGGGACAAACCCACAACAAAGTCCATGGAAATATCCTCCCATTTCCAAATAGGGATATGCAAGGGCTATAGAAATCTAGGCGTACACATATGATCTGCCTTAACCCTTCCACAAATTTCACATTCTGAGATGTATTTGGTAATATCCTATTTCATATTTGGCCACCAATACAAGTGACGCAAATCATGATACATCTTGTTACTTCCTGGATGAATGGATAAGTTGGAGTTATGAGCTTCATCCAAAATCTTTCTCCTAAGCTCCTCACTAAACGGAACAACCAATCTATTCTTGAACCTCACTACACCTTGATCATCAATACTAAAATGTGGACCATGCTCTTTGGCAATTAACTTCTTAATGTGAGGAATTCCTAAAATATCTTGCCTTTGCTCGATAATAATTTGCTCAAGTAGATTTGAGACTAGAGCAATATGAGCTAGCACCTCCACATGGTTGAGAGACAAAGGTGCTTCTTCAACTTGATATGACTTTCGGTTCAAAGCATCAGCTACCACATTAGCTTTTCTAGGATGGTAATGAACCTCTAAATTATAATCCTTGATTAGCTCTAGCCATCTCTGTTGTCTCATGTTCAGCTCGGACTGAGTGAAAATATATGGGGCTATTGCGTTCTTGCCCCTAGTTTGAACCCCAATTGTGATTTTACCCCCATTTTCAGCCACTTTGTGTTTTTACCCCTGCTTTTCCAAAACGAAGGCTCTGTTTACCCCTACTCCGTGAACAGCAGGTAACTGTGTTAAAAAAGTTAACAGATGACAAGTTTGCCCTTCCGAATATTGCGTTTTTGCCCCTATTTCAAACCACAATTGTGATTTTACCCCCACTTTCTTCCACTTTGTGTTTTTACCCCTACTTTTCCAAAACGAAGGCTCCGTTTACCCCAATTCTTAACTCAGTTATCTCCATCCGGATCAAAGCAACTAAAAATTATAAAAAGGCCTATAAAAAGACAAACTTACCCCTTATCTCTCGGTCATCTCTCTCAGGGTCGTCCCTCTCAACGCTAGCAGGTAGCGGGCGGCTAGGTGCGGCGGTGGTGGCGGCGAAAGGGTAGCGTTGGGCCGTCGAGCGAGCGCGGCGAGCGTGGCGAGCGGGCACGTGTGGCCAGGCGGAGGAAGCGGCGTGGGCGCACGCGGCTTAGCCTAACGTGGGCGCGCAACCAGGCACGCGACTCTGCTTAGCGTGGGCACGCGTAGCTAGGCACGCGGCTCTGCTTGGCGCGGGCGCGCGCGGCTTGGCCGTCGGGCGGGCGCACGTCTCGTGAAAGCAGCCAGTGGCGGATCTAGGGGGGCTGCAGCCCCCCGTGAGAGTGATTTTGCTTAGTATTTACTGTAGAAAAAACGTGATTTCACCATTAATCTTCGACATTTGTTCTAAATCTCTATTGATTAGCCCCCATGAGGTGCTCATCTTGGCTCCGCCACTGAAAGCAGCCGACCATGGAGCCGACCATGGGTGCGACCAAGCAGCATGGTCGGCTGCTTCCACGAGACACGCGCTCGCGCCAAGTAGAGCCGCGTGCCTAGCTGCACGTGCCCGCGCCAAGCAGAGCCGCGTGCCTGGCTGCGTGCCCATGTCAGGCTAAGCCGCGTGCGCCCGCGCCGCTTCCTCTGCCTGGCCACACGCGCCCACTCGCAGCGCTCGCTCGACGGCCCAACGCTGCCCTTTCGCCGCCACCGCCGCCGCACCCAGCCGCCCGCTACCTGCTAGCGTTGAGAGGGACGACCCTGAGAGAGACGACCAAGAGATAAGGGGTAAGTTTGTCTTTTTACAGGCCTTTTGTTAATTTTTAGTTGCTTTGATCCGGATGTAGATAACTGAGTTAAGAATTGGGGTAAATGGATCCTTCGTTTTGGAAAAGTAGGGGTAAAAACACAAAGTGGAAGAAAGTGGGGGTAAAATCACAATTGTGGTTTGAAATAGGGGCAAAAATGCAATATTCGGAAGGGCAAACTTGTCATCTGTTAACTTTTTTAACACCGTTACCTGCTGTTCACGGAGTAGGGGTAAACAGAGCCTTCGTTTTGGAAAAGCAGGGGTAAAAACACAAAGTGGCTGAAAATGGGTGTAAAATCACAATTGGGGTTCAAACTAGGGGCAAGAACGCAATAGCCCCAAAATATATTTAAGGCTCTTGTGATCCATATAAATATGCACTTTATTTTCCAACAAATAATGCCTCTAATTTTTTAGAGCGTGCACAACTACAACCAGCTCTAAATCATGGGTGGGATACTTCAACTCGTGCTTTTTCAGCTGACGTGAAGCATAAGCTATCACATGTCCATCTTGCATAAGCACACATCCCAATCCAGTCCTTGAGGCATCACAATACACATCAAATGGCCTATCAATATTTGGTTAGGTGAGAATAGGAGCAGTGGTAAGAAAGTGCTTTAGAGCTTGGAAAGCTTCTTCACAAGCCAGACTCCATGCAAACTTGACATCTTTCTAGAGCAACTTAGTCATTGGTTGGGCTATTTTGGAGAAGTTAGGAATGAAGTGCCGATAATAACCAGCAAGACCAAGGAACTAACGGATCTGATGCACTAACTTTGCAGACTTCCAATTTAACACATCTTGCACCTTGCTTGGGTCCACAGACATACCCTTAGGCGTTAGAACATATCCCAAAAACTACACTCGATCTAACCAAAACTCACACTTGCTAAATTTGGCATACAACTTGTGTTCCCTTAATCGAGTCAGTACTATCCGAAGATGTTGTGCATGCTCTTCTTTGTTCTTGGAGTATATCAAAATGTCATCAATGAACACCACTACAAACTTATCCAACTCTGACATGAAAACTGAATTCATGAGATACATGAAGAATGTAGGAGCATTGGTGAGATCGAAGGATATGACTAGGTACTCATAAAGCCCATACCTAGTAGAGAAAGTTGTCTTTGGTATATCTTGTGGCCAGATCTTAATTTGATGATACCCAAAACAATGATCAATCTTAGAAAACACCTTTGCACCTACCAACTGATTGAACAAAGTATCAATATGAGGTAAATGATACTTGTTCTTAATGGTTATCATAATGAAAGGGCAATAATCCACACACATCCAAAGAGTGCCGTCCTTCTTCACAAAATAGCTAGACAACCCCATGGTGAAGAACTAGGACGGATAAAGCCCTTCTCCAATAATTCCTCTAACTGTATCTTCATTTCTACTAGTTCATTAGGAGCCATGCGGTAGGGACATCGTGAAATAGGAGCAGTGCTAGGTTCTAACTCAATGGTAAACTCCACGTCCCTATCCGATGGCAACCTAGATAGATCTTCAGGAACAACATCCAGAAACTCATAGACCATAGGAATAGAAGCAAGATCAAGAGAAGCTTCAACATGAGCAACAACTAGTAAGGCTGCATCAGAGGGCATAAGAAGAGACATCCTATCCTCGGAAGAAGGAAGCCGTAACTCAACAACTCTCTGCTTAAGGTTCAAGACTACCCCATAAACTCGCAACCAGTTCATGCCCAAAATTGCATCAATGCCTTGCCCAGGCAGCACCATGATCTAGAGGCGGTAACTGTGAGTGGCTAGCACTAATCTGACTATGTCCGTCCGAGTATTAACGCACAACTACGCACCTAGAGTACTGATTCTATAGGCAATAGGAATAGCCATAAGGGATATATTGTGCCTTTGTGCAAACCCCATGCTCATGAACAAATGTGATGCACCAGAATCAAACAACACATATGCTGGGTGGGAATCAATGGTAAACATACCAGCCATCATAGGTTCATTCTACAAAATCTCCTCAGCCTCAGTGAAGTTGACTTGTCTAGAGCGGCTTATGGGCACCATCTTCTTAATAATCATCCTCTTGACCAGACAGGAGTTGGCTGAAGGCTAGGAAGACTATGTAGGCTGGTTTTATGGACACTCCTCAGCATAGTGGCCCTCCTTACCACACTTGAAACAAAGCACCAGACTTGTTCCCCTATCCCTGATGAGGTGGAACCTGCTATCCCTGAGGCTACTGTTGCACCTGCTGAGTAGGTGCACGATACTGGGTGGGAGGTGCCTGGTAAGCCTGTTGAGACTAATGGGACGACTGTCCACCTAGAGAGTGACAGGACATCCTCCTGATAACCTACACCTTCTAAGCCTATGGGTGACTAGAAGATCCAGTGATCACCAGCTTGCGCTTCCACTCCACCTGAGAATCACGCTGAAGTCCCTCCATAGCAATGGTTGCATTCATCAAAGCACCAAAAGTCTGATATCCCCTAGTGTACAACTCCTTTTGCAAGATGCAAGAGAGGCCATGGTAGAAATGGTCCCTTTTCTTCTCATCAGTGTCTACATGGGTCCCAGCATACTGTGCAAGATGGTTGAACTTGTTCACATACTCCATCACAGTCATATTTCCATGCTTTAGCTCTAGAAACTTGGATAGCTTCTTGTTCAGCAAACCAACAGGAATATAATACTGACAGAAAGTAGTGGTAAACTCCTACCAAGTCACATGGTGGTCCATAGGCTGCATGGCGTTGAAAGTGTCCCCAAGCACTGGCAGATCCTAGAAGTTGCTATGCAGTAAAGCGCACCTTCTGCTCTTCAGTCACAATGAGCAGCTAACACTTATGCTCTAGAATACAAAGCTAATGCTCCGCATCTAGAGGCTCAGCAGTTGGCGTGAATGTGGGTGGGTGTGTCTTTAGGAAGTCCTAGTAGGAACAAGGCCCCTCGAGACCACGAGCACCACCCCCGTTCTCACCGTTGCCACCGAGGCCTCCATGGGTGAAGCCACCAATAGCCTGGGCAAGCATCTCCAAGGCACGGGCTGACTCACGTCGAGCAGCCAGCATCTCCGCCATCATCTCTACATGGGTCATCGGGGGTGGTGGTAGCGGAGGAGGAGGAGCCAAAAGTGGGGCCTCGTGTCTATCCCAATTGGTGTTGCTATTGTCCTCACCATGACCGTTATCACCCTGGTCTACCCCATCGCTGGTACTCCCCCGACCAGACCTCAGGTTCATCTATAAATAGATAAGAACCAACCATTGGGGACAACCCTCCAGATTAGGAACAAGAGACTTAGAGAAATGATAAGGCTTTTATTAAAGCATTCTTTTAGGTTATCCTATCAATTCACTAATCCAAATTATAAGTGTAAGGGGAGTTTAGTTTAAGCAAGATTCTCTTTTCATGATGCATGCATCGGCCTACCCATTCACTCAAGCTGGAATATAGCAGCATTCGCAAAAATTTTCAGCACATTGCACACTCACTTTCCGCTTGCTAAATGATTCTTACGCAGCGTAAGTTAGTGTACCTGCAGAAAATTGATTAGATAAAACCATTACCGCTATCCTAGATAGACCATATTGCTAGGGCTTATACTTATCTACATAATTTTATCGCATTGCACTTTTCACAAAGCTTTTGTTGGTCAAATTTTAGGTTTTGAAAAGAGTTATGAAACTCGTAACTCATTATTGTCTTTGATACCACCTATGGCAGAACCGCCCAAAATAGCACGCTTCTGGAGGCGCTCGTCTTCCACTAGACACTAAGCAACCCGAAAGTAAGCTACATCAGACAGTTCCATCGAGCACACCCCAAGGGAGAACTCAAACAATCCACGTTTTTCATCCAGGATCCAATAATGAGAATGAGTTTACAATACTTAGTCCATTTCATACAACAAGAGTTCTCAGAAATACATTATTACAATACCAAGTTCAGAGTGCGGAATTTAACAGCGGAATTGAAATAAACATCTAACGATAAGATATAGGGATCCGTCTGTGCCCACCAAAAGAATCCTCCACACAATAGACATTCCTCAAGCTGCACCTGCAACATGGGAGAATAAACATTGAGTACACAGTGGACTCGCAAGACTTACCCGACTAGTGGAAATAATTTCCCGACTTCAAAGGATATGATAAGCTTTATGGTTTGCTGGGTTTCCTTTTTGCGAAAAGCATTACTAGTAGTGAATCCTTATGTATGTGTTTTATTAGCAGTCATGATTAGTTCATTAGCTATCCATTCTATGTAAGCACCTATTTCAACTTTCAAGCAAGAGTTGAGCAATTAGATCCATTTCACCATCTTTCATCTTCCAGTTATTACTACGGTGCTAGACCATAGCCAAGTCGTATCGTATCACACAATAATTCTTGAACCAATGTATCTCAGCTGGGTACCCCAAAACACATGCCCCCGCTTGTACCCTAGGCACAAGCAAGACCAACCCACCACTCTCCCATCAAGGGGTCTAGGTCTCTGTCCAAACTTAGACTCCAAGCCCCCACTCCGGAGTCCCAGACTCAGTATGGTGCTTCGACCTCCACCATCCCCACCTCCAATCAGTCGGTCAGGAAAGAACCAGAACCCACGACAAGGGAGCAATGAGCCTTCCCACTCCCATAAGCAAGTATGTGCTCAGGATAATAAGTCTGTGACCTAACTACCATCCATAGCAACGGATGGTCCTTAACCGATACGGACAGGGAAAATAGTGTAACTAAGCTATGCCCCATTGGCCATGGGACACAACCTATTACACCCACCAATACTCGTACCATATCCCTATCCAGTCTCCATTTCCTTTCACTATTTTATCATGAGAGTAATAATAATAATCACCTATTGTGAGTAACAGCAGGTTACTCACGCTACTGATAGCCTAAGCATAGCAGCTGTAACAGAACTGACCAAATCATAAGAACGTAAGTACAAAAACAATCACCGAAGTGATCAAATTCCTGTACTTAAGCTCCCATAATCCCGGTAGTCCGGAAATCATGAAGGATTTCAACCAACTCTCGACATACAAACCAAGACCGTAGTGATTCAACACAACACATCATTCGTTACAACATTTCACAAGTAGTATTCGGATTACATCCATCAGAGTTCGAATAAAAATATTACAAACCAAGTTCAAATTTGTGGAAGCAACATAGTTTAGTACATAACTTCATAGTTTCAAATACATTGCAAGATCTAAGTCATGTCCCACAAAAGCATCATCAGGTATGAGAACTAGGAGAGACCGCGCCCAATGGTCTAGTTTGCATCCCCAGCTGGGAGAAGGCAGTACTTGTAGCAACCAAAGTAGAACTGGTCATCTGCAACAGGTGGGAGATAAACCCTGAGTACGAGAAGGTACTCAGCTAGACTTACCCGTCAAAACTAGAAATAAAAGACACCAAGGGTCATGCAAGGCTTATAAGGTGGGCTAGCTTGACACAGTTGCATAAAAGAGCTTATGATTATAGTAACCAATTTAAACTTAGCATCAAGCTTATCATCATTTACCTGTCCACTAGATTAGCACCTGTACTAGAGCACTCACTTATTAGGAGCAAACAATATTAACCATAGCAGGTATAATAAGGCTGTCATCATCATATCATCATTTCCAAACCATTATGTTATTTAGTGTATCTACTTTGGAGATAAGCCCGTCAAGTTCTCACTAACCGGGAGAGACGGCGACTCGAATCGAATTACAACTCAGCTGAGGGGGTATTCCTAACTCTCACCCTAGCATACTTAGCAAGGGTAGCCGTGGGTCACCTTTGGAACAACTCAGGAACCAAATTCGCGGGTTCGATCAGTGCCAGCACTCTCAGGGATTACCCTTCTGCCAGGACGATCAGGACTTTTAAATCACCTGCCCTTGGACTCACGCCTATGGCTCCCTTCTGAGGCGCACTTTATACTTATTGACTCTCGGCCTGAGGTGAGCTACTCGGCTTCGCGGTCGGTCTTCAGACACGGCCAACTAAGAGAGAGGCATGCGTTCAACATGAACAGGAAAGGCTCCAAGATTCAGTCCTTAAGCGACACAGATGGAGTCACTGCAAACCGGCAAGCCTCCGTCTGGTCTTCATTTCAAATTAAGACTGGTTCTTTTCCACGATAGCAAATATAGCCAACCGTGCCACATGTATCTTCCTATATCTCGCAGGTGACAGGAAATCACCTGACTTATACCATGTTTAAGCAGGGCTAAGCACTACACGAGCCTGAGCTACATAGGATTCAGGGTATCAATATCTAGACAAGGATTGGATAACCAATGCAGCAAGTGTTTGCATCCAACACCTAAACTTAATGCAACAATATATATATGTAACAATAATATTGTAACTGCATTTTGAAAATTAGGAGGCTTAATATGCTCCGGGGCTTGCCTTTCACAAATTTGCATGGACGGTGATCCGAGCACTCAACGGCGACCTCATCTGGCACTTCTCCTGAAGGCTGCACCTCCTGAACCTCCGGTGTTGGCTGCTGCTGCTCGCTCGGTTCCTCGAATTCCAGCAGTGTCACTCCCTCCGGTACATCTATTGCATGCCGATGCACAAGATAAATATCATGGATGCATAAGGAATGACATGATGCTCATGATGAATGAATCACAGTAAATGTTTAACGAAAACATCACTGGACACTCGTTTACCGATTTAGAATAGCCCTATTCAAATCACTTTAAAACATGTATCTCACTTAACTTGAAGAACGAGATCTACTTACCTAACTTGCATAACCTAAGATAAAGGTGCTCATCTTCAGTTAAAGGCCTAACACCTAGGAACATTACCACAAACTTAGAAATAGTAAAGGCATACTTAAATCAAAGTTAAGGTTTTACATGCAACGAGTAGTTCCTTAATTCAATCATAACCAGAGTTCTATAAATTCAAATGACTTGCAAGAGGACATTTTGGAAAGCCTATGAAATTCTCTACAAATCATTTGTAAACATCAAAGCATGATTCTTCCGTTAACCAAATCGAATTCCAGTAAACCTAGAATCTGTCCAGAAATGACAGGGTTACTAAATTAATTATTTAGTGATGATGCAAAAGCATAACTGGACCAAACCAAGTTTACCAACTTGTTGCACATATCAAAGGAACATCAGAAAGTATAGTGCCAACTTCTAAATAAATTATTTAATGCCCTTTTCTAATTTATTTAGTTAATTAAGTGATTAAAGCAATATATAGTAAAACTATTTAGAAAAATCTACAAAAATTACAGTAGATATCTCATGCTTCATATAGACTACCATAAAAATTTCAAAGCCATTGGGCAAGCAGAACTTGCTGTATCCAAAATAACAGGTGGCATGTCTATTTCAAGCATAATTAGGAAACCCTAATGAAAAGTGTCAAGAAATAGATTTCACATTTTTCCTAGCATCATTCTAGCATAAGAATAGCACTCACCAAATTTTACCTTTACTGGATCTATAGAAAAATTATGAAAATTCACACAAGATCCATCCATGCAAACAAGAGAATTTTATAACTCCTACATATAGTGTCCAAAATATATGAAAATTTAACTACAAGCTACTCATGACATGAGCAGTACACCATAAAAATTTCATGCCATTTGGAGCTACATAGAAAAAGATATAATTACCCCTATTTCCTTCATGATTTAAAAGAGATAATTAGCAACTCCCTTTTTCATAACAGAACATGTCATAAATTATATTTTTAATAAAAACTAGACATTATCATGAACTCAACAAAATTGGAACCACATCATTTGAAGCTACCAACTAGGAGATACATATTTTTGAATCTATACACAAATCTGTGAAAAGAATAAAACCAAAACAATGTTGAAACCCTAATTCTACTGTTGGGCCGGCCCGAACAGACCCGACGGCCCACGACGCATGCGCAAGCATAGCCCAGCCACGACATGGCCCAGGCTGGCTCCCGCCTTGGCTCAGCGACTGACGATGGGGCCCCGCACGTCAGCGAGAGAGACAGGGGAGGAAGAACGGACGGCGGCGTAGCTCGTCGCCGGTGGCAGCTCCGGCGAGACTAACGGTGCTACGGTGTTCACCTCATCAATGCGCATCTAATAGTGCCATCGATTGAAGCTATTGTCGCAGCTAAAGGGGGTGGCGACGATCATGGCGGCGCACGGCCACGGCATGGCCGGCTCCGGCGAGACGACGGCGCCACGGCCCTAGTGGCCTACTCTACGAGCTTCAGTGTCACACACAGCACCTAGCGCAAGGGAGATAAGGGATGGGAAGGTCGCGGTGGCAGGTGGCCGCGTGGAGCGCCAACTCCGGCAAGGTCCCGCCATGGCGGCGGTGGAAGAAATGGCGATTACGCCCTTACCAAACCCCAATCGACCCGGCTGAATGGTGGAGGTGGTAGAGGAGATCACTGCAAAGCTGTTGATGAACTGGGCAACACGTTTTTGCAGTGGCGAGCACGCAAGGCAATGGCGACAGTCGGTTGGAACAGGAAGAGTTGCAGCGGCTCGGCGCTGCGCGCGGTGGAGGCGAAAGAGAGGCAATGGAGCAGGCGAGTGCATCGGGCAGGCGCTGGCTTTCATCTGGAGCTCGGACGCGCGACGTGGAGACTTTGGCCGAGCATGCGTGCCATGCGGAGATCAGCTCCTGCGCCGGTTGGCCACGGCGAGCTCTGTCCGTTTTCTAAAATTTCCGATTCAGTGTTCAATGACGACGACTGACAGCGCGAATTCGACGTGTCAACACGGCTAAACCATTGATCCATTGCAAAAACTGTGTACATGAAAAATGTAGGCCTACCATCCATCTACAACTTCTTTTCAAAGACCATCATCTAATTCGCCATGGATCAGAAGTTACATCAAGCCAAAGTTGGCTTGATCCAACTGAAAATCCAGTTAGGACTTAGAATTATTTTTCAGTGTTGAAACCACCATCAAGAATGACTTGTGGGCCATGTTTGAGGCTGTTCCACACATTTTCATGAGTTGAAACAACTTTTGTTCCTTGATAAATTAGCTACAACTTTGGTAAAGAGTGCATAGCCATGCAAGATCTCTAAGTTGGACTTTTGAATTAGTCAAACAATGTCACTCTAAGGGTCATTCAAAGTCAAACCTCCACTTGAGGGCATTTTTGTCATTTTGATCCACATGAACAATGTCCCAACAATTACCCTAAGTGTAGTTAAGGTGTATTAGACCATAATCAACCACTTTACCCAAGTGCTATACCAATTTCTAATGATCACATGTGATGAAGCACAAAACAACCAATTCACTCAAATGTTGCAATTTCATGTTTCACATGTTTCATGACCTTGTTGTTATTTTATACTTGTCATATTACTACCATGTTGCCATGTTTCAAGGTATAAGAAACTCATGTTGCATTCACATGTTTCACTACTACCATTCATAAGCAATCAAGTATGAAACAACAGAATTTGCGAATGTTGCATATGTATGTTTCAGTGACAATGGCATGATGACATGGATGATGCATATGTTTATGAAATGAAATGCACTTTTGTGGAAGCCAAACACCTAGGGTGTTACAGCAGCTTCTCGACCTATGCTAGTAGGACTCATAGCTAGGTTTATCTATGCATGTAGTTTCAATATAAATCCTGTAACGTAAATGCACATCACATATATATATATATATATATATATATGTATATATCTAGAGATTATTTAAAATAAGGGTTATGCACTGAGGCTTGCCTTGGGTAGGCGAATTGTCAGCTATGTCAGTCATCGGTGGCTGTGGGGCTTCCTCCTATACGAGAACCTCCTCCTTGTACTCCTCGATCATCTTCTCGTACTCCTGCTCTTCGGCAGTCATGAACTCCACCAACTCGTTCTGTACATGCATGCAATGATGATGCAACACTTAATATTTTGGCAACAACAACTCTTAAGATAAGAATACACATGCTAAGCTACTAAGCTAGCTCTAATGGCTTAGATACTAAGCTAATCATTATCTCTACCAAATAGATTTCAAGCTCATCCTACAAGTGCTTTACTTTTATAAACCAATATCATGCCATTATTCCTTTAGCCTTAATGGGTATTTAGCTACCATATTAAGTAGTCTATTCTAGGGCTACAAAATTACAGTTGGGACCTAATAATACAATGAAGCTACTATAAAAATTTCAGGGTGAAAGCTATCACAGATTTGCCACAACAATTCCTACAAATATTATCATAATAATTTTAAATGCTTTCAATTGATTTAATATATCTCAGCATCATCACAGATAGGCATAAGGTAATCACACCAACAGATAGATCACATTTTTAGGAACCTAACAAAATTAGTTTCATGATTTTTGGACATTCGTACGAATTTATATTAAATATACAAATCTAACTTAGAATTGAAATAGAAAAGCTTTACTAATTCGGCTAGAAAAACAAAAGGACCAAAACGGCCCAGCGCGGCCCAACTCAGGCTTGGCCCGCGCGCGATGACGGCCCACGTGGGGAGCCCGCAAGCGCGCTGATGTTTTTGTAGAGAAGCCCTTGTCTTTTGGACAAACAACCCGCGGTCCACGCTACTATTCCTAAAGACAACATTTATGCACAAAGGCCCCTGCACTCTCTCCTCTTTACAACGGCATGGTCCCTGTCCTCCCCCGCGTGCTCCGACGTGGCGAGCGGTGGTAGTGGCGATAGCGTCGACCACCCGGGACCCATGCTAACCTAGATAAGAGGCCGAATCTCACCAAGGGGTCGATGCGAGGCGATGGGCGGCGGTTGCACGAGCCGGGACACCGTAGAAGGACCTCTCCACGACGGCGGGCACCCTACGACAATGGCGAAGGTGTTTTGGTGAACCGTAGCAACAACAAGGCAGTAGGGATAGCGGGTAAGGAACGACAACTCAACAGTGACCTAACCGAGGTGCTGGCTCGGCGGGAGATGACCTGAGCGAGGCTAGCCACGTGCGCGCTGCGAGGTGAATGGTGGACTGCAAAGGCACTGCCATGTCAGCGGTGAGGAGGTGGTACTAGAGCTATGACTAGGATGCGCACGATGAAGAGGGGTTCTAGGCGGGGCTAGTGGTGCGGTCAATTCGACGCAAGATGGCGAGGTTGGAGCTGGCCATGGTGAGGTGGATTGGGCCTTAATGGCATGGCGGCAGGAGCAAAGCTCCAAAATTGGAGCTCGGCCTGGCCGTAATCAAGGTGGGGTGGGGGCGGTCGGCAAGAGGACGTAAATGTGGAGACGCGGGCATGAGAAATTAATGAGGTGCTCACTCTGTGGCTCACCGTGACCGCGACTCGACGACGGTGGAAAGTAGAGGGAGAAAGAGAGAAACAGGGCGTGGCAGGTGGGCTCGGTTCGTCCTCGCCTTGGCAGGACGCGAGCGGTTGTGGTCGAGGGACCTACGTCCAAGCATGAGGGGACGAGCATGAGCGTCCACGATCGGCCATGGCCTACGCGCTGCAGCGCCATTAATAGCTTGACGACGGCGTGCACGACCACATGCGGATGGTACCCAATCGGGCCAGGGAGGGGTCAGCGCGATGCAGCGAGCAGACACGAGTGCAGGAGTGACACAACGGTAGTGGCAGCATCGCGATGTGAGGCAGCAGTGGGTGGACGCGACGACAACGATAGCACAGCCACGGCGACGGCAATGGCGGCAGTGTGAGGCTAGGCAGCAGGGCGCGGGGCCAGCGGCTCGTTGCGGCCGGCCTCGGCCAAGCCCAGGCGGCCCGATTGACCCAGCGTGGTGGCGTAGGGTGACCGCACGAGACACGACCATTTGCGCGGCATGGGGAGGCCGCGCGGTGACCGCGCACATGGCACCAACCAACCCGAGACAGGTGACGCACATGAATTTTAAAGCGCCCAACACGACTAAACCATTGCTCCTAAACCTAAACCGGCTTCACTACACTCAAGATGGCATATGTAACTACTAAATCGAATCATAGCACTACACCACTCCTCAACCCAATCTCTTCAAATAAATTGCTAAACATAGCAGCGTCTAGCTGTCCACAAGCTTAGAAATTTTGTAAGTGTTTGAGCTAATCTTAATTTCAGATTACATTTCTAAGCTACTGAAAATATTACTTAGCAATATTTTTTTTTCAATACCAAGTATTTCATTGTTATCTACAAAGTTTGTACTTCAAACTTTATTTAAGTATCGCACACATGTTCTATAGTATTTTTGCTTAATAAAAATTAGTTTTAAACCCTACTTGTTAACTGTATGAATCGTGGAGCAACTTTCGTTTTGCGTTTTTATTGATTGTCTTGAGTTACAAAAATTGATCTACACACTTTATCACATGTATTAACACATAAACATGATGCTCATGACATGCTTGTTTTTTTAAATGATTTAGGGTGTAACACCGAGGGTGTTACATTGATTTCAGCAAACAACTTAAATAACCGAGGTCTTCCAATGAAAATTCTGTAATTAACAAGTAGTTGTATTTACCTTACTTTGATCTGGACTACTTTCTATAGGTTCTTTAAAATCCCAGAGGCTCATAGTATTAGTTGCATCTCCTCCAATGGTCCCACTAAAACATTGGACAAATTAGACTCTAACATTATAACAAACTAGGAGGATCATGATTGGTTAGCAAAAGCTTATATAGGTTCTCAAGTTTTCAGTTCATGGGCAGCATGATGTTAACTAATCCGAGCAAGCAGGAACACTTATGTGTACTGCAGCAAAATAGCTTCAGCAAAATTTCTTGCACACAAGGACATTGTAACTGAAAATTCATAAAACTCATGGGTTGCTTCATTTAAACTGCTACTACTGCATTAATTTGTACTTGTTTTTAAATTTTAAGGGATCACAAGTTCTCAATCGAAACACATTGGTAGCACATTTTTAAATGACAGGAAGGGTATAGGAGCAGAAATCATGAGACAGGTGCAATCATACTTGATTTCAAATTTGAAGCTCGCTTCCATTCACCACAGGGGCAACACCTAAAGAGTTAATAACTCTCCTGCTAAAATAATAGATTAGTTTTGAACATTCAAAGTGAAAGACAAATGCTAAAAATTCATATTGCATATTGAAATTAAACTCCCACAAAAGTGATAGCAGCAGAAGCAACATACCATACTAGACCATTGAAAAATGGTTAAAGAGACTACAATCAGCCTTTTAGTACATGTCATATTAGAACTTTTTATTGCTTCATTTTAGTTCTGCATAAAGTTGATGGCTGAACTAGTAGGCTCTGATAAAGACAGATGTATATGTTTGCAAGAAAAATCAGTGCATCATATAAATACTTTGAACTTGCTTTGATAACAAATCGGCTCCATGACAGCTCCATCCTCCAGTCAAAAGTAGCAGTCATGGGGTTGGATCCGTAGAACTTTCTACCAAACAATGCCCTAACCAATCCCGATATTAACACAACATGTCAAGATCCCATAAAAAAATTAGCACACTGCTGTAATTTAGTACGTGGAATTTTCTACTAATACTGTGAGAAACCTAGAAGAAGTTCTAGCACACTGCTGTAATTTAGTACGTGGAATTTTCTACTAATACTGTGAGAAACCTAGAAGAAGTTCTAGTCTCTAACAACACAAATTAAGGGTCCTGGTTTACTTGCAGCCAGAGCATGGCACCTGATACACAGTACGTCAGTACTGCTCTTTAGAATAGAACAATCATAAGGCTCAGAGGTTAGCAACTAAAGAGCAATAGATGATGCATCCCACCTTATTGCTTTTGGCATCTGTATTAATTCTTCTTGATCAAATTCCTAGGTTCATTATATTTTCTAATAAACAAAGGATGCATCAGTAATGAAATTGTTGAACTGCAAGTCATGACTGACTTAATAATTAGGACTTAGGAGCTCAAGTGTAGACTAAAAGACAAATCATGGCAGCATTCAAGGCATCAAAGTATGGCTGTCGTCTAAAAAGAACTCCTCTACATCCCTGCTAAATATCTGAACAGATTGCTAATAGAATACAGTAGAATAAAAGTACTAGCCTCCCAGCATTTTCTAATGAATCAACGTGGAACATATGGGAAGCAGAGAAACCGACCAACAAAATCCGGTGTGGAATAGAGAGGGAAAGCAGAGGAACCGACGAACGAAACCCGGTGAACCAAGGGGCGCGAAATCCACCGCACAACGTCCTTGACCTGCGCGCGAGAGTCGCCGCCCCTGGCTCTCCCTGTGCGCGAGATTTGCCGCCACTGCCTCCTCGCTCCTCGCACGAGATGCCGCACCGCTGTCTCCTCGCCCTGTGCCACCGCGCCCTTAGCCCACCCCCTCCTCAGCCGGCGCGCCAGATTAGCGTGCGGCGCGGCTGTGGGGGCTGGCAGGTGGCGCACGACGCGCGGTGTACCTGCGCTATCACGCCTGCAGCGCACCGCTGCCGTCTGACCGCCAAATCCGAAGATGGTGACGTTGTCACGTGGGGCCTGCAGCGGTGTAGCACGAGGGCGCAGCCACGGGTGCTAGCACGCGAGGACACCGGCAGACCTCCGTTCCCTAGCCCTGCAACACGCGCCGCCGGGAGAGAGCGGAGAATGGAGAACTGCAGAAAAGAGAGGCGGTGGCTGAGGTGAGACCCTGAAAGGTGAATGGTTTTTAGGGTTGCGGTGCCGCGGCCCGCAGGGTTCACTATTTGATTATCACTACTTGGTTTGGGCTCTAGCGCGCGCGGGCTAAAATTGTGACCGGGCAATTTCAAACTCACACAATTTTTCAAACGCACATATATACTCTAAAATGTAAAGTAATTCAATTAGTCGACAGAGACACATTTAAATTCTAAAAAAGTTACTTTAGTGCCAAAAAATAAATTTAAATTATTTGGTGATAAAACATAGCAAATTAAGATTTTATTAAACTGTCAGGTAAAAAACATAAAGCTGACTACTAATCACCTCTTAGAAGACGAGTGAGACTTGACTTATGAAATAAGCAACTCGTTGTCTCAATTTAGGTTTCCATGTATCTATTTGTTGTTTCAATATCTTTAGCACTCATGGCCATTGTTAAGATCATTCATGTTAGTGTGCTATGTTATATATCATTTGATATTTTTGTTGTTGCTTCTGTGTTCGCTTAAACAAATGTTGCTGAATTGTTTTTTCAAGTCCAGCTATGAGAAATAATATGTTAGTTATATCTCAAGCTTGTTGCTGTCGTCTGGTGTGTCACAATATTCATATGTGCTTGGTTATGCTAATAGCTAACCAGAGGTATCGTGTTGAGTTGCGTTGTGTGTGTTGTGCAACATGTGTCTCTTGGCCTGTGAATGTACATGTGTTATGTGCTCCAAGATGCAAAAGGGTCTCTAGCCGAGTGGTTAGGATGTTCGAGTAGCACTCCTCGGTCCTAGGTTGGACTCCCCGTGGGAGCGAATTTCAAGTTGAGGTTAAAAAAAACCCTCGTCCACCACATAAACCAAAAGCACAGGTCTAAGGCCCCACCCAATTCTCACTTGCGCAACGGATTCCGCCGTGTAAGGGTGGGGCGGGGGTTCTTGGTTTTCTTGGCCTGGTGAGATGGTCTTCTTCTTATTGGTAATGCTGTGGGATAGTCATTCCCTTGTAGGAGGAGTTTTTTAGTTATGTGCTGACGAGTTTTTTTAGTTACGTGCTCTAAGATGGCCGACGACAATGGTGAAGGTCAAGTGCATAGTCCATACGTGATGGACCTAGAGCGGTGAAGGGCGAACGAAAAGGCTTGGACTGAGAGGCCATAGGGCGGAGAACAGACCGTGTGCAGCTCACATTGGGCACTGGAAGAGGACTGAGAGGCCATAGGGTGGAGAACGGACCGTGTGCGGTTCACATTAGGCACTGGAAGAGCAAGAGTACATGGATGATGAAGAAGGCGTTGACCAAGTCAAGGAGGAGGACGATAGTGTCATAACACTTGGCGGAGGCTGGACATGCATCTATAGATGGGTGATGAGGATGGCATTTTGAGACTCCTATTCACCCTCTCTGGTCGCCGGATTTGTTCCTTTAAAATCATTTAAATTGTAGAAAAAGGCAAATCGATTAAAAAAAGATACTCGAGTGTCAAAAAATTAATTTGTCTAGAATTAAAATTTTAAAATAAGATTATTATTATAAATCTCCTACAACTAAAAAGAACAAAGCGTGGACATTTTTTGGTGCGACATTTGTTTTGGTTCATCTGTCTGCCCACGACCGTGCGATACCTCGCTCGCTTCGTCGTTCTGCCTTCGCCCGTGCGAAAAAAAAATTCTGCCTCATCGCTCGCGTAAGTCACGCCTCCAATCGCTCTCTCCTCCTTGCGAGATCCCTCTCCACCGTGCAGTCGTGCCCCTTGCCGTGCGCATCGGCCACCGCATCGGTGCGAGCGGACGGCCTGGACCAGGCGCAACAGACGACGTGGCTGAGGCGGAGAAGGTCGTTGGGGTCCGCCGGTTTCTTAGGCGCTTGCCGGGGCGTGGTGCAGCCAGGCCGGATCCGGTTGGCACTTGGTCGGAGACGGCGTAGCTGAGGAGGAGAAGGTCGGCCAGGAAGGGAAGAAGGCTGGCGGCGACGGCATTCCTTGCTGTGGTGCGGCGACTGGTCAGCACTTGCTCGAAAGCTACCTTCAGCCATGGCTCAGAACGCTCTCCGTATCCATTGGTGTAGCTGAACTCGACCTTGCGCTCCCCGCGCAGTGGGCAGGCCCGATGGCTCGACGAGCCCGCTATGTCTGAGCTGCGCCTCCGCTGCGTTTGGTGGGGTTGCGGGTAGGCACGGACGCAGAGGTGTTGCTGCTGGGAAGACGGATACATACAGATGCATCTGCGGCTGCCGATGGCGGATAAGGAGCCGTCGGAAGTCGCGAGCGGCCGCGGCCACCGTCGGTGATCACGGAGGAGCAGCCGGGGGTCGCGCGCGGCCACGGCTGCCGCTGCCGGGACTTGCGCGGAGGCGCCTAGGAGGGCAGGCAAGGGCGGCACGGAGGTACGACAATGGCATGTGGCCGCAACGACGGCGCTTCCACGCCATGTGCGAGAACGGGAGGTGCGAGGCCGATATGCAAATCGATCTGGTTCGTCTTCTACGGTTCTTATGTCCCCAGATCGATTTGGTTCTTCATCTTGGGTTATTACAAATCAATTTGGTTCTTCATCTAGGGTTCAGCTATTATGGCTCCAGCTTGATGCCCCACACCATTGAGGTGTTTGGAGTACAGGTCGAGGGGAGCATCATTGCGGCACGTTTGCATACGATGGCGATGACCTTTACTGGTCCTCGCCATGTTCTCTGTTTATCACACATTCCAGTTCTCATGTCGGCTTGCTAAAATATAAAACACGTTCCCAAGTTCTTCTTCAGACTTTATATTCGGATATGCCAGTTCGTTTTTCTGTAATGTATGCAAATGATATCCGTGTTTTGACAGTCCAAGAAAACACAGTTGTGCAGATCAGTTGCAGTTTGACTTTGCTAAATTCGGATGGTCCAAGAAAACACAGTTGTGCAGATCAGTTGCAGTTCGACTTTGCTAAATTCGGATCTCATAAATAAACTGTGTTAATTTTTAGAGTTGTTTACTTTGCTCATTCTGATGTCGCCTTTCATATTCCAGTGGTGCTTCACTCTTATTATCGTGTATTCATATATGCAGATATTCCTATACAATTATACACTGTTATGGGAAAACAGAGCTCTGCAGGTCAGTTGCACTTCGGCTTGGCTAAATTTGGATCCGAATAAATAAATTATGGAATGCATCATATCTGTTAATTTTCATAGTTTTGCTTTGCTCATTGCGATGTGGTCTTTTATATTCCAGTGGTGCTTCACTTTTACCATCATGTATTCATACATACAGATATTCCTATACAGTTATACGCTGACAACCTCAAAGTACAGTATGCACAGGTTTGAGGCTCTTGCATATGGTGATTTCTCAAATGTGAGGTGCAATTGGTGGCTTCTTAACCACAGTTATATCACTTGATATACTTCCCTTCTTTATTTCTTTTTTCTTTGTTCTCAAACTAATGTTGTGTTCGCCTTTCCCTCAGCGTTGTTCCATTGCTTAATAGGCCTCATTTCAGTGACAAACTATATATGCAGGTGAGGTTCATATATAGCTTTTGTTCTCATTCATATCGTGCAACATATATCAGTTCCTTGTAGTGATCAGGCAACATAGGACTGCATGCATGCATCAATATATCATGGTTTCCCAAGTGTTCTGAGTTTATGTTTTTAGAACTTCCATCGCACTCCCTATTTTTTGTTTGTTATTAAATTTTTAGCCATATTCATTCTGGTAGCCTCAGATATTTAAGCTGCTTCCCATATTGCTTACATCAATTGTCTGACAGTGAGCTTGGCTTTGAGATCGAACCTGAATGTCTCATTTAGTTAGGTATAGGTTACTTGGATGCATCTTACAAAGTTTAATAGATTCATGGTCTATTTTTATTATTTTGGGGTGCAGTTCCATTTTATTGTTTTTGTATTTTTGATGCTCCTATAAGAAAACTTACAAGATTCAGTTGCTTTATAGCTGGCTGCTTCCAGCACCTATTATTGTACATGTCAGTCTGTCTACCACAACTCTGAGTGCCTTCCACATTGAACTTCTGATGTGCAGGTATAGGTATATGTGCATTGGATGAATGATTACATTCTATGAACTTGTGATTCACATGTGCTCTATGCTCAGCACACTAATGCTTTTTGTACACTAGGATAAGACTTATTACAAAGAGATGAAATAAGCAGGTATAGTGAACTCAACTCCAGACCCACTTACCATGGTCCTTAGATTTCAATGTGACATTTTTAGATTATATGCGCCTTCTCTATTTATCATATGGAATATCTGCTGGTTTTGAAATTAACATTTTGCATTTTGGTTTATTCTAACTTCATATCAAAGGTTGTTTTGCATTTCAGTTTATTGTAATTTTACGCCTATCACTTTAACTAGACACCATGTATACTATATGACTCCCATACATTTCTTTATTTAATTAAACGCTATTTTTCTTTTCGCACTTACTTTGAGGTTTAAGGTCCCAGCGATCATCTTCCTGGTAGTTTTTGTCCTGCAAGCTACATGTTGTTGCTCAAAATACCAATTAAGTCCACCTTTACAGTGGTATAGGAAGTTAATCTAAGTGATTTTTTTGTTTCCTTGCAGCCTTGTGATCTGATTTCTTCAACTCAAGATTCCTAAAATTTCATGTTCATTTTCTTCAACTCGGCTTCCAAAACTTGGAGATTTATGACATTCCACATTAGGTGAATTGTACAGTCATGACAGTTGTAGTTTGCCAATGGTACCTACATTGCCACCGCTACAAATAAATAGATTGTACAATACACTTGATTATAAATTTTGTTTTCCTGATATATAAAACAATAAACTTGGCTTCAATGTATAATAGTTACTTAAAAAGGCTCTTGAAATGAGTTACCCTACTGTCTATGGTCACTTTTGCGACTACTGCTTATGATTGGCTATAACGCTTGGCATGTAATTCAAAACATCAGATTTATTGTGCTACCTAAGCTGAATCTCAGCTATTACACATTGATTACAGGTTAATCTTAATTACTGATTGATCGTGCCATTCTCCTTGATTGAATATTGCCTGTCATGTGATAGAGCAAACACGACAAAATAGGAGTAGAAAATTATTGTGCTATCCATATACACATTGCATGTTTGCATGCACCAGCATACATGGCAACGAGCAAAAGGAAAAAGATTTAACACAGAAGGAAAAAGAATTAAGACAAAAGAAAAGAGAGAGACTGCTATCAATCATCTGCTATAAATCCTCTGGCCTCGCCATAGCGCCCACCCTCGCTAGCTGAGCTCGCCCTCGCTAGCGGAGCTCGCCCTCGCTCGCACGACCTCTGCCCTCACGCCCTCCCTCGCGCACCGGCTGTGCTTCGCCATAGCGTGTCGCCATCGTCGTCGCCTGCCGCCATCGCCTTCGCCGTCTTGTTGTGCCCTCGAGGAGGACTGCGGACTGCATAAAAATACTTTCTGCTAATCCAAGCTGTGAACGCATCCAGGTGACCACCACCATCCCCTTTTCTGCTCTTTATTTACTTTCCTGCGCATCGACACAAGTAAGGCAACAAGGAAAATGATTATTTTCAATACTTGCTAATTGGAAGAGTGAAAAATACTCAAAACCGAACTGAACTGTCGCTATGCCAAACCGAAATGAACTGCTGCTATATAGCTACACATATATGAGCTGAAACACATGCATATATTTTTAATTGGCAAGAGCAAACAAGGATCAGTATAGAGATTAACTTAAAACTTAACAAGGTATACACATAATATGATGCAGTATCTATCAACAAGCAGCACCATTAAATATGATATAGAATTTGATGTTAAAATGTAACTGCTGTAAGAATAGTTGGGGAAAGCAATGTTCAGAACATAAACAAACATGGTTTCTAGCATAGTATTTTTTGCAAATTTGGTTCATTGCCCAGAATCCTTATAGGGCTGCAGCCTTGACAGTTACCATACAACATAGATAAAACTCTGAATTTTAATGCAGCCTATACTGCTAGAGTACATCAATATATGCAAATCTGAACTTGCATGCCAAAAAAATTGAACACAATAATTAGCAGCAAGCTAATGAACGCAGCAGAAAAAAGAAATATTATCAAACTCACTTGAATCGGCTATGGATGATACTAGCTACAAGCTATTTAAAGTAGCGCTTTCAGAGAACATCCAAATAACCGATTCCAGTTAGTAACTGAATTTTGGTTTCTCAGTTGCCGATATGGTTTCTGGGCAGCCCGCTATCCGCCTTCCCCCAAATCAGTTTGTTTCCCACGATGCAAGAAAGAAATAAAAAAATAGTAGAATGCGCGCGCCCTCCGCGCACGTGGATAAATAAAATATGGTTGTTATATAGACACATGCATAATATGGCTGTTATATAGAAACCTTTGAATTATTACTCTATATGTTATCCTACTAATTATTGTTCTTTTCTTTTTATTCTTTGGAATGCAGAATTAACGACAAAAGGCCAGGGGCTCAGGGTGTGACCTCAAATACATTCTTTACTGTGTGGTTAGATCATATACTGATTTATGTGAGACTTTCTTTACTATGTGGTTATTCATACACTGATTTATGTGATAGACTTATAATGAAGTACGTCTTTTAGGTCTCGATGGATAGTTCAGATGCAAAGATTTCGAAGAAAAATAGAGGCCCCTTAGAAGATATTGTACAAACAGAAAATTCCAATGAGCCTATGGATGATTCTAGATGGTTGCAAGAAAGCATGAGTATAGAAGTTACCCACGAAGCTCTACCAGTTGACCAGGGCTTTAGCACGACCCATGATGAAAAGGCCCTATCAACTTCTGGGGTAGATCCGACGGGAGAAAAAGGACTTTTGGAAATCATAATCGTACAAAATAAACCCAAAAAATCTATGTCTTCACCGGTTGCCCTAGAAGATATTGATATTTTCTTTTTGATGGATTAACCTAGAAAAACTGCTAACTATTGTTGTATACTTTAATTTAATCCTCTTTTTCAGATTATGTTTATACCAATACTGATAGAGCCATAATTGAATCTGTCAAAAAAATTCCATCTTCACCTAGGAATGAGGAGCTTGTGCTCATAGATGATGTTCTAGTGTCGAGAAACCACATGGAATGTCTTTTTCAGCCATATGTATACTTGTCTGACGAGGTAACAGATGCAAGTCATAATACTCAATCAAACATTGCCAACTTCAATGCTCTTTCTCTCTAATGGCGAAATGTATGCAGGTCATAGATGCTTATATTAAACTGCTGAAGGCTTATGAGGGTTTGAAAAAGAGGCCAAGAGGTACAATCTATCTTGAAACTGCGTGCTTAGTTGCAATCATGAAGCGGGATGGAAAAAAGGATGAGACCATTGAAGCCAATTACCCTAACCGTGGCACTTCACAACGTTTTGGTTTAGTTCAAAGGGTGCTAGCTTACTTGAAGCATGACATGGTAGCAATTTTTTTAAACGATCTATCGGTCTTTCATTATCAATTTTTTATGCCTGACAAAATGTTTATTATTTGATTTGATAGGTGTTCCTTTCAATAAATGTTACAAATACACATTGGTACCTTGCTGTTATAAACGTCGTCAAACGTGAGGTTCAGGTGCTAGACTCTTTGGGCGAGATGTTTGGATGTGTTGACCTTAATAAAATTATGGGTATTTCCTAACATAGCTATTTGTACATATTTTATATTTTAGAAATGCTGATTGATTCGTTCTTCTATGAACAAATAGCGAGCTGGATTGCGGAAACAGATAGATTTCATATTGGAGGAGACAGGCCCGAAAGAGCACAAATGGCTAGATGTTGAGGTTGATACCTGGCCGGTTAGGGAGATTTTCCGCAGGAAATTATTACAAACAGATGGGTACGTTAGAAATAATGGCGTGTCATATAAGTTGAATTTTATGTGTCTTTGCTTTTTTAATCTAATGTGAGTCTGAACCTCTATTAATGTTGTATGTAGTTTTTCATGTGGTTTATTCTTAATAAACTTTATGGAGTATTGGACTGGGAATGATTTGTCAGATGAGTTTAATCAGGTAAACTATGCGTCTTACCACAAGTTATGAGTGTGCACTAGCTGTGGGTTTTTAATTAATAATTAATTAGGTTTATACTATCATGCAGGATGATATGAAAGAATTTAGATTGAAGCTTGCGGTGATCTTGCTATTGTCAGAGTTAAACAAACGAAAGGTTGCTCCATATCTTGATAGGGATGAAAATATTGAAAGCCCAAGCGACTGTGCCATAATAGAGAATCCACAGATGGCTGATCAAGTGTCCACGAAAAAGAGAAAACATTATGAGGAGGTCGAATGCTTAGTGGTTCAAACGGGCACCCCTCAACACATACAAACTCAGAATAAATCCCCACAAGTCCATGCCAACCAAGACCCTGATGAGTTTTGGGCATTTGAGGCCATGAAAGACATGCCAATGAACAAGGAAGAGATGACTGAATTACTGTGTGATTACGTCATGGCAATTTAGGATGAAGCGACATTAAAGTAAGCTACATGCTTATTTTAATTACTTTATTTACTAACTAGGTAGCGTGTCCGTACGTCGCTATGGGATAACTAACAATTTATACTAAAAACACACGGATCGCACGATAAGATAACAATACTGTTAAATTAAATACCAACGTTAAAGTGACATTTAATCCAAAAAGCAAAGTTTATGAATTTAACACAGTCATGGAGTGCACGGCGTCACAGGCTCACAAACTCTAGAGCTTCTAGAGATTGGGTCGAATCCAACCTAGAGCCTCAGAACCCTACATCTTTTCCAAGACGGGCTTCACTTCGGATGCGCCGGTAGCAATATCAACGATCTCCAGTCGATGGACCAAGTCGTATGGATCCCCATACAATGGCTCAGATATGTAGATTTTGTTCTCCTTGTACTTGGATACACTTGTTCCACTGAAGCTTTTATTGAAATGTTTAGACACGAACAATGTCTGATCACCGATGTCCTTCACCCTGGACCACTCCGGTGTACGGTCGTGGATGTTGCACTTATAGATCACGCTGCTGTAGGTGAAGCTCTGTGTCTCGTGCAACGTGCTCACCATGGCACCCACAATATGCAGCTCACCGTTTAATTCTAGGTAGCTGCAGTGGCAGAGCCCCGTAGGTGGCGACAACGATGGCAGCAGCGTCGCGGTTGGAGTAGCACCGGCGGCGTTGCTGCTGCAGACAGAGATTTCTCCAGTGCAGTCGATCGCCAAGAACTTGTCTTGACAGTGGACGATGGACCCCACAGAGAACTTTAGTTTGGTGTGGAGCAGCGTCCATGCGCTGTCGACTTCAACCCGGCAGAACACGACCTCCGTGGAGCACCCAAGCATGGCCATGGCCACGCACTCGTGGCTGGCGGCGTCAGGCGGCGCCGAGAGCACGATCTCACGAAAGAACATGTCTCTCATGTCTTCTAGCTTGATGGCTCTGCCTGCGGCATCCGTGTCCCTATAGCCATTGGTGGGATGGAGGACCCACCGGCCGTGGACCCTGGACACGTGTTCCGATGAGGACGCCGCCGCAACGTGTTCGCCTGCTGGCGAGAGCTCAATGCGGGGGGCACGAGCACCGACGAATGGATTCAGCAGCGTCACGAACGCTGCCTCGTCCATGAGTGCCAGCCACCCACACGAGGAGCCACACGCCACCTTGCCGCGCACGTTGGGCAACGTCTTGGACAAGACTTTCTTCTCCGGGACGCAGTAGAAGCCAACGTGGTCCAAGTCGGGGTCAAACGGGAGTAGCAGGAACGGCCCGAAGGTTGCGAACGAGACGGCGGCGCACCATGGGGAGCAAGTGATCGAAAGGATGCCGCGTCGTGGCCTGACGCGAGATGCTGCCCGATGGACTCGAGGAGATCCTTTGGCAGGATGGATCTCCAGTCAGAGAGAGGTAGGGACCTTCTCTTGGGATTGGGAGGCTGAGCCATAGAAGATAGATGACATCAACTATGGTTCACGCAAGAAACAACAAGCGAGGGTGATGGAACATGTGAGCGTGAAACCAAATGCAAAGAGGGGAAGTAATTAAATGTAGATAGATTTGGCAAGGTTCTCAGAAATGCAAAAATGTTCCTTTTATCTTAATTCTCTTTCCTTCTGTGTTAATTTTCTTTCCTTTTGCTCGTTGCCATGTATGCTAGTGCATGCAAACATACAATGTGTATATGGATAGCACAATAATTTTCTATTTTCTATTTTGCCGTGATTCCTCTATCACATGACAGACAATATTCAATCAGGGAGAATGGCACGATCAATCAGTAATTAAGATGTCGTGGGATCACAGGCGTGGGCAGACGGATGAACCAAAACAAATGTCGCACAAAAAAATATCCACACTTTGTTCTTTTTAGTTGTAGGAGATAGGTGTTCAAATCTAAAACTAAAATCTAAAGTGTGCCATTGATCACTTTCTTTATGCCCAGTTAAGGATCTCAGGTGGCTAACTAAGTACTAACATGAGGTTTTTATTTTCGTTGTCCACACGACATGTTATTGTATGGATGTCATTCACTTGAGTGGTAATGTATGGATCAAACACCTCTACGTCCAGATAAGATGATGAGTGGCATGACCACAAGATGTGAGCGTGCGGTCTAAAGGGGAGAGTTAACTTTGATACTAAAGTATATGTATGTTCTATACATATACAGATGTATTTAATTATGTGATAGCTTTGATACGGCTATATATGCATATTTCTATGTATATATAGGGCATATTTACTTTCGGGTAGCTTTGATACGGAAGTATATATATAATGGGTATCTTAATCTACAGTATATGTCTGCGTGGAATAGACCAAAAGTCACACATATTTATACGGTGAGTATAACACTTTGTTTTAAGTTTTTGTGGAAGATTTTTCAAGAGACGCGGTATTACCCATGCGACAAGTACTAATATTGACATATATACTCGAGCATGTGTACAGGATGGTATGGAGATACGACAGAACTTATTCGTGGATTTATTGGCGCACGAAAGAAATGAATATCGGAGATTTCTTCTTGTCGATATAAAACATTATCTTAGGCGCATCACGGAAATGTCTATAAAGTAGAGTTTGTAAGCCTGTGGCGCCGCGCTCTCCGTGACAGTTAATTTTACAAACTTTGCTTTTTGGATTAACTGTAACTTTAACGTTGATATTTAATTTTATAGTATTATTATTTTATTGTGCGATTCATGTGTTTTTAGTATAAAAGTTTAGTTGTTCCGTAGCAATGCACGGGTATACTACCTAGTAAATAATAAAAGTACGAAACAATATACACATTCGCCTGGTATTTTGGCCTGCATTATTTGGTTCACAGAAAGCCAGAGTTTAGCGGTGCTCAGCAAAATTTGGCTCCACCAATACAAACCGACGCCAATTTCGAGCCAAATAGTGGGCGCGCTCTACCGCCCTCTCTCCTATTCGGTTGTTCGCGTACTGCCTTTTCCCCAATTCCCCAACGCCCAACCGTGACCCAATCCCTGGCGCGCGACCGGCTCCTGTTCGAGGCGGAGGCGGCGGCGGCGGCCGGCGGGCGAGGCGACATGCGGCTGTGGCGCAGCGGCCGTCGGCAAGCGCGCGACTGCGCATGCGCGAGGTGCTTTGGCCATTAGTTTGGGCGGCGCCGCGGGCCGCGGGCCGCGGCGGCAGTCGGCTGGCTTTGGCGCGGGGCCGCCAGTGGCTGATGCGGTGCGCCGGCGCAATGGCGTGGCTGCCGGCTGCAGTCTGCAGCTGCGGGCAGCGGGCAGCCACCGTCACCTGTCAGCCGGAGTGCAGAACGGTGCTGATTGCACGGAGGTCTACAGATCTACAGGTCTGCAGTAGCTAGTCACAGCTTACGTTACTAACGTGGTGATTCCGTGATTATATCTAATTTACTCTTGATTTAATTTTAGGTGTCAAACATGAATTGTATGTTCAGTGGAATTAATTATGCTAAAAAGTAACATTTTGGTTCTTTCTTTCTTTTTATTTCTATCATAGGGATGTATAGGGGCTCTAGATGGCACTCATATCACAGATTCACAGCATATGTGCTAGCTAAAATGGTGATAGATATTGTTTTTCCGTTTATCTTTCTGTCTTTTGACTGTCAATTCTTTTTAACACCGTAGAGGTTGTTGGTTCTTGATTTGAGCTGAAGCTTGTCAACTCAAGATATCAATGTTAATCAGCTTGTTAGTTGTTAGTGATGGGCTAAGGGTATACATTAAAAAGTGCTGTTACTTTAAGTAAAATGAAGCAAATTGTTCACATTATTTTTCAAAGAACAATAACTTAATGATGTCTGAATAATTGTATTTATAGAGTTCTTTTTTACTTTTGTAGAAGAAGTTTCTTCTCTATGATGATAATTAGTTCCACTTTGAGTTCATATATGTATATTACTTTTGTATAAGAAGTTTCTTCTCTATGATGATAATTAGTTCCACTTTGAGTTCATGTATATATATTTTGGTCCCTTGCAGTAATTGATGGATGGATTGTGTTGGTCGCTGGAGTTCAGGAAGAAGCTCAAGAAAATTTGGGAGGTGAAAAACCTGCATTTGAATTTGGACCTTTTACTTTTCTGCTCAACATGTAGATGCAAATCATTTCTCATTGTTAGTTTTGTAGTACGGATGGGATATCTGATTTTTTTTTTTAATTTAGCATCAATTGGTTAGCTTCCTTGGAATAAAACTGATGTCGACTTAAATATTATTGACTTCCATAACCTGCAGATAATAGCTGGAATAAACAAATATTTTGGCGTCTGGTCAAGGGGCAAACGTTGTTTAAATACTACGGTCTTTTTCCCCCACATTTTCTCAAGCATTGGTTTTTTTACTTTTACCACTTTCTCTATACAGGGGTATGCTTTGATTGAATACGAGAAGTTTGAAGAAGCTTGAGCTGAAATAAAAGAACTAGATGGAGCTGAGCTTTATAAACAAATAATGAGTGCTAATCAGGCATTTGAGTCTGTCTTGCTTGATTGAGTCGCTGTTGATACCACATGCCAAATTTTTCATTTGATTGTCGATTATTGCTCGCTGCTGGATTGCGTCAAGGCGTTGACGCCATGGTCTCCTAGACCATGATCGCTGCACTCTGTGTGGCTAGGGAGTGGATACCATCGACCATTTATTGTTGGTTCTTGTAATTTATTTCACCTTCACAGATTCATCTATTGCTAAGCATCGATGAACAAGATAAAACATTACCAAAGGCAGTTGAAAGCGGTGATACTTGTCTTGCTGAAGGTGGATGTAGAGAAGGTAAATGTACTCTGTCCCCTTTAAGAAATTGATGTTTCCAGTTAAGTTACATTTGTAAGTAAAACATGATTGTATTTTTAACTTTACATGCCGTGCTTAGGTAGCTTTGATATTTTATTATTAACTTTACATGCTCAGCTTAGGTAGGTTTGGTCTCTCCTATCGCGCATATTGCTCGTCCATCCTCATTATGGTTATTAAGTTTACTTCCTTACAATTGTGTGGATGAATATATATGCAATAGTCAGAAACTCTCTTCTGCTGAAGGGGTGAATCACAATCCTTCCTGTATAGATGCAGCATCAGCTATCTTGTGTTCACCCCCCTGTATAAGATGAAACCTGAATTTGTTGCTTGGCCTTCTATGGATCCATGTATATTAGATTTAGATCCTGAGGGTACCATTAATTTTTTGTGTGGAATTCAGTGAACCTTCTTTGTTTGTGTATTGGTGATAATAGTGAGTTCACCAATGAAGTTAGTAGTTCACTAATGTGTGCTTGCAGCCACTTTGTATTCTGGTAACAACCACCATTAGTGCTCTGTTCTAGTAACAACCACTCTGTTTCTTTTCTAATTATGCATATGTGTAATAGCAAAAATGTTCATGGTTTGTCTAGAATGTTTTGATATCTGTGAGCTCAGCCTCCTTAACAAATATGGTTGTCAGTGTGGTTGCAAATAATTGAGATTTTTATGGCTCGCTCCTTGATTTTGGAAGATATAAGAGATGTTTGTTCATCTCCTGACATAGGCCAAAGGGTGTGAGCTTCAATCACTATTCTATTAGTATTCAAAGTTCATGATTGGCATCAGTCTTAATTGAAATAGTTTGCATAATAACTTCTAAATTATTAATGTTTATGTGGTATGATCTTTATAATGAATTGGTGGATCTATTATACTCCCACAAGAAAGCCTGTTTTTTAAGATTCTTTTAAAAACAATCATGTTCAGAAGAGATTATTTCACTGGTTATTATCCATATTTGGTTATTTTAAGCTCATTAGTGCATCTTGCAGGTTTTAGAAGGCATTATAGCCATACTGATGCTGCTGAGGCAACCACCGCTTCAGCATCCCATGCCTGGAGTGATGGTTTGCATGTTTGAGATGTATGATTGGACATGTTAATGTAGTGATTTTTGGCTTTTGATGCCTCTTGTTCATTGAAAATGCTTATACCATGCAAAAAACATTGTATTGCAAGGACAAGTCTTGCTTGTTCATTGAAATTTGCTTATAAAATTTAAATTTGTTTCCAAAATGAAATTTAGGTTATATAAAAGTTTGGATAATTTGAACGATAGAAACTTTCATGTCTAATCATAAAATCCTTTAATTAGTGGGTTGCATATTAACTAAGACTGGAAAATGAAGCGCTATTTTGTCCTTTTGTAGCTGCATAATTGAATGACAACAATGTTTTTTTAGTCTGAAGAAAAAATAAGAGTAAAAGTGGGGTAGTTAGTACGGACATATATGCCTATCTATTGGTGCTTTGTTTTTTGTTTCTCTGAAGTTGGCCTTCGGTGTTGTATTACTACTAGTTTTATTTATAAACGTTTTAGTATGACTTTATGATGTACATAGCGTTGCATAGTATTAAATATTTTGGTCACAACTTATTACAACGAACACAATAGCAACACAAAAAAACCAGTGGTAATAGTAACATGATGAGTGTGGCGCTGGCGCTAGCTGCACATGTGATTGACCAGATCAATGGAAAGAGCCATTGCGCTCTGTCGCTTCTTCCATGTCGTCTAGGGTGTGGGGTGCGTGTTGTGTTAGAGAAAGATCTATTGATGGAAAGAGCCATGCACATCTCTAACCAACATGATGCTCATGTACGCTGTTGGGTCCTAGACAAAGAAAGGCCCACCAAATACATTAGTCTATAGCAACACAAAAACATGGTAATAGTAACTTGATATTGTGTTCATTTAGGATTGTAGTTGTAATAAGTACCTAAAAATTACAACGCCACAAAAGATTATTACAACCCAAAAAACCGTGGCAATAGGAACACGCTATTGCATGCATTCAGAGTTTTTGTTGCAATAACCACCTAGCAATTGTAACACTACAGAAGATTATTGCAACGCAAAACAACCATGGCAATAGTTACAAGCAAAAGCAATCAAATTCAATATAGTTGCAATAACACCAAATAATTACAATGAAAATCAATACTAATGCAACTCTAAAGCGCCATGGTAATAATGCCAACTAATTGCAACACAATTCTAAAATGGTTGTAGTAGCACACGCCTGTTGCAACGACAAACCACACATATTGCAACACATTTAGTCCATTGCATTATAGGCATATTACAACAATTTTACAGAAAGGTTGCAATACGACCCCTCTATGGCAACCAAATTACTGGTGTTGCAAACGTGTGGCGTGGTATTAGAGGTGAATCCTTGTAGTGGCTATATTTGCTATGGTAGAAAGGAACCATGGGATAATATAACTGGAGGCCGGGTGGAGTCTATGTGTAGGCTGACTCATGTGATTCCGTCTATACCGATTAAGGACCGTACCGTTGCTGGCACTTTTGCCGAGATTGAACGCATGCCTCTAACTTAGCTAGCCGGATAACTCGTTCCGACCGCGAAGCCGAGTAGCTCAACTCAGGCTGGGCCTCGTTCTATTAGTGCGCACACTGGAGATAGTAAGGATGTGCGGGGAGCCGGTGTGAGGCCAAGGGCAGGTTAGAGTCCTGATCGACCTGGCATCCGGTAGTGTCTCTGAGGGTGCGGCACTGATCAAACCTACGAAATGTGTACCTGAGTTGTACCAAAGGTGACCTAAGACTACCTTGGAGCAGGTATGTCTGGGTTTATGTTAGGAATAACTGCCCAGCTGGTTACAGCCGATTCGAATCACCGTCTCTCCCGGATAGTGAGAAACTCGACTAGCTCTAGCATCGTAGTAATTGAACTATGGAATTTGATGGTTATGATGAATATGAGAATATTACACCGGCTATGGTTGTTATTGTTATGCTACCTAATCATACATCACATGTTTGGCACAGGTTAGATGATAATCTAGTGATGAATAGCTATAATTAACTTGGAATCGAATTATAAAATGTATAGTTCAATTAGTGGCTTTTATGCAAAATGTTGTCAAGCCAGCTCCACTTATAAAGCCTTGTATAATCCTTGGAGTCACTTTATTTTTAGTTTATGATGGGTAAGTCTAGCTAAGTACCTTCTCGTACTCAAGGTTTATTTCTCACTTGTTGCAGATGGAACGGTATATCATGGGTATTGTAAGAATTGCTTCTCTCCCACCGTGGACGAGGAGTAAGGCCATGGGCAAGGCTCTTCTAAGTTATATGATCTCCCATGCTTTTGTTGGAATGGATCATGGACTAGCATGTGTTTGAACAAGGGTGTGTAATGTTAGTTTTAAAACTATATTTGCTTCCGCTACTGTATTTGAACTTGGTATTGTAATAACTCTTTTCGTACTCCGATGTATGTTGAACTGTGGTGAACTTATGTAATATGTGGCTTGTATATTGAATCATGTATGATCTTGGTTGTGTGTTGGATTATTAGAGATCCTTTGTGATACTCGATGGACTATCGGGTTTATATGAGCTCAAGTATGACAGTGCGATCGCTGCGGTGGTAGCCATTGTACTTGTGCTCTTATAAATTGGTCGGTTCTGCCATAGCTGGTATCGGAGCAACATTTAACATAAATTGCTACATGTGTATTTAAAACAAGGGTTTTTGTTTTCCAAAACTAGTTTTTAGCAACTTATAGCTATATATATACTAGGTAGCGTGCCCGTGCGTTGCTACGGGATAACTAACAATTTATACTAAAAACGCATGGATCGTACGATAAGATAACAATATTGTTAAATTAAATATCAACATTAAAGTGACATTTAATCCAAAAAGCAAAGTTTATGAATTTAACACAGTCACGGAGTGTGCGGCATCGCATGCTCACAAACTCTAGAGCTTCCAGAGATTGGGTCGAATCCAACCTAGAGCCTCGGAACCCTGCATCTTTTCCTGGATGGGCTTCACTTCGGATGCACCGGTAGCAATATCAACGATCTCCAGTCGATGGACCAAGTCATATGGATCCCCATACAATGGCTCAGACATGTAAATTTTGTTCTCCTTGTACTTGGATACACTTGTTCTACTGAAGCTTTCATTGAAATGTTTAGACACGAACAATGTCTGGTCACCGATGTCCCTCACCCTGGACCACTCCGGCGTACGGTCGTGGAGGTTGCACTTGTAGATCGCGCTGCTATAGGTGAAGCTCTATGTCTCGTGGAACGTGCTCACCATGGCACCCACAATGTGCAGCTCACAGTTTAATTCCAGGTAGCTACGGTGGTAGAGCCCCGCAGGTGGCGACAACGATGACAGCAGCGTCGCCGGAGATTTCTCTAGTGTAGTCGATCGCCAAGAACTTGTCTTGATAGTGGACAATGGACCCCATAGAGAACTCCAGTTTGGTGTGGAGCAGCGTCCATGCGTTGTCGACTCCAACCCGGCAGAACACGACCTCCGTGGAGCACCCAAGCATGGCCATGGCCACGCACTCGTGGCCGACGGCGTCAGGCGGCGCCGAGAGCACGATCTCACAAAAGAACACGTCCCTCATGTCTTCTAGCTTGATGGCTTTGCCTGCGGCATCCACGTCCCTATAGCCGTTGGTGGGATGGAGGACCCACCGGCCATGGACCCTAGACACGCATTCCGATGAGGACGCCGCCGCAACGTGTTCGCCTGCTGGTGGGAGCTCAACGCGGGGGGCATGGGCATCAGCGAATGGATTCAGCAGCATCACGGACGCCGCCTTGTCCATGAGCGCTAGCCACCCACACGAGGAGTCACACGCCACCTTGCCGCGCACGTTGGGCAGCGTCTTGGACAAGACTTTCTTCTCCGGGACACAGTAGAAGCCGACGCGGTCCGAGTTGGGGTCGAACGGGAGCAGCAGGAATGGCCCGAAGGTTGTGAATGAGATGGAAGCACACCATGGGGAGCATGTGGATCGAAAGGACACCGCATCGTGGCCTGACGTGAGATGCTGCCCAATGGACTCGTGGAGATCCTCTGTTAGGACGGATCTCTAGTCAGGGAGAGGTAGGGACATTTTCTTGGGATTGGGAGGCTGAGCCATAGAAGACAGATGACATCAACTATAGTTCACGCAAGAAACATCAAGCGAGGGCGATGGAACACGTGAGCGTGAAACCAAATGAATAGAGGAAAAAGTTGTCCCTTTTGCAAATGCAAAGAGGGGAAGTAATTAATTGTAGGCAGATTTGGCAAGGATCTCAGAAATGCAAAGAGGTTCCTTTTGTCTTAATTCTCTTTCCTTCTGTGTTAATTCTCTTTCCTTTTGCTCGTTGCCATGTATGCTAGTGCATGCAAACATGCAATGTGTATATGGATAGCACAATAATTTTTTACTTCCTATTTTGCCGTGATTCCTCTATCACATGACAAGCAATATTCAATCAAGGAGAATGGCACGATCAATCAGTAATTAAGATGTCGTGGGATCGCAGGCGTGGGCAGACGGACAAACCAAAACAAATGTCGCACCAAAAAATGTCCACACTTTGTTCTTTTTAGTTGTAGGAGATAGGTGTTCAAATCTAAAACTTAAATCTAAAGTGTGCCATTGATCACTTCCTTTATGCCCAGTTAAGGATCTCATGTGGCTAACTAAGTACTAACATGGGGTTTTTATTTTTGTTGTCCACACGACATGCTATTGTATGGATGCCATTCACTTGAGTGGTAATGTATGGATCAAATACCTCTACGCCCAGGTAAGATGATGAGTGGCATGACCGCAAGATGTGAGCGTGCGGTCTAAAGGGGAGAGTTAGCTTTGATACTAAAGTATATGTATGTTCCATACATATACAAATGTATTTAATTGTGGGATAGCTTTGATACGGCTATATATGCATATTTCTATGTATATATAGGGCGTATTTTCTTTTGGGTAGCTTTGATACGGAAGTATATATATAATGGGTATATATATGGAAGTATTTAGCTTGCAACTTAGAGACCAGATTTTCATTTCTGCATATATAAATGTTGGGTTAGGCTGAAATGAAATTCTTGTGCAGGTACACTAACAGCGAAACATGTAGCCCGACTAGTTACGCTTATATTATGAGAGAACATATGTATGCCACCGTGTTTGTCGCTAGAAGTTTCAATTTTCCTAAGTTTGTGAGGACGCATGGAACGTGCATGCATCATGATAAATCATTCATTACATACTTGCATTGTTCATCCCCTTATAAGTTTCTTATTCCATTAAATAACTCTTTTCTAACGTAAGGTTGTTCTCACAAGAGTTGCACCATAATTTTGTTGGTACAGATGGCAGCACCGGTGGGGAATGACACTTTCTTGGACATGTTCGGCACCCCTGCCCTACTCTAGAGGGTGTTGCACTTCATGGGGTATATGGAACTGCCTCGCTATTTCTGGACTGAGGAGTACCTAGAAGGGCAACCATGGTTTGAAGTATAGCTGGCTATACCTGCTCGTGCCCAAGCACCCCGATGGCAGGAATGGAAAAGCGGAATCCGAGGGAAGAACTCCTTGGGAAGGTGCCCAAGTGGTTGCCTTCAAGGTGTCGAGCAAGATTTGTCAGCAACACGGGGATGAACTTACTGGCAGTGCCGCTAGTACTTTTCCTTAGGTGGATCCATCTATAGTAGTTTGGACCTAGTGCAACCGCAACGCGTTGATCCAAGACCGAGATGAGCGGGCAGAGAGTTCTAGTCCTGCTATGAGCGCTATGTTCGCCGTGATGAAGATGTTTTATGCTTGTTAGGACACCCATGACTTCTGGCAGGAGTCCTACACCACTTGCATGGACAGGCACATGAGGACCGAGGCTGCACAGCATTAGCTCCGAAAGCGTGCCCATAGGCACAGGAAGGTAGCTAGAGAAGCTACTGAAGATAGGGATGTAGCCTAGGCAACAAGGGCTGATGATCAGACTATGCTGATAGGACTGTGGGAGCAGCCAAATGCCGCTCGCGCGCAAGGTATTTACTACTATGCACCAATAGATCCTAGCTAATAACCGCACAACTCTGGTAGAAGCAGCATGAAACAGAGACGAGGCTGAAGCAGCGCAGTAGGCAGTGTTGAGTGGGATTTGCGTCATCAGCTTGCTCATGCCCAAAACATGGTGGTTGATCTTCAGCATGAGGTGCATTATCTGAACAACCAACTGTATTCAATCCTTGAAGAAGAAGAAGAGGATCCAGAAATATTCGCTAAAGATGATGGTTGGGAAGAGGAAGAACAAGTGGTTCCCGTGGATGAGAACGATGCTATATCTGACCTCGACAGCGAGCACGCTGACGAGTAGAGTAGCTTAGTGACTAGTTCGAAGTGCTAGATGTATCCCCTGCTATCTTTTTATAAGGGATTTGTAGTTTAAGTTTTAGTATTCATGATGTAACTCCGATGTAATATTGGAACCTTGCATGTTTGTCCACTATGGTTTGAGCTCTAATGAAATTCTAGTTTTGTTGTACTGGTAAAATGTGACATGCATGCGAACGTATTGCGAATACAATAAGTGATTAGATTGGTGATGTATGTTGTGGAAATGAATTGTTATGCCTTTGTTTTATTGCATGAATTTTTAAATTCTCTCCAGTAAATTCAGTTTGGCATGATTATGCAATTCCTCCACAATCTCTTAGCATCACCCAATAATTACTTATTGTTGCAATTTACAGATGACTCGCACTCGCACTGGGGCTAGTACCAGTCAGGGTGGTGATGATGATGGCCTACCACCACCACCGCCACCCTCAGCAAATGAGTTCTTCGCGCAATTTCTAGGAAACCAACGAGCCATGGAGGAAACAATGTGCCTTATTGCGCAGAACATGACCCGTGCCCGCTAGCAGAATCAAGGTCTAGAGCTAAATCAATACAGCACATTCAAGGACATTTTGGACACCAAGCCTCCCATATTCAAGGAGGCAGAGGAGCCGCTCCAGGCAGATGAATGGTTGAACACTATTGAGCAAAAGTTCTGCCTGTTGAGGGTTACTGAATAGATGAAGGCAGAATATGCATCCCATCAATTGCAGGGACCGGCAGGGATCTGGTGGACTCATTATCTGTCTACCCTACCTGTGATTGTAAATATCACCTGTGAACAATTTAAGACAGCCTTTGGGGGGCATCATATACCCCTAGGGCTAATGCGAATGAAGGTCGCTGAGTTTATGAAGCTCACCTAGGGGACAAAGACTTTGATTGAGTATATGCATGCATTCAAGAACTTGTCAAGGTATGCACCAGAATTTGTGAACACTGAGGAGAAAAGATAGAGAGCTTCAAGCGTGGGCTTGGCACCAAATTGATGAAGACCATGACAAATTCTAGATGTGCAACCTATAATGAATTTGTTAGTGATTCTCTCACCCAAGAAAATCAAAACAATTTGCATGCTGCAGCAAAGAGCCACAAGCGAGTCGCTGAAGTAGGTGCATCGGGTTCATCTTAGTCAAAAGCTCCTATGGCAACGAGGCCTCAGTTCCGTCCCCCTGCACCTAAGTTCAGGCCTCCCTAGAAGAGGACACAACCTAGCCAGCAGCAAAAAGTGTATCATAAGCCTTTCACTATCGCCCTACCCAAGGGGAATGCAGGGCAAGGGAGCTCAGTAGGACCAAGAAATGACTAGCTGTGCTTTAACTGCAATCGGGTGGGCCACTGGTCAATGGAGTGTCCCTACCCAAAGAAAGGTAGTAATCAAAATCAGGGCAATAAAAAATAGTCCAATGCTAAGGCCCGCCCTAGGTATGTGCATTATACTGCAGTGGAGGAAATCCCCATGGGAGAAGTTGTGTCGGCATGGAAATTCGTCTTGTGCCGGGCACACGAGCAAGCCAGAAGGGTCTGCTCGATGGAGCTGGAGATCCGCCTGGCTTCAACGCAGGGATGATCGATCCTGCGTACTCCTCCCAAGATATGCCAGTCAATTTGACCCTATAATTGACAAGGAGAGAAAGTTTATCAGTAATTTAAGGTGGAACATGCTGGTCTATGCTCAGATAGTTCTAAGTGTGCCGCTTCGGGAGCAGCCGAACACGAAAGGCGACTAAATAGCTGATCCGCATAGAAATCAGCTGTTACGGACTATAAAGCTTAGGAGTAGCGATTAATTTCATATTGACAGGTACAGTACACGTATATGTAAATAAGATCATCAGCTAGACAGATATTGCTAGTGTAAACCATTAAGCTGATGAATCTAATCAGGAAAAGATATAGCACATGAACGAATCAACTATCTGATACGAATGGATCTATAAACGCTCTGAATCTAATCTGTTACCACCAACAGTGAGGTTCGACCAGATCGATGGCAGCTATGATGAAAGTAACAAACTAAAACTGAAGAATCCGCATACACATTCATACTTCGACAGGCTTTTCTGAAAGACATGCAATACGTGAAGGCTCAGATGAATCGACTAAAATAGCCGATTCAGGTGAAAAGGACTACAGTGTGTGAACAATCGACTATTTCACACGAACAAACCCGTGGACTCCATAGACTCAACCTGCTATCCCTAACAGTGGGGTTCGACCGAATCGATATAGCCATGAAAAAGATGACGAATCAAGCCCTCAAAGTACATAGATCTATTCACGCTTAATAGAATCATGGACGCACACCGCAGGCGTTAATGCATAGGCGATCGGCTATTTAGCCGATGCAAGCTTAGCAAACAGCTAAGGTCACGCCTAACCAGGAACAGATCTACTAACTAGCATCCCCCAATCTACAGTGCCATCAGTGGGGATCAACCGGATTGTTACAGCCATAATGGTGAACTATAAACCAGATTCAACTAGCCAGCAAACCTCTTCAAGATTATTCGTGCCTCAACCGCATACTATGCATGGTCAAGATCAAAGTAAAAACAGCCGATGAAGCATAACTCGTCATTCAGAGTAAGAAATATCATGTTGTAACAAAGCGAACGACGGACTAAAAGGATATAAGGCCGATCTAATTTGATCTCGACCGAGCGGATTGATATTGCTGTAAACTAATAATAATGAAATTCATCAGCAAGATCGGTAACTTAATGAATCTACCCGAAGGACGCCACCCTTAGATAGAGCCGATAACTTGACCTTAATCTAGTTCGAGCAGTGGAGGTCGATCAGATCGATGCAGCTGTACTTGAACTAGACAAGAGTCGATAAGTAGCTTATACTAGAGTCGCAGTGGAGGTCAACCAGATTGATGCAGCCATACGAACAGAAGTATAAGCCATGACAGTACTTACAAACAAGCCAGAGCTCGGCCGGACCGATGCAGCCCTGCTCGCTGAAGAACTCGTCGAGATCTACTCTACTCCTACTCCTAAGGGGTGGTCGGAGCTGAAAAAGTAAGTAACTTGTATTTGATTGATTGTGTGTCTTTTATAATAGCTAGGGTCCAATATTTATACCTGGAGACTAAACATGAATCCTACTCGAGTACGACTCATTACAATATTTGGTATAGAAGAAAACATTCCTATCTTAAGATAACTTGGACCCTAATCTTTCCCTTTTTGTAGAGTCCGATATGTAGTTTTCTGACGCCAACCATAGCTCATCATCGTTATCTGCCAATGTCATTCAAGAGAGCCAATTCTAGTGTCGTGACTGAATCAGCTGATATCAATCCTTATGCAATCGATTCCTTGATTGACATAATCTTGGAAGCCTTTGAGTTCCTGCGTTCTTCTCCCAAATTTTGGTGTAAACAAGTTGTTACTGCTAGTATGTTTCTCATGAACCAACATCCTATAATTGTTCTATTTGATTCTGGAGCTTTGCATTCATTTATGAGTCAGACATTTACATCTAAGCATGATCAGAAGATAGTTGAGGTAGACAAGGGTAGTTATAGTATAAGTTGAGCTAGGGCTACTATCTCTACAAACCAAATAGTTAGAGATGTGCTTATCTCCATACAAGAGAGGGAGTATACTATGGATCTCATAGTATTGCTACGATTAGCCATAGATGTGATATTGGGCATGAGTTGGATTAGTGGTTATGGAGTTCTCATTGACACTACCACTAGGATAATTATGTTGAGGGAACCCAAGGGGGGTAATGCTTTTCTAGTACCACTTCCCAAAGTTTTGATCTTCAAAACTTGTCATGTGCCATCCAAACCACTACTCTCGGTGATATTCCCATAGTTTGTGAATTTCTAGATGTGTTCCCAGATGAGTTGCCTGGTTTGCCGCCAGATATGGATGTGGAATTTAGAATTGAGTTAGTGCCAGGTACAACACCTATCTCAAGAAGACCGTATAGGATGCCACCAAATGAGCTAGCCAAACATAAAATTCAACTACAAGAGTTATTGGACAAAGGTCTCATTCGACCTAGTTCATCTCCATGGGGTTGTCCAGCCTTGTTTGTGAAGAAAAAGGACAAATCATTATGGATGTGTGTGGACTATAGGCCGCTCAATGTCGTAACCATAAAGAACAAGTATCCTTTGCCTTGCATTGATATTTTCTTTGATCAATTGGCAAGAGCAAAGGTATTCTGTAAGATTGACTTGAGATTAGGCTATCACTAGATCAAGACCAGGACATAAGATGTACCTAAGACAGCTTTCTCCACTAGGTACGACTTGTATGAGTATTTGGTCATGTCTTTTGGATTGACAAATGCTCCTGGCTATTTCATGTATTTAATGAATTCGGTATTCATGCCTGAGTTTGACAAGTTCCTGGTTGTGTTTTATCGATGATATCCTAATTTACTCTGAGAATGAGGCAGATCATGCAGAGCATCTAAGGGTTGTCTTGTCTAAGTTGAGAGAGCATAAATTGTATACAAAATTTAGCAAGTGTGAATTTTGGATGAGGAAAGTACTGTCGGGGACCAATACTAGGGTACCCGAAGAGGAGGAGCTAATGGTCATCAACATTGATTCATTCGAGCAGTCAAGAGTGCGACTACAGCTCCAACCGACCCCCTTGGGTGCGGGCTCTGCCTCACCCGACCCCAAGGCTGTGATCTCCACCTCGTCCGACCTTGAGGCCACGATCTTCATCTCGCCGAACCTCTAGGGGCGGGCTCCACCTCGCCCGACCTTGAGGCCACAATATCCACCTCACCTAACCCCTTGGGTACAGGCTCCGCCTTGCCTAACCCCTTGGGTACGGGCTCTACCTCACCCAACCCCGAGGTCGTAGGCTCCGCCTTGCTCGACCCTGAGGCCACGATCTCTGCCTCGCTCGACCCCGAGGCCATGGGCTCCGTCTCGCTCGATCATTGGGTTTGGTCTCGACCTTGCCAGATGTGGACCCATAACGCCGC